>NC_054824.1:118760517-120217184 GCF_018345385.1 Vulpes lagopus | reverse complement strand
GGTTCAATTTCAAACTAATGTGGTATGGGAGGTAGAAAAGATATACGAAGCACAGTCCCTAATGTCGAGGAACACGAAATCATGCGAGAGACACAGAGCTTGAACACCACTGGCAAACACTAGGAATCACAGCACCGCCAGTGAACAACACAGATAGAAGCCAGATGTGTAGCATTGACCTCAATTTGCTAGAGGAATGTTCATAGGGTCACAGTCTGTTCAAAATCATGCTGCCCCAATGGAGAAAACTCCTATTCATGCGAAGATCTAGAAAGTCTAGCTTCTGATACAAGCTAGTATGTTTTCACTTCTTTCACAAGGAAAACCACATAACTGACCTCATCTTCCTTTAAAACTTGGCCACCAGGAAGCTCAGAGTCCTATTTCTTTCTCAACAGTGGTAACTCTTTAAGTCCAAATGATCTCCACATATTTGCTTTATTGTCCCACCTTCTTCTCCCCTTCCCCACACTTAACCTTTAATTCTTGTTTTCTGTGATCTGGATTCTACTTTTGAGTTTATATTTCTTCCCTGGTGGTGTGGTTTCGCTGTGTACTGGCACAATGCTTTGAGTGAGACTTGTCTGTGGTACAGACGATAAGCAGCTGGGGTGGAGTTAGGGACACAATTGACATCTGCCAGGCTGGCTATCTTCTGCTTACCTCCAAGTAGACTCCTCACCCTTCTCCACCGCGCTCTGCATCTTTCTGCCAGGCTGGGGTGTGGCAGTGGCTCTTTTACCAAAGTCTCCAGCTCTTATCCAACAGTCTTCTCCTACACTCCTAGCTGGAGCTTTCTCCAGCTGGTCCCTCCCCTTGCGGCTTCGGTTCTAAGAATGGAGACAGCCCCTCCTGTCTTCTGCTGGCCTCGGGGTGCACCTGCCCCACACGGGCTCCCATGAGTGATGCCCATATCTAGCGAGGTACTGCCTGGGTGGCCTCAGCAGTGACACCAGCCGAGGGAGAGCTTGGATGGCGGCCGACAAGTCTATCAGAATGAGTTGGGGTTCTTGCCATCCCTCCCCCAACACAGAATGTTCCAGGCACACTGCCTTCTGTGTATTTCTGTGAAAGCACCAGCTCCTTCTTGCCTCTGAATCTTTACATGTTCCTTCCCCTTGTTCCAACTCAGCCTCCTCAATTCCCTTCCACACACTCACGGTGTTCTACGGATGCCACCATGCAGACTTACCCACTGAACCATCAGTCTTATTTCTGGGTCTGTCCCCTCTACTGAGCTGTAAGAGCAGGCTGTGTCTGATAATTTGTTGTGTTCTTTTTTTTTCTTTTATTCATTCATTCATTTTTAGATGGGGGATTTTAAATTGCTTTTTTTTGTAAATTTATTTTTTATTGGTGTTCAATTTGCCAATATATAGAATAACACCCAGTGCTCATCCCATAAAGTGCCCCCCTCAGTGCCCGTCACTCAGTCACCCCACCCCCAGCCCACCTCCCTTTCTACCACCCCTAGTTCGTTTCCCAGAGTTAGGAGTCTCTCATGTTCTGTCTCCCTTTCTGATATTTCCCACTCATTTTTCTCCTTTCCCCTTTATTCCCCTTCACTATTTTTTATATTCCCCAAATGAATGAAACCATATAATGTTTGTCCTTCTCCAATTGACTTATTTCACTTAGCATAATACCCTCCAGTTCCATCCACGTTGAAGCAAATGGTGGGTATTTGTCGTTTCTAATGGCTGAGTAATATTCCATTGTATACACAGACCACATCTTCTTTATCCACTCATCTTTCAATGGACACCGAGGCTCCTACCACAGTTTGGCTATTGTGGACATTGCTGCTAGAAACATCGGGGTGCAGGTGTCCCGGCGTTTCACTGCATCTGTATCTTTGGGGTAAATCTCCAGCAGTGCAATTGCTGGGTCGTAGGGCAGGTCTATTTTTAACTCTTTGAGGAACCTCCACACAGTTTTCCAGAGTGGCTGAACCAGTTCATATTCCCACCAACAGTGCAGGAGGGTTCCCCCTTTCTCCACATCCTCTCCAACATTTGTTGTTTCCTGACTTGTTAATTTTCCCCATTCTCACTGGTGTGAGGTGGTACCTCATTGTAGTTTTGATTTGTATTTCCCTGATGGCAAGTGATGCGGAGCATTTTCTCATGTGTTGTGTTCTTAACAGTCAGTATTTAATAAATCGGGATGAATGGATGGATGAATGCATGAGTGGATACAAAGGCCTTGGCTTTTCCATCATGCAGTCCTGCCTCTGGACAGCCTCCTAAGCACTCGCCTGGCCAGGTCGTCCTCCTCCAGGGCCTGCTGAGCTTGCTGGAGCCAAGAGTAGGCCCGGTGCTGCCTGGTTAAGGTGCAGGGTGGGATGGGCTGTGTCCATGGAGGGCACTCAAGGGGGCATTCTTGAGAGGAACTGACAGAAAATAAAAGATGAGGAGGGAAGTGAAGGTCACTTGCGGGCATCCTAGGGAGACTGCTGGGCTTGACCCCAAGATAACTGAAGTCACTTGGGCTCCAAAGAGCAAGATGGCACACCAACTGTGGCCCAGGAGAAGGGAGTTTGGAAATGAATGTGGAATAAGTAGGAGGAGAAGGTGCTCTCAGGATGCGGTATCTGCTGAGAAGGTGGGAAGTGGGAGTTGAGCCATGAAAGAAGAAACTGACCTTGGCATGTCCCCTCAAAACTAATAGCTCTCATTCCTTTTGTCACCTCTGCAAAGTTTCTCCTCGCCTCTGTGTAGCCATGACAACCTTGGCAAGTACTCTGAAGCACAAGGCTACAATAACAGGTGAATTTTGAGTGAAGTCAGTAGGCATCTTTAACTGAGAATACAGCTTTGGTATCACGAAACCCTCTCTGTGAGTCCTGGTTCTGCCCCCTCGTTTCCCATGTGGCCCTGGTCAAATGACTCAAACTTCAAAATGCAGTTCTGTCATCTGCAAAGTGGAGACAGCAATGGTAAGGTCTGCCTAAGGTCTAATGAGTATTAGCTGTTCTACGTGTAGAATGTACAGCCCACTACATGGCACATGATACAAGTTTTACTGGCTTTATTTCATGGATGTGATTTTATGCATAATTTCTAAGATAAACCACCACAGAAAAACCACCACAGGAAAATCACTATGTAAATAAAATCCTACAAGTTCTACTAAATCTGACCATCATTCTCCATTTAAGAAGGGGAAAAAATGTGAGAGGGGCTTAAAATGCTAAGGCATAAACACCATATATGCTGTTTCACCTTTTTTTTTTTAAAGATTTTATTTATTTATTCATAGAGACAGAGACAGAGAGAGAGAGAGAGAGAGAGAGAGAGAGAGAAAGAGGCAGAGACACAACACAGGCAGAGGGAGAAGCAGGCGCCATGCAGGGAGCCCGACGTGGGTCTCCAGGATCACACCCTGGGCTGAAGGTGGTGCCAAACCACTGAGCCACCTGGGCTACCCTGTTTCACTTTTCAACAAGAGATTCCAGGTTTTGAATTCCCACCCCCGTTGGACCTGAGTTTAACCCTTTTCACAAGTGATCCTAACTCCTCACAATGAGCTCTAAGCTCAGCAGAATTTCCCCCACTTTGAAGATGAGGAAACTGAAGTGAGGGGACTGAGCTTTCTGAAGGCCACACGATTGGAAATGACAGAAAAGAAGGTGGGCCCAAAGGTCCCAGCCTGTCCTACAGAGTCCCTGTGCCTTCGCAAAGTGACATTTGCAGTGTTCCCAACATTACTTAGATGCAGTTGTTACAAGCACATGAAACTCAATGGCTGTGTCTATTAGGAAACACTTGTGTGTTTATGAAAAGGAATTTGATGGTTAGCATTAGTGATGAATTTCGAACTGCCGACCTATGACATCCCCCGTGTGTCCAGAAATGTATTCTAAACTCCTCGTTGAAAGTTGAACATCCATCATGTAGGCCTCCTTTACCTACATGAGCCAGGCCTCTGCAGTATGCGGGGCACATCTGAGCCTCCACTGTCACTAGCCTGGGTTGATCGGCTTGCTGGGGGGACATCAGGGCTTGTGCCTGGCTCCGAACATCTCTAAAATTCTTGCCTCCGTATGTAATGTTTGGACCGCTCCCGAGCACCATCACCCTGCCTGTAGTACATCCTCAACACGTCCGCAGATACTCCAGGAGAGGTGGAGTGGAGCGCAAGAAGTGAAGCCCAGAAACAATTGAGCAGTAATAGTTTCAGCCCTACACAAGTGCTATTTTGGTATCTTGGCCTTGTACCTAACAAATGAATAGGAATTCTGAGTGGAAACATAGATGTCCATTAGTAGGAGAAATCCAGGAAGGGGAGGGCCCCTCATAATGGCCCCTTCATTCTCAGCTACTCACTTGTTTGACCTTGTTCCTTCACAGGACAGGGTATCTACTGGAGTACACTATGTCCTGGCCCAACTGCCACTTTCATTTCGCTTGTCCTTAAAATGTCCTACAGGAAAACGAAAGACTAATTATATGATTTATAGCTACGTATTGTGATCTGCGTGCTCTTCACAGCAAACCAGAGAGACACAGAAATTAAGTCAATTAGCCAGTGTCATGGAACTGGTGAAATCAAAACTCAAATCCAAGATCCAGTTGGTCTGAAACCAAGTCCAGTGTGCTTTTATCTAGATCTATTTATCTATCTATCTTTCTTTCTATCTATCTTTCTATCTAGATATAGATATAGCTATTTTTTAAATCACAGCCACCAGTGTCAGAAGCAAAACTGCATAGAGAAAATTTTGGGGGATCCCTGGGTGGCGCAGCGGTTTGGCGCCTGCCTTTGGCCCAGGGCGCGATCCTGGAGACCCGGGATCGAATCCCACGTCGGGCTCCCGGTGCATTGAGCCTGCTTCTCCCTCTGCCTGTGTCTCTGCCTCTCTCTCTCTCTGTGTGTGACTATCATAAATAAATAAAAATTTTAAAAAAAATTAAAAAAAAAAAAAAAAGAAAATTTTGGAAAATACTGGGACAGGGCACTAGAGCAAGACAGACTCAAACACCCCCAAGTAGCAGCCCTATAAATAGCTGTTTTCATCTCCCTCATCGTACCTGCCCACCCTGCCCACTTCTGTGACCTTTGCGCCTTTCTGCTCCGGCAGCCACCCTCTTCAACAGACCTGCCAGTGTCAGGAGCCACAGGGTTGTAGGAAGGGTCCCCTGGTATTGTCCCAAACCACAAGGAAACAGGAACAGAGGCTCATCCTCAACACCACCACCTGGCCCCTTCCCGCTCCTGCCCAGCTCCGCATGGTCCCAGACAGCCACTGGCCCACATCCTGCCTGCGCTGTGAGGCAAAGCTCCATGTATTTATCATCTACTGGCTTCTCCCACGAGGCAAATATCTTTCCTAGTTGACAGAAGGGCAAACTGAGGCTCATATATAGGAATACTGATTGAGCCCAAGTCACACGGCTGGTTCATGGAAGAGCAGGGAACTGTGACCGAATAAATGCTGCCCTTTGCTTATCTGCAGCTATCACACCAGCATACTGCAGGCCCAGTGCAGGATAATGGAGGCTCGAGGCACTGCAGAGGCGTGGTGGATGGGCCTGGGAAAGGGGCCCAGCTTTCCTGGCTTCCAGTCTGGACTCCTGCCATGGGACCATGCCACTCTCCCTCGAAAAAAGTCTGGAAGTGGACAGCTGATCTCACTAAACAAGACTGTCAGGTGTAGGGGTATTTTCCAGACGAATATTAGGAAAGAGGGGGAAAAAAAAAAGGTTCAAGTTAATGCAAAGATCTATGGCCCAAAACACCAAAAGGGAAAGTACGGTAATTCACAGAGAGCTTAAAAAGAAAACAAAGGAGGGAAAATTGAAACAAAAGCTATCTCATTGACAATCTGCCATTTCCTTTTTTCCAGTTGCTTTTTTTCCCTCTTGGGAAACTGGCATCTGTCTCTCCCATCACCAAACACATAACATGTAAAGACAAGGGCTTGAATCACTGGGTCTGATGAGGCATTAACAGAATGTGACTCTGGAGCCCAGATCACCTCCGTCCCCTGAAGTACACCAGACTGCCATGGCCAGGCAAGTGGTGTCCCACCTGCTTTGGAAGCGATTTATTGACACTTAGTGATTTAGACAAGGCCACAAGTTTCAAAACAGGCCTCTTTCCTGAATTTTATTGCCTGGTTCCATATTGTTTGACTAAAAATAATTAACTTACCACAATATTACTTACACTGAGTTTCCCTTTGGCAAAAGCAAGGTCAAAATGAGAGCTGAGAATTTAGCATGAAGTGAACAAATAAGTAAATGAACCAAAAAGAAGAAAAATCCACCCATTCACCTTTTTTTAAAGTTTGGAAGAGAACTGCAAAACTTTCTTTCTTTTTTTTTTTTTCAAAAAAAAAAAAGAGATTTTATTTATTTATTCATGAGAGAGACAGAGAGGAGAGACAGAAAGGCAGAGACACAGGCAGAGGGAGAAGCAGGCTCCACGCAGGGATCCTGACATGGGACTCGATCCCGGGTCTCCAGGATCACGCCCTGGGCTGAAGGTGGCACTAAACCACTGAGCCACCCAGGGATCCCCTGCAAAACTTTCTTGAACTTGCGAAACCAAGCAAGCACTTAACAGGTGTCTTGTGACAAGGAAAATGGCTTCCATGCTGCCATGAAACAGGCACGAGTGATTCTTGGTTTTCCTTCCCAATGGCGGTCGCTAAAATGGACACACACAGCGCCCCCTCCCCGCTGCCACCACCCCCCGAGGCAGCCTTGACTGGTTCATGTCATCTGTTATCATACCAACAGTTGGTTTGGTAGGCTTAATTTCTAGGAACAGTCCCCAAGATCCCACACCCTAATGCCAGAAACTGTGAATGTGACAAAATACCATATCATGCTATGTTTGGGGCACAGTTGACCTTAAAAGGGGAGACCATCCTGATGGGTCAGTGTGGTCACATGGGCCCATAAAAGCAAAAAATGTTCTCTAGCTAGTGGAAAAAAAGGAAAAAGGAAGGTAAAAGGAGACAAAGATGGAAGCAGGAGAAGGACCTGATATACCATCACTGGCTTGAAGATGAAGGAGACCACATGAGAAGGAAAGCAGGAAGCCCCTAGTTGCAGAGAGTGGCTGGGCTGACAGCGAGGAGACAGGACCTCAGTCCTCCAACTGAGGGGAACTGGATCCTGCCAACAACCTCACTGAATCTTCTGCAGAGCCTCTAGACAGGAGCCCAGTCACAGACATCACAGCTTGAGCACAGTCCCGTGGAGCCCACCTAGCCTCCTGGCCTAGGGGACTGTGGCATAATAAATAGGTTTGGTTTTCAGCCATTAGCCATTACATTCATGTTTATTACAGCAGCAAGAGAAAACTTATACAGGGGCAGATACCAAGAAAAAGAAAAAAACAAAACAAAACAAAACAAAACAAAAAAAAAAAAAAACAAACCAGGGCCTCACTGTGGAAAGGAAAGAGAAAGGATGAGATTTTAGGCTAGGATTTTCTAAATGGCCATTTTCTACCATTTCAAGTTCTGATCTGGTCAACCAGAGAACTAACAAGTAACTAGAGAAATCTCTTCTGAACCTTAAAAAGAGGGTTGGTTTGGGTTTTTCCCCCCCTCTCAATTTAGTCCACAAATGCTTCCCTTTTTCCATTGACTTTCTTCCTTGTCACAGTCTGGGTCAGATTCAATTTATTTTCCTAGAGGCAGTCACAATAGTTACAAAATAAATGCTTCAGGGAAAAGTAATTTTTGAAGCTTACATTCTTCCTCTTCAAATCCTCTCTTTTCCTTGATGCTGAATCAATCTGAAGTAAAATTGACGTAAAGGAGGAAGATGGTTGGTTTCAGGAGCCTCATGAAATCTAAAATTTCAGATTCATTCTCCTATAGTTCTTCCAAGGGTTCCTTTCTGCTGAAGCCAGCCAAGGACTTAACCTACTCCTCGCATTGATCCAAGCTTTCATTTCCCTCCAACAAATACTTTTTGAGGGTCTCCTGCCTGTGTTGGGCACGGGGACTAATGGGATTCACTCACAGCAGAGAATCTTGGCACAAATATTTCAAACACAACCACCTAACTGAGTTGGGACTTAGGCAAAAAGATTACAGAGGTGGGTAGCCTCAGTGTTACTGCCTCAGGGCAACTGAGCAGTAAAGTCTCTCACTCTACAGAAGAAGGCTGGCTACAGTGGATCTCAGCAAACTGCAGACACATCCCAAGCCTTAAAGTCATGGCACACCCACTCACTCCACATATCCTGTTGAGCCTTCTCTCTAGGCATGAGGCCATGGCCACAACTAGAATGTCCTCCAGAAGTTTATACCCTGGTAATGGGCAGTGCTGGTCACAAAGGTGGCCTTGGAAAAGGAAAGCTGCTTGTTTAAAGATCAGCCAAATAAAAGAATAAACCTTTCTTTTAAACTGAACTCTTTTAGAGACTGATCCAAAGATAGAACGTTTTGTATTTCTAGATCTCTCTTGTTTCTCCTTCTACCTTCCAGCTCATTCGTGTGGCCTCCCAAGACAGTCAACTCAATAAGTAGACTTACATTTTGCTTTCTTTTACTAGTATTGGGGGAGGGGAGAACATCCAGTGGAGATGGAATTATAGTCCCAGCAAAGGGACTAGTGTGACAGTGATGCCTGCCCCCACTGCCACTGTCTACTGCTCAGTTAATTTCCCACCTGAGGCAGTCAGGCCATCATTGATGAGCTCAAAAACTGCCTTTTTTAATTAATTTTTTTTTGAGAGAAAGAGAGAGAGAGAGCATGTAAATGTGAGGGGCGGAAGGAGAGGGAGAGAATTTTAAGCCGACTCCATACTAAGCATGGAGCACAATACCGGGGAATCTTACAGCCCTGAGATCGTGACCTGAGCCAAAATCAAGAGTCAGACTGAGCCACCCAGACACCCTGGACACTACTTTTTATATATACATAAATTTATTTTTTATTGGTGTTCAATTTGCCAACATATAGAATAACACCCAGTGCTCATTTCGTCAAGTGCCCCCCTCAGTGCCTGTCACCCAGTCACCCCCACCCCCCGCCCACCTCCCTTTCCACCACCCCTAGTTCGTTTCCCAGAGTTAGAAGTCTTTCATGTTCTGTCTCCCTTTCTGATATTTCCCACTCATTTTCTCTCCTTCCTGGAGACTACTCTTTAATGGAAACTACTTCCCGAAGTCTCCAGAAAACAAATCTATACAGCTATTGTTTTCAGAGGCTCTCTTTCTCTTTATTTCTTTTTATTTCTCAGCTTGTTTATCACATGGGGATGATATTCTAGATCTTTCTTCAGGGACTGCTTACAATGATGAGAAATATTAAAATAGAGTACCTAGCACAGTGGCTGAAACACAGCCGACAACCACTATATGGTAGGTTTTGTGCTATTGTGATTTGTCACAGTTATGATCATTCCTGACTGCCTTCTGAGTATCTGAACCTAGGTGGTCCTCAAACTCAACATGTCTAAAATCCATCTCACTCACACTTGATTAGTCCAAGATATTATCATTTTTCTGCCTAGACAACAGCCAAAACCATATAGCTTATCTCTCTTTCCTTATTTCTACCCCAGTACAAACCATCCTCTTGAGTGTGTTCTACAACTTAAATCTGGTCATGACACTGTCTTCACTAAAGCCCGTCACTGATTTTCCATTATGGACAAAACAGTGCCCAATTCCTTGATACACCAAAATGCCCTTGGTAGCCCCTTCCTACACTTCTAGCCTTGTCCACTGCCACCTACCACCATGACCTACATCTAGCCCCTCTAACCTTCCGGCTATTCTTCAGATGTGCCACTCCTTTGCATTCCTCCATGCTTCGCAAATAGCTGCTTCCATTTAGAATGCTTTTCCCACACTTTCCCACTTGGAAAATTTGCCCCTCAAGAGCTAACTCAAATATTCCTCCAAGCTGAAGCCTTCAGATATCTGGATCTCAGATATGTGGATCAAAATGAACTCTCCTTCCCTTATATGCATTTTCTAACACCTTAATTGAGATATAACTTACATGTCATAAAAATTCACCTATTTACAGTGTACAACTCAATGGTTTTCAGTACATTCATAGAGTTGTACAACTCTCACCACAATCTAATTTGAAAACATTTCTATTATCCTAAAATAAACCTTATGCCCAGCAGCAGGGCACTCCCCGCTCTGCCCCAGGCAACCCTAATCTACTTACTGTCTCTACAGACTTGCCTATTGTGGATAGTTCATATCCACAGAACCAACCATTCAATATGTGAGATCATATAATATCTTTTATGACTGGCTTCTTTACCTGAACATAATATTTTTAAGGCCTTTTCATGTTATATATGTGTCACTTCTTCATTCTGTTAATTGCTGAGTAGTACTCCATTGTATGGATATACTAATTTTATTCATCCATCCATCAAGTGATGGATATTTGGGTTGTTCCCCTTCAGAACTATTATGAATAATGCTGCTGTGAACTTTTACGTACAAGTTTGTGTGTCCCCTAATATTTTGTACACAATTCCATTATAACATTGTCCATGTTGTCTTAAAATTATTTTTCTATTCCTCTCCACTGAATTATAAAATCTGCTAGGACCTTGTCACTCTCAAAAACTGCCATACCCTGGGGTGCCTGGGTGGCTCAGTCAGTTAAGTGTCTGCCTTCAGCTCAGGTCATAATTCCAGGGTCCTGGGATTGAGCCCTGCATCAGGCTCCATGCTCTACAGGGAGTTTGCTTCTCCCTTTCCCTCTGCCCCTCCCCTTGCTTGTGTGCTTGCTTGTGCTCTCTCTCTCTCTCTCTCAAATAAATAAATAAAATCGAAAGAAAGAAAGAAAGAAAGAAAGAAAGAAAGAAAGAAAGAAAGAAAAAGAAATTGCCATATCCCAAGCAAATCTGACAAGTGGATGAATGAATGGAGCTAATAACAAGTGGATACTCTTTTTTTTTACCAGCCTTCATTTTTTTGGAGTACTTTTAGGTTTTACAGTGGATATCCTTTTAGGCAAGGTAGAGCATGCATGATTGTATTTCTTTTCAAATAAGGAAAAGTTTTAGCAATAAGCCAGGAAGGCAGAGGCAAAGTAGGAAGAGAATAATCCTAAACTCAACATTAAATAGGTGACCTCAGCAACACCTTCCATGTGCACGCATGTGGATACTGCTTATGACTTCCTTTGTCTTTCATAAGATCATCTCATTTAACAACATGAGGCTACCATGAAAGGATGCTCTGGAAGTGAAGTGTGCCTGGGTCAGCGCCCACTCCCCAGCAGACCCTGGGGAACTGAGGCTGCTCCTGCCTGCGTGCTGTGCAGGATGCTGAGCATTGCCCTAAGCCACGCAGCGGGAAGAAGCCAAGGCATCCAGGATTCCAGCCATCCAGGATCCCAGCTCTTCTCTCCCCACACCCACCACTCTCCTTCAGTTCAGTGTCAAGACCCACATTATTCTAATCCCATATTTTCCATCCCCTGAGGGGCATGGGGCATCGCTACCTACAAGAAGCCACTATAGGCCACACTTCCTTGGAGCTCATGCAAAAAGCCAGCAGGGTGGCCTGTCTGGAGGTGGAGATAGAAGGGCTGTCCCCAGACACTCAAGACAAGCTCCAGTGGTCAGAAGAGCACACGATGAAGGAGCCGTCCCTCTGGATTTTCCTGTTGAATCATCTGGACGAATCATAAAAACTCCCATGGACTTATATCCAGACTGGCCTAGAGTTCACCTCCAGGAGAAATATGCTTTATCCTCTACTGAGGATACAGTAGAAATGCCAAAACACATTCAAGGAAAAGAGCAGGAACCTAGTTGGCACTATTCAGAGCCCCCTACAGACTGTCTGGACCTCTGAGTGCCTCCCCATCCTCTGACCCCGTGCACCCAGACCACAGGATGACATTGCCTGGCTGGACAGAACCTTCTGAACTTCAATGGCCCCAGAAGTTCAGAAGTTTCCTGGTGACAGCTCAGGATGCACAGACCCTAAAATAACTGAGTAAGAGGTGGGTGCTATTTCTAAAAAGTACAGCCTGTTCTGTTTTGGATGCCAGGGGATTATGTCATGTTATCTGTTCCCATCACAAAGGGATGCTTCTCTGGCCTTCAGAGTACCGGCTGCCAACGCCTACCTCACTAAGTGGTTCCTGCATGTGCTGAGGCCAGGAATACAAACTAGGTGAAAGGTAGGAGTTTCACCTGAGATCCCAAGTGAAGGATATTTGAAAACATTTAACCAAGAAAACAGGCATTCCAAGGGACATGTTTGCTGTGTGGGAGAAGGCACCGAAACCCTGAAACTCACAGGACTCCCAAGTGACCTGCAAGGGTGGAGGACAAAGGCTCATTCCCAGGCAAGGAGAGCAGATCTTTTGCCCTGAAGCATATGACAGGTGGCATCAATGGAGGGGAAGTGGCAAAGCCCTTCTGCCCACTGTGCCAGAAGTAAGGGTGCAGTGTCCGACTCTAGCTTTCCATCAAGGAGAAAGAACGTATATGACCCAAGTCTACCAACCACAAGCTGGAAGTGGTTAAGAACCAACTCAAAGCTCAGGCTGCCTGGCTTTGGATCCTAATCCTGCCACTTTCTAACAGCATGCCTTGGGCAGGAGACCCAAACCATCCTTCTGCCCCTACAGAAAGAAGTCAATGTTCATATCCAGTGTGTGTTAGTGTCATAGGGACAAAATGAACCAATATGAACATTTTAAACCTTTTTGAAAGGGCTGACACATAAGAAGTAGATGTGTTTTAACATAAATTTAAAAGTTAGATTGCCATCCTGACTCCAGAAGGACTTTCGTTTAACTATCATACACTGTTGCATGTCGGTGCTGATAAAACCCCAGTGTTGGAAATCTATTCACAAATCAATTGTTCTAAGACTAGGGGACTAAAGATACCATGAGGGATGCAGATTTTTAAATGGCTTTTTAAAAAAAAATCATATAAAACAAAGGCAGAGGTTGACCTTGTCAAGAGAGGGTAGGTCATGTATTCAGCCCCTTCCTTTCAAACTATTAAAAAGCAAAAGAATGCTTGTGGTTTGGGGAACTCTTCTAAAAGTAGGCTTGGAAGGCACCTAAGTGGCTCAGTGGTTGGGCGTCTGCCTTTGGCTCAGGTCATGATCCAGGGTCCCGGGGTCAAGTCCCGAATCCAGCTGCCCGCAGGGGGCCTGCTTCTCCCTCTGCCTATGTATCTGCTTCTCTCTGTATCTCTTATGAATAAATAAATAAAAATCTTTAAAAATAAATAAATAATAAAAGTAAATTTGGGCAGAGGGAGAAAAGAGTCTTTTTTCTTAATCCTCAAATATTTCAAACTGCATAATAAATGTCAGAAATGGTTATAATTGTCAGTCTCAGGACTCCTGGGTGGCTCAGTGGTTGAGCGTCTGCCTTCGGCTCAGGGCGTAATCCCAGAGTCCTGGGATCGAGTCCCACGTCGGGCTCCCTGGAGGGAGCCTGCTTCTCCCTCTGCCTGTGTTTCTGCCTCTCTCTCTCTCTGTGTCTCTCATGAATAAATAAATAAAATCTTTAAAAAAAAGATTTATGGTTGTCAGTCTCTATCTGGAACAGAAAGAAACCTTCACTGTGCCAGTGGAAGATAGGAACATCCTTGTGTCTAAAAATGTCACATGCTCTGTGACCTGTTTCAATGCTTGGGGGAAATTTTTTCATTCACTACAGAATAGAAATTTAGCTTTTCTATTCGGGGACACATTATGAGCCAAATTTCAACTCTGGGCTGTGGGATGCATCTGTGAAAACAGACTCTCCCACCTGGACCTGCCAAAGCCTGGAGCGTGTGCGGCTGTCACCAACCGTGGAGTGAAGGGATGGGGATAAGGCAGGCCTGGGGAGGAGACTCCACTCATAAGCGGGGACTGAGCATGGCTTCACTGGCACTGAGAAATGAGCCTCAGACACAATGGTAGTTCTGACTCCAAAAGCTGCTAGATGACACGCTATCTTCCCATTCCTTCCCTCACTCTTTATTATTTTGTTTCACTAAATGTGTATGGCCACAGGATTCCCACCTCAGAAATGCTACCTGCCACCTGCAATGGTAACTTTTCCAGGATTTGAATGTTATCTGTGCTGGGACATGCCTCTTACTTATTACCATTTTAAGACATTTAATGAGAGAAACAGGAATATGTGTTTTTCTCAAGAGAAACATCTCAGGACCATAAAACCAAACACATATGCAGAGGAAATGCCTGTTAGGTTTCAAGAAATAAAAATGAACAAGAATATTTTAAAATCATGAGGAAAATAACCCTAGGTTTAGAGTAGGTGTGACAGGGCTTTCCTTCCAAATCAGTAAGAGCAAAATAAACATTAAATAATATTCTTTACCTTATTTTACACAAAGCACACATACACAATGGGTAGGAATTCATTCCTCATTTAACAAACACCTATTTGACACCTGCCATGTTCTGAGAATTGAGGCTCCATCAGTGAATTCCAGGGATAAATAACTCTGCCCTCTTGGTGCTTACCTTTCATGGAGGAGGAAGACAATAAGCAAGTGAAGTATATGGAATATTGGACAGTGCTCAGTGTTCTTGGGGAGAATAAAACAGGGAAGTGGCTTTCTACAGGCCAGGGAGAGAGCCTTCCCTAGAAACTGAATCCTGCCAGAACCCTGAGCTTGGACTTTCCAGAATTCAGATTTGTGAAAAACTTAATTTTTTAAAAAGATTTACTTATTTATTTGAAAGAGAGAGTGAGAGGAGGGGCAGAGGGAGAAGGAGAGAGAAACCTAAGCAGATCCGGAACTCAGCATGGAGCCCGATACAGGGCTTAATCTCAGGACTCTGAGATCCTGAAACCAGGAGTCAGACACTTAAGGAACTGCACCCACCCAGGCACACACCCCCAAAATATATTTCTGTTGTTTAAGCCACCCAATGTGTGGTATTTTGTTGTGACAACCCAAGCAGACTTGAGTTGGATACCAAGAAGGTGGAGACTAGTGTAACAAATACCTAAAAATGCAGACACAGATTTGGAACTGGGCAATGGGTAGAGATTGAAGTTTAAATTGCCAGAAAGGGATTATTGGTAGAAATGTGGATGCTAAAGGCAGTTCTGGTGAGGTCTCAGAAAGAACAGAGGGGAGTTGGAAAGAGAGCCTCCATCTTCTTAGAGAATACATAAATAATCATTACCAGAATGTCAGCAGAAATGAGGAACAGATTATTGGAAGTGCCATCCTTGTTATAAGGTGGCAAAGAACCAGGCTGAATTATGTTCTAGTGTTTTGTGGAAAGTAGAACTTGCCAGCAATGAAATTGGACATTTAACTGGGGATATTTCTAAGCAAAGTATTGAAGGCATGGTATGGTCTTCCCTTATCACTGAGAGTAAAAGGTGAGAGGAGAGAGAGATAAATTGAAGGAATATATTAAGGAAAAAGGAACCAGAACTTGAAGATTTAGGAAGTTCTCTGCCTATCTATAATGCAAAAAAAAAAAAAAAAATGAGAAGAAAGTGTTCTCTTCAGAACACTAGGGTGTGGTTGAAACACCATTTGATAAAGAGATCAGTATGGGTGTGAAGCATGAATTTGATCAGCCCCCTCAGAAGAAGCCAGAAGAGATGGGATTAGACCAATAGAAATACTGCCAGGACTAGAGAAAGATTTGAAAGGGGAAATGAAGGAAGGCTGTTGGACTTCTTGCATTCTACAGGACTAGACAATACTGCTATTTGGCTGCAAATGCTCACATGCTTTCTCCAAGAAAAGGGAACAATGACCCCAAAGGTGATTCAGAGATCTTTCAGGGTGTCCCCATCTCAGCTTCAAAGGATGTGGCCACCACTGTGGTTAACAGGCTGAGCTGCCACCAGCCAGAGCCTTGTGGGTAGGACTCCTACCCAGCAGTGCAGCATGAGCAGGAACCCCTCTCTGGGGCCATGGGATGGGCCAGAAGGCAGACCAATGAATCAAAGATTATTTTTGTGCCTCCAGATCTAATGAAATTTTCCTTGCTAGGTTTTGGTCTTACTTGGGACCTGTCCCTTCTTTCTTTTAGATTCCTCCCTTTTGGAAAGGGAATGTCTATCCTATGTTGTCCCACCACAGTATTTTGGAAGCACTTAACTTGTCTGGTTTCACAGGTGCACAACTGGGAAGGAATTTGGCCTCAGGATGAATTATACTTCTAGTCACACCCATACCTGATTTACATGATATTTAGCTGATACAGACTTTGGGATTTACAGATGATGTTGGGATGAGTTAAAATTCTGGCAGTTGTTGGGATGGAAAGAATGTATTTTTTTCATGCAATAAGGACATGAATTCTGGGATCCCGGGGCAGAATGTCATGGCCTGAATTGTGTACTCTCCCCCACAAAATTCATATTGAAGCCTTAACCCAGTGTGGCTGTATGTGGAGATGGGTCTTTGGATGGTAAGTGAGGTTGAATGAGTTCTTAAGGGTGAGGTGCTCATCTGATAGGATTAATGTCCCTATAAGAGACACCAGGCACCTCAGACCTGTTCTCCCCTTCCGGTCCCCTTCTCTTCCTTCTGCCCATGCTCAAAGCATAGGCCACATGAGGATAAAGCTACCATCTACAAGCCAAGAAGAGAAGCATCACCAAAAACCAAACCCTGCTGGAAACTTGATCGTCCCCTCCAGCATCTGGAACTGAGACAATTAATTTCTGTTGTTTAAGCCACATACTCTGTGCTATTTTGTTATGGCATCCCAAGCATACTAAGATAGGCTTGGACATAGGAACATGCCTACTAGGTTTGGGGAAAAGCAAGGTGGTCAGTGGGACTCAAGCAGAGTGAGAGAGAGGGAAAGTGGTAGAAGTAAGGTCACAAAGAAAACAGGGTTGAGACCACGTGGGGCTCGGAGGGCTCATTTGTCATTCATGAATCTCTAGTGAGTTGTTATAATCCACACATAGTGCTGGGGATATAATAGTGAACAAAACCCTCCGGTACTAACAAATAATCACATAAATAAATGTGAGTAAGTTGTACCAATAAATAAGCTATTTAAAGAAATTATAGGGCCCCTTGAAGGTTTATAACAAGGTCACCCAAGCTAGGGGATCATGGGGGCATCAGAAATGTCTACCTGAGGACAAAATATCCCCACCAAGATCTGGGGATTACTAAGATTTAATCAGGGAAGGAGGGATGAAGATGTAAAGGACAGAAGAGCATCTCAAGCAGAGGGGAAAGCTTGTGTAAAGGCCTGAAGTATGTGGACACCAGTGGTTCCCAGAGCTGAAAGATGCCCACATGACTACTGAGCAAAGCAGAGATTCACGTGCCAGGGGCAAGTGGCATAAATATATCTAGAACAAAGGCTGAACCTGATCTAACAGGGCCTGGTAAACTACGCTTAAAGATTTTGAACTTTAGAGCAAGAGGAGGCCAGGCGGATTTTAAGTTAGAAAGGGACATAATTTTTCCATGTGCATTTTTAATGACAAATGGATTATAGGAGGAAATATGAAGCAGCAGAGCCCTTCTGGGAGGCTTTTGCAGAACGTCCAGATGAGAGGTCCCAGCAGGTGGGTCTGGGGTAGTGGTTACTATATATTACCTGAAGCCATCCATAAGTGCTCTCATGCAATTCAGAAGCCCAACCATAAAGCAATGAAATGCATCATAAATGCAAAGGAGTGAGCAGGGCTGAAGCAACAGGCCCCAGGTCTAAAAGCAAGCTGGACAGAGAACTCAGTGTTATTGAAGACAGTGAGGGGAGTAAGGTCCCCTCTAATAGTGAAAGGAACAGAGGAGAAAAAAGAAAAAAGCTGATGCCTACTACTGCCTGGTCTGAAGCTTTGAGCAATCTGCAGGCTCAAAAGGACAAAGGGACACAGACAGAGCCTCACCAGCAGTAACTGAGCCAAGCTGTGATCAGATCTCTGATATCTCCAAATCACTGCAGGACCAAAGTTCTCAAGAACCCTACTGAGCCTGGCTCTGATCTGGGGACCCCAGAGAACTGGTAGAGGAAATACCAAAAACATGCCAAACTAAATTTAGTTTATAGAACATAAATTATGTGTATTTATAAAGGATGTATATTTAGGATGCTTATAAAATGCAATAACTTCCATCTTAAAAGTATAAGAGAGGCACCTGGGTGGCTCAGTCAGTTGGGTGTCTGACTCTTAATTTCGCTTCAGGTCATGATCTCAGGGTCACGGGATCGAGCCCCATGTTGGCTCTGTTCTCAGTGGGGAGTCTGCTTGAGATTCTCTCTCTCCCTCTGCCCCTGCCCCACACGCTCATGCTCTCTCTCTCCCTCAAATAAATAGATAGATAAAATCTTTTTTTTTTAAGTATAAAAAATTCCAAGACAAAAACAGTAGGAAATGAAACATGAACAACTGGATATAAGTAATCAAAAGTCTTGAAAATGAAAAATATAGTCATTGGTACAACAACAAATAAATGGGATAAAGTATAGTCTACACAGAACCAAAGAGACAATAAGTGACAAAGAAATAGTCCTGAGGAACACAAGGCCTGTACTCTTTAAAACTGTCAAAGGCAGGGTGCCTGGGTGGTTCAGTCTGTTAAGCATCTGCCTTTGGCTCAGGTTATGATTTCAGAGTCCTGGGATCGAGTACTGTGTTGTGCTCCCTGCTCTGCAGGGAATCTGCCTCTACTTTTGCCTCTCCTCCAGATCATGTTCTCTCTCTCTCTCTCTCTCTCTCTTTCGAACAAAATCTTTAAAAAAGAAATTGTCAAAGACAGGGACCTTAAAGAAAGGGAAGGACTGAGGAATTATTCTAGACTCAAGACAATGGAGGAAACATGACACCTAAATGCACCATGCGTTTCTGGATGAGATTCTGCACCAGAAACTAAAAAAGCAGACATTGAAACATCTGGCAAAATCTAAATAGGATCTACGGACAGTACAGCAGTGATTTATTAATGTTGATTTCAGTGCTGAGTTCGAAGTTATTTGGTGGTTATGTGGTAAAGTGTTGGGGAATTGCATCCCAGAATATTTGGAAGTTATAGGGCATTATGTGCAGTTCATTCTCAACTGGTTCAGAAAAACATTGATGATAATCCTTAGGAAGAGTCAGAGGTGGAGGGTAAGGGACAAGAGTGAAGGGGATCAAAAGGTACAAACTTTGTCGTAAAATAAGTAAGTCCTGGGGATATAATGAACAGCATGAAGACTAGAGTTAACAGTGCTGTATTGTATATTTGGAAGTTGCTAAGAAAGTAGATCTTAGGAATTCTCATCACAAGAAAAAAAAATGTAACTATACAAAGTGATGGATGATAACTTTTGGTAATCACTTTACAATATATACATACATGAGGTCATTCTGGTGTATACTTTAATATCATGTTATATGTTAATTGTGTCTCAATAAAACTGGGAAAAAATCATTAAGGAGAGAGGAATGATGACAGAGCACACACAGTGAAATATTAATGGGTGGAGAATTGGGCAGGGAGATTTGGGAGTTCTTTGCACTGTGCAATTTCCCTGGAACTTCTTAATTATTTCTAAATAAACTATTTATATTATAAATAAGAGTCTCATCAGTATATCCTCAAGCAGAAATAGTGGATTCTTCATACCAACATTTCTAAATGAAACCAGAAAATACTTGTCTTACTACTTTAAAACTATTTCTAAAACCCAGAAATAGTACTTCGCTGCTCTTAGGAAAGAAAGAAAGAAAGAAAGAAAGAAAGAAAGAAAGAAAGAAAAGAAAGAAAGAGAAAAAGAAAGAAAGAAAGAAAGAAAGAAAAGAAAGAAAGAAAGAAAGAAAGAAAGAAAGAAAGAAAGAAAAAGAAAAAGAAAGAAAGAAGGAAAGAAGAAAGAAAGAAAGAAAGAAAGAAAGAAAGAAAGAAAGAAAGAAAGAAAGAAAAGAAAGAAGAAAAACAGAAAAGAAAAGAGGGGCACCTGGATGGCTCAGTGATTGAGTGTCTGCCTTTGGCTCAGGTTGTGATCCTGGGGTCCTGGCATCGAGTCCCACATGGGGCTTCCCTCAGGGAGCCTGCTTCTTCCCCTGCCTGTGTCTCTGCCTCTCTCTGTGTGTGTCTCTCATGAATAAATAAATAAAATCTTTAAAAAAAAGAAAAAGAAGGAAGGAAGGTAGGCAGGTAGGAAGGAAGGAAGGGAGGGAGGGAGGAAGAAAAGAGAAAGAAAAAAGAAAGAGAGAGAGAGAGAGGGAGAGGCCCAACTAGGCTTTATCTCAGGAAAAGAAAAAAGATCACTGTCCATGCACGTCAATAATGAATTGATTTTTGTCTATTCATCCCTCAGAAGGCAAAACCTCCATAAAGAGTCAGGAAGGTTTGACTATCATCTGACTAAAGTTAAGATGTGGGGAAACTGAACTGAAACTGAAAACTTATGGTTTTCAGTTAATTCACATCTTTTGGGGGGGCTCTTGTTTTTTAAAAGATATAGTTGTTTTAAATTAGCAATAAAAATGAACCTTTATTAAGTGCTTACTATATGAATAAAGTGTTCACGTAACTTACTTTCCTTACAGAAATTATAGAGAAAATTAAAGGCAGAGATTTAACATCACAAGAGCAGGATACAGTTTAAAGTATTCAATAGCCTACATGTGGTTTATGAAGTTAGGTCCTTCAGTCTTTGTTGTTGTTTTTCCTTGTGTGATAACAGAGAGATGGCGGATGGCACATCTGAAGAGTGACATGGGTAAACGCGAGCACTTCCTGAGGAAGTGACGGGATGGTGGAGAGTCTGGGAAACGAGGTCTTGGAGCATGAGTTCAAGGAAGTGAAGGTGTTTATACTAGAAAGAGGCAGTTTCAAGGAAACACAAGAACTGCTTTCAAATCCCCAACAAGACCAAGCATGGAAACGGGATTACATTATTCTGAGTAGTTCAAAAGGACAAGCTCTAACCAATAAATGAAATTCTTATGATGTAAGATCTGGGACAAAAAAAGGAAAAAGCACCAATGATTCAAGCTATCTGACACAGAGTGGGGGCTGCCCTATGAATACCAGAGCTTTGGAAAAGTGATTTCTTAATTACATAAAAAATTATACCAGATGATATCACATGGCTATTCTAAACTGCTATTATATCTGTAAAATTACAATCACTTTGATTCACTACACTTACTAGTGAATACTGAAACACTTACTTTATATATAAATCTCAGAAATATACCTGTGGTGAGGTCAGTCTGCATATTTATGAACTTCAAACACACAATAGACTGAGTGAGGAGGAAACGCTCTTATTGAATTAATGATTCATCATTTGGCAAAGAATGGGCCTTTTTTTATTGATTTACTTATTTATTTATTTAAGGTTTTATTTATTTATTTGAAAAAGAGAGTGCACAGACATGAGAGGAGGACAGAGGCAAGGGAGAAGGAGAAGCAGACTCCTTGCTGAGCAGGGAGCCTGACATGGGACTCAATCCCAGGACCCCAAGATCATGACCTGAGCCTTAAATAAGTAAGGCGTTTAACCAACAGAGCCACCCAGGTGCCTCAAGAATGATCCTTTTTAAAGGCTCTATTTCTTATAGAACTATATTTAAAGTCTATAAAAATAAGTGTGTGTTCAGCCACATGATATTTATTTCTTGTACATCCTTATTAAACATATATGTTTAAAATCACCATATCCATTCCTAAGCTTTAGTTCTATTCTCTACCGGGGATTTAAGAGCTCTCATAAAAGAGGTACTTTAGAGAAGGTGGGGCACTGCTCAGGCAAGAAGAGCCCCTGTCCTCAGCCTCAGGAAGACCCGGGCAAGACTGAATCCACCCATGGGGTAATAATTCTGCTTCAGATCCTAAGCACAGTTTCCCCCTCCCACACATATACCCATGTTCTCCAGAGAGGTAGGCATGACCTACACAGAGTACAGAAGAAAAACTCAAAGGACCTAAGTGTGCCAAGAAGGGCCCTTTTTTTTTTCTTTTATGAGTCAGCGGCAGTTCAAATACATGCTTTGGCTTAACTCATTGGAATGCACCTCAAGACATGGCCAGCAGTCTGCTGGAAGGGGGCAGGAGGAGGCCCCCCGGTATGTGGTTCTTTACCTTGATTGAGGGTGGTGGTCATCTGAATATACGTGTTGATAATACTGAATAGAACTACACACACACACACACACACACACACACACAGAGGCTCATAAAAATTGATGAAATCTGAATAAAATACCTGATTAACAGTTTTATACAAGGCCAATCTCCTGGTCGTGATATTGTACTAAAGTTATACAACCTGATACCCTGAAGGTCAAACAGGGCTTGGTACTATTTATGCAACTTCTTGGGAGTCTACAATTATTTAAAAAGAAAAAGAAAAAACAAAAGGAAGGAGGAAGAAGAAGATGGCCCTTTCACTCACCTCAAAGCCAGGGAAGAAGAGGGAAATATGAAACGAAAAGGAAAGAAAACCCCATAAGAACTGGGCTGCCTCTTTCCCGGATCCTTTGTTTGCAAAAAGTTTCTAACTGGACTCCTTTCTCTAGTCTTGTCTCCTTTAATTCCATATTTCTCTTGGCTATCAGATATACTTTTTTTTTTTTCAGATATACTTTTTAAAAAATCTGACCAAGTCTCTGTCAAGCTTGCCCATCATTAACAGGGCAGGGCACCTTGGTCTCCTCCACCCCAGAGATTTGGCCATCCATGGATGCCTGAGCTCACCCTGCCTTTTTTTTTTTTTTTTTTTTCCACCCTGCCTTTTAACACCAGTTCTAACTGAGCTCACACCAGTGGCACTGCCCAATATACCCTTTCCTTCCTCCTTCACCTCATTCTTCCTCCTCTTTCAAACACCAGGTTTGGCTGAACCAAACATTGTGAGGGCATTTCAGCACCCCTTCTTCAATTCTCCACATTGTTTTGCAATGATAAGTCCATATCTGGTCCCCCCTGGACTGAGAGCTTCTCTGGACAAGTGCCTGACAGAGTGCCTGACAGAGTGCCTGTCACAGAGTTGGCATGCAACAAATCTATGTTCAGCTTACCTGACCTCGAAGACAGACATCCTGGCCACATTTTGCTTGGAAGTGACTCCTTTACATCCAAAACTTGGAGACAGGGCAAGCAGCCTTTTCCCAAGAATGTGAAAAGGCAGTCAGAGAAAGCACTGTGCTGAGAGTCAATGGAGACCAAAGGGAGTGTGGGACGTAGCACTGGGTTGAATCAGAAGGTGGCTGTGGAGGCCGAAATGGCGCAGCTGTGGCATAGCTCCTGGCCAGGATGGGCAAGGTGGTCAGCACAGGACAGCAACCAGCCATATGGCCAAGGAGAGGGCTCCTCAGAGATCTGGAAGCCTGACCAGAGCACGGTTTTCCTGAACACAGAGACGTGTCTCCCGTAACAGAGAATTTCATTAAATTCAGGAATGTACTGATGTAATGAAAAGTCACAGCAGCAGCCAAGCAGCAGCAATTAGGTGCACCACTACACACATTTCAAGAGTGACGTGCCCAGGAGCTGGCTTGAGCCAAAAACGGACAACAGTGGAAGAAGACCCGGCTCAGCAAGGACACACGGCAATAAGCCCAGGAGGGGATTCCATGAAGGAACACCAGGCTTCCAAGAGTCAGCCAGTTCCTCCCATGCCAGGGTGGCGTCGATGCCACAACTAACTCATCTAGAGTCTCCTCAGAGTTCCCCAGTTTTGTCTGGGTGCTTCTCAGTTTAGATTTCCAAACTTCTGAGTGGCAGCCTCTCATCTAAGGATCTTTACGATGTAAAAGGAGAAGATTGCACTCCCATTTAAACTGGAGTGCAATCAGTCATCATCTCAATTTGATTTCATGCCTTTCCTGTGACTGCTCATGACCATCTCTTCCGGGCTTCCAGGCTCACACAAACTGGTTCCCCATTGGGGCTCTAATCTGGGAGATTCTAAAGATCCAGGCCTTGTGTGACCTTGCAAAGACTCAGTGACCTGGCTGCAGCTTGCACTTGATGAAGTCCCCAAGTGTATGTGACTCAGGAAAGTGGTTGTGGAGGGGAAAGGGGCAGGCAGTTCAGCCCCTTGATGTTTTAAAAGGGACCTGGGACTCATCTATGTACAAGTATTAAAATCTTCAGGGCCATGACAGCAAATAAGGAAGGTCAAGCCTGCTCCCCTTCAAAGACATCGCTCAGATTGCTCCTTCTCCTTGATCGCGGTCCTGGGCATTTCCTGAGAGCTGACTGCTTCATTTGTACAATGACATTCTGGAAAGGAAGGGTCTCCATCTCTCCTCTCCCTCTGGTACCCCAGCTCTGAGGATCTTAACTCTGGACAGGTCACCCACACATTGTGTGCAATGGGAAGGAGGAGTAGAAAAGAATGCTCGTGTTAACAGAGCACCTATTTTGGGGCAGACACTTCTCATAGACGGTCTCCTTTAGAACAAGGAATAAAAGCAAGTAAGAAAAGAAATAACTCCCAAAAGATCTGCCTGAGTTCCATTTGGATACTTCCATGGTCTATTATTTTCAAAATTCAGGGAGGCTCCATGTGTAAGCTCTGCCAGGTATCATTGCCTTTGGCTTGGCATCAGAGGAACCAGGGGGGGTTTGCCTCTCCCAAGGAGCTTCTGAATGCCAATCTCACACCAAGTCAAGGAGGTGTTGCCCTGTGATCTTCAACTGTGGGAGTTGGGGAGTGCCTTAGTACAGGTCTGCTTTTCAAATGTATTTACATTCCAAGGTAATGGATGGGCAGCATTTGAAAATTCGTCAGGGAAAATGTTCATTTTGGTAAATGCCAACCTCTTAACAAAAACAAAGCTCCTTTTTCTTAGTACCCTTCAATAGCTAGGGAAGACAAGGGGTGAGTGGTGAAGTGAGGGCAGAGAGAAGCATCCCCGGTTAGTTTCCAACTGGGCTTTGTGCAGTAAGTGGAATAAAAATAAGCAAGGACAAGAGTGCTTAACTAGGAGGAGCTGAAAAAGGAGTTCTTACAAGCAGGCCCATCTTTGGGCCCAGTTTGTGATTCTAGGGTGATTAAAAAGAATCTGGGCACTTGGGTGGCTCCATGGTTGAGTATCTATCTGCCTTCGGCTCAGGGCATGATCCCAGGGTTCTGGGATCAAGTCCTGCATTGGGCTCCCTGCAGGGAGCCTGCTTCTCCCTCTGCCTGTGTCCCTGCCTCTCTCTGTGTCTGTCATGAATAAATAAATAAAGTCCTAAAAAAAAAAAAAAAAAAAAAAAAAAGAATCCCTCTGATAAAGCCTCTGAGAAGACCCTTGTATGGAATCCCAACTGCCAAACCTTATGCCCAGTCAGTGAGGATTTGCTGAAGAGCATGTCAGAGGTCTGTCCCCTACTTTGGGAGGAAGGATGGACAGACAGAGGGCCTGGGAAGCGTCCCCTGGGCAAGGGGTTTGAGGTGTACCTGAGCTTAGGTACCTGCTGAGAGCCTGGAGGGCCTCTGTGCAGGTCTCCTCAGAGGCTCATGGATTCAGAGATCATTAGACCTTAACGATTCCAGCACCTTCATTTTACAAATAAGGAGCCTGAGGCCTGAAAAAGTGATGTGCCCTGTCTAAAGGTTTGGAACAAGCTGGTGGCTGGCACTTGGTGTGTGGGAGCCTCTTCCCAAATTTAAAGCATCAATTTGGGCTAACCAATTTTTCTGATCCTGAGTATGGGGGTTACCATAGGCTACTCTCTCATACCAGAGGCCTGTCAGTGGCCTGTCCCATCTCCTGTCAAAAGTATCCCAAACAAGCAGAAAGAGACCCATGAGAGAAATACTCAACTTTGACCTTTTTTTTTTTTTTTCTGGCAGAATGAAAAGAAAAAATAAATAAGTAACCCAGCATCATAGTGACTAACAATTTCTAATGCGGCTGTGTAAAGTATTTGTAGAGAGCCATTAAGAGAACCATTTGGAAAGTTCTGTATTGTTTTCCTAAAGGCCCACGCGCTGCCCTGCCCGGAGCCGACTGTGAGCTTGAAAGGCTTTGCCCTGACACTTTCCACTTCCTGCTCATCCTCCTGTTACCAGGATGCGAATGGGGTGCGGAGGATGACAGAAACTTCCTGCGGCCCCACGGCTAAGACTGAGCTGACCCAAGCTGGAGGAGGCTCTGTCCAGCGGAGCCGGGAGGAGGAAATCTTGTTTCCTCTTCAATCACCCAAGAGGTGGTACAGAGGGATGTGTAGGAAGTCAGCTAATTGTCGCTGAAGTCACCGTCTGTTTCTTCAACAGAGGATCACAGCTCCAGTTCCCTTAGAGCTGAGACGTGGAAGGAATTCACAAAAGTCTGCCTTAGCCACTTGGAGAAGCAGCTCCATTTGTCTCATGAAGGCCACAGGACACTCCCAGCTTTGAAATCCAGAACCGGGCCGGTGAGTGCCTTGCCTTCCTGTAACCAAGAGCTGAGGGAGCCCTACTTGGCTTTATGCACTGCCCAAACCAAGCAGGAATAAAAGCCCGGTTTTGACCGCTGCTGCACTATCATTCAAACAGGACCATTCACTGTGCTAGGGAGGGGGCCTAGGGAAGGAAGGCATTTGGGGACCATTGTTAGCTGGAGAAAAAAAACAACACACACTGTAAACATGTATAAATGGTCTGGGTAACTTAGTTGCCCAAGATCCTGTTGAGAACTTTTACTCATTACTCTTGTTATTGTTACTGTCAGAGACATTCCCTCCTACACATCCTTCCTTGCTCCTGGCAGGACACATGTCTTGATCAAAAGCAAAGAACATTCACTCTCTCCTTCCATTTATGAAAGATGGGGCTGGTTGAGGGTGAGGGGGAAGGTACACAATCAGGGCAGTTTTTCATCATTAGCAAGGAATGGGGATTTTGATAGGCATTAGCTGAGCAGAATAACTTAATCCAAACAGTGACTTCTGAAAAGGAGATACAAGGCCCATGATGTGGGAAGCTATGAAGAGCCATTTAGGATTATCTTGCAGAAAGGGAACATGGACAACATGCTTTCTATCAAACCCACAGAGGGAGGATGCCATACACAGCCAGGAACTGAATATTCTCAGGTAGGAATTTACACTAAAGTCAATATAGACAGGGCACTCTGGAATGGGAATGCATTTTTCCCCCATTAAATCAGGGCTTCATCCAACCTTAATTTGCCATCACTGAACCCGTGAGATCGAATGTGGAAGTTCATCCCTCAAAGCCCAGGTCCAAATGCCACATCCTCTTCCAGGCCCTTCCTGGATTCCCTGATCAAAATAACTGTCTTCCTCTGGTGATCCCACAACACCTTCCTCCTCCTCTACAGAGAGAGCTTTACCTGGTACAAAATAAGCACGAAATAAATGCTCACCTGACAGGTTACCAATCCAACAAATCAGTGAATAAACGAAAGATGTCAGAATCATGGATGCGTCTTTCAAAGTGAAAGTACAGCCTTTATTCTATACATGCTTTGGGAACATTTATCCCCTGGATGTTGTTGTTGTTGTTGTTGTTGTTGTTGTTGTTGTTGTTTTAATAAAGATTGAGGACGCCTGGGTGGCTCAGTGGTTGAGCATCTGCCTTCAGCTGAGGTCGTAATCCTGGGGTCCCATGATCAAGTCTCACATTGGGCTCCCTGCATGGAGCCTGCTCCTCCCTCTGCCTGTGTCCCTG
This sequence comes from Vulpes lagopus, assembly GCF_018345385.1. NCBI lineage: Eukaryota > Metazoa > Chordata > Mammalia > Carnivora > Canidae > Vulpes > Vulpes lagopus. The sequence continues at coordinate 120,189,649 of NC_054824.1, read as the reverse complement.
CCTCTCTCTGTGTCTCTCATAAATAAATACATAAATAAATAAAATCTTTAAAAAAAATAAAAAAAAATAATAAAGATTGTACTCTGCGATTTAAGTTTAAAAATCACACTCAAAGCAAGGAAAGAAACACTTCTAACTTTTTCTTTAAGTAGTAGTAGAAATAACCTCTTTCAGCCCTCAAGCCCAGGGTCCTGGGGAGAAAGAGCACACAGTATTTCTGCTCTAGTTGCCTCTGAACTGAGGGCTGGAGCCAAGATACTGGAAAATGCTCGTCCATCTCACATGCAAGAGAAAAGAATTCTGGGCATTTTGATATTTGCCACGGCCCCTCCACCTCATCCCACCTGCCGTCGTCAGAGCCCCGTTGCTATTATCAGAACCATCCCGCACCAAGTGTTCTCTTGTGTCATTGAAGAAATGGCAAAGGTTTGGAGAGCTGCCTTCCCTTCCTCTGACCCACCTCCCTCTCTGGTGCCAACTCCCATTCAGAGGAGAGTTACAAAGAATTGTTTGTGCAGGGAGTGGCTCAGCCTTCCCTTTCGGCCCTGCACCACCCCCTCCTGTGAGCTTCACCACCTAATTCCCAGCAGCTGGCTTTGTTGCTGCAACAGATGGCAACTCTTTCTTAATGTGGCACAAAGGTGTCTGTAGGCAGCCAACCATGGCACACCGCTGGCCACAGCTGGCTAAATGTGGTTTCAGAGACTTGTTTGTGCTCCTGTGTGACTAATACTTACCTCCCCACTGGCTGGCATGAGACCTCTCTCCTACTCATCTGGCATTTGGAACACAATCGACTGGCTTCCCGGCCACTACCAAACTCATTTAGAGCCCAGGTGGAGGGACTGGGTTTGGGTGGAACTGAAGAGCAGGGCCTATAGAGTCACAGGGACTCAGAGACATCAGTCACGTTCTTCTCATGAAGGCATATGCCCTCTCAGCCCATGGGGAGAACTTACAGATGGTCGAGAGATAGGAAGGCCTTTCACATCTCCTCTGGGTGAACCAGTCTGTCTATTTGCAAAATAAGCTTATATCTTTAAAAAGAAAGCTAGGTTTAAATTAGTCAAGACTTAAGAGTTTTAAGCAGCACCTGACAGGCTTTGGGGTCAAAAGAATTAGTAAATAAATAAGTAAATGAGTGAGTGAATAGATGAAGGAATGGACTGATAAGGAAAGAGAAGAACAGGGCAGGCAAACAGTTCTCTGCATTCTAGGAACTTTCCCAACAGACCCCCTCTGTACCTATAAAATGACTAATGAACAGATTACATAAAATATGGTATGTCTGTGCTCTGGAGTACAACACTATGTGGTTGCTTAAAAAAATACAACATCTATATACATATGGATATGAAAAATATCCAAGATCTACTTTGGGTGAAGAAAACAAGACAGCCTGGCAAGCAGGCTACCATTTGCATGGACACATTTTTAAAATATATATATATTTGTAAAGGCATAGGCTATCTCTGGAAGGATACAGCATCGGTAGTAGTACTGGTTGTATCTGAAAGGAAAAATAGGTGGCTGAGGACCAGAGATTGATAGAGACTTTCTTCCCACTGTGCACCTTTTATATTTTTTGAACTTACACCCTATCTCATATATTATCTATTTAAAAAGTTTCTTTTTTATTAGTAAAAACTAAAATTAAAGTAAGATTCATATCAATAGAAATAAACATACCAATCACATATTTAAAACGAAAAAGGAAGCATTATCAACAATAGCCAAATTATGGAAAGAGCCCAAATGTCCATTGACTGATGAATAAAGAAAATGTGGCGGGCACACACACACACACACACACACACACACACGCCACAATATTACTCAACCATAGAAAAGAATGAAATCTTGTCGCTTGTAAGGACGTGGATGGAGCTAGAGAATATTATACTAAGTGAAATAAGTCCAAGAAAGAGAAATACCATATGATTTCACTCATATGTGGAATTTAAGAAATAAAACAGATGAACTTGGGGTGGGAGAATGTGGGGAAGAGAGGCAAACCAGAAAACAGACTCTAGAGAACAAACAGGGGGGTTGCTGGAAGGGAGGTGCATCGGGGGATGGGCTACATGAGTGATGGGCATTAAGGAGGGCACTTGTGATGAGCACTGGGTTATATGTAAATGATAAGTCACTAAATTCTACACCTGAAACTAATGTTACACTGTGTATTAACTAACTGGAATTTAAATAAAAACTTAAAAAACAGGGATCCCTGGGTGGCGCAGCGGTTTGGCGCCTGCCTTTGGCCCAGGGCACGATCCTGGAGACCCCGGATCGAATCCCACATCAGGCTCCCGGTGCATGGAGCCTGCTTCTTCCTCTGCCTGTGTCTCTGCCTCTCTCTCTCTCTCTCTGTGACTATCATAAATAAAAAAATAAAAAAAAAAAAACAAAAAAAAACTTAAAAAACATAAAATGAAAAAAGAAGTCAGACAAAATATATGCAGTATGATACCACTTACAGTTTTAAAAAATACTCTGAGTTTGGGGGCACCTGGATAGCTCAGTCCCTTAGGTGTCCGACTCTTGATTTGGGCTCAAATCATGATATTGGGGCCATGAGATCAGGCCCCAAGATGGGCTCTGCACTTAGCTCCCAGTGTGCCTGTCCCTCTCTCTCCCTCTGCCTCTCCCACTGCTCATGCACTCTCTTCCATATGCTTTCTCTCAAATAAATAAAATCTTCAAAACAAAAATACTCTGAGTATATGTGTGTACATATAGATGTGTATGTGAAGAGATTAAAAAGTTATGGGAGGGGAATGGAGAAGTTTTCACTTTTTATCCCGTATATTTCTGTATTATTTAAAAACTTTATAACAGGGGCATCTGGATGGCTCAGTTGGTTAAGCATCTGCCTTCACTCAGGTCATAATCCCAGGGGGATCATCCCGGGCTCTCTGCTCATCAGGGAAGCTGCTTCTGCCTTTCTCTCTGCTTGCTGCACCACCTGCTTGTGCTCTCTGTCAAATAAATAAATAAAATCTTTAAAAAAAAAAAAAAACCCACCCCTCCACTCACACTTGCTCTCCTCTAAATAAATAAATAAATAAATAAATAAATAAATAAATAAAGACAGCTTTATATGTTCTGATCAGTTATCCTCTCTAAGATATATTGTTAGGAACAAAATGGTATATATATATATATACCATTCAACCATTCAACCATTTGTATAGGGAATTTGTATGTGAATGTACAGAGTCTTTTAAAGGGTATATATGGGATTGGCACCATGCTCCTTCTGGGGAGGGAAAAAGTAGGATTAAAAATAAACATCCCATCAAATTGTATTAATCTGATTTATTTATTTTTTAAAAGATTTATTTATTTATTCATGAGAGACACACAGAGAGAGACAGAGACACAGGCAGAGGGAGAAGCAGGCTCCATGCAGGGAGCCCGATGTGGGACTCGATCCTGGGCCTCCAGGATCACACCGTGGGCTGAAGGCAGATGCTCAACCACTGAGCCACCAAGGCATCCCTAATCTGATTAGCAGGGAGAGTCTACTGTCAACATTTCCAGTCTCTAGTCAAAGTCAAAATTTTATATAGAAGTCTACAACTGACCTAGCTATGCAGCTCCTAAGATAATTGCTCTAAAATATCCCTAATATTGGCCCAAATATTCAGGAGTCCCAGGGGAAGGGCCCTTCTGTTCCTGTTGTGCCCACCCCAAACCAAGCTCTTAGGGGCCCGTGGCTGCTCAGTCGCTTCCTTGGGCTCCTCACCCTTCCCAGCAATTCCCTTTTCTTCCCTCTGGGTGCCATGACAGAGTGATTCATGGTTCACTCCAAACAGCTCATGCTTGTGCCTGTATCAGTCCCCTGGGCAGAATGTCTGCCCCTCTCTTCCTGTGTAAGGCCTGCTGTCAGGGCCAACCTCGAAGCCCTGGCAACTTTCTTCCTTTAAGCACCAGTCCTAGCCAGCTCTCTTCTCCCACACTACCAGTTCTCCCATGATATTGACTACTGCTTTGGCAATTCATTGTGCACCACCCTGGGACAGATGACTCTTCTCTTATTATGAATTCCATGACTCGTGTTTGCTGGAAATAATGAGGAGAAGAATATAGGCCCTAGGAGGGGGAAAAAGAAGTGGGCTGGCAGGACAGAAGTGGAACCTGGTCAGATGCCCCAGGGCCTTTTCACCACCTTCTGTGATGGGGACAACCTTAGAGATGAGAGGGAAGGGAGAGAGGTAGAGCAGCTTCGACTCCAGGGATCATTCTGGGCCCAGTCAGCACTCCCCAACCAGAGTGTTGGAGTGGGGTCTAGTGACAGAAATGTCAGTGTTCCAGTGGTGACCCCCTCACCTCCCTCCCTTCCATCTTCACTGTAATGCACTTTAAATCCCAAAGCAGTGCTCTCAGGCTCTTCCCTGGAGGACCACCCTCAGGCTACTAGAACGGGAGGGCCTGGAACTTCTTCCCCCAGGGCAGCCCTGCCCAGGAACCCTCCGGTGCTGGGAGAATTCTAAGGCATAGTTTATATTCAGGATTCTTCTGCAGAGGCCAAGCTACCCCCTGAGGAACTTCTGAAACCACACCCTTGCCTAGGGGACCTCTGCTTTCCCATCCTGCTTCTCCTCCGTCACCTGTCCTTCCAGCCACCCTGCCCTTGATAAATCACTTGCCTTCTCTACAGGCTTGCTTCTGGGGAGCTTGACCTAAGACAAGCAAGGTGGGGGCTGGGGGAACGCCCTTTGGCACTCAGAGAAAGGAAGCAACGCAGTTTTGTTTTGTTTTGTTTTTTCTTTAATTTCCTAAAATATCCAAGTTCTTTTGTGGGTTGGGAGTAGTGGCAACACTAGGAGATGCAAGCTAACAGGATGGTGCTTGACTTCTCCTGTCCTTATATCTACTGATGAAAGACTGTGAGCAGCCAAGGTCAAGGGGCAGGTATTAGATTTATTCACTATCATAACCTCCACTGGACTCTCCCATGTGCCAAGCACTGTGCTAAGTCTAAGCCCATTCTCTCTCTCTCTTTTTTAATTCCTCAGAACAACCCACATAACAGTACCCCCATTTGTTAGGTTAGACTGTGAGAAATGAAGTCATTGGCGCATGGTGCCCAGAGGGATCAGGCCTGCCTTCTTCTCTTATGTGCCTGGTCACCCATCATTCTTTTTTAAAAGAAGATTTATTTATCCATGAGAGACAGAGAGAGAGAAAGAGAGAGAGAGAGCGGCAGAGACACCGGCAGAGGGAGAAGCAGACTCCATGCAGGGAGCCTGACATGGGACTCGATCCCCTCCAGGATCTCCAGGATCACGCCCTGGCAGGATCACGCCGAAGGCAGCACTAAACCGCTGAGTCACCCAGGGATCCCCTCATCCATCATTCTTAAACATGTCCTTCACATACCACTCTGGAACCTTAAGTTCAAAAGTGCTCAAAATTCTTTACTGATTGCTCAGAATTGCTCGGAGAGCCCTCAAAATAACAAGAAATAGCCCTCAAAACAGCAGACTGCAAAGTGAAATAATTGATCTTACTAAAATCAAAGTAATCAAGCTGGGAAAGAAGGGCTTAAAAACAAGTTTGTTTTAAGATCACAGATTTCCCAAAAAAGGGGGGTGGAGGGTTGCACCTGGGAGACTCAGTCAGTTAAGCATCTGCCTTCAGCTCAGGTCATGATCCCAGGGTCCTGAGATCAAGCCCCACAGTCTCCTTCTGCTTCTCCTTCCCCCCAGTCTCCTTCCAATCCCAGGGTCCTGAGATCAAGCCCCACAGTCTCCTTCTGCTTCTCCTTCCCCACAGTCTCCTTCTGCTCAGCAGGCAGTCTCCTTCTCTCTCTGCCCCTCCTTCTGCTTGTGCTCTCTCGCGTGCTCACTCTCTCTCTCTCTCTCAAATAAATCAATAAAATCTTTATTTAAAAAATAGACTAAAATGCATCCTTTTGTTTGCTTTGTTAATTGGAGAGTAATTTCATGCACTAGCTTACTAGGTGGTTATTAACATAGTTTAAACAACAGTTCTGCAACATTATCAAAAATACTGAGCACTGTTCACCTAAAAGAAAAAAGAAAAGAAGGCTCCTTTTCATGCATCAAGTCTGCTGCCCCTCTTTTTTTTTTTTTTTTATGCTACCCCTCTTACACGCCTTTGTTTGGGGCTCAACTTATAGTTCTATCAAATAGGACTGAGGCCCTTCTCTTCCCTGCACAGAAGCAACAGTATGCCCACTGGCTACAGAGCAGGAGAAGCAGGTGGGGGGCGGGGGGCAGGGTTAAAGGGTAAGAAGGCAGTGGTGTGCCCAGGGAGTAGCAGTGACAAGGAAGGGACACTGCCAAGGTGGTGGCATGCCCAGTGGCCAATCTGGAGACAGGAAGGGAAAAATGGCGGACCACAGAAGCAGTTGCCCAAAGAGCTGTTGGAACAGAAAAGAGATTAATGATATACAAGAGGGTTGAACAATAAGTTTATGGGGGCCGATAAGAGCCCATTTCTCATTATCAGAGAAGGAATCTACAAACATTGAGAAGGAGAAGACCAAAAAGAAAGCTGAGGTATTGGATTTGAATTAGATGTACCAGTGTGCACTCATTTTATAATACATGTACAGAAATAGATACGATATTTGTGTGTATGTGTCTGCATATGAACCAGATCTTAGGTTTCTGAGCACCATCCTCCATTAAAAGGCAACAGAGAGCTCCCCAGAGAAATGGCTGGTTCCTGGACTGAGGCAATAAGCTTGGAACATGTTGTGCCAAAAAGTAAGGAAAAAAAGTTGGGGCACCTGTGTGGCTTAGTCAGTTGAGAGTCTGACTCTTGATTTTGGCTCAGGTAATGACCTCAGGGTCATGAGATCGAGTCCCATGTTGGGCTCCTTGATGAGCCTGGAGCCTGCCTTAAAGATTCTCTCACTCTCTCCCTCTGCCCCTCCTCCCCACCCCCCCAGCTCACACTCTCTGCTCTCTGTTCTCTCTCTCTCTAAAAAAAGAAAAAGAAAGTAAATAAAAGCTAAAGCAAGAATGATAGAAACATGACAGGAGCCAGTTTGAAAACATTCCCACCGGTCAAATGTCACTTTGAGCATCAAAAATAACTAGTTATAATAACAATAGTCCCTTAAATGATGAGAATCCATGCATCCCTTCCTATATGTATATATAGCAAATAAATGGAGAAGGGAACAGTCTGCCTACAACGGAATGTCAGTAGTAGGCAGAATTGATGATAAACCCAGAAAACCATTATTCAACAACCATCATAGCGGTGGTTGATTCAGAAGGCAGTCATCCATGGAGACAGGCTGGTGAGAACTGGCTATTGTGGTCTCCTCATAAAATCTTCATCAGTTAAGAAGGGAAAATGAGAATTTATGGTTGAGAAGCCAAGTGATGGAGAATAACATCTCCAGTGGTTAGACAGCTGGCAACTTCTCAATGCACAGCATCATTTCTAGAGGATTCCTGCCAAGAATGCATGGCCTGAGTCTGGGCATAAAGAGACATCAGAGAGACACAGGGGTGGGCCATCCTACAATATGAAAGGCTAGTACTTTTTCCACTCGAGATCTTAGAAGGTAGAAAAAGACCAAAGAACCTTTCCAAATCAAAAGAGACTGGAGAGAGTTGGCCACTAACCACCATATAAGACCTTGAATTGTACCCTGGACAAGAAAGAAGCGACATGCTGGGGACAGTTGGCAATATGTAAATGGAGTCTGTGGAGGACATGATAATGTGTAAAAGTGACCTGCATGGTTGTATGGCATTTATATAGGAGAGTGTCCTTGCTTTGGGGAAATACACACCTGAATAATCATGAGTAATGGAGCAGCATGTAAGCAACTCGTTTTCAAGTAGTTCAGAAAAAGACTATGTATTAATTACTTATATGTGTATAATATGTATAACTGCACTATCTGCATGTGGAGAGAGAGAGAGAAGGCAAGAGAAAGAGCCTGAAAATATAAGACATTAATAAGTGGTATTCTGGGTGAAGGGGATATAAGATTTCTTTGTATTGTTCTTGCAACTTCTACAAGTTTAAAATTATTTTTAATTAACTTATTTAAAAATAAAATACATTATTTAAAATAATAAAATCCAGGCAAAACTTGAGATAACCTAGAGAGGAATTAGAATGGCAGGTAAATGGGGAAGCCAATGAAATGAGAGGTAAAGAGAAGAAAGCAATTAAGCAATTTATTACCCTCTCCCCCTTGTCCCATTTATTTATTTAAAATAAATGCAATGGAAACTATCTGCAATATAGCTCCAACTGGTTCCCTCAAATGTCAAACCTGATTCTACATATGAATATTTTGCAGGAGAACCAGCAGGAGCTTTGCCATCAGACAGACCTGGATGCAGATGCTCCTTAGAGCTCTGTGTTTCTGAGACTCAGTTTTCTCAGGTGTAAAATGGGAATAATCACACATTATCTCACAGGTTGTTATGAAGATTAGGGGAGATCATCTACAAATAACACACAGATCATCTAAGAGTAGACTACGTGGGGTCAGTGGTGGAAGCAAAGTTCTCACAGAGAGCTCACTATTATTTGGGGTTTACATTGCACATCAGGAATTTTTTGAATACCAAAAGCTTAACTTTCACTCCTGAGTTTGTCACTTAACAGTTTGGCTTTAAACAAAACAAAGCAATCCAAAAACTGTTGCAACTGAGGATCAGAGCTGTTGTATACAGAGAGTGGTATCAAAGGGCCCTTGGGCATGCTTATGGTTCTGATACTCAGTGAGACCTCACCATTTAAATAAATTTATAATGTGCAGAATGTCATTTATTGATTCTGTGCTCGGCAGAAGGTGCACAGCTAAATTGCCGCTTTCCACTTCTGAAACTAGTATTCATCAGTCACAGTGCCTCTATTACACACTGAGATTTATTATGTTGTAAATAAAATGTCCCACCTGTGACAGGTGTTCAGTATTGACTGATACTGACTTGTGAGTTTTCTTGACTTGTGAGCCCCCCCAGGCCCCATCTTTGTAACCACAGAGAAGTAGCCAGTGATGAGTCCAGAATTTCTAGCCAGGAGAAGGTGAGATTAAAAGGGGAGACTTAGGGAACTTGTCTTGAAGGAGTGTTTTTATAGTAAGCACACCCTGGAGACAAGTTTAAGAGCAAGTTTCCTTTATAATTTCATAGGAATTAAAAAATAACAATTGTCCAGATTAATGGACATTAATTAAGGTCACTACGATCATGGTTGCTGGCTAGCTTTAGCAGGGCTGATGGAGACAATGGAGGGGGACAATTGGACATTTTGGCTCAGCCACTGTCCTCAGCCCAGTACCTGGCACATAGCAGGCTCTAATGCTAGCCAACTCCAGTCTCACCTCCTGAATTTTAGAAAATTCTAGACTCAGCTCTCAATCAATGACAAGGCAGTCAGTCACTATGCCTTCACTATGCTATTAGGTGTTACTCTGTCTATCCTGAGATTGTTACATGCAAAAGCGAAAGATAAGACAGTGAAAATAAGAGAAATAAAGGCAAATATCATCCAAAGAAGGTATATCATTAATCACAGCTGTATAGTCCAGGGAAGAGCGGGTCACAGGCATGACTGCAGAGATGGGACCAGCTGGGATTAATGAGGAAGTGTGGCATGGGGGGAAGGTCAGTAGACCTCATGTTCATTGTTCTTATCCTCAATTGAAAATAAAGGGAAAGGTACATGTTATTTCAGATCCTCTCACCGAGATAGATGATTAAAGTGGCCATGAAGAGCCCTCTCAATTTTTTTTTTTTTTTAATTGATGACACCTCTCCAAGGAGTTTCCATGGCTAAGCCACCCCCAAATTCTCAGGTTCAGCCTTCACTCTTTCCAGGGACTGCTAATAGCCTCAACTTGCCTGTTGAGAAGCAGGAAAAGCAGGCTTTTGGAGGTTTTGGCAAGAGGACCTGAGGGCCAGGCCACCCCTAATGGCTACTCTGCATCCACATTTCTGGTCTGGAGTTGCAGGACCAGGTGCCTTGTGGGGGAGTCATAAGCCCTCAGGGATCAGCCTCTTAGGAGCCACAGTTGGTCCTCCGAGGACCTCTGAGTCCATGAACAGACTTCTTGAAAGAACAAAAATGTCTGAGCTCAGATTATTCCCTCCTATCCATAGAAGCCATCGTGCAGATCTGAAACACTTAACTAACTGATCATTAATCATGAGGAACAGGTTTTGTGGGCAGTACTCCCGTACAAACACTCAACTGCCATTAACTTGTATTGCAGATGTCGATATGTGAGAACACTGGTTCTGAATACCAGGAATGTGTCTCTCTCAGATTGGCGGCCGATGAGGTGAAAAGAGAGATTTATGCAATGCAAGCTATCTCTCTCTTCTCTTTCTTCCTTGGATTTTTCTCTATCTTGAGTAAAGTTCGGTTTTCAGAAGATCAATCCTGGTTGTAAACACAGTCTTTAAAACCTTTGCACTGCTTTCCTGCAGAATTTATGATTTGTTTACATTTGAGGCGAGGAGCAGCAAGAGGGGTAATCCTGAAGCCTTTGGTAGCCTACTCGAAAGAAAAAAGGGAATGTGGGAACATGAGTAAAAATATTTCCTTGTTCCAGCCATGATTTGTGGGTGCAGAATTCTCCCAAAGAGAGAGGTCATGCCCTAAGGAAATTGGCCCAACCAGCCCTTGGTAATCATTAAAATAAGCCAATGAGATCTTAAGAGAAAATTCCAGAAATCCACAGATTTCAGGATTTGGAAAATGCACAAGAGAAAATTTAAGGTAGATGCCTCAGTGGTGATTTGAGGGGCTGCCACCATGAATGCCTTCTGGGAACAATGTGGTGTGGAACTGGCACAGCCACACAGTGGACACCTGGAATGAGAATCTTCCAAACAGAAATCCAGTCATGAACAGTCCTTGTGTTGAGGACAAAAGTCAGAGGCCAAAGAGAATGGCTGAGAAAGAATCAAATAACCCAAGATTTTTCAACATATCACAGAAGATTTAAATTCCTCCCTCACAGTTACAGAACTCTTTGTCATCTCAATAACAGAAGTTTTAATATAAATGAATGGATAAAGGAGAGGAATTAAAAGATCTCAGTTCTAGCAAAAGCTAGAACTCTCTACCTACTCATACGTACTGGGTACATGACCTCCAGCAAAGAACACACCTGGCCTTGAGTTTCTCACCAGTGATATGGGAACACTAGCACTTGCCACTCAGAGTTAAAATGAGGATAAGATAGTGCATGAAAGATAAGTGAAGAAAATGCTATGAAAACTTAATCCTAGGGCGCCTGGGTGGCTCAGTCAGTTAAGCATCTGCCTTCAGCTCAGGTCATGATCCTGGGGTCCTGGGATCAACCCCAAGTTGGACTCCTCCCTCAGTGAGGAGTCTGCTTCTCCTTCTCCCTCTGTCCCCACCCTGCTGGTTCTCTCTCTCTCTCTCTCTCTTTCTCTCTCAAGTAACTAAATACAATCTTAAAAAGGAAAAAAAAAAAAGAGGGGGATCCCTGGGTGGCTCAGCAGTTTGGTGCCTGCCTTCGGCCCAGGGCATAATCCTGGAGTCCCGGGATCGAGTCCCACATCGGACTTCCTGCATGGAGCCTGCTTCTTCCTCTGCCTGTGTCTCTGCCTCTCTCTGTGTGTGTCTCTCATGAATAAATAAATAAAATCTTTTAAAAGAAAAAAGAAAAGAAAAGAAAAGTTAATCCTATAACATAAAATGTTTATTACCAATAATGGTGATAACGGCTGTGATAAATACTTTTGAAATAAACTATCAGGGGACACCTGGGTGGTGCAGTGGGTTAAGCATCCAACTATTGGTTTCAGCTCAGGTCATGATCTCAGTGTAGTGAGATGGAGCCTGTCAGTTGTCAGACTCTGCACTCAGGGTAGCATCTACTTGAGATTCTCGCTCACTCTTGCTACCCCTCCCACTTGTGCTCTCTCTCAAATAAATAAATCTTTTTTAAAAGAGGGGGAGGGGACTGTTCCTACTCTAGAATGAATGGATTTTAGAAAGAGAAATGTTCCCTCTTCTTAGCAGGACCACAGTGAAGGCACCCAGGAGGGGAACTGCAGCTTCTGTAGGTCAACCTTGACCCACAAGGCTGTCCTTATCTCCAGGAGCACTGTGAGACTTCTTTCTTCAGAAAGAGTATTGAGGTTATAACTGGAAGCAGGCATCACCATGTTAGTGGGGGAGAATCATTGGAGTGGGGTCAGAAAAACTGGGCTGTGTCACATACAACCTCTGAAATTGGGGGTAAATTATTTGTTGCCTCTGGACCTCCAAGTGTTAGGTCTAAAATAAACCAGCACTAAATTCCATTGAGTTCCTATCAGATAATAAGTAGGTAAATTCAAAAATAATAAACAGTTGGGGTGCCTGAGTGGCTCAGTCAGTAGAACATCTGACTCTTGATCTGAGGGTCATGAATTCAAGCCCCACACTGGGTATGGAGCCTACTAAAAAAAATAATAATAATAATAAATAGTTGACTTTAGGAATAGTTTTTTATTGCAAGTCATCTGTTAAGTAACAAAAAGGATTACACAGATCTATTGTGAATCAACATCAGGCAAGAATTAGCTTGGGTTTTGTTGAAAAGATTTTTTTAGTTACTTTATAACTCATCTCTCCACTAGGCTTGTCAGCCGTTCTTACACGCTACACTTTTGGTGTGTTGTTTGAAAGACAAGATTAAAAAATCTTTAATCATTGATTTAAGGAATTTGAGTAATACTGTTTGGCTTTTTACCAGGCATCTTAAATATTTAAGAGAGAATGTGTCAATATTTGGACCAAATGAAAGAAAGATGCAGGAATACATACACCCTGTTGATTACCGAGATGTTCCCCAAAGCAGGAAAGAAGCAGATTTTGTTGCCAGCATTAGCCCTGGTGTCAAGCAAAAAGAAACAGTGGGAAACAATTTGCATTTGCCTATGTTTGATCTTTGTTAAGGCATCTTTGAGTTCGCTAATATGTCATATAAAGTAAATTGGATTAGGTCATGGGGGTGTGGAGGGAACTGGTTGCTTATGAAGTTAGAGTGTATCACACCATTCTGAAACACACAGGAGAATATAAGAAATTGTAAATTAAACAATGAAGCTATATGATAACAGAGCGCTCATTTTGATCTTTGATCTATAGCATGCCAAACTTCTAGACAACTGAAATTGGCAAGCAAACTGAAAAGATCATAAATGACTTTTGAAATGTTTTCAGTATATCAGGTTCAGGATGCATTTTGTCACTGCCTGATTTCTTAAAAGCCACATCATTCATTCACAAATGCATTCATTCATTCATTCATCCTAATAAACCATGTGCTGAGCTGTGCAAGGTGCCTGCTGGGGGACAGGGGCTGGTCCCTCCATCCCCCCGACTTTCTCTCAATACTCCTGTGAATGAGAATTTGTTGGCATGCACTGCTGTTTTAGGAAAGCAGCGTGGCAGGTGAATTCTGCACTCCATGCAGATTCTCTCACATGATGGGGAAAATAAGTGAGAGGAGGGCAAACAAGCTGTTGACCTCCCCCTCCAAGAATATGAAAAGTTACGGAGGACAGGGAAAGAATGCCAACAATGGAAAATTCTCACTTTCTGGCCCCCAAAGACAACCCTGTGTGTTTCTTTTAGTAAAACACGTTCCCCAGAATAGACTGAGGGGTTTTGTCTGCCTCGGCCACTTCTAGAAAAATGTGTCAGATATTCACTTACGAGATGTCCACATTTTGTTGAATATCAATAAAACACAGCTATTAAAAAAGTAAAATGACACCGTGGTCTTAGAACTTGATTTATTAACCAAGGCCTGATCAGATGTTATGGCTACAAATATCTTACAGAGAAGGCATTGGAGGCCAAGCTCACTACAGTGACTATAGCAAGAGCACTGAACTGGGAGTCCTGAAACTGAGTCTCTGCCATTCAGCGGAAGGGTCCTCTGTAAACCCCTCCAGAAATGGAGGAGCCAATGCAGTATTTTGATGAGGACTACGAGCTCAGAGTGAATTCAGGATTCACTGTGACTAATTATTGGCCTGGATGTCTCTGAGCCCTAAGTTTCTGTAGAATGAGGATAATAAGAGTACCTACCACATTGGACTGATGTAAGAATAAATGAGGGAAGGCATGCAATTCCACCTGAGAAAACCAAGAAAAGAAAGACATGCAATTCCACCTGAGAAAACCAAGAAAAGAAAGACAACTGTCTGCATACAGATATGTTGTACTGCACGTGCAACCCACGCCAGCCCAGGGAACCTTCGTGCCACTTGCATATCGCGAAGCAACAATAACCATCACCAGAAGCCATCGGGTGCAAATGACACCACAGCCAATCTCTGGTGATGGTAGGGACCCTCTACTGGGTATCCTCACAGCCAATGCCTCTCCCTTTGAGGACAGGAGCCAGGAGGTTGAGGTCTGGGGAGAAGGGACAGTGTCTCAGTCTCCCCAGCTCTCCCTGTTACAGAAGCCTCTTGTGGGGGGGGGGGGGGAATGACCCCAAAAACTGACACACAGGCAAACTGGAGATTAAGAGCATAATGGAAGGATATTCTTAAACTCCAACACTAAAGCAAAAGTTTTACTGGGTAACATAAATTTTATGTAGCATTTTGGAGAGTACAGTTTCATAGGAGGAAGAGTTTTCATTGCACCTGCCTGCAGCAGCTTTAAAAATCTTTATTAGACATTTCTCTGCAACCTTCTCATCTGCCACTCCCCTCCACCATCCCAAGCATTTCTGTATCTGTTTCTAGCCAAAGGAATGCCTGGTCCTGCCTGGCTCCTCTCTGTTAGAGCTTTCCTTTTCCAAACCCCCACATTTAAATTCTTTATGCCCCCAAGTGTAGAGCTGATCAGCCCCACTACTTCATAGTCTAAACCCAGCACATTCCAAAGGTGGTGCCAGCAAGATGGTGTCTATTTAATGACATCCAGCATTATTGTTTTTTTTTTTTTTTCTTCATCCAGCATTATTGGAAGGCAGTTGTGGTTACAGATGTTAGGTTATATTTCCTCAAATACAGCCTAACAGGTTGATTGGATCCATAGTGAATATACATATTGGTCAACCAGCATCCATCTGACCCCTTTTCAACTGAACCCATACTCTTCTTCTAGTATCTACCCTCCTTCATGCAGTCCAATGCTTTCATGGAAGCTGACCTTTTTCCTAGCTCCAGTGGTGAACCCTGAAGAATCTAAACCAATTAGAGTATTCCCATCACCTTTTGCCAAGTTTCTTGATTCGGGGATGGCTGTGTAACTAATTAGGGCCAGTGAGAAGTGACAGGGGACTTTCTGAGTTTCTGAGAATGGAATTTCCTTGCTCTTATGAGCAAGCTATAGGATGCCAGCTCTCTCTCACTGGACATGAATGCGAGCCTTAACCCCGACGGCTACCAACTGCCATCCCACAGCCCAAGATGAAGCAGCCTTGGGGTGGGCAAAGGGAAATGACTCACAGAGCCTGGGTCTTAGATAATGTTTTTGAGCTTAAAGCCAGTCCACCTCTGATGTCTGGTTACTTGACCAGCTACTCGGTTAAGCCAGCTCCAGCTGAGGTTTTTGTTTCCTGAAGTCAAAAGCATTCTCACTGAGATAGGCCCCATTGTTTTCTTATGTACTGATCTTAATGTCCAACTAGGACACAAATTCTTGAAGGACAGAGACTTAGGTTTCTTTTGTATTTCCCGCAGTCCTTGGGACAACACTGCATAGATGGCAAGAGTTTGAGTATTCAACAATGGGCTGGTTTATTATTGTAAGATCCCTGAAGTAAGGGTCTTTGGTTTTTGGGCATTTACTCTGAAGTATGAGAGTTCAGATTCCCATCAATAGACAACTATTAAGGAAAATAATGGCTTTAGATTATCTTGGAATTTTAACCATGTGGGACTCATAAGTATAAATTACAACTCAGCCTGAGGAAATTTGAACATTCTTCTCCATCTCATCCTCCATATTCCTTAGAATCGACTTCCATGTGTGCAGCATCTGGTCAAACCCCCAAATTTGTAGAATCTCAGTGGTTTTTAATAAACGTGTTGTTGAATTTGGAAGCATAGATTTCACTGAAAATATTAATGAACATTGAAGAAATAACCCTTGAAGAGAAATTCGATTGAAAATTCTCCAATGTCTAAGAAAGAAATAAAATTAGCTTAATCAAGCAACCAGTGAGTGGAAGCTCCTATCCCTCAGGGTATATAGACTGTATCATTTCAGGAATTATACAAAAGGCAAAAATATTCAGAAGCCACCAAGAACTTTTGCCAAGGGATACCTGAGTGGCTCTGTGGTTGAGTATCTGCCTTTAGTTCAGAGCATGATCCTGGGGTCCTGGGATCGAGTCCCACATTGGGCTCCTTGCATGGAGCCTGCTTCTCCCTCTGCCTGTGTCTCTGCCTCTCTTTCTGTGTCTCTCATGAATAAATATATAAAATCTTTAAGGAAGAACTTTTGCCAAAATAACAGCACACAGCAGTGCTTTATAGTCTGTATTCCAAGGATCAACTCTGATCACATTCAACGTCATATATCTTTTTAGCAAATACATTTTTACTTGCAGAGAAAGCAGACTCAGAAGCCACATACATCCTATTAAGGCCTTCAGTGAGACTCTACTGCACTAAAGGACCTGGCATTTGTGCTAATTTTAGAAAAAGACATATTTATTAGGATTTCTTTCAACACATTACAATTCTTCTGTGCTAACCCAGGACAGTGTCTTGGTAATTTATGTAACATTTCTTACATATTTCAATGATCAACCTGCAAACCATTCAAAGCTCCAAGTCCTCTCTGCAGCCTCACCCTGTGCCCTACCCCTCATCTAGAACTTCCATGCTATCACTCCGAGGGCTCCTGAAGTCCACTGTCTCTATGAAGCCATCTCTGATCCCCTGGGAGTCAGGGACATTTTCAGGCACCCTATCAGAAAATGAACTTCACAGAATTCCCCATCACTCAACACCCCACAGGCTGCATTTACCATAATGTAAATACTTTATTCATAATAGATATTTATTTATGTCTTCAATGTGTTTATTTATATCTCCATTGTATTATTGATCATGAGCTTATCAATGTCAAGGATCTTGTCAGATTCACTCAAATTGAACAACAAGGAAAAACCATAAAGCAAATGGAGCACTCATCATTCACTCTCCTTTGCTCTGGGCATGCTGCTTTTCAGACATCTAGTGCTGTAGAATACCTCTGACCTCAGGTCATCTGCTTTGCCTCCTTCCTTTTGCTTTTCTTTTCTTTTCTCTTTTTAAGATTTTATTTATTTATTCATGAGAGACACACAGAGAGAGGCAGAGACACAGGCAGAGGGAGAAGCTGGCTCTCTACAGGGAGCCCAATGTGGGACTCAATCTCAGGACCCCAGGATCATGCCCTGAGCCAAAGGCAAACATTCAACCACTAAGCCACCCAGGCATCCCTCTTTTCACTTTTCAAAATGGATCTGCCCCTTCCTCCAGGACCTCAAAGCTCTGCTTTCTGCTAAGTCTTCAAATAACCTGCATTATAATGAACATGCCTTACTATGTCATCCCATCCACTTGCCATAAAATCAGGACAACTGATGGATATTTGATGTAACCCAACAAGGAGAGGCCTTTTGGCTCTAGGAGCCAGAGCTGCTCCATCAGGCAGGAATCCATGTTAAAGTGTGCAAGCTAGCCTTGGTAAAGGTCCAGCCATGACACTCTGCAAAAAGCAAAGCATTAATAAGTGCTGTTGGAGTAAGAATCATTTCCTATACATGCTTCTTGTACTGTTTATAAAGCACTTTCACATATATTATTTTGTTAATGATGAGGTGATACACAAACACACACACACACATGTGTGAAAATAGACCCTTAGAGTACAAATGCCTCTTTAAGCATGCCACTAGCATGTTATCATACAGGACAATTAAGCTACTTGTAGTTTCTTTTAAGGAAATTTTTGCAAATTTGAGGAAACTACTGTTTTGTTTGTAGGTTCATTCTTCTACTTCCTCTAGATAGGCAGAAAGGGATTTGGAGCCATTCTCGACTTATTTTCTATTCTATATCTCTAAACTATGACCATCCCCACACCTTGGAATGCTTGTGCGAGGGAAGGAAAAGCTATTTCTTCCTGCTAAGAAAACTGATCACAAGACAAGCAACATGTCAGGAAGCAGTATTCTTCAGAGGAAACACTTATGACTCTTTGATCCTCAAGGACTAAATAAGGGAGATATCCTTCTTCAACCTCTCCCTCAGGACGCCCCCCCACCACCACCACCCAATCAGGACCTTACCCACTGAGGGTGGGATGAGAGAAGTGACCTCAGGGAGAGGTAGAAGCTGCGGACCCAGGAAATTGGGGTTTGATTTCCCCGGGCATCAACAGCCTGTTAGACCCAACCCAAGAGAGGAGTTTCCAGCCAGGACCTCTACACCTTCACACAAACATAAACACCGCATGCAGGGGTGTGCCTGCCCAACCTCCAGGTGGTACTGCAACTCCTGCCTTCTCCCCAAACACGTACATTCACAACTCCCTGGATTCCAAATGGGAGTAGGAGGTAGAGAGTGGAAAGGCAGGTCAATCAGATACTTAAAGATGAAACATCCCAGGTGTGAGGCCAGAGGCCAGGTGGCTCTGCATGAAAGGAAGGTGGCAGTTTTTGTTTATCTAGAAAATGCAGGAGGGTAGGCCTGGCATTCTCAGATACCTGTTTCTCTATTCTTTTCATCCAAACTGAAAGTTCAGCTCCTCGAATCACTGCAAAAGGATGGGCTTTCACAACATTTTGTGGATTGAACAAATT
Organism: Vulpes lagopus; assembly: GCF_018345385.1. Classification (NCBI taxonomy): domain Eukaryota; kingdom Metazoa; phylum Chordata; class Mammalia; order Carnivora; family Canidae; genus Vulpes; species Vulpes lagopus. The sequence goes on along the minus strand of NC_054824.1, from coordinate 120,170,850 downwards.
CTAGCCACTGCTTATCAAAACCTTATTCTTTGCAAAATACCCAGAAAGATATAAAGGCTAATCAGGTTAGGGTTATAGAAGAGGCACCAAATGGAATTCAAGGGCATTGTACAGTTCATTATTTAGTGCTTCCAAAACCTTGCCCCATGGAATACTTAGGGCTCTACAGTCACACTATACTGGAAAATGCTCCATGTGATTTCCCCCTCATTAGAATTCCCAATGCCTGTGAGTATATTCAGTGCTTTGTGGATGGATGGATGGATGGATGGATAAATTAAAATCTTTATGTCAAAAAATACAAGAGATAACAAGTGTTGGTGAGGACAGGGAGGAAAGGGAATCCTTGGGCACCAATATTGGGAATATAAAATGGCACAGCCACTATGGAAGAGGATGAAGTTTCCTTGAAAATTTAAAAATAAAACTATCATATGATCCAGCAATTCCACTTCTGGGTATCTATCTGAAGGAAATAAAATTGCTACCTTGAAGAGATATCTGCACTCCCATGTTCACTGCGGCATTATTTACAATAGCTAAGACATGGAAACAACCTAAGTGTCCGCTGACTGAATGGATAGAGGAAATAATAAAGAAATATTATCCAGCCATTAAAAAAAAAACACACAAGGAAATCCTGCCATTTGTGACAACGTAGATGAACTTTGAGGGCATCATGCTAAGTGACATAAGTAAGACAAAGACAAGTAACATATGATCTCATTTTTACGTGGAGTCTGAAAAAATAGAAATCACAAAAACCAGTAGTTTCCAGCGGCATGGAATGAGGGACAGGGTGGGTAATGGGAGAAAGTGGTCAAAGGGAACATACTTCCAGTTGGAACATGAACCAGTCCTGGGGATATATCACACAACACTGTGACTATAGTTAACAACACTGTATTGTATATTTGAAAGTTGCTTAGGGACAGTAGATTTTTAAAGTTCTCAACACACACACACACAAATTATAACTTTGTGGGGCACCTGGGTAGCTCAGTGGTTGAGCATCTGCCTTCTGCCATGGTCCTGGGGTCCTGGGATCAAGTCCCGCATCAGGCTCCCCGCAGGGAACCTGCTTCTCCCTCTACCAATGCCTCTGCCTCTCTCTCTCTCTGTGTCTCTCATGAATAAATAACTAAAATATTTTTTAAGAAAAGTATAACTGTGAGGTGATGGATGTGTTAACTAACCTTATTGTGGTGATCATTTTGCAATATACACATAAATCACTACAGTTGTACATCTTAAACTTATATAATGTTACAGGTCAATTACATCTCAGTAAAGCTGGAAAATAAAATAATAATCTCTAGGTGGTTGCCTCTAGGTGTGCCCCCCGCCGGAACCGTTAGGTTGGCAATAGTTCTCTTTGTGAACTCTCAGTGTCAACTAGGGCAGCCACCTTGGAGACAACGGCGCTCTTTAATGTTTATAGTCTGCCAACCTAAGACCTCTGGCATGTATTGAAAAGCGTGTGTCTTTTTGACACCTTGTAACCTAAACAGGCCCAGAAGAGCTAAATAACAAATTCAGCACCAGGGATAACAGGCACTTACCTGAAAAGTTACATGTTAGAAACTACTGACAATAAATCTGTTCTGGGGGAGGATGAGATCATTTCAAGAAGAATCCCAGTAAATTCTACTGCCAACAACTTCAAGAAACAACCTCAGGGAGATAGGCATATAGACTTCCCAGTCCTATGAAAGTCTGTTTATTCTCACATCCTTTTGACCTTCAGAAGTTGATCTTCTAAACTTCTAGCCTTGTCCATTTCAAGGAATATGCACTCAGATGACTGAGTTCAGTTCCACATTTAATCTAGATGTCTAGAGTAAGATCTGAGTCATGAACCTCTGAATCGTGGCACGTTCCACTTCTAAATGTTCTCTCAACCACTAATTTGCTGACATTTCAAACAAGTGGTGTCCACAAAGTGGATCTGAACCCAGGCCTTTACTTCCCAGGACCAAAGAACTGATTGAGCAAATGAAGCCAGTGAAGTGGATAAAAACAAAGTGGAGAGATGACATGACATAAATATTTGAGTGTCAGCCTCTCGGTTGCTCACAGAACCGTTGGACAATGATTGCCTGGCTCTCCTCCGTATGGCATCCTTGCACTGGGAGCACTCCTTGCACTGGGCTGTGCCCAGAGCAGAACTCTGAATGCTGCAAACACAGCACCCACACCCAGGCCTTCCCTGGTCCACTCCCCACTTGAAATGACATATTCTGCACAACAGCATGAATGTACATAAGCCACAGATCTATACACTTAAAAATGATTAAGATGGTAAATTTTATGTCACATATACTTTACCATAATTTTTCAAAGATTTTACTTATTTATTTGATGGACAGAGAGCGTAGAAGCAGGGGAATGGCAGAGGGAGAGGGAGAAGCAGGCTCTCTGTTGAGCAAGGAACCCGATGCAGGACTCGATCCCAGGACCCTGGGATCATGACCTGAGCCGAAGGCAGACGTTTAACTGACTGAGCCACTCAGGCACCCCTTACCACAATTTTTTTAAATGAAAGAAGGAATGCACTCATTACCAATTGAAGAGCAACTTAACATCTATAACACATTTGAAGAAAAATTAGCCTTTATAATAAATACAGTTAACCTTTACTAAGCCCTCACTAGGCTTCTCACTTAAAAGCAATCAATCTAGGTAATAACCCTATGTGGTAGAGACTAATATTATCTCCATTTCATAAATGAAGCATAGAGAGATAAAGTCACTTTCTCAAAGTCACACAGTAGTAAGAGTGGATGTACCAAAAGACTCTAAAGACATATGTAGTCCATTCGTGTAATTTAATTAAAAGATAATTTGAATACAAATGGTTTATCTATTAGCAGTCAAAAAAACAAAAACCTAAAAAAACAAACAAAAAAACCCGTTCACCTCTGGTAGGGCACCAAAATGTGTATCAAGGGGAGCCCAAATCTCCTGCCAATTCCAATGAGCATTATCAGAGCAGCACCACCTGCGGTATTTCTGGGGCAGTTATAGCATTCCAAAAACGACTTAGTAGTGCCAACTCTCCTTCAACTCACACGTTGGAACATTTCTGTTTAAATGCGTCATGTGGGCTTCACATGGTGTCTAATGGATGCTTTCAGCTGACCGGCTCTCCTTTCCTCCCCCTTCCAGTTCTGTTTCCTGAAAATCCCTGAGGCTGCCATTTCTGGGCTTCAGGTATTGGCTATTTCACCAATACAAAGTCCAACGAGTTCTCTGGAATTTTAACAACACAAGAATGATACCCATGAGATAGGCGATAAGACGAGATGACGAGGGCAAATCACTAAGTACTCATAAAGACAGAAAAAGGATGAGATTGCACCCGAAATTACCATTATTTTCCATATCTGAGAGACAGCATGACCCTCGACAAATGCTGCTCGAATGCTGAGTTTAAATTCTGATTCAATAACTTTCACCTTGAATCCCTTCCCCTCTTTTGCTTCCATATTCACCTCTATAAAATACAAGTAGACCTACAATCTACTCCACAAGTTGTTATGAGACTTGAGAGAAATGTCTATCAAAGTGCTCATCAAACTATTAAACAACATGTAAACAGTTATAGGTATCCTTCCTATGCAATTTGTATTTAAAATTCCATAAATTCATAACCATCAACACATTTCAAATCCAAAGACAGATTCTGCATTAGATTGTAGAAACAATCTACTCATCTTTGTTGTTTGAAAACCTGATGTGAAAGGCCCTTGACCACACAGGGTTTTTATTTCCATCCTATTTGTAATTCCCATTTAACTAATGAAAGACCTTAACTAAAATCATCAAGGGAGGCTAGGTTTATACTACTAATATCTTAGAATAAAGTAAAAAAGGATAACTGCTTACCCTTGGTTGATGTCATGGAGAATGGGCAGTCCCAACAAGAGATTCCTATACTTGAAAAATCCTCTATAAAGTTTACCCTCCATTCAGAAATATTAAAACGTAAAAACTGTCAAGGAGTTCCAGTCTCATTGCTCAGTGTCACTGATGGAGTATCTCAGTCATGTTTTTGGGTCACTACCTTGTCTAAGGCCCTGAATTTAACCTGGCACACAAAACACACTATAAAGTGTTGTTCAAGTGGATAGCACCCCCTTTCAAGTGTCTATTTGGCTGTCAATATCCCCAAGTATCACAAACCCAGACTCTTCCCGGAACACGTTGGTGAAAGCTCAGGATCACCCCGTTCTTGTGAAGACCTTTACCTTACTGGTCTTCCCATTCCATTCATTTCTACCTCTGAGAATATCTACTCACATCTTCCAATTACTAACACCTTACAATGACAACATTCCGAGTGCCAGCAGCTCTCTCTGTTCTCCATAGTACATGTAGAGGCATGGCCCTTGCCTTGAGGGTTTGTGACATAAGCAGGACAAGAAACAATATTTAGACAAGACATCAGATCGAGAGGCTGATAAGATTCAAATAGGAGTTGTTCTCCCCTCTCCATCCTTCTGAGGGCAGATCTTCCAAAAGGAGCCAGGACAGAAAAGAAGTATTGGTCGTTCAGAGGAGACCCTTCTGGGAATGGGTGATAGATGTTCATGGAGTGTCCAAGGGGTGGATTGATGCTGAGGAAAGATGGTTGGAAGAAGGAACATGAGGAGAAGAAGGCAGAAGTATAAGTAGGAACTGAGGAGGGATAATTTTTTTTTAACATTTATTTATTTATTCGGCAGGGGGAGGTGCTGAGGGAGAGAGAATCTTAAGCAGACTTCTTGCTAAGCACAGAGCCCAACTCAGGGCCTGATCTCCCGACCCTGAAATCACGACCCTAAGGTTACAACCTGAGTCAAAATCAAGAGTCCAACACTTAATGGCCTGTGCCGTCCAGCCATCCCAAGGAGGGATATTTTAAAGGGACTGAGAAAGTATTTCAGAGAGCAGCACCTATGAGATGGCTCAAAAGCACTGAGCATCCTCTTCCAGCGGGGACAGAAGCAGAAGCCTGGAACCATCCTTCCAGTAACCTCCTTTCAATTGTCACTGCTGCTATTTCCTTAAGGAAATGATTTCAAAGAGGACAAAGTTTCTACACACCAAAATGTTCCTGGCCATTTCAATAACAGAAAAAGTAGAAACAATCAAAATGTCCACCAAAGGGATTGGTTAGTACGTTGGGGCTATCAGTGTGGTCAAGTATTGTGCAGACACATTGTGAAAATGATCATTATTAAGGCAGTATATAAATGTGGAGAACATGCATGGTTAATATCAGGAGAAGACAAGCACAACACTAAATGGGTATATTATAGTGAACTTGCCACCAGTGCCCAACAAACATATATGTGGACAAAGACTAGGAAAACTGCAAATATAAAAAAGGTACTGCAGTCACATTAGGGTAGTAGTGTTATAGGTTTTTTCATTTTTTTCAAACTTTTTTAGCATTCTTTTTACATGCATCTTTTCAGTTTAAAACTTCAATGCTATGGTGGTTTCATTAATGGAAACATCCTTCCAGTGTTAATCCAAGTATCTCAGAGGGAGCAGAATGGAATGAGAGTTGTTCTTTTTAAACAACCACCTACACTGCTTCAGCAGGCAGAGGGGTGCTAATTAGTCATTTCTCACATTTGCTAGTGAATGAGCCACCTGGGAGGGGGGGGCACTACTGAGGTATGGAACACAGGTCACTTGGGGGGCCCAAGTAAGTTATTGGCTTGGGATGGAAGCTGTGAAAGCCAAAGATACTAAACAGCAACTTGGACCATTTGCTTCCAATTCTGATAACCGGTCTTGTCAGCAACAGCCCAGCTTCCCTGAGGGCATCATGGCTTCACCCAGCTTCCTCACTGCTCAGAGGAGATCTGAGCTAGGCATCCCTCAGCAGAGCAGAGCCGTTTCACTCAGCTTTGTTTTCCTTGGTATTTTGTTTCTTAAAATGTAGCACTATGGCTAAAAATAAGAAAGGCTTAATTAAGTGCTTGGCCACAACAGCACAGACAAATAGAAAGAAAAAAAAAGTTCTTTTAAAGAATCCTTTTGCCTATTGCTTTCTACCCAGATCCTAGATCTCCCAAGAAAGTGTTTTTTGCACAATTGCAAACACACAGGGTTAACTTTCTCCCTCAATAGTTACCAAGAAAAGTATCACCTATTTTTGCTGACCTCGTTAGTACTGAAGCAACACAGGAGAGACCCCCAAGGCTTAGGAGGCCAGAGACATTAGGATGGGGAAGAGTCCCAGAACCGTGGCCCATGTTACCCATGTCATCTAGTAGCACCAAGTGCACACAATTCACTCCGCTCACTGAATTTCTCTTTCCACAACCCAGAAGATAAGCATATAGCCTCTCTAATGCCATCATTCACCTATCCATTGACATGATTGTATCATAAGAATCCAATGAGGGCACCTGGGTGGCTCAGTCAGTTAAGCGGCTGCCTTTGGCTCAGGTGATGATCCCAAGGTCCTGGGATTAAGCCCCCACATCAGGCTCCTGCTCCAAGGGGCATCTGCTTCTCCCTCTCTGTCTGCCCCTTCCCTGGCTCTTGTGCTCATTCTCTCTCTCTCCTCTCTCTCCCTTCCTCCCTCCCTCAAATGAATCAATAAAATCTTAAAAAGAAAAAATCAAATGAGCTACAAGAATGAAAAGTTTTAAAAAGCTTTATACATATTCTAAGAATATATTAAGTAAACAAGCAAAAAAAACCCAAGCAAAACACATAAAAGGATGTGTTTCAGGCATGTTAACTGCCCCTAGAAGTTGCCAGTGAGGGCACAGTTTGGGAAGTGGGCTGGAATGTCTGCATGCTGAGATCCAGGGCTGCCTGGTGTCAGCAGAGCCCTTGAAAGAGGCACCGCAGATCACAACCATCTAGGGAAGAACAAAGGGGGAAACAGAGCCCAGAACAACAGAGAGAAGCAAAAGCCAGTGCCTGGCACTTCTGGGCAGGCAAGAGCCCAAGAGCCCAAGGTGGGAGCCTCCAGGCTCTCATGACTGATCAGTACAACCGAAAGGGAACAGAACGTCCCCTGCCCCCTCCCACCAACTCCAAACCAGGGGCTGCTCACTGTCAGCGGTGTGGGTCCCTGAGTCACCCACACGTCAACGCCCTGGGTTTCCCTTGGCTGCTCTCCCACCCGTGTTGCCAGATGATGAGATCATGGCACTTGACAAAACCCTCTCTTTCAAAAGCACCTTTTATCCAAATGGATAAAAAAAGAATTTAACAGGCTTTATCTTTCTGGCTGTCCCATCGTTGGCAAGGCCTACAGCTCACATATTCAATTGTGTGTGTGTGTGTGTGTTTTAAATATATATTTTTAGAGCAGTTTTCAGTTCCCAGCAAAACTGAGTAGAAAGTACAGAGTTCCTATATATCCCTTCTCCCCTCACATGCATAGTGTCCCCCACTCTGGACATCCACACTAGAATGACACATTTGTTACAGTCAATGAACTTCCTCATCACCTACAGTCCACAGTTTATAATAGGATTCACTCTTGGTGTTGTGCAGTCTATGATATATTCAGTTTTCAAGGAAGGAAAGAGGCAAGAAGAGAGCAGAAATTCAAAACCAGTCAGTGAGCAAGGAAGGACTTCACTCTTTCATCCTTAGTAGAAGGTTTTCTTTCAACCACTTGATGTGTATTAACATGTGAGATACATTAAAAAAAAAAAAATCGAGTTGTCTAAACCAGTGCTTCTCAAACTTCCACATGAATATGCAACCCTAAGAGTTTTGTTAAATCCAGACTTTGCTTGGATAGGTCCAGGGTGGGGCCCAAGATGCTCCAACAAGCTCCTAGGTGACACCCAAGCTGCTGAACACTGGACCCCCCATTGAGAAGTGAAACTGAATTTGAGGTGTGATAGGTAAGGGTTGGGAGCTTTCAAGTTCAGTGTATTTGGATTCAGATCATAGCCCTGCCACTTACTGGCTGCCCCAGTATTGGATCTATTGGATCTATAAAAAACAAGATGACCAAATTTCCCTTATAGGTTTCACGAGGTAATAACTGCAAAGTTCAGTTAGAAAGTGAACTGAACAGTAATTGCCATTATTTGTTTTCATTGCTTTTATTAATGTTATATCTACTTTTTAAAAAAAAGATTTTACTTGTTTATTTATTTAGAGAGAACATCCAAGAACAGGGGGAGGGGCAGAGGGAGAAAGAAAATCTCAAGCAGACTCTGTGCTGCACATGAAGTCCAACACAGGGCTCAGTCTCAGGACCCTGAGATCATGACCTCAGCTGAAATCAACAGTCAGATGCTTAACTGACTTGAGACACCCAGGTGCCCCTGTTATATCAGCTTTTGATCAGTTTCTCCTTTACCCATCTTTGTATAAAAAGTATATTAATCACTTAAAGGTAAAACCTGTACATTTTTTGGTAAATATTTCACATTTCATCTCACTAATAACACCTCATAAAACTAGATCAGCACATGAGTTAATACAATTGTGTAACCCAGAATTTTAAACAGATCCCCCCAATTTTTTTCCACTTTTGTGAAAAATCAAAAGGTAGATTTTTCTCCCTACCCTTCTCCATCAAGGCATTTGTCTGTATATCATCAGCCTTTCACACCTGGCCTCAGACGTATTCATATAAATTACATAATGTTAGATTTGGACAAAATTTTCAGAGGTCTCAGCCCAACTCTTTAATTTTAATAAGAAAATTAAGGCCAAAGAAGATTAGGTTATTTTCCCAAAGTGACAGTTACATTTTCTTAGAACCAGAAGAAATTGGGTTTAAATAGGTTAAATTAATTAAAGGAGGAGGCCATTAGATTGAGGTGATTCCAACACCTTAAGAGCCTATGTAAGCAAACCAAACCCAAAGCCTGTAATGCCTCAAGGTTAAGAAATCCAAACCTGGACAACCAGTCACAACCAGCTAGGCTTTCCAAATAAGGGAACTACTTAATCTTTAGCCAATCAAATAATTTCCTTGCTTTGCTTCTACATCTTCCCTATAAGATTCTTGCCCTAAGACTTTAGGAGTACTCCTAGTCACCTTGGATTTATTGTGACCCAGTTCCAGTAGATTTTTGTGTAAATAAACTCTTAAAATTTTTAACATGCCTCAGTTTATCTTCTAACACTTTCTTTAAGACAGCTTTGCACATAACAAAAGGCAACTCTCACGTATAGGGGACAGATGGGGGAGAGTGATAGGTAAAAGCATACTCTGAAACCACACACAAATATAAAGGCAAGGCTCTAAATTAGTACTTCTCATGATGTGGTATTTCACAGGCCAGAAAAAGGAAAAAGAAATTATAATTCAGAAGGAACTTTTTTCTGTAGTTATTATCATTCACTATCACCATTATCTCATAAAAGGAAAAAAATATTTTAATGCCAACAAAATAGAATGGACATAATCCTAGAATAAAAGGCATTCTTATAATTTCAGGTTTACAAAAAAATCAATTATAGCGCCTATTGTTCTCATTTTATTGTAAATGAGCAATCAGAAGTGATCACTGACTCTTAATCTACTTTGAGTCACACGTGCCTCTGAGAATATGATGAAAAAAATGGACCTTTCCCCAGAAAAATGTACATACCTACATACATACATATGATATTTTTTAAATAAGTCCAAATATTTGCAGGCCCCGAGTCAAAATCATCTCTTTTAGCTGATAATTTAGTCTCCACCTGACTCTCTAGTGACTTCATCCTCTGGTCATCATTAATGGATCTGAGGTTCTCTACCAACTGGAGGAGACTCAGGACAAGATCCCCACCCCCCAGATAAGGCTCTCAGGACTAGCCTTCTGCACAGTGGCCTCAACTTTCATGAGAGGAATAAGAAGGAGTTTCTTCTTTTGCCTGGATCCTGCCCATCAATGATAATGCCAAATCCAAAAAGATCCACCACCACCCCTCAAATAGGCCCCAAAACCAAAAGTTCCTCTGGGTCCAGGGCCAAAAAGCTCCACCTGGTGGTGTAAGGTCATGGGATTCTAGGAAGGAGACTAAAAAAAAAAAAAAAAAAAAGGAAAAGTTGCTCTGAATCAAGACCAAGGAATACAGATTTACATCTATCTGGGTCTCACATCCAGATCATTCTCAAAGCCCTGTGGAGGAGGCAGCAGAACAGCAGAAGTTAGGACAGCTAAAACTGGTCCAGGTTCAGTCCAGCAGTCAGTGCTATAGGAATGGGGTGTAGAGTACCTAAAAATCCTCGAAGACACCCAGAAAATGATGAAGCATATGAGTGAAAAAATCATCACAGCCTGCTTTTGAGTGATGAGCAATGAGAGAAGCTTCTTGACCTGCACTGATGGGTAGACTACTCCGTACTATTCAGAATGGCTCCTCAGGAGTGTCTGTCTTAATATGATCAAATCTACCTGCACCATCTATCCACCCAGCTTATAGTTCCTGAGGTTGCCCACACAGAACATACAACAATATCATTCTACAGTATCCCTCTGGAAAAGGCCAGACAAAAGAAAGAAAGAAAGAAAGAAAGAAAGAAAGAAAGAAAGAAAGAAAAAAAGAAAGAAAAAAAGAAAGAAAAAAAGAAAGAAAAAAAGAAAGAAAGAGTGATCTTTGTTCCAAGACTCAACTGTCTGTTAAAAAAAAAAAAAATAAGAAAATCATACTTGCAACCTCCCCTGCCGTTCCCCTACCCTGAAAGAAAGGCATCTGTTTCTTTCTTAAGTCTATAAAATTCCTGCCTCTAACATCTGCAGAATTTAGGAAGAAACAGGAAGCTAAATAGATGTTATTCATAGAAATAGGTCTTCCTAGATGGATTATCAACCTGTTTTCTGCAGATAAAGGTTGGGGGAAATCTTTAACACGGTTGGGGTAGGGGAGAGGCTAATGAGAAGGTTTGGGAAAAGTAGGGAATCCTTCAAATCATTAAAACCAGTTCTTATCTGGGATGCCTGGCTGGCTCAGTCATAGAACACATGACTTTTCATCTCCAGGTTGTGAGTTTCAGCCCCACTTTGGGTGTTAAAGCTTATTTGAAAAAATAAAAATAAAGCCAATTCTTATCCAAAGAATGTCAAAAGAGGTGACAATTGGCATATTTAAATGTAAATGTATAGTGGATTCAGATACTTGATATTGGTTATTTAAATGTAGGTAACTGAAAACTTGTTTCTGGAGCAGCACAAGGGATTTAAAAATACCGGTAATGCTCTATTTCTTTTTTTAAAGATTTTATTTAATTTATTCATGAGAAACACACACAGAGAGAGAGGCGCAGAGACATAGTCAGAGGGAGAAGCAAGCTCCATGCAGGGAGCCCGACGTGGGATTCGATCCCGGGTCTCCAGGATCGGGCCCTGGGCTGAAGGCGGCGCTAAACCACTGAGCCACCAGGGCTGCCTAATGCTCTATTTCTTAAGCTGAGTGACGGGACCTAGGTATTTCATTATTATTCTTTAAACTGAATATATGCAGATACATATGTTCTTTGGGTTATCTATTTCATTTTTTTTTTAAGATTTTATTTATGTGAGAGAGAGAACACACACATGAGTAGGGGGAGGGGCAGAGGGAGAAGCAGACTCCCCACTACGGGGCTCTATTCCAGGACCCTGAGATCATGACCTGAGCCAAAGGCAGACATTTAACCAACTGAGCTACGTTGGTTAACATGGTGCCCCTGGGTTATATATTTCATCAAAATAAAAATATTTAAAGTCTTCTCTAGTCCTACTGCCTACTCTACTTGCAGTTAAAGGAATGAGCCAATTAGTGGATCAGATCTGAGAGTTTATCTTTTCTTTGTCTCTCTGTGAGGTCTCTCCCTCTGTACTTCTTTCCTCGGTGTGGCTTCCTATTTCCTGACCCTGCTGGAATGTGAGCAGCAAACAGTTAAGAAGAGAACCTGCAAAAAGAACTCAGGCCTCTGTGGTCTTTGTGTGTTCAAGAGTGAGGCTGAGCCACGGGCCCCCTGCCCTCCACTGCCTGAAGGCAGAGGCAGATCAGGCCAGTGGACAGAGGACTCTCTCCTGAGGGCACATCTACCTCACGTGAGAGCTAAGAAGCTAGTTGTTGGACAGGCCACAAACTCCAGCCTCTTGAAAGAAACTGGTTAATGATAATTAGCAACAATTTAGTGCTTGAATGAAACCAGGTGGAACTAGAGGGTGAATACGTCTTGGTCCAGCACAAATGATGCTGTAAAGAAAATGAAATGGTCAGACCCTTGTGCCCAGCCCTGCCGGACAGCAGCATGACCCAGCCACAGGCTGCAAAGAATCATACCTTCCCCATTTTCTGCAACTGGAAAAGAGCTTTTTTCCAGCAACCCACAGAAGCCTATTTTTAGTTATCATTATTTACCATTATTCCCATTGCTGATGGTATTCTAAGTCTTTTGCTACAAAGTAGCAAAATAGAATACCAAAGAATACCAAAAAATAGAATACCAAAGATGGTATTCTAAGTCTTTTGCTACAAAGCATTAAACAAATTTATTTTTCAATATATAAGCCCCTTGTGGCCTTGGAAAGATCACAACAGGGATTAAAACCATGACAGGATGAAATAACTCTTAACAGGTCAACTCCAATCCTGGGATGCCCATCTCCGTTCTGACTTCTCCCGAAACTGTTCTCAACTGAATTTCTAGTTTTAATTACTTTCATTGGTAAGGTACTTGAGGAAAAAAACACAATACAAAACTATTTCCTGTAATGATTAATCACTTCTTCCTAGAATGGAAGTACTGCTGATTCCTAGAGTACAGACTGTCTGTTTTAAAAAAAGCAAAGCACTCCACAACCTAACCCTTCCTTTTCTCATTTGAGACACTCAGATGGTAACCACACCCGGATGTGGGGTGTTGGGTTTGTTGTTTTTTTTTTTTTTTTTTAAGGCAGATAAATTCTTCTGCATCCTTGAAAGTAAGCCTCTTGCGTCAAACTTACTATTGGCACCATTGGGTGCTCCAGAGCTTCAGAAACAATTGGGGGGAAGAGAAAGGAGCTCATCTTTATTTCAAGTTTCCTCAGTGTCCAGAATGATGCTTGGCAGTTCACATATAGCGTTTCATTTAATTTCACAACAGCCCCAGAAGTTATCCCATTATTCTCACTTTGCATATGAGTAAACTGAGGCTCAGGGAAGTTAAATATTATGACCACGTTCGCACAGCTGGTAAGTGGAAAAGCAGGGTTTAAGTCGAGATCTATCTTACTCCAAAGCCTTGGTTCTTTCCAGTATACTCTACAGTTCACTAAATATCAAGAAAGCTAATACAGATGGTGAGTCTACCTATCATTACCCTGGAGCTTCTCCTGGGAACATGTCTTTTTAATGAGACATACTCTTTAAAAATATTTTTTAATCTAAAAACACCTCTCAAGCACTGACTAGATGAATGACATCATCACATAACAGTGATAAAAAGACATCCCTTTTCTGGTTAATAAACATGTGATGTCAATTTAAAACCAAAAACATGGAGCCATATCCAAAAAAGTGAAGCAATCACAAGCTGTGAATTCCTAACAAGTCTCTGCAAATCTTGTACCAACACTAGAGGAGCAGAGAAATGCAGTGTTAAAAAGTGAGAAGAAAATGTAAGGTGCATCAAGTCTAAATGTCCAAGCTGAAGTCCAGAAGAGCCCAGTGACTGGCCCAGAGTCACACAGCTAGAACACGGCAAGCCAAGCAAAAAAACTGAAGAGGTGGGAGTCAACAGCTCCTGCACTCCAGGATAGCACTCCTAGGAAACTTCCCCTGTCCAGTAAGAAACCCAAGAGAGTCCCCACCCAGTACTAGTCTAAATGTGGCTCTGGAGGTATTGTTTAGATGTAATTAATATATAAACAGTAAACTGAGTAAAACAGATTACCCTCCATAATATAGGTGAGTCTAGTCCAATCAATGGGAGGTTAATACTGAGGTTTTCTGAATAAAAAAATCCTTCTCAGGAATGCAACATAGAAATGCTGCCTGAGGGCAGCCCGGGTGGCTAAGCGGTTTAGTGCTGCCTTCGGCCCAGGGCCTGATCCTGGAGACCTGGGACCGAGTCCCATGTCAGGTTCCCTGCATGAAGCCTGCTTCTCCCTCTGCCTGTGTCTCTGGCTCTCTCTCTCTCTCTCCCTCTCTGTCTCTCATGAATAAATAAATAAAATCTTAAAAAAAAAAAAAAAAAAAAGAATGGAATGCTGCCTGAGTTTCTAAACTACTGCTCTGCAAAACTAGGCAAGGTATCTTTTTTCTTTTCATCTTTTTTTCTTTCCTTTTTTTCATCTTTAACTCATTTCTCCTCCCTCCCACTCCCTGCCTCTGGCAACCACCAATCTCTTGTCTCTATCCATGAGCTTGGGTTTTTTTAGGAAGACTTTGTTTTTGTTTTAGATTCCATATATAAGAGAGATCATATGGTATTTGTCTTTCTCTGCCTAACTTATTTCACTTAGAATAATGTCCTCAAGGTCCATCCACGTTGTCACAAACAGCAAGATTTCCTTCTTTTTTACGGCTGAATAATATTCACATATGGTTAAAATTAATGTGATATATATATGAGATATATATATGTATATATCATATACATAGTGCATCTTCTTTATCCATCCATCTATTGATGGATACTTAGATTACTTCCATATCTTGGCTATTGTAAATAATGCTGCAATGAGCATGGGAGTGCACATATCATTTAAGTTAATGTTTTTGTTTTCTCTAGATAAATACCCAGAAATGGAATTCTTGGATCACATAGTAGTTCTATTTTTACTTTTTTGAGGAACCTCCATCCTATTTTCCATACTGGCTGCACCAGCTTGCATTCCCACCAACAGTGCACAAGGGTTTCCCTCTCCTCCACAGACTTACCAACACTTGTTATTTCTTATCTTTTTGATAATAACCATTCTGACAGGTGTGAGGTGATAGCTCACTGTGGTTTTGATTTGCATTTCCAGTGCTGTTGAGCACCTTTACATGTACATGTTGGCCACCTGTATATCTTCTTTGGAAAAATGGCTACTCGGATCTGCCCAGTTTTTAATTGGATTTTTGTTTTATTGCTGCTGAGTTGTAGGAGTTCTTCATATATTTTGGATATTAGCCCCTTATCACATATATAAATTGCAAATATTTTCTTCCATTCAGTAGGTTGGTGTTTCATTTTGTTTGATGGTTTCCTTTGCTGTGCAGAAGCTTCTTAGTTTGATGTATCTTCACTTGTGTTGTCTTTGGTCTTTGTTGGTGTTTGACTGAAAAAAATTATCACCAAGACCTATGTCAAAGGGCTTACCACCTATTTTTTCTTTTAGGAGTTACATGGTTTCAGTTCTTACATTTAAATCTTTAATTAATTTTCAGTTAATTTTTGTGCATGGTGTCAGATAGTGGGCCAGTTTTGCTTTTTGTATGTGGCTGTCCAATTTTCCCAATTGGACAAATGTCCAATCATTTATTGAAGAGATTGACCTTTTCCCATGTTTTCAGCCCTTGTTGTAAGTTAATTGACCATATGTGTGTGGTTTATTACTGGGCTCTCTATTCTGCTCCATTGATCTATGTGCTTTTATGCCAATACCATACTGTTTTAATTACCAGAGTTTTGTAATATAGTTTGAAATCAGGGAGCATGATACCTCTGGCTTCCTTCTTTCTCAAGATTGCTTTGGCTATCTGGGTCTTCCATGGTTCCATACAAATTTTAGGATTATTTGTTTTATTTCTGTGGAAAAAAATGCCACTGGAATTTTGATGGAGATTGTACCAAATCAGTAGATTGCTCTGGGTAGTATAGACATTTTAACATTGATTCTTCTACTCCATGAGTATAGAATGTCTTTCATTTGTGTCTTCTTCAATTTCATTCATGTCTTGTAGTTTTCAGTATACAGGTCTTTTACCCTCTCCTTGATTAAATTTATTCCTAGGTATTTTCTTTTGATGCAATTATAAATGGGATTGTTTTCCTATCTCTTCCTGATAGTCTCTTAGCAGTGTATAGAAACACAACAGATTTTTGTGTATTGATTTTGTATCCTGCAACTTCACCGAATTCATTTATTAGTTTTTTTATGGAGTCCTTAGGGTTTTCTATATATAAGTCATGTCTTCTGCAAATAGTGACAGTTTTACTTCTTCCTTTCCAACCTGGATGGATTTTTTTTCCTTATAGAATTGCTCTGGATAGGACATCCAATACCATAGTGAATAAAAGTGGTGAGAATGGGCATCCTTGCCTTGTTCCTAACCTTAGAGGAAAAGCTTTCAGCTTTTCACTGTTGAGTATGATGTTAGTTGAGGGCTTATTATGCATGGCCTCTATTTTGTTGAGGTATATTCCTTCTATGCCCACTTTGTTGATAGTTTTTGTCATAAATGGGTGTTGATCCAACATTATCTAACTCCAACCATTAGGAGTTACCAGTTTGCCAGCCTGCCCTATGGATTTCAGACTTGCCACCCCTCACAATCACTGCATGAGCCAATTCCTTAAGAGAAGAGAGAAGATATATATACACACAGATATATATATATATATACATATATATACATGCAAATGCAAATACACATACATGTGTACAAGTATATACATACCTACATGTACATATACACATATGGTTCTGTTTCTCTGAAGAACCCTGACTAACATGGTAAATGAATGAATGAGTGAGGTTTTTCCAGGTTGCACATGGGAAATAAAAAGCAACTAAATAAGTGAGCGTCTTTCCTCTGCCTATGTGTCTGCCTCTCTCTGTGTGTCTCTCATGAATAAATAAATAAAATCTTAAAAAAACTCTTAAAATATTAAAAAATAATAAATTAATTAAATAAATTTGTGTCTGTCTCATATGCGCACTAAAAGCATCATGCCCAGAGTTACAAACGCTGCTCTTCCCTTCACAAAGTTGACTGAGGCTTCAAGGCTGATGACAGGGCTATGAAATAGTAATCTTGTTCTCCTTTTTGAACACTGAACTCTGCATCCTAGAGAGTTTAAGTAAGTTGGTAAGCCACAGAGCTGGTGTGTGGAGCTGGGATTCAAACTCATGATTGCATAACTCCAAAGTCCACAGTCTTTCCACTTCATTGCACTCCTGATTTATTTATAACATCATGAAAAGTCAAAAGGGGAGGTTTCAGCAATAATAGAGTAGGCCACAATGTCAAATGCCTTAAGGAGGTCAAGGAAGGAAGGTTGAATCAAGAAGCAGCTTCCTCCACTGCCCCAATCGAAGATATAGCCACCAACCAAAGGCTTTTTCTAGTCAGTTTCAAAATAAAAGAATCTCTCACTCATTTGGAAAAGAAAGGAGGCATCTTCTGGAATTTCTCCTGGGAGGACTCAACTAGAAATTTCACCAATGAATCTAGTGGTAATAAAATATCAGAAATGTTTGTTGTAGACTCACATATTCAGCAAAATGTAAATGGAAGAACAGAATAAACAAAAAGAAAGTCCTGGTA
The DNA here is from genome assembly GCF_018345385.1 of Vulpes lagopus. Classification (NCBI taxonomy): domain Eukaryota; kingdom Metazoa; phylum Chordata; class Mammalia; order Carnivora; family Canidae; genus Vulpes; species Vulpes lagopus. The sequence continues at coordinate 120,153,426 of NC_054824.1, read as the reverse complement.
AGAGTGTTTAAGGAATCATAAATGTGTAAGAAAGAGCAAAGAGTTATAGAAATGTTAAATATTATGCAACCTATGCCAGTATGTTCCCCACAGACCAACTGCCATTCAATATTGGCTTTATGATAGGTAATACACAACAGTTGCTCCCAACATGATCTTCCATGAATAAGATGGCTTGTGTTCTCAAAATGTAGGGTGCTCTGAGTTAAATATACTGGGTTTACAAAGTTAATTTGACTAGAGTCATCACTCTCAGCCAACCTAGCTACTGGTCATTGCCCAGCTGATTGGAGCCAGAGATCTTCCCTCTGCCAGATTCAACAAGAAGGTAGCATAAAGAATGCAGTCTCTTATTTATAAGCTGTGAGGCCTACAAAAACTTTTCAGAGTGTATCTGTCCATTTGGTGATAAGTGATCTCCAGGGGCTCAGAAAGGAAAACTGTTTGGGTTAGCAAGTGGAGGTGTTTGTCCTGAGTTCCTGCTCTCACAATGCTTTCATTTATTCCAGCAAATGCAGCCTGATGATTCACTGAAGACCAATGGTCATTTGTGCTACTCCCTGGAGGTAACTCTGAGCTGGTGTTTGGGGACATATGCAATCTTTGAACAACTCTATTGGCCCAAGTCTCAGTAGCTTGTTAATTTCTAAACTGATTAATGAAGCAATGCTCAGAGTAGTAGAAGTTACTAGCCTCTGCCAAAGGCCAAACTTTTGCTCACAATGTTTAGTTCTCTAGTTTCATTTAGTGACCTCTCAGCCTAGCCCAGAGCCAAGACCACTGAGTCAGGAACCTGGAAACTCACTGTCCACGCTGGCCAGCAGGATTTAACCTCTCACGACTCAGTTTCCTCTGCTGGACCTCGGCAAGATCCCTTCCATTTCTAAAGTTAAATGAATCCATGATTTAAGTGAACAAGTACATTAAGAGGTATTGTATTTCCTTATTTGAACAACACCAAGAGCAAGGTTTCCCACTGACACCCAAGTCACCAGCAGTGCAAACAGAAACTGCATGCCCCCCCCAGAAAACACCAGAGAATCAACCAAAAGAAGATAGAAAAATTCAGAATGATTCTGGGAAACAAACTTAATAATACACTTAGCATATGTAACAAACATTTAGAAAAGCGAGACTAACATCAGAGAGTGTGAAAGATCTAGGGATAAACATAACTGGAAACATGCATAGGATCTAAATGAAAAGTTTAAAATAATAATGAGGGATGCAAAAAAAAATCTAAACAAATGAAAAGATATACTTCATATTGGACTGGAAGACTTAATAAAATATATTAATTCCCCCCTAAATTACCTTAACATTTTAATATTATCCCAATAAAAATACCAATAGGATTTTTTTTAAATGAACAAGTCGATTTTAAAGTTTGTATGGAAAATAAAGTGAAAATAGTGATCAAGGCCTCATTTTTTAAAAAGATTAATGAGAAGGGGTTAGCCCTCTAAATACATTGAATAGTCAAAGCAATTTGGGATCATAGCATGAATAAACAGATCATTGGTAGAGAATAGAAAAATCCAGAAATAGAGCCAAATATATATAAAAATTTATATTATATATATATCCACATAAGAATTTATACAAGAATACATATACATATGAGGATCTACATATTTTTTTAATTCCCATTTTGAATCAGTGGGAGGTAAATGGATTATTCAGGAAATGATACTGGGACAATTCGGTTGCCATTTGGAAAACCATAAGATTAAATATACTCTCTACATATTACAACCACCAAAAACAAAAATTCCAGATGGAAACAAAATGTAAACCTCAAAAGCAAAACCATGAAAGTACTAGAAGAAAACATGGGATTAAAAAATAATCTTAACAGTGGAGAAGGCTTTCCTAAATATTACATAAAACTCCAAAGCCATAAAAAAAGAAGATTGATAAACTGAAATACCTTTTAAAAAGAAAAGATCATCATGATTTTTTAAAAGTATAAACAAAGTCAAAAGAAAAACCAGGAATAAATATCTTTAAAGAGTATCAGACAAAAGACTAATGTCTTTGATATGCAAAGAGCTTCTCAAATCAATGAAACCAATAACCCAATAGAAAAAAATAGGTAAAGAATACGAACAGAAAGAGTTCACATAAATGGAACTACACATGGCTCTTAATCATAGGAAAAAAAGTTCAACTTCATTCACAACAAGATAAATGCAAAACAAAATTTAGAGATGTGAAAATGACAAAGATCAGAATGTTTGATAACAAACTTGTTTGGCTAAGGGAAAACATGCACTCTTGTACATTGCCTATGGGAGTGCAAACTGAGCCAACCTCTGTAAGACTAATTCGGCAATACCTATCAAAATTAAAAGTAGAGACATCCCTTGACTCAGTAATGCCATTTCTAGAAATTCACCTCATAGGTATATTTGCATATGAGTGAAATGACATAGATATGGGATAGTAATTGCAACACTGCTAGAATATCAAAAGAGTGGAAACAAATGTTCTTCAATAAGGCACTGATTAAATAATGAACTACCCAGACATACTAAGTGAGAAAAGCAAAATGCAATGTGTATAGTATGCTACCAGGTGAGTAAAAAAAAAAAAAAAAAATTTTTTTTTGAGTATATATACATACTTGTATGTGCTTGTGTGTGCACCAATAGTCAATGCATATAATCAATACAAGAAATAAGAAGTTACATCTGGGAGAAGAACAGAGTGGCTGGGGAATAGGGGTAAGAAGGGCAATTGTTTTTCACTGCATTCCAACTTATAACTTGAATTTTGTACTATTTAAGAAATTTTCATTAATGCAAGGTAAAAAAAAAATGCACATTCTTCAGCCTTACAGATGACCTGCAGGATCAGATTCTCTGGGGAAAGTGTCAAGGGCTCTGCAATTTTAACAAACACTATGCATGATTCTCATGTAAATAAAAGTCTGAGAACCCCTGACAGAGAGCATTGTTAGTAATGTACACTTATCAAAATAATAATAGCAACAATGATGTAAGCACTAATGAACACTTATTCAAAAAGATAAAGCCTAAGACATCACTGCCAACATCTTGCACAAGTTTTTCTGAAAAAAATTCCTTGGCACAACCAGAGAAAGATTTGACACTACAATGAAGCATTCCTTGTTCTCTTGTGTTCAGTTTTAACCCGTTAATAATTTTGCCAGCTTTTTACACTTTGCAAAATGCTTTACTCTCATCTTTTGTGCCAGGTAAGGGCATAACAAGCCTTACTTGGGAGTTCCACAAAAAGAAGACAATTAATTATTCAAATACGGCACAATTCCTCCAAACTCTACTTTCCAGCTAACAACTATACACTACCTTCTCTGTTCTAAAGAAATCATTGGAAGAAACGTACACATTTACTAGATGTCTTCAATCTAGGAATACCTGTGTTGCAAATCATAATTACCTATTTCTGAGATGCTCGGGGAGAGAGGAAGGACTTAGCCTCAAGTCTCAGGCAATTCTGCATTCTTCAATCGCTTCCCCTTTAAATCAAGAGGAAAAGACAACATGACGGAGAGATTAAGAGCATTGCTTTGGAGCCAGACTGCCAGGGCTCAAATGCTAGCTGTGCCACTGTGTAAGTTTGCCACTTGGGCAAGTTTCTTAACTTCTCTGTAGACACATCTGTAAAATGAGGATAGCACCACTTAATTCATTTGGTATGAGGATTACATAAATGTGCGACGCTTTGTATAGAAACTGGTACCTAGTCAGTGCTAGGTAAATATTTGCTATTATTATTTCATACCAGTCTTGGAGTGTTAAAGGAACAGAATTCACAAAAATAGGGGTAAAACCCGGAAAGGGGTGGAGAGACAAGAAGGAAAACTCTTAATGGCTAAAGAGAAGACACAGAAGGCAAACAACAATGAAAAGTTGGTTGTTTCCAAGAAATAAAAAACCAACTACAAGATATTGAAGCAATGGGCCAAGCAAAGCAAAGCTGTTTTTTCCTTGTTCTGTGGACTGCTCAGCTGCCAGACGTTTCCATTTTCCGGTCTGGGTCCGTATCACTGTATAAGTTTTATATCAGGGGCCCCAGACCAAGCAGGTTTGGCATTAGGGAGTGGAGCAGCACCCCTTACAAAGCCCCTATGTTCATGGATGTGACCAGGATTCTCACCTTCTGTGGCCTAAGGCGACAGGAGGACATGCCCTCCATAGATCAAAACCTGAGGTGGTGAAGGAACCAGTAGAGAGCTAGGAGAGCCCAGCTCCAGCTTCTCACAGACGTGCCATCGCCTCTGCGTATAATCTACATGTGGACCTGTGGGTAGCAAATGCAGATGGAAGGGACCTCTGAGCAACCACGCTTGCTGCCTGATTTCTGCATTTTATGGCTGTGTAGAGACTGAGGTCCAGAGAGAGGAAATGACTTGCCCCAAAGTGAAGGGATACCCAGATGATGATCTTACCACAGGGAACCACTGATGATTGGAACATAAGCCCTTCTACTAATTAAAGTATTATTTCATCTCTAATTGCTATACGTTAGCCATTTTTTAAATGCTCATTCCTTAAAAGCAAACAACCCTAAAAAGGCTTTCCAAGCAAGATTATAGAGATGCAGATTACAGAGAGGCCAGCGTGCTCACTGGGAGCACGGTCGCTTGCTCTAACGTCTAACTCAGATGTGTACCTGCCACACCCTAACTTTCCTTTACAAACTATGTGTATCAGCCATAATTTATTTTATCCAAAGGCCCTGTAAACTTACTTAGGCTTTCCAATCTCCTAATATCTGACATTTGAACCCGTCAAAGACACCATAGGATTCTTTTCCTCTGCAGGTGCTACAGATGGCTACCACCTTGTCCGGGTGCCCCAGCCCCCACCCACCACCAGGGTCCACATCAGAAGGGTCTGCTTTGGTTGCAGTTACAGGTTCAGCCACACAGAATCCATCTCAAAGCCTCAAGTAGCCAGCAGAGCTGTAGAAAAATTTTCCCACAGACCCTGTTTTGAAAGATTTGGTCTAGCAAATGTATTGATGTTTCTCATTTAAAATAATCAAATTCATATCTGACTCCCCATTAGAGCTTCCAAACAACAGGGGATCAGTCAGGAGTGCTGCCAAGCTGACATAGTATTTCAACCCAGAAACAAAACACATTTTAATTAGCAAGAGCTGCCTTACCCTGAATGAATGTTTGATCCCTGCTCCCCTACCTTGCCTCGCCCACACACACGCTATTATTTCCTTCTCAGAGTCGTAAGATCTGAAGACCCCATGAAAAATGCCAGTACATAGAATTGAATGCGCCAAAGCTACTGCACTACCCAAAATTAAAAGCAGCCTGGAATCTGGCTTAGCCACCAAAGACTTGTTGTATTGCCCTCCCAGCAGCTAATTTATCTATGATCTGAAATTACATCAAATTTCCAAGGCCTGGGGAAAACATTTCCCATGAGCAAGAAGTTAATTTATTTGCAGGGGGAAATGAATGGCTCCCTTTGCTTTCCTGGCCCTCCCATAGGCACCAGGAAAGAACATAAAGTGGCCCCAAAGAGAGACCCCAGACAGGAACCTTAGTTATGTAAGGCAGCCTAAAGTCAGCCACAGGCAACAGAGGACAGAAATTCTGCAACCCATGGTAATGGGTCTAAGGACTCTGTAAGATGAGGTGTACCATCTATTTAAATGCACTCCCTTTTGAGAAATGACTTGGTTTTTTTATATGTCACACTTTGGAGGAGCAGTGCTGAGATCATCTATTTGGAACAAATTATCAAACTTCTTTATGTATAATCACAGGTGAGAAAGTTACCATTGAAAAGGCCTAGTTTAGGAGAGGTCATTGTGTTAAGACAGGCTACAAGAAGCCCTGTTCCCCTTGTTCTTACTCCTTGTAATTTATTTTATGAAAGCTTGATTTCTTTCCCTTTATGTTCTAAAAAAAAGGAGAAGGAGAAGGAGGAGGAGGAGGAGGAGAGCTAATGGTGTCTTGGGTTTGAAGGAGTAACATCTGAGACCATCCCCAGAAAAAAGATTATTTGGAAGCCCCAATAAGAAAAACTGATTTTCTAACCAAAGCATTTCAACTAACAATTTCCAACCCACCCACCAGAAAGCACTCAAAAGTAATGAGAACTGTTAAGAAGAGAAAGGGGGAAAAGTAGTCTGGGATAATAATTTTCTTTTGCTGTCAGACCAACCCTGTTCTATTAAACAGTCAGCGGAACTCAGACTGGTGTGTCTCAAGCATGCTCCCTCCCTCCAACTCTGCTGTTCCCTGGGCTAGAGAATCCCTCATTTCACTCATCCTAGCCTTGCTCAAAAAGTGCAAGTAAATCGAGGGACACCAGACCCTCACAGACAATAAACTTCTAAATACGCCACAGGGAATAAGACATTCAAAACACCCACGTGGGGGCAGCCCTGGTGGCTCAGTGGTTTAGTGCCGACTTCAGCCCAGGGCCTGATCCTGAAGACCCGGGATCAAGTCGGACTCCCTGCATGGAGCCTGCTTCTCCCTCTGCCTATGTCTCTGCCTCTCTCTCTCTCTCTCTGTCATGAATAAATAAAATCTTAAAAAAAAAAAAAAAACCCACGTGGTAAGAGCTCCTGCTACCCTACTTCAAAGTCAACATACATGCTTCCTATGTGCCAGACACTGCTCTCGGCACTTCATATGGATTATCTCGCATATCCTAAGAGTTATATGTTAATTGGACTTAATTTTACAGACGAGGAAAATGAGAATGGGGTGACTTGTCCAAGGTCAGAGCTCATGCATGCAGAGCAGAGACCTGAAGGCATGTGGTCTGATGCCACACCCAGACCACTGTTCTAGTCTGTTTGGTATCAGGGTGTACGCAGGATTCAGCAGCTTCCCCGGATGCACATTCTCCCCAGCTTAGAGTCTCACTTGCAATACAACCCATCACAAGGCAAGACTTCCTCTCTCTTGGAAGACTCAGGCTGGCCCCCATAGTATGACTATAATCACGAAAAGAAGTAAAAAATGCCTCACACTTAAGGAGCCCAAAATGAAATGCCACCATTGTGTTGTGAAACAGTCTCCCATGTTATCATAGAATAGTGGGTCCTTTTCACTTATAAAAATTGCCCCCAATGCAAATTGAAGGTGACAACTCCATATGCCAATTTCAAATAAACCAAGGTATGAAGCAACTCCCAAAGGACAATTTGTTGAAAGGAAAGCCGAAAGGCAATTTGCAAACATCACATGCACTTGTTTTATATGAATATCTCTAGCCACATACAGTATCAAAATGAAACTAAAAGGGAAGGAACTCACTGTACAGAAGACAAAACAATACCCTTTTTATTTTCAAAACTTTGGTGAAATAGGTTTCCATGACATCCCATCTTTAAAAAATTAATGTAAACCAACCTGCCTGTGGGTTAGTCACACTATAGACTTCATCGTAGTGTGTACAGATGCCTAGAATATTTACAAATGTTATTTGTTAGGTAGTAAAGTTTTGTTGCAATTTTTCCAGCACATATTCCACAGTAAAATAAAGAGGGGATATTCGTGTTCTTGTATAAAAATTCTTAACAAATGGATATAGGCAATTTTCCTGAGAGAAGATTTGTTCTTGAAGTATTTTTCTTTTACAATCGGAAATATAGAAATGGGATGCAGTTGTCAAAGAAGCATAAGAATGTCTAAGTTAACATTTTTTCTTTTAAATTATTTAAGTACCATTAAGTTAAAATGTTTACATTCATTATAAAAAATGTTGTTAAATCTTATGCAAATGATTTAACACTGATTGCTGCAACGCAAATTGCACTTTTTAAAAAAATTATTGTTTACATGGAAGAAAAATATCTTGTTTGCTACCCTGTTTACAAATCCCGACTGACTTCAGGTCAGTCACACAATATGAACTTTGAGAAACGTCAGTCACAGTGTACGTTACAGTTCTAACGCAGTCTTGCAAACTGAGTAATATTTTTGACTCAGCCTCCAGAAGTGTGTACCAAATGGCCTCAAATGGTCTTCTCCATGAAAGCATGTGAAATTCAGGTGTGGAAAAAGTACGAAGAAATTCTGGAACAACCAAAACCGATCAGAAGAAGCACATGATTTGGGGCAATACACATAAAACCTTTTTTTAAAAAAATCTCTCTCAATATTCCTTAGCAGGCAAGGCCCCGGTCCTAGTCCGGGTTTCTGGAAGTGGCCCAGCGGACATCAGGTCCCCGGCGGACCCAGAGGCAGGCTGGCTGGCAGTGGCCGGGCCGCGGCGGGCTGCACCTGCGTCCCGGAGCTCTCCATCTTCTCTCTGGCTCTTCAGAGACAGGGCCAGCGAGGGAAGGCAGAGCAAGCCTCCTGGGAAATACGTCTCTTTCAAAATAAAGGCACGGAAATCACGCATCAGAGGAATGTTCCGTCAGCACTGTCAGCATACTCGCCCTGGTTGGGACGGCTGGACAAAATCCCCGCACGCCAGGTGCCCTCCCGCTCCGGCGGCGCGGCTCAGGCCAGGGCGAGGGCGCACCAGGAATCCTGCCTCACCGAGGACGTGACTTCGGCCGGGGAGGCCAGGCTGACGCCTATGTACAACCCATCTTGACCTGAGTACTTGAGCTCGCCGCCGCCGTTCTCGGGATTAGTGCTCTCTCCTGCGCCGGACAGCACTGAGGCGCCCGCCTGGCCGAAGAGAGGGATGGGGAGGAGAAAGAGAAGGGGAGAGAGGGTTACCGACACATTTGTCAGGCGGCAAGTCACACGCGGGGACACCTGCCACGGCGCTGGGGCCGGGCGAGAGCTGCTCCCTGCGCGCCGCGCCCCCGGCCTAACCCTGGCAGCACAAACTCTTAGAAACATTCTCCCGTGAACCTGAGGCCTCATGGCAGCAGCCACCCAGCGAGATGTGCAGCCGGACAGAGGTAGGAGAGGGGAACCGCATGAGGCCTAGCTATAGTGCCAGGGCAGCCCGGGGCTCAGCGGTTTAGCGCCGCCTTCAGCCCAGGGTGTGATCCTGAGAGACCCGGGATCGGGTCCCACGTCGGGCTCCCTGCATGGAGCCTGCTTCTCCCTCTGCCTGTGTCTGTCTCTCTCTGGTCTCTCATGAATGAATACATAAGTAAAAATCTTTTATAAAGAGTGCCAAACTCTCAGCTCTTGGACAGCGAGGCAAACCATACCACCTGGGTGAACAGGTCTTGATGATGCCCACACAAGCTAATCATTTCCCAAGAGAAAACAAAGTAACACACACACACAGCAGAGCCACAACCTTAGCAGTTATGCCAAAGTCTAAAATGGAAAGCTACACAGCTCAGCAAGGCCTGATACATGAAATTTTTGAGCACTGACTTCATGGAAAAGTAACCCGTACACAGAGGCTTTAATATCTACCGCATTTACCTTTAAATTATTTTCAAGGAGAACAGGCCATTTTGAGAGCAGAGCATATTATAAGGTAAATGCTAACATCCTGTGTCTGTCGTGGTTGTGGCAATTACCTGAAGCAAAATATCACTGTTCTGTTTCATTCATTCCTTCCATCCAAATGAAAAAGGCAAATAGAAAACATGATATAATTTCATAGAATCAAACCAAAATAACCAAAATCATGTTTAGACTACAGTTTGAGAAGACCGTTGCCTTTGGCTTTTTTCTTAAATCTAGCCCTGACTAGCATGATGCCCAAGCTGCCCAGTGTGGCTCCAAGGACAAGGTCAGTGACATGTACATCAGAGAGACAGTGCCCCATCTGCACACAGTGCCCCCAAAAGCTCCGACATATCAAAAATAACAAGTCTTCTTGCTGTATCCTTTACTAATATGAGTGCAGGCACATACTATTCTTGGGTGTCAGAACTCAGCCTGTACACATGAATCAGCCACAACTTCAACCTGCAGAACACTCCTCTGTTCCTTCCAGCAACATGTGGTGCTGACAGGCAGGTACAGAAAACACGGGGGGTGTGTCCCTCAGGATTTATATGCATGTTATACTTGGTTAAGAAGTTAGAGGATTGAGGGGTGCCTGGGTGGCTCAATCAGTTAAGCATCTGCCTTCGGCTCAGGTCATGATCCCAGGGTCCTAGGATGGAGCCTCACCTCAGGGTCCCTGGTCAGCAGCAATCTGCTTCTCCCTCCCCTTCTGCTCTTGCTCATGCTCTCTTTCTCAAATAAATAAAATCTTTGCAAAGAAGAAGAAGAAGAAGAAGAAGAAGAAGAAGAAGAAGAAGAAGAAGGTAGTTACAGGATATATAGAAACCTCACAAGTCACATCCAGGTTCCTGAGGGAAAGAACAGGTGCAGTGACAGCTGATGCAGCTAAGAAGTCTATACATATGAGCCTTCCTTCCACCTGAAAACACCACCCTGTCTGCAACAATTGCATTTCCTTCCAGAGAGAAAGACAGAGGAAAGACCATCACACTCTCTCAACCCTTTTGGAAAAAGAATGGAAGCCCCTGTGGCCACAGAGGAGCCACAGGCCAGTATCCTGTTGACAAGATGTCACATTCTCCCGCTGTGATGTGAGCAGGGAAATCACCTCTATGGTCTTCTGCCTGAAAGCCCGGAACCTCACTTTAAGTCAGACAGACCCTAAATGAGGCTCACTGAGAAAAAACTCACAGCTCAGAGCAGGCTCAGAAGAACTGCTCTGCATGAAGGGGGGCCCTTGCCAGGCCAGGCCTGAGATGGATGCCTGGGGCCAGTGGCAGGGGGGGCGGTGGGGGAGAGATGGTGCTGAGCCTGCATCAGTCACACACCAATGCTGCTTCCATGATTTGGACAAAACATTGTGGAAGCCTGAGAGGCTAGCATCTGGGGAAACTGAGTGAAGGTTGCCACCTCTGCAACTTCTCCATAAACCTAAAATCACTCCAAAGTAAAAAGTTCATTTAAAAAAATCTAGGCATGAGGGAAACCTGGGTGGCTCAGTGGTTGAGCGTCTACCTTTGGCTCAGGGCGTGATCCCAGGGTCCTGGGATCAGGTCCCACATCAGGATCCTCGCAGGGAGTCTGCTTCTCCCTCTATCTCTCTCTGTGTCTCTCATGAGTAAATAAATAAAGGCCTAAAAAAAAAATCTAGCCATGAATCCATACTTAAATCATGGCTTTTTCCTTCTAAAAATTTCAGAAATCTGTTATTTCTTTCTACCTTTCAGAGTTTCATCCCATAAATTACTGGATAGTTTCCCCCTGACACAACATCCATTTGTCTGGCTGAGCTGATGTGGCATCTACTTCAGAGAAACTTTGGGCACCACACGCAGGCTGAACTGAATGGAAGGTATATGCTGAGCCCCCCCTTGGCTCCAATTCAGGGGCCTGGAAGTCAATGTAGTCCTGCTCTCTCTGGAATCAAAAATCTGGTTCTCTCTCTAATCCTCACAATACCTGCATGAGGCTGGGAACAAGGGCTTCAGAAGGTCTGGTCGTAGGACTTCCTATCTGCCCATCCCAACTTCCCAATCCAGCCCCTCAGGGAACCAATCCTTCCTTTCCTGGCAAAAATGAGGGTTTGTAAAAATCCAGTCACAACAGTACCACCACACTCAAACTTCTTTTTTTTAAGATTTTATTTATTTATTCATGAGAGAGGCAGAGACAGAGGCAGAGGGAGAAGCAGGCTCCATGCAGGGAGCCCAACATGGGACTCCATCCCGGGTCTCCAGGATCACGCCCTGGGCCAAAGGTGGCACTAAACCACTGAGCCACCCGGGCTACCCTCAAACTTCTTTTTAAATTAACAGGAGACTTAAACTGAGGGCTTTGGGTGCATAAAAAACATTTCACGAAGTCATTGAGATGTCTAAAACTTAAAACAGACTTTGAAATGGCTCAAAGAATCCTGTCAAACACAAAGCTATGGTTCTAGTTACCCATATAAATACGGTAACCAACTTTAACCATTAATTCCAGAAACTCCACTATGAGCAAATCCAACATGGACTCAGATTTAACACCCAAAGTAATAAACAAAAGTTTATTTTAAACAAAAATTCAATTACACAGAAGGCCTCATTTTAAGAAGGAGCTACCATAACACTAATAAAAAGAGTGAATGCAATTATAAATGATTTATGTCACATCCAATCTCATAACTGATCTACCTATTCCCAGAAAAAGCACAAGTGCATTTATCTGACTAAATCTGAATTCACTACAGCAAGTGTTATTTTCTGAATCAAAAAGGGATACCTGGATTGGCCCAGGATGCAGCCCACCTCACATGGCCAGACATGCTGAGATAGCAGAGGGGTTGATCACTACCACAAAGTCAGCCATGAGAAACATTAGCAAGATGCTTATGAGAGCCAGACACCAGGCCCCAAAGACACGGTTGTTCCCTGGATGAGCTCCCAGGCCACATACACACTGGAAAGTAACAATGATCAACTTCCTATCATGAATGACAAATGAGAGGCTGAGATATTGGAGCAATAGGTCAAAAAAAGGACACAGAAGGGAAAGGATTCCTGGGGACGGGCTGCACGCAGCCTGCAACAGTAGGGACCAGTGTGGACGGACTTCTGAGTACTATCCTGGTTTAGCCACCTACTGAGTAAGGTCACCTCTCCAAGGCTCCTCCTGGCAAAACTTGCCTTCACATCAACCCTCAAGCAGGGCTGTGACAGTACAGTGCTTGTGAAAGCATCAGCATGTTGCCTTGCCACGGTAAGCAGACTAGTGAGGAAAGGGTATTGAGCATGGGAGGTGTGCAGGACATACCAGAGACCTACTCTTAAGCAAAGCCAGCAGAAACAGAAGGATAAGCAAAGGAGGCAAGGAGACAATGTGGGAGAGGTAAACTAGAAGGCCTGAACTAAAACCCTGTGTCTCAGGTTCCTCACCTAGAAAATTGAAATTTTTTTTAAAGATTTTATTTATTTTAGGGAGAGAGTAGAGGAGGAGGGACAAGCAGACTGCACTGAGCAGAGGCCAATGTGGAGCTCAATTCCAGGCCTCCAAGATAAAGACCTGAGCCAAAATCAAAAGCTAGATGCTTAACCTACGGAGCCACCCAGGCACCCCTAGAAAATGGAAATTTAAAAGAGGCACCTATATCCTAAGGTTACTGCAAGAATTAAATTCATTAACATACATAAAGTCTTTCCAACAGTATCTGAGATAACAGGAAAGACGACACAAACATATGCTATTAGTATTATTCTTAAGGAGCATAGACCTAACTTAATCTCCAATTATTTTTTTCTTAAGATTTTATTTATTCATAAGAGACACAGAGGCAGAGACACAGGCAGAGGGAGAAGCAGGCTCCCCACAGGGAGCCTAATGAGGGACTTGGTCCCAGGACCCCTGGGATCATGACCTGAACTGAAGGCAGACGTTCAACCACTGAACCACCCAGGTGTCCCTGATCTCCCCAGTTCTACCTTTTTCCAGGTGAGTTACTACCATCACCTAATGGGAGCAGCAGTGGAACTCGTTCAGAGCTAAGTGAAAACCACCTATCCACGTCAGCAATGACTTTCTTCTAAGTAAAGAAATTCTAACACCTTGTTCTTCACACTTGAGCAATAATTCCAAAAGCTATCAACTCAAATATCTTTGTCTTCTTTGCCCAGTCAAAAATGTTAAGCTATACTGCAGACCACCACTGCTACGTCAAAGGGCAGGCAAACTGCAAATTATGTGAGCAATGCATAGCTCATTTGAAATCAAAAGCCACATCCGACTTTCTCAGAAAAAAATGGAAAGAGGTGCTTGTACCAACACTTGAGAAGCTTATTTATAAATGGGGATATGGTACTCAAACATGAAATACTGCAGTGGGGCCACCTGGGTGGCTCAGTGGTTGAGTGTCTTTGGCTCAGGTTATGATTTTGGGGTCCTGGGATCAAGTCCCACATCGGGCTCCTTGTAGGGAGCCTGCTTCTCCCTCTGTATATGTCTCTGCCTCTCTCTAGTCTCTCACGAATAAATAGTCTTTTTTAAAAATTAAAAAAGAAATACTGCAATGTACAGCTTTTGTATACCAATCATATCTTAATAAAAAACAAAATTTTTATGTCACAATACATATGAGATCATAGCGATGAGATCTGTTGAGACCGTGATAACCCCAATCCCCTCATCCATGGCCGGTGGGGCTGTATTCTGGTACATGCCTTAGAAGGCAGTTCGCAAAGCCAACAAGAACTTTATACCCTACTTAGCTCTGTAATTTCACTTCTGGAAATGTATTTATAAGGAAAGAATTCAAAGGAAGGGGAAGGTTCCACAAGGGAAGACAGCCATTGCAGGGTAACTTATAATAGTGGAAACCATGGAAATAATCTTAATGCCTAATAATACGGGTCGGTTTGGAAAAGCAAGTTACATCCGCTCAATGAACTATTATGCAATTATTAAAAATAATAAGATCATGCAGCAAACTGGAAAAAATCCTGCAATGCAATGTTAACTGAAAAACAGCAGGATACAAATTCTAACTATGTCATCATTACAATTCCTGCACATGCAGAAGTATTTCAAGGGAACCAGGTAGAGTTTGGGAACAGAGGACCATCTATTAGTCATCAGTACCTTCCTTTGAATATTTTAACTGAATGGCGTAGTGCAGTGTAACTTTGGGGAAGGTAGAAAACATTAGCACCAGAAATATAACGCACAAGCACTCAAGGACAGGACAAGCCAGCCTGGAAAGAGTCATAAAGTAGCGGGATCAAACAGGGAGGAATCAGAGCGGAGGCACGAAGAGAGAGAAGAGAGGCCCAGAAGGGGATCCCAAGCAACCTGAAGTCACCTACATCCATGCCACCTGCCATTGGCTGGAACCTGGATGATGTGAAACATGGGTCCATGGATGTTAAAATGGTATAATGGGTGCATTAGTGTAACCTGAGCTCTTGCAACAGTATTCTAACTGGGTAAGAAATCTAGAATTGGCACAACTCTCCTTATGAAACCTGGCTTCTCATATCATCGTTTGTCTGGAGTGTCTTTCCCTCTTTGGTGATGTTCTAGAGCTACCTATTGAGAATCAGTGCAACTTGGAGTAAAAAAATTTCAGAGAAAATGTATTGCCCTGGATTCTGTACCACACACACAAAATTACAAGCTTAAATTTTGATTGGTTAATGTTTCCCCGCATCTAGTGGAAAAACCTTGAAGGTTCAGATCACGGACATGAGAACACAGCCAAAGCAGACACTTCCCTAACCTACAACCCAACCCCGCCAGGGTTCCTGATCAGAAGCTCTGAGGGGAGGGCTGTGGAATGCCCACAGCTGCACCATCCTTCCCTGTCCTGGTGGGCAGTGCACACAGGCGGAGGTCCTCGCTCTTTCTCTGATCAAAGTGCATTATGAGGGTGGGGCCGAAATCTGTTCTGTGTTTCCATTCATGGCTTATCTGCCCTCCACCCTCCCACAGACAAGTGAAAATGGAGGCACTTCCTGTTGAAAGAATGTGTTATCAGCACCAGACTCAGCCCGGGCTTAGCACTGAACTCAGGCCAGGTTAGGTAGGAGACCTGGCAGGATGGCTGGGCTGGAAATCTCCCTCTTAAAGGAATAAATGACTTCAGGGACAACCGGGGCTTCTGCAGGCTGGGTCATGGAAAATATCTACTAGCCTGCAAAGTAGGCACAATTCATCTTCAGATCACATGGTTGGTTTTTTTTTTTTTTTCCTGTGAGAACAACTTTTGGACATATATCTGAAAAGTCAAGAATTTCTGATTTGATAAAGTCAGAGTCAGTGCCCAGTAGTGTCTGGCTCGCAGTGGCCTCAGCAACACTGGCAGCTGTCTATCTTTCCCACTACCTCACAGACCTGGTAACAGGCAGGCCCAGAGACAGCTCCTCAGGCAGCTCTGGCTATCAGAGCTCTTATCAGAGCCAAGGAAACCCTTTAAAGGACACAGCCACTGCAGAACAACGTAGTTTCTATAGCCTGTGAATTATAAACATCAATTTCATTTTTGAGGAAGGAAACCGAAAAGGAGTCAACTGGGGTGTGTTCTGTCCTCTGTGCTGTAATCACTTACTGGAGCCCTGATCTGAAGAAACAAAACACAGCATCCCAGGCAGGTTGAGGGTGAGTGTGTGATCATTCCCAGAGCTTAAGACTTTGATGATGATCACACTGCCTCCTTAGCTCGAATTCAGACTGTCGGCTTCCATGGCCTCTGATCTGTCCTTCCTACACATCTAAGTAAGCTTGTGGTTATGGCTTTCTCTTCTGTGAGGGGAAGCCAGCCATCCCTCACTGCCAACACTCTCTTCTCTGCTTTTGTAACCTCTAGGTTAGGCTCTCCCAGTGTTTTATAGCGGCCTGCCTCAAAAAAACTATGCGTAAATTCCAACAAAGGAGAAACACTTTCAGATAAATAAACTTTCACTCTAAAAACTATACTCATTTCGGTTTGGAGGGAGACATAAAAGTGACTCACTAATAGTTTAGGAAGTGGCACAAACTCACAAGCGTTCTGTCTCCATCAGGACCCGTAAAAATTGTCAATCAAAACAAAGCCCTTTATGTCTCCCGTAACAACTCAAAGCAAAAGAACATAAACACCTTCTCTCGCAAGAAGGAAGAGTCACGGTCATTGTAGACAATGACCTAATTCAGTTTTTAGCAAAATGTTTTAGTTATTTTTGTAATTTAACAAGCAATTCTGTAATGGAGAGCTCACTGGCTGCCCCCCTTGGGCCCTTTCACCCCTTCTGGGCCTGAGTAGGCCAGGTTCTATCCATACCCCAGGATGCTGCCCTTTTCAAGGAGGGAAGAGCAATTCTATGCACACGATCTACCCTGGGCAAAGGAGCAGATTGTTTTATACATCTGTACACATTCAAATAGCAGGTTTGTCACAGTGAAGAAAGCCACAGCCTGAAGTTTAAGTGCCCTTGGACTAACAGTAAAATGCTGATTACAGGGGCACCTGGGTGGCTCAGTGGGTTAAACGTCTGCCTTCAGCTCAGGTCATAATCCTAGGGTTCTGGGATCGAGCCCCACATAGGTCTTCCTGCCTAGCAGGGGAGTCTGTTTCCCCCTCTCCCTCTGCCCTACCCCCTGCTAGTGCTCATGCCCTCTCTGTCTCTACACTTTCTCTCTCAAATAAATAAAATCTTCTTTTAAAAATGCTGATTACAAACATAAATGGTGGCGGGATGAGCACTGGGTGTTATACTATGTGTTGGCAAACTGAACTTCAATAAAAACAAATGAAATGAAAACAAATTTTTAAAAATGGCATGGGGGAGTATTTGCCCCACAAACTGAAGTCACTGGTATTCTAAAGAAAAAGTTTATCTTCTAAAATAAATTAAAATGGATGGCTCTATTCTAGTCAAAGTGGTAAAGGATCCCAAGGAAAGATTTAAAACTTGGTGAATTATGATCTTTTATAACAAAACTTTCAGATGGATAACTTAATCTCACCATCTCAGAGAAAGCAGACCATGATCTGGAACCAAGCAACATTTACAAGAAAGCATTATGAAAGTACTAAGTGTCACAAGGAGTGAAAAATTGTGGCTATCAGAAAAATAAAAATATTTAAAACATGGTTACTTTGGGGGTACCTAGGTGGCTCAGTCAGTTAAACATCTGCTTTTGGCTCAGGTCGCAATCTCGGGGTCCTGGGATCAAGCTATACACATTGGGCTCCCTACTCACTGAGGCATCTGCTTCTCCCTCTGCCATCCCCCAACCCCACACACATGCTCTCCCTTTCTCAAATATATAAAATCTTTAAAAAACAAACACACACACACACACACAAAACACAAAAAAAAACCTACCCATGGTTACTTTGTTAATGCAATAGCTCTACATCTCTTCATTTCCCCCCACCAGGAAAGTAAGGATTTATTTCTAATTTCTTGGAATGGGGAGGGGGGGTGGGAAATGCCATGTGAATAAAGCACAGCACTATTAACTTCCAAGATTATATTTAAATAGTGCTGTTCTCCTTGAGCTTCAAAGAGGTCTGCAGGCATCTCCCACTTATGCTACACAATGCTCTTAAGGACCAGATGGTAGGAATTACTTTTCTCTTTTAGTAGGAGGAAAACAGAGGCTTTACAAAACCTTGGCAGCTAACTAGAGTCACACATAGAGCTGGAGCTAGTGTCTGGCTGCCTGAATCTGTTTCCTTCCAGCTGCTAATCTGTGAACCCCCAGAAATAAACTTCAGACCATACCAAGGCTTCACCATGAATCAAGCGAATAAGCTTAATCAGAGCTTTAAATTAAAAATATGTGTCCCTTAATAAGATAAAAAATATGATTCCAGAGTGTGCACCCCGGCTCTAGTGAAACCAGGCCATGTTAACAACGAAAACAGCAGCACAGCAAGTAAATTTAAACATCATCAGATATTGACTTGGAACTATTTACTCGCAAGACTCCAACAGGACACTGAGATCAATACTTGTCGTTTATTTGTTCAAGTCTTTCTTAAAATCCGAAGTCAATAAAATAATTTGGTTGTGCTCATTCCCACAGATTCCAAGTGCTGGGTCTGGTGCACTAGGTTACTGAATTATGAATGATCGCACATGCCAACACCTGTCTTTGGAGATGCTTTTTAAAATTATTAAAATTTCAGGAAAAAAAATAACAGGTAGCTCTCAACATGAACAAAGCTAACAGATTGTATTGAATTCATATCCATTAGATCTTCATATTGCTAGTAACTCTTTTGGCAGACACCCATGAAATGCATAATAAATTACTTTCGTTCCAGTAAAGGAATTCATTTTCTTCGAAGATTCATTTAGCAATAACATTTCA
Organism: Vulpes lagopus; assembly: GCF_018345385.1. Taxonomy (NCBI): domain Eukaryota; kingdom Metazoa; phylum Chordata; class Mammalia; order Carnivora; family Canidae; genus Vulpes; species Vulpes lagopus. The sequence goes on along the minus strand of NC_054824.1, from coordinate 120,134,696 downwards.
GAGCATTCTAAGCCAGATTTCTTAAATTTGGCCATGTTTCCCGTAACATTATTTCATGTTTTGTGACAATTTGTATATTCTTACAGAGGCAGGGCAGGGTGGGGGGGGGGTTGGGGGGAGACTACAAAGAATCTGTAATCTACAGAGAAACGTTGTGTTCTAAGATGAAGCCGCCCAACCCGAGGCCGTGAGAAGGCACACGACATTCTACCCACACTTCTTCTTTACCTAGCATTCTGGCTTTCAGATTGTGATAATGAGTCACTTATTAAATAAGCCACAGTCCTGTGATAAATTGGGTGGACTTACATATTATAAACTATTTAAAGAATGATATACTTGTGCTGACCTCTATACACACACACACACACACACACACATAAAGGCATTGGGTATTACTGTAGTGCAATGCATTTCTAACTATTTCTCCTTACTATCCTCCCCATAACACACAGGCACGCACGCACAAACACACACATACAAGACAAAAAAACGGGAAGTCTAGAAAAGGCCTTGAGATCAAAATGAAAGTATGCAAACTCCACATGCTTCCATGTTCCTTGCCAGGTTGGCGTGTGACTTTCTCAGCAAAGGCCAGTGTGGTCAGACAGGAACGTGAGTTATTAAGAAGGAACTGAAAGAAGAAAGGGAGCCTGGCACATAGGGAGCGTGAAGATAAAATGCCAACAAAATATTTACGTTCATGGCTTGCAGCGAGTGGCAAGTGGGATATTAATAACTATGATGATTGGTCAGCTCCCTGGGAGTGGTAACTGCCCTGGAACTGAGAGAGGCAGGAGACATCGGTTCCAGTCCCGGCTTCAACACCGGCTGGTTTTGTGACCTTAGGGAGTCACTCTGGATCCTGGCTTATAAATGAGGCAATTATAAAACCTAACTGCAGCACTCTCACAGACCGCTGTGGGAGACTGATGACTTTCTAACTCTCTTTTTATTCATTTAGAAAAGAGCATCGTGGCCTATATACTCTGGGGGGGGGGGGGGGGGGGGGCGGGGTAATGGACACTTGCCTATTAAATGCTTTTTCAATGATTTCATAAAAACCGGAGGCAATTTGAACATTCTGAACAATTCCAACTAATTTAGCACTTATCAGAAATCACATCATTTGAAGGATGTAAGTACTGCCTTTTAATAATTACCTTAGGTACACCAACCACAGCCAATTTCACTATGTGTTATTCTTTTATTATCCAATTGACATAGTCTTAGCACTGTAACACATTTTATTAGAAATACATGAAAATTTGTACAAAATTACAAATATTGCCTTATATATTTGGTTATAAGCAAATCACTTCTCTGGCATAATTTTCCCACCTGTTTCTGCAGGACTTTTTTTGATGCTCAAATTACTAATGAAAATTAGATTTCTTTCAGAAAATACTTTTCTTTCTGAAGATTTCAATATCACATTTATCATGTCTTAATCTATGCCTTACTGAAATGTTAATTAATTGAAATTTTGAAAAATAAAAGGTTTTAAAAAAACTCTAGCATGCCACAGGTAACAACTGACTGCTAGACTTGGGTCTAAATCCTGATTCTTAATACATACATAATCTTGAATAAATCTTTAAAAAAAAACACATACATAACCTTGGGCATATTACTTTGTTTGAGTCTCACTGCCCCCCTAAATCAAAAATGGAAATAAAACATAGGTAGATTGATAATTATGAATAAAAGAGAAAATGTACACAAAATACATAAAGTACTTGATAGAAGCAGGCTTCTGCTTTTCTATGTCCAGTATCTTGTAAATAATAAATACAGAAAAGGGAGAATTATTCTCAAAAGCAAGAGGACAATGATAAAATGCAAGACTAACACTAATGCCCTGCTCTCCTGCAACCTAAAGGCTCTCATAAAATATTCAACTTAAGAGATGAGCGGTAATTTTTTGACCCTCTCCAGGAGTCTCATATGAATCAGAACCGCTCTGCAGAATCAAGTTCCTCTGAGTGAAAATAACTCATTGTATATGAGTCCTTCATGAATGTACCTTTCAGCTACTTAATTATGGTAGTAGTAGTTAATAACAGGAATTATTATTTTGTGACCAATCACAATGCCTTAGTAAATCCAGTATGATCTAATCCCTTGGAGAAAAAAAGACAGTGGAGTATAAATTTGCTAATAAAGAAGAATAAGCTGGGGCACCTGGGTAGCTCAGCGGTTAAGCATCTACCTTTGGCTCAGGGCGTGACCCCAGGATCCTGGGATGGAGTTCTGTATCAGGTTCCCCACAGGGAGCCTGCTTCTCCCTCTGCCTATCTCTGCCTCTCTGTGTCTGTCATGAATAAAAAAAATGAAATCTTAGAAAAAAAAAAAGTAATAAGCTACGTGACTAAAGTGGTGTTTTCCGTTTTTCAGCATAGGATGCAAATATTAGCACATAAAACCTATAAAAAGAACTTTAAATATTAACCTACAAAGCACCTAAACTTTCTTCAGAAGGCCATCTGAGGACCCACAGATACCCTAACAAGTATCAGTCCCCAGTCGCTGCTGTGGCCACAAGCACTAAAGTGCGCATTTATTCCTTCAAACCACTTGGAGCCCCAAGATTTAGCACCATGCAGCTCAGAGGAAGTATTTCTTCTGACAAGGTTTTTGAATGAAGTTACTACCAAGGAGTGACTACAGTTGGGAAACAGCTCTATCTAGGCCCAGAGCATCCCAGAAGAATAAATAAGGCAAGAATGAAGATACCTACTTTGTATCAAAATGACCAATCAGCAGGTAAGCGCCCCCACCCCTCAGCCAAAGGGGCAGAATCAGCCAGCATCAAATCTTAAGCATAAAATCTCTCTTCGTGGCAGTTGTCTATTACCAGCAATGAACCACAAAAGGTACAGAAAGATTTCCTATCTCCAACACACCATGCCCAATATGTCTCCATTCAGAAAATTCAGCAGGCCACCCCAAACCATCCTGCCCTGAGAAGCCCTGGGGATAGAGAAACCAGAGCCCAGGCCTACATCATAGTGCCATGAGGCCAGTGCATGTCACCAGCTCCGAGGGAGTCTTTTCCTTACTAATGATGAGGGGAAACCCTGCTTATAAAATGTACAAGCAGGAGCATGCCAGTATTTGTTTACATCAATTATCAAAATACTCCCTTAAGAATGTTTTAATTGGGGAGCCTGGGTGGCTCAGTCTGTTAAGCATCTGTCTTCGGCTTAGGTCAAGATCCTGGAGTCTCAGGATTGAGCCCTGCATCAGGTTCCCTGTTCAGTGGGGAGTATGCTTCTCCCTCTCCCTCTTCACTCCACACCCCAGCTCGTGTACTGTCTTGTGTGTACTGTGAGCTCTCTCTCTTGCTCTCTCAAATAAATAAAATTTTTTAAAAGTGCTTTAATTGTTGTATTCTAGCATGGAAAAAGAAACACATTTGTCAACACAGATGGGGGTTAGAGAAAGTCCATCATTTAGAAATGAAGACAACTGGACCCCACTTAAGGCTGACTTTATATTGATGTGAACCAGTTTCAAAAATGTACCTTCCACTTACTTCACCAGTCTCACTTCCTACCTTTGGCTCCACACTCTATGCTCCAGCAACACTGAACACTAAAGCTATGTCCTCAAAGCATCACAGTTGCCCATGCTCTTCTTTCTGGAGGATGTCATCCTGGTGCTTTCCTTGCCCTGCAAAAATCCTATCCCACTGATTCAAATGTACTCTGTGAAGCCACTTCCAACTCTGAGGTCAGAATTAACCACTCCCTCCTTTCAACTTCTACCCTACCCCGTAGCTCATTTAAGGCACTTCCACACCTGACCAGCAGTGTGGTCCCTACCACTACCACCACATTATAAACAATTCGAGGTCAGGTACCTTGTTTCATTCAATGGTAAACAGGGCCTCTCAGAGCACAATACTTTTTAAATGGAACAACGACTATAAAGCCAGGATTAGTCTGCTAGAGTTCATCTCCAACATTTTATGTTTTATGATGACTTCAACATTATATTTGCAGTTTTAATATAAACTTAAGTGGCTTTTAATTTTTAAAAGTAATTATTTATAGAACTACTTTTAGGCAGGCAATATGTTCAGTGGTATCTTATTCTCAAGACATTAAATCTCACCGCTATTTTCATCCCCAAATTAATCCTTCCTGCCACAAAGGAAAAATAAGAGAAATGCCTTTTATCTATAAAATTTGGGGACTGAGCTATAAAACATAAGCTTATATATACGATGTATGAAGTGTATGGATAATAATGAGCATATATGATGTATAATATGCACACATATATACACATCTATTATATTTTTATATATGTAAAGATTTCTCCAGTTTTACTAATTTTTAGTTACAAGTCATAGGAAGGGTAAGAATATTTAGAAATTATTAAATCTTATTTGGAAAAAATAAATCTTATTTATGGGAACACTGTTCCCATATTACCCTTCTAAATAATAACAAAAAAAAACCTAGTGTGATTTAGTCAATAAATGGAATTCAATGAAAGATTTAAATATTCTCACCATCCACCAAGAATATAAACGCTAAAGAAAATCTGTTATATATTCAAGTCAACTAAATACATATTTTTCAGTAAACCTACACGAGAGAAAATTTTAGTACATAAGACTTTTCTTGGAAAATGCATCTTTAAGTTCAAAAGGCACAAAAAATAATCAACTGTCTATCAAAATGTAAGTGTGACATATTTCTTAATCACAAAAATTCAAAAAGAACAAGCCAGGGGCTATTTTAATACTAGGCTGCAGAGCAGTCAGCCTTCCCAATCTCAGAGAGGAAACACACTGCACACTGCCCTCCCTGTCTCTGACACATAACACACCACACAGAAAACCTACAGAGAAACTGAGTCATCAGGTAGCTGAGTCAGCAACCTGATGATGACCATTAGAAAGAATGTCTTCTTTTTTCCAAGAGATCTAAGTTAAAACACAAATAGCAACAAATACATAAAGCTAAGACATTGTAGCTTCATGACAAATAAGGGAAGACATAAGGCCTCAGAGCACCACAAAAATGATTTCTGTGGCCCTGAGACACTTGTCAAGGAAGAATGCCAAATGCTGCATGCTAGGAATCCTGCCCGCACCTTACTGCTGCCCAGGAGGGAGCCCTAGAGCCCTTGCTCTCAGCAGCAGAAAACTACCCTCCCTCCAGAACGTTCAGGTCCTGCCAGGCTAGCTCAGGAACCAGCCATGGGAACCTGTTGCCCCCCCACCCCCACCCCACCAACAGGAGAGGGAAAGAACAGAAGGATTTAAAAGAAGCCTGCTGGGAACGCCTACTGATCATCTCCTACACTGCTTTTCTGAGGGTGGTGGGATTAAAAAGGAACAGCAGGTGTGCTGTGGACCACTGCAACAATCTGACTTCCTTACTATTACAACCATTAAGGAAAGATGGGAAAAGCAGCTATGTTGCCACTTACACCATGTGGCCTCCCCCCCAGTTCCGCTCTTCCACTGGGAGTATGCCTGAGATGACTGTTTTGTAGCTCGGCTGACCCTCTTAAAGTGAAATAACCCTGAACTACTCATTTCCACCACGTCAACCATCGGGCCACACTGGAGATCAGCGGGACATCAAAGGAGGCTTAACCAGGGTGAGCCAACCAGGGTGCTGCGTACTGCATACCAGGCGCAACCTTGCCGGGCGGATGCAACATTTTCTTCACCTACAGCACCTCCCCAAATCCTGTAATCATCCTGGCACAACACCAGCTGCCCTCCAACATCATAAACTGACCAAAATGGGAAAAAGGACACATCTTGTCGGCACAGCCACCTTTTTCAAGTGCTTCCCCCAGTGGCTCAGGGAGCTCCCTGCCCTCCGCCCCCCAAGGCCCTCCTCAAGGCTCCTCAGGGCACACACCAAAAAGGTCTCCACCCAGAGAAGGCCATGAAGGTACTCAGGGACCACGGGGCACACACACGGGCACTCCTCCGTAGGCGGTCACCTGGGGAGACCATTAGGGTCTACAATTATTCTGGGAGGGGACACTTTCCAAAGGCAGCCAGCAGATGGGCTTCTGTCCTGTCGGCCTGGTTCCCCACCACAGCCATGTCACATAGAGGCTGCTAGAGACGTGTGTGGTGGGCTAGCGGACCAGGGAACCCCCAAAGCCCAGGTGCCTGTGGAACCCAGGCCAGAGAGAGTGGGTCCCTGTATGTAGGGAGAAGGCAGGCAGTCTGTGCCCCCTGCCCTGGGAAAAGGTGTTGGGAAGCCTTTGAGGCCGCTGGGGCTCTGCAGGCTCACACACTCACTCATACACAAACCCTGCCTGGTCGGCAGCTCACACTGCCGGCTCCCACGCAGGCTGCTGCTTGGGCTAAGGAGTGCTGGGGGTTTATAGCCCAAGACCTCGCCTGGAACTGCTCTCAGACTCCACCAACCTCCAAAGTCCTGCTCGCCCTGCCTCCCGGCCTCCAGCGCAGGACAGAGTTCCTTCGAGGGGTGAGGGCCGGCCAGCTGCCTCCAGCATGCGAGGCCCCGGGTAGGAGGTGCCCCCAAAGCAGGCGGAAGATGGCCAGCACAGCTCCTGAGACCCCCTATTCCAGGCAGGCCAGAGCCAGACCCCTCCCCGACTTTCTCCCCAGAGCCTGTCCGGTGAGGACAACCGATCAGATTCACAAATAGCCAGTTCTGAAATTTCACAGCACAAAACCATGAAAGCAAAACAAACCCCGAGTCCCCCAAGTCCATTGTTGGGCAAATACTTGTATTTCTGTGCCATTTATCATTCAGATTTGGCCTTTTCCAGGCTTAAGCCGGCCTTAACAAACAAAAGTGACCCAAAGCCGGCAGTGATCATTTCAGCTACAAGAGACCAACACCAAAGCCAAAAAACCTGACAGCTCCCCCAGTGCTTTCAAAACCAGCGCGTTTAGCTACTACCTGCCTCATTTAGCTACTACCTAAGTGCTGCTGAGGACTGAGGACATAAAGAATATTTTAAAAATAATCTTTATCTTTTCATTCTCACACAAGTAACCACTTTAGACTCTTGAAATCACAACTAACCCTTTGGTAAAAGATAAATAAATAAACAAAAAAAAATCTTACAGAGTCCACCTTTAAAAACGCTAGAAGCCTTCTTTAACACCTTATCTGCAACAAATGAAAATGACGGAAAGGCTTTTTGCCTTGTGAAACTGAACATACATCTTGCATCATTAAAGCAAAAGAAAAAGCCAAAAGAATTTGGGATGGAGGAAAGACAGAAATATCAAACTTAAAATTTTTTAATGTTTCCCTTTTGCTTGTTTAAGCCATTCAAAATACAATGAAAAGAAACCGGCTCTGTGGTTCCTGAACCCAGGTTAAAGACACCTCGAGGGCAACAGTTTCAATTTCACCTGGGGCGCTTATGCAAAAACACAGCCTTCCAAGCCCCACCCCCAGAGACTCTGACTCAGAAAATCCAGGGTGGGGCCCAGGAATCTGTAGCATTTCAAAGTACCCCAAACAGGGCAAAGCTAAATGTAAAAAACAATTACTAAGTAAATAGGGATTTTAATGCTGGTGTTTTGACTTAAACCAGTCTCAGCATAATCCTTAAAAAAAAAAAAGTCCTGCGGCCCAGATCTCGCCCCGGATCACACTGAGGTCTAGGGTAAGGCCTGATCATTAAAAGAGCATTCCCGGTAAATTTGGAAAACAAATTTACAGTGGAATGTGCTCAACACTCAAGGAAAACTGGGTTTCAATCACACCTTTACAGAAACTGTGATCTTCACCAAGCCCCGGCATCCCTATCCTTAGGGGTGTGAATTACTCAAAAGCCAAATTGCTCCCAGGCTTGTGGCAAGGCTGAAATAAGCCAAGGTACAATGAAGGTACCTTAGAAGGCAAGGGCCCCCCCCCCAAGCAGAAGGCCAGTGGGTAAGATCAGTGACTACAGCAGCACAGAACACATTATGATGAGTTTTGCTTTTTGAAATGATTTAAAAAAAAAAAAAAAAAGGAAGAGAAGAAAGGCAAAAAGATGGAGTCGCTACGATAAGCAAATTTAAATGCCATGGACACCGAGATATATAAAACCTGAGTTCACAGTGTTCTTGATCTACATCAGAAATACATCTATACAAGCAGCTAAAGACAGAAACCTGGAAATAAAACAACTTCAAGCACTTCACACCAAAACTCCTTGCTTTTACTTGGGTTCATTTAACCATAAAAAATGATATAGATCTTAATTAAGAGGTTTGTAAAGTACTTAGGTTTGTCATTTTGTTGACATTCAAATGTAATCTCCTCTAAAAACTATTCCTAGGTATCAGCTAACTAAACTGAACTGTTGGTTTAGATTATTGTACTACCAGATAAGATAAAACTTGTGATAATATACTAGAGAGCAACCCACTAGCTTAGAAAGCGTCTATACTGCTTTAACACTTACCCCTGAGGCTGTTGGTTGTGTTGTAGGGGAAGTATTTTTGCTGCAGTCATCTGAGTTAGAAGAGGTGGAAGTTGGAGTCATAGGAACAGAATTATTGCTACTACCTGCAACAGTCAAAATTAACCTCATAAATACACACATACTCGACCGTTACAGTTGGCCAATACTTTACAATCAAATAGCATTTTATTGTATTTACCAGAGCAAGCCTTTGACTTATTTATGTTCTTAGGTTTTCTTTTCCTGGTTTGAATTCCCTCTTTTTTCATAGCAAGCGGTCGAGGCACCTAAAAAAAATTTTCAAACAGGCCTGAAGTTGAATAAATAATATACTGAAGAAAAACTCAACTTTAAAGACTCAACATCAGAACTGAAAGCCCTCATTTAAAAGAAGTTGGCATAAATTTCAGTCAATTTTTATACATACTCAATAGATCCCAACCTGTACAAAGACTATACTTTCCCCAGCAAATGCAGATTCCTTCAGAGAAAATGAGGTGACTTGTCAAGGAAAATTTATTCCTTCAACTTACTGTTTATTGTTTTAAACAACTTCAATCACAGAGTAAAACCACTAGGTACATATTTTTATTGCAAAGAGATTGTGTATTCTCTTCCTCCTACACATACAAGGTTAATTTCCTTTTGAAGATTGATGTGTTTATAATATTTCATGGTTTCCTCCAAATGAAGGACAGTGTTGCTAACTATAACTATCAAATATATTATTGCTCCTTTACATAAATGTACTTGATTGCATCAAAAATTTTAAAGTTAAGGTATAAACTAGTTATGCATTTCTGGTTGGTGCCATGCTTTTTTTTCTTCGAGTATATATATATTTTTAAGTTACTACTATGTTATTGATTCTAAAATGCACATTTTTCACATTTTAGCATTTCTAAAACTGAGATGTCTTAAAATGGATGTGTGACAGTTTAACTGGCAGCATTTCTTTGTTTCTTACTGATATGTAAGATAATGGTTTATAATTAATAACATCCTAAATTCAGGAACGTGCATATAGGAAATCAGATTCTTCACTTTTATCCCCTCTCCTTGGCTGATTTTTTTTTTTAACTGAAACTATGTACAAATAAGATTCTAAACACGTATACACATGAGCAAAATACGTGGCGCACCCCATGGAGTTTCATGTAGAGTCCACAAGCATTGCACACAGGTTCACCCTCCGCATTTCTGCGCCACAAAGTGGTGGTCGTGGTGTGACAGTTGGCACAAGACAATCCAAGCCGCCGGGAGGAAGGCTAAAAATAAAAAGTAGCAGAAGAAAGTGTACAGATATAAATGACTTTATGTATATGCCACATACATCAACGTATCATTTCCCTGTCATCAACAAGCATGGATCTTTTATTTACAATAATTTTAAAATATAGGGAAAAAATTAAAGTCTGATTAGACTGAACTTCTTGAACCAAGAAACTGGAATTTTATGTAGGGTGCTCCATCCCACATTGTTTGGTTTGCTCCAGGATATTCTCCCAGCGTATAGAATAACCGGGACAATGTTGGCCAATAACTGTGCCCACTGTTTTCAGGTCTGAATTATAAGAGTCATGAAACACAATCACAAACTGCCTGCCAGTGTCCTAAATGGCTTTGGGTGGTCTCCACTTGTCATTTGTAATCAAGTCTATTTCTCAGATATGTGCAGAGGAATAACCCAAAAACTTTAGAAAGGCAGGCAGCCAGGTAGATAGACAGACTGACAGGTATAGATAAAGAAACAGATCTTGTAAAATGTACAAAATTTTTATAAAGAAATATATTGTAATACATATCATAATTTGCAAGGTTGCCCGCTGCCTCTAAGTTTTCGTATTATTCTTTTTACAAAGTATAAGCAAATTTTGTGGCACTGTTTTAATGCTGGCAGTCTTATTTACGGTGACAGGGATATATTTTCTTTGTCTTATCAGTACAGTATTCAACTTCTGTTCATACAAAGATTTAAATGATATTAGAAAAGGCACTGTCATTCCGATTTCCATGTGACCTTTATGCCCATAACATCCTTAAGAGGGAATTTATCTCATCTAAATTATGTGTGAGTGATAAAGAAGAGTTTAAGCTAGTACAAGTTTCTCTCCAAAAGGCCAAAATCTATATTTGTTTTTAAATTACCTAAAGAGGCAACTAAAACAGTATTACGACTTCAGTAAAGAAGCTGTGAGGGAAAAACCCAAGGACCAAAATAAGTCGAAAATTTTTTCAACAGAATTTGGTAAGTTAGCTACACCAATTAATTTCAGAAAAGAATAGTCTTGTACAACAAAAATACGAACTGGGGGTGTGTTGAATATTCACAGGTTAAAGGACAGATTTACCAAATCCTTTGCTGACATATTTAAAAGATAAAATTGAATTTTGCATTTACAATTCACATCCTATTGATGACTGTAGCATTATTCTTTACAGACAAGTCATAAAAACAAGCAGACACTGGCAAACCCTTAGCCCTACAACATTTTTAAGAAGTCAATGCTAAGAAAAATCGATTTGACTTTTGGTTGAAATGAACATGCATGGCTGACAGGCAAACCATCTGTGGAACTGTTTTGTTAAAATGACAAAAAAACAAAACTTTTTGCATGTCGAGATTTGTTTCTTTCTTTTAAAATAATTTCCTAGGAGAGCACTCCTTTTTCTTCATAAACGTGAAATCAGTAAACTAGGGACAAGAAGGTTCATTTTATAAACAGGTCATTTATGACAGTTTCCAGTGGAATTTGAAGCCAATGTGAAGTAAACTTGTTATCAGAATTTACCATTATAACAAAGAACTTTATGACCGTCAACTGCAAATCATAAGTGAAGCCAGTCTCCATAAACATGTGAAATGAAGGTGAATGGGTTATAAAAGTTCCTTGTAACAAGTGATCTCAGTTATATTCATCACTGACAAGGAATTCAAGTTACACCATAAATCTCTTATTTTGCAATATATTACAAGTTCAAATTCACAGTGATTGGTTCTGGACTTCTAGCTAAACAAACTTGGGTTCAACATCCTGAGAACTAAGCTAGATCCATCAAAACCATAAATAAGAAGCCCACAAGAACTAATTGATGAACACACCCTTCAATTGGTATCATTTATAACCCATTTACAAAGCACAATGGCTGACCTTGGTCATGGCCAAGACACCTGCCACACAGAAGGGAAACCAACAAATTGAAGATGTCAAAAACTCTTTTCTGTTAAGTTATTTTTACTGGTAAGTGCACAAAAACAAATGGCACTATCTAAATAATGGATGTTACTAGATCAAATTTAGAATGCAACTAGAACTTAATCAGCTACTCTTCTACCAGTTTTTCCCTCAATCTCAAGAAAAGGTTATCTTGCTGAACTCAGCTAGTATTCAGCTCAATGTACCTTTCCAAAAAAAAAAAAAAAAAAATCAGTTTCACTGTTGACACACCAAAACGACAAACTTCTTGGGATAGTTTCTAGCCACTACTTTTTTAATATGATGCATAAGAAATGAAAACCATAGGGAGTCAGATGCTGAAGTTAAGGATGCCCTCTGAAGACAATTTCAAGCGGCAGGAGGTTGTAACAAGTTTAAGGCACATACTCACATTAAATTAACCTCAGCCACTTTATTTTAAATGCATTAAAAACAAAACAACCATAAAACTAATTGCTTCTCTTTAAGGTGTCAGACTTCCATTGTGATGCAATTTCACCCTAATCTATTTAACACAAACAACATGTGTAGCATTTGTTCCTGCTAATTACAGTATAACAATTAAATAAATTACTTGGATACTTAAGATGTCTGGCATCTCACTGTAAAATATTTTACTTTAAAAGGTATTAAAGAGTATGAGTGCTTGGTTAAACAAATGTTAGCCCTACAGTGGGGCCTGTGAACACTTTCATTTATTTTCTCTAATCACTACAGCAGTAAATGCCCTCTCCTAAAACCACACCTAACTCTGAAGAGATTTATTCCTGAAAAAAATCAGAATTCCCATAATTCAAAACACATAAAATACATTTAAAAATGTGTCTGGATTGGTGAAAATCCCCAACTTGGGAAGCACATAAGACTGCATTTTTTTTCCCCCTCAAGTGCTGTGTAGTTTTCTGAACAGCTAGATTCCAAAATAACAAAGGTTAGAGTAAATTTTGATCAAACTCAAAGACAATCCAAAAGATGGATGGAATTTGGGGCTACTGTCTCATTCCCAGGAGGAGAGGTAAAAGGGATCCAAAAGTATAAGGAACAGAATCAAAGGAACCCTGAATGAGGGTGTAGGGGAATGGGAGTGTGGGTTTGTGGTTGTGATACTGTAAGGCGAGAGGGAGGGGGTTCGAGTCTCAAAAATAAAATCCAAACCAGACCAAACAGTACATGGTGAAAAACGTCTCCTTCCTTCATCTGACCTGGTTTCGGTATACTCAGTTTTTTCTCCCCAGGGGTTACCGTCATTACTAATTTCTTGTGTCTCCTTCCAGAATGATTCTAGTGCATTTGGAAGTACATCCAGAGACATATAAACACAGACTTGTTTTAAAAAAAAAAAAAAAAAAAAAAAAAAAAAAAGGCAGCTCCCTACACGTTGCTCGTCCCGCGCTGACAGACACCCTGCCCTAGGTGGACTGCGGGGAAGGCGGTCTCCGCTCGCGGCCTCGGGCGTCGGGGCAGCCCGCACTCGGGCGCTCGCGGGCGGGCAGGGCACAGCTGGGTCCCGCCGCACCTGTTCCCGCGGGGCGCCCGGGCCGCAGCGGAGGGCGGCGCTCGCACTCACCACGCGCTTCTGCGGCTTGATGAGGGGCCGGCTGAGGCCGTTCATCTTGCTGTAGAGGCCGCAGGCGTTGCACAAGTAGTGGCCGGTGCCGTCCCGCCGCCACAGGGGCGTCTGGATGGAGCCGCAGTTCACGCACTCTCGGCTCTCGGGCAGGTCCTCCAGCAGGTCTGCGGCGAGAGCGGGGACGGGAGCCCCGGTGAGGCCGCGCCGCTCCCGCCCCTCCCGGGCTCCCCGGCCCCCTGCAGCCCGGGCCCCAGCTCCCGCCCGCCTCCGCCCGCGCCCTTCCTTCCCCGCGGGTCTTTCCCGCTCGGCGGCCGAGCCGGGAGCCGGCCGTCGTCTCTATCGATCCGCTGAGCCTGTATCCAATACTTCTGCAGCCCTGGGCGCGCCCAGGAGAACCCCAAGAAAAGTGGCAGGAGATGGTGCTGGAGGCCGGGCCCGAATCATCTCATCTGCCTGGTCTCCAAGGACCTCGGAATGGAGAGGAGCTGGGGGCAAGCTGGTTTGGGTCCCCTGACCCCCTCCTTTCCGGCTGATCCCAAGCGTTTCAAAACTGAAATCCATCATAATTACAGTGTACCACCTGCCAAACCCCAACCAGCCATACAATATCAACACTGATCACTGACCCCTGCAACCAGACCCACAAATAACCTGAGATACAGGCCGGCTACCTTATTACTTTTATCCCAAGTAATTCTTATTTTAATGTATTTACTGTATCTGTCACCCTTCCTTTTCTCCAATTAAAAAAAAAACGGACAAGTGAAATTAGAAATATGTTCTTAGGCACTTTATCCATTAATTAGAAAATGACTCCGGTCTCCTAAAGGGGGAAAAACGCACCAACATTAACAAGCACCGAGATAAATGTTAAATTTTCTTCTCACACCACAAGGAGCAAACGCTAAAATATTCTGAGTTCCACTGCTTCCATCTGCAAAATTCCTACGAACGGTTGATATCTTCTTGATTCAGGACATTACTAAAATCGTTTAGTAACACTCAACAAAGCTTTCATACTTTCCTACACTGAACTTCAGTTTAGGCAATCTATCTAAATTGCGTTTGTCATTTTGCTTTTGGTTAGTTTTTGGTGTTTACAACTAACCCAAGCCTGTTATTAAGAAAAAAATCTTGAGAGTAAATAGTTGTAATATTTATTACTTCCACTTAAATCTGTTAAATATGAATAAATAAATACTATCTAAAATGAGATGGGTACTTACTAATTTAAAAAGTGCTTTTAAAATAAACTTCATAAAAAATAAAAATATCCTTTTGTTTAGGGTTATTTATAAAGGACTTAAATGTCCAAATGTGGCTTTACCAAGAATTTCTGAACCAATTTTTAAAGTAAATAAATGTTACATTTTAAAACTTTATTTGAAGATGTGTGCCAGCAAATCTTTATGTTCTTTCTCATTCCCGAGGAGTGTACAGCTTGTTCCTACCATCAACTACTTGTAAAGATATTTAAATATGTTTTGGGCATGAATACTCTCTAAGTCCATTAATGCAATTTACGCTACAAAACAAGTCTCTTTCCTCCTCAAGAAATAAGTTTAAAAGAAACTAGCATCCTACATAACTGGAGTTCAAAGTTGTCACGGGGATACCGCGACTTACAACACATCACAAAGATTTATTCTTCTCCACCCTAAAAGCCACTATTGACTACGGTAATCAGTAAAATGCTCAGGACTTCAAGGACACTGAAGTTAAACAAGGTATTTGTCTTAGTTGTTGACTTTAAAATGTTACCTATCAGAGACCCTCTCTCGATAGAGGAGTGGGGCATTCCCTGGAGAACCCAGCCCTATGCCTGGCCTCCTTCCCCCAGGCTGGAAACAATAAAAGTTCCCAGGAGAAGACAGTGTGAACTCTCCAGGTAAATCTCTTTAGTCATCTGAAAACCAAAAGCCCCTTTGGATAAATAAAATTTAGGAAGTTTGTTTGTTTCATTAAATCGAATTTAGAGCTCCCAACTTTCTCCCTACCACTTACCAAGCAGCTATAATCCTTCAACGGACTAAAATAAGAAAAACTTTTTTTTTTTTAACAATTAGAAAATCTGATTGCACTGGACTTTCGTTCATCAGTTTCCCCCCTACCTACTCATCATCGTCTCCCAACACAACTGCTTTGGATTCCCCTAGGAAAAAAAAAAAAAAAAGAGGCTCCAGGGAGAAGGGTACGGCCAGGGAATGCCATCCCAGGACCCAAAGAATGGAACACAATTCAGCAGGAGGTTAGGAGGGCGCTGGTCTCGGGGACTCAAGCACTCAGCATAATCACCCCAAGTTTCCCTACCACCCATCCACCACCAAAATCAGGGAGAGGTGTATGGAGCAGGTAACTGGAGTCCTCCACACTGTGTAGATTGAAAAGGCTCAGTGCTCCCGGGTTTTAGCCCTTCTGCCCAAACAGAAGGCAAAGGAGTGCCTTCAACAGTGGTCCGTTTGGGGGGCGCTTTTTTTAAACCACCAAAGTGGAGAAGGAGAAATCTAGCTAGGAAGCTAGGAGGAGAAAGAGGGGTTGGAGGTCAAGGTTTCCCTCGAAGGAGAACACCTCTGAGGACAAGCAAAATTAGATCTTTTGCTCCCCCACTCCCAGACTGGCTGATTCTCAGTAGCTTCCTGCTTTCTTAAAAGACTTTTAGGCAAAAGGTGTGTATTCCCAAAACCCTTCCCGTTTTTGGTTGTTTTTAACATATGCTGGATCTATGGAAGATTTTTCTGACTTTGCAATGTCCCATCCAGAAGGTTGAAAGTTGGTGAAAGAATAAGCTAGGTTTAAAATGAAATTTGTAAGTCGCCTGCAATTGCACACTTACGGCCCCTGAAAAGATTTTCTATACTAAAGAAGTTGCTTTAAATGTCGGAAGACTCCAATTATGTCTTTTGGGACTAATTCTCTTCCTCAGTCCTGTGAAATGCCAGAAGACTGGAGAAGAGGGGTACGGAGACCAGCCTAAGGTGTGTCCTGAAACAGGTGGAGCTGTAGGATCTCGCCCCTAACCCAACTCATGTACCCTTTCGGATTCCCCGTTGGATTCTTGGCTGACAAAAGCCTCATCCTCACAACCCCCAACCTCCTTCCCATTCTTTGAAGATTCCTCATCTTCCAGTCCCTCAGCTCCTGCCAGGGAACCAGCCGTGCGTCCCTATGCTGCTCTGCTCTCAAGTCTCTCCTCAGCAGGGCTCTCCACACCCACTCTACACAATGGTGAAGATGTCTCCAGGGCCAGCTTCACAGAGGAAAGAGCGAATTCTGAGACCAGAATCTTAGGAAGTAGAGAATGAAAGGAAGAACTTGTTACCAAAACGCCTGTTGCACCCTCCCAGTGTTACCAGCAGGGCTGTTCAAGACACATCCTTCACTTTGGGGCCCCTGGCATTTCCAGTATGTCTTTTGAATACAAGGCTGGCGATTCATCATCACTTTCTCCTACTAGTTAGGGCCCCAAAAAGGCTTGTCCCAAAAACCGAGCACTGAGGCTCTGTGAAAAACCCAGATCTGGAGTGTGAAGACACCAGGTAGGATAATTTAGACTGACATGCCTCCTGCCTCTTTGTCACCTCTGTGACTCCCACACCTCCCCTCAAACAAAGGACACCCCTACCCCCCACCCAAAAGGTTGTCTTAGGAGTCTGTCGGGTTATCAGACAGGTTAAATACAAAGTAAGAGACCTGAGAACGCACCTAGAAGGGCCCAGAATGCTGCAGCTGCCGAGAAAAGAAGCAAGAGGGCCTTGTCTTACCTACCCCCCACCCAAAAGGTTGTCTTAGGAGTCTGTCGGTTATCAGACAGGTTAAATACAAAGTACGAGACCTGAGAACACACCTAGAAGGACCCAGAATGCTGCAGCTGCCGAGAAAAGAAGCAAGAGGGCCTTGTCAGGCCAGACAATACCGATTATAACCTCCTCTGCTTGAGCACAAAACGTTTTTCAAAATGGGGGTGCTTCCAGGTATTTTGACCACTGTTTTTTTCCCAGTTCACCCAGCGTTGCCCCCAGACACTGGAATGAAAGTCTGGGTGGCCCGGAAAACTGAGAAGTCGGTGAGCTGAGCTCTGGAGGAAGGAGAGATGTGGGAGCTCCAGGATCCCGGGCGGGGTGGGGGTGGGGGGGTGGGGGTGGGGGACAGCCTGGCAGGGGCAGCAGCAACCCCAGACAGTTCTGCTCAGCTGATGTCAAGCAAAAGGAGGCCTCCGCCAGCTTTCCCTCGGGATAGTCAGGAGGCTGACCAGTCCGGGTAGCCTCTCTACTCTCCCTCTCACCTAGGAGGAAGCCAACCGGCTCCTTAGGTTCTTTGCCACTGTGCAGCTCTTAAATACTCTCCTTGAGGGACACACAACTCCTCACCTCTGGGGAGCTGAACTGGGTGAGACCGTATTCGAGGAGGGGTGAATCAACATTTCCTAAAGTGACCCCCCCCCCCCCACAGAGTCCTATTCTTCTGCTTGGGCAAATCAGGGCCTGTGACAAGTCTCAGGCCCTGTCAGTTCCTCCCCATCCCATTCCCTGTTCACGTCCCCCGAGCCCCTCTGAGGCACTGACACGTCTACGCGCACTAAGTCTCCTTCGTGGAAAGGAACCGAAACAACAATCCGCCAAACAGAAGCACCTCGCCAAGACTGCGGGCTCTGGGCGGCCCTGCCGGAGTTCCGCGCGTCCTCCCAGGGCACCCAGAGAGAAAAGCCCTAGGAACAGGGCCCCCCCGCTCCGCTGCGGCGCTCCGCTTACCTGCGCTGGGGCCCCGCGGCACCGGGAGGGGCGCTCCGGCGCGGCTCTGCAGGCTGTGCAGCACCGGGGTCTCGAAGGGCCCCGCGGGCCAGGCGGGGGCGAGCGGTGCACCCACGTAGGGCGAGTAGGGGCTCGGGTGGTGGTGGTGGTGGTGGTGGTACGTCCCGTTCAGCGGCCGCGCGGCCGACAGCGAGCTGTACTGGTGCTCGCGGCCGCCCATGGCCGCCAGGCCGCCGCCGCCGCCCGCGCCGCCCGCGCCCCCGCCCCCGCCCCCCGCCGCCGCGTAGCCCCCGGGGTCCCGCGCCGCGCCGTTGGCCACCGGCGGGCTGGGCGAGTAGGGGAAGCGCGCCGAGACGTGCGCCGCGGCCGAGCCGGCGCCCCCGGGCCCCGCGGCCCCGCCGCCCGCCGCGCCGCCCCCGCCGCCGTACGGGGGGCTGTCGGCCGAGGCTTGCGGCCAGCCGGGGTGCGCGCCCGCGCCGCCCGCGTGGTTGGCGGGCCCGCCGCCGGCCCCCTGGAGGTACGGCAGGCCGGGCAGCATGGAGCCCACGCGGGTGGTGGGCACGTAGACCGGGGAGCTGGCCGCGGCGGCGGCGGCGGCGGCGGCGGCTGCAGAGTGCACGAAGCCGCCGGGCGCGCCGTCGTAAGCGGCCGGGCCCTGGCTGGACAGGGCGGCGAGGGTCTGGTACATCTCCTCGGGCTGCTCGGGCGCGAAGGGGCTCAGCTTGGCGCCGCGGCTGGACCACAGCAGCTTGCTGGCGGTCGCGGCCTGGTCGAGGTCAGTGAAGAGCAGCAGGTCCTCCCAGCTCGACAGGGCGCTCCCGGGGCCCGCGACCCCGGGCGCCGAAGGTCCGTGGGGCGCCCCGAAGGGATGCGAGGCGTAGGGGCCGAGCAGCAGCGAGCGGGCCGGGGGTCCCGCCGCCGCCTCCGTGTCGAGCTGCGGCGTCCTGCAGTTGCCGGCGCCGCCGGGGCCACGCTCCCCAGCCCGGGAGCAGCAGGAGGAGGAGGAGGAGATGGGGGAAGGCGGCGAGGAGCGCTCCCGCGCTGGAAAGGCTCCGGCGTCGCCGGCGTCCGCGGCGGCGGCCCCGAAGCGCTTCGGCAGGCACCAGCCGCCGTCAGTCAAGGCCATCCACGGTCCGGCGCCTCTCCGAGCTGACTCCTAGCTCCTGAGGCTGGGCGAGGGGAGGCAGGGACGGGAGGAGAAATCAAAAAGGGTTACCAAAGGCGCAGGCCGCGCGGCACCTCGCCCCCGCTGCCCTTTCGAGCTGATGAGACTCCTCCGACATCCCGTCTCCGGCCCGGGCCCGGGCCCCGGGCGCGGGGCGGGGCGGGTGGGGGGTGTCGGGGAAGGGGAGGGGAGGGGAGCGGAGCCTGGGTATCCGCCGCGGGGGCCTCCCCGGCCCGGGAAATCCGCCCCGCCCGGCCTGCACCGCCCGGGGGCCCTGGCCCGGCCGCCCCCCCCCCCCCCCCGCAGCATCCTCCATCTCCGCGCGCCGGTTCCCAGGGGTGACGGGGAGACCCGCCGAGGTTGTCCTTCCGCCCCAGAGTGGCTCTCTCCCGGCCGATGCGCACAAAAGAACTTTTTAAAGTTAGTTGTGCTCGTCGGCGCTGCCTTCCCCCGCCTCCCTGCGGGAGTCCCCGCCCGGGTCGCCTCAGTGTGAGGTCCGCCCGAGTGACCATCTTTAGCGTAAGGAAGGCAACCTGTCCCCGAAAACGAAAGCGCCGCGTTCTCCCACGCCGGCTTCCCCGGAGCTTCCCGGACCGCCCTGGACCGGACGCAGCGCGAGCTCCAGACTCAAGTGTACTGCAGCCCAGGGAAGGTGGGGCGCCGGGGCGGAGACCGCAGGCTCTGACCCTCCGGGCCCCGGCACTGCTGCGCGCCCGCGGGGCCGCAGTCTCGCGCCCAACCCTCCTCCCCGTGGCGCCGCACACCTTAGGCTCGGCTCGCGCCTGCAGCCACCAGCGCGTGCGCTCACGCCGGCGGGGCCACCCCCGCCCACCCCGTGGTCATCCCCAGCCGCGGAAAGGCCGCGCCGTTCCGGAATCGGACGTAGCGGGGTGGAGCGGAGCGCTGAGAAAAGGAGGGGGAAATGCGGGGGGGCGGGGGTCGAGGCGGGAGCGGGGGGCGTGAGACCGCCCCGGGGCCGAGGCCACCCCAAAGGGGAGAGCAGGAAGAGAGACGGGGAGACGCGGAGGGAGTGGGGAAGGGAGGCGAAATGCAGCCAGGCGGGCCTCCTCCGAGCTGCTTTTCCAGATCGCTCCGGCTCATCGGAGATAACCATACTAAAATTAATGCCCACACACAGACCCGGTCTAGATAGCAAGAAAGAAGTCTCCCTGCCCGCCTGACTGCCGGCTCCCGCCCCTTTGCGCCAGATAACTCGGAGATAAGGCTGCGCGCAGATAAGCGCTTTAGAGAGAGAGGAAGAGGCAGCAGAAGTTGGTCCGCGGTGTCCCGGGAACCTGGGAGCCGCGACAGAAGAAGGGAGACACCCTCCGAGCCGACCGCGGCCCGCAGAGGGCCGGAGAGCCCGGGGCTGAGGGGCCCGCGGCGGGTTAGGGGGTAGAGGGGAGGAAAGAGGGGAGCCCGAGCGAGCGAGAAGGCAGCCGAACCTCGGGCGCGCGCTGCGCATGGAGAACGGCTGCGGCGGAGAGTGCTCTCGAGCGCGGAGAGAGGCTGCGGGCGCCGGCAGGCGAGCGCGAGTCCGGGGTCTGCGCGGCGCTGCTGGTGAATAAAAAGGAGAGAGGAGGCGCCTCTTACTGCTCTGCCGGAAAACTGCAGCCTGCGCTCCTGATTGGACTCATCCGAGCCCTAAACAAACAGCGCTCGCCGAAGGGTGCCAGGCTGTGGGTCGGAACTGCGCGGTGCGAGCAGCTGGGCGCTGGAGGTGAAGAGGAGGAGGAGGAGGAGGTGGAGGAGGAGGAGGGAGCGAGGGGAGGAGAGAAAAGAGGGTGGGGAGGGGACCTCGGGCGGCTGGGGGAGGGGAGCGCGCCGCCGGGGCAGACAATGAGCGCCGCGCAGCCTGCGGGTGTGGGCCGAGCTGCGAGGACCTTCCTGGGAGTGGGGGCGAGTCCACCGAGGGGGCGCCGAGCCCCGGGACGCACGGGGAGGGGCGGAGGTGGCGGAACCCTCGACCTGGCTGGCGACCCACACCCATCCGGCTGCGCAGCACTTTCCTCCGCCCCCAGTTACACACGCACTTACGGGGGCGGGGGGGGGGTGCGGCACGAGAGGAGTTGGCTGTGCACAGCCCTGCGCGGCCACCACGGCGAGAGGGACGCGCCAGCTTTCGGGTCAATGTGCCCCCAGAATGAGGGGGAAAGTGCTTTACTCCGCGGCCCTTCCCCTCTATTCCGTCCACGTTAAAAGAGCTTTTTGCTCTGCCTTTGTATGTGAACTACCTTAAACTCTCCCCGACCTCTCCTCGAGACCTTGGGGCTCGGGTCGTGGTGACCGTCGGGGACTGAGGCTCCAAAGAATATGGAAAAGAAGGAAATCCAGTGCCCAACTCCCTATCTCTGCCAGGCTTTTTAGAAACAGACTAAATTCCTAGGAGGTTTCGGGAAGCTCACGTCGACACTTACCAGCTGACCCTTGGGAACTCTGAATTCGGGGTTGTGGTATACGTAAAGGCTAGTCCCGGACGGTGCGCGTGATGAAACGGGCTTCCACCCCAGTCGCACCCCGAGATGCTTTCCAAGTTTTCGTGTCCCCGTTTGCTCTGAGCTTATCCCGGAGAACTGCAGGTAAGTCTCGGATAAGTCGTTGGAAAGAGGGAGGGGGTTCACCTTCCCTGGACCCAGCGGGAAATACCGCTTCCCCACCCCCCACCCTCACATACACACCCCTTCTTCGCTCCCTCCAAATGGTTTATCACAACTGTGTACAAACTGATACGGCCCCGAGCCGGCGAAGGGACTGGAAACGAACGTCGCGGGGTTATCAGCGCGGATCTGTCAGCAGCGAGGCGCGCGGCCGCAGGTTCATCCGCCGCAGGAGCAGTGATATATGTCTCGGTCCCTTTCGCTCACAAAAAGATTTCTTCCGACAGATGTGACCCCAGAAGGCAGCGGACAGAGAATTTGCTTTGGGAGGATGGATTTTTACATTTTTTTTTCCCCAGGTGAATCGAAGTAAATGATTTTCTAAAGGTCAGTCTCCCTGAAAGCATTTGGGCTCTCTCTTTTTCTGTCTTTCTTCTTCTTCTTCTTCTTCTTCTTCTTCTTCTTCTTCTTCTTCTTCTTCTTCTTCTTCTTCTATTTTGTGTTTTTACACTTGGGGAAGGGAGAGGAGCCTAAGCAGAGTTGAACAGGCGTAGCTAGAGGCATTGTAAAATTTGATTTTGAGAGATTGTGAGACCCCCATCGTTAAAAGTATGTTTCCTCTCAATATAATTATGAGCTGTGAACCTGTGTGTCCTACGGGGAAAAGGGGACAGGCCCTGGCAGCGAGGGGAAGAAGCGGAATCGAGGAAGTTGGCGAGAACTCTTGGTTGGTTTTTTTTCCCCATTCTTCGTTGTAAATTGCTGCTAAACACTTCTGAATTCTAAATTGCTATTACGACTGTCCATAAACCGTTCTCATCCAATTTAGTCACTTTTATTACATGCCTCTTTGCTTCCCCCAATCACTGTGGTGGCTCCCAGTTTCAATGTGGCCTCAATTCGGGTCGAGTGAAGGTAGAAAACTCTGGAACAGAGATTGGCCACCGGAGCAGGATTCAGGGCTTTAAAATTTAACCTGAGTTCGATCGAATGGGACTAGCAGAAGAAATGACCTGGAGTCCGCCTTCCGCTTAACACTGGCCAGGGCTTCCAATACCTTTTCTTTGGGGGGGGGGGGGTATGTGAGTTCCGACCAAATTTTTAAGTAGACTGAAGTTTTTTAGAATCTCATTTGCAAGCAGTTACAGAAACGTTGTGGACATTTGACTTTCTTTTGAGTCCAACTGTTTTGAAATGATTTTCAGGTTTACTCTTAAAAGCAGAGGAGTTTTTTTTTTTTTCCTTAATTCATATCTCAGTGAGGTGATTTTTAATGGAGATGAGTTTTTTAAAATCCTCTGTTAGATTCCAAGCTGTGAACGGCCTCCAAGCCTGAGCCCTGAAGAGACCTAGCCCGGAACCTGATTCCTGTTGAGTGTGTTTCTTTATATCAGCAAGTATGAAGGTGTCTGGGTGAATTTCCTTGGACAATAGCTAAACCCCCAGGGACCTGCTTTTCCCCCCGCAGCTCCAGCTCACAGCAGCTGGCTCTGGCACCGCTGGAACAGAGGTGAGCAGCCAGGCAGACTCTGACCAACTCGGCCGGCAGCCTATAGTTCCTAAGGGCTCCAGAAGGGACCCAGCATTTTAATTTCCAGATTCCCAATCTCTTTTTAAAACTGCCTAAAACAAGGGCGGGAGGTTGTAATTTGCTCCTTTGCACCGTCAAAAATTTTTTAGACTGGTTTTCCAACTAAAGGGAGGAATGGATGGTAAAATGTTTTTCTTTTCAGTTAACTTTAAAACAAAACAAAACTGTTTATCCCGCAGAGTTTGTTCAGACAGAAAGGCAGGGATGCCAGACTGACCCATCCAGTTTACCATTTTCCCAATGCATTGGATTTGGCCCTGGGGAAAACATCCCCGGGCGGGAGCGGCACATTTTCAAAGCCACCCCCTAAGGGACCCCAGGTCCCGCGCTCCGGGTTTCCTTTGAGCACTGCAGCTGGTCTAGGTAGGGGGGGACTCAGTGGGAAAAAGTGCTCCCTAAACTAGGGAGGAACCCTAGGGCTGGAGAAGTCCCTTTCTCTTTAGAAGTTCTATTTTCTTCATCGGTGTCCCCCCCCACGCACACACACACACACCCCTTTCTTTTTTCCTTTCCTTTTCCTTCTGCCGGTCTCCTTTTTGGTGAGTTTGCTAATCTGAAACGAAATTTTTTCTCTCCCGACTATCTAGACTCAGGGAGTGGCCCCTTCGGCGTGAGCCTTCCGTCCTGGAGCCGCCCTCCTCGTCCTCCGAGAGGTGCTGGCTCTGGGACGCGACCTGTCCCCAGGGCTGATTCGTTTGGGTCGCGCCACACTACCATTCGCGATTCAAATCCAGCCAGAATAAAGCAGCCAATTGGGCAGGGGGCGGAGGCTTTGTTGCCAAAAGCGAAGGGATGTTTGGGGACCCAGTCGCGCCCTGCTTCCAGAGGAGCTTCGAGACCCGGGCGGAGACCCGCAGAACGACACGCCTTTACCCCTGCAAACTTAAGCTCATCGCGTTGTCAGTTCACAAAGCTCCTCGCTGCTCCAGCGACGTTTCAGAAAGAAACAGTACAATTTCTGACTTGAAAACATGGTTTTCCATTGAGAGCGTTTAAAAAGCCAGATCTCTGGGGCCTTCCCGTCTATACCGGATTTCTCCCAGTCCCTGGGACGCTTGTGCCGAAGGACAAGGGTCACCCCGGCCCTCCCCCGCCCCCGCCCCCGCCCCAGCCCCAGCCCCAGCGATCCTCCCGGCCCAATAATCGGGTCGGGGCGGCCTGTCTGGCGACTCAGCGGCTGTCAATCCGATGCAGGCGCGTCCTGGGAGCTCTGATCGCGTTTGAGGTGGGGGCGGGGGGGGGGAAACGGGTTGTTTTGGGGTTTGGGGGTTGTTGGGTTTGTGGGGTCTTTTTTTGCGTTTTTTTTTTTTGTTTTAATTCTCGAAACCCCGAAAATACTGTTTAGACATGTCAGGTGGTGGCGGCGGGAGCGCGAAAAGTTGGCAGCGGAGGGAACCGGGTGGCCCCCACCTCCTGGCGTGGCTCCCCGCCCCCCTGCCCGCCGCGGGTCACTCGGGGTGAGGAGCTCGCAGCGCGGACGCCGGGCCGGGGCGCCCCGCAGCCCCCCGCAGCCCCGCAGCCCCGGGCGCCCCGCGCGGCCCCCGCAGCCCCCGGCGCCCCCGCGCCCCCGCGCGCCCCCGGCGGCCGCCTGCCCGGCGCGGAGGTGGGCCCGCGGCGGCGGCGGCGGCGGCGGCGGCGGCGCGGAGGGGTCACGGCGGTGGCATTCCTCCCCGCGCGCTGTTTACGGGACTTAATGTGCTGCCTGCGCCGCGGTAAGTCAGCGCCGCGATAAGGGGCGGCCGGAGGAGGGTCGCCGCGAAAGCCGCGCGCTGGGCGCCTGCTCGCCCTCCCCTGGTCCATTAACCTTCTTACTTTCTTCTTCCCTCTCTCTCTTAAAGCTCGTTATCTAGGCCACCCATGACCGACGAAAGATCCCCCCTCCCTGCTTCTCCCAAGGCCGCTTTAAGCCAAGTAAAGTCAGCTATTAAGGGCCACGATGCCTGACAAAAGATGGAAAGGTGTCTCTCCGCGATCGCTCACAGAAGCGGAGGAGAAGCTTGTGGCTCTCTGATCCCGATAAAGACCTTCCGCTCGGCGCCGGCGCCCTCCCCGCGGCCCGGCACCTCCGCTCCGCGGGCCAGACCTCCCCCGGCCCGCGCCACCTGGGTCTGCTGTCCTGGGAACGTGGAGGTGCCCAGGCCTCGGGGGCCCCCGGAGCCGTGGAACTCCAGGCTCCAGGGGCCTGGGCCCGCTTGGCAGGAAATGTAAACCCAGCTCAGGAGGGCCTGAGTTACTATCCCGTTTTGATGATTTTCTGATGCTGAATGATACTACTACCACGGTCACCCCACCCCTGCCTTCCCACTCTCCCCCGACCCCCTGCGGTTTTGCCTAGGGTCCGTGTTCCTCTGAATCTCTGGTCCTAGGGAGCAGAACTTTTGAGTCCCCGGCCGCCAGCCGCCGGCCAGAACCCGGTGGGTGGAACTGGGCGTCCAAAGGAGACTGAGGCCGATGGGGAGGGTGGGGGCTGCCAGCACGCAGGTGGGAGGCAGAGGTCCCATGATTCAGTCATCGCCAGGTTGGGTTTGGTTATGAAGTGTGATATTTATTATCATTAATTACTGCTGGCATCACCACACAAAGCCTAGGGCTGCCAGCTGGGCGGAGGCCCTGCCCCTAGAGTGCTCCCTTCGCTCCCACTAAAGCTGAAGCAGGCAATATCCACTTTCCTGACCCAGGACTGGGAACTGGTCTTGGGGAGCCAGGTGCCATGTTTTTTGGGGGTTTCTGCAAGTCATTTCTTATCCCCCCCCCCCCAGAGGTAGCTTTCCCCACTCTAGGCTCACCTAAGCCTTTTCTACCTCTTTGCAGTATGGGTGGATAAGAACCTTGGGGTGGCAGATTAGAGAGACTGCATTGGCTTCCCTGCAGTGGGGATTCTTTCCATATCTTATGCTGCCCCCCATGTTCTATGGTGAAGTTGGAGACTGGGCTCTGAATTCCAAAGGGCAAACCAACATCTTCGTCACCTCACGCTGGGCCCCGGAAGTTAAAGATGCCTCTCTTTTCTCATGGCCCCACTCCAAATAAGGTGAACTCCAAACCCTTCCACCTTATCTAATCCTTCCCCCTCACCCAGCCTCCAGGGATAGGAAAAATCAGGGCATCAGAAGGAAAGGGATCATTTCTGCTCCCCAAAAGGTGGAAGAGATACATAAATTTCCAACACACTAGACAGACAGGATCTGGGCTTCCCCTGGAGTTTGCTGGTATCACTAGATGTGCAGGCAATGCCAGTTCTAGGGTCAGAGTCCAGATGCCACTGCCACAGAGCTGGTCTCAGCTCAGAGACCTTTCTGACTGTTTTACTTTTCTTGGGCCAGGTGGAGGGGGGGGGGGTGCTAAGGGGAAGCAGAAAAGGAGGTGATAAGCTTTTAGAGATTTGCTAAGTAACTCATGCTCCTTTAAGTCAATTAAAGGGGGGAAAGTGCCCCCTCAAATAAAAAATTACTGCATTTGCCACCCAGAATTACAACCTCTGCACTCAGTCATGTTGAAAATATGCAGAGAATCAGAACCAAGAGTTGTCTGCCCATATGCAGCCCTCCAGTTTCCTGCACTTGCCCAATAGCACTGCGTATATACTCCACAAAGAAGAAGGGTTAGCAACTAATTTTGAAGTGTTTACAGTCTAGAAGGTTGGCGCTTCTGTAGAGCCGGTTAGGCAAAGTACCACAGACAGCTTCGAAGATGGAGAGGGATGCTTGATCCTTTCTCTGCAAATGTGCCCAGGCTCACATTGTCCTCTAGCCTTCACAGTGAATTTGTAAAGAAGGGAGTCATTCTGGTCCACAGACTGAAGGAATTACCTCTATTGGAATCCTGACGCCACCACTTTCTAACTGTGTGACCAGGGCAAATTGCCTCACCCTCTCTCTGCCTCGGTTTTCTCATCTGTGACATGGGGATGATAAAAGTACCTCCCTTTCAGGATTGTTAAGGGGATTGAATGATTTCTTATATGTAAAGTGCTAAGAGTACCTGGCACATAGCAAGCACTCCGTAAGCGTGAACTATTATTACCGATAACTCTACTGTAATAGACTCACATGTACCACAACAAATTTCAATTTCTTGTGTGACCCAGCTGTTCCCCGGAGCTAAATAATTTGCAGGAAAGAACTTTTATGAGCACCCATTCAACTTGAAGTCCTGCCATTCATTCATTAAAAGCCTGCCATTCTCAGGCTTTTTCTACATACCAGCAGTGAGGATTTTATTTATTGCATTATGATAGGAAGGAATGGGGTGAGACACATATAGATCCTTTCCTTGCTCTTGGTTCCTTTGAAGAAGAAACATTCCTTGTAGTTCTCCCTTACAAATGCCAGCAGCAGACTCCAACATCTTCTACAGGACAGAGATAGTAAACTCATCCCCTGAGATGAGTTTACTCATCCCCTGAGAAAAGTATCCCAGTCCACAACAGTACCCCCTGCCTAGGAATTTCTTTCTGGTAACAGATGAGAGTGAGTTAAAAGATGAGGCCATGAAGGCAGGCAGCTGTGGACTGGCATTAGATAGGAGGGGTGGAAGGCGCTAATTAAATTGATCTGATCATCTGATACTACTCTCAGGCTTTGTGCCTTTCAGTTTGGTATCACTGTATTCAGGAGGCTTATTCTACTTTAGTTACATTTTGTTAAGGAATAGAAAAATAAAGATCACTGAGAAACTATGGAACACATAGCTGATAGAGGAAAATCCAGGCCATTCCAGCCATTTTTCAACTGATTTTCCTTCTGAGTTTGGTTTTTCTTTTCTTTTCCGTATAGAGCCCCATCTTCCAAAACAAGATCTAAACTTCAATAATGAAAACGTAAAGAAAGAAATCCGTGGGACAAAACAAAGAATACTGTTCTTTAGATAAAATGACAGGGAAAGAGATTTGTTTTTCAGAAGACACAGTCTGGAGGGAACATAAAAGTCTTCTCCTGCCTGCAGGTTTTCAGCGGGGTTTGTGCCCAGAGCCTGTTTTTCTCTTGTCTCTGACAGTCCTGATCTTCTCTACGTTTGATTTACTGAGTGCTGTCATTTCTCTGCTCTTTACTTTCACAATCACACATTCAAACCTGATAAAGTTCAAGACCCTGAATACTTGAAGCTTTCCCAGATTT
This sequence comes from Vulpes lagopus, assembly GCF_018345385.1. NCBI lineage: Eukaryota > Metazoa > Chordata > Mammalia > Carnivora > Canidae > Vulpes > Vulpes lagopus. The sequence continues at coordinate 120,106,272 of NC_054824.1, read as the reverse complement.
ACAGTCCTCCTGCCCCCCACCCCGGCCAGCAGCCCAAGGCTGATTGAATCCTCATGGATGGAAGCCTTGGGGGATCAGCAGAGAGCCAGCCGGTCCGAGAGGGTTGGGTCCGTGGGGACAATGGCCCCCTTGCCAGCTCTGTTAGCCAAAGCAAACCTTGGTCTCTTCCTTCCCCTAGAAAATGATTGTCAACATCCTCTCATTGTAGTTTCAACTTCCAGTTTACAACCTGCCCACGGGCAGGTACAGGAACTATAACTTGGAAAATTTTAAATTGGTGAGAAATAAGTGTAAAATCATGGTCGGCTTCTGTTGGTGCCTGACTTGCCTGGATCTACTAAACAGCTCTGTGATCGAAGGCAAGCCACTTAACCCCTTAGTGCCTCAGTTGCTCCATCCATAAAATGGTAGAAATATTACTTTCTATAAACGTTAATCACAAACTAATGACTTGGGCCCTCCTCCCTGCATGTAGCTCTGTCGGAGCCCCAGGAAAGACTGCTAGCACATATCTGATCTGGCTCTTTGGACTGTGTCAGGTTAAATACAAACCTACAAGTTAATCTAAATACTATACCAATGGGCTAAACAAAAGGAATGATTCATCTCCAAAGACTAAACGGTTAACTTAGGCTCAAGTTTGCAAATCACTGAAATGTCTTTGGATGAAAGATGCTATCTAAATAACCTATTTTTTATCTATAATTATATAATAAGTAAACTTAAATCACAGGACACTGATAAAAAGCAACCACTGATGATGAATATTTTATTTCCAATATGGTTACTATATAGGGACTTTACATTTACTAAATATTTTTACGTGATTTAGCATTTTCATTTATCTTCAGCTCTCAGAATGTTCAGAGTAAGGTAAACATTTTAGGCAACAGTGGTTTAAGTAGGTCTTTAAAAAATATCATTGTTCCAAATCCATGAACTAAAAAAAGTGTGATTCCTCCTCCCCCTTTTAAAAAGTCATATTCTAGGGGAGCCTGAGTGGCTCAGTTGGTTAAGGGTCTGCCTTCAGCTCAGGTCATGATCCCAGGGCCCTGAGATGGAGCCCCAAATCTGGGGGCGGGGGGACCCTGCTCAGCAGAGAGCCTGCTTCTCTGCCTTTTCCCTGCTTGTGCTCTCTCTCTCTCTCTCTGTCAAATAAATAAATTTTAAGAAGCTCATATTCTAGAGAAAGCTAAACTCTTGTAATATCTAAAGGGAAAATTGTACTCACTGGTTAGGGAAGCAAGCAGAATTGTTCCCTACCTTCTTTAGAAGGTTCTTTTGTTATTCCCCCATCCTATCCAGTCAGGAGGCACCCATTAGAATACATTACAATGTTGCTTTTTCTGGACCATAATAATATTCACCTCTACTGAGGTGAATAAAAATAGCAGCTTGACTTAATGGATATCAAATAACGTTTTCTGGCTACTCCTAAACCAGATTACTGCTCTGTTTATAATACCACAAATTAAAGGCATGCAATTATCCAACAAAAACAGTGTGAATATTACACCATTTTTAAAGACTCACTACCACATAGCTGGTGCCCAGCTGACTCCAGCCAAAAACCACAGTGTAGATCCACAAATAAAGCTGTCAACCTTTGCATTTCAAAGGCATCTTTCTGTAAAGAGCTCAGCATGCTCTGGGCCAAAGTGAAAAGCTTTGGTAAGTAAGGAAAAAGAGACTACCCAGTGGTTGAGCGGTTGAGCTGGTGGACCTGAGGCAGACTGTATCCACACTTTAGTGCTGTGGCTGGACTCAGCACCCGTGTGGAGGTTGAGAGCATGGATTTCTGGGTTCAAATCCCAGCTCTTCAGCTAGCTCCCTGGTTGTGTGTCCGTAAAGATGTTTTAAAGATCTCTACTTCCCACTTTTCTTATCTGTAAAAAGGGGGCAACAATAAGAGTAACCACTCCAAAGAATTGTGAGTTGACTAAGTAAGTTGATTTTTATAAAATGCTTAGAAGAGTACCTGGCTCCATGTGCAGATTTGAATTGTTTGATAAATAAGTATAAATGCAAATTTCTAGTTCAAGCCACCTCTTAAGGGAAAGAGAGATGAGGGGGAAGAGAGAGGGTATCAAGCACTCAAAAAGTTAAGGAGGAAGGCAATCAAAGGCATAAAGAAAACTAAAGATACAGAGAAAAGGCTTTGAGAATATCCGACATTTCCTATTGGGGAATCATTTAAGATCATAAACTCACCCTTTTTACATGGCACCTTCCGGTGTGCTGTCCTCACAGTGACAAATGTTCCAACAATTTGACCTGTGAATGGCGTCCTAGGATTTTTTTTTAAGGTTTTATGCATGTATGTACGTATGTATTTATTTATTTGAAAGAAAGTGCATGGGATGAGGGCAGAGGGAAAGGACACGCAGACTCTGCTTTGAGCATGGAGCTCTGTCCCACGACCCTGAAATCATGACCTGAGCTGAAATCAACAGTCAGATACTCAACCAACTGCACCACTGAGGTGCCTAGCATCCTGGGCTTTTGCCCACCATAGCATGTTTACATCAGAGGCAAAACTGAAGGTTTCAGAGGCAATGAAACTCTTCCAGGTTGCAAATATTTTAATGTCTAACGAGTGTAAAAGAGTCTTCTTTCTGACAGAGCCAATAACCTTTCTCCCTTGGAGAAGCACTGCATGATGGCTAAAATGTGGCCTGGGGTTTCTGTACCTGCTTTGTGCTCATGAGCTCTCCCAGACTGTGTCCACAGTCACAACTGGTGTGTTTCTAATGATTGAAAAACCCACCCCCAAACCAGCAAAGACCATCACAATATGTCTGTACCACAGAGGAGCCCTCTTCTTCCTCCACCCACCCAACCACACTCTCATGATTATGGCTGCCACCTTTATGCCTAGGCAACATTATGGTCATTGTGACACATAGTGAATCACAGGTGGCTTGTTTTGCATCCCTGTGCTCCTCTAGTCTGTAAGACCTGAAGGGCACAGATCATGTCTCATTCATTTTTGTCTCCCCATTAACACACTGTGTCTAGCACAAAGCACTCACTAAATACTCATTGAATAAACTGTTGAGTGTGACAATATTGAAAATTTCAGATGCAGTGCTCCAAACCAAAGCATAAAATCCAGCATTATCAACACCACATCATTTCACAGTAAAAACAATGATCTCTTTATATCATTTCCTAAAATTCAATTTCTTTCTTCTACTAAATAGACTCCTCAGCCAGAGTATTTGAACATCAACTTTTGCAGGGGAATTTATATTGAATAAAGCTGATTATCAAATGATATCTATGAGTCATTTTCTGACTCAATAATCTTAATACAAACAAATCATGACTGTAGCTTGTGGAAATGTGTACTATTTAAAGAAGCTATTATGAGGCTATTATTGCAGCTGAAGCTTTGTCTTGGTTTTTATGGACTGCATACTTTCACAATATTCTACAACCCTTCAACTTCAGAATACTCTCCACATAATTCCCCCCTAATCCAGCCACTTAAGAATATTATATTGTCTGTATTCAGAATTCTGTATTAGCCAATAATTTATGAAGCCAATTGGAAAGAGCACTTTAAGAGAATTAATGGCTAATTGTTCAAATCAGGAAGAATTTAGTAAACATCAGCAATATCTCCAGCACCATGAACATGAAGCAAAGATGTCACTTCCTTTTTCCATGCTGGCTGCATGCTCCTCTTTTGTTTCCAGCATGTCGATATTAAAGGAACAGATTTCAGTCTTAAGAGCAATGCCTTTTGCCATTAGGTGTAACACAAAGGAACAGATTTATGACTAACTGGTGCACACCAAAAATAGAATAGGATAAGTTCACACCAAAAAGTGGAGAAGAGTACAAGAGGCACTTCTGAAGGGCTTATTCAAGTACAATGTCAAGTTCCTTTCATTTTTGCTAAATTCAGTTTAAGAGTACAGTCATTTATGTTTACCACTGCGTTGTTCAGGGTAGTCAAAATTTCTTTTCATTGGAGAGGATGTGCCTAGTGTGAGGTCTGGTGTCCTGTTGGAAGAAAACCAGCTATCATTCACACCAAGGGTCCTCCCTTCCCAGAAGCCCTCAAATACATGGGAAATAGGGCACCTGATAAAGAAATTAAAGTCAAACACATTCTCACAGAACACCAAAAAAGGTGGAGGGTGGAGTATCTTACAAGAATGCTATAGATAAAGGTCCTGCCGTACAGATTCCTTTTCTTAAGGAATTGTCACCATAAAATATCCTACCTAATTAGCTGTACCCCAAATAGATTCATTGCCCACATCAGTTCAACTGCACTTCTTTCGTTCCACAACATCAAGAACCAACATCAGTATCACATTTTCTCTTACTCGCTTCATCTCTCCACTGATACAGGGACTGTGGGCTGGAGACAAGGATGAAGCAAAAGAAGAACTGTCTCTCACTTCCTCCCTCTATGCACCAACTTAGGGGTTCACTGAAGAGGCACTATTTCTGGACATAATCTAAGTACATCATTTAGGCAAGAGAAGTAGCATATAAAATCAGCCATTCTCTTGCTTACAGAGCAACTGTCAGGCTATAGAACAGGATCCTGGTGAGACTTCTGTGTAGGAGATCATACAATGGGGAACCAAAGGGCAAAGAATGGGAATAATGTGGGGAAAAAGGAGCTATACCAATCCACACCCTCTGAAACTTGCAGAGAATAAGATCTATTGACTTCCTGTGAATGAAGATATAGGGAAAGCTCAAGGCAGCAGCTTGAAATAGATCAAATCATCTTTGACCTTTCCTAACTAGTACTGTGTAATCAATAGGGACTCTCATCAGGCTACCCCACAGTCAAGCTTTGTGTCTTCTTCTCTCTCCCACCAACTCACCCCCAAACAAGTGGCCTTCGAGCTGATCTAAGCTATTGTGGTACTGGAAGTCAATGAGCTGATCACCAGCCCATCCAACATAACATATTATTGTTTTACTGGGGACTTGTAGTAGAAGTTCTTTAAAGAGTGATTGGTAGAATTTCCAAATTCTTGGCGGTCTTGTGAAGGAGAGTTGGGGAGGAATTACTAAATGTTACTAAGTAAATTAGTTACATTTATTTTTATAAGGTAAGCCATCACCTGCCACACCTATAGGTAAAGTAGTTTTCGCCTAATCACAATTCCAGGCATAGATCTGTTTGTTTCAAGGCATTCTCTGTGCTTACTTGTTTTTCAATATATTATTACTTAAGAGTTTAAGGAAAAGTATTTTGAATCATTGTATTTTGGGATTGAAACTATCTAAAGATGGGATACCTGGGTGGCTCAGCGGTTAAGTGTCTGCCTTCTGCTCAGGACATAATCCTGGAGTCCTGGGATCGAGTCCCACATCGAACACCCTGCATGGAACCTGCTTCTCCCTCTGCCTGTGTCTCTGCCTCTCTCTCTATGTGTCTCTCATGAATAAATAAATAAAATCTTTTTTAAAAAAAAGAACGACATTAAAAAAGAAAAACCATCTAAAGATGGCAAATATCTCTACTCTTAGAAAAGGATCCCTGCTTTGACAAATCCATGGGTTGAGAAGGAGGAAATTACTATTTGCTTTTGCTTAGAAATGTGAGCCTATTTGGATCTCTTAGGTTTCCATAAAACTGACAAATCAAAAAATGATTTTGCTATGGGAAATAAGGTATTCTATGTACAAATATTTAAAGGCAAGAGGTGAGCAGTATGCTAGAATTTCAAAAATGACTAAAATAATGATGGCAAATCTTCAACTGCTGTGAAAACAAACAAGATACAGCTTGCTGAATGGGAAATGCACAATCTTCAAATGCCCTATTATTCAAGAATGCTTGTTCTATTACAGGGTTTCACTTTTACTTACTTGAAATGAACTGGTAACAAAGAATATAGACTATTAAAGCTAGAAGATACCTCAAACTTCAACTAATATGCACCCTGGTGAGAAACCTGGGATCCAGAGGGTCTCTAAAAGTTCACTTGTAAGTCACTTATTGGAGCAGATATTGTCATAGAAATAATGTGATAAGTGATGATTAGAGCCCAAATACTGCCCTTCCCCTCTTGTTATACAGTATTGTACATACCTGAACAGTATTACTTTCTAGCATTATTCACTACAAGTGTATACCATTTAATCTACATTCTAGATTTTATTTATTTTTATTTTTTATTTTATTTATTTTATTTTTTTATTTTTAAAAGATTTTATTTATTTATTCATGAGAGACACAGAGAGAGAGAGAGAGACGCAGGGACACAGGCAGAGGGAGAAGCCGGCTCCATGCAGGGAGCCCAATGTGAGATTCGATTCTGGGACTCCAGGATCATGCCCTGGGCCGAAGGCAGGCACTAAACTGCTGAGCCACCCAGGGATCCCCTACATTCTAGGTTAACATGAGTGATTGACTACCATTCATAACATCATGTCAGAAGGAAGACACTACTGGGGCACTTTGCTGGCTCAGTCGGTAGAGTGTGTGACTCTTGATCTCAGGGTTGTAAGTTTGAGCATGACAGAGATTACTTAAAAATAAAATATTTTATTTTAAAAAGGGGGAGACAGTGCTCCTGGAGATCTCCCTTATGATGCGTAGATACAAGACACCTGCATGCCTCTGTAAAGAGTTAGAATATTTGGGGCTCCAAAACACAGAAAGTCCTCTAACTGAATTGAAAAATGAGGACATTAGTGTGTTCATGTAACTGGAAGTTCTGAGTGAGACAAGCTTCAGAGTCATTTGAACCCAGGAGCTCCCATTCCATTTATCTGCACACTCCCTCACAGGAGGCACACTCCCTCCTGTGTGCCTCTCCCATTTGTTGACTTTATCTTTAGGTCACTTCTATCAGGTGGCAAAAGGACTGCAGTGGTCCTTATACTTCCTGAAATAAGAAGGAAAAAGAGAGCACCCTAGTCAGCATTTCAAGCAGGAGTCCCGAGACTCACCTTGATGGGACCCTGTAAGTCATATATCCACACCTACATGAGTACCCTTAGCCTTGGAAGTGGAATGGGCTGATCGGATTAAGCCAACTAACAGGTGAGGTTGAGATCATCTCACCTCACAGTACATGGGTGATGATGTAAACTAAATGAAGACATGGTCCATTGAGCTGGGTGAAGAGGAGAAATGGGCAGAATACCAATAACATCCATGAAACTATCTTTCCCCGTTGACCCCAACCCCAGCCACCAAGGGAGGTATTATGTGGCATGGTGGAGCTGAGAAAGCTAGATGAACAGAGGCAGGCATAAAGGTGTGGGGAGCAGAGGATGGAAATGGAAATGTTCTACTTCTGTTCATCCTAGAATACAATTTACCTCCATCCTTTAGGGGGCCCAGACTGTAAATCCTCAGTTTCTGTCCCAAATCCCAGCTACTTAGACCTTCACTCCAGCTTAGAACTTTCAGATCTACCACCGGTAGACAGGAAAATGTTAATAGAAATAGAAAAACGTATCTTGGGGCGCCTGAGTGGCTCAATTGGTTAAGTATCAGACTCTTGTTTTTGGCTCAGGTCATGATCTCAGGGTCCTGTGATTGAGCCCTGCATCAGGCTCCACACTCAGTGGGGAGTCTGCTTGAGATTCTCTCCCTCTCCCCCACCTATCCTTCTGTCCCTCTGTCCCTCCCTCTGGGGACTCATATGCATATGCTTTCTCTCTCTCTCAAATAAATAAGTAAATATTTAGAAAAAAAAAAGAAAAACATGTCTTTTCTTGCATCACTTAATAGTGGTTACAAGTCTTTCACCTTCCTCTCTGTTCTGCTTCCTTGTTGAAGGGAAACACAAGGGTCCTTGAAATATGATTTATTCTTTGTCTCCTGAGAAAATAGCTTTGGTATTCATTGACTTACCAGCATGTTTTGGGGCAAAATTGTGGTGGCTTCTAGTCCACTTTTGATGGTCTGTCTTTGGTCAATCATGCACTAGGATTACAAGGTCAACCATGAGACCATCTAAAGAACTGTATAAAGAAAGTGGAGTCAATATTGCTTTCCCAACTACCTCATATTAATAAAAGCACATTACCCAACTCTCTACAAAATATCCTCTTTTTGACTAATGGTAGTTACAGTGTTTATTAATGAGCCATTAAGCTGTAAAATGTAATAAGTAAGCTTGTGATTGGAAAATAAGCTGGAGTGTGATTCATGACAATCAGTAAAAACACAAAATAAAATAAAGGGTCAATCACTCAGGCTTCTCAGCAAAATTGCCCCACATAAAGATTGATTTCAGTCTCACTCCCATTGTACTCCAAAAATCCCACTTTCTAAAATGGTGGTTTCTCACTGCATGACTGGCTCACAGCCCAGAGCTTGATTTCTAGAGCTTTCCACAGAGTTCCAAGTATTGCAACCTTTGCTTGACTGGAAGCCTGGAAATAGAATTGTCCTTCCAAGGGTTAAATTTTAAACACTTAAACTCTTCTATTGCAATAATAATACTTTACAAATGTTTGTTAATGACTCATAGTCATTTTAAATGATAAATTAATGAAGAGATGCATACATCTTATATTTAGGAGCTAAAGGGTACTTGGTAGTAGGAACTGAGCAGAGCATCCAGTCTTACACCTGGTCTACCAGTCTCTGAGGTAGAATAAGCAGTTGCAGAAAAAGACAAGCACCAGAATGGGATCTTTTTTTACAATATTAGCAAATAATTTTTGAAAGTTTGGCTTTTATTACATATTATTTTTGAAAATTGGGTTCTTGTTTCAGAGTGAAACGAACCTATTCCTCAGAATGTTAATTTTTATTTTTAAAATTGTATTTATTTATTTATCGAATGTTAATTTTTTGTGAAGTACTCCTTCCTTCTGACTAGTTTCTAGCCCAAATATTTTCTCCTTTTCACTGGCATGATTTTATATTTTGGAAAGAGAAAATAGTTTTTAACTTGAGACATAAATAAAGTGTCAACAATCAGCATAATATTATTAGTTGTTTTGTGTCATTAATCACTCAATTTGGGGTATTATTGCTTCTTTGCTTTATCCTAAAAGCTTTTTTGTAAAGGACTAATGCTCTCTCTTCAATTTAGGTTGAGGTTTCCAGGCATGTTTTCCAAATTATCCACTCCCCTGTGATTTACTCTACCCTTCACAGGGGCCCAGAATTAAGTCTGCGGAAAAGGCTAGCTCATTCTCATCACGCTGGAAGCTATTTAAAAGCAAAAAGAGTAGTTTCAAAACCCTTGTTTCTCAACTGTCAGCATTTAAAATCTATGGGGCACTAGCAAGTGGACTTAAATGGATATAATCTTTTTGGATAGTAACTTGATAATCAGCTTTACTAGTTGAAGAGTTTATTGTATAACCTTACAATATTATCTCCAATGGTGGCAAATTGTAAAGAATTTATATGACCTACAACAAGGAAATGATTAAGTATGGCACATCCACACAATGGATCATTCTATTGCCATTAAAAACATGTTTTTGAAGAATATTCAATAAATGGGAAAATGCTCATCTTTATGGCATAATCAGCTTTATGGCTGGTAAGATAAGGAAGAACTTTATTTTCTGCTTTGAGTGTGTGTGTTTCTCTATTTTACAAGTTTCTATAAAGAGCATGTATTGTTTTTTGAAATCAGAAAAAAAAAAAAATCCCAGGAATTCAGGAAGGCCCAGCCTGGGCCCTCACTCTGGATATAAAGTCTGGCTGTCAGTGGGTCAGTGGATTAGTCAGCAAATATTTATACAGTGCCTACTTTGTACCAGGCACAGAGACAAGCCCTGGGGATACAAATGACTGAAAAATAAAACAAAACAACACCAACCAGGAGGGTTGAGTTTACAGCGGGTCTTGATTGTATGAACAAATGCAGATGCTTGCTGTCCCATTGGTAAATTCTAATTATGGTACCCTAAAGAAAAGAAACTAGTTTAATGATATATTAGTACATTTTTAAAATCTGAGCTAACCAACCACCCAAAAGTCCACCTAATATAAAATTCTTTCTCTTACATGCTCTTTTTAGAAAAAAAAGATAAATGGCAAGAAAATAAGGTAACATACCCAAGATAATTTTTTTAAATTAGCTTATCTCCTACCTCCTGTTTTAATGGCACCACTCAGAGTTGCTATTTGCCCTAACATACGATACTGTCTGATTTTAAAGAATACTTGCCTTTCATCTTTGTGCTTGGATAGTTTGAAAATGATGAGCCGGCTACATAGGGTAACATTCAGTTAACCAGAACCTTTTAACCATTCTGCATTCTGGATAAATGGCAGATTCCATATTTAGAATTTAAGGTCATCATCAGGAATTCAGCTTGAGATGGAAATAGTCAATGAAATTTATATCTGAAGGAAGCTTATGTTTAAATAACTATTATAATTGTTATTTGCAAATAACAGACTGGATTATAATGGTGAACAGTACAAAATACCCAAAAGAATGATAGTCTTATTAATAATAAATTTGTTCCAAAGCAGCATCTTTTCTTGAAGACGTATCATCTTATCCATACACAAATAGAAGGATATACTTTTTATTTATTTATTTGTCTTTTAGGATATACTTTTTAGACCAGCCCCAGATAGGAACTAAAAACCTCCAGGGACTAGAAACTAGTTCCAATTGTGCTACTATCTGATCCAGGCAATGGATCTACCTCCTTGGGTTTCATTTTTCTCATCTGCAGAACTGAAGTGGCAATTGCTACTCCTTTATCACTTTACAGTCATGATTCATGGGTGCATAGTATATGAAAAAGTGTGTGTGATTCCTTGGCAGAATGAGCTCTAATTAGCTGAGGGAGACTCAGAAAATCAGGAGTTAATGCAGATGCATGAAGATGCTCTGTCACCACCATGCCTTTGGCAGCCCCCTTACATTTTGATGACAGGAACCACACAGGGTGAGCACTAGATAAATATTCTCTTCTTTTACTTTAACGAAAGGATGATCAAGGGCTGTATGGGTTAAGGAAATCTATAAAAACTGTCCAAGGAAATTATAACTAACAACAATAAAAAGAATAATGAAAAAAGAAAAATCGGGATCCCTGGGTGGCCCAATGGTTTAGCACTTGCCTTCAGCCCAGGGTGTGATCCTGGAGTCCCGGGATCAAGTCCCACATCAGGATCCTTGCATGGAACCTGCTTCTCCCTCTGCCTGTGTCTCTGCCTCTCTCTCTCTCTCTCTCTCTCTCTGCCTCTCATGAATAAATAAATAAAATCTTTTTAAAAAAAAAATCATCATGTGGAAAATAATTATATTAATTGATTTGGAGAAGTATCATCAACAAAAGCTAAAATTTGTCAGTGAAAGTATAATGAGAAACAAGATCTTTAAATCTCAGAGTAGGTCCTCACAATACCTACTAAGGCAAAAAAAGTAACTTTATAGTGAAGGAATCTGACAGACACCACCTTAACTAGATGATTAAAGTTAACATTACTTGTAATGGGACAGATCTACATCATGTGCTTCCTCATAGAGGTGCTCTGAGAAGGGCGTTACATCCTTGGTGGTATGAAAAATCCATGAGGAAATATAAGACCCCAGCTGAGGGTCATTCTATAAAATAGTTGGCCAGTACTTTTCAAAAGTATCAAGGTGTGAAAGAGAAGGATTGAGGAAGTACTCGAGATTAATAGAGACTAAAGGAGACATGAAGCTCATACAACCTGTGATTCCCCATTGGATCTGGATCCAGAAAAAGGGCACAGTAGAGCAATAGGTGCGATCTGAATCGGGTCTGCAGATTTCATAAGAGTATTGTATCAAAAATACTTTTCCAATTTTGATCATTGTACTGTGGTTAGATAAAATGTTAATGTTGGGGGAATCTGGATGAAAGGTGTTTTAAAATTGTTGGTACTAGTTTTCCATTTTTAAAATTTTGGGATACATCTGGGAGGAAAAACTGTCCAAGTTAGGCAACCAGATAGAAATTTCTTAAAATTATTTTTGTGAAGTGATACTCAGGAAATAAAAGAAATCTGACTTACTTAATGTAACATGTCAGGATATCCCAAAAGGCCCCTTCTTAAAAGTAATTAGAGATGGAGAAGATAATTTGAGAAGTAGTTTTCATTTCCCTTTGCCAAACATAGAATCATAGACTCTCACTGCTGGAAGGAACCTTAAAGAAAAAATTGATAAGGAAAAAACCAGCCACAACCTTAATATCTGTCAACAGGGAATCATTTATTATGCTTCAGGCACTCTGTGGGCTTACGCAACCATTCAAAGCTATCTTAATAAGAAATCATGTAGCAAAATAGGAACATACGTAGACTATAATTTTATTTCTTTAAAAATCAGTATTCAAATTGTATGTACACTTACTATATCCAACTACCTAAAATATACACACATGAAGAAAGACAAAGGAAATATATGGTGAATTTGGTTAAAATAGAGGAATTGTTGGGGTGCCTGGCTGGCTCAGTCAGTAGAGCATGTGACTCTTAATCTTGGGGTTGTGAGTTTGAGCCTCACATTGGATGTAGAGATTACTTTTTTAAAAAGATAGTGGAATCATGGGGAGATTTTTTTCTATTTTACAAATTCCCTATGATATTTTAAATTTCAGATGTTTTTACAGAGAAAAAAGTGAAAGTTCTCTTAATTTTGACCCAAAATTTATCCTTCTATATAATAAATCTTAAGTCTGTTTTTACACAATTGCCTTGCCTATCCACCTGCCCCCTCCACCCAGCCATGGGTACTAGGAACCTCACACACCATGACATTGCCCAACCATTGGGCCACTCTCCCTGGAGGCAAGCAGCTTTCCTGGGTTCCTACCACTCTGTCCTTGATGTAAGATCTTTTATGTTTGGAAGATGAATTTTGGGAAAGCCAGTGGGAACAGTTCAAACAGCTTGAACTTCACAGTTTGCCCAAAATTCACTAGACATTGTCTCCATTCCCCTTTTTCATTTTCATTCCTCCTCTGAGGCTAAAGTTCCACTCCCCTGCTTGGCTGTTACCCGAACATACTGCCTGGTCCTTACCAGTGGCCTCCCTCTTCTGGAGACTGAACTGTATTTGCACTGGATGAGTTTGCTCAGGCTGCTGTCACAAAGCACCTCAGACCAAGAGGCTTAAATAACAGAAATGGGGCATGTGGGTGGCTCAGGGGTTGAGTGTCTGCCTTCAGCTCAGGTCATGATCCCACGGTCCTGGGATCCAGTCCCACATCAGGCTCCCCGCAGGGAACCTGCTTCTCCCTCTGCCTATGTCTCTGCCTCTCTCTGTGTGTCTCTCATGAATAAATAAAAATAAAATAAAATAAAATAAAATAATAAAATAAAATAAAATAAAATAAAATAAAATAAATAACAGAAATGTATTGTCTCACAGTTCTGGAGGCCAGAAGTCCAAAATCAAGGTGTCGGTAAGTTTGATTCCTTTTGGGGGCTAATAGGGAAGTCTCTGTTCCAAGCCTTTCTCCTTGGCATCTTCTTTTCATGACTCTGCATTGTCTCTCCTTTGTGCATCTCTGTGTCTAAATTTCCCTCTTCTTAAAAGGACTAGTCATTGGATTAGGCCCACCCTTATTTTAACTTGATTATATCTTCAAAGGCTTTATTTCCAAATAAGGTCACATTTTAAGGTACAGGGGGTTAGGACTTCCACATATGAATTTGTGGTGGGGGAGGCACAATTCATATGTGAGGTAACACTCACATATCCAGGTACTGATGGAATATGGCTCCACATAAGATTAGACCTCCTGAGAGCATCAACATGTGTCTGGCCTGACACTTTCTAAAGACTCCCGCTGTTGAATTTTTTTTTTTTTTTTAACATTTTATTTATTTGACAGAGGGAGCACAAGCAGGAGGAGCAGGAGATGGAGAGGTAGGTTCCCCACCTGTGCAGGGAGCCCAACCCAGGTCTCAATCCCAGGACCCTGGGATCATGACCTGAGCCAACGGTAGACACTTAACTCCTGGGTGGAAGCCCCTCCACTGTTCAATTTTTTAGCAGACCCCTTTGAGCAGACTTTGGTCCTTGGCTACAGGGGGTTATTAACCTATCCCCATGGACAAGTTGAGTGTATCTGCCTATCATAAAGAATCTGATTGCCTTATCATATGAATTTCAACATTACACATGTCAATAGAAAAAAAGGGAAGTACTGTTTGATTCTCTATAGTCCTACTGTATGTTTTTAAATAGTTGTAAATAGTACTATTGTACATGTTTAAATAATTATAAAAACATTTCCATTTTTTGCCACTTACTTACACAACAAATTTTTTTTTTCCTTAACAGAGATTATTGAGAGTTTCAAGAACTGATTTTTTAAAAGTTTTTGTTAGGGTATGCCTGGATGGCACAGTTTGTTAAACGTCCAACTCTTGGTTTCAGCTCAGCTGGTGATCTCAGAGTCGTGAGATGGAGCCCCATATCAGGCTACATGCTCAGTGCAGAGTCTGCATAAGATTCTCTCACCTTGGGATCCCTGGGTGGCGCATTGGTTTGGCGCCTGCCTTTGGCCCAGGGCGCGATCCTGGAGACCCGGGATCGAATCCCATGTCGGGCTCCCAGTGCATGGAGCCTGCTTCTCCCTCTGCCCCTCTCTCTCTCTCTCTCTCTCTCTCTCTCTCTTTCTGTGTGTGTGTGTGACTATCATAAATAAATAAAAATTAAAAAAAAAAAGATTCTCTCGCCTTCTCTCTCTGCTCCTCACGCTTATGCATGATCTCTCTCTAAAATAAATAGTTTTTTTTTTTAAATAAAGCTTTTGTCAGGGACCACATGCAGTAATTTCAAGCATAAAAATGGATATAAAAAGGTTATGTTTGTGAAATCAGGGTCAGATTTCCCATTACGAATTTTGAAGAATTTTATCTAGTTATTTTATACAAATGTGAAATTTAATTTTTCCCCATGACCTCTGGCCAAATGGTATATAGTAATGTTCTGATCCTCTCCTTCTAAATTTTCATTTTTACATTCTTCAATGGGCTTATATCTCGTTCCTCTACAACATACATGAATCCCCTTCTCCGCTTCGTAGGCATGCTTCTTTTGAAAAGGGCATAAATTTGATTTCATCACTGTGCGTAAGTCTTGAGTCCCATTCACAAGGTTTCAGGGAGATCATGTTTACACCTGGTGTGATAATCCCAAGTTGACTTAACTTGTTACCTATGCCCTATGTGTTTGTACACAGACATCTAAGGCACCGAGTATTATTTCTGGCCTCCCTCCCAACTGTTTTCTCACGTGAATCACCAAACACCTCCCACTCCCTTATTCTTTCTATATTATGCCTATTGCTCTTCAGAATAACTGGATTCACAGGTTTACCTGGGTGCTATCCTCCCTTCTCTCATTTATTCTCTTTTCAAGCTCCATGGATAAATTCTTACTTATCCAGTAAACTCCTGGGATAATTATTTCCCAAATTTGTCAAAGGCCCTCCATCCCAAATCAGAAGTCCATAATTTTCATAACATAACTATCCAGAATCAAGATATATAAATCCAAACACAGGAACAACAAAGCCATGTGCATGGCCTGTCACTCATGTCTCCAACCTTTTCCCTTTCAAACTCACAAATGTCAGTAAGATACAAAGAAAATGATAAGCTGGGCTCTCTCAAGTCACTCATTTCCACAGGTGGCAGAGTGGTCATTTCTCAAAATCCTGGGTATTATCTTCAAGCAACCAAACTCTTCTACTCACCTCAGCCAGTCCAATAGCCTGTCAGCTCTTCCTCCCTAAATGCCATTTGGATCTGCCCGATTTCTATCTCTACTACATTTGACTTAATTGAAGCTCTTGTTATATTCTGTTTGAAACATTGCAGTGATCTTTTTTACAGGTTTGTCTCTATATTGCCATCAGGATTATTGCTGGATATTGGGATGCCTGAGTGGCTCAGCTGGTTAAGCCTCTGACTCAATTTTGGCTCAGGTCAAGATCTCAGGGTCTTGAGATCAAGCTCCTGTGGGGCTTTGTGCTCAGTGGAGAGTCTGCTTGGGATTCTCTCTCCCTCTCTCTCTGCCCCTCCACATCCTCCTCTCCAAAATGAATGAATTATTCAAATGAATAAATAATTCAAATTATTTTTGAAGTAATTGAATAATTGAAATTATTCAAATGAATAAAATCATTTTTTCAAAAAAAGAATTATTGCAAGATTCTTCTCAAAAATTATCTGTAGCTCTCATTACTATACAGCAAAATTCATCGCCTTTGACTTTATGGCCCCAATTTTCTTTTCCGACCTCATCCTATTTTTAGTGCCAATAATCTTGTGTAATTCCCTGAATGCAGCATGTACGTTCGTGCTTTGGAGCCTTTTCCCATTCTCTAATTACTTAGTTATCATCCCATCTTTCAAAGCTCATTCAGAAACCTTTCTTTGGTTCTCCTGCTTCCCCACACCGTGCCGAGGCTAATGTGTCCTCCCACTAGTTCCTCTTGAGCTCCTTGGCTCTATTTCTGTCTCTGTCGCCTGGCAGACAAGGATTGCATCAGAGTTTTTTCTCCATCTCCCCCAGTGCTTGACCCAGAGCCTGGCACATAATACGTGCTTGAATTATTAAATTTCCAAGAATTTGGAAGACCAAATTCCAAGAGACCAATCAGTTGGTCTTACATTGGTTGTTTGAAATTATCCATAGTGGCAGTATTTACACCATGGAGAACACTACAATATAAACTTTTTTCTTAAACATTTACCAGCACACCACTGACTATTGCAAGTGATAGGTGAGTGCAATAAAAATCAATGATCCCCTTTAACAGCCCCCACATACAACCCCAATCTCCTTCCCAGGACTCAGCACGCTTGCATGTGTTATGTACTGTAATATTTGCCGAGTTTAAGCCTGCCCATCTGTCGTCTTCTCAGGCTGCTCCTGCCATCACTAGTGTGACTCCTCTTTCTTCAGCACCAACTGCATCGTTTCTAAATTTTGTATGCTTTGTGTTAGTAAGATTTCAGTTGTTTGGAGAGAGTTATCACACCTGTATTTTCTACAGAACAGTCCTTCATTACGTTGAATAAGTTCTAGGAGAGCCTGGGTGGCTCAGTCAATTAAGCAACCAACTCTTGATTTCACCTCAGGTTATGATCTTGGGGTGGTGAGATCGATTCCCAAGTTGGACTCCCGTGCTAAACAGGAGAATCTGTTTGAAATTCTCTCTCCCCCACCACTCCTGTCCACCCCCTCCCCACTAAAGGAAAAAAAAAAAAGATAAGTAAGTTCTGGGGGTTGAACGTACCTCATGGTGACTGTAGTTAACAATACTGTGTTATATACTTGAAAGTTGCTAAGGGAGTATTTTAAATGTCAACACACACACACACACACACACACTCACATACACAATGGTAGTTATGTGAGGTATTAGCTAACCTTATTGTAGTCATGATTTTGCAATATATATGTTTATCAAATCACCATGTTGTACCTCTTAAATTTATGGAATGATATATGTCAATCACATCTCAATAAAGGTAGAAAAATCAAAATAAGATTAAAAAAACTGGTCCTTAAAGTCAATTATTTAATTCCTTAATTCAGAACCTACTGGTGCTGTCTGAATATGCCATTAGACATAGAGGTGTGCAAATAGTAATTAGGATGATTGGAATCTTTCTCTGTTTTTTATATAAAGGACAACTTCGATTCTCTTGGGGTATTGTAGTGCCATAGGCAGGGAAAAACAATCAGGGAACAATGCTATGTTTGTCTCTGTTAGCATGTCCTTAGGTAAGTGAGGCTTCCATCTCTCCCTGCTCCACTCTGCCAGCCTAGAACCACACAGTATAGGAAGGAACTTTCATGCCTCAGAAAGCAGAGATTCTGTGCTCAGCAGTCTTTCTCTGTGGGAGTGGAGCTGCCCTGTGACAGTAAACCTGCTGCTGTGCCCAGCAAGACACTTGATACACCTTGAGGGCCAGAGGGCCAGAGTGAGACCCCCAGCTTGGGTTTAGACACAAATTTCAGCTACAAAGAAGAGGTTGTATCTAATGAGTCCTATGGAGCTGAATTTCTTGATGATCCCCTCCCCCTGCCCCAGCTGCTAGAAGCAGAAAGAGGAGGGGTTCTTCCAGCAACCCCTGCCCACTTTTACCACAGTCCCCCATAATGTGAGACCACCACACCATCCAACTGAAAGACACTAAGAGAAAGGCTGTAGTGTATTTAAACAAATTAAGCAAATGAGGTCAGTCCTTTCCACAAGAACGTGATCCAATTTGAATATCCTCAGCAAGGTGTTAGAATCATAGCTCATAGTCCCGCTGAGTTGTTTTCTTAAGTGTTGAATGAAAAAGTTAAAGCAAATGTGGATATGCATGGAAGGACTTAGTCCTCTTAATTGCTATATGACAAAGGCAATTAAATCTTCCCTAGAGATGAGAAATTGCAGATATGGCCACCCTATACCTGCAATCACTCCAGAGCCATACAGAACGATGAGGAGATGGTGTTCTCCATAGAAGAAGAAATGAATCCTGCACCCTTTTAAAAGTCTTCCTGACATTTCAAGTGTCTTCCTTCACTTCTTCTCAAGTAAGTAAAAAGGGTTCATTCCCTGTCATTCAAAACTTAGCTGTAACAACTTAGGGTAATTATACTACAAGGTTCACTTCTGACAGATTCCAGGAAATGGGAAGCAAGTTATTGCCAGGGGACAGAGGCCCCAAGACCTCATGAAGGCCAGGGGCCCCCAACATGTGTATTACCAATACCAGGGCTGACACAGCAACAAAGCCACCCTGGGAAACTCAACGCCTTTGAGTCACCAATACACTTTTCATGTAGGATCCCTGACAGCCACCAGCCCTGGTGCCACTTTGCTTTTCTTTCCCAAATGAGCATAGGCCATCACCTCACTAATTTCAAAAAGCACTTTTAGCTTAAAGCTTTAGTGTGGCCATCTTCATATCTTCCAGAACCAGCTGTACATTGTGAACACATCTTACACTGGCTCCCGGGCTTGTTTCTGCTCAGATTCTGCAGAAGATGTGAAAGATATCATGATGGTCACCGCACTATCCTTACAACTTTTATGTAGCCTTGAAAGTTTTCAAGAGAAAGGCTTAAGGAGAAAAGGTGAATTAAAAGAGGTCACTAAAATTCTGGCTCACAGTACTGAAGATATTAAGTCTGATTAAGTTAGTCCTTCCCAAAGCACAGCAGTCCTACCAGGATCTAAAAGCCCTTTGACATGCTTAAAAGTGGGGAACCTGGGTGGCTCAGGTGGTTAAGCATATGCCTTCAGCTTGGGTCATGATCCCAGGGTTCTGGGATTGAGCCCCAAGCTGAGCAGGGAGCCTGCTTCTCCCTCTCCTCCTTCTGCACCACCCCCCAATTCAGGCTCTCTCTAGCTCACTGTCTCAAATAAATAAATAAATAAAATCTAAAAAAAAAAAAAAAAAGGTAAGAATGTTTAAAGGTGGTTCTATTTGTTTGAGTGTGCCCTGGATGAGGCGGGAGGGATAGTGGGAAGAGGACAGTGGAGTAAAATATCCCAGCTTCCAGCAGGGGAGGGAGGTCGCTCTGGAACCTTGGGTCTGCCGAAGGAAAGCTTGAACAAGGACATTGTAAGTGCACTGAGAACCTGAGGTGCAGAGCTCCACCCACCCCACCCCTAGGAGCAGAAGCCCCATACATTGCTCACAGGTGCAGCAGACCCCGCCCCCGAGAAGTGGACACCAGGAATGTCAGCACCGCCCCTACTTCCACAGGGCACCATCACTCTCCACCATAGGGATCACTTTCTTAGGTTCCAAACTCTGCTACAAGGCTGCACCTACTAATCCAAGAGAGTCCAGACCTTCACCCCACTGGAGCCAGAGCTCTGATCTGGCCATCCCACCATGCACGGTACTCCTGAACCCCCACTCTGGAGACTGGGAGCACTTGAATTGTTTGCCACTTGAGAAAGTGAGGATTCACAGCATATCTTTGCTCACATTTTAGAAATCTTCAGGACTCAAACTCCTCCTCTTCTCTTTCACATAATGTCCAATGAGGAACTTGTCTGAGCAACTTGGCTCCGCAGCACCCCCAAGTCCTTCCTCTTGCAGTTACTGAATCATTCCACACATATGAAAACTGAGCTGTAGATAGGCTAATAAGTGGTAGAGCCAGAATTTGGAACTATTCTGTTTCCAAAAACTGCCCTTCATATAGTGAAGGGAAAGTGTCTTTCTCCTAAGTGATTTCATTTGAATTGGAATGAGTAAATTATGTTCTAAAATAGTGTTGAAAAGTAGGCAAAATTTATCCTCCTAAAAGGGTGGTATATCTGGTTCCTTGAGAAGATACATATGCTATTCCTTTTCTTGAAATGGTAATATTGTCTAAAGGGGTGAGAGGCCAACAATACTGCCCTCAGTCCTGTCACATGCTGCAGCCTGGGCTGGGGTGATCACAGCTGTTCTGCCCCAAAGGCTCTGAGAGGTGTCAATAATGGAATTCAGAACTAGATCATCCCCGCTCCCTCTTCGGCTCTGACATTTCCTCTGTGTCCTCAGTCATTAAACTTCTCTATTCCTTAGCTCCCAACTTACGAAATGACCTTACTTATACTTGTGTTCGTATATTTTGCTAATAATCTGGCGGAGGATTAAAAGCTGGTAATAAATATAAAAGTATTCTAAGGCTAAACATAATCATATAGATCTTTAAATGTGTATATAGACATTATAGAAATTGCCATATTAAGGCAAAGCTGTATTAATGTAAAGTGTAAACTCATTTTCTGGTGCACAGCCAGTCATCCAGATGGACATGTGACATGCTAACAGTGAGTGTGTGTGGTTCTGGAAATAGAGGTGTTTGTTTCCCTTACCGTACTTCCCCATATTATGTAGCTCTTTTAAATTTACTTATTTTAATTCTAATGTCAAAAATGGAAAAAATATGTTTCTAAGTACTTACTAAGTGACAAGTGCTGTGCTAGGGATACAAAGACAGATAAGGCGAGATTTTGTTCTCAGAATACAAACTAGCAAGGGAGTCAGATATGTAAACCATCTATGACTAACTAGGAAAGAATGTAAATGGCTTTTATAAAAAATACAAAAAACTTACAAACTGATGACAGTTGTATCATATAAGTAGACACCTTTTCCATCTCCTGAAGGAAGCTGCCATTGCTCAGAATACTTGGGCTGAATCCAATTTGAGAATTGTATTCAGATTCATAATTTCCCTTTCTGAGTATTTTTCAATAGCTGAAAATATTCATCCTTTAAGGATAAATTCAATTTAAAACATTTTTTAAAGATTTTACTTGTAAGTAACCTCTATATCCAATGTGGGGCTCGAACTTACTAACCCCCAGATCAAGAGTCACATGCTCCACTGAGCCAGCCAGGCACCCCTAAAACATTTTTTAAAGGGCCTGAAACATTGTGTCATATCAGAAGAAAAAAAGGTATCAAGAATATTAGGGTCATGTCAAAGACATGAGAGCCCATCTGATTGGGCCCCTACTGGCCAAAGATGTGTCCATTTGTACATCAGTAAGGGTAACTGCGGGCAGTCCCGGTGGCTCAGCGGTTTAGTGCCTGCCTTCAGTCTGGGGTGTGATCCTGGAGACCCGGGATCGAGTCCCATGTCGGGCTCCATGCGTGGAGCCTGCTTCTCCCTCTGCCTGTGTCTCTGCCTCTCTCCCTCTGTGTGTGTGTGTGTGTGTGTGTGTGTGTGTGTCATGAATAAATAAAATCTTAAAAAAAAATAAGGGTAACTTCATTGGAATAACACACATCAAATCCTTTTAGGTCTTTGAAATCATGATACTAACAAACAAAACTCATTGTTCACCTGTGGAAAATTGCAGAGAACCAAGTCATTATTTTGAAAACTAGTAGACAAAGCCTTTCCTATATAAACTGTATCTCAGGGTAACTAAATAGTTGAAAGAGAATATTCTCTTTATTAAAGTATTCACACTAACAAATGAGAAAGAAATAAGAGAATTCATCACAATTTTTGCAAGTCCAAATGAATTCATTGTCCAGGCAATGACCATCAATGGCTACATATAGTATATATAAAAAGAGATAATCAAGGATGCCTGGGTGGCTCAGTGGTTAAGCGTCTGCCTTTGGCTCAGAGTCTGATCCTGGAGTCCTGGGATCGAGTCCCACATCGGGCTCCCTGCGTGGAGTCTGCTTTTTCCTCTGCCTCTCTCTGTGTCTCTCGTGAATGAATAAATAAAATCTTAAAAAAAAAGAGAGAGAGAGACAATCAGACATTATGTACTTCCTAAGAGAAGTATATATACTACCTATGAAGCAATCTTGATTTTAAAAAAATAAATCTATATTTTATCAAGTGACAAATGCTGACTCAATTTATAGGAAAAATAGAAGATACTTGAACATGTATTAAAAATATCACAGGAATGTAATCAGCACAAAACAGGCTGTGGGAACCCTATAGTACTAACAACCACTCTCTTCAATATCATCCACAGCAATAAACCTATGGCGGGAAAGAAATTAAACAGAAAACCATAAATTAAAAGAGACATCTGAGACATATTAATCAATCATAATATATGGACTATTTAGATCTGAATTTAAGGAAAAAAACACACACATTTATGACAATGGGAAAATGTGAATGTTTATTGAGTAATTAATGAAATTAAATAATTATCTTTTTAGGTATGATTGTGTTATTGTGCTTATGTTTTTATTTATTTTTTTTTGTGCTTATGTTTTTAAAAAGAGTTCTTATCCTTTATGATGCATACTGAAATATTTACAAATAACTTTTATTTTTAAGACACAACTGGCAACAAAAAGATTTGAAATGATTCTTCCAAATGTCTAGTCAAGATAAACATTTTTAATGCTAGACAATATTATTTGGGTTAGATAGTATTGTGTAGCTGGTAAATCTATTTTGCAGACAAATGCAAAAGAGGAATTTTCAGCAAACACAATATTTTCAGAATATGTTTTGATCTTTGCAATGAGATGCATTTTTACAAATAAAATTAGCAAAGATTAAAGAAGCAAAAAAATAGTATCAGTGAAATTTTAATGAAGTAAGCACAATCACATATTGCTGGAGTGTGTATTGGAGCAGTCCTTCATTTTTTAAATTTTTTATTTAAATTCAATTTAATTAACATGATGTATTATTAGTTTCAGAGATAGAATTTAGAAATTAATCAGTTGCATAAAACACCCAGTGTTCATTCCATCATGTGCCCCCCCTTAAATCCCATCACCCAGTTACCCCATCCCCTTCCCCCTCTCTCCTCCAGCAACCCTCAGTTTGTTTCCTGTAGTTAAGTCTCTTACGGTTTGTCTCCCTCTCTGTTTCCTTCTTATTTTATTTTTCCTTCCCTTCCCCTATGTTCATCAGTTTTGTTTCTTAAATTCCATATATGAGTAAAACCATATATTTGTCTTTCTCTGAATGACTTATTTCACTTAGCATGATATCCTCTAGTTCTGTTGATGTCATTGCAAATGGCAAGATTTCATTATTTTTGATGGTTGATTAATATTCCATTGAAAAATATATATCTCACCGTCTTTATCCATTCATCTGTTGGTGAATATCTGAGCTTTTTCCATATTTGGCTACTGGGGACATTGCTGCTATAAACATTGGGGTGCTGGTGCCCCTTCAAATCACTACATTTTTATCTTTGTGGTAAATATCCAGTAGTGCAGCTACTGTGTCATAGGGTAGCTTTATTTTTAACTTCTTGAGGAACCTCCATACTGTTTTCCAGAGTGGCTGCACCAGTTTGCATTCCCACCAACAGTGTAAGAGGGTTCCCCTTTCTCCGCATCCTCACCAACATCTTTTCGTTTCTTGACTTGCTCATTTTAGCCATTCTGACTGGTGTGAGGTGATATCTCTTTGTGGTTTTGATTTGTATTTCCCTGATGCGGAGTGATGTAAGCATTTTTTCGTGTGTCTGTTGGCCATTTGTAGGTCTTCTTTGGAGGAATGTCTGTTTGTGTCTTCTGCCCATTTCTTGACTGGATTTTTTGGTTTTTGGGTGCTGAGTTTGATAAGTTCTTTTTGGATTTTGGATACTAGCCCTTTATCTGATAAGACGTTTATAAATATCTTCTCCTGTTCCATAGGTTGCCTTTTAGTTTTGTCAACTGTCTCTTTTGCTGTGGAGCAGCCCTTTAAAAGAGCAATTTGATGATATACGTTAAGAGTTAAAAATCTCTATGTTCTATAACCCAGTAATTCCACATCTGCAAATAATCTGAACTATAGAAAAAAATATGTACCAATATTTATTGTAACATTTTTCATAACATCCCTAAATTTAAAATTATCCAGTCCTACAGAAGGAAAGGGGTTAACAAATCTTGATCCAATAAGAGACATCAGAGGTTATATTTATGGTGAATCTTTAGTAACACCAAATATCCTTTTTTTTTTTGTTAAGTAAGAAAAGTTAGATCTACTATTTTTTGCAAGATTTAAAACAATGTAGTTTTACTTATAATTACATTTAATTTTGTTTCACATGTTTACAATCATTAATTATATAAAAGAATATGGTAATTTTGAAATATTGCTTTTTTCCAACTCATTGTAGAGGGAAAAAATTTTAACACTTCACAAACAGCTTGGAAACAGTGTATTTTTCTTTGTTAAATGATGTTTTATAAAGTGAATCTTTCTTGACATTTATATACACAGCAGAGTATAAAACCATGGATTTATTGCTCAATAAATTTTCTCTAAGTGAGTATAGACATGTACACACCACTCAAAACAAATAATCAAACATTGCCAGCATGCCAAAAGCCCCTTCAGATACCCTCTCAGTCACAACACAAAAAATAACCAAATTTGCATTATCATAAAGAAATTTTGCCTAATTTTGTACCATAAATATGTACAGTTGACCCTACAGCAACATGGGTTCGAACTGCGGGTCCACTTATTTGCGGATTTTTTTTCATACAATACAGTACTATAAATGTATTTTCTTTTCTTTATGATTTCCTTGTTAACATTTTATTTTCCTTAGCTTACTTTGTTGTAAGAATATAATGTATGCATACAATATATAAAATATGTTTTAATTGACTATCAACAGTAGGCTATTAGTAGTTAAGTTTTTGGGGAGCCAAAAGTTATAAGTGGATTTTCCACTGCATTTGGGGTCAAAGCTCCTAACCCCTGTGTTGCTCAAGGGTCAACTGTACTTCTGTGTGTCTTTTCTTTTGATTAATTTATGTTTATGGGATTTATCTACATTGCTACATTCAGCAATAATTCTTTCAGATTACTGTGTAGTATTCTCTTACATAAATATAGCATTTTTATTTGTTCTACTGTTGATGGACACTTTGTTCCTTCTAGTTTGGGGCTATTACAAGTGGTGCTACAGTGAGTATGACTTTTGTTGCACAAATGTACACATTTTTACAGGGTATATACCTAGAAGAGGAATTGATGATTGTAGGATATATGTATGTTCATTTTTAGTAAATTCTGACAAAAAGTTTTCCAAAGTATTATGCCAATTTACACTGTGATGAGAAGTGCAGGAGAGTTCCAGTTGCTCTACCTCCTTGCCAACATTTGATACTACCAGTGATTTTAATCTTCTTCATCCCAGGAGGTAGGTAGTAGTATGTTATCATGGTTTTAACTTGCATTTCCCTTATGATTAATGAATTTGGACACTTTTTCATATGTTTCTTAGCCATTTGAATATTTTTTAAGTAACCTCTACACCCAATGTGGGGCTCAAACTCACAGCCCCAAGATCAAGAGTCACATGCTCCACTGACCGAGCCAGTCAGGCTTCAATATCTTTTTTAGTGATATGCCCATTCAACATTTTTGCCGATTTTTCTATTGGATTGTCTTGTTCTTATTACTTTGTAGGAAATTTTTAATAATCTGGATACAAGGATTTTGCCACTTTATTTCAAACATCTTTTCTCAGAAATTTCTGCATGTTGCTTTTTCACTTCTCTATATCATATCTATGTTGAGTTTTTAAAAAAATCATTACATGGAAAAAAGAGCATAAATAACCCCAAAATACCATTCTAGATTTTTTCATTGGTTGAAAAATATGTAACATTTTCTTCCTTATTTTTCCTTCTTAATATTTTCCTAAATTTTTATTTCTCATTATGATATAATAAAATTTATTTTTAAAGAGTAATTATATTAGGATCCAATGATGAAATCTTTAAATACTAATGATGATGATAAAGCAGAAGAAAAAAAAAACAGGAAACAAATGTGATTTTATTATTTGAAAGGAAGGTGTTTCTATTCTTATTATTAGAAAATAGAATTAAAATGGAATATTCCTAAAATTCCATTGGAAAGTCCTTAGGAGGTAATGCTGTGAATGGAAGAGAGTGCCTTGAAGGCTGGTTGACATCTAAGGGGAACTGTGTGCTCCTCATCTTCTTCTTTTAAAAAAAATTTTAAAAAGATTTTATTTATTTATTCATGAGAGACAACACAGAGAAAGGCAGAGACACAGACAGAGAGAGCAGCAGACTCCATGCAGGGAGCCCAGTGCATGTGGGGACTCAATCCTGGGACTCTAGGATCATGCCCTGAGCCAAAGGCAGATGCTCAACCACTGAGCCACCCAGACGTCCTGTCTTCATCTTCTTCCACTTGACCAAAGGACAAGTATAGACTGGATTATCACTCACCTGACATGATATGAGAGTTGAGCGCTTTAGCAAGCCGGTGAGTTATCGTTTGTTTCTTGGGACCAGAGGGATCTAAAACAAGTGGCAATCTAGTGGGTGAGAGCCCTCCTTGACAAACTTTGAAACACCTGTGAGGACACTGGATCAAACCATTATCTTTATCTATCAGATCTTTCTGTCTAACATTGGGACCACGAATTTAAAAGAATATAGATGCAAATCTATTTTCAATATTCTTTTCTGAAAGTGAATTGATTAGAAGATCCAATTATTGAGGGGGAAACCAGTGGAAATAAAAACTATTTGGATGTCTGGTGAGCCACACTGTTCCAATGGAAGTGATTTTTAGTAATGTTAACCTTCTTCTTTTGGGCTTGGACACAAGCCCCAGCTTCCTTCTTTTGCCATTTCTATAGAGTATCTTTACGTCTTCATTTGAATGAATTTTTTTGTGGGGACATAATCATTTTTGACATTACTTCATGACTCTAGGAACATATCCTTGACCTGGAAAATCCTTTTTTTTTTTTTTTATGACATTAAGCATTTTAGAAACTGTCGGTATCTGCTAAGAAATATAGTAATTCTGTATGGTTCTCTCCCACCCTACCAGAACTAAACACTCAAAAGACATTCACAGATCTTCTTTTTAATATTTCCCAGCAGTATATATCTATAGAGTTTCCAACTGTAAAACGGACAACATGACACCACTTTGGCCAACGCCTGGAGGTCTTATGTTGCCTTCTCTATGCATCTATGATTACAGTAATACATTTCTTAAAACTTTCAGGTTTAAAGGGTTAAAGCAAAGATCAATTTTGTCTCTCAAATATGTGAACTGCTCTTTGCAAGTGTTTGTTTATGACCTTGGGAAGTGTTGGAGAAGGATGCAGGGTACCGGGCAGCTTGAAGAGGTCTGGGGCCTGCCTGGCACAGTTAACAGCAGGAACACCCTCCGTAGCGCTGTACTAGTGTCCTTACACCAGTATCTAAATCTTACCCAACCCTAGCCTGGGAGGTCTTGTGTGTCCATGCTCCAGCTCTCTTGTGTTTCAATGAGTGCAATGAGCAAGTGTCCCCACCCCTTTCCTCTAATATCCCCTCCAGCCTGACAAAAACCTTTCCTTCCTACCCAAATACTCACAAAGCACCAGCACAGGTTTCAGAAGCTGTGGTGCCTTTGCAACCCTCCTATATTCCTTACTAATGTCCACTCTGAAGTTTGTTTTTGGTTTTATTTATTTTTAACGTTTTATCCTTTACAACATTTCTATAGTAGTGACAAGATCAAAACTTGTCAATGATCTGCCTCAGCCAGCCTTGGAGCACAGGGTGTGAAAGTGTCTCCCATGTGACTTGATGTCCTACACTTTCTAAATGACCTCAATGCCGGCAAGCAATGAACCCAAGCAGTTGGTCTCTTTGGTTTTCCTTTACAGCGTTATCACCCAGACGTCTGTCAGACTGCATACAGTTACTTAGAGGGATGACAATAGATATGTTTTGTAGTGAAGAACACACACTAGAGTCCCAAACCCATCTGAGAGTTTCCCCGAATATTCCATCTGGGATCTATCTTCTCAGGCTGCTCAGAAAAGCAGAGGAGTAAGTCTAACTCTATAGAAGCACAAGTCAAACCCACTGAGGACCATCGAGGACACATAAGTCCCTAGCTCCCTCTTCTTCTGATTCTCCAGTCATCCATCCTGGGAGATTCTTTCTCAGTCAGATGCTGTAATCTTCATCACCAGGAGAATCTGCCTCTCTTCTTGGGAACACTCCAGAGTTTGGGGTTGGGTTTTTTTTTCTTTATTCTTTTTTGCTAAGTGCAGAGTGACATTCAGGCAATTCCACCTCTGTCACTAAAATGTAAAATGCCTCTTGCAAGAAGAAAGGGCTGTATTCCTGCTCTTGACTTTCCATTGATGTTTCTGGAAGCAGCTGTGTGGATTGGGAGAAGAGATGGTTTAGAAATGCCAGTACCGCGGACCACGCAGGAGGAACCTCCAGGTGTGGGAAGGGCTGCTCTTGATTTGTCCAAGCATCCTGCATCAGTTTATGTGTCATTGGCATGCACAGTGCCAAGTTCTGCTTCTTATCCCTTCATCTTCTTTACTCAGTGAGCGACAGAGAGGGTGGGTGGATGAGATGAGATACATTTCTATTTGGGTCAACTCCAATAAATTAATTAAGAGCAAGCAAGGTGCTGGGGATTGGTTTCCAAAAGAAATAATCTGCTAGAATCATTTTTTTCTCTGTTTTCAATTCATCAAAGAAACTATACAATCCTTGAGATTTTGAACTCTCCAGATGATTCTAAGGGGCAGCCAGAGTTGAAAACCTCTGGTCTACCCCTCCTGAATAGAAATCAGTCTGTTTATCAATAGGGGTTTTTAAAGAAAATGCATTAAGCCAGGCCATATGCTTTGAGTGTATTCAGATTGGCCCTCTGGAGTCCACTCCAGATCCTGGAGCCACTGTTAGAGAAGCGACTGACCTTGTTGGGGTACTGGGCACCCAGCTCCTTGCTTCCCATGTATATGTTTCTACAGATAAACTCTGCTACAAGTGCAATATAGGCTAAAAGGTAGGAAAGCTGTCTCAGAAAGCCAGAGAAGTCTGGACAAGCACAGGGGCATTTGCTTCCTGCCCCTAATCCCCAAATCAGGGTGCCGATTATTATGGGATGATTCCATGTATATAAGTTGTAGGTCTTTTATAAGGAACCTATTCATTGGAACTCCATAATCTTTCCTGTCTGGGATGCCTCATGGGTAAGGCTTCAAATGCAACTATCTCTGAGATCTTTAGACCTCAAGGAAGCCAGGTACCACTTATCTCTTAAGGAAATGAGCCACAACATCACACAAAGCCACATGCCCTCTCAGTGCTTCTTTGGTGGAAGCAGTTTCTCCAGTTGGATGCCCAAAGTGCTCTGTCTTGGTGACACAGAGGTGATGCCAGTCACCCCCAGGCACAAGGCCCATCCCAGTGTGGCCAGAGCAGGCAGGAAACTGCAGGAATCTGGTCTCCTCACTACTGGGTTTAGCTATCACACCTGCTATCTGTATTGTTTAGATATAGTAGTGGTTTTCTTTCATTCACTCACATAAATCAAGGAGGCCCAAATGTTCCAGATAACTCTAGATAGATAAAATAAGTGTGGCAGCTGTCCATACAAGGATAAGCCACAGCACAGTGTAGGAAATGCTCTCTAGAGAGTAGCCTTGCATCTCAGATATATGGAGAAATTCTCAGTATATTTATAAAGCAGGTGCCTGCACGCATATAATGCTAACCATCATGTTAACCTGGTGTGGGAGCCTTTTAATCCTCAGTGTAAATAGAAACGATTGAAAATATACACTTGAAGAGAAATCAGTTTGATTTTTAAGACCCCAGACATGTATCTAGAAGTATAACAAAAGAGCCAACCATATTTGTTTATTTAAAAATAGGCTAAGGGACACCTGGCCGGCTTAGGCAGTAGAGCATGTGACCTTTGGTTTCGGGGTGGTGAGTTCAAGCCCCATGTTGGGCATAGAGCCTCCTTTAAAAAAAAAAAAAAAAAAAAAAAAAAGCCGAAACTCTACTTTTGTAAAACGGCACTCCTTTTTTTTTTTTTTTTTAATGATGACACCATGGTTTTTTTTTAATACTTTAAAAGATTTTATTTATTTTTGAGAGGAAGAGATAAGGAGAGAAAGCATGGAGAGGCAAGAGGGAGAAGCAGGCTCCCCACTGAGCAGGGAGCCAGATCCCAGGATGCTGGGATCAGGATCTGAGCAGAAGGAAGATGCCTAACCGACTAAGTTGCCCAGGGGCCTCTAAAAATGCACTTTTAATATGACAAAATATATATTAAAATGAACAACAAATTAAAGGCTCAGTTCCCTGAGGTTGTAGTCACAACATCATATTGTTCTCTTTCCCTCCCTGGGTGGGGCCCATCTCAGCCGTCTATTCCGTAATTCCAGATATACACAATGTGGTTCAGTCAACATTTATTGAGAACCTACATAGGCGATACTTTTATGTCTTGATAACAGTTTAAGGAGTATCCAATTTAGCCCCCATTTGAGGACATTGAGGGCCAGAGAAATGCTTGTGTCCCCATGTCCCCACATATGCCTCACCTAGCCCACAGGTGTGTTGCCCTCTGCCTGGTTAATACAGCCTCAGAGCTGGCAGGCCTGAGTTCAAATCCTGCTCCTCAGCAGCATCTTCACACAAATTACTTAACCTCACTCCACTCAAGTCTTGGACCCCCATCTGTAAAATGGAGATGCGAAAGCCTGCATTTCCAGTAGTTATTAGGCTTACATAGATCATTTAGAATGCTTGGCATGTAAGTGCTAATAATAACTATTCAGGAAATACACATTCCTTACTTTCTTCCTCTACATCATTCTTGTATCCTTGTTATCTTTTGGGTTTTTTGCCTAATGGATTTTTTAAGCACCTCATAAATACCTTTTTGATGTGCTAAGAGATCTTCATAAAAATAATGACATAAGGAAAAAATAGTGAAATAAGGAAACCAAGTTTTGGCTTATTATGAAATGAGCTATTAGAAAAATTACTTGAAAGCGAGAGTTCTGGCTGCATTTTCTCCTGCTCAAGGACCACACTTAACATGTGGATGAACATAACACTGATCCTGGAGAGTCTTTCTCTGTTTTGTACTGTCTGGGTGACCTTACCCTTCCCCTTGTCTTAGAGGTATGGAGGTGAACAACAGCTTCTGACTCAGAAGGGAATTTCTGCTGTCCAATTGTGAAGGATGCCTTGATCCAAATGGAAACTTTCAAGTGCCCATTGAAGTGCTGGCCATGAAGGCATAGGATGAGAAGTGGTCCCACTCCATGATGGATCCTGACTGCCATCCCCCAAAGCCATAAAAAGACCATCCATTCCATCTCCCTTGATGAAGGCCCCACTGATCCTTCCAATGTGAGGGTTCTTAGGGTGACACCAGGAGAGGGAGCCCCTGGTTTCAATTTGGGGACATACATCTTTCACAAAGGCCACACTCTGGTTGGGCCTGAGCCATTGCATTACCTCTCCCCGTGGTACAAGTGAGAATCTAAAGTCAGTGAAAGGTCGGATCCTAACAGAACAAGAGCAAGCAAGGAAAGGGCAGGTAAGTCAGGGTCACAAAAAGGAGGAACTCCGCACTGTGGAAGTCATCTGAGTTGGGAACAGGCACATGGTAATGCCTGTTCACCATCCTCTCTAGGATAATTCTTCAGAATAATTCCTCTAGTCTTCCTTTGGGCTTCCTTTTCAGTCCCCAGAGTCCTCTTTATCAACTGCAATACTTTGTTTTGGATGGCATTTCTTAAGCTTTTAAACGTTTTAGTCATTGCTTAATTTTGATATTTTTGATAAAAGACATTAGAATGATAAGCCAATGAGTTATAAATGGGTTTTATTTTTATTTTTTTAACAGTTTTTTAAAATTAAAAACAACAACAAAACCATCACAGTGCTCTGATTATATATAGAGAAGGTGACTTAATAAACATTCAAAATATGGCACAAAACACTGTGAAAATAAGACATCAAACCAAGGCGGCAAGATGAAAATGTTTTTACCCAGTTTAGATTTTGGAGAGATATATTTATGTTAAACATTTCAGTGAGTCTGGAGAAAGGGTACTTTCTAAAGTTATTATTAAAATTTTATTTAACTATTAGAGATGATTTATCTTATTTTTGTCCTCTACCCTATCTGCTGATTATTCCTGCTTCTAGTTAACTCATGGTTCTTTGAAATCTCAAAGTGGCATCTGGTTCTTTTGATTACCCTATATTAACCATCACCTTTCACCTTTACTAGAAGTCTATGAGGAAAACATTGTGCCTCTCCTTTTACAGATGAGGAAACTGAGTCTCAGGGAGCTCAAGTAACTTGCCAATGCCACAGGGTTCATTAATAGAAAAGCCAGGATTTCAATTTACATCTGCCCAACACCAACAGCCATGCCTCTCCCACCCCACACCAGCTCCCTCCACCCAACACAGGAACTGAGTTCAAGCTCTCTGATCTTTGAACTTTGAACTGCTGTTGCTCCTTTGAACTATCTCTGAACTTACCTGAGCAGATCCAGAACCTGATGTGATGGCACACTTATACTTTCCCCCGTTTCCTTCCTCTGTTCACTGGGTGATTCCAGTGGTGATGGTGGTGTGGTTGGTGAAAGGCAACATGAGTTGAGGATGACGAAGTAACTTGGCAGAGCCAAAGCAGCTTATACCCTGGCACCCTGGGGCTTTCCTCTGTCCATTTCATGAGGAAGTGAGATGCCTCCAGACAGAGGCAGGTGCATGAAGGAGCAAGCCAACAGCCAGGGCTGTGACTCACCCTTTCCACAGGAACCACACCTGTGGCAACATCCAGCCCAGTGGTCAGTCACCCCAAAGGCCTTCTTCACCATGTGAAGAACTGAGCAGACCTGCGTCAGATTTACCTACCACCGTGAGATGGGGAAGTTTCCCAAGACCAGCTTGAGGGGCTGAATTCCAAGGTTCTGGAAGTTCCACTGACCCAGAGCTAATGATGGATGATGGCAGAAACAGCCTGTAGAACTTGTGATGGCCTGTGCAGATTACATCACACATAAGGAAGGTGGGGTTTGAGGTGGGGGGCCACAGAGGAACAGTGAACCCACCCAGGTGACCTTGGAAAAGTCATATTCCCAACAAGCACCTGCCTTACTACTCATGATAGCCTCTCTGATAGGCTACTGCAAAAGCTCAAGCACTTGAAAATGGAAGGAATGTTAAAACACTGGTGTGGAAAGCCAGGAAGAGCCGGCCCTGCCAAGGGGTGAGGATGTTGTTTGTACCCAGATGGGTCCCAGCAGCACCATCTGTTGGTGAGCTCACTTCATGAAGAACATTTCACAGATTAGTCAGGTGTTGCTTAAAAGAAAGGAAGAAAGAAAAGTTGTTCAAGGACACTTCCTGTGCATGTTGATCACATGAGACAGCCACAGGGAGCAATAGAGGCAGGAGCCTCAGCCTCCCTGGGTCCAAGCCAGGAACTGCACGGGCTGTAACTTGACTGAAACTGATGGGCCATCATGGGGAAACCTTTGGAAGTTCGGGCTCTATGAACGTGTCTGTATCATCTTTCCCCATAGCCTACATCACTATTTATTTATTTATTTATTTATTTGACAGAGAGAGAGCACAAGCAGG
Organism: Vulpes lagopus; assembly: GCF_018345385.1. Classification (NCBI taxonomy): domain Eukaryota; kingdom Metazoa; phylum Chordata; class Mammalia; order Carnivora; family Canidae; genus Vulpes; species Vulpes lagopus. The sequence goes on along the minus strand of NC_054824.1, from coordinate 120,072,434 downwards.
GGAAGCAGCAGGCAGAGGGAGAGGGAGAAGCACAGGTCCCCCCACCCCACCCCACTCCCATACAGGGAGCAGGAGGCAGGGCTGGATCCCAGGACCCCGGGATCATGAGCCGAAGACAGACACTTCACTGACTGAGCCATCCAGGTGCCCGCCCCCACATTCTTATTTAAGAACATATAAATGCATATGTAATATGTATCGGAATATTTCGTTCACTGTGGGTGAAGGGGGCTGGGCCAGGATGGTTGGATACCTAAAGGAGCTGTGTCTGCTGTGGCGCTGGGAAGAGAGTGCCAAGGAACGTGTCCTGAGAGACACTCTCAGACAAACTGTGTTTCCATTCATAAAAGAAATACAGTCATTCAAAAGATTAACAATTACCATCCCGGGGGGCAGAACATTCCACAAAATGAAGCTTCTTTGAGAACTTTCGTCCCTGTAAGGAAGTGTTTTAGACACATACTACATTTTCTCTCAATTTTATCCAAAGAAGAAATAAGCACTGAAATAGAAAAAGCTTAATTTTGCTAATATCCAAGCATAATAATAATAGCAACTCATCCATATTTTCCATTAGAATAACTTTTAACATTGATATAACTTTATAGCTAACATGCTTAGGACATCTTCACTGTCTCTTCCAATTCTAAGACCACCTAAGTGATCGTAAGAAGACACCAGAGTGAGGGCACCTGGGTTGCAAGTTGGTTAAGTGCCTGACTCTTTGGGATGCCTGAGTGGCTCAGCGGTTGAGCACCTGCGTTTGACTCAGGGCGTGATCCTGGGGTCCTGGGATCGAGTCCCACATCGGGCTCCCTGCATGGAGCCTGCTTCTTCTCTGCCTAAGTCTCTGCCTCTCTCTCTCTCTCTCTCTCTCTCTCTCTCGTCTTTCATGAATAAATGAACAAATTTAAAAACAAAAACAAAGCGCCCGACTCTTGGATTCAGCTCAGGTCATGATCTCAAGGTCTTGAAATCAAGTCCTGAGTAGGCTCAGAGCTCAGTGAGGAGTCTGCTTAGAGTTTCTTTCTCCCTCTCCCTCTGCCTCTCTGCCCTGCTCTCTCTCTCTCTCTCTCTCTCTCTCTCTCTCCTTCTCTCCAATAAACTAATTACTTTTTTAAAAGAAAGAAAACACCAGAGTAACTCCTCCTGTGTACAACCCTCAATGACTCCCCATTGCCTACAGAAAAAAAGGCCAAGCTCTTTGGCTTGGCCCATACTCCTGCCCCAGCCTAAGTTTCATGTCCTCTTTCCACTGCAAGTGAAATTGGCTCTGTTCTTTCTTCCTTGACCTTTTTTTTTCTTCCTTGACCTTTAACATACTGTTCCCCATTCCTAGAATTGCCTTTTCTCCCCTATCTATATTCTGATCTCTCATCCTTCAGGATTCTGTTCAAATAGTGCCTGTTTTCCTGATAATTTCTCATTCCCAATGTAACTATTCTCCCATCTGTGCCCCCACTTTATAGCTTAGGGTATGCCTCTTAATACACTCAATGATTTGTTTGCCTGTCTCTGACAATATGTGATCTTAACAAACAGGAGCTTGGTGCTCACTAACAGTTACCTCTACAACCTAGCACAAGATATCACAAGTACTAAGCATCACTGTGCTGCGAAATGGAGGGGGTGGGTACCACCTCTCAGGATTTCCATGAGGTCAATATCATCTTAAGTAAGAGGTCTAGTTGCTTAGAATGTAGTACCTACCCATTAAAAGTATTAATATTACAGGTTAGTAAAATGAATGCTTCAGTCTTTCTTTATCAAATTATATTCACACGGTCAAGCGGAATACTCAGTTGTTTAAATGTGTCCAATGCTGACGTGGTAAGAGAAGGCAGTTTGGAGTCAGAGCCTCAGAATATGTTCTGGAACGCTCAGGCTTCATTTCTGACTCACTTCACCCCTTTTTGCCTCAGCTTCCCATGCTCACAAATTAGCCATGAGCATTAGTCACCGGCCCACGCCACAATGAAGCAGGGCCAGGAGAGCCAGCTGATAACATTTCTGGAGTTCCGTCAGCAGCACTGAGGACTTGCTACGAGGTAAGGACATACAAATATATCAACACCTTCCTGATCTCAAAGAGCCTGGCCACAGTTTCACGTGAGAAGCAGAGACATACACTAGAGACAATAACTCAAGACAGAGTTTGGTGAATGTCATAAGAGAGTTACAAGCAAAATAGACACACAGCACAGGAAAGAGAGAGAGGAATCTAACCTGAGGGGATGGGAGGTCAGGGCTCAGATGGATTCTGTGCCTATCCTGGGCCCTGCATATGGCATGCATTATGTCATTATGTCTTCATAGTATTGTGAGGGAAAGGGGATCTTGAAGATGAGCACAGGAACTCCAGGAACCTAAATAAGCCACAGTGATAATACACAAGGCCTCAAATGTGTAGCTTTCCAATTCTGATACCAACCGTGTATCACACCAGCCTGATCCCTAGCCTAATCCCCAGGTGAGCTGGGAAGGCTTCAGAGAAGCCGTAGTGAAGCCGTAGTGAGGGTTCCAGGTAGAAGGGATCATGTAGGAAAAGTTCCAAAGGACAAAGTCTGAAAAAAGGATACAGTGTGTCTGGGTGATTGGGGCACAGCAGGAGGGAATCAGGGCTGGAAAAAAGCTTGGTAGACCAGTAGGCTAGGGCCAGATCACAGAGTACTTTGAGTTGTTCTAAAAATTTTGTCTAATAATACTCCGATAATAATACTACCTTACAATTATTGTAGTGCCTTTCTTGTGACCAACTTAGAGGTATTTCAAAGCTATGATGTCAAATACCTGCTGCCATTTATCTCATTTTATAGCTTGGGACACTGAGACAACAAGGATTTTAGTAATTTGTGCAAAGCAGTGACATGAGAGGCACCTCAAACACCTAGTCCTTGCCAATCTAAAATACTCCATACAAAACTTACTGACTTAAGAACCTTGAGCCTCCGTTTCCTTATCTGCAAAATGAAGATGCATAACACCTACAGAATTGTCTTGAAGAGCTTTTCAAACTTCACAAGATGGCAAGGGGTTGGATGTGCAGACAGGGAGATAAGCGAATATTTTCTCTAACTCTGGAAATGTCATTAGGGTCCTCTGGGATAGGGTTCTAATGTTCTGAGAGATTTATCTGGAAGAAAGAAATCTGCAACCCAGCGTGGCTGTGCTGTGAGGGCACTCAGGAGAGGAAACCACCACCTTTGCACATCGCAGCCACTAACAATGACTTTTCTTGCTGAATGTGCTACTTTGCTCCTACTAGTAAAATCTTGTCAAACAGGAAACAGGTTTTTAAGGCAACGGGGTCCCTGTGAGTTCAAACTTCTGCTTTCAAATGTTCTTACAAGATGCACAATTGGCACAGACTTACAGGAAATATTTAATTGGAATCGGAAGGCACTGGCTCCATGGGCCTTGTTTTATATTGTCTGCAGGCTCCTGCCAAAATGACTCTGGTGTGTAAGCATCAGTCACTCATTTTTATATATGCTGATGGGGAGTGGAATGAAGACAGACTCCAAGAGGGACTTGGGGGCACAAGTGCAGTCTCCGTGGGGTTATGGAAAGAAAGGGGGAGAGAAAGTGTCACGTGAGAATTACTCTTAGAAAAGAGAAGGGACTGAACTCCAAGTGACATATTTATGAGCTCAGTATCGGTTGCTCGTGCTGATAAGCATTGGTCATTCAAGGAAGGAAAAGTCACCTTTGTGTATATAAAATATACAAGATTCATAGTCTGAAAGGACTGAACAGGAAAGCATTAGGTAAATAGAGGATATCCCTTAAAGTATAATGTGAACGTTTAATTACTTCAAGAAGGAAGAAGGGAGGTGTTTCTTTCTGAGGCAAATGTTGAGAAAACTAATGACTCCTTAATTTGAAATCAAGGTTAACCAGCTTTCAGAATGGCGTGGCCTAGTTCTGAGACTACAGGGAAAAGAAATCCCTCCTCCCCCCAGATATCCCGTCAGTCCCCCTTTTATGTGTCCTATGCCTGGTCTCAGTGGAACAGGACAGGTCTTAGAGTCCACTGGATGGGCTAAGGCTCTCAGATGTGTCTGCTCGGATTGCACGAGGATTAGATGAGAAAATGCACTTTAGTTGCCTGCCACAGAGCCCGGCACTTAGCAAACATTCCCATAAAGGTAAGCTACTGTCATCATGATACCACAGACCCCTGGTTTTCCCAGAGGTTTCCAATTTTAGGACACCCCAGAATTTGACGATGATCCCAACTAAGTATTAAGAAATTCTTTCAGTGCCTTCAGAGGAACAGCTTTCATTTTAAGATCAGTGTCTCAGTCCAGAACACTGTGATAAGTGAGGGTTGAGGGTGAGGATAGAAGAAGAGCCTTTCCTGGAAATTCTAGCATGGTTTTATTTTCCAATCCCTAAAGCACCCTGATCCATGGAAATTACCTCTTTCCTTTACCCCCATTGCCTTGATTTTCATTTTTTTTTCTTTTTTTAGATTCTATTTATTCATGAGACACACACAGAGAGAGGCACAGACACAGGGAGAGGGAGAAGCAGGCTCCACCCAGGGAGCCCGACGCAGGACTCGATCCCGGGACCCCAGGACCACACCCTGGGCCAAAGGCAGCGCTGAGCCACCCGGCTGCCCTGCCTTGATTTTCAGAGTGTGCAATAGCTTTTGGATTAGGTCTCCCAAAGTAGATAAAGGTCCTTCCGCCCCACTCCAGCTGCCCCTAAACCCTTACTCCATTTCTTATTCCCTACTTCCTCTAGGAACCTCCAAGATTCAGCTCTGATAAGCGTATCTCCATCAGCAGGCAGGCTTTGCATATCTCAGAACCCACCCTGACCCTTAGAATATTCACTTCCATAATCCACTAACTGACCTATCCCCATTCAGGCACAATTGTAGGTTCCTGTGTGATGATGGTTTGTGACAAAATGTTCTTCCTGCAGGGTGGGTCAGGCAAGATAGTCTCAAGAAGAAAAAAGACAGGAAACAGGCCTTATCTTTGTAGAATTTTCTATCACACGGGAGAACCTCCTGTCGATTTGCATCCACCAGGTATACTCTTGGAAGCCCCCTTTCAGTGTCTCCTGCTTGTCAAGGAGACAACTGCATGGAGTAAAAGACATTCACAAATGCCCATTTCTCAGATCTGATATAAATCCCCTTTGCCCTCCTCATGCCCCTCTCTGTGGTCTCTTCCACAGTAAAAAACGTTTCTAGGGGCACCTGGCTGGCTTAGTCGATAGAGCATGTGTTCTTGATCTCTGGTTGGTGAGTGGAGTCTGTCTTCATGCAGCAGCCAGAAGGACCCTTCTGAAACTTCTCTGCTCAAAACCCTCCAATGGGGATCCCTGGGTGGCGCAGCGGTTTGGCGCCTGCCTTTGGCCCAGGGCGCGATCCTGGAGACCAGGGATCGAATCCCACATCAGGCTCCCGGTGCATGGAGCCTGCTTCTCCCTCTGCCTGTGTCTCTGCCTCTCTCTCTCTGTGTGACTATCAAAAATAAAATAAAAATTAAAAAAAAAAACAAACCCTCCTATGATTCCCCATCTCATTCTGCATAAATGATGAAGTCTCTGTGAGGCCTATAAGGCCCTCACCACCCAGCCTCCATGTGCCTCTCTCATCTCATCTGCTGTTCCCCACCTTGCTCAGTACTTCTGCAGCCCTGCTAGTGTCCTCTTCGTTCCTGAAACATATTAAGCATAGCCCCACAAAGATAAGGGTCTTTGCATATTCCATCTGCCTAGACGGTTCTTTCCCTAGGTAGCCACATGGCATACTCCCTCACCTGTTTCAGCTCTTTCTTGAAATCCCATCTGCTTTCCTGACTGCTTTATTTAAAGTTGCAACTCCTGCTCTCATATCTTATATATTCATTTTTTAATTTCTTTTTTTCCATAGCATAAGTCAACACACTGGACCTCACTAAAATGTAAGTTCCAGGAAAGCAGGGGTTTTGTTTGCTTTGGTTTGGTATCTCCAGTGTCTAGAACAATGTCTGGCACACAGTAGGTGCTATAATCATACTCAAGCACAATAAATGAATGAACACAGTGAATGCCCTTCATTCAGCGCCTTGGTTCTTGTGCAGGACTGACAGTCATTCCGGTGAAGATGGGGTCCTCCATCTACTACTAGCTGTATGACCTTGAGCAAGTCATCTAATCTCAAACCTTAGTTCTCATCAGTAAAATGAGAATAATATTTACCTCACAGCACTGTATGGATGAACAATTTATGGAAAGTACTTTGTCGAGTACTTCAACAAGTGCTAGAAATATTTGTTGTTATCATTATTCTTTGATGTCACAAACACCCAAAGAAAAGCTTCGGCCACACAGTGAAAGAAAAAGAGCAGAGAATCCCTTCTTAACTAACTTCCAAATGGATGAGTGGCTGCAACAAAGGAACCTGTTGGGTTTCTCACTAGAAATTGCTGCATTCTCATTATTATAAAGCACACCATCAATAACTTCCTTAGAGAAGCAAAAAAGGGCATGGCAGGAAGTAGAAAAATATTTTCCAACCACTGCAGATTACAAAATAGACTCCCTGCATTAATCAAGTGTTTTCTTCTTCCAGTGGGGTAACCTCAAGTACATGACACAAGATAAACAGAAAGCCATGCTCCATTAAATTTATGAAAGGATGTTGTTTATTTTTATCACATCTATTAGACTTGAAAGATAGCCCTTAGTTCTCAAATCAACATCAGCGTCCATGTTTATTTCTGGGTTGCTGAGTGCTTTCACAAATAATAAAAGGCTGATCTCTCTCGCAAGCTAGTCACATGCTGGAGGGCAGAGGCTTTCGGATGGTTAGGGCATGGTGATGCACTGCACAGATGTGCTTGGGTTTTAAAGCAGCTTTTTCTGGAGTTTTATGATAACCTGAAATTCCATACAGTTCAGAAAATGCAAGTTGTCCTACCTGCTAGGGGAAACCATCATCTCTGGGGAGGCTGTTTAGAGCCTTACTTCGGCCTCCCATGAATGATAACCACATTGTCCATAATTCAGAGTGGTTTGGTACCCTGCCACTATCTGTGCTTCGTGCAGCTGACAAATAGCCTCAGTAACCCTCTTCTGGAGGGTTACTGCGCCTCCCCCTAAGCCGTCTCCCCTTCCCTCCCAGTACTACTTCCAGACTGGAGAAGTCTAACGAATGTAAAGGTCACAGCTAGGCCAGTGGAAGGGTGGTCATGCACATATTCCTTCCCAGCACTATGATTCTGTCCAGCGGTGCTAATACACATTCGTGCATGCATTTCCTTGTCCTGGGGTCTTTCTGCCCTATTTCTGAGCTGAACAGGGGATCAAGCAGTTGTTAAGCAGTGAAGATTTCTCTCTTTTATCTTTTACTATCTTCTCACTATCAGAAGTATTAAAATTACTATTAACTCCAAACAAAACTAAAACTAAGATCTCAATTTTATTTTTCTTAAGGAAAAGAATTGGTAGGATTTTCTATGGGAAAGGCTAAAGTACCAAAGGAGGGCTCAAAATATTCTCCAAATCCTAAGCAACAGGCATGGTGCGACTACAGTACTGCGGGCCAGTGGGGTGAGCTGTTGGTACTTGGAGATTTTTGTGTCTCACCATCAAAGAACATCTGCTATTAGAGAGGTATTTCCACAAGCTCCACCCCCATTCCACGACTGTTTCCAGTAAATGTCCTTCTCCAGAGATTAAGTCCAGGACCAGGCCAGCAGCCTCACGACCCTCAACACACACATACTCCACCCCCATTAGTGTCATCAAACCTCTCCAACCTACTGCTTATCCAAAAATCAAAATTTCAGGTGGTTCACACACAGTGAAGATGGGCATGGTGCCTGGGATCAGTCCCCCCCAGGAAAACCACCCATCCCAACATAGATCAATCAGTGAGTCTCCCTAAAGATACCCAGACTGTTCCCAGAAAAGGTCCTGTGCTGGGGTGGGACCGGCTCTCTGGTCTGAAACTGGATTGCCACCACTCCTATGGAGTTCGGGCCATACTGAGTGATGCCCAGAGTCTGAAAAAGCGAGTCACCTGCCTTCCTATGAAAAGGCCAAGTCTTTGCATTTCACCTGAAAGAAAAGGTCACTCTAAAGAAGCAAGACACTCTGAGAAATAGACATTCCTTGCTCATGCCTGGGAAGGCTCTTGTCTCTCAGGGAGAGACACTTTATGATTAAAACAATGCTTACGACTGATAAAAGGATGCTTGAAACTTCCTGATCATGCTAAGAACGCAATGACTTGGAGAACCAGGCTGGGCAGAGCTTCTAATTTTTTCTTTTGTTTTTTGATGCTCTTTGGAAACTCCAACGTTTTGGGGATAAGCCCCTCCCTAGTGCTGCAAGGCCCATTAGACTCATTCAGCAGATCTGGGAATGTTTCTCAATCAGGCCCAGCCTTAGTGTCTGCAGCTGTAAGATGGAGCCACTGGGCTTGATGGGCTTTACGATCCCATCCCACAGATTCTGTGAGAGCAATTCTTTTCCATGTTACACTTTCTGGCTTTCTGGCTTGGAGTGAGGTCATCAGAGTGGTAACCTGTGGCCCCTCCCGGTTCCAAAAGATCTTTTCCAGACTTGCACGTCCACCAGTCTCAGATGCCTGCCCCAGAGGAGTCAGCTCTGCAGGGCCCAGCTGGGGGCCCCAATCCCCAGGGAAGCAGAAGGAGCTTCCTGAGTGTCAGTGCCCCAGCCCAGGGGACACTGTGAGATTACTGCGTCATCACCCCTGATTTATCGATCAGAATCCTGAGATGGGTCTTCACTTGTCTAACAACCTGGTCATTAAATCACACATGCTTTTTTTTTTTTTTTTTTAACTACCAAGTTTTTTCCCCCCGAAACTAAAGGTAAGGAGTAGCTGTGAGTCAGAGGTGCAAGAACAAAGGACACCATCCCCCAGAGAGGAAATACAGAAAGGATTATCCTCATTCAAAGGTGCAATAATGAAATACTTTCCTTCCCCTGGACGGGCAATTTTATCAGGGTTCACTGCAGGGGGAACAAGATGCTATTGTCTTGATTTAATTGGCATAATATCTCCCCCTCCTCCAAACAAGGGTTCAGACATCTGCTAAATGCTCTCTGCTTGAGGATGAAATCCCTTTCAACTTCGCACACTTCCTCTCACCCAGGCTTCTCAGGGGGCTCCAGAGGGGGCCATGCTTGCTTCTGTCCAGTGGCCAGCACTCCTGTGCTGCGCCGGCAGGCGCGGGCTCCTAGGGCTCCACAGGACTCTCTCTGGTCCTATTATATTCACCCCTCACCTCCCCACAGCGTGGGCACTGGACTAGCCAACAAGTTCCCACAGAAGTTATAGAATTCCAAAACTGGAGTCCCTTCTGGATCTTTGCTGAGCCTGTGAAGACACGATGAGGGGTGTCCAGGAGGAGAACTCTGCCATGAAATCCTGACCTTTTTGTCCCTTGGAGTGGAAGAAAAGGAAGAGTTGAGTAATCTGCAAAGAGTCCGGCTGGCCAGAGCCTGCGTGAGCTGATTGATCCACCTCTGCAGTCCCTCTTCCTTATTATTCTTTCCAGACCCTGGCCAGCGGTGCCCTCAGCCATCAGAGTCAGGTCGGTGGCACCAGGGCAGGGCTGGCCACTGCTGTTACCCCTACACCTTCTGGCTAAGAGAACATGAAGACAAGCTGTCTAGATACCATAGCTGCTGGCCTGCCCCTCTGGCAGCCTTATTTTCGGAGGAATTTGAGAACAGAGAAACTCAAAAGAGGATCAGGTGGTGGGTTGGAAGGTGTAATCTAACAAGGAGAACAATGAGAAGTCCGAATATCAAGCAGATGGATATCGGGAGACACTTGCATACAGAGCCACACTTTGTCCCAACTCTGAGCTTTCTTGATAACTGAATCCATGACTAATGTACCTTCTACCCGCCCACCCACCCCCAAATCATGCATATTGATGAATGAGACCCTTAGATCTCAGGTTAGAACTTCAATTCAATAACAAGTTAATAAATTCCTAAAGGTCAAATTAAACTTACTCATGGAAACACTATGCATTCTCCACCATTTTTGCCTCTTCCCCATCCTCCACACCCTCCCCATTCTGCAGCCAGGGAAAGAAAATTAAAATCTCTATAGAGTTATTTGTTTTTGTTTTTCTTTTTGTTTTAGCAAGAGCTTCTCTAACCCATCTGGTCATGACAGCGCTTTGGCACATGCATTTCAACAGCCCCATTCCTGGTGTGCCGTGAAACCTATAGAAAAGCCAAGTATGGGCTGCCTAGGGTGGCTCAATTGATTAAGCATCCAACCCTTGATTTCAGCTCAGGTTGTGATCTTAGGGTCGTGAGGTTGAGCCCCGTGTTGGGCTCTGTGTTGGTGTGTGGAGCCTACTTAAGATTTTCTCTCTCCCCCTTCCTCTGCCCCTCCCCACCATCTACCGAAAGAAAGAAAGAAAGAAAGAGAAAAGAAAAGTCTCAAATCAGACTATGAAACCCAACATGAATTACCCAAAGGACACAGCAGATTTAAATGTCAAGAAACAAGAGGTTCATAGTTGCTTTCTTCTTGTGGTTTTGGTTTTTTGGAAGTAAAGGGAGCTCAGAAAGGCCTCGTCGAAAATATCAATAGAAGTGGAGGAATTCCTAGCATTATTTTCCACTTTTTCCATTGGAGAGCACCTTTCATCAGAACTGGTTTCCACAAAAGATACTTCATACCTCCAGACAAAAAAAGATACAAGAAAATAAAAGCTAACTCAAAGAAAGAAGCCTGTTTTACCCCCATTTGGTTGGAAGAATATGATTAACACTTATTTCTTCATTTTAATTCTGGAACCTAAGATTACATACATCATAAGCAGCCCAGGATAAGATCAGTGGCGTCTACCTGTGATCCGCCCACCACAAGTGATGCAGGTACTTTGGTCTAGATAGATTTTTCCAAAGCTCTAGTGAGTCAAAAAAGGTTGCATAAGGTCCTGCCTCCCAAAGCTCTTGGACTTCTGATTGGAAAGTAATCTTTTCCGTCAAAGCCCTTTCCAGCCTGTGTGAGCAGCTCAGAAAGCAGAGTGATAGTCACCTCATTATATGAAGACCCCTGAGCCAAGAATGACTCAATCCTAAAGAGGCTTCCTTCCACCTTCCACCATGGCGATGTCTAGATCCCATTCACATTCCAACACACAAGCACACATACTGGCACCACCAGTTGGCAGGAGCTCTGACAAGGGGTGTTGGATTAGAATGGGAATAAATCTGAGCTGTAACATGTAGGTTTGGACTTCCAGTTATAAGATGAAAATGTCCTGGGGATGTAACATAAAGTATGTACAGCAACTGTACAGCAACGGGGACTCTATAGTTAAGAATTGTACATTGGATATCTGAAAGTTGCTAAGAATAGGTCTTAAAAGATCTCATCAGAAGAAAAAGAAAATTGTAACTGCGCATGGTGACGGATGTTATCTAAACAAATTATGGTGATCATTTTGTAATGTTAATCTATATTAAATCATTATGTGGTACACCCCAAATTAATCCGATGTTATATGTCAATTATATATCAGTTTTTTTTTAAATGCAGGCTTGGAGCCAAGCTTCATTTCATGAGAACAGTGTGGCCTGCAGAGCCTTTTCCCTCTAGCAAACCAGGGGCAGAGGAGGGGTGAGAGGTGCTAATTTCCTCTAACCAGACCTCACTGAGAGAAGTGTCCACATCCACTTCAGACACGGCTTCGAAATGAAGGGGGCATGTGGGAGGTGTTAGTGCCCTCTTCCGAGTCAGTATTTCACTAAACTGCTCTGATTTTCTTCTCTAATACCTTTTACATTTAACATTTCCCCAGTGGCTTTCATTCAGGCCTCCTCTCCTTAGACCACAAGAGAGCCTAAGGGTAAACCACTGTCTGTTTTGCCCAGAGGGCCGGGCAGTAATCCTCCTACCAGGGGGCTGGGTTTTTCTCCAGCAGCACATCTGCGAAATGAGAAGAAAAACGACAGACAGAAGGGCAGAAGTGAAAGGTTTACCTTCCAAACCAGTATATAAGATTTTTCCATATTTTAACCCCCGATTAAAAGTTCCTTTTGCAGCCCCTCTCATAAAGGAATGTTAATATTAAAATATATATGAATGTATACACACACACACACACACACACACACAGTTATTGGATCTGAGAGCCAAATCCTATTGCAGAATGAGAACTGTAATGTTACCTGGTAATAAAAAGGGAAACAGTGATGAAGTCACTGCTGGTTGACACATAACCACATAACTGCTGGTTGCTGCTTAGAATCATGCTGTCTGCCCATGGCTGGGGTGGTCTAGAACAAATCTGCTCTGCTGCTGAACAAATGAACAATTCAACCACTCTAGGCAGCTGGTTATCCATAATCTACCAGAGATGGGGATGCCCCTTGATTCTTTTCCAAAATTTTCAGTTGTTCATATGTATGTACTTTTCTGTTGCTACTTACTTTTCTACCACCAATCAAAACCCCAGATTTTTCTATCTAACTATGAGTATGTGTGCATGCATGTATGCATGCATGCGTGTATGTGTGTGTGTGTGTGTGTGTGTGTGTGCGTGTGTAGGAGAGAGAAAAAGTAGTATTACTTAAAAATGGTATTTCAGAAAAACAATTTCAGCATCAGATTTGTCATTCTTTTCTCTTCTTTTTTTCCCAGTATATTTTTTTCCAGGATGAGTGCGCTTTATTCTGCTAGGTCTTCTTTTTTCACAAGCTTTGGCCTTTCTGCTGCCCTGCAGAGAACGGTCACAACTTGCTTCTCCTTTTTCTTTTCCTTATAACGAGGATGTACTAGTTCCCCTTTTGTAGACACCTAGAACTACCACTGACCTCTTTTGTCATGAGGTTAAGACTTTTATTTCCTCAAACTATCTTCCAGAGTTTTGTTTTGTTTTTAAAATACTTCTTAAATCATAGAAAATTGACTGGAATCCTAGACATGCCGTTCCTAGTCTTTAGGTGTTGTTTATAAAAAAAAAAAAAAAAGTGGAGAGGGGACAGGTAGTAAGAGAAGCTTTAAAACTTAAGTATACATTGAGCTTCAGCTGATTTATCTCTTTTGTATCTTATGGATGGTTTTAACATCTTATTTCCCAAAATGCGTTCTCAGGAGAGGTTGACAGTAAATCGTCAAGTACTTTTGATGCTACTCTTAGTTAGCAAGTTCCCTAGTTAACCAATGTATCAGGAGAGTTTATAGCCAATATTTGTTACTGTCGCTGTTTGGCTATTCAACCCGAGGCAAGGGCTCCGATCTGCAGGCCAGAGCGCTGGGGAAGCAGCAGGAGGCTGGGTCGGCAGCCCTGGCATCAGCTCAGTTTGCTGTGTCAGTATGAGTAATTCGCTTAGCTTACTGGATCTCTGGCTCTTCATGCAAAATGGAATTTCTGCCTACCCACAACTCAGGGACCTTGCAAGATTCATAAGAAAGGACTTGCGAAGCTTTCTGCAAGGAAAAAAAATAGGAATCATTAAATTGCTCATTCAGTCAGTCTTCTTTGTGGACACAACATGTGTGTCGGGCACCAGTGCAGGCAGAGGGATGAGGAGATGGGGTGGGCCTGGTGTCTCAGACAGTATTACTATGACACCCAGTGTCACCCAGTCTTACTGTGTCACCCACCCACTCAGGTCAGAGAAAGGTATGGGGACAGCCACAGGGGAGAAGAGATGTGAATATCTCGAGTGACCCCTGCTATGAAAGCAGGAGAGATTCTGCATGTGAGCAATGGCCCTCATTTTTTAAACCCTATGAGCTGTTGTCCTTATGAGTGTGCTTATCATTATCAGATGATTACTAAATAGAAAATTATCATTAGCAATTTTAGATTGGGAAATTCCACAGCCGAAGAAACGACTGTTCTGATCTGTTGTGCGCCCAGGCACCCTGGTAAGGCAACTGGATTCAGGACAACTGATGTGGAATCATCCACCAGTTCCTCTTGACAGCCACAATCTACCTATCACATGATATGAAATGTCAAACTACTCACTTCAGAGAAGAATTTGATTTTGAGAAAACACTGTAAAAGCTCATTTAAAGCTGTAATAGGAAATGCTTTTTTGCATTACGGTGGGAAATGCTTTTTTGCATTATGGTGGGATTCTTCAGTTTGCTATTTCTAAAAAAGCAGTAAAGGGGGTCCTGGGTGGCTGAGCTGGTTGAGCATCCAACTTTTGATCTCAGCTCAGGTTTTGCTCTCAGGGTGGTGAGTGCAAGCCCTATGTCTTGCTCCAAGCTAGCGTGGAACCTACTTTAAAATACATACATACATACATACATACATACATACATACAATATAAATCAATCAATCAATCAATCAAGTGGTAAATTCTTTAATCATCTCAACTGGGTGAATTTAAAAATAAATCTAAACCATTAAAAACTCCGACATTTTTTTTTTAAGATTTAATTTATTTATTTGAGAGAGAGAGAGAGAATGAGCACAGAGCAGGAAGGGAAGAAGCAGACTCCTCAGAATGTCTGGGTGGTTCAGTGGTTGAGCATCTGCTTTTGGCTCAGGTCGTGATCCCAGGGTCTTGGGATGGAGTCCCACATTGGGCTGGCTCCCCATGGGAGCCTGCTTCTCCCTCTGCCTGTGTCTCTGCCTCTCTCTGTGTGTCTCTCATGAATAAATAAATAAAATCTTTAACAAAAAGGAAGAAAAGAAGAAGAAAAGAAGAAGAAGAAGAAGAAGAAGAAGAAGAAGAAGAAGAAAGAAGAAGAAGAAGAAGAAGAAGAAGAAGAAGAAGAAGAAGAAGAAGAAGAAGAAGAAGAAAGAAGAAGACCCCTCATCAAATAGGGAGCCCAACGTGGGGCTGGATCCCAGGACACTGGAGTCATGACCTGAGTGGAAGGCAGACACTTAACCACCTAAACCATCCAGGCACCCCAAAAAACTCTGGCATATGTTAGGGTTATCATTCATGTGTATACCTAAAACCGTTAAGATTTGTTTAGGTAGAACTTAAATAAAGCATCGACACTGTTTTTCACTGGGGAACCCTGCTGTATACCTCCATGAGAGCATTTCCCTGGCTCATTGAAGGGAATGTGCATCTCTTACCTGCCATATGCAGGATTGAACATATGAAGAGTTGGGGTCACTTTTGTTTGATCAGGTCACTTTTGTTTGCTCCCGGCCCCCAAGACCAAAGTAGGATTAAGAGGCTTTCAAAATATCTAACATATTTATTCTGATATTATTTATCTCTGTATCCGTCTCCCCCTACTAGACTACCTCCTCTAGGGTAAATATTTCATTCATTCCTTTATTCATTCACTTACATATACCTCTAGCTTCTAGCTTTGTCCCTGGCATTCGCTAGATGCTCAAAAAGAGTCAGATGGTCCCAGCAGGCTTCCACATCTCTCCTTCTCCTTCCCCTCATTGATGTTGTAAGGAGGGTGCTGTCACCGGTCTACCAAAACTGAACTCCAGGCCATTCCTGTGTCCCTTCCTTGAACACTCCAGCCTCTCACCACAGGACTGGGCTGAGCTACTGGACAAAGCCACCCCCTGTGATTCTCCAGCTCCCATTAGCCTCTGAATGAATGCTAGAGGGTGGAATCTAAACTGTGTCCCCCCCTTTTCTTTTGTAATAAAGTCCAAGAGCCATAATGAAAAGCCCTATACTTTAAGTCCCCTTGGCAGGGCCAGCTTCAGGGACACACTACCTGTGCCACCTGGTGCTTAGAAGGATGCCATGCTTTGCTCAACGTTCTGCTGTCACTCTCTTGAAACTCTTAATAATTCTAGAGTTATTAATAATTTTCATTTTGCATTGGGTCCTACAAATTGTGTAGCCATCCTGTCTCTCAGGCACAGGGCATTAACAATGAGTAAGTGGAAGGGTGGAATCAAACTAACCTTATCAAATAATGTCTTTGAAAAGAAATAAGACCCAAGAGTAAGCTTTTATCATTGGCCAGCTTGTAAACAGGAAATACCTGTAAATGCAAATTTGGTGGAAATGGGTCCTTCTTAAAGGAAAAGCTGTGAGCACAAGAGAAAACATTCTTTGATGCCTGTGACATTTCTTGGGTTTGACTCAGTTGGCAGGAAGTATAAAGAAATTTAGAAGTTGTAGTGGTAGGGTAATGAAATTAAGGGAAAATTTATTTTACTTTAGATGTTTAAAGCCTACCCTAAATTTAGTGGGAAATAAACATTGGGGGGAAAATTATAGAATCCAAGGAGAACTTGAATGGAAGGTAATATGAAATGTTCTATGGATTTAACCTGAGACTATAGACTCTCTGTCACATTTTATCCTAGCAGTTCAAAAAAAGAAAAGAAAAGATGATTACGAGATAAGATTCCAGGAAAACATGGCTAGTTATATCTTTAACGCTTATCAAAGAAGTCTTGAAGAGATCTGAAGAAAAACAACTTGAATTTTTTGGAGGGATTTAGTAAGGCATCGTGAATCTGTGTGTGTTTTTCCAGGTTAAATTTCTAAGCTACAGGGGAAAAAATCACAGCCTTCAATATCAAATAAAGGCAGACAAGAGTCAAATTATTAGGTGGCCCATCTAATCAGTTTATTCCTTATACCTGTCCCATGGAATATCTTCTATCAAAGTCACCATAATATTGTTTATTATTGTTTATTACCTTCTATAATGAATTTAACAGTATTCGTTTATCTTTAAAAACATTTTTTAAAAAATATTTTATTTGTTTCAGAGACAGAAAGCATGAGAGCACAAGCACGAGCAGAGAGGGAGGAGTAGTGGGAGTAGACCCCTTACTAAGCAGGGGCCTTCATTTATTGCTGAAGATATTGAGCAGGGAGCCAGACGTGGGGCTCAATCCCTAGGACCACAACCTGACCCGAAGGCAGACGGCCAACTGACTGAGCCACTCAGGACCCCCTAAAAACAATTTTTTTAATAAACTTTCCACTTTAAAATAGTTTTAGGGGCAGCCCGGGCAGCTCAGCGGTTTAGTGCCACCTTCAGCCCAGGGCATGATCCTGGAGACCCAGGATTGACCCACATCAGGCTCCCTGCATGGAGCCTGCTTCTCCCTCTGCCTGTGTCTCTGCCTCTCTCTCTCTCTCTGTGTCTCTCATGAATAAATAAATAAAATCTTTAAAAATAAAATTGTTTTAGATTTATAAAAAAAAAAATTGCAAAGTTAGTACAGAGAGTTCCCATATAGCTCTCACCTAGTACCTCCCATTGCTAACATCTTATGCCACCATAGCAGTTTTTCACAAAGAACCCAATACCAATAAGAGACTATCAACTAAATTTCATGCTTTAAGGGCACCTGAGTGGCTCAGGTGATTAAACATCCAACTCTTGATTTGGGCTCAGATCATAATCTCAAGTCGTGAGATCAAGCCCCAGGTCAGGCTCTGGGCTCAGCATGGAGTCTACTTGAGATCCTCTCTCTCCTTCTGCCCTTCCCCACACTCATGCACATGTGTGCACTCTTTCTGTCTCTCTCAATAAATACATTTTTAAAACTTTTTTTTTTAAATTTTGTGCTTTATTTTGATTTCATTAGGTTTTCCACTAATACCTGTCTCTGTTCCCAGGATCTCATCCAGGATAGCACATTGCATTTAGTAGCCATGTCTCAGGTCTGTGACAGGTTATCAGACTTTTCTTGTTTGTCAAAGACTTTGACAATTTTAAGGAGCACTGGTTAGGTATCTTGTTGAATGACCCTTAATTTGGATCTATCTGATAATTTTCTTATGGTTAAACTAGGGTTATGGATCAGAGAACCACAGAGATAAGTGCTCTTCTCATGACATCACATCAAGGGTATATGTTGGCAACACAATTTATTGCTGAAGATGTTGACCTTGACCACCAAACCAAGAGAGTATTTGCCAGATTCCTGCCTGGTAAAGGTACACTCCCTCCCCATTCTTGCCATACTCTACCTGCTGGAAGCAAGTCACTAACCACAAACCACAAACTACACTCAAGGTGGGGAGGGGTTAGAGAGGAGCTTAGGTCCACCTCCTGGCAGGAGGAGTATCTAAGGAGATTATTTGGAATTCTGACAAGAAGGATTTTCTTCTTCTCTCCTCATTTATTTGTATCAGTATGGACACATGGGTATTTATTTTATACTTTGGGTTATAACCTTGTACTACATTATTTATTTTGTTGCTCAAATTGTTCTGCTTTGGCTGTTAAGACCTCTTTCAGGTTGGCTCCTGTATCTCTTTGATACCCACCCCCCATCCTTTTGTTTGGGTTGGGTTGGGTTGGGTTGGGTTTAGCACTTTCCTACCTTCCAGCACTATGAGGTTCTTCTCCAAGGAGCTCTTGTTCCTTTTCCTGGAGAATGATATTAGATTTGCATGCTGGGGTTACCTATCATTTTCTTCCTATGCCAGTCATCAACCTCAATTCTTAGCCACTCCTCTACTGAAACATTTCCGTAGCTCTGATTATCTACAGAACATACTCCAGGCTCCTTGGCCTCACATCAAGGCTCTCTCACCATTAGTTCCCAATCCAGCTTCCCCAGGCTTATCTCAACCCCCAGAAGTCTCTTACACCTCAGCCAGATACCTTATACTCCACAGGGTCTTAAACTCTCCTTACCCTCTCCTGCCTTCCCAAGCTTTGCTTATCAATTCCTGCCACTTGGCCCATTTTTTCCCTACAATTTCACAGTGTCAAAATCTCTCCCCACAGCACAGGATGCTTTGTCTCCCCCCACCAGCTTTCCAAGTCGCCCCAAAAGAGCATAATGACTTCTTCCTTTAAGATCACAGAGCTACAAGCTTCAGATGTGAAAAGCATGAGTAACCTACAAATTATTTTGAGATCTCTGGCTTCATTTCATTCTCCTACAACTTATTTGCAGGTGGAGAAATCAAAGCTGGAGATGGTAAAGTGACTTTTCCAAAGTTACACAGCTAGTAAGAGACCAAAACCAAGATTAGAACCCAAATCTTCTGATTCTAAATCCAATGCTCTTCCTAGCAGTCCATTTGACATTTCACTATCTTTATTTGGACACCTGAGACCTCTCTTACTTGACCATAGCCTCCATAAGGACGGGGGCTATATCCCACATATTTTTATAGGACTAGGACTCCTAGCACCTAAAAACATATTTGTTTGTTTGTTTGTTTGTTTGTTTGAAGATTTATTTATTTACTTGAGAGAGTACAAGTGTGTGTGCATGAGGAGGGGGGAGGGCAAGGGAGAGGGAGAGAATTTCCAGCAGACTCTAGCTGAGAAAAGAGCCCCAATGTGGGGCTCGATCCCACAACCCTGAGATCATGACCTGAGCCAAAACCAAGAGTCGGGTGCTCAACCAACTGATCCAGCCAAGCGCCCTCCAAAAATATGTTTCAGTATAGTAGGAACTTGATAATTATTGACTAATAAATGAATAAACAAAATCTCTCTAAAACAAAAAGAATATATCAATTTACTTTTCCACAAGGAATTTTGTGATCCTGACCTCTCTCTTGCCTACATGATCACTACCACTAGCATTACACTTTCTGTATTTTGTTTTGTTTTTATTTATCTTTGCCAACTTTACAGGCAAAAACAAGGTCATGTTGTTGTCTTAATTTTTTTTAAGATTTTATTTTTAAGTAATCTCTACACTCAATGTGGGGCTTGAACTCACTACCCTAAAATCCAGAGTCACATGCTCTACTGACTGAGCCAGCCAGGCACCGCTAATTCATGCCTCTTGATTACCAGTGGCTTTGAACATTTTTTATGTATTTACTGGTACTAGATAATTCTTCTATTTCATTTCTCTGTCCATTTTTCCATTAAGGCAATAGTGATTTTCATAATGATTGAAAAGAGCTCTTTATATATTAAGAACATTGATCCTTTGTAACTTTTTTTGCAAATATTTTCTTCCTCATAGTTTAACAACTCTTAATTTTACTTACATGTATTTTTACATTTTTAAAAGTTTATTTATTTTTCAATAATCTCTACACCCAACACGGGGCTCGAACTCACAAACCCTGAGATCAAGAGTCACAACAAGCCCTTCTACTGAGCCAGCCAGACATTCCAATTATATTTACATTTTTAGATGCACCAGCTTCAAAATTTTGGGGACAAATGTTGATTGCAGTATAATTATTAGAAAAAACTGGAAACAGTATAAACATCCAATAAAGAATAACCAAAATGCAGTGTATTCATGCAGCTAGAATGTTATTCAGTGATTTTAAAAACAAGCTTTTTTTTAATAAAAGTAAGATACTTTTATACTTTCTACCAAATATTAGATGAAAAAGTATATAACAGGGGCACCTGGGTGGCTAAGTCGGTTAAGTGTCCAACTCTTGGTTTTGGCTCAGGTCATGATCTCATGGGTGGTGGGATTGATCCCCACTTTGGGTTCCATTCTTGGCGGGGAGTCTGCTTGAAGATTCTCTCTGTCTGCTCTTCCCCCTACTTACACGCACTTGTGCTCTTTCTCTCTCACACAAATAAATAAATCTTTTTTTAAAAAAACTATAACTATAGTATGGCCCTAATTTAAAATATATACTCCATTAGAAAAAAAATAGCTGAAGGTAAATTCAGAAAATGATTAGCACTGGTTACCTTTGAGTTATGGAAGTGTAGGTAATCTTTAATTTCTTCCCTAAATATTTTTTTCCAAATCTTCTATGATGAATACGTATTTATGAAGAAGGAAAAAATATGTTACTGAACACCATCAAAAAGTGTGCATTTAAGGGGCATGTCGAGGGTGGCAGGGTTCTTAGGAAGTGCCTATAACTTCCATTTGCCAAAGAGAGAAAAATGTTCTGCCCAGAGCCCAGAACATCTTTCCCAAGGTGACCCACAAGTGTAAACTCTATAGCCCTCCATTTCCAGAGAGTTGCTTGGCAACCCGTGCCCCCCCCCACACAACCTCTCAATAAATATATTCTCACACATCACACACAGGACACATCTAGATAAGAAAGCAGGCAGCATCTGTAACTCTGTGAGAGAGCAATCAAATAAAAGATGCAGAACAGACCACAAATTCCCAGAATCAACGGTGTCCTCATACCCCAAATGTCACCATAAGCCAGCATTTACCATAAGAAGCCAAACAGTTGTGCCTCCTAGTTATCAAGTCATGTCACATTTCTCAGTGACCCCGGCGGGGGGGAGAGGGGGGATTCGTAACCTGCTACTCCCAGCCAGAGCATTCTTGGAAATGCCACCTGCCTAAGCCAACCCTTCTGAGAACAGAGGCATGGATCACAGTCATTGGTGAGGGAGCTCCAGAAGTTATTGAGGGATGAGTGTGTCTGTGAGAACACTGGTCCTGGTGAGCTTCCCCAGGGGAGTGTGGCTCTGTCTGCACTTAGCACAGGCGTGCTAGAACTTCATACCACTGTTTTTCCAGTACCCTGGACTTCCCTGGTCCTGCAGCTTTCTGGTTTTCAGAGAAGAAAGTCCCAAAGCAGGCTCCTAGACACTGGGGAACCAGAGAATGTTCTGGTTCTCCTCTGCTTTGCTTAAATCCTAAGGGCAGAGAAAGAGTGGTTGACGCCTGCAAGCTGTTTCCCAGGATCTGTGTCTCCTGGCTTCTGGGTTCAGCAATGGGCAATGAGGGCTTCTTGTAGGAGATGAGGAGGAGGGAGGGCATTTCTCTCCCTCCCTTCTCTCTGCAAGTAGAGCATGCGTCTCCTCCAGTCCAGCTCCTGCACCTCCTCCAGTCCAGCTCCTGCACCTCCTCCAGTCTAGTTTCAGCACCTCCTCCAGTTCAGCTCCAGCACCTCCTCCAGTTCAGCTCCAGCACCTCCTCCAGTCCAGCTCATGCACCTCCTCCAGTCTAGCTCCTGCACCTGCTCCAGTCCAGCTCCTGCACCTCCTCTAATCCAGCCCTGCTGAGGTTTCTGCTTCTGCCAGACGACCCCAGCCCCACTTGCAAGTAATGTCACCTCCTTTTGTCCCTCCAGCCGGAGGCGGTGACGGCTTCCTGCTGTAGCTAACCTTCCGCAGCCTCACTCTCCCGCTAACCCTCCTTTGGCGTCTCAGCCATTGGGTGACCTGCGTGACCGATTCTTGGGATTGACGTCCCTCTGTCAGGAACACTCGGGCGGTGCCGTGTTCCCGGGTGCACACTGGCCTGGCAGGCACGGCCGTGCCCACCTGCTTTCCGTGCACAGATCCAAGAGTGGCCAGAAACGGGACTGAAAGAAACCGGGCTTTATGGACAGGAAGGCGCATGTGTGCAGCTCTGAAACCCCGCACAAGGCTGCGCATACCCCGCAGCAAACCGCCTCGCAAGCAGAGACATTTTGTTTTTGTTTCTGCTTTTGAAGATTTTATGTACTTATTAGTTGGTTTGTTTAAGAGGAGGAGCAGGGAGGGAGGTAGGCAGACCCCTTGCGGGGCTCCATCTCACACACACACACAGGGATGGAGACCTGAGCCGAAAGCCAGTGGCGGTCCGGTTCGCGGCTGCACCACCCAGGAGCCCCCCAGGGATGTTTCCTAACCTCCTGGCGAGGACTGGGCGAGTCATGGGGGCTGAACACGGTTGTGAAAGCCTGTCAAGATTTTTCTTCCAAACCCTGGGAAGATCAGCGCTGGGGCGGACAGCATGGAGCCTTTGGCCTGACTTGGGCCACCGCACAGCCACCCCTGACGAATTTCCCCTCGGGGAAGCACCTTTGGCACCTGGCCAGGCAGGGGGCAGAGGTCCATCAGCAAAGGTTCGCTGTGACCTCATGGAGCAGGAAGGAAGGCAGCGGGGTCAGGGCACCATTCCTGACGGCCAAGTACACTCCAGAGCCTCTGGAGGCCCGAGCCAGGGGCAGCCTCCACTGCCTCCGGCACCTGCAGGCCTAAGGGCGGCACTGAGGGAAGCAGTGGCCCCTGGGCCGTGCAGCCGGGACACCAGGGGACACCTCTTCCGTGACTGTGGCTCGCCTGGGGCGGGGGCACAGCACCAGCAGGATCAAATGAGTTTCACCTCCGCCAAAGTGCTCTGCTGACTGAAGACGTTTGAAGCCAAGGCCCAGAGGGCACATTTGTCAAGCTCTCAAAAAATAGAAACCAGGATCAAAGCAGAAGCACTTTCCAAATATAAACATTTGTCACCTACATTCACTTTTGATGTGCCCCATTTTGAATACATTTCTCCTTTATAAGGACAGCTTAATCTTTCCGTACACACACTGGGGTCCTTCACATGGAGCCCAGGGACAATTTGGGGTGGTGGGGGGAGGTGAGAAAGGAAGTTATAGCCAGGCAAAATAAAAGAGAAGAGGAGAAGAATCCTCCAGAAGAATGCCACAGGAAGGAAAAAGGGGACATTAGCATTTATGGGGCCCCTGGCATTTTATACATTACTTCATATTTTCCTGCAGATTAACTCTGTAAAGAGGACATCATTATTCCCATTTTGTAAAGAGTTTAAGTCACATACCCAAAATGGTTCGAGCTTGCAAGAGTAGAGTTGGAATTTCTTCCTAGCTATGTCTCACCTTGTGGTCTGTGTTGTCACCTGTAATAAGTGGCCTCAGTCAAGAATGGTAAGTGACTTCAGTCAGCAGAACAGATGATGCTGGACACTTAGTGCCCACACAAACCCATGTCACTGGAAAGGATCTGCATTTCAGACCTTTCAGACCTGCAAAAGCTCTTCTACGGTCCCCTTATCCAGCTTCTAGCCAAGAACTGCTGCCCAGTTCCAGAAGAACTGCACCGCTGTTCTACATTTCAAGCCACCTAGCTCTGCTACATGTTTCTACACAATAGCGCCAAAAGTCTACATCTATAAAAGAAGCAGATGCCTGCCTTCCACCAATGGCATGACATTGCCCTCGTCTAGAACACATGCTCTTGGCCCATCCAAACCCTCCTTGCTCTTGAAGGCCCAGCTCAAAGATCAACACTTGCCACAAAGCCTTGCAAACCAGTGCAGCATCCACGGACCACCCACTCTCCTTTCAAATGTTCCCGTTTTCCATTTGTTCTCAAATGGTTTTTATGAATTAGCTCTTATCCTTGAACTGGATTATAAGAGCCCTCAGGCAAGTGGAGCAAAGGGAACACAATTTAGCCAGGGATGTATGTAGGCCATTCCCTTCTCAAAGCCAGGCGATGTGACGGTGAACTGCTGGGAGCCGCTGCTAAATGAACAGAATAAACAAAAGCAGAGGTTAACTGGGGAGGGGACTGGCCTCACTGAGAGTTCAATGAAGTCATTGCCATGACGGGCTTCTCCAACTGGCCTTGGCAAAGGAAAAAGAGAAACTAATTTTCTCTATCATAAATCATGAACCTTGAGAGCCTCAATCTCTAAAAGAAAAAGAGACAAGGAATTAGGATCTAGAAAGAGGAAGATGGGGCGGAGGTCAGGAGGAAGATTCTTCCAACCTGTCTTTCTGACTGGGCACTGGTTCTGGTTTCAGCCTTCCCCAGATGAGAAGCCTTCCTCTCTTTGCTTCCCCCAAACTGGGAACCAGCCTGCAGGCTCATTGAAAAGCCAACCCAGAGAGCTTGACCCTCCCCTCGCTGATCTATTCCTCTTGATGAAATTGTCAGTGATACAGTTATAACAAGGGATCGGGTTTAATTTAGGAAATTTGGTCATTGTTGAGCATGATAAATCATCTTTAAGGCAAACACACTTGCAGTCTTAGAGATAAACTTCATTCCCTGGTGATGAGGCTGTTTCATGGAATGCTACTAGGTCTTGGGCACAGTTTCAAAGCCGTTAAGTTGCCCTAGGTGAGACAGAGCTGCTGGGGTTTATGGGAATGTTGGCACCCAGGTGACACGTTGGATAATCTTTAACAGAGGAAGTCTGGTGCCCGCTCAGTGTTCCAACCCCACTTTCATATTTGAGAACCCTTGTGATACACTTGCTATTCACAGCTGCATTTTGGACGGTCACGAGCACGGGCTGGCATTGGATGCTGAGCAAATAAAGCGTTCCCCCGCCTGAGTCTCCGTCCCTGAAAACAGACAAAACAAGGGCAGAATTTGCTCTCCACCCTGTGATATTTTGCAGAAGCAGAGGAGTGCATTTTATAAAACACATTTTATATAATTTGCTTATTTTCTTAGGCAAAATATGATATATTGGGGGGTTCAGAACACGTTTTGCAAGTTCAGCTGCTGGTGGCACACAATGTATCTTTTGTAGAGGGCAGTTTCTCCAGGAGGACATAAACCCTCATCCAGACAATTTCTCGAAGATTGTTAGTAGAGAAGGATACAGGAGATAAGTCAGTGTCTTCACAACCAGTAGAGGACCCTGGAAAAGAGTGAGATGTCAAGTGATGTTATTTGAAAGCTTTGAGTCATTCTCTCTGCTGCAGGAAGACATCCTTTGAGATACACAGAGACTGAATGGGTAGTAAAACTATGGATGGCTAGACCAATCATTACATTCCACCTACATGTTACCAAATGCTAGCTGAACTCTATCAATGGCGACAACAACATCTAAGATGACTTAGAAGCCACTGATTCTCTCCTAGTGCCCTTCTGGTGAAGATGAGGATCTAGTCCCCATCATTGGGCCACTGGTGAGCACATTTTGATTGAGATAGTTCTGTTTGTATTAGCTACCTGGAAGTCCTTTGAGAGCAAGGACTGCATTTCACACTACTCTGGCACCCTTCTACTATAGGCTCAGCAGCTCCTTACTTAATAATTAATTGAAATGAAAGGTGTATTTGTATGGTTTTGGGTTTTGGGCTTTGGTTTTCACAGACTTGAATGGCCACTTAACATCACTTCTTGCACAACATCTATTAAGTGCCTGCCCTGCGTTAAAACCAGGGATGCAGAGACGAATGAGACCCAGTCACTGTGGGGCGGGGCTCTATGGGGACTCTATGGGGGCAGGCAGGCTGGGGAGCAGTTATAAAAGACTCACAGGAAGTCCAGGCAAGGAGTAGAGAGGGTACCCTGCAGGGAGAATATAGCCAAACTGGGTTCTGGGCCTGAGGGGGCTCATCCTTCTCACAGATGGTGGACACCCGCCCCTCCCCCCCACCCCAGACAGCATTAACAAAGGTTGAGGTCCAACCTAGTACGGGTGGATGGAGCCAAATGGGGCAGGAGGAGTCAGCTGTCACACTGCATGTGTGCACCCACAGACCTGCACCCTAAGCATGAGAAAGCCAGAACCATCCACACTGCCCCAGGGGCCCCACAATGCTCCCCAGTGGGGGCAAGAGAGACTTTGGGCATCTAGGAGGCAGGGAGCCAAACCTAAAGGGACAGACACCCCTGTATCAGCAATACAATGAGAGCCAGCACAGCACAAATTCAACAAACATTAAACTAGATGGCTGGGAGCGGGGTGCAGAATAACTTCCCCAAACGGCAAACTTTCTATTAGCAAGTGACTTTGCTATCAAAGAGAATAGAGGTCATTTGGAGGTAATTGAAGGATTTCTTTCCTGGAAATGGAGGCGGGGGGCAGATTAATTACACCAGCAGTTTGATTTTTTTTTTTTTTAAGTGTACTTCTTCATATCATGACATAGGTGGGTCCTGAAATCTCCCAAAATGAGGCTTTGTGCTTCCTCACACTGTGCACCTGCTGGGCTCAGTACCCTTATGCGTCAAATGAAGGATTTAACTGGGTGATCTCTGAGGTCTCCCTCTCAATCTATTAGCTTCTCTGCCCTAACAAATCATTTCCCCAAAACCCTCTATCAGCAAAGCCCAACACTGGCTTTTCATTCAACCCACTATTTGTCTTCATCACGAAAGGCTTTTCTCAAAGACAAAGAAAACTTATAGGGAAGAAAAAGTAAGGAAAAAGGAAAAAAGAACCAATAATCTCCTTACTCAGATATTTCTCCATCATGGTGTTTTATGTAAAGAGTGATTTTCCTGTTATATTTAGATTACAATCAAACTATAAAAGAACTGTTATCTCTCTGTTCCTGCTTTTTTATTTTAAACTCTGAGACCTTTGTCCCCCTGTATTAGAGAAGCCGTAAATACTACAAGAGAATGTTTACATTTTCAAAATCCATTTTCCTTGATCATTTGTAGAAGGAAGAAAAAAAAATCTTTGGACTAACACATTAATTCCTCTTGACTTTGTAAAAACTGTTTCCCACAGAAATGAGGTTTTGCACAAAGTCACCTGAAGGCTGCCCTCCCATTCGGCAGCATTTCATTTCTCCTGGAGGCTGCCTTTCTCACAGTGATTTTTCCTTTCTCTCAGTTCTGGTCATAGGTTTGCTACATCTCTCTCCCAGTCTTCAGCTCTCTTGTCCTTGACAAGCCCTAGTGGAACTGAAAGCACTCTCCGAGTCGGGAAGCAGAAAGGCAGCACGTGGGACAGACCTTGGGACAGATGTGGAGCTTGCAAGTTTATTGTGTTCCAAATATGTAATGAATGTTAGCGTGGGGTTTATTTCCAGTATTGGGGAAAAACGGGTTGGTAGTCTTCACTAAGAATATAAAAACTCCCAGTTTAATTAAGAAACCAAACAGCAGCTCTCACTCGGGTCCCTGGAAAAGCAAAACATCCTGCCAGAGAAGCCTTCAATGGCTAGCAAAAGATGAAGCGAAAGACAAGCAGAGGGAATCCAAGGGAGGTAGGTGTTTGGCAAGAGCGTTTGAGTGAATTTTGACCATCCCAGGAATAGATTGGTGAAGCTTTGTACTTAACACCCTACCCGTGTGTGGGCTCATGGTGCAAACACTCCAGTGATTTAGCTCAGAATGTCTGCTGACAAGGAGCCTCGACCCTGGCAGGAAACAGCCATGTGCAAATCACATGAAGTGAACAAAGAGAGTTGAGGCAGGATAGCATTGAAG
This sequence comes from Vulpes lagopus, assembly GCF_018345385.1. Taxonomy (NCBI): domain Eukaryota; kingdom Metazoa; phylum Chordata; class Mammalia; order Carnivora; family Canidae; genus Vulpes; species Vulpes lagopus. The sequence continues at coordinate 120,044,673 of NC_054824.1, read as the reverse complement.
TCATCACTATTATCAGTTGCCAATTATTCAGGTCCTCCTTCATTGCCAAGGAAGAGTCTCTGGAGAAGGCATTTCTTACGCATTAAAAACACTGTTGGAAGAATTTGGAGGGTGACGCTACGTGATGAGCCCTAAATGGGAAATTTTTCATTCTAAAAGTCACCTCCATAGATAATAGGTTAAGTAGATTCCTTTATCCAGAAGAAAATTTGTGCCCAATTCACATCATCGAGAATATTGTTAACAAGATTCAATTCCATCAACTATATTGTTATACCTGACCCCACACCATTATACCTGACCCCACATCATTACACCTGACCCCACATCATTACTCCTGACCCCATGAGGAGTTGGGGACATCTAGATGTTTGTGGACCTTGGTGCTAATCCCAAGTATTGAAGGCATTCTTCTCTTTGGACAGATCACTTTCCTGTTGTCTAGGACAGGAAACAATCACATCATTACACCTGACTCCGTGTTCTTAGAAAGGGGCCAGAGGAGAGAGGGAAAAGTGACAAAATTCAGCCACAGCCCTCAAGAAGATATAACAAAAATATCATAATGGAGTATAGAACGAGACCATGGATAAACGAATCTGGCACATATTTGGTGTTCAATAAATATTTATAGAACGAATGAGGGATTAAATGGTAAGAAAATAAGTATGTTAGAAACACAGAAGAGAAAGGGATTGTTTCTGGCTGGGGACACCCAGGGGCTAACACTTGAATTAGACTTTGAAGAGCGGGTAGGATTTTCTATGATAACATGAAATCCATCCAAGGTCAGGGAAGAGTGCAAGGAAAGAGTCAGGAATAAAGAACGTGCACATTGATAGCAGAGCGAGTGGTCTGCTGCGGTGAGAATATTTAAAGAAGAGCAGTGGAAACTGGCTAGAGTTATAACAGGCAGTTTTGAGTTTGAAAAAGGAAGCTTCAGGTGCCAAATTTGTAACTGGGTCTTGAGGGGACTTTTTTTTTTTTTTTTAAGGATAAAGTGTATGAGTTCATCAATTGATCAATCTATTTGGAAAACAGTGTTCGGTTCACTGCTGTAGTACCTTCACATATGTTGGCCAAGTACATTCCAAGGCCCTCAAAACAATCCTGTAAAGTAACGTTTGAGCCAGACTGGGCTTACTGCAATCAATGTGACCCACATCATGAAGGGTGAACCATCAGAACAAAATAAAGAAGGGTGCAGCCCCTTGGCCCAGAATAGAAGGGGAAGGGAAAATCTAATTCCCTGACAATCTGTGGGAACCTAAAAGCAGCTGAAGTTTCCACTGAATTCAATTTATATAAATGTTATTAAAAACTTACAATGCTTAGGGTATTCTGATCTATTTTACTGAGGGGCCTCCAGAAGCAGATAGTCTACCCGTCACAAATAATCATAATGAGCTATCATGCGAATGGTCCAGAGTACCCTCCAGGGTCACATGAGAGGACCATCTGGATTTGCTGTCTCGGCGACGAAGTTATGAAGTAAGCAACATCATGTAGGCAGGAATCTGGCCAGAGCAGAGAGGACCCTCCATCAGGAAGACCAGCAAGGATCTAGGGTAGTGGTTCTCAACACAGGAATCACCCTGGAAAGCTTTCAAAATTACTCATACCCAACCAAGCCCATCCCAGAAATTCTTATTCAAATGATGTAGGGCAGGTCCTGGGCTTCTGTATTTCTTAAAAGCCTGATGATTATAGGGTATAGCCAGGGTTGATAACTACTTGCACAGAGCAAGAGAAACAGGCTGTGGGACTTTTGGGGAGAAGAGAGCTACACTGTTTGGAGAGGCTGATTGAACACAGGAGGTGAGCCGGGTGGGATGGAACCTGCAGAGTCGGGGATATCTGGGTGTTTGCAGGCCTTGGTCCTAACCCCAGGTATAGAAGACATTCTTCTCCTCAGATGAATCATTTCTCATTGTCAAGGACAGCAAACAAAAGAAGAAGCTGTTGTATACATCACAAACCAGAGAGAATCCTAAGTCAGTACTTGTACAACATATTCCACCACTGGTCCTAATGGATCCTTCCAGTCAGCCCTCATAAATAGCAAAGAGAGTAGACAGAGAATGGAGAAAGAGATTTCATTTTATCTTAGCAAAAGGAGAAATAGCATGCATTAGAGGAGCTCTAGAGAGATGAGAGATGAGTAGCCCCCCAAAGTGTTCTTTCCTCTCTCACTCCCCTCTCCACCACCAGATAATACAGAACAGCTCTCCCAGGAGCGACTACTGTTCCTTGATATTTTAGAGCAACCAATATGCTAGTGTGACATGAGCAAGGCAGGACCAACCATTCAAAGTGGAGCAGGCTTCATTTAGGAGCCACAGACTACAGATCAGGTAAGTCTTCATTCACTGAATATACTAGACATCTGCTCCATGCCCCAGGCTCTCTGTTTTAGGGGCTTAAGGACACTCAGCAAGTCTTGATCCTCCTCTTGAGGAGCTTGTCTCCTGGTGGAGGCGACAGACCTGCGAACCAACACTGGGGTAGCACTGGATCTTACCGGGGTATACAGGGTACACACCCCAGCCAGGCCAGGGAGACCAAGTAGTCCGAAAAAGACTGGGGGTGAGTATGTATTCATTCCATTCTAGACAGAGGAAGCCATGGGAACTAAGGCATATGGAACCTGTCAGAGGACAGAGGATGCCCATTACAGAAACTAGGAACAACTCGGTCAAATTTACCAAACTCAGAATTCCAGGGCAGAATTTGTTCTTAAACGTGAGACTAGAGAGAGAAGCAGAGTGAAGATTTGGGCAGTAGGAGGTCAGCAAAGATTTCGAAGTAGGGAAATGACATGGTCAAGGTTTGTGTTTTGAATCCTAACTCTGTGGTTTGGAGAATGGAGGATGGACATGGGTGGGGAGGGGAGCTACCAAGGGGAACGAACCTGCAGCATCTGGGCAGATCCCATCACCTCACTCCTCATCAAGTGGTAAGACCCACCAGGCTTACTTTCAGTGAGGCTCCATCTTGGGAAGGAATTATTCTTAAAATATGAAACAAATGATTCACACATATTTGCAATTATGATAAACATTGGGAGGGAGAGGTACAGCGTGCCAAGAAAAACATATAACCAAGGGGCCCCAGCTGGTGTGGGGTATCAAGAAGAGGCTTCCTGAGGAAGTGATATTTAAACCGAGACTGGAAGTTGGTTTGGCAAAGGTAAGGAGGGGAGCGATGAAGTGGAAGGGCGTGGGGGCTGCTGGGGGAGGAGGGGGAATGCAAAAGGAAGCACATGTGCCAAGGGCCCCAGCAAAAGAGCCCCCTTCCCCCACAGGGGCCCAGCAAGCTGAGCCCAGGGCATGAGGGCCGAGTGGGCACAGTGAAGACTGAAAAGTGGTCAAAGAGCCTGATGGGCCGGACCTCTTGGCCATGTTGAGTGGACTCTGGTCTTTATCCGAAGAGCAAAAGGTGAATTTGATTGAGCAGAGGAAGGCACAATCTGATCTGAAAATGACTGGGGCTGCTAGGCGAAAAGAAATCAGTGTATTTGGGAAGTTTTGTGGGGGTTTTTAAAATTTTTTTATCTTTAAGTAATCTCTATGCCCAACGTGGGACTCAAACTCACAACCCTGAGATCAAGAGTTGCATGCTCCACCTGTGGAGCCAGCCAGGCCCCCCTGGTTTGAGGGATATGAAGGAATGAGTTAGTGAAGCAGCAGCTTGAGGGAAGGCAGAGAACTAAGAGGGAGTGAGATCCAGAAGCTGGAGGGATAATGTGCATTGGGAGGCCAGGTAAGGTAGAGACAGAAAAGTATCTGCCGGATTTTGCCCCAAGCAAGCTGTGGGTAGGTGACCTTGGCCTGAGCAGTTCCCGGTGGAGTGGTGAGTCCAGACCAGATTCCAGGGCTCTGAGGTGTAAATGGTGGTGAGGAAGCAGAGAGCAAGTGTAAACAACTCTTGCCTGAAGCAGGGTGATAGGGAGTGGGCAGATAGCTTGATGCTCCTTGGGAGGGTCAACAGGGATAAAGCTGGGAAGGGCTGCCCTGGGGCTCTGTAACAGACGTGCTCATTATTATTAGAGCAGGAAGTGGTGTCCAAATCCACATTGCCAGGAGCTCTCTTCCCTGAGTGCCAGGTAGGGACCATGGGTCCACTTTACAGATGACAACACTGAGGCCCAAGAGGCACTTGCCCTCTCCGTGACCACATTAGAGTTGGGACTTAACCAAGAGGTGTCCGCCTATGAGATCTGTGCTTTTTCCATTAGGAGGCCTCTTCACACGCCTGCTGCCTCTGAGAGCCCCTCAGCACCCGTGTGACTGGAGTTCACTTGCTGTCTACCCCCCTAGGCCGTGTCATGGTAACAGGCACAGAGTTTGGATTCAGTCAGACCCTGGGTTCGAATCCTACTTTATCGTTATCTAGGAGCTTTATTTTCATGTCAGGTAAAAGAAAAAGAAAAAATGGGAAGCCTGGGTGGCTCAGTGGTTGAGCATCTGCCTTTGACTCAGGTCGTGATCCCAGGGTCCTGGGATCGAGTGCCGCATCAGGATCTCCACAGGGAGCCTGCTTCTCCTTCTGCCTGTGTCTCTGCCTCTCTCTGTGTGTCTTTCATGAATAAATAAATAAAATCTTTAAAAAAAGAAGTGCTCAGGATTAATAAATGTGAATTAATAAATGATAGCTATTAGTATTTATATTGCTCCTCCCCAGCACATCCCAACTCATGAGCCTGAACTCAGACTCACTCTCCGACCCCGTAACTGATGAACAAGGTGCTGCTCCCAGGTCCACCATACCTTAGATGTGAGCTGTGTTGGCTCTGACCCACCTTGGCCCCTCATGGATCACTTCAGGGAAGTCCCCTGACCAAAAGGATCTTCTTCACCATCACCATCTCCCCTGGCAGACCTTGGCCTTGGTTTTTGGAAAACCCTCCCCACCTTCCAGAATCCCAATCGAAATGCCATGAAAGCAGGACAGTAACCTCTGACAGATAAGAAATAGGCAGGAAGCAGAGAAAAATCAATTGTGCCAATGCTAATCATGCCAGAGCTTAAGATCATGTACTCCAATCCTACAGCGTCCCACGAGACCCAGGTAATTCAGTGCTCAAGCCACTCCAAAAACTATCATGGAAAATGGACAATTCCCCGTGCTCTTCTCTGTGTCCCATTCCCAGAAATGGACATAGGTTTCACTTGATATGTGTCCTCCCAGACCATTTTCTATACATGCAAAATATTACCCTCAGATATGTGAGGATGACACCATTAAATTTTTCACCAACTTACTTCTTCACCCAGTACCGCAGACATCCCACCATGTTGGAAATACAGATCTACTCCCTTTGTATTAATAGTCCCATCATTTTCTGTGATACACATTTCTTTGAGTCGTCAGCTCCAATATTTTGTTCTCAAAAATGGCATTTCCATGAGACCTTAGAATCCTGGAAGAAGAATATTTTTGGGTCAAACTCATTTTTAAAAGCTGTTATTTCAAGAGTGTTCCCTGAAAATGTTTTGCTTTCCTTTCCAGGTCTGAAGTCCTCGTACTTTCTCTTCACGAATCCTAGGAACAATCTCTTCAGGAAAAAACAGACCAACCCAAAATAGTTAAATGTTGTCAAGAACACATTCTTAATGGTTATCAAGAACACTTCCTGTAATATATGCAGGGAAGATCCCTATTTAAAATGACTGAGCAAAATTATTGAGCACCTGTATTTGCCACCTCTGTAAGGTGCTGGGGATAGAAAGCCAGATGGTACCATGTCTGTCTTTGCTTGTACAGTCTGGAAGAGAGGACAGACCTGGTCATGGTCAAAAAGGCATGAAGGGGCTGCAGGAGAGCATTTAAGACAGTCAGACACCTGGAGCAGAACCAGCTTGTAGAGCTGGTTTGTGATGGGGTAGGATGAGGAAGGAGGGAAGGGGGAAGATGCCAGATCCTTAAGCCCAACTGGCTTAAGCCCTTATAAGCCATATAAGGACTTTCTACCTTTTCTCAAAAACTCTAGGAAACAATTAGAACCTTTAAAACCGGGAATGATATGTAGATTTTCATTTTAGAAAGTTCACTCTGCCCACAGGGTGACATATGGTTTGAAGTGAGGCCCAGCTGGAGATGAAATGGGCTCCAGTGTCAAAGAGTTCTGAACATAGGGACCCAATAAGGGACGCTTCAGCCAAATTAGAGAGCTTTTGAGGCAGAAGAGTGGTGTGGATTTTGTGCTTCATTCAGCTGGGAGGTTGGGGGCCAGGGGTCAGGATTCAAGGGATACTTTCCCAAGAGGGTCTTGTGTCAGGTCACCAGGGACTATCCGGACTTTACTAATGCTGTGCATTGCCCTTGATGAAGCCCGGTCAGCAGCGAGCTGTAGTAGAGCCTGCCCTCTGCCGAAAGAAGGGCGGGTAAGACTGTGATGGGGAGTACACCTTAGGCAGAGCCCAGGGGGAGGACGGTCCTCAGAAGAAAGTGGGAGGAGACTCCAGCCTGACTTGGCCACGGGGCCTTACCTCCTGATCTAGCTGACGGCTTCCCTTTACTAGGTTTGTAATCCCTTTAAGCAGAACAAAGGGGCTGAAAGAAGGGGTGGGAGGGGAATGGGGGAGGACAAAACAATAGCCAAACACTTGCTGAAGTTTTTCCACAAAAGAGACCTTTGCTAGGATTAAAGTGACTTTGGAGAAAGATGTGTTTCAGCCCCTCAAATTTCACTGTCATGTATGTTTTGGATGAGCCCTTGGACACCCAGTTTTCCCAAGACCCAACTCTGAGAAACATTACCCTCAGCTCACTGCAAGGAGACAATAGGCCTCTCAACAGATCCAATGCCTGAAGTTTTCCCTCTGCCCCAAACCTAGTCAGAAACCTGTTTTCAGAGGCCCAGGAATGAGCTCACCCTCCAACGGTATAATTCAGTATCACATCAACCAAGAGGGTCACAGGACACCCTCAAGCTTTGGCCAAACACTCCCAACACGCTCCAGAGACTAACAGAGACCAGCATTGTAGTTCCCATCCCCCCCAGAAGAATCAATAGGAGTCAGTGGCGTAAACAGATCCTCCTCTGCTCCGATGAAGCCACACAGGAGCATCTAAAGAAGCATTAACAACGCGGCTTTGTGAGGCTGCTGGCATGGCGCCATCTTGCTTCTCACTCCCAAGAGGCAGCGAACAGTGCCGACTGCATATTTGTATGTAAGCCTCACTACACATTTGGGAAATGTCCACAAGCTATTTGAGTAGTTCACTTGGGCCTGCAGGTTAACCCCAGGCAGAGGCCAAAACCCCACATCATGGCACAAGTGGGGTTAATTCTCCTCTCTACAGGGACCACTTTTTTATGCAACAGACCTGTGTCTGGTCTCCTTTTGGATGAAGTGAACCAAAAATAGATGAGCTGAAGTAGGGGCATAGGGACCAGCATCCTGTGCCTTTTTCCTCCCTACAAGTCTTGAGCCTTATACAAAGACGTTCCTTTAGGCAGCCAGTCTGTGCCAAGTCAGTTCTGTTTTCACACTTCTGTTTAGCGATAAGAGGTAATGCTTGGGAATCACATAACCCAATTGCGAAATGAACCCAATCAGCTAAAATTGACCATTTTAGATGCCAACGTGGGAGCTAGGTTGGTAGGTCCTCAATGGGGCCCCTGTTTTCCTTCCTTCTCACCTAAGAACAGCCCATTTCTATCAGCCTCTGGTTGGCAGGCCCCTTGGCTGCACTTAGCAGTCTGCAGAACGTAGGCCTTGTGCTCAGTCAAGTGCACTGACGTTCACTCACTGCCTTTTGGAGAGCACTAAGGTTAGCTGACACCAGGAAGCCTGCTTCTGGCCCCCCCAGCAATGCAGGCAATAGCCCCGTTGGCAGACAACACCTGCCAGGAGCTCAGTTACCCAAACTTTAGAGTTTTAGGGCACAAAGGCTGGAAGTTGAAGGGCACGTGGATCTCTGGCTTGCTGAGTACTACCTGCTAGGACACCCACAGCTCAGAAAAGCATTATGTGTGAGAATCTTACACTCAGGACTCACTCTTAATCCATTCTTGATCCACTTCCTGAAACAGGTTGGGAGGAAGCCCTTATCCAGGTGTGTAAGCAGAAGCTGTAGGGGCGTGCACCCCTGGGAGAGAGCAGTGTCTCGGGCTAATGCTGCTCAGACCACTTCTTTGAATCTAGTCCTGGTTACAGACTCACTTCCTCCTGACACCACAGCTGCCTCCCACCCAGTTGGGCTTAGGAGTCTTCCAACCACCATGCCAAACACTGCCTAATTCATCATCGAAGCTGTAATAGTGTCAGAATCAGCACCCGCACTACTATCATTGAGCTGATATCACAATGTTTAGGGCATCATCAACTTCATGGACCTTGGGCTCAGAAGTAGAGGTCCCAGTGGCCCCAGAATACTTTGCACAAACATCATTTGTTGAATGAATGAATGAATGAATGAATGAATGAATGAATGAACGAGGAAAATGGGTGGATAAAGAAAGTCTTTCCTATCATCAGAATTGTATGAATTAAAAAAAAAAAAAAAAGAATTGTATGAATTAAATGCCATCTCCGGCACAGAGTTATCTTCAATGTGGTCCCCCCGGGCTGGGATTTGGGTGGGGACAGGAATAGGGAGTTGGATTCGGGCTCCTTAGCTTGTCCTTGCAAACACAGTACTGCTCATGCATCAACAGGCTGATACTACAAATGCCAAATTTGGATACAGAGCCTGATGGAGACTCTGAATATCTTCCTAAGGTTGGCTGCAACTGGCAACTCACTCAAAGATAAATCAGAAATGAATGGCAGGACAACTGTGCCTCACTTTTCCTTTCTTCTAGATTCCACGGTCTTGACTGTGACACTTCCCTGGGTCAAAGGTGACTCTACAAGCCTTACCGACTCTTCCGTATCCTTTTTCCCTCTTACTTGGCAGAACTGGATTCTCCCCTCAATTATTCAACAAACTACTTAGAACAGAAGACCTAAATCTTTGCTCACCCACTACCTCTTATTATTATTATAATTCCGTAGATTCCATGCACTGAAGATCCTGACTACCATACACACTTGCTTTTATTAAATGACACGTTTGCAATCAGTGTAGATGACCAGTATCACTATGTTGGGCAGATGCAATTCTAACCCACAACAAAAAAACCCTAAGTTTCTTTAGCCTGTACATCTCCTCTGGGGTCAATACTTTGATTTTTTTGGCCATTCCTAATATTAAAATGAATTCAAGAACTTCTCCTCTCCACCCCCCACCCAGTTCTACCTAAAGATTCCAAATTAGAACTAAAGACAGTAAGTTGAGCTCCTCTTAAGGGAGTAAGGTTTTTAGAGCTTGCAGAATGGGAAGAATTCTTTTGTTCTGATTTTCTGGGATAAGAAAAACTAGTAGACTCAGAGACAGATCTTGTGGAAAACTGGCCTCTCAACTCCTCAGCCTTGAGATTGACCAAGCAAGTTATTTATATATTAGGCTTCCTCTCTTCTCATTCGTTTAGGGCCAAGCACCAGCCTGCAGAAGGGGGTCCCAAAGAACTGAGCTCACTTCACTCCTGTGGGTCCCCAAATGGCCCCCCTTGGCCCTCTTCTTGTAAGAAGAATTTGTGTGCCTCGGGTGGGGGTAGTTATAGTAGCAGAGACATTAGCAACACTGAAGGCCCTCTTATCTGGCTCCAACCTACTTTCCAGAGGAGCTTATCTCTCCCCCAACCCCCACTACTTATTTTACAATCAATGGTCTAAGGGAAAATCTGGGGGAGGGGGAGGTATCGCTTAAGAAGCAAAGTTAGTATGATGAATTTCATATGTGGAAAATGAGAAGAAATGCCTCTTGCTGTTCCAATATAAATTACAGAAAGAAAAGCTCAATGAAATGTTGGCCAATGGAGATCCACAGGAGATAACCAGAGGACAGCCCAATTTGAAGTAGATCAATATCTTTAGGTGTGGGGGTTGGGGAAGGGCACAGGAATCTTCTATTTATCCAAAGGGGGTATGGGCTGAACAGGTCTTCTTTCTGTAGCCATGGGGTCTACTCCCAGTCCCGAGGCGAACCCTGCAATATTCTTGCCTCCAGGGTTTACTGCGTCTTCACTTCCCTCCAGCCCTCCACCCTTGCTACCAGCCCACAGGCTACCCCAGCTCCCATCAGCTCTCAGACACCTTAGCCCTCTTCTCAACACTGTGCTGGCTGGCCCTCAGCACGTGTTCGTGTTCGTTGTCTGGCATCATAGGTATTGTTGAGCACTGTTGTGTCTGTGTTCATGGTTGGTCTCCCCAGCTTGGCTCTTAAATTAGTCGCCATCTTCAACATCTCTAAAGTTCTAACAACATGCCCCCAGAATAAGTTCTGAACTTTTTAAATAATCTCATAGGACTCTATCCCTTTTACTTTGTAGCACCAATTTTGATCATTAAATTTTCCCATATACTGGGATCCCTGGGTGGCGCAGCGGTTTGGCGCCTGCCTTTGGCCCGGGGCGCGATCCTGGAGACCCAGGATCGAATCCCACGTCGGGCTCCCGGTGCATGGAGCCTGCTTCTCCCTCTGCCTGAGTCTCTGTCTCTCTCTATCTGTCTGTGACTGTCATAAATAAATAAAAATTTAAAAAAAAAAAATTTTTCCCATATACTTATTTAAGATCATTTTTTCCTACCAGACTACAGAGAGTTTCTTTGCTTCCATCATCAGCATAGCAGAGTTTAATAGTTAACTGTTTACTTGCTATATTTACTCTGTGTCAAGTACTGTATAAAAGCAACTTTGCATACATTCTTCACATCAACCCTATGAATTAGATATTGCTTCTATATTGCAGCCTAAGAAATTTAATCTTCAGGAGGTCACTCAAGGCCACTTAGCAAATGCATATGGAGCCAGGATTGGATTCCATCTCCCAGAGCCTTTGCATTTTCCCCTATACTCCCTACCTCTTATACCCTTGGCCATGAATATGAATGAATGAATGAATGAATGAATGAATGAACAAATGACATGAAATTTGACAACCTACCATCCACATTTCCAGTATGGACCAGATCACTTCCAGATTTTGTTTTTCTCTTCTCTTTTTTATTAATTTTTTTTTTTTTTCTGATTCTCATTCCCAATCTCTTCCCCCTTCTTAGGCTTTTAAGCATATGTATCTCTGTAAAATATTTTGTGCTTATTTGTGTACATATTTTTAATCTACCTTAATGTTAGTGACCAGAGTCTTTGTTCTATTTCTTACTGTTTCCTCTTTTTAAAGATTTTATTTAATTGGAGAGAGATAATAAGCAAGAAAAGAGAGCACAAGCAAGGAGAGAGGCCGAGGGAGAAGCAGACTCTCTGCTCAGCCCCATGTTGGTAGGGCTTGATCCCAGCTCCTAGGATCATGACTGGAGCCAAAGGCAGATGCCTAACCAACTGAGTCACCCAGGAGCCAGTGTTTCTTACTGTTTCAACAACACTATGCTTTTAAAATACATGCTGGTACATGTACATCAAATTCTTCTAAATGCTGGACAGAATTCATAGTTTATATCCACTAACGTTGACTTCTCTTCTTCTTTAGTGTTTGATATTTGCTTCTACTCCCACCACACACATATCCAAGTACTCTTTCGGTTCTATTTGAGGTAGGCTTCATTCTTCCATGAGCATGTCAGGCAGGCTGCATCTGGGGATGTGGGGCTGCCCTCTACCCTCTGACTTGGACTGTGACAGGCAGGATAAGAAGTGGTCTGCTAATCCCTTTTGACTTTGTGCCCTCAGAATCTGAGTCTCCAAGGGCACCTACAGAAAGAATTTTCGACTACATGGTACGACTTTTTCTTTCTTATGCATATGAACCTATCCTATATGCTATTAAAAGTCACTATAACTTAGTGGTTATGTGGGCAGATTCTGGAGACACATGACCTAGGTTCCAATTCCAATTTCACCACTTGCCAGCTGTATTCAGTTTCTCCATGTCTCATTTTTCTCATCTGTAAAATGGGGATGGCAATAATAGTACCCACCATACAGGGTTGTCACATTTACAAGAGTGCTTGGCAATAGTGAATATTTAATAGATTTTGGACTTTGTTGTTCAAAATACATGTAGATTCTAAGACATAAAACCATATAGATAGTTTCTAATACTCTCAGAATAGAAAAATGAAAGCATTGAAAAGAAAACAAAGAGAAACAGATGATGTATCTGGCTACACCAAAGTAGTCCTCTCTGTAATCTCTAATGGCAAGGCCTGTATAGGCCCATTTTGGTCTTCTAAGACCAAACACTTACATATAAACAACAGAACCCCAAAGAAATCTGCTCCTTCTCTCTGACTCAGAAATTTACAAGTTCTGGCTTCCAGGAGGACCCTATCCTCCTAGTGTGTGAGATGTTCTTGGCTATCACAAGTGGTTTTTATTTTACTTCTTTGTCACTTGCTGATGCTGGAGCCCTTGAGAAATCTGGATTTAAGAGAGACAGGATCAGTTCCTGGGAACTTGGCTGCCCCTGGCTATAGAGAGTTCTTCCTCTTTCGTGTCTTGTGCCTTGAGAGTGACTCAATCCTCACAGCCTGGGTTTGAGCCACAGTTAGAAGGGGGCTCTGCTGGGGCTCAAGCCTGAAATTTATGGCTTGCTTATCCTGGACGCATGCAATATTTTTTCTCGCCTTGAAGATGAAAGGGCTGCTATTCCCCACATTTCCCCACCTCCTGCATTTTGTAACACATAGGCTTCTGCAGTGACCCTCTTATTTATCTGGAGAATTAACTTCTAAAGGATATGCTCATCTCCTTAACCAGCCATAGCTGAGGGCCTTGAAATATAAGACCCTAAATGGACCACAAATGGCTTTCTGAAAAAGGTCTTCACATTCACTCTGGTTCTTCCCAACCCTCCGACTATTATTTGTATGATAAACTCCATGGAAATACCTTTGAGTGGACAAAGAAAAGCCAAGCCTTCCACAAAGTTATAAATTCCTCGAGAGAAGGGTTTGCCTCTTGGATTTCTTTGATCCCCTATAGCGCCTAGCACAGTGTCTTGTACATAGTAGATACTCAAATATTTGTTGATTGATAAGACTCCAAGGCTTAGATCAGAGTGACTGGACAACATTTGTCTAAAGAAAAATGAATGGTTTCATACACAAAACCTCTTGATACTCCTTATCATAAGTCGTCAAAATTCTAATTTACACTAAAAGTAAATGCAAAAATTGTGATATCCATAAAATATCTTATAGGTTTTAGAAACTGCCTCATAAGGTGAATTTGTTTGTTTGCTTGTTTGTTTGTTTCTTGACAGACATTTATCAAGTTCCCATATGTGTCAGACCTTACTCTCACATTAGGATGGAAACATTTCCTGCTCTAAATTCACAGAGTCGAGGCTGGCAGGCCAGCAGCAATTAAAATATTATAAAGTAAGCACTCTGATGAGGGCATCAGTAGAAGAAAGTGAAGTTGAAATTCTGAGACTCAGGAGCTGATTCAGAGTTGACTTGATATCATGAGGAGTCAGAACGCCTCAGGGTCTCCCATGAACAGGGATTGAGGCCTGTTGTTCATCTTGGACCACTGAGCAGTCTCAAACCTTGGGGAAGCCACTGAAACTACAAATTGCAATTTATTCATTTGAAAATCGTGATGACAACACCAAAATTTACTGAGAGAATTAAAATTGTGGTTTGACAAAATAGAAAGCAGAAATGGGTTCATAAATACAGAGAACAAACTGATAGTTGCCCGGGAAGGGGGGCGGTGGGTGATGGGCAAAATGGGTGAAGGGGAGTGGAAGGCATCGACTTCCAGTTATGGAATGAATAAGTCATGCAGATAAAAGGGGCAGCATGAGGAATAGAGTCAATGATATTGTGAGAGCATTGTATGGTAAGAGATGGGAGCTACCCTTGTGGTGAGCATAGTATAAGGTAGAGAGTTGTTGAATCACCACGGTGTACACTTGTTAAGGTAACATTGAATGTCAACTATACTTCAATTAAAAAATTTTGTAGTTTGAAAATTGTAAAGCGTTTACAAATAAGTTATCTGAAAAAAGAAGTTTGCTAACAGGACCTGCTCAGAGAACTGTTACAGGGATACATTTGTTTTGTGCATGCAAGGCTGCTTAAACCCCTCGAAGAACCACACAAATGTTTGTGTCATTTTAAAATCAGTTCATGTCCTATCTCCAAGGTTAAAGCTGAAAGTCAAAGATGAAAAGCTGGGCATGATTTCTTTTCACTGCTTTATTTTTGCACAGGACAATGTGGCCCAGGGTTTGGTCAAATCTCAGGGAGGAGGCTTGACATTGGAAAAATGTCTATGCAATCCACAATGACAAATTGGCATATGAACTTGTCACAGCGCTGACCAGATGGAGTGGAATTTCATTTGACAGGCTGATTATTCAGAATGTGCAGTTATCCACAAAAATAAAACAAGAAAGTGAAGCAGAATACTGGTTTAGATTCTAAACTCGCAGTACAACATAAGTCAAAGCAGCCTCAGTCCTTTTTCCAGATAGAGGCTAGAGGAGTACTTGAGTACTTGTGTCTTTTCCTAACCTACGTTGCTTTTGTTTGGCTATCAACACAGGCTATTCCCAAAGAGATTCTTTATTCTTGTTCTTTTGGTATCAGAACTGAGGGGATGAGCATCATAAAAGCAGATCAGATACTACCCAGCTCGGAATAGAGAAAAGTAAATGCAGGCAGGGAAGCCAGTGACTTGTCTGTGCTCTATACCCTATTCGGTTAAAAACCAGCAAAGGATGAAGGGGAAATGGGTTTAAATTAAATGAAATGGGTTTGCTAACATGCCCCCATTTTCTCCATTTCCTAATCCTTTTATAAATTCCAATGAGATGGGATTTGCTTTTAGACTGATTATGTGGCTTAAAAATCAGCATAATTACAAGATATCTGTTGAAGGAAATTCCTCATTTTGGCTGTTTGGTTTCCTTTCCAGTATGGAGTGGTGGATGACGTAGCTGGAACCAGTTCCATCAAGGACCTTCCACAAGCATCTCAGAGGTAAAGAAGTCCTTGAGGATACTCTTGCCGTGTTTAAATGAGGAAACCAGGACCTAGAAAATCCAGATGATTTTCCCAGCAGCTCAGTGGCAAAGCCAAGAATGAGACTGTGTGTGTGAGACAGTTCATTTATTAACACTAATTATTGTTCATGTAAAGCTAGAAAATGAGATCTGGAAAAAACTAAGTTTTTTTTTTTGTGATATTTCAACAGTAACATAAACCAGGTATTAATAGCTCCCTTTGATCAAGAATGGGGCTCTTGACCAAAGAATTTTTTTGGATGTGGAAAGCACAGGCTTCCCCCATACCTCTGCTTCCCTTTTGGCCTCAGAATGGATCTTCTGGAATTCCGGGCCAGGATTCTTCTTGTTTTTTCTTTGGTCCTCCAAAAAATTTGAGAATTTCTAGCATCAATCATCATTATATTATCAACAACTATCACTTGCTGATTATCATAAATGACCTTTGCCGAGGTCTAAAAGAGGAGTGAGATAAAGTCCCTGCTTTCACAGAGCTTCAGTCTGCATAACACGATCTGGGATTAGGGAAAACATTTCAGATAATAGTAATAAATTTTATTAAGCCAAGTGTTAACTGTTTTACTTGTCTCTTCTAACCCTCACATTAGACCCCATACCCATTTCAGAGATGAGGAAACTGAGACCTGCTCAAAGGTCACAGAGTGGATCTCAGTCCAAAGTCCATGCCCTTAAATGCTAAATTATACCGTCTCCTATGAGAGAATGGAAGTGGGCAAGGGGGAATGCCTGAGAAAAAGAAACATGGACTCTGCCCTTAAAGAGGACCCTAAGATATTTTACATACTATTTCCATACATATTATATATTTTACAGGCTCCTGAGTCCAGGCTTTAACCTCCACACCATGTGTCCCCATACACACAGCACAGCTGCCTGGGAAAAGGGAGAGGCTCTCACCTACAGGGAAGCAAACTACTTGCTTTGCAGAGTTGTCTGGCATTGTAAGAGTGTGTCCAAGTGGTGCACAGTCTCATCTTACACCCCAGGAAACAATTTTTCTTAACAAGAACATTGGCTAGGAAACAAAGCCCCTCTTCACAAGACACCTTCACATTGATTGGATATTTTAATGTATTAATGTTCCCTTTGTATGCACAGATCCATCCAAAAGTCTTTTTAAAATGTCTTCATTGGAGTGCCTGGGTGGCTCAGTCAGTTAAAACGTCAGACTCTAGGTTTTTGGCTCAAGTCATGATCTCGGGGTCCTGGAATGGACCCCATGTCAGGCTCCACGCTCAGCATGGAGTCTGCTTGAGATTCTCTCTCTCCCTCTCCCTCTACCCTCCTTCACTTGTCTCCAAGAAAATAAAAAGGTTTCTTTTTCTTAATTAATTTATTGAATATGCATAACATTTCTGCATGCCAACAAGCACACTTCTAATCATTCAATCCTCATCATAACCCAAAGAGGGAAGTATTATTATTATTCTTCCCGTTTCACAGATGAAGAAACTGAGACACAGAGAGGTTAGGGAACTTGCCCAAAGTAACACAGCTTATAAGTCATGACCACAGGTTCAAATCCAGACAGTCAGGCTCCTGAGTCCAGGCTTTAACCACCACACCGGCATGCCCACACACACCATACAGCTGCCTGGGGAAAGGGCAACACTAATTCTTGCTTGCAGGGAAGAAGCTGCTTGCTTTGCAGAGTTGTGTGGCATTGTGAGAGAGTGTGTCCAAGTGGCACACAAGGACAGCTCCCTAGTTGTTCTCACGCCTGTTGCCTTCTCCACGGTCCCTTACAGGGTGTGGGTTCTTAATAAAAAGAAGCTGAACTGAATGAGCCAAAATGTTTGTGAAGGTCACTGTTGAAAGAGGTGCCCTTCAGTGTTTCCTTTTGCATGTTTCTTCTGAAAGTAAACAGACATTTGGATCACAAAAAGCAGCAGGGAATGTGAAGCAAGGACAGTCAGGGTGCACAGAAAAACTCAGCAGTATTATTGAGGCTTTTTTGGGGATTTGGGGATTTCTTTTCTTTTTCTTCTTCTTCTTCTTCTTCTTCTTCTTCTTCTTCTTCTTCTTCTTCTTCTTTTGTGAGGGAGGGGGGATGGAAATTGCAAAATAGCGTAATGTATAGTCAAATGGGACTTTTTTTGTTATTCCCTTATAAGGCCCCAAACTTCTCAGTTGATTTCTAAAGGTTTGAAATCATTTCATCTGTATGAAAGACGATTTTCTTATAAACAGTTTTAATTATCATGACTCATTTATTTGGATGCCTTCAGAAAATAGCTTCACTAACAATTGGTTGCATGAGTGATTTTGTAATTACCAGAATATGCGTGAAAGGTAGAAGCAACGTCTGAATACAACATTTTATCCACATTTTAACTCAAACAGGAGAGGCAGTGGGGACTCAGGGATGGCTGGTTTGATTTCTAACTAAGCCCCAGCCTCGGCAGTATGTCAGGGGTAATAATTCTTACCTACTTCCAACTTTATTCCCAGGATGCTGGAAATGACTGAGACATCAAGACAGTAAAATATAATACCCAGGAAGTTAAACAGTGACTTGTGTGTTTAGACTTAGGAAAAATAGACAGGAGCACCTGAGAGAATTTACTACAGCAAGGCCTCACCTTTTTATTAGCTTTTCGGGGGAAAGGTGTGGAGTGGGAAGAGAAACAAGAGGGGTTTTGGCTTTAAGTGGATGCCTGAATATCCTTAAGCTAGGCAACGAGTGTAGGGAATTGAATAATGAGGTGAGGTGGAAGAGGCTCAGAGAATAGTACAGGTTAATTAACATGAGGAATAAGAATATTTTGCACAACGTGTAGAATTGGGAGGGGACAGATGTGCTGGGAACATTATGTGCAAGACTGTGGTTGTGGGGATGCCTGGGTGGCTCAGTGGTTGAGCATCTGCCTTTGGCTCAGGTCGTGATCCCAGGGTCCTAGGATGGAGTCCTGTATCGGGCTCCCTGCAGGGAGCCTGCTTCTCCCTCTGCCTATGTCTCTCTCTGTGTGTCTCTCATGAATAAATAAATAAAATCTTAAAAAGAAAAAGACTGCGGTTGTGGTCAATGATTTGCAAAAATGGCTGAGACTATTCCCCTGTCCCTGTTCATACACACATACTTGCTAATCCTCCCTGTTGAGCCATGAAGGGTATTTCCCTGCCCCTTGAATCTGGGCCAGCCTCGTGACTTGCTTTGACCAATAGAATGTAGCAGAAATGATATGGTCTGACTTCTGGTCCTATACCTGGTGATGCCCTAGAGTTCCCGCTCTTGCCTTCCCAGAATAGCACCCCTGGAAAGAAGCCCAGACTAGCCTCTTGGAGGATGAGAGACCATGTGGATGCAGAGAGAGGCCCAGGGGCTAGCCGACACCAATCCCAGGCACGTGAATGAGGCCCTACGATGGGCCAGTCCCCAGCCTTCCCACCTGCTAATGCAGTCATGTGAGTGACCCCAGGTGAGCCTGATAAAAAACTGCCCAGCTGAGTCCAGCCTAAATTTCTAGCCCATAGAATTGTGAGCAGATAGTAATCATTTAAAGCCACCATATTTGGGGGAGCTTTGTTATGCGGTAATAAACAACGGACACAGAAGTTGTACTAGAAGTGAGGAGATGCAATGAATCACCTAAAATTAGTGGCACTGGCTTTAGGACCCGTGGGAGAGCAGAGGCAAGAAAGGTAATGAGGAAGCTGTTTGTGAACTACAGACACTAAAAACACAGTAAGAAAACTGCCAGCAGGGACTGGAAAAAAGGCCATCAACTTTATGTAATGACAGTGCGGTTAGCCAAGGGGTAACTGCAGTAACTTGGAAGGGAGAAAATGTACCTAATGAGCTGGGGATCTGAGTAAGGAGCTTCTCTCTTGGCAAAAGAAATCAGCTCAAGGAGGAGCCATTCAGCGATGCTGGGTGGCTCGGTGGTTGAACATCTGCCTTCGGCCCTGGGAATGATCCCCGGGTTCTGGGATCAAGTCCCTGCATGGGGCTCCCTACAGGAAGCCTGCTTCTCCCTCTGCCTGTGTCTCTGCCTCTCTCTCTATCTCTCATAAATAAATAAATAAATAAATAGGAGGAGCCATTCAGTTTGCAAGCAGAAATTAGAGGGAATTTGGAAGGCCAGCTATGGGCTTGATTGAAAAAGAAAATCCTTTCCCCCCCCAGTCTTCCATTTGGCTAAAGAGTCTCAGAAATGCCTCCAGGAAATGATGAAACCAAAGGAATAGCTTAATACCTTCTATTGATCCCTCAGAAAACTCAGCAGTCTCTCAACTGGACAAAAGAACTCTCCAAATCGTAGAAGCATTTTCCTCCAGTCCAGCTGCTTGACATGTGGCCCCAAGTGGGGACAGCCCTTCTGCTCGAGCAGACTGCAGGCTGGCACACCAGGAAGCCACCCAGTTACAGGAGGCATCCCCTATCAGCCTGAAAGGGACGCAGGTGGTTCAAAATGAAAAGAGTGTTCCAGGCCCCCAAGTCAACTGAGAACACTGCTCTGCTGAGAGCCTGGACAAATCTTGGAGGAAAGGAAGTAACATCTGAGAAGGTAGGGCCAGGAGCCCAGAGGGGAGAGCCAGGAGTCGAGAGGAACCTGAACTAGGAGACTGACTCCCCCAGGGAGTAAAACCCGGTCCTAATGGGGCAAATCCCTGCCCTGACATCAGCGGGGCCTGAAAACATGCGTCCAGCTGGGTCTCAGAATTGTCATGGACTTGCGACCTTGCTGTGCCTCTAATCTTTCCCATTCATTTTTTGCTTTTTTTTAAAAGATTATTTATTTTATTATTTGACAGAGAAACAGAGAGAGAGAGAGGGAGAGAGAGAGAAAGGGAGCACAAGCAGGGGGAGCAGCAGAGGAAGAAGCAGACTCCCTGCCAAGCTGGGAGCCCCATGCAGGGCTTGATCCTAGGACAAAGCAGACACCCACTGAGCCACCAACACACCCCTAGTTTGTCCCATTCTGAGTGGGGATATCTATAGTGCCTCTCTTGCCATAGTATATTTAGGGGCAGAACGGTGCAGAGAACTTGTATTTTTAGTTTACAGAAATCTGTACCGTTCTGCCCCGAAATACGCTGTGATACTCTGTGTGATGTTCCAGAGGGGCCTCATCCAGCTCTGGCCCTATTTTTTAATGTCTACCTCTCAGACCTCAAGCCATTGGGATGAGCCTTTTGGGGACAAGTGTTTTTTATGGAGAAGGCATGTGATTGATTATGGCCATAGGTGGACTTCAGTAGATTATTTGCAGAAACGGACACAACCATTCCTCCAAATCCCCGTATGCACATCCCTCTGCAGCAGGACAGGGCTGTAGTTCCCATCGAAAACCTATTTACCACATTCTAAATCCACAAAGGCAGGTTGTAGCAGAAGTGTGACATTCAAGTCTAGGCTCTCAAGAGGCTTTGCAGCTTCTGTTCTTGCCTTCTTGGAATGCTGCCACCTTGTGAGGAGGCCAGGCTAGCCTCCTTGAGGATGAGAGAGCCCATGAAGAGCCCCACCAACTGTCCTATGTGTGAGTGAAGACATTTGACACCCCCTTGTCCCAGCCGACCCACCAGTGGACCCAGGGAAGACCAGAACTGTCCTGCTGAGCCCAACCCCAATTGCTGACCCACAAGAGTCATGAGTGAATACAAATAGTTGCTTTTGCCCATTTGGGTTGGTTTGTTACACGGTAGCAGATGAGTGGATATAAGGGTAAATGTCTATCACAACAGTGACTTTCTCACATTCCTTCAAATAGTTCCTGGTGTTCTATGCATGGGCAAAATCAGGAGAGGCTGGGTCCCGGGTAGCAGGCAGTCCCATGTGGTTTCAGTTTCTCTGACTCTCTCTGGAGGAGGGAGGACTACGTTAATGAATTAACCTCTTTTGAGACTCAAGACTTCCTCAATGATGGGTAATAACAAGCTGAGCACTTATTAGTGTCAGACACAGTGCCAAGCGTTTTCCTTGGATCATCTCGTCTAACAACAGGTCCTATTGTACCTACTTTTGATTGAGGTAACAGGCTGAGAGAGGTCGTTTTGCTGGAATTCAAGTCTAGCCTCACCCCAGAGCCTTAACCACTGTGCTGAAGCCCCTGCTGCTGGCACACACACCCAGGTGGAGTGGCAGATAGGAAATAATGGCGTGGGGTTCAGAGGTGCTCAAGGTTGCATATAGCAAAAATGTTCAGATGGTTCCTAACTTCAGACAGTCTTCTCTTTTCTCCAGACTCCTGCACTCCCAACCTGGTTACTTTATCAATTTTCTGCAGCTGCGACATCTTTTGCAAATGACCTCCAAAGCTCTATCTCAAACTTAGAAACTCTGGGGATCCCTTGTGTAACCAGCAAGTAAACAGAACGCAGGTCGGCCCAGATTGTGGAAGGAACACAACTGCTCGTTTCTTTCTCCAACTCAACCTCCTCACCAACTCTTTGTCACGCTCTTGTACTTTTGCTCCCAGCAACTCACCAACAGCTAGGAAGACAGCCTCCTCCATTTGATGAGTGGCGATTAAAATCACAACGCGAATTCAGAATTCAGAACAAAAGCAGAGGCTTGGGCACATGCGCCACAGCGAACTCCACAAGGCTGTCTGTCGTGCTGGCAAGCTTTATTTTAAAGAAACATGATATAGAGTACAACTGATGCTTCTGGCTGTGCTCTGGGTCAAGTTCAAGTTCTCTGATGTCCAGCTCCCAGGGAGAGGAGTAAGAAAGAAATGGGAGGAGGGAGGAAGTTTGGTAGAATTAGGAGAAATAGAAATAAAAATTAGGAAATGGAGAAGAAGGGATACTGGGAGAAAAGTTATGGGAAGTGGGAGCAGAAAGGATTTATTTAAAGAAAACAGTGAAATAAAGAAATGAGAGAAAATATGGAACACTGGAAGATAGAGGATGGGAGCAGAATGAAAACTTGGGCCTTGGTAATGTGGCAATTAAAAATAATATTAAAAAATAAGTCCTAAGAATGTAATGCCCAGCACTGTGACTATAGTTAACAATACTGTATTTTGAAAGTTGTTGAGAGTAGACCTTAACAGTTCCCATCACAAGAAAAAAGAAATTTTTGTAACTATACGTGGTGATGGATGTTAACTAGACTTACTGTGATGATCATTTTACAATATATACAAATAACAAATCATTATGTTGTACATATATCAATTATATATCAATTATATATATAGTACATATATCAATTATATATCAATTATATATATATTGTTATATATACATACAATTATATACAATATATCGATTATATATATAGTGTTATATATCAATTATAGCTCAATTAAAAAAACATTTTAAATTCTGTTCTCCACATCTCTCCCTCCCACCACAAGGCACAAAGCTAACCAGAAATATAGATCTCTGCAGAAATAGCATTCTCCACTACGAACACACACAAGCACCCCCATATGCAACACACACAACACAACCCTATGCACAACACACACACACTGTACATACAAGACACATACCACACAACACGCATGCTACACACAAAGAAACACATACCACACACACACACCACACACATACCACACATACAACACACACACGTAAATCAAACACCATACGCACCACACAACATATACCACATACAACAGAAACAACACAGGCACACAGTGATAGGAAGGCGCCAGGGAGCCTATTCTGTGCAGGCATATTTTGTGGTCTGTCGTTCCCTGGCATCTCCTTCCCTCTCCAAGAGACCCAGAGCCTTCCAGGTCTCCTTAGCAAAAGGCAGACACACTGGGCTCTGCTGAGCCCTGTGATGTTGTCATCTCCCAAACATTTTCATAAGATAGCAAGTTAGGGACCAGTGTGTTCAAAGGCAGGATTTAGTCTATTTACAGATTCATATCAGTGGGTGGCCAACTTGGTTTGAATCTTGATAGAGGACAGGAAAACAAGAAGGCTGGCTTGCTCAAGCAAAGGTTTCAAGTCTCCGTTTGGAAAAGACATGCAGGATTTTCAGATTATTTCCATTCCAAATCCCACAAGACCCACAATTAACACCATGTACACTTCAGATTTTACTTTTAGCCTTCGAACAAATAAGAGAAGGTCCTACGATAGCTACAAAGGACCTTTATTAAATGTTTTGCGTAGTTTAAAGAGCTATTTTTGTCTTTTCCCCTTTAAAAAAAATGTTTTCCTAAAAGAAATGAAAAAGAAATACAAAGCGTTATATACCAAATGAGGGAGCTAAATACCACTGTCTTCACCGTCCAACGTTCAATGTCGGCAAAGCTTGCATATTTCCCTAGAAAGTTCTGAGACACCCAAGTTACACACACTGTTTAAACTTTCCAAATGTCCAGAAAACACAGCAAACAAAATAAGAAATGCCAACACAAAGCAAGAAATGATCCTGGTGGCTTTATTTCCTGCATCACACCACCATGTTCCGCCCAGCTCCATCCCCAATCCTGGCCTCACTGTACAGACACAGAGGGGTCTGGATGTGGAATGAGATTCTGCTTTATAACAGAGCAAACAGAGAAACACCACCACCATCTGGGTTCTACCCGGAGTCATAACTGAGGTGCTTGTGTGATGTCCAGGTTCCCATTGGCCTCAGCAAACACTGCCTTATTCATCACCATGCCCGTGTGAGCAAAGGGAGCAGAACCGTTAGGATCCTCTGTTCCACGGGTGGAAAAACAAACAGAGTGTCAAGGAGCAGTGGCAAAGCTCACATCCACAGTTGGAAGCCCAAACTAGTGGCAGTGGTACAGACTGTTATGGAGTCCCGGGCACATCCAGTATCTTTGCTGTGAACATCTTTGCCATGAACATTTTCATATCAAACCTTTCTGCCACATGATTAATTGGCTATAAGGCAGTTTAGCTGTAAAAGATAAAAATCATGAAAACTGAAAGAGGGACATTCATTAAAAAGAACATCATGAAACATGAAAGAAGAATAACAAAATTAAAAAGACTTTATTGAAAAATACAAAAGATTTGAATACATTTAAAATGTATGTAGATTCATGGCAATGCCTCCCAGATAACCAATTTTATTTTGTGGATGGTACCCAAGCCCTTGTCTTCAATGTCTTTCGTTCACAGTATTACATATTATTTTTCTTGCTGATTCATCTCTTTGTTAGGCATCACATTTTTTTTTTTCACTGAGATTTCTTCCCTCATTAAGAGAACTATCAGTTTCCAATATGAGGATGCATATTTGTAACTGAGCTTTGTACAGTGTTGTAAAAACCTTGTACACTGTTGTTTGTTCTTGGTATATTGTCACACATTCATTGGTGGACGATCCAAACTTCTATGGGAAATGTGCATTCAAGACTCTGCCACCAGAGAGATCATTATGATGGCTAAGATTTATATAAAAATGGAAGTATTGAGCCAATGAAGAAATGAAACCAAACTGTCACCCAGCTGATGAAACCAACAAACTGTCAAACCAAACTATACACTGGTTATGTTTTTCTATCTTTTATGGCAAAATTGCATTATGGCCAATTAGTTATGTGGCAAAAATGCTTACAGCAAAGATGCTTATGGCGAAATCCCTCGAACCAAGTCCAGAACCCCAGGTCACCTGGAACTGAAATGCGCAGCTGCTAGCAGCATGAAGCTCTGCTGTTACCTTCCAGTCCACACCTTGGGCCTCCTTGCCTGCTCCATTTCCTCAATGATAAGGCAATACAACTTCAGAGTGTCCATTAACTCAAAGTACAAAAAGAAGAGAGGGAGGGAGGCAGGGACCCTGGCATTTTTCTGCAAGGCTTTTGAATTTTCCCATGCCATGCGAAGCAAATGCTTTGTGTAATTTTCCAGTTGCCTTGATTAAACATGTTATGTAATTCAATATAACTATAGCTTGAAGAAATTAAAGGCCACACCAGTCTTATCAAATGTTTGGTCCCAGCTAGAGATCCAGAATCATTAAGTACTTAAGACGTGCCCAGCTCATTTCTGTGAAGTCTGTTCCTTCAGAGTCTCCTCTCCTTTGCTTAGTACGCAAGGCCTTTTATAATCTGTCCCTGATCTACTTTTCTCACTGTCCCTACCACTTCCTACTTGCCCGTATTGTTCACTCCAGCCAGCCTTCTGGTACAAGCCAACAGGACTTCTATGTAGCCTTCCTGCCCCATTTCCAGTTCCCTCTCACATTCTCTGCTTATCTGAATTTGGTTCCTTCTTCAGAATCCAGTAGACACACTCCGTCTTAAAAAACACTTTCTTCACCACCTCAGTCCTCTGAACTCCAAACATTTGTTCCAGTCCAGGTGAGTCCCATGGTATGGGAAAATGTCTGGCCAGCACCCTTTGCCAGTCAGTAACTTGTGTGTGTCCTTGACCTGTCTGGGACCCTTCCTTTTTAACATGAAATCACAATATTCTCCTCAATGGACTTTTGTGAAGGTGAAATGAGGCAGTCCTCGAAGGTGCCCAGCACAGTGTCTGGAACATTGGTGGGTCCTCATGAATACACTGGCCTATCACCTGTGCCAGGCACAGCACTAGGCACAGAGAAAGTGTGTGCCTGACATCGCACATGGGCAATGAGTGGACTTGTGTAAAGTTGAGCAAGTTTTAAAATTTCTCTGTGCCTCACTTTCTTCATCTTGAAAATGGGGTTGTTGATAGTATTTCCATTATAGCCTATATTATAAGCGTAAAGGAGTTAATTCCCAAAAAGGCTCAGAATGTTGCTTGGGACATAGTAAAGGTTCAGGAAGTCTTAGCCACATGCAGATGTGGGCAGAGGGGATATCACCGTGAGCAAGATAGATATGGGTTCTATCTTCATAGAGCAAGTAGAAGATAAGACACAAATACATTTGCACTACAATACAGCTCATTTGGTAGTTGACATGTGTTATCTTGAGTTGTTAGTTATCTATTTACATGTATGTCTTGTCCCCTTCAAGATGGTAAATTTATTGAGGGAGGAGGGCCTGGATCCAATTCTGCTGCTTCCCCTACACTGTCTAGAGTGCAGTGTATATGGCAGGCATTCAATAATATTTATTGCTAATTACCTAAAAGATTGATTTTTTCTTCTGCCATAAAAACTTTATTATGAAGATCCTATTCATCAATGAGGAGCTCTGGCTTTCTCTCTTGGTGTGTTCAAAGCACTGTGTGAAAAATTAGCACATCACCAGTGTCCTGGGGACTGCAGGATCTCCGAGGCTTTCCCATCTATAAATTAATTATCATCTGGTTCACACACACAGAGCTCAGACACCATCAGCCTACAGTGGAAGTTGGCCACTGGTCCCCCAAGTGGCATTTTTCCAGGAAGTAACAACAACAACACATTGTCCCATTTAATCCCAACAATACCCTAGGAGGCAGGGACTGTTACCCTCCGCATTTTATAGGCGGGGAAATGCAGGCTAACAGAGCCAATGTTATTTGCCCAAAGCCACACATGAATGGGGGACCTGTGATCTGAACCCAGGCAGGCTGGCCTTGGTGTGGGGGTCAGGGGAGGAAGGGGCTCCAACCCTATGCCAGAATGCCTGGGCTGGCGACAAAGCAGCAGCTTGGCCTTCTCTTTCAAGAAGCAAGGACATAGGGGCACCTGAGTGACTCAGTGGTTGAGTGTCTTGTCTGCCTTCAGCTCAGGGCATGATCCCAGGGTCCTGGGATCAAGTCCCACATCAGGCTCCCTGCAGAGAGCCTGCTTCTCCCTCTGCCTATGTCTCTGCCTCTCTGTCTGTGTCTCTCATGAATAAATAAATTAAAAAAAAAAAAAAAAAGGGAAGCAGCTGGGCCATATAAGTACCAATGGCAAGCCCCCAAGGGAAGATCTGTACAGCAGAGACTTCTTTCCTCACATGGCTCGTAGCAACTGGGCTGCTCCTGCTTGTCTGGGAACCCTGACTCAGCCCCTTGTCCTGGGTCCCCACACCAAGCCCTCAGCCAGGGTCCCCACCAAGGCCTCCCACCTAGGACCCCCTTACCACGGGCCCCACCTAGAGTTCCCCACCCACAGCCCCCCACTCAGGGTCCTCTGGAACAGAAACACTGACCGACTTCTTCCTTCCTTCCCCCTTGTACTGTCTCTTCTTGGTAATTTTTCTTTTTTTTTAATTTATGATTTTCAGCCCAGCCGGTTGTTAGCCTGCTATGTTTGGAAATGGTAGATGATTAAACCTCCCAGCCAGGTGTAAATGCAACCTTTGTCATCTGGAGGCTGGGAGAATTGCCTTGTTGGGCTGCTACCTCCCCCTGGCTCCGAACTTTCTGCTCTAGCAGACCCTCTTATGGGCCAAGGTCTGCAAGCCTTACGTCTCTCAACTGATTTCCCTGCGCTGAGCCCAGCCCAGAAGCCAGACCTCGCAGATATGACACACGGCCACAGAAACGCTGAACAGAGCCTAAAGCTCAGAGAAAACATCAATCCTCTCTCTCTCTCTGTCTCTCTTTTTAGGAAAATTTTACCAGCTAAATAATAAAAATATGTAATCATTGACTAGGCCTTTAAACCTGACCGAAGATACGTTTGCATTTCTGTTACCAATAAATATTCCCACCAGTCCCTGAGTCTCTGTAGCCACCCTGTAGCCCTCAGAGTCCCCTTGTCCACACAGTTGTGGCCTCTGAGTCCCAGGGAGCTACGGCCAGAGGGAGAGGCCAGAACCAGCCCCAGAGCAGCAGCTGAAGGAAGCCACTTCTAGAAGCTGGGCTTCTGAGCTCCCCTGCTCCAGCGCGGCTGTGGCCCAAGGAGAGGGAGAGTCCCAGCCAGGATTCCCGCTGCTTTTGTGCTGTTGCTAAACCCAGGACAGGAAGTTCTGGATCTGCGTGAAGGGCAGCCACGGCCCCGGTGCTCCTGCAGAATGAGCCAGGAGCCCTGTGTTGACTTTTTCAGGCCGAGTTCTCACCAACAGACATGTGCTTCAGGAAAGTTATTGCTGAACAAATAGCATGGGGCAAGTGTGCTCTCCGCGCCCCTTCCCAGCCGCTGGGCTTGGCTACTGCTCAAGGTGAGCCCCAGGCAGCGAAACCTGTTCGGCCCCGCGTCCTTTGTGAACGGCCTCCTCCAGGCGCCCGGTGGCTGTCGCCGGGTTTCAGTGTTGGGGCAGAGACGTAAAACTCTACTTTGGAGTTCTCCGTGGGCAGCAAATAAATGTTTGTCAAAGACGGAATGACTAAGTCAATAAATCAATTAACGTGTGTTTAGCGAGCGTCACCCTGAGGCTGCCCCGAGTAGCCCTCCCCTCCCGGGAAGAGTCACCGACCCCCGCAGCGCCCCGCGCGGCTGCAGGACCAAGCGCGCACCCATGGGACCCCTGGACACCACGCGCCGCGGGGCTCCCCCCGCACGTGGAAATTTGCTTTGACTTTGTTCCAGTTTGGTCTTTGCAATTCACGTGATGGGTGGCGCAGCTCTATACCTTTTGCAAAGGCTTTGGGTTGAAGACAGTCACATGTTAACCAGCAGGAGGACTGCGACCTCGGGCAGTGGAGCAGGCGCGTGCCAGGTGCGAGCGGGAGGCTAGAGGATGGGCCGCAGGGCCCGGGTGGGGGGCTCCTGAGCCTGGGGACAGCCCCCCACCGCAGTGTGGCCTTCTCCCCGCTGGAAGAGGAGGCTCGCAGGCTAATGGCTCTTTCACTGTCGAAGGGCCCGCGGAGATGTGCGTTGGGGTCACAGGAGCGCGGCCACAGGCCGATGGGCTCGCGGGGCATGGGAAGTGATGGGGGTGGAAGAGAAAGGGCCAATCTTACAGATATTTTGAAGAAGTAAAGCCAGAATGGTGACAGGCAGGACTTAAGGAGGAGGATGACACATTGATTCTGTCCGGAGGGGGTCGCAGAAGGGGAGGTGGGTGCAAGATGGGGGGACTGGGTGACCACACTAAGGAGGGAGGGCGCGTCGTGGGATGAGCACTGGGTGTTATACTCTAGGTTGCAAGTTGAATTCAAATAGATTTTTTTTAAAAAAGAAAGAAACACAAAGACAGATAATCCCAACAACATTAACTGTCCTGTAAAAAAGGTACAGTAATAAGGTACGGATTCTTCCCGGTGAAGTGGGAAAATTCCAGGGATGAGGAGACATTTGAACACGATCAAGGAAGGTAACAGCATGCACGTGTGTGTGCATACACGCACACGCCCAAATACCCACAAACACGTACATATGCAAGTGCATAAACATGTACATACATGCGTACATACACACATAAACACATAACGAAGATACACACAAAAACATGCATATGCACACAAACCCCAAACCCACACATGTGTATACACACACAAAGGCACACACGTGCACACACAACAACAAAGATGCATGCAGAACCCAGCAGGTCAAGGGTACTTGGAAGCACATTGTAGGCCATAGGCTTGGTATACACAAAAGCAGGACGGTGTGGCAGGGGCCGTGGTGTTCTCAGAGAATTCAGAAAAGTTCTGAGAGGCTGGAATGTGGGGCATGAGGGGAGAAAGCTGGGGAGGAGCCTGGAAGTCCTGTGATGCCATTAACTGACACGGGGTACACAGGGGAAGCAAACTGGTTGGGGTCGGGAGGTGGTGGCAAAGTAATAAATCTTGTTGGGGATACACTTTTCTATCTCCATCTGTCTCTCCACCCTCTTCCCAAAGCAGCCTGAAAGAGCCCCCCAAAGCTTTGTCATTTGAACTACCATATTTTCCAGAACGCAAAACGGACAACTGAGCAGGAAACAGGATTATTCTCACCAGAGAGTTTCAGATGCCAGCAGTTTGATTTACAGCCATCCTCCACTTTGGAAAAGGATTCCAAAGTGGCCAGGATTCAATATGTGACACTCCTAAGTCTTAACTTTAAAATTATCAGGACTGCTTTGGCAAAGGGACAAGATGACATTCTAATACATGCTATAAATTTGACACGTGATGGTGGATCCTAAACAAATGTTTATCAAATGAATGACTGTAATGACTTTGTGCCAGCCCCTGTGCAATATGCTGCAAATGAAGCAGAGTCCCTGCCCTCAAGCACTTCGCAGTCTAGTGAGGGACAGGTGTGTAAACAAATTGTTACAGTGAGATTGCTGTCATCTAGGAGAAAAAGCAGAAACATAATAAGAGCTCTTTATTGCTAAGGTACAAGGGGCAAAGGGACATGTGGCTCAAGCCTACGGCAGGGACCGGAGTGCCACGTTGAAGAGTCTGATCTTTATCAGGGAGGCAACATGGAGCCACAAAAGGAGCTCTAAGCTGAGGAGTGACATTATCAAGACTGCATTCTGGACCAATCGCTTTGCAGCTGTGTTGGCAATGGCTTGGCTAAAGAAGACTGGGGAGAGGATGGGCCAGCTGGGAGGACATTTCAAATGTGCGGATGATAGATGTTGACTTTTTGAACCAAGGGAGCACCAAGAAGGGACAAAAAGGCAGGCACACATTTAGGAGGTGTCCAGAAGAGAGGTGCGATGGACCTCAGTGACGGATCTGGTACAGGAGGTAAAGGGGAGAGCATACCGAGGGGCCCCCCCTGGTTTCCTGTTTGGGTAACAAAGTGGTTGTCAAAATGCTAACAAGATAGGAGACCCAAGGGGAGGTGGATGGGGAGATGGGATAACTGGGTGATGGGCACTAAAGAGGGCACTTGATGGGATGAGTATTAGGTGTTATACTATATGTTGGCAAATTGAATTTAAATAAAAAAATTTTTTTTAAAAAGGCATGTTGGGGTACCTGGGTGGCTCAGTAGTTGAGCATCTGCCTTTGGCTCAGGTCATTATCCCAGGGTCCTGGGATCGAGTCCTGTGTCAGACTCCCTGCAGGGAGACTGCTTCTCCCTCTGCTTATGTCTCTGCCTCTCTCTGTGTGTCTCTCGTGAATAAAGAAATAAATAAAATCTTTTAAAAAAAGAAGATAAATTTTAAAAATTTTAAGACATGTTAAATAGGAAAAGAAAAGAGAGAGAGAAGAGATCCAAGATGAAAAGCAGTTTGAAGTGGGGAGGTGGAGGGCAGAAGGGAGAAGAAAGGATTCCAAATTGAATATAGTAAATTTGAGGAGCTGAGAGCCATGGAAGTGGGGGGGCCAAGGAAGAAGCTGGATGTTGAAGATATCAGGAAACAAAACAGGGCCAGTGGGACACGCTCTCAACGACCCTGAGTCTCAGAGTCTACATTTGAACAATGAAGGAGCACCCTTGTATGTGACTCCAGGGAGCCTGGAAAGTGCGTCCTTGGGGTGCCAGTGGATGCTTGCAAATGAGCGCTCCTTCACATTGGAAGGAGGGTCCCACACCCAACAAATCTGTCTCGTGCTGTGCCGCAGAGAAGAGTGTTCCCAACCATATCTTTCATGAGAAAGATCTTCAAATGTCTGTTCCCAGGCCCCCAAAGCAGCCCTGATGCCGGCACTGGATTTCATGTTGGCCTGGCCTGAACCCAAACATTGTTCGTTCTCAGGTGCTATTTCTAATGAACCCCCAAAAGATGTTCTGTGTAGGAGTCCTCCCTCTCAGTATCTTCGAGGTAACATCCTTTAGCAAGAGGGACAGTGGGTGGGCTCAGGCTGACCTCTGTGGAGCCACAGCCATTCAGCAGCCACTTCCAGGGCTCACCCCCCTGGACTTGGCACAAATAATTCACATCTTTAGTGAATTATTAAGTATTCATGTTTCAGCAAATAGAGCTGACACAATTGAATATCCATAAGCAAAAAACCACCTCAACCGATATCAACACATTCCTTGCATCATATACAAAAATTAACTTGAAAAGAATCATAAACCTAGGCATAAGACCTTAAACTATAAAATTTATAACAACAACAACAAAAAAAAACCCAGAAGAAAATCTTTGTGACTTTGGGTTAGGCCAAAATTTCTTAGGTAAGACATGACAAACACTAGTCATTTTAAAAAAATTCATCAGTTGAACCCTACCAAAATTTAAAATGTCTTTTCTTACAAAGATGTGATTAAGAAAATTAAAGATAAGTCACAGACTGGAAGAAAGTATTTGCAAAAGACATAGCTGATAAAAGACATAGGATTATCACAACTCAATAATAAGAAAACAAATAACCTGATTTAAAAATGGGCAAAATATGTGAACAGAGAAGATATATGGATGGCAAATAAACACATTAAAAGGTGTTCAAAATCAGTATCTAGGGAAAATCAGTATCAAAATCAGTCACTAGAGAAATGCAAAGTAAAACCACATGAGATACGACTGCACACCTTTTCAAATGGTGATACCAAAAAGAGAGAAAGAGAAAGAAAGGAAAGAAAAAGAATGGAAAAATAAAAGGAAGAAGGAAGGCAGGAATAAAGGAGGGAGTACACAATTCTAGGTGTGTACCCAAGATTAATGAAAACGTGTTCACACAAAAACATGTACAGGAATATAGCAACTTTATTCACAATAGTAAAAAGCTAGAAACAATTTATTCAACTAGTGAATGGGTAAAAACAAACAAAAAAAAATGGTGGTGTATCTGTGCTTACTTCCAGACTCCTTCCTTCCATACTGCTTAGCAATAAAGAGGAACAAACTATGGACGCATGCAGCAAGATGATGAATCACAGATGCATTATAATGCACACACTGCAAGATTCCATCTATGAACTACACGGAAAAGATAAAATTACAGGACAGAACACAGATCAGTAGTTGGCAGGGGTTGGGGGTGGGGGCTTGATGACAAAAGACACAAAGGAACTTCTAAGACTGAAAGCAATGTCCCCTGTCCTGACCATGGCGGTGGTGACACAAGTGTGTGTATATATATATATATATATCACACTTCACGGAACCACTTCAAAAATGGATGGATTTTACTGTACATAAAATAGATCACAATAAAACTGACTTAAAGAGGAAAAATATGACAAAAGTACTTTTATGGGATTTCCCCATTTATTTCCAAGATAATATGCTTATGTACACTGTTCGCCAAACTGCTCACATCATTTGGAACAGAGTTTTATGCTTTTCTTTGTACAACAGGAAGGACAAACTGAGAATGGAAGTCTAATAACCCTAACTACAAAGAACCTAATCATAGCTCATTCCCATGGGTTTGTGTTTCACCTCAGCCAAACATTTTATGAAACCTCAGGTTTGTGTGTGTACATACACACACACACCACAGGGATTTGGGCTCAACACTCATTTGAGCTGTCGTCACGGCTCCTCTTGCGTGCTGCTGTTGGAAATGTAAATTGGAAAAATAAATAAATAAATAAATAAATAAATAAATAAATAAATAAATAAAAGGAAATGTAAATGGATATAGGCTTTGTGGAGGGCAACTTGCATTAAAAGTCTAAAAATGCTCTTTTTTTTTCATCCTGAAGTTCCACTTTATCCTAGGGAATTAATGAGATAAACAAGTATACAGGAAATAATAGTAATAGTTGTAAAAATGGTAACTTACAAGGGTGATCCTTCATAAAGTTATCAAAATACCTAAAAGCACAGACTCAAGGTAAACTGGCTGGTTTGAACGCAACTGTACAACTCACTAGCTGTGTGACCTTGAGGTAAGTTACTAAATCTCTCTGTGTCACAGTTTCATTATCTGTGAAATGGGGGTAATAATACTATGTATATTTTAGGGTTGTTGAGGGATTAAATGAGATGACGTATGTAAAGGCCGATAGTAAGCTTTCTAAAAACATTAGCTACTGTTATGAGCTGAATTGTGCCCCTCAAAATTCATACATTGAAGTCCTAACTCCCAGAACCTCAGAATGTGACTGCATTAGGAGATAGGGTCTTTAAAGAAGCAGTTAAGTTAAAATGAGGTCATTAAGGCAGGCCCAACTACAATATGACTCATCGCAAGAAGAAGAAATTTGGACACACCCAGGTACAGAGGGAAGACCCTGTGAAGACGCAGGGAGAAGGTGGCCATCTACAAGCCATGGGGAGAGGTCTCAGGAGGAAGCAACCCTGCAGACATCTTCATCTCTGGACTTCTAGCCTCCAGAATTATGAAGAAATAAATTCCTGCTATTTAAGCCACCCAGTCTGTGGCACTTTGTCACAGCAACCTTAGTAAATAAATGTAGGGATTAAATCACCAAGTAGAGGGACTGGTTAAGTGCATTTATAATGTCATACAATGATATGCCATGCAGCCACTAAAGACAATGCTCTTGGTATACATTTACTGACCTATAATAAAATATTACTAAGGTGAGGGGATACTGGCTATATAATAGTATGAGTAGAATAACACTCTTGTGTATGTGTGTATGTACATAAATAAGATATGGAAAGCATGATTATTTTTGAGAGGGAAAATCTTATGGGATTTCTCTTCTTTTTGCTTATTTGACGTTTTGAATTTTTGTATCATGAACAGAGATTGCTCATGCATTCCAAGAAAAAGTGTAGCTGCTTTTGGAGCCAAACACCCTGAGGTTGGCCACAGCTGACATCACTCAACAGGGATCCCCGGACAGGAGCTGGAGGAAGACAGGGATCAATGGGTCCATGTCTGACTTCGGGATAGAGGGGTGTGGACAGGTCATCCCCATTTGAAAAACCCAAATTAATCAATTCTGGAGAGTTCATTTCTGACCAAAGATTCCAGCACAGATTCAAAATAGAGCCCCCCTCATTCTCTCTTTCACTGCCACCAGCACCTCCCTCCTCCATGCCTGTCTTTCTGGAAAGCCCACAGGGTATAAACACAGTGTGCCAGGCTCCAGGGGCCAGGAGCAGCCTGCAAGACATTTAGATTTGCCCCTAGGATTAATGACTTCAAGAAGCGTTTGCCAGGAACTCTTCAAAGCTGAAAACAGAAGCCCTGGAGCATTAAATATAAATAAATACTTAGTCGATTGGTTTCTTCCTTGCTTTTCAAAGGGCAATTTACTTCCTGGATTACCATTACAGTAGTCTGCTCTCCGGAAACCAAGATTATTCAAGGGCCACAGCTCAGGGTTGGGGCAAAAGAAAAAAAAAAATCTAAAGATCACCTTGATATAGATCCACTGTGAGCTGTATTTCCTTGTAGTTAGCTTGCATCTGGAAAGGCAGAAGCAAAAGCGTTATTGTTGTGTGGGCCCCATCTAAGGCATATTGTTTCTGACTGCCGACTTGTACTTTTCGCCCTTCGAGGTATACTAATTCCATTTGGGGGATGGAATGGGGGACAGGGGAAGCCCAGTTTCTCTATGTTAACAGGAAAGCAGGTGTCCGTCACTGTAGTTCAGGCAGAGATTCAATTCAACAAACATTTAATGAACTTCTAGAATGTGCCAAAAACTGTAATGAGGCCAGGGAGAATGCTACAATTTGAGACCTGGTGCCCACTGTCAGAAAATAGGCACTTCATTGGGTTCACATGAGCAAAATAAGGCTAAAGAGATAGTTATCACAACAGCATAGGTTTCTAACCAAGGCCAACAAATGGGTCCCTGGTCTGTGCCTTGCAGACACTGGGTCCCTGGTCTGTGCCTTGCAGACACTGCTGGCAAAGTGTGCATGTGTGTGCCTAGAGACCTACCCTAGGGGAGAGGGCCAGATGGTCCTTGGATCTCTCGAAGGGCTGTGGGACCCTCAAGGCAAGAGACTCTTGGAATAAAGATGGGGAGGTGCATTCTGATATCTTCCCTTGTGCCCTGCAGCATCTTAGGGTGAAGTGGTGACTCCTGAGACAGGAGTGTGGGGAGTGTGGTTATTTAATTCCATTTCAGGAAGAGTTTTCTCATGTTCTGATAGAGTCCCTCTCACAATCAACTCCCCATGGGCAGTCTTGGAGCTGAGGACATTAGGTCTTGCCCTCCAGGAAGAGCACCCATATTCATGTTAGAAGACTTTGAGAGAGTCTTTCAAAGTGTTCCAGACTTTGCTGGCAATGTCACTGCTGCCACTGTGAAAGGCTCCCATTGCCTATCTTGTATTTGGTATTTCTCATGCAGTTTTAACCCACATGAAAAACATATTCCCAGAATCACAGAAAGTCTGTCCATAATTTAAAGGATATTTTTCTTACCCTAAAGAGTCTCAATAAACTTTGGAAAGTGATACCAGAATTCCCCTAGGAGCACCTGGGTGGCTCAGTGGGTTAAGCGTCAGACCCTTGGTTTTGGCTCAGATCATGATTTCAGGGTCATGGGATCAAGCCCTGCATCAGGCTCCATGTTCAGCAAGGAGTCTCTTTCTCTCCCTTTCCCTCTGCCCCTCCCCCCATGCATGCTCACTTTCTCTCTCTCTCTCTATCTCAAATAAATACATCTTAAAAAAAAAAAAAAAAGAATTAACTTAACCACCTCACAGATCCACTTTCCCAACCCTATGGGGCATATGCTGGTGACAGGTTCATTTTGTGATCTAATTGGCTAGAACAGGAGACAAATCACCCCCACGAGAATGTTCATTTGGGCACTTTATATACAAAGAAGAATTCTTGACCTTCAAGGTGTTGAAAAAACTGGTCTTCCCATCTTATCAACTCTGTTTTTCATTTTCCTTCCAGCAACCAAATACTTTTCTTTTAGAGATTTTCCATATGCTATTTCATATGCTATTTCATTTCAGAATGCCCATTCTCCTCTTTTCGATGACCTGTCAGCCATGTTTCCTTCAAAATCTGACTTAGAATGTTCACTCTTCGCCAACACTTCAGTCAAACCCACCCACTCCCAATCACTCCATTGCCTACATTCCTTAAAGGCTTCCTAGCTCCAAGTCCACTATAGGTAGGGATCCAAGATGCCATTGATGTGATGCATGTTTATCTAGCTCGCATCATGGGCCACACAGTGAAATGAGGAACTTCATGTAAATTCTACATAATCTTGCCAGGTAGGGTTATTGTTATGTTTGACAGACGAGGCAACAGAAACACATAGAGGGTAGAAAAACTAAGTCCAGATGCAGAGGTATGAATTCAAAGCCACCCACATCTAGCTGTAAAAGTAATTGACCTTGTAGAGCACTCAGTATGTGCCAGGCACCGCTCAAGAGTTTCACTTATTCTTTTTTACATTTTTACAAAAACTCTAGGAGAGAAGTACTATTATTATCCCCACTTTACAGACAAGTAAACTGAGGCAGAGAGGTGAAATACTCAAAACCACACAGCAAATACCAGTAGAACTGCAATTTCAACTCAGGCTATCTGACCAATGTTCATGCTCTTCACCACTGCAGACTTTGAAGGTACAACGTCAAGGTCACCCTTATTCCTCTAAACCACAATATTAATTTATACTCCACTTGTTGTTTTGTGAGGTGATCAGGTCCTTTTAACACACATTTGCTTTGTTTCAATGACAGAGTCACAAACTCATTCATTTCTCCATGTCTTGAACAGGTGTTATTGAAAGTCCACGGTTGTCTGGGCATCTGGGGAGGCTCACAGCTGTTTGCTGAAGGCTTATATCACCCCTCTACATTGGGGACCGCCCATGAAATGCAGAGAGATTTGGAGTTTGATTAGCCCTTAGAAAAATTTGTAACTGGATCTAGGCTGATGATTGTAGAAAATTTTACTGGATAAATAGAATAGAACTGATCAAAGTACTGGTTATTCCAAAATGGAGGGAAGTATAATCCAGTCCTCTTTAGAGAATTGCTTTCTTCTTTCTTTTTCTTGAGAGATTACTCCTCCTGAAACACAATTTTCATTGTGTCTGTCTAGGGAAACAAACAAACAAACAGTGTCTTGAGCTGTATTTGTACAAACTTTCATGCCAGATCAGGAGCTTCCACACTTGGACACTGCTCTTGTGCAGCTTCATGTTCTATGACCCCTGGGTGTGGACCATGAGTTTGTTCATTCATTTGTTTATTCATTCATTCATTCTTTCTTTCATTCATTCATTCAACAAATATTTACAGGGGGCTTACTTTGTGCCAGGCACAGTTCTAAGCACTAGAGATACAGCAGTGAACAAAACAGATAAAGTTCTTATCTTTATGGGATTTATGTTGTAGCTGAGGGAAACAGACGATAATCACATAAATACTATATATAAAGTGCTGGCAAGTGCTATGAAGATAAATGAAACCAAGATAAGGTGAGAAATGGGTGCTGGGGACAAAGTGACTATTTTGCATAGTGTCATCAGAGCTTCCTGTCTGAGAAGGCAATATTTAAGCAGAGATCCAAAAAAGGATGAGGCAGTAAGATGTGCAAATCTAAAAAAAAAAACAAAAGACATGTGCAAATCTGCAGGGAGGTCATTCAGGTGCCAGAAATAGCAGTTTCAACGACCCTAAGGCATGAGAGTGTTTGGCTGGTTTAAGGAACATCTAGGAAGGATGTGTGGCTGTCACAGAAGAGGTCAATGGGAATAGACCCTGTGGAGCCTGGCAGGCCACTATTCCTTGGCTTTACTTTGAGTGAGATGAGAAGCCTTAAGAAGAGTCCAAGTAGCCTGCCCCTGCTGGTCCCTGCATCCCACCTTCCGGGCCTTGTGTTCATCTAGCCCATTCCCTCACCCCACTCCCAGCCTGCCAAGCTAAGGGATCAGCAATTGGTTACCTGTCCAGATAGGAACCATCATTATTGTCTTTCTAGATCATGTTAATCTTAGCTTTTCCTGAGCTCCTATTGGGCAGACCACATGGCAGTCTTTGAAAGTTGCCATAGTCGTCGTCGTCTTCTTCTTCTTCTTCTTTCTTCTTCTTCTTCTTCTTCTTCTTCTTCTTCTTCTTCTTCTTCTTCTTCTTCTTCTTCT
The DNA here is from genome assembly GCF_018345385.1 of Vulpes lagopus. Lineage (NCBI taxonomy): Eukaryota > Metazoa > Chordata > Mammalia > Carnivora > Canidae > Vulpes > Vulpes lagopus. The sequence continues at coordinate 120,006,025 of NC_054824.1, read as the reverse complement.
TTCTTCTTCTTCTTCTTCTTCTTCTTCTTCTTCTTCTTCTTCTTCTTCTTCTTCTTCCTCTTCTTCTTCCCCTTCTTCTTCTTCTTCTTCTTCTTCTTCTTCTTCTTCTTCTTCTTCTTCTTCTTCTTCTAGTATTGTTGACACACAGTGTTACCATCTGTTTCAGGTGGCATCCCTCTTCATACATGTAACCTTCCTGGTAAGCTGATAACATCTACATCCAAGTCCCCAGGCTACACCCATCTCCAGGGCCCAGTGGACCCTCTCATCAGGACTCATTGGTCCAGACTCCTCATCACATCCAATGTCAGACTCATCAAGCTCTTCCTGAAATGTGCTTCCCTACTCCCCTTGATCTTTATCTTGGTAAGAGGCTTCACCCAGGCACCCCCTGGTTTGGAGGGCAGCCTCTGCAGCTCCACACCTACTCCCTTCCAGTCCCCACATACCCTCTGCCCAGCACTTCCCTCCACTCTCACCTCTGCCACCTTGGCTGAGACCCTAACTCCTCTCCTTTTGACAGTGTGCTCCTCTCTAACCAATCTTCCCCCCTTGCTCCTCGGGAGATGTTTCTGGAAGGTAAATCTGCCCTCATGATTCCTCTGCTCAAAATCCTTCAGTCGTCCCTATGGCTCTCAGAATAATGTCCAGACTCCTTTGTTTGGCAAAATTTAAAAAACAGAATAAAGTCTCTAGGACCCAACAACTCTGTTTATTCAGAATTGAGATTCAGCATTTCCACAGAGTAGAAGCATGGAATTAAACTAAAAAAGGAAACTATCAGGGAAAAAGATTCACAAGTGTGCTGTGTTAAGGTTGAAAAAAATATAAGCTTAAGTGGAACAAAATAAAGATAACTTGGCTTAATAGCTATTTCCTGAAAAACAAGTACTCTAGGGTTTCTGACAACTGTAAATTCAATATGTGACAATAGCATGCTGTCACTATCAGCAGAAATGCCACTCCCAGGTCCTGCTCTGTGGATGACACATTTTAAGTGGAATATTGGCATCCTGGAGTTTCCCCAGAGGATGATGGCTAAGACAGTGAGATTCTGCAGACCTAGCCAGGTAGAGAAGTTTTCATTTGTTTGACTTTCATTCAACCCAGTTGAAATATGTCCTTGAACATTATATACCATGTTTGAAATTACAAAAGTATGTTATGAAACTTAAGATAGCTTCCAGATCACCCCCTACCTTAGGACTCTAGATACCCCTCACCCTGCTTCACCTTTCCCCCATTTTCCAAGCACTTATCTCCTTCTGATATACTATATACTTTCCTTATTTATTATGTATATTATTACCTATCTCCCCTGCTAACTTTATAACCTCCAAGAAGGCAGGGATCTTGGTTGCCTTTAATCAGGGAGGATCCCAATTGCCTGCAACAGTATCTGGCATATAGCAGGTACTCAATATATACAGAATAGAGACATAGAGATAGTATGCATACATACACACTATATACATATATAATTTTACATATATGCAGTGTATAAATGATAGTCTAGTGGAGGCTGACACAAAATTCTACCCATCAATATTACTATCTCTCCCGTTCAGCACAATTGGAAAATGTGCCTTCTATATTTTCACCAAAATTACTAATCTAATGTGCCTTCTACATTTTCATCCAAGTTGTTGGAAAGTGTAGGGCTATAGGTATGCTGATGTATGTGCTCCAAGAGTATGTACAAGGATATCCATGGTCACAGGATCAGATGTAGCAGATTATATGCACTTGTCAATCTACAGAGATCTGGTATGCTCATGTGATAGACTATCATGAGTCTTTTTTTTTTTTTTTTTTTTTAGTGATCTGCAGGTAGTGGCTTATCAGATCTATAATTATTGATTTAACCAGATCTCCAAGATATGTTATTACATTAAAAAATGGATTTCCTTCTTTTCTTATGGCTGATTGAATCCTGCCTTTTAAGACAATATAGCTGGACTTGAAAACATTATGCTAAGTGAAATAAGTCAGGCAGAGAAAAACAAATCTTGTATGCTATCACTTATTTGTAGACTCCAAAAAAGTCAGACTCATAGAAACGGGAAATAGAATGATAGTTACCAGGGGTTGAAGAAAGGAGGAAACCGGAAGATGGTGGTCAAAAGGTACAAACTTCCAGTTATGAAGTGAATAGGTTCTGGAGATCTGATGCACAGCATGGTGACTGTATAGTTAGTAATACTTTAATACTCTATTACATATTTTAAAGCGGCTAAGAGAGTGGATCTTAAATACTCTCACCCCACACCCACATGTGAAGGTAATTATGTGAGGTGATAGAGATGTTAACTATCCTTACTGAGATCATCATTTCGCGATATATACCTGTGTCAAATCACCACGTTGTATATACGGTGTTGTATATCAATTACATCTCAAGAAGCCTTGGGGGATGTGGAAAGTGCATAATGTCATTTATTATCCTCCTATGTTTGTTTGTTTTTTACAATGGGGGCTTGAACTCACAACCCTGAAATCAAGACCTGAGCTAAGATCAAATGTCAGATGCTCAACCAACTGAGCTCCCAGGTGCCCCCTGCATTTTTTTTTAATCCTAAGAAATGACTGCATCAGGCTTGCCCCTGCTTTTGCTTTGGTTTCTTTGCTTGGATGTTTGTGGTTGCATTAGTATTTATTTAATGGGTCTGTTTAGGAATAATTGAACAACCAAACATTAACCAAGCCCCTGTTGAGTGGGGCCTGGGACCTTTAAATATGTTATTTCCTTTAATCCTAGGACACAGTGGTCACTATTCCTATTTCAAAGTTGAAGAAATTGAAACTCGGGGGCTTGCCCGGAATCACACAACTCCTGAATTCTACTGGACCTTACCCTTCCATCCCCACACCTCTGTCAGGGCAGTCTGCGCGGGCATCTGTCTGCATCGCCTCCCAGCACCTGGACTACGCCGTGGGCCACTTTACTGGAGCACAGGCCTTCCAGGCACTCTGTCCTCCTGGCTTGGAGGGGCCATGCCGGCTTATCCCCTCTCCCCTGCAGAGATGTGGAATGAGGAGGTATTGTGACAGCCCTGTCAGAGAGCAGCTTTGTCTCTCACCTGCCCAGGAAACAGAAACCTTGCAGACACGCATGTCTGCCCAGGCAGGAGAACAGCCACCAGCCCCACGATGACATGCAGGACACCTGGTGCCAGGCTGTCCCACTGGCCTCCCTACTAGCATTTGAGTTTCCTCTCTTACTTCAGGGCTACAGGGAAGACAGAAGCATCATCCCATCAGGGCAGCCCCAAAATCAGGACAAGCTCTGTTATGTCTAAGGCAGAAGGCTGGAATTTAGTTAATTTTATCAGTTTAGGTAATTCAACTGTTTTAATGAAAAGAGGTGACCTTGGGGCTTATGGCGTCACAGATAAGGAGTGTGGACAGCAGCAACAGATGGGTGACCTTGTTCTGCCTATTAACTGCTTTCCTTCCCGTCTGCTTTTCCACACCCCGCTCCCTGATTTCATTTTCTAGTCCAAGGTTTTAACACCAGGAGGGGAAGGAATAATTAGCACAGCCAAGCCTTGGGAAAATGCTGTTTCAGGGCAATCCACATGTGCTTCTCTGGATCCACAGCCTTCCAGCAGCTGCAGGCACCCACAGGAGGAGCAAGGCAGCCAGCCCGGCTCCCGGGGGGCAGGGGGTAAGGTGTCTGCAGGGCCAGGCCTGCTGTCTGGGCTGAGGCCCTCGGGGTTGCGTGAACCCAGGTGGCCGAGGAAGTGAGGGAGCTCTGCTAATTCTCAGCTGTGCTAATTCAATCCCATTCGACAAACATTTATTGAGCGTTTATTAATGCTAGGATTCAAAGTCAGAAGCTGAGGATTGGAAGAGAAGTGGTGATATTTGTCCCCACCACCCACCAAAGAACCAATCTGTTGGTTTGGGTTGACAGAGCCCAACGGGTGACCTGCCTAGGTGTCCTGCCTGGGGATCAGAAGGAAATTACTGGAATAGACTAAAGCGAGAAATGGGCCCAAGAACTGAAAACTGGAGGGACCACTTGGCCCCGGGAAACTGGCTCAGAAAATGAGAAGGAGCCACAGCAGGCAAGGACAGGGAGAGGCTTGGAGGACCCGAGGTGGTTCCTTATTATAAATATTCCATCCCATTACCACCTTAAGGATGTCTGCAGTTCTCATCTTGTAGGTGCTATTTTGTGGCTTGAAAATATGTTTTCCTGAGATAAATGTCATGTGATAGGGGGTGTGTGAGTGTGTGTGTGTTTGTGTGGTTACCGTGCTTGAACAGTAACCTCTAACTGTTCTGAGGCAGAACTCTAACTGAGGCAGTTAGAGTACTGCCTCTAACCAGTTCCATCTTTGACTTACACCTTGAGTTTATTCACCACACACTTCTATTAATTCTATGCATCTAACCGGAAACCCACTGTGTAGAGTTTTGACGTATTTCAGACATGAGACAACTTCACTGGCTTATTTATGAGGAGTATGATCATACAATGTACCCTACAGGTATTGCTCTAAAAATAATCTATCTCATATGTAAATGACTTTCCAAGTCAACGCTGCAGTAAATCCCTGGAAATTTTCAAACAAGGGAGTTTCATTTATTTGGCATTATTAGTTTACAATCTGTTCCACACAAGCGCCTGCACAAAACCTTTGTTTTAGCTAAAACGTGCTTTCAAAAATAGAGTGTGCTGTCTCCTCTCTGCCTTCTAAAATAGAGTGTGCTGAACATTTTCTCCATGACTCACGGTATCATTAATTATATAATGATAGCACTTCAACATTGTACAAAACAGTGCCTCCAAGTGCTATTGAAGTGCACTGAGCTGTTTCCCTTTACACTGACACTGAATTTATTATTTTTTAAATTTAAGCTTATATTTTTTAATAATTTTTTCCTTCTTTCCCCAATGTTAAGCTGTAACTTTTAAAAATTGCTTTTAGCGTTCCAAATTTATCGCATCCACTTTGCTGCTGACACTGATAACGATGACAACAATACTAATATTAATAGCTATTTATTAGGCAGTTACCATGTTACCTGGCACCGTGCTAAGCACTTCAGGAATATTTCTTCATTTAATCCTTGTAAGATCCCCATGAAGCAGATACTATTATTACCGTACATTGACAGATGAGGACACAGGCTTAGAGAGATAAATTAACTTGCCCTTCTTCACACAGCTGGAGGCAGGAGAGGAAGTTACACCGTCCAAATTCAGAGTTCATGCTGTTTACCACTCTGCTGTACTGACTCCTACTGTGGCCTGGTCTACAAGCCAATTAAAACCAGTTACAAGTATTTCCAAACTAAGAGTTCCTAGGCTCCAACTGAGGATCTATGATGTTCTCCAGTTTGTAAAGTCCCTGAGCTTTCATGGATGTCCTTTCTTCTCTATCATCTTTGTCCCCAGCATAGTTGAAATAGCCAAGATTGCTGATAAAGTGAAGCTGGCTACCTAAGGTGCTTTGTTTTATTTTTCTGGAAAAACACCTTGCTTTTATATAGCACTAATCCTAGAATTTGTTCAGAAACATACATATTGAGCACCTTATTTATCTTTACAACATCTCTGACATATACTTTTGTTAACAGGCATTATTATGGCAGCTTTACAACTTTTTAAAAAGATTCTATTTATTTATTTATTTATTTATTTATTTATTTATTTATTTATTTATTTATTCATGAGAGACGTAGGAAGAGGGAGAAGCAGGCTCCCTGCAAGGACCCTGATGAGGGACTCTATCCCAGTCCCCAGGATCATGCCCTGAGCCAAAGGCAGACGCTCAATCACTGAGCCACCCAGGTGTCCCAGCTTTACAGCTTTTTTTTTTTTTTTTTTTTTTTTTTTAGCTTTACAGCTTTTAAAATGAAGTTAGGAACACCAAACACTGAAATGAGAATTCTCTGGGCACCTGGGTGGTTCAGTCAGTTAAGCATCTGCCTTTGGTTCAGATCATGATCTCAGGGTCCTGGGATTGAGCCCTGTGTCAGGCTCCCGGCTCAGTGGGGAGTCTGCTTCTTCCTCTCCCTCCCCCTGCTCATTGTCTCTCTCTCAAATAAATAAATAAAATTTGGAACACCTGAGTGACTCAGTGGTTGAGTGTCTGCCTTCGGCTCAGGTCATGATCCCAGAATCGTGGGATCGAGTCCTGCATTAGGCTCCCCATGGGGACCCTGCTTCTCCCTCTGCCTATGTCTCTGCCTGTCTCTCATGAATAAATAAAACCTTTAAAAATTGTTTTAATTTTAAAAATACTTTTAAAAATTAAATAAATAAAAATCCATAAGAAGCATGGATGTGCATGCTGATCCCAACATTTCCTTGACCCATTGTCCCAACTGTAGGACCACTTGGCCCTCAGAAGCCCAAGACCTACTCAGATACCATTAGGCAAATATTTGCTCTCCTTTTCTGTTCTTTTTCACGGTTTTCCACTGCTTCCACACTGCTTGCTGACGTAGGAGGACCCATGCCAGGTGCCAGAGGCAGCTTTCTTCCCTCCCATTCCTTCATGCATCTAGCTGCTGTAGAATCAGAAGGGGATGCAGACTTGGTGCATCAGATGGCCTTATCTCTTCACCTTCTCAGCAAATGGCTATCTCATCCTTCCAGTCCTCAGGTTAAGCCCTTAAAGTCATTCCTGACTCCTTTCTTTCTCATATGCCATATCCAATCCATCAGAAAATCCTGTCAACCCTACGCCTCAAAATAGGTCCAGAATCTGATTCCCCCTCTCCATGCGCCTGGTCACTACCTGATTCAGGCCACCCTCACCCTCTTGGTTATGGCAATGCCCTCCCAGGTAGCTCCCCACTCCCAAACATGCCTCCTCATTCTAAGCTCCAGATAGTAGCCAGAGCAACTCTGCCGCAAGCGAAGGCAGATTGTGTCACTCGTCCACTCAAAACCTTCCCATGGCCCCAGCTAAGCAGAACTACCGCCACAGGCCTTTTGAAGGCCTGCACATCCCTCACCTGGTCTCCTCCACCCACTCTGTCACCCTGCCCTCTCCTGTCACATGGCCTTCTCTAGTAACAGTGGTGTGTATGTCCTCCCAGAATTCAGGTTTTGGTTTTCTTGAATCTCAAGCTTTTGACCTGAAAAGGAACACTGCAGTGCAGTACAAAGAGCTGCCCAGTGGGCCTTGGAGGCCTTGGCGGTGTTTGGCTTTCCTCCCACAGCCGGCAAAGGGGCCTAAGCAGCCCCACCCTGGGCACTGGACGGTTCCCTCCATCAAGCAGGTGTGCTCCACCCGCCAGCGCCTGCCCCTCCCCTGCAGGCCACAGCAAACACTGGTGGCGACAGTCAGGACACACTTTCTTTTCCTGTTTGCTGTAGGTGGCAGCATGCCCAGGGCTGGCCCAGCACTGGCATTTCAGGGAGAAATTCCTGGCTAAAGAGACACCTAGAGAAAAAAAGGAGGCATGGAAATCCCTACAGGTTTCAACAGTTATCCTCCAAGGCCCGCTGGAAAGAGGGCAGGTTAACAGGAAGGCTTGAGCGCTAGCTCAGGCCCCAGCAAAGCCCAAGTCAGACAGCTGGGTGTCAGGAGGCGGGAGTCCTCTGTAGGCCAGCCCCCCGCTAGGGGTCAACATCTGGGTGCCCAGGCAGCCAAGGCCAAGTTCTTTCCCTTGCCTCACCACTTCTCAGTGTCCAGGGTCAAGGAAGGGTCAGCCAGCTGGCAGATCAGGGCTCCTCCAGTTTTCTATCAGCCACATCCCACAGCACCTACACACAGTAGACGTCCCAAGCGTGCTTGCCTGGGAGAGGAGTGTGTCAGAGCCAGCCCTCTTCCTGGCCCCCTGCTCTGACCCCCTTTCCCTTTGATTAGGAACCCAGACCCCACTCCCAGGTGTTCTTCAAACCCATTCCTCCCGGTATACAAATGACTACTTCCCCTCTGCCTTCCGTCCTTTTGGAGGGACAAAAGGGCCCTGCACCCAGAAAAGCTGTCTCCTGGAGTCAAGAGAATTCCTGGAATGGGCAGGGGCCTCGCCTGAGAAAGAGAAAGGAGAAGTGTAGGTAAAAGCAGAGGGGAGCAAGGGGAAGATCAAAGAGAGCCTGGACAGGGTCAGGAGGAGGGAGTGCTGGCAGGGAGACAAATGAGGCTCCCTGAGGGGTCAGCGGAGGGACAGGCGTGCCTCCGCTCAAATGCACAGTGTTGGTGCAGAAGCGCTTGGGGAAGACGGGTCACCGCAGAGACAATAGATGGAAAAGATAAGAGAAGGTGTAAATTAATGGAGAAAAGGGCCGGCCAGAGATAAGGATATCTCCCTCTAATTAAAAACGTACAACCTCTCCATCTCCAAGGTTGGTGGTGTCCCAGACTGTCCTGAATCTGAGCTGGGGTGGGAGCTGAGGCCCAGAAGGGGCAGAAATTGGTCCAGTTAATGATTAGCTCCTCACTGACTCAGCTTCACCCTCAGACAAGAGGAGTTACCTGAGAGGAAGCAAGTGGCTCACCTAACTCAGGAAGAGCTGTTGGGAACTTCTTGCTTTTCACGGCATCCTCACTGCTGAGGTTGGCCAGGATAGGTCTTTTCCTGATGTCTCAGGCTTTTGTTGTTTGTTGGTTGTTTTTGTTTCTGGTTCTAATATTCTAAGCTCCGCCTCAAACTCTGATTGTACTTGAACTTGATCTTGCCGGTTCCACATCCAAAAAAGGGTGCCCGGTTGGCAATTTCTGGCCAGACTCATCTGCCTACAGTCAGAGCTAGTTAACTCACAGAATGGGAGAGACAGTAGATTCTAGAGCCAGGCTGCCCGGGGCCATGTCCTGCCTTGTCCACTCACTACCCGTGTGACTTAGTACAAGATACTTGACTTCTCAGGGCACCTGGTGGCTTAGTGGCTAAGCATCTGCCTTCGGCTCAGGTTGTGGTCTTGGGGCCCTGGGATCAAGTCCCGCATCAGGCTGATTCTCCCTCTGCCTATGTCTGCCTCTCTCTGTGTGTCTCTCATGAATAAATAAATAAAATCTTTAAAAAAAAATGATACTTGACTTCTCACAGGCTGTCGTGTGTGCCAAGCACATAGTAAGCACTCAATAAATGCTAAGTTATCCTCATCACCATCATTGTCAATTCAATCAGTACCATTTTATCCCCTCCATGGGAGCCACAGGCCCATTTCCTGACTGAGCATGTCAGAGCCCTCTCATTCCCTCAGCACTGATGCCTGTGGACATACCCTAGGATAGATGTTTCAGAGGATGAGACAAAGGAACAAATAGTTCAGTTGTAAGTTGTGGGGGCAGGAAGAGGTAACTCCAGACACCCATGAATACTGTCTGGAAATTCCTGAATCCTCTCTCCCTCCTCACATCCAGTCCTTCACCAATCCTGTCTAGTGTACCTCCAGAATAAACCCTGCCTCCATTCACTTTCTTCCACCTCCCTGCTGCCCCCTCCAGTCAAGGCCACCATGATTCCCTCCACTTAGACTGCTACACTAGCCCTCTGACTGCCCCCCCCAACTTCAACTCCTACCTGCATCCCTAATCTGTTGTTCATGCAGAATGCACAGTGATATTTGAAAAGCTATGACTACAGAAACTACATCATTCTCTTGCTAGAGTCTCCTCCCCCAGCCCTCAATGGCTTTTCCCTGCACTTCAGATAAAATCTCAAGTTCTTAGCTTCGTTAAAAGACCCTGTATGACTGGCCCCTGCCCACCTGTACAATCTCACCCAGAGCCACGCTCCTCCTTGTCTACCACACTCCAGCTTCGCTGGCTTCCTTTCGGTTCTTCAAACACCCTTTCCTCCTCTTCAAAGGCCCAACTCCTTTTCAAGTCTTAGCGTCAATGGCATGTCTTCAGAAAAGCCTTCTCTGGTCACCCTCTCTAAATAACTCCCCAACTCCTCCCTTTGACTGTGCTTCACAGCATCATATTCATTTTGTCCACTGTGTTTATTTTTATAACTAGATATTTACTTGTTTTTTGTTTTTGTCTCTGTCATGATGCTGCACTAATGCGAAAAAAAAGAGGCTTTTGTGAAGGATGAAGAACTGAGGAACATGAATAATTTATATCTCTAGTATTGGGGATTCTGGGAAGAAACAAGGAAAAGGAAGGAGACAGGAAGAGAAAGCCATCAATTTCAAAACCTTTATTCCAAGATGGCAGAGTGAAGATATCTCCATTTGCTTCTCTTCTCAAAACATTTTTTTAATCCAAAAACACTGAAAACAAGAAACGAACACAAAATTAGAAATCCAATGCAAGTAAAAGATATTTAACTTCAGACAAAAATAAAAGAAGGACAAAATTGATGGAAGAGCAGTTAATATAGAGGATAGGAATAAAAGGGCAAACAGAGGATTTGTTTGAAAATTTGTGTAAGAAGCAGTCACTTCCCTACCTCTACATTCCAGTCAGGCAACTACTTCTCACCATAGCCATCCCCATAATGAAACTAAAAAGTCATTCTCTGGAGAAGTTAAACAGAATATTCTACTTTCAAATACAAGGAATTTCAGAAATATATAAAAAAAGAGAGGGAAGTGTTACGGGCTGAATTGTGCCCCCTTCAGAATCCATATGTTGAAGTCCCAACCCCCAGTATTTCAAAATGAGGCCATGAGGGTGGGACCAATATGACTGGTGTTCTTTTTTTTTTTTTTTTTTTTTTTTTTATTTATGATAGTCACACAAAGAGAGAGAGAGAGACGCAGAGACATAGGCAGAGGGAGAAGCAGGCTCCATGCACCGGGAGCCCGATGTGGGACTCGATCCCGGCTCTCCAAGATCGCGCCCTGGGCCAAAGGCAGGCGCTAAACCGCTGCGCTACCCAGGGTTCCCATGACTGATGTTCTTATAAGAAAAAAAAAGAGACAGCAAGGATGTACATGCGCAGAGGAAAGATCATGTGAGGATACTGGGAGAAGGCAGCCATCCGCAAGTCAAAGAGAGAAGCCTCAGAAAAAAACCAAACTTATCAGTGCCTTGATCTTGAACTTCTAGCCCTCAGAACTGTGAGAAAATAAATTTTTATTGTTTAAGCCATCCAGCCTGTGTTATTTTCTTATGGCAGCTCTAGTAAACTAATACAGGGAGGGAGGAAATTATCCAAAAATTAATAATATAAGAAAACTTGAGGAGCATCTGGTTGGCTCAGTAGATAGGACATGCAACTCTTGATCCCAGGATCATGAGTTCAAGCCCCATGTTGGGCATAGAGTTTAAAAACAAAAAACTAATGAACAAATGAATGAAAGAAAGAAAGAAAGAAAGAAAGAAAGAAAGAAAGAAAGAAAAGAGAGAGAGAGAAGAAGGAAGGAAGGAAGGGAGATAAAGACAACTTGAAGGACAAACTAAGTCTCTGGATCCGAGCACAAAGAATGAAGACAAAAACACAGCATCACTAAATTTTACAAATAAATGAATAGAAGATTCTAAAAGCTTCCAGAAAGGAACTATAGGTCATACTTAAGGGGTCATGTGTAAGAATGGAATGAAACTTTTTGACACCATCATTGAATGCTAGAGGATAATGAGATAAGGTCCTCAAAATTCTAAGTACAAATTATTTTCTACTTGGAATTTTTATATCCAGTCAAGTAGCAATCAAATGTGAGAGTAAAATAAAAACATATTTTAGATGTTAAAGAGAATGGGGGGGGGGGGATGTACCCGCTACACACTCTTTCTCAAGAAGATACTAGGGAATATGTTCCAGAAAAATGAAGTAAGTCAAAAGAGTAAAACCTGATCCAGCAAGGAAAGAATCCAGCAGAAAAGAGAAGGAATGTAATCTCTAACATGACAGTGAAGGGGAGTTGCATGACACTAGCTGTATAACTGCAGATCAACCTGAGCAACCATTTCGGATTGAAACAGAAAGTCAAAGATTCCAGTGGAAAATGTCAACAAGCACTTAGATTTAAAAGTAAAGGAGCTACTGATGAATGAGGGAAACTTACCCACTTAAAAAAACTAAGTAGATAAAATAAATCAACCATGATTATCTCCAGGAAAAACAAAATTTGAACAGGAAAGGAAATGTAATCAGAATGCAGAATTTGGTTTAGCCATAAATAGGATTTATAAATCCATAATAATTAAAATCTAAATATGAATGCAATCAGAATTGGGATATAATTATATTCTGAGAATAAAAGAAGGAGAGAGGAATTTAAATGAGTTATTATTTCATAAAAGGAAGCCCGTGGTTTATGTCTAGAACTGATTAATCAAGTATATCCATATTTTTTTAAAGATTTTATTTATTTATTCATGAGAGACACAGAGCGGGGGGCAGAAACATAGGCAGAGGGAGACGCAGGCTCCATGCAGGGAGCCCGATATGGGACTCGATCCCAGGACTCCAGGATCATGCCCTGGGCCAAAGGCAGGCACCAAGCCGCTGAGCCACCCATGGAGCCCTCAAGTATATCCATATTATTTAGAAATATGAATATAGGAGACAACCTTCTATTTGACCATAATTGAATAATAAGTTTTGGACTTAGTTTACAAACTTAAACAGCTATAACACTAAAGAAAATATATGAAGCAACTTTTTTAGGCATTGGACAAAAGCATAAGGTCCTTGAGAGAGAGGAAATACACAAAGTGAGCTCCACATTCATCCCAGTTTTCTTCTGGGAGTACTTCCTAAACCAAGGCAAAGGGAAGTAGAGCCAAATAGAAAGGAACAGTCTTTCTGAGACTCTATAAATAGCTGCTCTAGCTTAAGAATAAGGGCTTAGCCAAACCTACTGTAACAAAAACTTAAACTAAGCTTTAATATAATCCAACAGGAAAGTAACTGCCTTCCAGAACAAAATCCAATGCATTTTAAAAGAAAACAACAAATCTAGAGTGTCATAGAGTGTATCATGTCCAGTAAACCATCATAAAATATCAGACATGTGTAGAAGCAGGAAAGTATGACACATAATCTGGGGGAAATCTATAGAAACAAACTTAGAGATGACACAGATGTTGGAATTGGCAGGCAAGCCCCTGAAAACAATTATTATAAATTTTTTAAACATTATAAATCCAAAGATGGATACAATGAGAGAGCAGATGGCAGGAATCACAGCAGAAAAAAAGAAAATTATGAAAAATAACCAATCAAAACTTATAGAACTGAAAAGAAATTAGTATCATTTTCAAAATGGAAACCACCAAATGAGCTTAACAGTACATTGGAAATTATTGAATATAGCATTAGTGAACTTGAAGATAGGTCAATAGAAACTATCAATACAGAACAGAGAGTGGGGGAAAAAAGACTAAAAAACTGGATAAAGCTTCAATGACCAGTAAGATAAATATCAAGTGATCTTACATACAAATAATTGGAATCTCAGCTGTAGGAGAGAGAGAGAGAGAGAGAGGAAGAGAGAGAGAGAAATTTTTGATATGAAATGGCCAAAACTTCCTAAATTTAATGAAAATGTCAACCAACATATTGAAGAATCTTTACAAACCCCAGCTGGGATAAAAACAAAGAAACCCACGCCTAAGCACATCATGATTAACCTGTGGCAAGCTAAAGATAAAAAGAAAATCTTAGGGGTACCTGGATGATGCAGTCAGTTAAGCACTTGACTCTTGGTTTTGGCTCAGGTTGTGATCTCAGGGTTGTGATCTCAGGGTCATGATCTCAGGGTCAAGAGATCAAGCCCCACATCAGGCTCCATGTTCAGTAGAGTCTGCTTAAGACTCTTTTTCCCTCTCTCCTATCTCTCTCTAATATAAATAAATAAAATCTTTACAAAAGAGAGAAAATCTTAAAGTCAGCTGGGGAGTAGGGTAGAATGATACATGATAAACAAGGGAAAAATTTATCATAAGAAAAAGGTGGGGGGGGGGTAGAAAAAGAAAAAAAAAATGAGCCAGGAAACAATTAAAAGGCATAAAGTACTAAAAGACAAAACCTGACAATCCAGAATTTCATATCCAGTGAAAATATCCTTTTAAAGTATAGGTAAAATAAATACATTTTCAGACAAACAAAAGCTGAGAAAATTCATGACCAGCAGACTTACACTACAAGAAACATAAAATCTTCAGGATGAAGGGAAATGATACCAGATAGAAATAGATTTAGACTGAGAAATGAAGAGCTCTGAAAATAGTAAATATAAAAGATTTTTATGTAGATAAACATAAAGTACTTTCTTCCTAGCTTTTAAATTTCTTTAAAAGATAAGTGCAAAAATAATGACAATGTTCTGTAAATATATAGCATGTGTAAAAGTAAAATGCATGCTATTTTGTGTAGCAAATGTATGATAAAGAGCAAAGGATAGGAGGAATGTATGGAAGTTTATTACTATTCTAAGATTCTTACATTATAAATAAGGTGGGAAAATATTAATAAAGGTATGTATAAATTAATGTTGCATAGTAACCATTTAAAAATAAAGACATAAAAAAATAAACACATAGCTAAAAATCCAATGGAGGAGACAAAAATGGGATTTTAAAATATGGATGGATAAGAATAACAAAGAATAAATGGAACAGTGGAAAACAAATAGCATACTGTTAGGTTTAAATCCAACCAAATCAATAATTACATTAAATGTAACTAGGCTAACACTCCAATTAAAAGGCAGAGATTAACAAACTGGATAGAAAAATCAAGATGAACTACATGCTGTTTACAAAATAGACAAAATATAGAAATATGATGTAACTAGCAAAAGAAAGAGAATAAAAAGTAGAAAGTAATTCCTCTGAGAAGGGAAAAAGGAAAAGAAAAAAAATTAGTTTTTATTTGGCTTTTTTCTTTAAGATTTATTTATTTGTTTGTTTGTTTATTTGAGAGAGAGAGAACGAACAGGAGGGAGGGGCAGAGGTAGAGGGAGAAGCAGACTCCTGGCTGAGCAGGAAGCCCTACATGGGACTCCTGGGATCATGACATGAGTTGAAATCAAGAATTGGTATCTTAACCAACTAAGCCCCCCAAGTGCGCCCCAAAACTATTGGTTTTTAATATAAACTCTTTTAACACTATGAGTGCTCTCAAACCATTTTCTTTGTAATGCCTTCAAAAATGGTTTTAGCAACTGAAGAAATTGTTCTGAAATCACTTTACAAGTTGGATCTTATCCTTTATGATTTCTTTTTTTTTTTTTTCCTTTATGACTTCTGGGGGCATTTTGAAATTGCAGTGAGGTACAAAAAGAGAATACAAAAACCATTCTACCCAGAAAGGCAGATGGATCATGATTATGATGCTATTTTGTGCGAGACCCTGGGTTAAGCATTACATTATATTATAAAAATATAAGACATAAGTTAAAGATACCCACTCTTTTCCCTTTTCCCTCAGTGACAGAGTACAATAAATTATTTTTCTGATCATTAAACAATGCAATAGATTGTTATATTAATGGCCCCCAAAGAATCATGTATCCCTGTATTTATATCCTTGTATGAGCTCCTTCTACATTGATTCTGTGCTTGGATATGTGGTTTGCTTTGGCCAATGGGACATTAGCAAACAAAATATAAACAGGGGCTTGAATGGTGCTTGTGCATTGAAACTTGAACTCTCCTTCTTGCTGCTTTTGGAACACGGTAGCTTATAAAGAAGCTCTAGATAGCCTGCTGGAGATACACAACCCAACCGACAACCACTACTAACCAGCAGACATAAGAGTGAAGTGGTTTTAAACAATCTAGCTTCGGCCAAGCTGGTGGTGAGTCAACCTGAGACCAGCAGCAGAACTGTCCTACTGGGCCCACCAAAAATTGCTGCTGCACAAGATCATGAGTAAATAAAACAGTGCTGTGCTGTGTGAATAAATTTGGCAGGTTGGTTATGCCACAATGGTTAACTGATACAGCTGTGATGATCTGGCTGTCATAGGAGCATAACAGTATGCCTTGACGCCCCATCTTTTCTTTTAAAAGATGCTAAAGATTTCCCAGGCAGTTTGGAATCCAGACTATTTTTCTTCAACACCTAACATGATCTGAATAGTAGGATTCAGTCTGTGACTTAAATTTGTATTTTAAAATTTTATTTAACTTTTGAATAAGTAATGCATAAACATGTTGAAAAATCTAATAATTCTGCATTAATTCAGACAAAGAAACAAAACCATTAGGACACTCACACACACACACACACACACACACACACAGGATTTTTATATCCAATTGCAGGTGCCAGTTAAGTAATTTCTGTAAGCTATTGTCTTCACATCTGTTGCTACAGTTTGAAGTCCATGGGCAGATGAATGTAAAGTGGGGAGAGCAGGGATAACCATGAACCCAAGGATGTGCTAGAACCCATGAAGATGGACAGAATTACATATCAATTCTCACTGCCTCTGATGTTTATGTCTACAGGAAAGGCCAGTGCCCTCATCATACAACTAAACTCAGAATTCAGAGTTGGCCCAGAAGTCAGAAAACCTGAAAAAGGACCCCATGGAAAGGTAAGCCATCGCAGACCTCAATGCTGCTTCACACCCCCAAGGGCAGCCACAAGTAAGCAACCCTATACTGAGCTACAAAATACCTTCTACTTCACTTCCACCCTCCAAAGTTCACATGGTAATCTCTTTGGGGGCCTCCTTGTACTGGACCCTACAAAAAGAAAATTCTGGGAGATATATTTTTCTTCCTGAAATATTTTATGCATCTAAGTTCACACATATATCTAGTACTTGGTGTATTTTACACAAAAGGTCACATACTATGCACATTGATCAACATCTTCCTTTTTTTTTTTTTTTTTAGCTAAACAAAATATCTTGGAAAATTTTCCATATCAACATAAGAATATTTGCCCTTTTTTGCTTTAATAATTGCATAATATTATACAGTGTGGATGTACCATGATCTGTTTAACTAGACCCTTATCAATGGGCATCCAGATTTTTTTAAATTTTTCTATTTTAGATGTTCCTACAAAGCCTCACACATGTATGAATATTCTTATAATTAATGTTCATTGTCAATCTGGTATGGTATCAACCCAAACAGGCCAAGATGAGAAACCAATGGAGCCAGGCAGTGTACCAGAGCTGCAGTTGCAATGAAATGCCTTTCAGATACCCAATCCACTTTAATGTCCACCATTTGTAAATAGATTTTACACCTTTTGTGCATTTGTGACTTTTTCTATCTCAGTTATTGGTCACTGGCTGTGTCTAAGACCATTCTGTAAAGTAAGCTAACCAGCAATTTAGTATTTATGAGATTACCCTCTAAAATGCTCATCACTGAAAATATTCTTCATGATATAAATGTAATCATCAAAAACAAAGTAACAAGGGACATCTAGATATCTCAGTCGGTTAAGCATTTGACTCTTTTTTTAAAATTTATTTATTTATGATAGTCACAGAGAAAGAGAGAGAGGCAGAGACACAAGCAGAGGGAGAAGCAGGCTCCATGCACCGGGAGCCCGATATGGGATTCCATCCCGGGTCTCCAGGATCGCGCCCGCGGCCAAAGGCAGGTGCCAAACCACTGCGCCACCCAGGGATCCCAGCATTCAACTCTTGATCTCAACTCAGGTCTTCATCTCAGGATCATGAGTTCAGTCCCACATCAGGCTCCACATTGCACATGGAGCCTACTCACACACACACACACACACACACACACACACACACACACACACCACAAAGTAACATGAAAATCTATTGACAGATTAAACAAGTGGTTGACAGAGCTATGAAATCATTTCTGTTCCACCATCTTAAAGTTCCATTTTTCAATGGCAGACCTTGCAACTGCCAGGTGGAAGACAAGTTGTTTGAGCAAAGAAATGTGAGACCCACAGAGAAAGAGAGATTGGCCAGTTTCTTTTTCTATGAACACTTTCATTGATTTTTTTTTTCCATTATTGAGTGTTTGCTTAAAGGCCCTTTCACCCTTCATCCCCAAGGGTTTTATAAATATCACATTTGTTTCATTCATACTTTAAAGATCTGGCCTTTTCTGGAGAAGAAATATTTTTCTTTTAGGAGCCATTGTTTTAAAGCATAAGCATAGAATCTCTTGACTCATAGCATAATGGTGGGCAGGGGGGATAAGACACATACACAAAAGAAAAATATTGAGCCACTTGGAATAGTACATCTCAGAGTGGTTTGTTATATTGTCCTAAGAAAATCCCTCAAAAAAGTGAGACACTGAAGAGGGCAACCTCTCTGTCCTGCAGCACTCCACCTAACCTCCTTGAGCTTTTCCTGATCCTCCAGATTCTTTCTGTTTCCAACAGCCTGTGTCTCTAAGAGGCATTCACTGGACAGCATGGCCAGAAGATTCACATTACAGAGTCGAGATTTTGCATCAGAAAGGAGAGAAGTCTCAAGAAATAGTGTGAAGTCCCTTTGGCCAGGACAAAATATAGACACATGAAAATAGAGATAACCTGATTAAAGTTGGGTTGGAGAATCCCTGAAATGCCAGATTTGCAAGAAGAGTGTGAAGGTATCTGTGCAAGCATAGGCCCCCCAAAGTGGTTCATTTGGAAAATGCCTAATCAGGAAATAATGTTAACAGCCATTTTATAAATGGATACACTCCAATCTGGGTGAGGAATATTAGAATTAGTTCTTGAGAGTGGCTGAGTTCCAGATCTGTGCTTAAGTGATCTAGTGAGCCGAGCTACTTAACAGAGCTCAAAAGATTTACAAACACATTTGGAGCTCAGCAGAGCCAAAAACCAGCGGTGCTCCCCAGTCCCAGGCTCGGGCTCCTTCATGGAAAGGCTGGAGCAAAACTGAACCCTTGGCCCCTGGCCATGTAATGAATCAACTAGAATGAAAATGCCTCATGAGCTGAGTCCAAACAAGCTCCCATTGGGGCCTCTAGACCGGCTCCTAATTAATAGGCTTTTGGCCCACAAGCAAGAGTAAAAATATTTGCAACAATAAAAGGAAGACAGTGATCACAATGGAGGAGGGGGCTAACAAAGAGAGAAGAAGGGAAAATTATGATGGGAAGATGGATCCAGGTCTAAAGTTAGCTGGCTGAGCAGTAACTCAAACCTTTATTTATTTGTTTAAGTCAGATGTGAATAACTACATAAATTTGATTCCTAGTTTGGAAATTCAGTCTATACAGCAGAATATGAGAAAACAACAATGTTGACAGGATTGAAAAAAAACAGACAAAGACCCATCAATTAATATTTTGGGATTGTCAGCTTAATGCACTACTGGTGTAGGGATTGGAAGAATCCACACAGAGAAGGGAGACACCAGGCTGAGAACTCTTGCCCCGAGAAGATGGCTCCTGAGCCCCAAAACTCTAAGATTTCCAAAGCTCAGAAGTCTTCTCTTTGCTTTTAGAGGATGTAGGACCACAGACCAAACAGGGCTTCAATGGAGCTGTGGTCCAATGGGCTGGCAGATTAGAAGTGGTGAAGCCAAGAGCACAGAAAACAAGAGACTAACTTAAAATAATCAGGAATAAGACTTCGGAAAGTTTAGAATCTTCCATTCATTTTTATAGTTGATATGTTTTCCTGTTGCCCATCTTTTAGAATAAATTTTAGCATACTCCGGCCTGATAACGCCCTCATGTTCCAGAAAAATTTGTAATAAAGAACGTTAGTCTTCAGAGACAGCAGTACAGTCAGTACAGACAGCAATTCAGACTTCTATCAACAATTGGCTGGTGTTCTAAAAATGTGTAAGTTGATTTTTTGAAATCTATAACACTTCTTATAATAGAAATGGTGTTACAAATGGAAATTAGGTCCTTGCACTAGCTCATAAAGCCTATTTAATAAAGTTCCTAAATATAATGTGTTCATTTACAATGAAAAATATGTAATATTGGAAAAGATTTTTTGGCAGATGATGATGTTTTAACTATGGGTTATGCTTGAAGTAAAATTACTAGGCTACCCTGGGAAATTAACTTGTGAAAGTGTTTTCAAAGCAAAAGGTGTTCTGAATTCCATCTTACAACTTGGAACTTGGGAGAAAGCTACACACATAAACACACACACGCCATGTGCTGCCACAGAACACACCCACTCAGGGAATACTTCTTGTTCTGGGGGATTCCAGTGAGAAAAAAAGCTAGTGGTTCTCATATGTAGGATATTTCCATGTTTGGGTTTTTCAATTTGAAAAAAGCCTATTTAACTTTTTAAATGGTAAATTCATATCTTTTTTTACATTTCCTCTAAATTGTATATTATTGGCATGCCAACTGGGCTAATCTTTCCATCAGAAAGGATGCTGGGAATTGTGCCTCTCAAGGTGCTAGGTCCTACTCCCAACTTAGTTCCTTACCAGCCATTTGACTTTGGATGGGCACTCTCACTTCCCTGGACCTTAATTCACTCAAATTTAAAAAATGAAAACAGCAACATCTGAAACGTCATCCCTGTGGAGCTACAGTGAGCACCAAATGAAATGAAAATACTCCCTGTTTTTGTGTAATATCTTGAGTTTTTAAAATGTGTTCACATGTTTTACTCTCTTGCCAACTCTGGAAGAAAATGAACTCTTTAGACTTTAACATCCTCCATGAAGCCAAAATAGAAAAAAATATATAATAGTCCCAAGATACTTGGCAACTTACACAGCCAACCACCACACCTCAGGCTGTTCCCACTGTTTATTGCCCTAACACAAGCTGGTATCAGGGAAAACACTATTTTTTGTTTCTTCTTCATCCCTAGTGAAAGTTCATAAAGGAGACCAAATTTTTTTTTTTTTTTTTTTGTGAAGAGCCTTATGCAGCATATTATCCTCACTCAAACACCTTTACAAATAAGTCTCCCTACATCTCCAGTGACACCCACAGGCTGTAACCCAGTTATACCCATTCAGGTATTATACATGTTTAATGCATTCCTATCAAAAAGCCCCTCTCCCTTTTGCCTGGTGACAACCTACAGGGCTGCCCTATGTCCATGATACATTAATTTTTTGCCTGACTTTCTCTGTGGTCACTCTCAACTCACACTTCAATGGAGACACACCAACTACACAAAGAAGCCATGACTCAAACAGCAGTCAGTGAGACCACACTCAACAGTGTAGCCACTTAGTTAATCATAAATCATCTTTATTCTCTCTTAGTCCTTAAGACCAGAGTTCGCCCTTCCCAAAGAAAGTCCACGTCCTCCCTTTGAGTAATGGGTTTGACAACCTCAACTCAAACACAAGCCTGCCCGTGCACAGACTTATCAGGGCTGCTTGGAATGGACAAGGGAAGGTGCAGAAGCAGAGAACAATGGCGCCCTGACTGGACAGGCAGGCGTTATCAGCCTGCCATCGGAACAGGGCCAGCACTTGTTTTTCTTTCTGTTGAGTGTGCGAGCTGGTTCCAGTGTACAGTACCAGGTAGTGTAAAAGGCTGCTGCTGGGCCCCTCTGTTTGTGAGGGCTGTTGACATAAGGTGGGGTACAAGTGATGTAGGTTGATTTCTGCCCTATTTTTCTGATAGCCATAAATGAAACTCTCTTGGGCAGGCCCCTTTGCCCAGAGCTTGGCAGTTCTATCTTTTTTGGAGATGAAGGTGTCATGCATGTTAAACAGAACTTTGCGCTCCTCTCCAGTGGAATGATGTGCAAGGTCACCGGACAGAGCACATTACAAAGAAAAGGTGCTTTAGTGAAACATCACATACAACTGGTATCAAGGACAAAAGGAAGTCAGAACTTAAAAATGGCCACAAAACTCGAGCTTATGGCTCTTCAGCCAAATTGTCTTCTCATCATGAATCCTACTAGACAAAGGGCCTGACACCTACCCTAGACCTTGGCTTTAAGGCTAACTTGTGCCTTAAAATATTCCTCATCCCCTATAGTAATTCACATGACCAGGGGATTTGTAACGGTTCTTACTGGAAGCAATTTGGATTTTTCTGCCTATATCCCCCTGGGAGTAATAAATATTCCAATGCATGAAAAATACTTTACAGCCCACCTCACCCAATTCAGGGCCTCCTGGGATACATTTTAGCAACAAACCTTATTCCTAGCCTAAAATTATTTTTCCTACCTCAACTTCCCATTCTATTACAGTTCACTATTTGTCACTTACTTGAAATTCTTATTGAAAGGGAGTGAATCCTAAGACAAAAATAAAATACTTCTAGAAAGGAGCTTTAGTGTCTTTCTGGAAATAGATTTCAGACAATCTTAGGGGATGTTTTTTCAAACTGAAGACATGGTAGAGGGATTTGGAAATGGAACCAGGTTTTAGCAACATTGGGAGATCAAGAGGGGTGTGATTTCTTTGAAACACAAATACAAGGGGATCCCTGGGTGGCGCAGTGGTTTGGCGCCTGCCTTTGGCCCAGGGTGCGATCCTGGAGACCCGGGATCGAGTCCCACATCGGGCTCCCGGTGCATTGAGCCTGCTTCTCCCTCTGCCTATGTCTCTGCCTCTCTCTCTCTCTCTCTCTCTCTGTGACTATCATAAATAAATAAAAATTAAAAAAAAAAAAAAAAGAAACACAAATACAAATCCCAAATCCAGGCCTTTTCTGAGTTAACCTGGGCTTTGGTCTCAGGCTGAAATCCCAGCTCCTTCACTTACAAGTAGTTAAACTGGACAGGCGACTTAAACTTTCTGAGTTTTCATGTACCACCTGTGAATATGTACCTCATAGGCACAAAGATCCACGAGCATCAGTGGGTTCATGCTTGTGACTGCAACCAGCCGAGCACAAAGGTGTTCCTCTCCCGTTTCCTTCCTCTGCCTTCAGACTACTCTTTTCCTTATCCTGCAGCAATGCATTTTCCTTAAAATTTAAGTGTCTCCTGCTGTTGGAAAGTTCATGTTTTGTCACTTTGCTCTCATGAAAGATCTGCATTAGTACCTGTTATTATGAACCAAAAGAAGTCCAGAAGGTTTTCACTTTTACAAAAGGCAAAGCCAAAATAGGGTTCAAGTTTTATTTTGCAGGAAGCCATTATAAAGGTGGTGAACACCCTGAGTCATGAGCTCGCAGCAAGAGCAGCCCCACCAGGCTTCCCCCAAACTACACTCAGCCTCTCAGGATCCAGCCGCCATAGCTTTGAACTGTGTCTGGGAACATCTGTGCCTTATCTCCATTTATTGCGTGCATCCATTAGCAAGATGTGTCCTAAGGTATCAGAAAAGCTTTAGAGAGGTTATTTTTTGGTTCTGAGAGCACCTCCAATTTTTTCCATATAAATGAGTGTCAATTGTTTCTTCACTTTATGCCATTTTAGCTTACAAAAGGTTTCATAGGAATGCTCTACATTTGGGGATCCGGGGAAACCAGTATATCAGAGAATCAGACCAGGAAACAAGTAGCACGTATGTTGTCACCAAATGGAAAGAACATTTCTTTGTGTGCTGCTATTTTAACATGGCAGCTAAAGCAGTGGCTAAGGGAAGAATTTATGCAGCCAGTCGGTCTGTGTTCAAATTCCAGCTCCATTTACAAGCTCTGGGCCTTGGGCCAATTACTAATCTCCCTACACCTTAGTTTCTTTATCTACAAACTGGGGGTAGTCCTATGCCCATCGTATATATTTGAAAAATCAAATGAGATAATGCCTTGATGCTTGACACATGACAAGCACTCAATTAATGTTAGCTATGGCTGATATTTATCACATTGTCATTATGGTGGTGGTGATTATTGTTGACTTTATTGTTGTTATCATCACCATTATCCAGACTGATATCAACAAGAAATTTATTCAACTTCTTAAATCTCAAACTTACAGTCTTCCTATTTATTAATAGTAGTATTAATAATGACCTTCTCCTTTCTGCCTCTTGCAGGTCATCAGCTGTGATGAAAGTATGTATTATTACCGAATTAAGAAGAAACCTATGCTAGGCAATTTCCATGTGTGGATTCATTGAATCCTCATAACAACTTATGAACTCAGGTACTTTTATTTTTCCAATTCACAGCCATAAAGAAAAGGCATAGTGAGAAGAGATCATTTAAACTGGTCACACCGTAAGTGGCACCCATGAGAAATCCTGAATCTAGCTAGCTGGGCCTCAGGAACAAAAATGATCAGAACAACGATGATCCCCCAAATGATCCTTTCCAGCTCCAACATCAATTTTCTAAAGTGATCACAATTTTGCTTTATTAAGACCTGCTGTATAAGTGAATATATTATATTGGATCTAGCCTAATGTGACTTGGATCAAAGCTGTTGTGACTTTCATAAAAGTTTTTGCTCTAGCAAATTCTGTGTAAAGACACTCATTGTCGCTTGTGTCTCTCCTCTTTTTGCTCCCACAGCCTTGAAAAAAATGCTTCTCCACCTCAGGTTCCTCACCGTTTCTCTATCCTTTCAACCTTGTCAACTTCTGCCTCCTGCCCACAGTCCTTGACCGCTCCTCCCCCTCCCCGTACCATTCCCAGGACTGCCCTATTCCACCTGCCACCAGATCCTAAAGGCTATTACTCTGAACGTTATCAAGAGCCAATTCCAACCAGCAACACTGCTCTGAGACAGTCACTTCAAAAAAGGCTACAAATCAAGAATGCATCAATTGCTGCTCTTATCCTCCCCAAATAGATCCATACACTTGATTATTCCTTCTTTGAGAACAGAGATTCCTGAATTTTAACATGCACAGGAATTATCTGGAAATCTTGTTAAATGCAGATCTGATTCAGGGCTCTAGGTTGGGGCCTGAGATTCTGCATTTCTACAAGCTCCCGGGGATGTTGCAGGTCCCTGCTGGTCCCTGACCACACACCTTATCTTGATTATGCCTCTCAACAACCCTTCAATGAAAGCATGGTGCTCACATTTTACAGATGAGAAATGGGCTAAGAGAGGTAAAGAGACAGACCCAAGGTCCTAGAGCCAGTGAGTAATGAGAGAGGGATCTGAAATTTGTCAGATCTCTCTGACTCCATAAACAACAAAAAAAGAAAAAAATAAAAAGAAATGTGTATACATACATAGAGGTATGTGTGTGTATATGTGTGTATAATGAAATTGAAGATATGTAATTGTCCATCTCATTTCATTTTTTTTCCCCATCTCATTTCAATAGCATGGAATGCTCATCGGTGACAAGAGAAAACTTTCAGTCCTGCACATTGCCAGTGCTTAATAAATATTAAATCCATAGGTGTGAGTAGGAATGTATAGTGACCTATTACACAGGAAGCCTACTCCTTTCATTAGAAGCAGGCCCCATGGAGGCCTTTCCAGAAGTTTTTCCTGGAGAACCTACACTTTGCTTATGTTACTGATTAAACTTATTGGCTCTAACACCTTATTTTCCTCTAGCAACACAACCCCATAGAGAACCTCGCAAAGACGGGCATTTCATAATTAATTTGAATTATGAGAATAAGAGTGTGAATAATAGGGATCATTCATGGTGAGTCACTGCCATCTCACAAAGTAGAGCAGGATGTTGTGAAGTCAGCAAGAAAGGATGGAGCCTTTGCTTCTCCAAAGGGAAAACCCCCAGTGCAGCAACCATAAGCTGGTCCAAAGTGGACACCCAAAAGCCTATGGCAGCCAAAAGGCTTTGGGGCACTGTAATCTAGTTGGAATATGTGTGTAGGGTGCAAGGGACACCTGCCCAGGAGACAGAGTAGAGAAATGGGGGTGGGGGGCCCCTGCCAGATGGCAGGCTGATGACCTTGGGGCCTTTGCAAGCCAGGCCAGAGAGTGGTAGTCATACAGTAGGCACACACACGACTTAGGAGAGGCAGCAGGCAGAGAAATTAGTAGTAAACAGAGCATCTCCAGTCAGGAAAAGTGGCATTGAACCCCTAGATTCACCATTTAACAGGTAAAAAAAGGGGGGGGAAGAATCACAGCTGTTTGAGCCTTGGAACTTTCTGTAACTTGGGCATAATAATTGTCTTTTGTAGTATTCTTTCTGTAAGCCCCAATTTAAAATAATAATAATAAATAAAAGAACTAGATGAAGGGGAAGCTAATGGCACAGAGGGGTGGGGTGATGGGCAGCTGGGCACCTGCCAGGCTCGGAAGCACTAGCCATTTTCAACTTGGTGATTCACATCCTGGTCCCAAGGTTGGTCGAAGGGACGGACACTCAGGCAGCTATCCCACATCCAGTATATCCCCAAGGGGTAAGGCGGAGAGAGGAGATACAATAATCTAGAACTTTTGTAGGGGGTGGCAAGCTCTCCAGTGACAAACTTGTCCCAGGGCCTCCCTGGTGCCCAGCCTGGAATTAGGGAAAAAGGAACCAAGTGAGATCAGACCCAAAGAGGCAGAGATGTCAGCACCTCTCTGCAGGCACCCAGCCATCACTCCCTGCCCAGGGCATTCCAGTAGGGACATGGAGGAAGAAGTACAGACAGAGGGACCAGCTCCTATGGGGCAGGACACTTCTCTTCGTGGGACATGAGCCAGGGGTTCAAGGGAAGGATATTCAGTTTGTCTTTTTTGCTGACAGATTCGATGAACAAACAGCACAAGGCCTCCCAGAACAATAAGCCTAAAACATGGCCAGGCCAAAAAGGACGTGAGCCCTGGGCTTCTGCTCCTGCTCCTGAGTACAAGGACCAAAGGCCACTTGGGTGAAAGGTCTGTTGCCTGGCTGAGAATGACCTTCTGGGGCTTTCAAAGACTGCTGCAGGTTTCAGGCTCAGGCCTTCAAAGATTCATTATTCAGTTAGAAGTCAGATTCTGTTTAGAAAACAAACATTTCCTGCATCTCCATCCAAGTGGGATACGTTTGCATAATGACCCTACTTATCATCACAACAACCCTGTCATTTAGGTATTTTTAATCCCCATTTTACAAATAAAGACATTAAGGCCCAGAGAATTTGTTCTCAGTTCCAGGATTCTATCCCCACTTTCCCTCCTGCCCTGCCCACCATTTTTTCTAAGAAGCCACAATCAAAGCTTTCTTGCTTCCCTTTTTTTTCATAGCCACAGGCAACATCTAGGAACTTGTACAGACATGTCCCTTCCTGCTGTGTTTGCCCTTCAAGACACACACCTAGAATTACCTCTTCCAACTGTTCCCAGGCTATTCCCAAGGAGAAATATTACTGCTAATAGGAATATTGGTACACGACCACCACCTAATAAAAATGGCTTTCATGTATTGAGGATCTACTGTGTGCTCAGTGCATGAGATTAGGTATATAATCTCACTGAATTCTTCAATTATACCTAGTTTATAGATTAAGATATCGAAACACGGAAAGATAATCCTACTTACCCAAGCTCACAGGAGTAGCAAGTAGTGAAAGTGGGATTTCAACCCATGAACTTTGAATCCAGCCATGCACTTCTAAGCACAAACTGTTCTCTCTGTTTCCTGTCTTCATCATAAATGACAGAATGACATTTTAGAAACGATCAAAACAGGGAATAAACATATGACAAACTTGTCCCTGGGCCTTTCCATGGGAACTGGTATCATCATCTGCCCAGTTGCACCAGTCAGGTATCTGAGTCATTTTGATTCAGTATATCTTTACATATCAGCATATTTTCTGATAACTGTGAAACAGGCAGTGTCTCATTTAAACTAACCTGTGATTATTCTATGCAAAAGAATTTGAATCCATTAAAATGGTGATTATTTTTCCTGAGCTGTAGACATTAGTCTCTATTCAGGCTTTAGCCATGAAACACGTCGCACCAAATCTAATTCTCCGCTGACAAGTGTCCCTTCTCTGAACAAGTGAACTATCCAGCCTAAATAAATAGAAACTTTTATGACTGGCCACATTGTTTTCACTTCTAAACAAACCTACAGGAAAGAACGCCCATTACCAATATATTTGTCAATTGTAAATTGCCATCATTAAAACCAACAAAGTTTAAACCTTTCAAGTGTTTGGAGTTAAGAATTTGGGGAGTTGCGATGGGGGCTGGGAGAGGAGGTAGCAATTTTTAAAAGAGTACGGAAGAAAACTCCATCTAATATAAGAAAAAAAAAATCCTGATCTTTAAAGGACCCATGTATACCTCGCTGAGAACAGAAGGATGCAAAATAAAATTGTTATTCTGAAATTTATCGGCATGATGTTTTTCATAGAGGATAGGGCAAAGAAAAAGAAACTGATCACCAGCTCAGAGGCCCCCATTTGGCAATGGGGAGTGCGCACCGCGTCTAAGTGATCCCCGCGGTGTGGCTCAAAGCCAGGAGTGTCCCTCACTGCCTTAGCCCCTCTCATGTCCCCAAGACTCACCCTCCACGTCCTCTGCAAAATGCACAGATTGATAAAAAGACACTGTCTGACCCTCCAGCCCTCTCCCGCCAGCCTCACCTTGTTTACTTTTATCCATATTGCAAATATTCCCTTTACTTAGCTGAGACCTTTCATTTTAAAGTGTTTGAAGCCAGGCAGCCTTCCGGTGTCAAAGACCTGAAGTGCTAGAAGAAGCTACCGGCGTGGTCATGGTTTGACTTTGAAGAAGTTCTTTGGCTCATAGTTTAAGAAGCCCTCCAAGCCTAGGAGAATGGAGTCGCCAAATAGACTAAGAACAGGGACTGTTCTGTGCTGAGTGTGACAGCACTGTTTGCTCTGTGGTTCGCTGTGTCCATGAAATGGTTGATACCCACCTCCTAGAGCAACAAAAGTAGCCGACCCGAAAGTCTGCACAAAACCAAGCTGCTCAGGAAATACATAAAGCCCTTTTCTCTGAAAGCAGGGTTTTAAAATACTCACCAAATACTCTTACAGATTTTTTTTAACTTGGCAAAGTTATTTTCATGCTACGGAGATGTCACGACCATGTGAGAGGGCATTGCACTCTCTAAGAGGCTGCTCCACTAAGTCTCTTACAAAATACTTAGTTATAACTTTATTTTGAGGAAGTACAAGGGGCAAGCTCCAAAACCAATAGCCATCTTAAAAAATAAATAAATAAAGATGACAAGCCTTTGGTCCACAGATAATCAGATCAGGAGGTTTTACAGATATTAACATTTCTATCCTTTCCTTAATGCTTGTTTATTTAGCTGAAGGCCTGTATGTGTGATGTTCATTAGCATATCAGAAGAGCCTTGTTTTTTAACTTGCACAGTGATGAATTCTATATTTTCATTATTTTGGGTGGAGGGATGGTGGTGTTCAAGTATGATGTGGTGGAAAGAGGAAGCGTTTCAAAAACAGGAGGACGTGTCAACTTCATTCAAATTCTGATCTGACCATTTTGGTCTTCGTGGTCTGGGCAAGTTAATCTCACCCCTCTGGGCCACAGTCCATTTTTCTGCAAACTTGATGTAACAGGGTTGTAGTGGTGATAAAATAGCATATGTCAGGGCCTGCAGTGCAACAAGAGCCCCATACCTTTCCCAACCCTTCCTGCGGTAAGCATCCCTAAGAAGTGGTCACACCTGGTTTTGGAGTCTCCCCCAGCACCCGCAAGAATCTGGTTCACGTGAGAGGCCTGATCACTCAGGGTGGTGCGGCCAGGCCCAGCATTGCAGAGATTCCTTCTATTATTCCCAAATTCTTCTCATTTTTTTACCATTCTCTGTCCTTTTCCCCAGGTCAACGGAAAGGGTATGGTCTCTACAATAAAAAAAAGTCTTATTTTTTTTCCATGGGCCTGTTGAATACTCCCTAATTGCCCCTCTGCATCCCCCCAGAAATGATGTAAGCACTCCTAAGGAATTCCTCACCAGCGTTCTTATCTTTCCTTGCTGAAACCGGGTCGGTCAGGACAACTATTTTTGCGGGATTGATAAAAACAAGATGTGAAAACAAACAAATGTCTATGTGTTTGTGCTGTCTTTGGATTGTTACGGTCAAATTAGAGACCGTTGGTTTTAAGTTACATATTCCTTGTATCCTATCCTCTGAGTGCCAGCATTGATAAGCTGTGGACAGTGTGGTCTGGCCTGGCGCCCTGGGTCCCGATGTGCCCACGGTCAAGCCGGAAGGGCCACCCTTCCCCCTGGCATTGCAATCAGGAGGTTGACAACCACCCAGCCAGCCACCCGTCAAAGTCCCCGTTGGTGACTCTCTCCCCCAGTGAGCTGCCTCCCTTCCCCCACTTTCCCAAATATCTCGAGCATCTCAAACAAACCAATTACACTCAGGTTGTTTAAACAAACAGCAGCACAATCCCCTGGCCCAGAGCCCCAGCCCAGGGATTCCCTCGGGTCCACTCTCACCACCTCCCACCCCCCACCCCAAACCTCTTTCAGGCGAGCGTAGCCTCAGCAGAGACAATGACTCTGCGTTAACGGTGGGCACTTTTGCGCGTCTAAATGTTTGCAGACACTTGGTAAAGTGTCCCAGGCCAAGTTTCCGAAGGACAATACCTCCACGCTGCGTTTGTTTAAGCAGGCAATCCCAGATAAGAGGGGGTTGCCTCCCCTCTCCAAAAGCCAAGAATGCGAGACAGAGCCTGGAGGCAATGCTGTGGGAGGTTGGGGCAAATTCCACTGGAACAGGGAATACCTGAGTCTCTCTCTCCACTCCCACTCTCCCTGCAAAGAATAGATTTATCTACAGAGATTGGGAAACCTGGGCATTGGGGGCGATTTTTTTTTCTTTTTTTTAAGTATTTCCCAAATAAGACAACTGGGACAGGAAAGGTACAATTTTCAATTCTCCAGCTAGGCTGGACCACGGAGGTACAGAGGTCCCAGAAGAAGGACTGACTAGACTTTCTCCATTGGGCAGCCCACAGCATGTGAAATCCCAGTCAATGCCCTACACCACACAGCTTCTGTTGGCCTGCTGAAAAGATAAAGAACCTATATGATCTCCCAGCCTCTCCCTGCCAAACCTGTCAGGACCAAGTGGCATTGTCTACCAAATGGACACTGTCTACAATTCGTTTACTGACTCCACAAATATTTATAGATTATCTACTTAGACCAAATCCACAATAGCACAGAAGTCAGGAACAAAGGAGAAGACTAGATTCACATATCATAGAAAGTGCCATGCATCTCAAGAGAGGAGCAAACAAAGATGCTCAAAGTTCAGAGAAGAGATGACTTCCGGCTGAGAAGAAGCAAGCTGAACAGAGAAAGCTTTTCAAGGAAGGTACTACCGGACTCAATCCTTGAGTAGCTGCCATCGATGGAGATGGGAGCCAGCTCAGTGATCTGGCTGTGAACAGGCTCTTCCCCACATATTTCTAAGTCTTACTACTTCTCCTTGGCCCTTTATCCATTAAAATAAAATTTCTTATATTTTCTGAGTCACAGACCTAGAAACTCTTGACTCCCTCCAGGAAAAGGAACATGTACCAAATATAGCACACAATTTCAGAGGATGCCCAGATTTATCCAGAAGCCTCAGATTAAGAATTCCAACAATTGAATGTTGGTGTTGGCAGACTCATTTTTGATAGGAGGCTTGAGAGGAAACAAAATCTCCATCTATCTACCCTTTACATTGTCACTCATTTTTTTAGTGACATAATATATGTGATCTACAAAACTCTAAAGGAAAAAAAAGAAGGGCTTCTTCACTTCCCATATCATTTGAAAAGCCCATTGATCTGAAAAGCAACACCTTGGGAGGAACCAGAGAGCCGCCTGGAAATGAAGCTGTTATACTTCATGTACAAAAGCCTGTCTGACCTTTTGTATTTTCTTTGCAAATTCTGAGGTAGGTTTTTCAAAAGACCAGAAACCTACACTCTGAAAGTGTCTTTCACAAAAGAATCTATATCAAACTTCCACATTTCTCTTCTAAAAATCTGAGAGCCATGAATCTAGGTGCAGAGATCGTAACTTAATGGCATTTCCTCAAAATAGGACAGTGAGTGGCTCCTAGCCTTGTTCAGGTCCGCACACGATACATACTGTGTGCATGAAAAGAAAGTCAATAATTGAGGAGTGGTTGAGAGGCTTTATGATGGAACAAATAGGACATTTTATATTGCAGTTCATTCCAGAACACTACGCATAAAATAAATTAAAAATTTATTTATTAAAATAGATGTTTTAAAGATTAATTTGATTCACTACTTAAAATATACACACCAGGCAAGCTCATAATTTAAATATATTCAATTCCAAATCCCGATAACACTGAAAAATACTTTTTTTAAAAGATTTTATTTATTTATTCATGAGAAACAGAGAGAGAGGTAGAGACACAGGCAGAGGGAGAAGCAGGCTCCATGCAGGGAGCCTGATGTGGGACTCTATCCCAGGTCTCCAGGATCATGCCCTGGGCTGAAGGTGGCGCTAAACCGCTGAGCCACCCAGGCTGCTGAGAAAAATATTTTTAATTGAACTTTTACATTGTACATCCATATCCAGTTGTTGCAGAGAGATCCCATGGATCTACCCAATTTCCCTGACTGGTAATATCTTGCAAAACCATGGCACAATCTCGTGACCTGAATATCGACATTACTACAGTGAAGAAACAGAACGGGTCTATCACCAGGATCACTCCTGTCGCTCCTGTAGAGCCACATGTATTTGTATTTGTCTTCATCTCACCACCTCCTAAATGCCTGGTAATTATTCATCTGTTCTTCATTTCAATAATTTTGTCATTTCAGGAATGTTATATAAATGGAATCCTACAGTATACAACCTGTTGGCTTTTTGGCTCTCTTTTCCCATTCAAATAATGCCCTTGAGATATCTCCAAGCTGTTACGTGTATCAATCATCTATTTCTTTTTATTGCTAAATTATATTCCTTGGTATGGATGTGCCACAGTTTGTTTAATCATTTACGTGTTGAAGGACATCTGAGTTGAGTTGTTTCCAGTTTGGTGCTATTAGAAGTAAAGCCATTATAATAATCCACAAAAAGGTTTTTGTGTAGATACCAGTTTTCATTTCTCTGAGATAAATGCCCAGGAATGTAATTGAATGTAATTTCAATTTCACTGAAATGCCCATTTTCTAATTGGATTGTTTGATGTTCTTACTGTTGAGTTTTGAGCATTCTTTATATATATTAGATACTAGTCCTTGGTCAGATATGTACCTTGCAAATATCTTATCCCAGCCCCTAGTTTATTTCTTTAATCTCTTCACATGGTCTGTCACAGAGTAAGTTTTCAATTTTAATGAAGTACACTCTATCATTTTTTTAATAGATCGTGTTTTTGGTATTAACTCTAAGAAGTCTTTATCTAGCCCTAGATCTTGAAGATTTTCTTCTATGTTTTTGCCTAAAATTTGTATTTTGTGTAGTCTATGATCAATTTTTACTTAATTTTTGTGTAATGTGTGAGACTTGGGTTGAGGTTCATTTTTTTTGCCTATGGAGTAGGCAAAACTTTAGACTTCTTATTAGATAAGGCTATTTTTCAAAGCAGCAACTGAATCTTGGATTTGAAAGTCTTTTTCATCTGCTGTCTTGAAACAAAAAAATGCCATCGGTTCTAAACTAATTGTTTAATGTTATGTCTTCCTGAACCAGTGAGACTGTCCTCCAAATGAGAAAGAATTAATGGCTAAACAGAGCAATCCATGGGAAGGTAAGGGTCTTTACTTTGCCAAATATCAATTAAGGAGGGCCCTAATCCATACCCCCTACTTTCACCTATCAATCTTAAAGAGCCAAGTGCAAGAAAAAACAAAGTTTAGGATCTTCTCCAAAATAGTCCCCAGTTGGTAAAGATGGTAAAATTGTGGAAATATTTTCCAGGAAACCTGGTAAGATCCAGAAGAGGGATAGGGACAGGAAGAGTTTTCCATTCCTTCAATTGGATCCCCAATTTTGATGACCACAATTTTTGTAACAGTGATCTATTAACTCACAGTGGGCTCTGAAAATTCCTTGATTGATTCTGCAGCACAGGTGAGCTAGCTCTGCACATCCTGTGATCTGTATTTCCAAAAGAACTGTTCATTAACTCCAATAAAACACAGAAGCCTGTGTCTCTACCCTTTACTGGATTACTCAGAGTGAGATGGGTGCTGATTCACTTCCAGAGGCTCTGATGAGCAAGCCAGGGATGTTTTCCCAGTGGAGACCCACCCCTCTGCCCCCAGCCCCTCCTGCTCTTCCCCTCCCAGGATAAACACAAAGCAGAGACCAAGCTCCCAGTGGGATGACCTATAAGTGACCCTTGGACTGACCTAACACTCTGGTCACTCTCACCGACAGATTTGTTTATCTTGGAACCTTGGAGCCTCTGCACCCAAAAGCTTCAGCTCTAGACTCCAAGTCCTCCCAGGCGAGTTGTCATTCACAGTTTAAGAGCGTGTGGGACAGTTGCATGATAGCCTGAGTTTATTTACCAAAATCAGATGTTTATGCTGCCCAGCAATGAGTAGGAGCCATGGGCTGCTGAACTTAGTAATTGAAGAGCCAGCTAAACTCCTTCATCAGGCATTAGTTCTTACACTAGAGAATTATCAGTGGATCCTGACTGCACATCTCCTTCTTGGAGATTAAAGGTTCCAGGGTAATCCGAATTTGGCATCTCTAGAGGAGGGGTATGTGGTTAGGCCATTCTGCTAGAGCTTATTTCACTGAAACAATAAGGAGCACAGCCACAACTGGGGCTAGGGAGAAGTTTGGGATTCTAACCACGGTGGCTCACACTGTGACTTGTCTGACAGGACTACAGGCAAAGTTTACACGAGATAGTGATATCGTGATATTTACCTAAAGAAAAGATACAGATGCTGTCTCTAGTTTGAGCACTGGATGGAGTGATCAATAAACCCAAGCTCAAAGATAGGTGGAAAAATTTTACTAAATCACTTTTTAATAAATATTATTTTCCCAGATACGATCATTCACAGAACCTTAACTGACATGCAAAATCTGTACTCCTGGTCATATTTCAGTGGTAATCCCAACGGGATTAAACCTTTTCAGAGGATTGAACTCATTCTTACCCAAGCCCATCCCTACAGTTTCTTTTGGGATATTGTTTTCCAAGGACTGAGTAAGGCAAACATGTGAGACCAAACCAAGAAAGACAACAAAGTTGATTACAGAAATGGGCTTTTTTCCCCCTCCCAGCAGAAAATTTCATTTAGATCTGGATCTTCAAGGAATGCTTTTATTTGGAAAACCAGATGAGGAGAGGGAGAACTGTTCCTTCCGAGGGCACTGCAGAAGGAGGGCTCGCCTCCCCTTTTATCCCATTAAGTCCTGCTGGTCAGTGACTGAGAAGGCCCCTCTATTATCAGCCTTGGCTTAAATAAACCTTCTGCCTCTGCACCCAGCCGCCTCCCTCCATGCTGCAGGCCCATCCATCACTGTCACCTTTGCAGAGTGGCTGCCATGACAGTTCATGATCATTAACCAGCCCTGGTGTGCTTTGTGTTAAAGTTAAGACACATCAAACGCAGAAAAGCCACAGTTCCTTAAAGTTACAGGAGACACGGATGCGCTAGGCAGACGTCCGCCAAACTTGACACACAGCTTTGACAAAAGGTGAAAATGAGCCCTGAGTAAAAATGCCTCAGTATCCCTTCTCACCCCCTGCCCCCACCCACTCTGGGAGTTGGAAGGGTCAGGGACCTGGGAAAAGGAGCAGTGTGCCAATAGGGTGCTAGAGCCCTGATAAAGAGAACGTGAGCAAAAGACACAGAAACTCGGCTTTCTAAATCATCATCACCCCAACTGCCGGGGAAGGGGTCCCTTCTGTGCCAGGGCCTCCCTGCCCCCACAACAGAAAGCCCACTCCCAGAGAGAACACTCACAGGAAATTATCTCCCTGCTATCCTTGGCATACTCATCTTCTGAACAATTTCATAAGCTTCTTACCCATAGGCCAAGTGTCTGAAAGGAATGTCTCTCTATTTCTCAAAGATGTATAATATGTAAATAGCAGGGTGCATGAAAGACTTGTGTGTATTTGGGTGATCCTGCTTACATTTCATGATTTCTCTCTGGGCCCACTGTTTAATTAAGACATTTGCTTTTCTTATCATGACTTTTCTGCAACAAGGCCCAGCTTAGGGAAATGACCTTGAGAGGCAGTTTGAGAAGGCAGAGAAGTTGGCTCTGCCAGCCAGTATTTCAAAATTAAATAACAAAGAGAAATAAACAAGCAGTCCATAACCACCCTGCCACCAATATGAAGGAATATGCATGCAACTCTTCATTCAAATGGCACTTATTCAGTCCCTCCCATGTGTCCCAGGGTTATAAAGAGCGAAAAAAGAGGCTTATAGCTCTTAAGACAGACAAATATAATATCTACAATGGAGATAGGTATTGAGGAAGCAGAGAATGAAGAGGGTATCAGGACAGGATGCATCAAGGACTTCCAGCAGGTGTGGCCAACTGGCTGGGTCTTGAGGTATGAGCAAAAGTTCAACAGAGAAGGGGGAGGTACACAAAACAGCACAAAAAAGGTACAAAATTAATGATTGCTAGCATTTACTAAGCCTGTACTAAAGTCCAGGCAGTATGCCCCACTTGTTATAGATCTGCACGGCAGCCATTGGCCACAGGTGGTATTGAACACTAGAAATGAGGTCGGTCTGAATTGAGATATACACATCTGTATAAAATAACAATTTCTTTTTTTATATATATAATAAATTTATTTTTTATTGGTGTTCAATTTACCAACATACAGAATAACACCCAGTGCTCATTTCGTCAAGTGCCCCCCTCAGTGCCCGTCACCCATTCACCCCCCACCCCCCGCCCTCCTCCCCTTCTACCACCCCTAGTTCATTTCCCAGAGTTAGGAGTCTTTATGTTCAATAACAGACAATTTCAATAATAAAGTACAAAGAAAAAAATGTAGCATATCTCAGTAATAATTTTATATTGATCACATGTTGAAATAATATATTAGATATAACAGGTTAAATAAGATACATTATTAAAGTTAATTTCCCCTGTTTTTGTTTTTTCAAGTGGCCACTAAAAAAAAAAAACACAAACATGGCTCATATTTGTGGCTCCTGCTCTATTTCTGTTGTTGTACAGACTGTCTTTAATCTTCCCAACAACCATATGAGTTTTGTGTCTTCACTTTTCAGATGAGAGAATGAAGGCCTGGGGACGTTCACTACCATGCCCCTTGCTGGTAGGCTGCAGGAAAGAGGTTTTCAAAGGTTCAGCTCCTGTGGGCAGTTCTCAGTGGGGAGCACATAGACCTGGAAGGGGAGGAGAGGGGAGGGAGGAAGAACTGACAGAGCAAAGCAATTTCATTGGCTGTATTTGTGTGTTTGTGTAGTTTAAAACTTCAAACAATGTAAAGGAACAAAGTGGCACACAAGGGTCCCTCAACCCCAACCCATTTGCCATGGTTTTCTTGGTTTCCCTGGGCGGTGCTCAAGGTATAACAATGATATATATTTGTACTATATGTGTATATATGTCATACAACATATATATGTATGCATTATACACATAACAAGTGTATTTATATATTGATTTTTTGTGTGTGTACAAAATCTTCTGTCTTGTACAAATGGTGTGGCTCCTCTTTTAGCTATTTTGTATATGGAACTAATGAAATTTTGCTTAAGAAAAGGTTCTTTTGCTTTAAAAACACTTTTTTTTAAAAAAAAGTTTTATTTATTTATTTTGAAGAGAGAGACTGCAGGCGGAGAGGCAGAGGGGGAGGGAGACAGAGAGAATCCAAGCAGACTTCTCACTCTGAGCAGAGCCTGAGGCAGGGTTTCATCGCACAACCCTGAGATCATGACCCAAGCCAAAATCAAGAGTCGGATGCTTAACTACCTGAGCCGCCCAGTCACCCCTAAAACCTTTTTGAAGCTATTTATATAGTCTCTGAGGCCCCTCTGAGTGTAAAAATCCTTTGACTTTGGAGCATAACTTTATTGTTTGGTCTTGCTCTTCCACCATATTTTGGTCATTGGTTTGATTTATTTAGTGTGAAATTCTCTGCCAAGAATAGGGCCCTTCACTGCAGCGTTGCTCCTATGGGAAAATAAGATTTAGTTTATAATAAGTGACTCTCAAATATAGAGTTATTCCTTCGAACAGAAAATGTTCAGTTGCATAGCATTCTTCCCAAATGTATTTATGAATACAATGGAAATTGAAACAAATTCTTTTTCACTTAAAAAGAAGAAACAGGCTTCTGCTTTACCCTGTGTATCAATATGTTCAAATCCTAGCCCCTACTTTTTAAAGTGCAGTGGCCCTAGATGCATTGTTTAACTTCTCTCTGTTAGTTTTCTCAAGGAAAACATAAGATAATATCTACCTCACAGGATTAGGAAAAATAAATGAATAGTACGTCTAAAGGTGCTTAGTTTAGCTCCCTAAATATAATAAACACTAAATAAATCTGATTTATTATCACTATTATTACTGTATTCTATTTATTGACCCTTACTAGGTACATGACATGTAATATGAGTAAATTTTATTATCCATCTCATAGTACTATTTTATGGATTAAATAAAAGAAAACATATTAAACCTTTCTAGTATGGGGCATTGTAAGCATTTAGTGTTCTACTATATCCTTAAAACTTGTATCTTGTAAACTATGACCTTTAAATTATGATAGCATGATGTTATAGCTGTATACTTGAAAGTGTAAAAATTAATCACATTATCAAGCTTAAATTCTTAATGTTATTCTAAATGGTTGTTACTCTATGGGAGCATTCGAGCATCATGTTCAGCTTTTTTTTTCTTTTAATAAGGATTTTTAAAAGATTTTATTTATTTATTTATTTATTTATTTATTTATTTATTTATTCATGAGCGACACAGAGAGAGAGAGAGGCAGAGACCAGAGGGAGAAGTTGGCTCCCTGGGAGGAGCCCGATGCAAGACTCCATCTCAGAACGCCAGGATCAATCATGCCTTGAACCAAAGGCAGACAGATGCTTAACCACTGAGCCACCCAGGTGTCCCTCATGTTTGGCTTTCATGCTTATAAAGGTGATACTTAATATATCAAATCAATACTTAATACACCAAAGAGTATACATGGCTTTTCCATGTCTCTCAGAGTCCTCATGCATAGCATCTCCTTAATTAAAACCTTCATCATACCTAAGACCAGATCAATTCTGGATGCTATTTCACAGCTAGAGAAACTTCAATGCTACATCATCTATGGACATAATTTAAATCTTCAACAAGCTCCTCACCTAGACTTAGGAAAATTGTCCTCGAAACCTGGCTCTGGTTTGTAACTATGTCTAAGAAGCCTGCCTGTGGCTCATGGTGATCCAGAGCAGAAATGGAGTACTTCAGGAACAATAGGCCAATGGTCCCAGCAGGCCCTGAGAAGCCACTGCACGGCTCAGTGGCCTGTATGTCACTCTTGCTAAGGGTCATGTGGTGCAAAGTGGCTTACATAACTACTTCCTGACTTTGGGTATTATTATATTTTTATTTACCAGCAGGGAAACAAATTACTGTATTTTCTTCTGACTGTATCTTGAAAGGATAAACCTAGAGGCAAGAATCAACGGGCCGGGGTTGGAGACTCCTAAGATAAAGGGTCATTGGGTCAGTGCTGCCCCTGTTTTTACACCTGGCTGTGCCAAGAGATTGGGTCCAGGGGGCGCTACTGGAGGGGGAGGGGGCTACTGGACTGTGGTTAGACAGCACTGAGGGTATTGGCCCAAAATCTTAATAAAATATTACCCTAAGGGAGGCATAATTCTGTGGAAAGCATGACAAATGGACCTTGATGAAACCCTAAAAGGTGGAACAAGGGGAAAGATTCTTTTCTTTTCTGCTCTTCTACTGCAAACACAGCCGAATGTGAGCTTCAGGTGTCTTGAAAACAAACCCTGAGAAGCCTGTATCCAAAAGGAGAAACATCAAGTTCCTGAATGAGTGATAAGGCTTTTACTGACATTGCGACATTCCCTTCTGGGGTCTCCCCCAGTGCCATTGTGGACTTACTGTGTTTGCCCCTTTCGTCCCAAAGGGATTCTCACAAGTCCTAACAGCATCCCCCTGAGGCAGGTGAGGAGAAGTGCTCACAGTTTCCCAGCGTAAAGGCTCTGCTGGAGACCACAGGGCGAGTAAGAAGGCAAAGGGGAGACACTGCCCCTACTGTTGCCAAAGGGAATCACCAAGCCTCTGCCCAATACCAACCTGACCAGAGGGAGAGGTTAACAGTCAGGAGGCAAGCCTTACCTCTGGGTGGTGGGCCCTCCTCTCAGAGCCATTCCTCCCACTGGACAGGCTCAGAGGAAACAAAGAAAGCCACTAAACATGTTGCTTCAGCACCTAGCCAATCACACCCACCATTACACACTTTTGATGAACCTAGAAATGGATATAACCATTTTGGAGGAAATTTGGCAGTGGCTACCAAAATGTGAACAGGTATTTCTTTTGACTCGGCAATTCTAGAAATGCCCTCTTCCAGCATACTTACCAGAGGGTATAAGAATATCCCCTACAGCATTTATATTTACTGTAGCTTCTTTTTGTAAAAGCAAAACAACAGAAACAATCTAAATGCTTATCAATAAAAGGATAAGCTTAAATAAATCATGATGCATATAAATCTATGCAGTTGTTAAAAGGATTGAAATGAATCTATACAGAAAGACAGGGGAAGATAGTTGAGATTGTTCTAAAAACAAATTCAAGGCTAATAAATCATACTTTGCCGCTCCTGCAGTTACACTATTTGCATGATAATAGAAGCCAAGGGTGCCTGGAGCAAAAAGAAGTGAGTCTTGATGAGTGGAATTTGCAGATATCCTGAAGCTACAATCAAGGCCTTGGCAGGGATAGACATTCCCACGGGAGACAAAAGTCACCCTGTGGAGGGAGCCGCTGTTCTGCTGACCCTAAGTGAGGCTTCTTTGGTTTCTTGGGGGGTGAGAGACCAAGGCAGCCTCCGGAGAATAGGATCAGATTATGAGCAAAGCCTAATTGTGGTTCATAACACTTCATTGTCTCCTTCCTGTACCTGCTGTTATTTGGTTAGTTATTTTTAAGAGGGTAATTAGCACCCTCAAGCCCACCATCCAAAATCAAAGCAAGTCACTGGATCATAACCCTCATCAATTCAGATGACCCATCCTAGCCCTCTTTTTCCCCACCTGCACTCCTATTCACCATGCCCTCACTCTCCTGTCTAACTATATTGACTATATATAGGCTTTCTTTTAAAATTTTTTATTTATTTATTCATGAGAGACACGCAGAGAGAGGCAGAAACATAAGCAGAGGGAGAAGCAGGCTCCCTGCAGGGAGCCCAATCAGGGACTCCATCCCAGCACCAGGGATCAAGACCTGAGCCAAAGGCTCAACCACTGAGCCCCCCAGGCATCCTGACTATTTATGTTTTAAAGTATATACTTTTCTTTTAGTTTTTGATTATAAAAATGGAGTGTTATGCTGTTTGTAATCTTTTGGAATTTATCACTTCACTTAATATAGCTAAGCTTCATTCACATTGCTGTATGTGGTCCATACATTTGACTGCTGTATAATATTTATTCATCTATTCTCTTGGTGTTTCCAGTTCTTTGCTGTTGTGAATAGCACTGTTTGAACAGACTTGTGCATTACTATTACTGTTATTATATTATGCAAGGATTGCTTTTTGGTATATATCATGGAGTAGAATTGCTCGGTCATAAAGTTTATAAATGTTCCACGTTAGGAAACAATGCCAAGCAGATTTTCAAAGTGGTTGTACCAACTTACAGTCCCACTGCCCATGTGTTAGAGATCCTTTTTTGAGATTACCATCCTCTTCAACATTCGATTTTGTGAGACTTCCTAATTTTTGCCAATTGAAAGGATGTAAAATGTTGTCACAGTGGACTTGTTTTGCATTCTGCTGACCACTGAGAATACTGGTTATCTCTGTGTATGTATGTTGGCCACATGTATCTTCTCTGTGAAACTCCCACTTGTGTCTTTTGCATTGAAAGTCTTTTATTAGATTGTTTGTGGCCTAAGTAAATCCTGTTGCTGTCTGACATGGAAATTCCAGGGGAAACTTTTTTTAAAAGATCTATTTATTTGGGGTGGGGGTATGCAGAGGGAGAGACTCTCCAGCAGACTCCCTGCTGGGCGCAGAGCCCATGCAGGGCTCTGTCTCATGACCCTGAGATCCTGACCTGAGCCAAAACCAAGAGTTGAAAGCTCAACCGACTGAGCCACCCAGTCATCCCCCCTGCCAGGGGAAACATTTGTAAATACAACTCATTTTCACCTGCCAGGAGACAGAGCCCGAGGGATGCACAAAATTGTAAGAAGTTGGTCTTGACAGAGTTCAGCTGAAGTCTGAGCATGAAATTCTGAGCAGCCAGGAACACGGGAGCTGAGTGGGGCTGGGAGATTAGGCCAGCAACACAAATTCTTCCCCTTTCCTGCCTCACTACCTACAGCGGCCGCAAATCCCCGGCGCCCTGTGCCAGGTGCTTCCCTGCACTTTCCACAGCACCCTGCCAGGAGCCCTCAGCACCTCAATGTTTAGTGACAGCAGAATAGCAAGTTCAGATTTCTATCCAAGTCATTTGGCAACCAAAGCAATAGCTTCAGCGCTGCTCTCCAGCCATTAGAAAGGAATTTCCAGAGGTTTCTAAGTAGTGAGGGAAGAACAACACACAGAGACACAAATTTTCCTAGTCAGACACAGGAAACTGCTGGTCAAGTTCTTTTAAGAAAATATATTGAAATTCAAGAGATAAGAAAATAGGAAGCATGGAGCACATCCCAGCTCTGCTCTGGACCACACCATTTTAAGCATCCCAAATCACCCTGACGGCCATTCGGCCTTTGCAGCTCATCCACACTTCCAGGAGCCCCACAGGGCCTCCTACACAGAGGCCCTCATTCGGATCTGAAGGAGTCACTTCCTGTCCTTCCCCACATCTCCTGTCCCAGTCTTGTCTACCAGCTGTCATCTTTCTTTAACTATCATTTAATTTCCTCCTAACAACCACATAGGTCTGGCTCCCCATCCCAGTCCTGCAGACTCCCATTCTCATTCCTCCCTGTTTGCCAACACTTGACATCAGCCTGTCTTCTCTGGCCATAAGCGAGGGGAGGTCAGGGTAACCTGCCCTTGACTTAGTTCCTGTGCACTGTGTCAAAGGAACTCAAATGTTCTCACACACACACACACACACACACACACACACACAACCCAGAAAAAAAACAAAAAAAAAAAAGTTACTATGTGAGGTGTTAGTGGGAGTCCTTTCACACTAACAAATCATCACACTGTACACTTTCTTTCTTCATTAATTCAATTATTTATTTTTAGAGATTTTATTTTTTTTTTTAATTTTTTTTAAAGATTTTATTTTTGAGTAATCCCTGACACAAACATGGGGCCCAAACCCAAAACTCAGAGATCAAGAGTTGCATGCTCTACTGACTGAACCAGCCAGGTGCCCCACGTTGCACACTTTAAATATATTACAATTTCATTTGTCAATCATACCTCAGTAAAGCTGAAAAAAATTTAAAAACAAAACAACGGCAGCCTGGGAGGGGACATGAGTCACTGAAAGGCAAAGGTAATGCTCAAATTTATGATAAAGTCTTTGATTTTCTTAACTTTAGTAGAAATCATAAAAGAAAATGCCTTGGAAGGGTGCTTGGGTGGATCAGTCAATGAAGTGTCTGCTTTCGGCTCTGGTCAAGATCCCAGGGTTCTGGGATTGAGCCCTGCATTGGGCTCCCTGCTTAGCAGGGAGTATGCATCTCCTTCTTCTGCTGCTTCTGCTCCTGCTTGTGCTCTCTCTCACTCACTCTCTTGCCCTCTCTCTCAAATAAATAGATAAAATCTTTTAAAAAGAAAGAAGAAAGAAAGAAAGAAAAGAAAGAAACAAAGAAACAAAGAAAGAAGAAAGAAAATGCTTTGAGTAGTGGTGTGTGTGTGTGCCCACATGTGCTTTTTTATTGTAGTAAAATATACATAACATATAATTTACCATTTAATCATTTGTAAGTGTACAATTTAGTGGCATTAAGTACATTCACGCTATTGTGCAACCATCACCACCATGCACCTCCAGAACTTTTTCATCATCCCTAACTGAAATTCTGTCCCCATGAAACACTAACTCTCTATTCTCACCTGCCCCAGCCCCGGGCAGCCACCATTTCCCTTTCTGTCTATGGATCTGATTCATCTATGGACTTCATGTAAGGGATTCAGACAATGTCTGTGTCCTTTTGTGTCTGGCTCCTTTCACTTAATGAAATCTTTCCCAGATTCATTTATGTTGTAGCATGTATCAGAATTCCATTCCTTTTTAAAGCTGAATGATAATTCATTGTACCTATCTACCATAACTTGTTTATCCATTCATCTGTTGATGGACATTGGAGTTGTTTACATGTTTGTCTATTATGAGCAATACTGCTATGAACATGGTGTATAAGTATCTGTTTGATGAGTAGTGTTTTTAAACATTTAAAATTATGTTTTCCTCTAATGTACAAACTACTTAGTACCTATGAAAAGATAGTAAGAACTGTCCAACAGGTTAAGTCATCCCATTGCCATGAGGTCAGTTTTAGGATAGGAGCCAAGAACTATGCACTCTCTGGGTTCTGCACAGCTCCCATGGTGCTTGGCATCAGAAGACACATCCAATCAATGAGGACTGCTGGGGACTCAGGTGACACATTATGTGGGTGCCTGCCGAAGCTAGACTTCACAAAGAGCCAGTGAGACTCAGGTTATCAGTTCTTGTCATGGCCTGGCCTTGTCAAAGGCTTATTTAGCCCTTGTTTTGATTAGTCAAGTACTTTATAATCCATTTGCTAATAAATCTTTTTCATCATCAACAGCCATCACCACTTTGTGGAAATGTAGTATTTAGGGAGGGAACCAATTGTATGTGGGGTTTATAAGCAAATATGGGTGCAGTGACAAAGACCAAA
This sequence comes from Vulpes lagopus, assembly GCF_018345385.1. Classification (NCBI taxonomy): domain Eukaryota; kingdom Metazoa; phylum Chordata; class Mammalia; order Carnivora; family Canidae; genus Vulpes; species Vulpes lagopus. The sequence goes on along the minus strand of NC_054824.1, from coordinate 119,961,384 downwards.
CCTGCTTTGCTCTTGGGAAATAATGTTTCAATTTAGCCGGGCATAAATATTAAATTTGCTGTTCTGTTAGTGAAGCTATAGCACTGAGGCTGGCATGCAGCCCACTGTACCTGGTCATGGTATTAAGAACCCACAATCTAAAAGAATGGCATTAAAAGCCAGGAGTCCGCATTGACTCCTCTCTACACCCTCCCCCAAATCCTTAGAGTTTAGAGCAAGGAGGTAGGAGGGCACTGGAGTAAGGAGTGCAACCATAACAGCTGATCCCCATTTGCTGAGCAACCTGCCCCAGCAACTCATAATACTGTCAAATAATGCCAAATATGGGGCTTTCAAATCCCCCTACAAACTGCAATTTTCCCAACCTTTTACTGCTCCTTGGCATATATGATTATACAGAACTTTAAATCCATTTTCTGAAATGAGCATCTATTATATTTAAAATGAAACAAATGTAATAACATTTTATCTGAATCCTTTTTAACATATAAAAATGACTTACATTAGTGATCTAATTAATTTCTATGCCACATATATTACATTATGCATTTTATAAGATATTTCACAAATTTAAGAATCACTGTGCATACATTAGCTATACTTACATTGTTATTTTTTCTTTTTTTTTTTTTTGCTACAATATTCCCATTACACATTTCCATATCATGGAACTAGTGAATTTTCTATCAATTCTATTTATATATTTCTGACCTAAAAATTGGGCACCAGAGGTAGCAAGCGTCTGCCAGAAAGTTCACTTATACAAAAATTATGACCCATTCTTTCATTACCTGAAATGGAAACTAAAAAAACAATAAAATAGAACAAAGAACAGTAACAGAGAATCTGTACCTTGGAGATGATGAATAGCCAAATCTTAATGACCTTATTCAATACACTTATTTGTTCATTAAGCATTTATTCATGACTTTTTCAGCATGAGGCAAGCTACCAAGATGAGTAAGAACCTTGTCCCAAGGAACCTCACCATCCAGTGACTCTATATACCAACAGTTAGCAAACTGGCCCAAGGGCCAAATCCACCTCACATCTTGTTTTTGTAAATTAAGTTTTACTGGAACACAGCCACATTCATTAGTTTATGTGTTATTTGTGATAGTGTTCATGCTACAACAGCAAGGTAGAGTAGCTGCAACAAAGACCATATGGCCCTTAAATATAAAATAATTACTATTTAGCCCTTTACAAAAAAAGCTTGCAAATTCTTGTTCTTGAGGAAAGAGCTACCCTTATTTTTTTTTTTTAATTCTGAGAAGACTTGGTCCCATTCCCAAATGCTCTGAAAATTCAGAGAAAATGTTCTTGCTACTCAAAGTGCCATCCACAGATCCACACCATCAGCATCAGTCAGGTACTTAGAAATGCAGAATTCCAGGTCCCATCCCAGGCCCTACTGAATCAGTCTGTGATTGAACAGAATTTCCAGGAGATTCATATATACATTAGAGCTTGAGAAGCACTGTTGTGTTAGCGTTCTCCAGAGAAACAGTACCAATAGGAGGTGTGTGTGTGTATATATATATAGAGAGAGAGATTTCTTTCAAGAAATTGCATCATGTGATAGTGGGGGCTGGCAAGTCTGAAATCTGTAGAGCAGGAGGCAACCTAGAGATTCCAGCAGGAGTTGATGTTGCAGTCTTGAGTGGAAGGCAGTCTGGAAACTAGATTCTTTCTTTTTCTGGGGACCTCAATCTTTTCTCTTTAGGTCTTCAACTGATGGATAAGGCCCACCCACATTATGGAGGGAAATCTGCTTTACTCAAAGTCTACTTACTCAACCATTAGTCACATCTAAAGAATATCTTCACAGTGATACCTGGACTGGTGTTTCACCAAACAACTAGGCACCATAGTCTAGCCGAGTTGATACATAAAATTAACCATCATACTTTTCTGGGTAGAAAACAGAGAATTTGAATCCTTATACCAGTATAGATGGAAAACCTAGAGGTCAAGGAGGAATAGGGATAGGCCTGTGACCCCTATGTGAATTTGGAGAAAGTAGGTTCTCCATACCATCAAAATCCCCTCTTAGAATCTACCTCAGGCATGCATGTTTCCTCCTATGCCCCATACCAAGTATTTCACATGTTAGAAAGAGATTAACACTGGATCCATATACACAAAGTCTTCAGGAAGTAACTAGAGTTAAATGAGATCATATGGATGGGATCCTGATTTGATAGGACTAGTGTCCTTGTAAGAAGAGGAAGAGACCACCAGGGATGTAGGTCCACAGAGAAAAGGCCATGTGAGGACATCATAGAGAGAAGATAGCTATCTACAAGCTGAGAAGCAAGTTCCTACCAGAAACCAAATCTTGCCAACATCTGGATCTCGGGTTTCTAGTCTCCAGAAACTGAGAGAAAATAAATTTCTGTTATTTAGGCTACGCAGTCTGTGATATTTTGTTATGGCAACCCTAATAGATTAATGTTCTACTGAAAGTGTGGTTCATGAGCCAGCAGCATTAGGATCGCCTGATAACTTGCTGGAAATACAGAATCTCAGACTCCATCCCCAATCATTGGAACCAGAATCTGAATTTTTACAAGGTCCCCAGGTGCTATGAGGAGCTCTCTTTTAGAGCACAGGCCAACTTTCAAGAGGATGGAGTACATTTGTCAGGTATTAATAAGAAAAATGGGGGAAGGGAAAAAGAGAGGAGTATGGTGGGGTGGAGAAGTTAGGAGGTTTTGCCTGGGGGCCTCTATCTCCTCAGGGAGGTCACACATCAATAGCTGGGGGCACCTGGGTAGCTCAGTGGTTGAGCATTTGCCTTTGGCTCAGGTCATGATCCTGGGGTCCTGGGATCAAGTCTTGCATCAGGTTCCCTGCAGGGAGCCTGTTTTTCCCTCTGTCTATGTCTCTGCCTATGTCTCTGCCTCTCTCTGTGTGTGTCTCTCATGAGTAAATAAATAAAATCTTTTTAAAAATCAATAGCTAATGCCAGAGAGAGCCCTAGAATTCAAATAGTCAGCCCCAGAGGGCTTTTCTCTTTCTGATCCTAATGATTAGAATCACTGCTTTTCAGGACTGCAGGTGATCCTTCAGAAAATAGGTAGCTCACATCCTTGAGAGAGACACTATCCTTGACAGCCACTCAGCGAGGATAACAGGGCTTCCTCACTCCTAATCTAAAGCCCTATGCTATACTGTTTAATTCATCATAAATTCTAGCAAATAGTTACAATTCCAACAGTCCCATGAGTGGAGTTTTGTGTGTGTGTGTGTGTGTGTGTGTGTGTGTGTGTGAGGGTGTGTGTGTTTTTGTTTTTGTTTTTGTTTCTAAATGCAGAGAAGCCAGTCCTGAATTGGTCTTGGGAAAGGAGAGAAATCCGTCTGGGTCCCACGGACTGGAGGGGTGAACACACACTCTAATATCAACCACATGTTCTTTGTACGTCTGATAGGGATCCTGCACTTCTCACTGCAAGTTTTCTACTAAAGGTTACCATATGCCATAGGAATGTTTCACCACCACGAATTGGCCATATAAGCGGAGAGCTTTAAATTACTGCATGGTCAGAGTGAGTTAATCTATGCCTTGATTATCTGTGTGTCTGGCTATCTAAAGACGTCCCTGGCATGGAGCTGTAACTCATGACTGATTTGCTAATTTGAAATATAGATGTGTGCCTCCCTTCCTATCCCCCTCCTTGCACACACACACACACACACACATTCACACACTTCGATGTACATTACAGTGGAATTTGCAAATGGATTGAATATATTCTCAAATCTGTCCTCCATTAATCCCTATAGATATATTGCTGCCTGGAAGTTGGGGAATTACTATGCAGCTGGAAGTCACAGAGAGGAAGCTTGTAGAAGGAAAAAGGGGGTGGAGAAGATGGTGGAGAAGGGCAGATGAGAATTAGGTGAAAATTAAGTAGCTGTTGCTTCAGTTGAAAACTCATGCTGCCTGGGAGCTGGACTGAAAAAAGGTTCTCGAATGGGTTATTCTATAGTCAAGTCTCAGCTTTGCCTCCCTGTGAGTGAGAGAACTGAGGCAAGTCATTTAATCTCTGGGTCTCAGTTTACTCACCTGCGAACATGGGAGCAATAAGACTTTCTTGCAGAATTCTTTCAAGAATTAAATGAGAAGATACAGAAAATGCACATGGTAAGCTTTTGGTCAATGGTGATTTTCTTTCTTTCCTTCCAACCTTCTTCTTCTGAAACTGAGTTGCTTTCCACACACGATGTTGGTGGGATGAGGTTCTTTTTGCCCTCCCAGTGGGAGAGACTCTGCATGGACTCATGAGATGTCTTCAGGGACACTGATTGTTTTTGCTTTGATTGTTCTCTTGAGCTACTTGGCATTTTTTTTTTACAGTTATCAGAAAGCAGAATTACCACAAGTGATAAACAATGAAGATCAGTTAATAAAAAATAAAACCAAACAGCAATAATATAACTGTTGCTAGTAAACTGAAAATGTAGGTGATCTTTGTAGCTGAATGTTTCATATACTTTGAACAGACATCCCAAGGTCTGGCTATTCCTGTTGACATAAATTTAGAAGATAGCGCTTGCAGAATCAGTAGGAGATTTTTTTTTAATCCCAAAAATATATTTTTAGAGGAGCCTTGGCAAATAGGGCCTCTCCAAGTAGAGCATGTTAAAATTTGCTCTATTATTTCAGGTGTCAAAGACACTTAGATGAGAAATAAAGTCCCTCCCTGCATAAGGATTCATGCTGGCTCTTGGTCGGCTTTGTGGCTCTCTGAGTGGAGGGGTGGTCTAACTGGGCCAAGCTGGAGGAGAACATGAGCCTGTTAGCCCATCCCTGGACTTCAGGACTTGGAAATCCAGAGCCTCTCTCATTAAGGAGCTGGAGTCAACAAAGAACCCAACAGAAATATACATGTGCCTCTTTCATCTACTTCTGCCAACTTGTTCCCTCAATCACCAGAACATAAAAGTAATACTATTCCTTGGACCCCTAACTACATGCCAGAAATATGTGTTAACTCATTCAACCCTCAACCTAGTCTTATGAGGTAGGAAATATTGTGTTTGTTACACAGGTTAAAAATTGAGACTGAGAGAAGTTAGTAAACTTGCCCAAGCTCAGCCTGTAGCAAATGATGGCCTAGGAGTCAAATTCAAGTTTAGCAAGATGCCGCTGTTCCTCAGATCAGAGGCACTTCCTCCACTCCTGAGAGTTTTAGTTTATAACTGTTTTACAAATTTATTGTATTTTCCTGATCTTTCTTTTTCCTTCAGATAAGATGACATCTAGGATTCTTTCACCTAACTCAGAAGTGGCCTTTACCTAAATCAGAAGTATCAACGCCTTCACCTAAATCAGAAATGGCTACCCACTTTACGCTAAGGAGCTTTGGTGATCTTATTCCATTTTGTAAACATTCTTGCTTTTTTTTTTTAATATCTACATTTCATCTTCTTGCTTTCACTTTCCCAATCTCACAAAGCTGCTGCTGTTGGCCACCGTCTGCTACAAATTCATTCATTTGTTTGAATGTCCACTGAGGGTCTGCTCTGAGTCAAGCACTGTGTTCTTCCCTGGAAAGACAAATATTAATCAGTTCCCATTCTCAAGGTGCTCCCAACCTGGTGAGGATGGCAGGCATGTAAACGGACTATTTCTATGGAGTCTTATACTCTCATGGCCACTATTATACACTTTTTAAAAAGATTTTTATTTATTTGTTTGAGAGAGAGACAGAGCCAGAGAGAGAAAGAGCACAAGCAGGGGGAGCAGTAGGGATTGAGGAAGCCCGAAGTGGGGTTCAATCCCAGGACCATGGAATCGTGACTCAACCCAAAGGCAGAAGCTTAACTGACTGAGCCACCTAAGTGCCCTATTATACACTTATATACACTCTTATACAGTTATGGTCAAAGCTAAAGAAACATAGAAGATTCAGAAATGACATCAGCTTGGAAGCATTGGTGAGTAGTTGGTTCATAATCGTCGAAAAAGTGATGCTCAGGTACCAAGGTAGGGGGCAAACATTTCAGTAGAAGGCATGATAGGGACTGGAGTATTTCAGGGATTACCTCTGTGACTTTGGGACATGGGGAGTAGAGGTACACAGGTGATGGGAGAAGTGTTGTCCAGGCCAAGTATGGAAGGCTCAGCTCTACACTGTGGGCAAGGAGGTGCCACAGGCTTTACAAGGGGAACACCATGATGAGTTTCTCCTCCTCCTCCTCCTCCTCCTCCTCCACCTTCTTTCTTCTTTTAAATAGGCTCCATGCCTAGCATGGAGCCCAATATGGGGCTTGAAATCATGACCTCGAGATCAAGACCTGAGCTAAGATCAAGAGTCAGATACTTAACCAACTGAACTACCCAGGTGCCCTGAAATTCTTTTAGGAATATCCCCAGGTAGCCCTGAGAGCTCTTGCCAAGACAGGAAGGGATGAGAGAGAAATTGAAGACATGGCCATGCATTCATCCAAACACAGGATGGGCTGGCTTAGAGGGGATAAAGGTGGGGGGCCACATTTGAAGGCGTTTCTGAGTTAGCATTGGCAGGATGGACAGTGTCCTGAATGTGAAGGATTCAGGAGCTGTAAGGCCAACTCTGACATGTCTTACTTGGGAGTCTGGTGGATTGTGACAATATTGAATGAAATAAGGCATCTATAGGAAGAGTAGGTTTGGATGATTAGGGAATGGGGTAAAGATTGTGACATAGAAAAGGAAAAAAAAAGTAAGTACTGATGCCTGGGTTCTACTTACAGAGATCTTGGTATAATTTGTCTGGAGTGTAGCCTGGATATTGGGATATTTTATTTAATCTTTTTAGGTGATTCTAATGAGAAACTGAGTTGAGAAGTACTATTATGAAAATTGAAAAAGAGAAAACAGAATTCTCAGAAACACCACAACTTAAAAGGCAAGAAGGATAGCCTACCTGTCCATTTAGAGGGTACTGATCAAATTAACTATGTGATTCAAAACTCAGCCCCAGGTTCCAGGTAAGGTGGATTAAGCACACTTATCCTGTCCCTCCCACTGAATGCAGTTGTAAATCCAGGGAGAATGCATGGCCAGCAGTTTGAGGTCTCTGTAAGGTAAATAGTAGCAGATGGATTGGACAGGAAGACCAGACGTCAAAGTACCTCTGAATCTATGCTGAGTTTACCTTACTATTAGCTTTGGTGTTGCCCAGTCTAGACTTAAGGTATCCTGAAACTGGAAGTGTACTCCAAGAAACTCTCTGGTTCTGGCTTAAGGAACAGAAAAGTGGTATTCTAATGTTCAAAGAGAATTGGAGAAAGTGTTGAACTTTATGGGTTTTCTTCTGGCTGGAGGAGTTAAAAGGGGACCCCAGGAATCATAAAGTACTGGGGACATTGTAGAGAAGGAAGAGTTTGGGGAAGTGACCTGATAAAGTTATTTATAAATCCATGGGTTCACCCCTAAGTGTATGAATCTGACTGTAAACAGTATACCAAAAGCTTCTAGATGGAACTATAAACTGATAGATCACCAACCCACATCCCACACTGGCCACCAGGTGGCACATATGCAGGACAGATCTGAATAGCACTGCAGACTTTAAAAGTGGAGCTCACTGGGGAAACTCCAGTCCACAGAAGGCTGATTGGAACTTACAGCCTGACCCCAGCCAGGTCAATTGCTTATTAAAGTAAAAAATCACTATTTTTCATTCGATGTAAATAAGACCCAGGGCTCATAATATTAAAAAGTGCCCAGAATCCAGGACAGAATTACTTGACATATGAAGAACCAGAAAAATCTCAACTTGCATGCTGATGATGTTGATGTTGGAATTTCCTGCAAAAGACTTTAAAGCAGCTATTATAATATGATCTAACAAGTAGGGACAAATCTCCTTTAAACAAATGGAAGATAGGCAGTCCCAGCAAAGAACAGGAAAATATAAATAAAATCAAATAGAAGTTTTAGAACTAAAGAATATTATAACTGAAACTTTCTAATAAGATTTTAAGTAATCTCTACACCTATCACAGGGCTCAAATCTACAACCCCAAGATCAAGAGTTTCTGCTCTACCAATTGAGTCCCTAATAACTAAAATTTTAAAACTCACTGATGGGTTCAATGGCAGAATGGAGATGACATAAGAGTCAGTGAACATAAAGACAGATTGGAGTCTGCTCATAAGAGTCAGTGAACGTAAAGACAGATTGGAGTCTGCTCAAAGGTTTTATCTCTCTCTCTCTCTTCAACTGCCCCTTCTACTGCTCATATACACTTTCTTCCTGTATAAAAAATAAATGGATAAATCGCTTAAAAAAAAAAAACAACCCAGGAATCTCAGGTCCCCAGAATCACGTCCTGTGCCAAAGGGGGGTGCTCAACTGCTGAGCCACCCTGGCGTCCCTAATTATGTGCATGAAGCCTGCTTCTCCCTCTGCCTGTGTCTCTGTCTCTCTCTCTCCCTGTGTCTCTCATGAATAAATAAATAAAATATTAAAAAAAAAAAACAGCACATAATTGGATCATTTAAAAAAAAATCCATCCTACCAATCTCTTTCAAGTGATTTGCTTAGACTATTTATGTTTGGATTTAAGCCTACCATGTATTGCCTGTTTTTTTTTTCCCCTCTCTGTTTTTTGTTCTTCTATTTTCCATCTCATGCTTTCTTTTGGGTGATTTAAATCTTTTTAGTAGTCTAGTTCATTTATTTAGTATGCCTATGTGACTGTGTGTGTGTGTGTGTGTGTGTTTTACTATATTTCTTTATGTAATATTTTTTTGTGATTGCTGTAGGAATTACAAAATACATCTTTACCTTTTCATGGTATTTTACCACTTCAAATGGAATGTAGAAACTTTACCATATTGTGCCTATACTCTCCTGACTTCATTTTATAGTTGTTTTCGGTATTATACCTATATACATTGTACCAGTGTCATATCTTTGGTTTTCAATCATCAAGTAGAGTTTTAAAACCTTTTTTTAAAAAGATTTTATTTATTTATTCATGAGTTTTCTCCATCCCGTGTCCCCAGAATCACGTCCTGTGCCAAAGGGGGGTGCTCAACTGCTGACCCACCCTGGCGTCCCTAATTATGTGCTGTTTTAAAAGAAGATCACTTAGGAGGACGCCTGGGTGGCCCAGTGGTTGAGCGTCTATCTTCGGCTCAGGGATCGAGTCCCATATCAGGCTCTCCGCAGGAAGCCTGTTTCTCCCTCTGCCTGTGTCTCTGCCTCTCTCTCTCTGTCTCTCATGAATAAATAAATGAAATCTTAAAAAAAAAAAAAAAAACAAGAAAGAAAGTCACTTAGCATCTATCCCAGAAATATGAAAACTTAAGTGCACACAAAAACGTGTATGTTATTGGTTATAGCAGTGTTGTTTACAATAGCTCCAAACTAGAAACAACTCCAAGGTCCTTCAGCCAGTGAATGGTTTAAAAACTATGGTACATCCATCCATACCTTGGACTACTACTCAGCAAATAAAAGAAATGAGCTACTGATACATACAAATTGGATAGGTCTTAAGGGAATTATGCTGAGTGAATAAAGCCCATCTCTAAAAGTTACATACTGTATAATTACATTTATATAGCCCTCTTGAAATGACAATTGTAGAGATGGAGACAGACTAATAGGAGCCAGGGGTTGGGGAGTAGGATGGGAAGGAGATGGCTATAGCATAAAGGGCCTTTGTGATGGAGCAGTTTTGTGTCTTAACTGTGGTGGTGGTCACATGCATCTATATATGATAAAATTCCACAGAACTAAACACACACACACACACACACCATTGCACATAAAACTGGTGAATCTGAAAAAAAGATCAGTGGATGATATTGAAGTCAATTTTCTGGTTGTGTTATGTAAGATTGCAAGATGTTACCATTGGGTGGAACTGGGTTAAGTCTTAGTTTGCTAGGCTGCTGTAACAAAGTTACAGCACAGACTGGGTGGGTTAAATAATAGAAATTTATGGTTTCCAAGCTCTGAAGACTAGAATCCAAAATCAAGTTGTCAACAAGGTTGGTTTCTTCTGAGGGCTGTGAGGGAGAATCGGTTCCAGGTCTCTTACAGATGTTGTCTTCTGTGTCTTCATATCGTCTTGCCTGTATGTGTGTCTCTGTGTTCACATTTCCCCCATTTATGAGGACACCAGTCATACTGGGTTAAGGACCACTCTAATGACCTCAGTTTAACTTGATTACTTCTACAAAGACCCAGTCTGGAGACATGTTCTGATGTCCTGCAGGGTCAACATATGAATTTTGTAGGGGACACAGCTCAAACTGTTAGAGGTATATGGGTCTTTCTGTACTATTTCTTACAACTTGCCTGAATTTACAATTATTTTAAAATAAAAAGGGCTTAAAGAATAAAAAAAATAGGGGAAAGAGGAAAAAGATGAGAAGAATTGAAGTCCTATGAAACATTCTCTGAACATAATGGAATTAGACTGGAAATCAATAAGAGGAAAATGTCCAAATACTTTGAAATTAAGCAGCTTACTTCTACATAAACCTTTGGCGAAGGAAGAAGTCTCAGGGAAAATCAAAAAGATATATTGAGCTGCATGATAATAAAAAAAAAAACATACCATGTCAAAATTCATGAGATACAACTAAAGCAATGCTTAGAGAGAAATGTATAGCATTAAATGCTTATATTAAATAAACTATGCTACATATAAGCTGTGGCATATCATAGATGTTAAAATATTGAAGCTATGGACAGAACTTTAGTATGTATTATTGGATGTAAAACAGTAAAAATTATATAGACAGTTCTACCTTTGATGGGAAAGAGAAATAAAAGTGGAATAACTCACATCTGATTGTTTCTACATAAAGAACCACTGGTAGGATATGCAATGAACTAATTAAAGTAGCTATCTGTGTGGGTAGAGGGAAACAGAGCAGAAAGGGCAGAGGTAGGAGTAAGATTTTTGAATGTATACTTTGTTTATTGCTTTCCATATTTTAAAAAATGGAGAGGAAATTCACATAAAATAAAATCAACCATTTTAAAGTGCAGAACTCAGTGGCATTTAGTACCTTCACAATATCATCCAATACCACCTTTACCAAGTTGCAAAACATTTCATCACCCCCAAAAGAAAACCTAGTACCCGTTAAACAGTCATTCCTCATTCTCTCTTTTCCCTAGACCCTGGTAACCATCAACCTGCTTCCATTCCATCTCCAAATATTCTGTATAAATGGAATCATACAATATTTGTTTTTTGTATGTATCTAGCTTCTTTCATTTAGCATGTTTTCAAGGTTCATCCACATGGTAGCATGCATCAATACTTAATTCCTTTCTATAATGGAATAGTATTCCATTGTACGTAAGTACCACATTTTGTTCATCCATTTCTTTTTTTTAATTTTTATTTATTTATGATAGTCACAGAGAGATAGAGAGAGAGGCAGAGACACAGGCAGAGGGAGAAGCAGGCTCCATGCACCGGGAGCCCGACGTGGGATTCGATCCCGGGTCTCCAGGATCGCGCCCTGGGCCAAAGGCAGGCGCCAAACCGCTGCACCACCCAGGGATCCCCCTGTTGATGGATCTTGTGGATACTGTGAATAATGCTGCTATGAACATTCTTGTACAAGTTTCTGTTGGAGTCCCTGCTCTCAATTCTTTGGGATATATACATCTAGGAGAGTAGTTGCTGAATGATATGGCAATTCTATGTTTAACTTTTTGAGGAACCACCAAACCATTGTTTTCCACAGTGGCTGTACCATTCTACATCCTCATAGCATTATACTAGGGTTCCAATTTCTCTACACCCTTACCAAGATTTGTTATTTTCTGTATTTTTTGTCACAGCCATCCTAGTGGATATAAAGTGGCATCTCTTGGTTTTGATTTGTATTTCCCTAATAACTAATAATGTTGAGCATTTTCTCATGAGCCTATTGGTCATCTGGATATCTCCTTTGATATTCTTTTCTTTTTGTGAACTCTATGAAATATACTACCTATTAGAAACAAAAAGCAAATCAATTTTTAAAAGGCAAAAAGGTAAAAGGCAGAAGAGAAGGAGAAAATAGACCACTATGGTAGAAAGAATTACAGTCCCCAAAGATGTCCACCTTCTAATTTTGAAACTTGTAAATGTGTCACCTTACCTGGCAAAAAGGACTCTGCAGATGTGATTAGGTTAAGGATCTTATAATGGGAAGATTATCCTGGATTCTTGGGGTGAGATGATGTAATCACAATTGACCTCATAAGGGATAAGGCAGAAGGTCAGAGTCAGAAGAGGAGACATGATGATGCAAGCAGAGGTCAGAGAGAGACAGAGACAGAGGGACTCGAAGATGGAGGAAGGGGGTCACAAGCCAAGGAATACAGGTGGCTTCTAGAAGTGAAAAAAACAAAGACACGGGTTCTCCCCTGGAGCCTCCAGAAGGAATGCAGCCTGCTGATACATAAGATTTAAGACTTCTAACTTCCAGAATTATAAGGTAATGTATTTGTGTTGTTTTAAGGCACTGAGTTTGTGGTAATTTGTTACCACAGCCACAGAAAACTAATACAACCACGAATGTCCTGCTCCCTCCAGAACAAAGCATCGCCTGAGCCTCCTCATCAATGCTTCCCTCTCAGGAAACACAGCTGAGTCTCACATGTCTTCTGAATCCTTGAAGGAAACAATGAACCACAGATGGCCAAGTTGCATTGTCCTACAAGATGTGAAAGATGTCGGTAACAAAGCAACCCAAGATCTGTCTCCTACACATCTCCAGAGGTAACGGTGAGCTCTAGGTCTTGTTGGATAAATGTATATGACAGAAAGGACCCAAAAGTCTTGTAAGAACCATAAGAAATCATTACCCTCACGGAGATTGAGCAAGATCTGCAGAAACCAAAGCCAGTGAACTTCTTTTTTTATGCCCACTGGCCATGTTATCACCCTCAGGTGGCAACTGCAAGGCCAAGAAGTTTAAGAGCTGCCCTCCATTTCATTCCATCTCTCTACCCTTTTGCCAGAGTTCAGCTGTAAATGGCAGCTCCTGCCCATCCACAGGTCATTCATCAACTGATATGTCTGCATGTGGTTTTGTTTCACGTCCTTCTTCTTTCAAAGCCTTGAATATGCTTCAAATCTAATGCAGGTAATATGTTCATTTCATGGAGTTGGCCCACGGAGGGTAACTCCAAGGGTAACTCCACGTGATAAAAGACACACCAGGCTGGGTGGTGGGTCCAAATAGCTGATGGCCTATAATTTTTTTCCAGCTCTTTCTATCTCAGATGGATGAGGATATCACCATCACTATCACCACCTTCACAGAAAAGATAGCTTTGGATCTAGGCCAGCTCTGACATAAAAATCCACTTAGAACTTACTGAAGAAACACTTGAAGAATGTGAATCTATGACCAGGGGATAGGCCTGAATAAAACAATGTAATATTTCTTAGAACCCAAAAGATAATGGTTACTATTTACCCAGGTTGGGTTGTGGGGAGTACTCTGTATCTGCCCTAAGGAAACATTCTCCAGAATGTGGCATGTGGTTATTTTATAGGAACAGTAACAATATTTATTGGGGCACCTGCTGCAGTACTCCTGTGATTCTTCAGCAGCATGACTTCCTCTTCCAGACATGAAGTTTGGGCAGGATTTACTCACCCTCAGCTCAAGTTGTGAGCCCTCATTGGTTAGAGCCAATACCTTATTTCCTCCCCCTCGCAGTGATTGATTCAGGGATAAGCACCAATGCGGACCTCAGCCAATCGACATTTGACATTTCATAGCACGGGCTTAAGGTGTGACAGCACATAAACAGAGGTAGCTTTATTAGAAGTAAGCTCAGAATTTTTGATCTGCAGTTGAGAGAGAAGCATTCCTTCTTTCTAGGATGAGGAATTATGCAATCCCATCCAGTGAGGGCATCCATCTTGCAAGAAGGGTGGAAGCAGTCTAGGATCAAGCCAATATTTTGAAGGGCCTTGGCAATAGGATGGGGCAGCTGGATTGAAACAACCCATCGAAGGCTGCCATCTGAGTTTTCAATGACATAAAGCCATACACTCCTTTTTATTTAGGCCTGTGTGTGCTAGGGTTCTTTTTCTGCTTCCAGCTGACCCCATCTTAACTAACGCACGGTGTGTCAGGCACTGAGGGAGGGGCTTTCACACATTCTGTCTCAATTCTTCTTCACCATGGTGCAGTGATGGAGATTTTATCATCCTCTTTTTCCAGATGTCAGGTGTTCTCTCCAACTTCAAACTGTTGATGAGGGTGAAGTCACCATTTGGTCTCAGGTCTGCCCACCTCTCAGACCTCTGCTTTCTATCATGTTTTCTTGGCTTCTACTGTAATACCTATGGGCACAGTGTTTCGGGGTGACTCCCCAGTACCACTCTGCAAAAATTCTACAGGTAAGTCCCAGGAGCGATTGTTTCTATCATCATAGAAGCTGCTGTATTCATATTTGGCATCTTGTTTCAGTAGATGGATATTGCTCATAAGTGTTGATGAATCACTATAAAAATAGCAAGTAATAAATCCCTTATTACAGAGGCACTGCAGGAAGATTGCAAAGCATTCTTGTTGGCATTTTAGTCAGCAGAACCTAACTCCAAGATCCCAAAGTACACCTCTGTCTAATTTGAATATAACTAACTTCATTTTTTTTAAGATTTTAAGTAATCTCTCCACCCAGCATGAGGCTCAAACTTACAACCTCAAGATCAAGAGTCACATGCTCTACCAACTGAGCCATGCAGGCTCCCCTACCTAACTCTAAATATAAACCTGCTACATAAGAAGTCACTTAAAATTGTTTTCCCATTTGAATATTGGGAGTTCATGACATGAATGTACTTAAATTTGGGGAAAATCTGTGAGAAGGATGAGACTTGGAGGAAAAATAACTTGAATAAAAGCTAAGGGCTCCGTTCTTTGCAACATGGGACCCTGCAATCAGACCACACTAGTGATGAAACCAGAGCTTTGTATAATGGGGGCTGATCCTGTCCTTGGATCATTTAGCCACAGTTCCTAATAGGAAAACAAATAAACAAATAAACAAAAAAAATCCCACTCTAAAATGCACACATGTACATATAATTCCTTGAACAACATCCAAGGAGTTTTTCAGCTTGCTCAGAAAGAAAATGACTTCAGAGGACAGTGATCCAAACCAAAAATCAGCTGTAAAGTACTCTTCAACAGCCCACTCCCAGCTTCCACTTGGCATCGCCACTGATAATTGTGCCTCATTTCATGATGCCTAACCCTATTTCAGACATTTTTATCTGATCCAAAGTGTCTTGTAGGTTGAACCCAAATCTGTATCTCCCCAAGAAATAGGCACAGAAGTTAGACAGACCTGAGTTCAAATGACTGTTCTAAGAATACCTCCTGGGTGACCTTGGGCATTTCTCAAACTCCAGGTTCCCTCGATATAAAAATGTAGATGGTGGGAGACCTGAGTGGCTCAGTGGTTGAGCATCTGCCTTTGGTTCCGGTCATGATCCTGAGGTCCTGGGATCAAGTCCTGCATCAGACTCCCTGAGGGGAGCCTGCTTCTCCCTCTGCCTATGTCTCTGCCTCTCTCTCTGTGTCTCTCATAAATAGATAAAATACTTTTATCTGGAGGTAGTAATTCCTACCTCTGACCATTAACAGAAGGTTTAAAAGAGATAATACACATAAAATGCATGACAGCTATTCCTGATACAATGAGCCTCAACCAGTGATAGTAATTATCAGCGATCATAGAGCACTCTCTTGAGGTTGAGGAGGGTTGCCAGAGGTAGTAAATAAAAATACAGAAAACCCAATGAAATTTGAATTTCAGATAAATAACCAATATATATATTTTTAAATTTATGATAATCACACACAGAGAGAGAGAGGCAGAGACATAGGCAGAAGGAGAAGCAGGATCCAAGCACCGGGAGCCCGACGTGGGATTCGATCCCGGGTCTCCAGGATCGCGCCCTGGGCCAAATGCAGTCGCTAAACTGCTGCGCCACCCAGGGATCCCTATAACCAATATTTTTTTAATGTAATTATGTTTCATGTAATATTTGGAGCATACTTACAGTAAAATATTACCCATTGTTTATCTGAAATTCCAGTTTCACTTTGCATCTGGTATTTTATCTGGTAACCCTGCTTTTGAGCCAGTGGGACCACCAAGGTTAAAGCAGGGGTGGGACAATGAGGGAACGAATCACAAATCATGAGAACAGAGAGGGGAGACTATAAAGGAACAGAGATATGGCTGCAAACCCACAAACCATGTGCAAAGGCTTTCACCTCAGGGTACCTGTTGCCTACTGTGGAACCAGCCCCAGTGGCTTAAATGGATATTGAGCTGTATGGAGAAGTCCACAATTCACAATGGTTCATTGCCTTTCCCTTCAGAGATTTTTCCTCCTGGGGGAAAAAAAATCAATCTTAATGATCATCGCTTAAATTGGATCACCATATAATTTACTATTTAGAACTCTTAATTAACTAAGGAAACTCCAGCACAAAAACTTATCAAGTGTCTGCTTTTTCCAGACTTTCATTAAACTTTTGAAATATTTATCAGGCACATGTATTGTCTCAGCTATAGTAATCATGGTGGAAAACATAAACTGAGGACAAAATAGGACCCCGCCTTCAAAGACTCAAGTCATTGTCTGGTGCAATGGTCTCCAACATTTCAAAAACTTATTCACCCCCTCAGTTAATAAAAACTGAGCAGATACCCCCAGTTTGTGTAAATGTCTTTATATTTATCATTATATGATTATTTATAGTAATAATATATAATCATATATATCCTATTATATATTAGTACATGATCTATTATATTTGTGCATATATGTAAGTACACAAAATATATAAAAAACACATTTACTTATTTATATTTATATACTTAAAAGAATACATTCTTGTATAAATAAAACATACATATAAGGGCACCTGGGTGGTTCGGTGGTTTTGCTTCTGCCTTTGGCTCAGTCGTGATCCCAGGGTCCTGGGATCAAGTCCTGTATCGGGCTCCCTTCAGGGAACCTGCTTCTCCCTCTGCCTATGTCTCTGCCTCTCGCTGTATCTCTCAGGAATAAATAAAATCTTAAACAAAACAAAACATATATAGAAATAAACATGAAAAGGAGATGATAAACAATATAAGTGTAAGTTATAGTATTTTCTTCCCTCTCCCCACCATCAACTCTTTTGCTTACCCCCTGGCATGTTCCAGTCCCAATTTGGAAGACACTGGGCTAGTGGATAAGAAACACCTGTAAGCAAAGAATTTCCATACAGGGTGATAAGTCCCATAGACAGGACATTAAAAGAAAACAAAAGAAGGAGTAATGGAGGCTATCAATGCACAGCAACCTCGCAGTGAGATGAAGGATACGCAAAGCTTTGCCCACAGATGTGGAAGGCAGGGGGTGATTTCCAGGCAAAGAAAACAGCCTTCTCAAAAATATGAAGGAGGGTAATATACCCAGAGAACCAGGAACCACTGGGTATGGTTTAAGGATACAGCATAGTTGGTAAAAGAAGAGTCAAATGCCATGAGAAGAGTAGGGTCCTGAGTATGCAATACAGATGTGGTCTAGCAAATGCTGTGAACCTGAACTGTGAAATGATTTGCTCACATTTATATACTGGAAAGACTACTCTGATAAATGAAATCTTAGAAAGTTGAATTAAAGCAATATATCACATAATAGATTATTACGTTCAATGAGCATTTATCCTAGGATTACCCAGGTGGTTTCATATTTAAAAATCTATTAACATGGAAACACTTTTAATAAAAAATATTCATCCCAATCGTTGCAAAAAATCTATTCAATAGATTTCCAACTTGAAATACTAACACGCTCTTTTTTTTTTTTTTTTAGAGAGAGTGAGAGAGCAGGGGAGGGGCAGAAGAAGGAGAGAGAGAATCTTAAACCAGCTCCATGCTCAGCAGCATGGAGCCTGACATGGGGCTCAAGCTCACAACCCAAAGATCATGATCCCAGCTGAAACCAAAAACTAGATGCCTACTTGACTGCCACTTAGCCACCACCGTGCCCCACACACACTTTTTTTTTTAAAGATTTACTTATTTACTTGAGAGAGAGAGAGAACAGGAGGATGGGGAGGGACAGAGGGAGAGAGAGAATCCTTAGCAAACTCTCTGTTGAGCATGGAGCCCAACACAGGGCTCTATCCCCAGACCCTGAGATCAAGACCCCAGCCAAAACCAAGATTAGATGCTCAACTGACTGAGCCACCCAGATATCTCATCTTTTTTTTTTTTTTGAAGTATAATCAATCTACAATATTATATTTATGATACTCTTAAACAATAAAGAACATGTATCTTAAATACATAGCCAACATTTATTAAAAGTATATCCAGGGCCCCTGGGTGACTCAGTCCACTGAGTGACCAACTCTTGATTTCACCTCAGGTCATAATCTCAGTATCATGAGATTAAGCCCCGAGTTGGGCTCTGCACTCATAGAGGAATCTGCTTTTCTCTCTCTCTCTCTCTCTCTCTCTCTCTCTCTCTCTGCTCCTCTCCCTTGCCCCTCCTCACGTCTGGCATGACCCTCACCTCACCCAATCTCTGAGGCCCTGTCTCCTAGGCCCCAACTCCCAGGCCCTGTCTGGTCTACGTCCCACTCATTCCTGGTTCATCCTGACTCCCTATTTGAAATCATCCCTTGTTGTGGCCATGGTTTGGAGTTTCAGGAACAATCTGTAGAAATGATTTCTATTCTCTCCTGGTCCCTGATCCTGAGGTTGCGAAGACCTTTGGAATTCTAATACTTACAGACACCTGGCCCATATGCCCCTGAGCAGGATTTCTGCATGTGCGATAGCAACAAGATGCATGTTAAGAGAGGCTCTTACTCCAGAAAAATACCATCTCCTCACCCTCAGTAGCCATTCTTCATCTCAGCTAGGACACCTTGACATTTGGGGTGGAGGAAGTGGGATGACAGGAGGCAGATTGGGGAGCAGGTAACAGAGGCCAGAGGCGACCGGAGAAGGGGACTTATCTGTGATTTTCCCCAGATGATTAGATGTGGGCCAGCTCTGTCGGTGTGGGTGTCAGATCTCAGTGCCAGGCTCTCCTCTGGAATAATAATGAGCTGACACCTTGGGCTAAGGGGACAGCTCTCCAGAGGAAGTGGGGGAGGCAGCCCACTTCCGGAAGGAAGGAGCCTGAGTGACAGACACTTTTCAGAGAACTACCAACACCAATGTGCTCTCACAACCATCTTTCCCAGAGAAGGCCTCGAACTCTGGAATTGGGAGTCTGGAGAGAGGTGGGGAAACCCAAGGCCTCTCATGAATTATGACCCGGAAAGGCTTGACACTCTCCAGCCTTTCCCCCTCAGACACTGGCCCCATTGTTGACGAGGAACTTGGCAGTTACTCTAAAGTGGCTAAAATTTGGCACATCCGCCAAGGCCTTTCCTGGTCAGATCAGGTGACTGTTGCGGTGAGCTCCATCGAGAAAGAAAGGATTACGGGCCACCTCCCCACCCCTTGGAGGCAGGTGAGAGAAAATCCATTTAACTGACCAGCCACTGTCAGTTTACAAATAAAACATAAACCATAAAAGCTGTCTTTGTTCAACTGAGGCAGCCATCCTGGCGGGGAGGTCAGATTAGCAGTTTGTCCTTTGTCTGAGGATTAGCAGAGCTTCATTGTTTTGATGTTTATTTATCAATTTGCATCTTCTAGCAGTTTCCACCCAACTCAAGGCCCCAACTCCCCTGTGTCCCTGCTCATTTTACCTCTGCTGCCAAGGGGCTAACAAAGCTGGGTAAGAGCCTGCCCCACAGGAAACTCCTGCAAACCCCTCTTCCCTTTCCTTCTGCTCAGGCTCAAACTCCTTGGCCTGCTCCTGGCTGCAGAGTGAAAATTAAAGTCCTGGTGGAGGAGAAAAGATGGTTCATCCAGACAAAAGGACTCTTCTCCTCACCTGTAAATGTGCCATCTGTAACACAGAACTTCGAGGTCTCAATACTGTGGAATTCAGAGTGCTAGTTTCGATGCCAGTCCGTCCTCAGATGGTTGGGCAGGGCTCACCTCATTCTGCAGGACACGGTTTGAAACTTCTGGATTAAAATAAGGGGAGTCTTTATGCTTTCCGCTGGCTTTCCCAAATCAGGCTTTTCCTTTTCCTTATTCATCTTCCCAACGTGCTTGTGTCCCACCAGATACTAAATCTGGCCCTCCTTTTTATCCCCTTCCTTATTTTCTAAGCACCACCAGACATTCTGGAAAGACTTCTTTAAATTTTTCATCGTGTTGTCTCACCACCTTTGGTAAGTTCTTGACAACTTGGCCTTCATTCAATATTTTAGTTTTATTCTTCACTGACCTCCAGACAAAATCTTCAGCTCCTGTTAGCCTTAACCGCTTACTATCCTTAAGCAAGACTTGCCAAGACCTACCTCCTTGTCCTGGTGCAGGCTGACCTTCACACTGAGGACACCAGCTTATCCACTGCAGCCAGCCCTAGGTCCACTTCAGCCTTTAGAGTCCAAAGCACCAAGTCTTCAAACTTGGCTATTCTGTGGCATCTTCCACAGACACTGTGTACGCTGATGCTGGTGTGTGTGTGTGTGTGTGTGTGTGTGTGTGTGTGTTCGGGACTTACAGTTGTGAGCTCCTATTCTATAGGGCTTTGCCTGTTGAATCTTGGGCAGCCTAGGCTGACTGTATATCTTTCAAGATCCATGTTCCCTTGGCTTCTACCATGTACCCCAGGGGTAATATCATTGAAGCACTGTTTTCCCATTAGTCAGTTGGCTTGGGTGGGGTTATTCCTGGACCACGTTGGTACCATGAGTTTAAACCCCAACCACTTACGAGGCACCTATTGTTACGGATTTTCACAGGACATATTTTATTTCACCTCATTCCAAGCCAAGTTTCTCCTTGTCTTACTTTGCTGGAGGGCTATTTTCCCTCCTTGATTCAATCATTTCACTGGGAGTGTGGCCCCCTGGGTGTCCCAGAATTAGGCAGGTCTCAGATCCCCTCTGACTCGTGGGTAATAAAAGTCATGCCTCTAGGTTAGGGAGACCAGCACTCCTGCCCCAGGAGAGCCCCAACATTAACTTGAATGTCTAACATGTTGTTTTTCAGTTTCCTCTGTATTCTTGTTTGTTTGTTTGTAACTTGGAGGTTTCCTTTACATTTTTATGAGCTCACTTATGCAATTTAAAATATTTGGGTTTTTTATCCAGAATTTTCAAGTGTTTTGTAGTGAGAAGGGGGCAGAGTTCAGGCTCTTGTTTGCAATACATGTGTGATTATTTCTTCAATCACAGTATACATTCCCACATACGTTTCTTTGTATTACACAATCACCTCTAAAACTATGCCAAGCTCCTACCAAATGATCAACAAAAATTTGACAAATGAATGAAGAAATGAATGGCATTTATGCTATCTCCAGGAAGAAGGCCCTGCTTTAGAGTTCTGAGAATCCATCCTGACTTTCCCACTAACCAGCTCTATGACTTTGGACAAATCACTTCTCTGAACCTGATTTTCTCATGTGCAAATTGGAGATGATCCTCCATCATAATAATCGGAGGATTCTTATGTATTTCGTGCAGTAACCTGGCTAGCTCTCAGTTATCATGCAGGTCTGGAGGACACACACTGAATGTTTTCTACTTAGTGATAAAGGCTAAGTTTGATCATTTAAAAAACCTCTTCAGTTATTAATTAGAAAAGTCTTGCCAACACTTGCAGTTCTAGATTGGAACCAAAGAAACAAATACTTAGGAGTGCCTACTAAAGCCATCACATGCTTTTTAGTTTCCTCAAAAACCTGATCAATCGAGTGTCTTCTTTTCAGAGAACTTCAGAGAAATTAAACAACTTTCTAGGTTTTCCTAGTAAGGCAGAAAGAAGCATTTAAGCCTCAATCTATCTGACTTGTGTCAGATACCATAACCTAATTACATGGTAGGAGGGCAAGTATCACGTACATCTGTAGCCTTAACTCCAGACAACTTGATTAAGTGATCATAGGAGCATTTATCTGAAGTAAAGACCAAAGTCTAACCACCCAGTCTCCTCTGCCATCCCAAATCCCCACCAACCCCAGGCAGCCTAGTGTTCACAAATGTGCAGCTCCTTGAGCCATCCAGCCGTCCTGAAGACCTCCAAAGCTGGGATTGAGATGTTATCCCAGTTTCCACTTTTCTTCAAGATGTTGTCAAGGATTTTGCCGCCTATGACAGGAGACAAGAGGTCACTGAGGATGAGAAAAATAATAGGGGTCCATATATGCCCAAGTCCAGATTAAAAAGAAATCTACCAAAAAAAAAAAAAAAAAAAAAAAAAAGAAATCTACCTGAACTAATGTACCATATATTAGCCACATTCGCATGAGAAGATGTATTAGTAAACTGGTTAAGGGCAAGGCTTCAGATGCAGGCAGCCCTGGATTTGAATTCTGGCTCCACCACTTATTAGCAGAATGATCCAAATGAGTTACAGAGCCTTAGTTTCCTTACCTATAAAATGGGTATAAGGATATTCATCTCACAAGGTCACCGTAAGGAATAAAATAACATTTAAGTAAAATAACATGTGAGATGCTCTTACTACCACCTGACACTTAGTAAGCATTCAATAAATGATAGCTATACTACCAATAATAATAGAAATTTTAAGAACTTTGCATAGATTTGTTTATAATTCTCAACATTCCTATGAAATAGAAACCATTATTTTGGTTTTACAAATGGAAAACTGAGGCACAGAGAGGTCAGGCAACTTGCCCAAGTTCCACATCTCATAAGCAGCAGAGATAGAATGTAAACAAATGTAGACAGTCCACACCTGCAGAATCCATACCATGCTACACCACCTCTCTGTTCTCTTGTTGCCATTATCCTTATCATCATGTGTCAATACCATTAAACAATGGTGAAACTGGGGGAGGCAGAGAGAGATATAGACAGGAGAAGAAAACTAGAGCTCCTAGTGTTCATCTGCTAGGGGGTCCTTAGATTAAGACAAAAGACCATAAGGTGGGGGTGAAAATCTGAGCACACCCAACCAAGCTTCCCAGAGTTCTGAGCCTCCAAAGCTAGGATGCCTACCTGTCCACAAATGAGATCTACACTTCAAAACAGATGAAACAGTCTACAGCCCTGAACAGGGTCATTCTTTGATCTCAGAAGCTAAGCAGGAGAGCACCTGGTTGGCTCGGTGATTGAGCATGTGCCTTTGGCTCAGGGTGTGATCCCAGGGTCCTGGGATGAGTCCTGCATCAGGCTCCCCACAGGGAGCCTGCTTCTCCCTCTGCCTATGTCTCTGACTCTCTCTGTGGGCCTCTCATGAATAAATAAATAAAATTAAAAAAAAAAAAAAAAGCTAAGCAGGGTGAGCCTTGGTTAGTACTTGGATGGGAGATGACCTAGTAATACTAGGTGTTATAGGCTTTAAAAAAAAAAAAAAAAAAAAAAAAAAAACAAACAAGGATAGCCCAGGTGGCTCAGCGGTTTAGCGCCACCTTCAGCCCAGGGCATGATCGTGGAGACTCAAGATCAAGTCCCACTTTGGGCTCCCTGCATGGAGCCTGCTTCTCCCTCTGCCTCTGTCTCTGCCTCTCTCTGTGTGTCTCTCATGAGTAAATAAATAAAATCCTTTAAATAAATAAAATAAAAAATAATAAAACCGTTCCATTAGGAAATAGTCCCCGAGTATGTGTGAGCAAATGTATCTTAGGTATTATATTAAGCACCACGTGAGGTTTCCAAAGATGTTTACCTAGGAGCTTCAACCTTAGAGGGGGAACATGCCATCATCCATTACAGCTAGTGCTTTAGAAAACGTCTTGGTGAAGACAGGATTCAGCTGGCCTTGAAAATGGGATGATCTATTGTGGACAAGTAAGAAATGTTCAGGTGCCACTTGGCAGGTTCCTTTTGTGCTCCCATCTCGCAGGCCTTATTAAAAAACAACAACAACAACAACAACAACACACAAAACCAAAAAAACAACCTTTGGTTTGCAGAATGGCCTGCTCAAGGCAGCTGTAGCAGGAAAATGACCCGAAGCCCATCCTAGGTCAGTCAAGTCACCTGGTCTGAAACAAAACAAATTTTTCACTTCCTTAAGAACATCACTGGGAAACACTAGGGTGAAAGGTTGATTTGGAAATAGCTAGGTTTCTGGCCCTGGAATTTTTCTGACAAGATGGATTCAGGAAAAATAAATTAATCTGTGCAGCAGGGTCAGCTGTGGAATTGTGAAAGAATGCTGGCCTTCACTGCAGGAAGGGAAAGTGCTCCCAGGCCCTTCAATGAGGGCTCAGGGCTCCAGGAAACGCTGTGTCTTGGCCTCTGCCCCACCCCCTGGGCGCTGTGTCCTTAAACCGGGAGGGGGTGGGAAGGAGGGGACCCTCCCCACCCCCTCCCCAGCTCTCCTGTGTCTCCCCAGACAGTGAATTCTCCTGTTTACTCTCACGGTGAAATCTTGGTCCTCTCTTAAGGTAGAAAGAATTAAGGTTGGAAATATTTTGTTTCAATAGATCTGAATGCAGATGCATCTTGGGAAATTCTAAAATTCAGCTTGAAGAAAATAGATTAAAATTATACTTGATTAAAGCAAGAAAGTTGGACACTTTGAGAACCCCTCCTCCAGTGGTCATTCAATTTGTAAATATGTAATCACTTTATATTTCCTATGAACATCTATGTGTAATCAGTATCTTTACCTTCCCTGCAAAATGGTAAGAATTTTAGCACTCTCACCAATTCTTGCAGTACATTGATAACAGAAAAGATTTTGCTGATAGACCGCTAGTATTTTATATTTTGCAACATAGTAAAATCTTTCTTGAATTTTTTTTTTAACGTATTTTATTTATCTGAGAGAGAGTGAGAGAGATTGGGCACAAGCTGGGTGGGGAGGGAGAAGCAGATATTCCGCTGGGCAGAGAGCTGTTCCCAGTTCCATCCCAGGACCTGAGCCCAAGGCAGACTGAGCCACCCAGGCACCCCTCTTTCTTGAATTAATTAAAAACTTTACTTCTTTGCTTATTAGCATTTTCTGTAGTAGTGAGACTGTTGAGTGAGTGAATGTATGAGGTACAATAATACAAAAGTGTCAAATATACAATGACACATGAGTAGTCTTTTCTTTAGATTCATTTTTAATTTTGTTGCAGCACTTCCTTGGATTTCTTTTTTTTTTTTCCTTTTCAAAATGGGCTTATGGGGAGTAAATAGGATTGGCATTGTCTTAGACCTCCTGTTAAGTTTTAATTATTTTAAAAATAAACTTTACTTTTTAGAACAGTTTTAGGTTTACAAAAAACCATGAGTATATTAGTTTCCATATATCCTGTGCCCAGTTTCCCCTATTATTAACATCTTACATTAATATGTTAACATTTGTTATAATTAATGAATCAATATTGATATATTATTAATAACTGAACTCTGTATATATTCAGATTTCCTTAGTTTTAATTGATGTCTCCCCCCCCCAAAAAAAGGCAAGGAAATTAAATTTAAAAAGTAGTAATTTAGAGTCTAAGAACTAGCCTCCCTTTCATTTTAATTCAGAAAGAGCCTCGGAAATGTGCAAAATGTTCAACCATGTTTAAAATTCTATTTTTATTTATTTAGTACTGATTTCTTAACACCCAGTCTATTCAAGCCTAGCACCAGAAAACAGAAACTATATTTAAGGAAAATGAAAATTAGCTACTTGCTCTGGAATGAAGATGCCCTCAGAACCATTCACTAAGCCCAACAGCCAGGTTGCTGTGAGGAGGATAATCACAATTCCTGAAGCAAAACCCAGGACCAGTCATCTGGCAATGTGGCATCTGGCAGGAGAAGGGAACAATGAGTAATTCTCCTACCAGTTGCATCTACATTTACCCCTGGAATCTTCAGTAGAGACCAGAAGCCCCAGAGAAAAGAAAGGAAACCCAGAAAGAACAATAAGGATTTGGAGAAGCTAACTCATTTCCGTTGGAAAAGTCATTAGTGTGCAAGATAGAAAGTGTAATCCCTAAAATGCATCTGAATGACTAACTTAGTAAGATTAAAGGAAAAAAAAAGATAGCCTATTGATTTATCTTTCAAATTTAGTAAATTACCCATCAGATTATTCAACACACTCCTGAACTGAAGAGTGAGGGTTAGTGGACACAAAGTTGGAGAGGAATACGTGGGCCCCTGTGGAAAGGTTCTCTCAGCTGGCTGAATGCACTGCTCCCCCAGGGAAGAAGGGACTGGAAGCCACAGCTACCTTACAACCCCAGATTCTCCAGATGCTAAGGCACAGCTCAGTGTGAATGCCAGAGTGGAACTGACAAAAAGCTGACATTGGACAGATATACCTCATTGGTTCTTTTTTTTTTTTTGCTTCATTGGTTCTTATATTTAAACAAGGATCTTTATTTTTTTCATGGAGATAAAATTTGCATACACTAAAATTGACCCTTCTTCATGCACAGTTCTGTGACTTTTGCCAAATGTATCATGTAATCAGGTTTCAATCAAAATAAAGAACAGTTCCATCAACCCAAAATCCTTCCCTAGACCCTTTCGTACACCAACACTCCTCCCTCTCCCCAGCTGTGGCAGCCACTGATCTGTTTTCTGTCCATACAATTTTACCTTTTCCAGAAAGTCATAAAAATGAGATTATATGGGCTATAGCTTTTTTTTTTTTAAATTTTTATTTATTTGTGATAGGAACACAGTGAGAGAGAGAGAGAGGCAGAGACACAGGCAGAGGGAGAAGCAGGCTCCATGCACCGGGAGCCTGACGTGGGATTCGATCCCAGATCTCCAGGATCGCGCCCTGGGCCAAAGGCAGGCACCAAACCGCTGCGCCACCCAGGCATCCCGGACTATAGCTTTTAATGGTGGCTTTTTAAACTTAGCATCATGCCCTTGAGATTCAACCATGTTAGTGTGTATATCAGAAGTTAGTTTCTTTTTTATTTCTCCTCCTCCTCCTCCTCCCCCTCCTCTTCTTCTTCTTCTTCTTCTTCTTCTTCTTCTTCTTCTTCTTCTTCTTTCTTTTGCTGAGTCTACCAAGTCTGAATAATCTTTCACTAGTTGAGGAACTTTGGGGATTTT
The DNA here is from genome assembly GCF_018345385.1 of Vulpes lagopus. Lineage (NCBI taxonomy): Eukaryota > Metazoa > Chordata > Mammalia > Carnivora > Canidae > Vulpes > Vulpes lagopus. Next base: position 119,934,284 of record NC_054824.1, on the reverse strand, counting down.
TTTTCCAACATTTACATAAAGGTTTTTGTGCGAATATAAGCTTTCACTTCACATGGTAAATACCTAGAAGTGTGATTGCTGAGATGTATGGTGAACCTAAGTTTCACTTGGTGAGAAACTTCAGACTTGTGTTCCCTGCTGGTTGTACCAGTGTGCATTTCCCCCAACAGGGCATAGAAGTTTCAGTTGCTTCATCCTCATCAGCAGTTAGTAGTCAGGGAGGTTTGTTTTGGTCTCTAATGTGAGCCCTTCTAATAGCTGTGATACCTCTTTGTGGCTTTAACTTCCGTTTCCCTGATGATAACTAATGATGATGAACATCTTTTCATGTGCTCATTTGCCAACATATATCTTCTTTAATAAAGTGTCTGAATCTTTTGCCCGTTGTTTACTCAGTTTGTTCATTTTCTTATCATTGAGTTTTGAGACTCTTTTGCATATTCTGGATACAAATCCTTTATCACGCATGTGATTTGCAAATATTTTTCTCAGTCTGTAGCTTGTCCTCTCATTCCCTTAGCTGTGTAAAACAAGGATCTTTTTACTTCAAATCACACTAGGTTATGAAACAGAGCGAACAATTAGTCATAAAAGGGTGTGTAGTTTGTGTTTGCTTTACTACATTCATGATAGAGACCAGGAAAGTCGGTCAGTATGAATGGCCCTGGTTGTTCTTCTCTTTCCAGGGCAGCATCTTGCTCCCATTACGTCTAAGGATGCAGCACATGCACAAGCCCTGGTAGCTAGTGGACGCCCACTGGAGACTGTTGAGTGAATGAATGATGAATGAAGGGTGGGGCAACCAGGAGAGTACAATGGCAATATAGGTGGAGAGAAAGGCAGGAGCCAGAACTTAACTACCAGGCTAAGAATTTTAAACCATATCCTGTGGCAATGGGAAACGCCAAAGGATTTCATGTAATGGAATAGAATTAGCATTTTTGGAAATGTCCTACTGAAAGTAGCATAGAGAATGGACAGATGGACAGGAAGAGGAGTGACACAAGCAGTGAGATTAATGAGAAGATCATTGAAATCTTCTGAGCATGAGGCGATAAATGGCTAAGATACAGATATAGCAGCAGGGGCCGAAAGCAAGGGGCAGATACAAAAGATATTAAGTTGACAGGATATCATTTTGTTCCCACATCATGTGTATTTGAAAACCTCTGACCAATACTGTTATGAGAAAGAATGCAACAATTTGGGTGGGTGGGGGGAGGGAACCCAATGTGTGTCATACAATTTTTCCTCCTAGATCCCAAGCAAACTTAAACACATCTCCTCTTAAGTAGCCCCCCACTTGTCTTCACAGCTAAGTCTCTTTCCTTAAAAAAAAAAATATCCATTTGCTTTTTGTTTCCTCATCTCCATTTTATGCCTTTTGAGCTTGACATGTGAATGAATCACAATTAACTTTGAACTGGAAGCCCAAGTACATTCTACTAGGATAACAGCATTATCAAAATTAAGAAGGTAATTCAATGATTCACATAGGATAGATTCAACAGGAATGTATGAAACAAGTAATCCCTTCTTTTTATGCTGCCTAATCAAATCCCATAAGTCACTCTCCCTGCCCTTAACTGTTCAGTCAACAACTGCCCAAATACACACAAACATTGATATTTGAAGTATCAGGACTCGGACTGTATATAGTCGGGATGTTGCCTTGCAGACATCTACTTTCAGTGGACTCTCCAAGAAAACAACAGAAAGTGTCAAGAGGTGGCTCTTGCCCATAAATAATCATATAATCATTTGCTAGGACAGTAGGAAATCTTTAGGGAGACAATTATTATATTTCTAATTTAAGTGCCTTTGAAACAATGCCTTTGGCACCAGTCTTTTTCTGCCACCTATTGTTGATGGCCTGGTTCACTATCAAGATAACAACAGCTGGGTGGTTCTAGTCCTGGCACTGCTATTCATAACTCTGAAAAGTTACTTAATACCCCACCCCCACTGTCTCCATCTACAGATGAGATTGACCTAGAGCTGGATCATCTTTAAGGTTCCTGATTAAACAAGATTTTGGTTATAAACCTAACTTCGGAGGAAACCTCTTCATTTATTACCATTGATCTTAGTGAATTAGGGCAATAAATGTCTTTCTAAAGATTTAAAAGAGTGAATGCTCCTTTATTGTGCCAATGGGGCAAATCAATACTTTTGTTGCTCCTTTACTATAATTAATCATCTGGAACAAAGAAAAAAAATCTGGTGTCTGTTAACAAAGTCCCCTTTTTAAAAGAAATATCAGATGTATATTTGTATGCCAACCACAAATAAATATTTTGCTACCTAAAAGTCAAACAAAAGAACTCTAATCATTCTTAAAATCTCTTCAGCCATCATTCCACCTCCATTACTTACTGAAGGAAATTTCCAAAGTCCCATCTAGAAGAAACTTCAGCACACATGCACACACACACACACACACACACACACACACACACACAAACTCAGAGTAGTATGAACAATGTAACTTTTTTCCTCACAATACTCTCCAATTAAGAATTATTTTATGGGGCCTGTTCAATTTCCAGACTATAGAGATGTGATTTCAAGAGACATGATCATTAGACCAAAATCCCATTACAACTCTATTAAATACAGTTATATAGATACAGATAAATAGGTATAGTGATATACAGATGTAGTTATATAGACTTTATAACAAGATTTCACCAGTACTTACCAGACAAAATCCAGGACCTGAATATTTATTTGACCTTAAGATGACATGTAGAAAAAATTTTAGAGTTATCCATGTCATATGAAGACACAAAACATTAAAAATTTTTATAGATTTATATCTGTTCACTTTTTTCCCCCTCTTATTATTTTCAGGTTTCCAACATTTCTTTAATAATTTTTCCCAACTCTAAAACTATATAAATATTCTAAATTTTCTCCTAATATTTTTATTTGTTTACATTTAAATCATTGTATCAGGAGCTTGTTTCTGCACATGATGTAACAAAGGAATAACACTTTTTGTCTTATGTGGAAATTGCTAATTATGCCAGTATTATTTATTACATAAATCATCTTGGGGCACCCAGCTGCCTCAGTAGGTGGAGCATGCAACTCTTGATCTCTGGGTTCTGAGTTTGAGCCCTATATTGGGTGTAGAGATTACTTAAGTAAAATCATTAGGGTGGCTCAGTGGTTGAGCGTATGCCTTCGGCTCAGGGTGTGATCTCAGGTCATGGGATTGACTCCTGCTTTGGGTTTCCTGCAGGGAGCCTACTTCTCCCTCTGCCTATGACTCTGTCTCTCTCTCTGCATCTCTCATGAATAAATAAATAAAATCTTTAAGAAAAAAAATGAAAAGAGTGAATTAATTTATAAATATCTGGACAGATAGCCATAAAGACTATGGTTTCTTTTGAAAAAAAAAAACCCAAGTTGAGAATAATAATTTGATGGATAAAAACTTCTATAACAATATATTTGGGGAAAAAATGTTTACATCAATTATTTTAGAGGTTAATGATAGGAGAGGAAGAATATTAACTTATAGGTGCCTAAATTGCTTAAATTGCTGAAATAAGCAAATGTAAACTTTATGTATGTACATATGTATCATAAATAAAATATTATGTTTTATTTTAAATAAAATGATGACAGATAAATTTATTTTTCATGCCTCACCAAAGAGGTTGACAGCAATAGCCCACACTGTCCCATGTTAGAATAGCAACATGGGGGCAGCACTAATGTCCTGTTGGAATGAGGTACTGGTAAAAACGGATCTGGACTGACCCCATGGCTAGGATACTACCAACTGGTTTTATCCAGTGCCGCTTGTTTCTAAGAATTTAAAGAATAATTCTTGAAGCAGAGTTGCCTGGTGGAGATCATTCCTGGAAAAGGAACAATCAACAGTAGTTTTATGGTGCCTGGAGTTCTCTGCTCTGGAGTTTATTATTCCCCTCTCCCTAATACTTACAAAGAAGGACTTGTCCCAAGGTCTGGCCTTCATCCTTTACACCAAACACAATGCCAGAAAGAGCAGCTGTTATTCTCAGGTGAACACAAACTCATAAGCACAAATAAATAGATACCTGAGAAGAATTTCCTTAATTGACAAACAGTAAGCTAAACAATGCATACTAGGTAAAGCAGAATTGAAAAAAAAATAGACCATTTAAAATGTGCATTGCATCGATACATAAGGAAATAATGGATTATATTAGAGCCATAAAGTAAGAATTAAATATCATAAGAAAAAGTAGAAAGGTTAAATATAAAATGCATAAAAATTAAAAGAAGGAACACAATAGATTAAAAAAAACAACAGAGGAAAGAATTAGCAAAATTAGGTAGAAGAACTTTCTCAATAGGCAACAGGAAAAGATAAATACTACAAAAAAAGTTAAGAGATTTAAAAGATAGAATACATGTGAATATCTAATAAGAATATCAGAAGGAGAGAAATTGTTTTAATGAAAAGCAGGAAGAATGTCAAGAAATGATGAAGATAAATATACTAGAACTTTTTAAAAACTTAATTCACCAATCAAAAGATAGAGACTCTAGAAGTGGATTTTTAAAATAGAATTTAAATATATGTTGGTTACAAGAGAGCTACTTAAAACAAAAAGACACTGAAATATTAAAAAAATAAAAAATAAATAAACCCATACTAAAAAAGTATGAACCAAGAAAAAATTGATGTAGCTATCTTAGCACTGAGAAAATAAAATTTAAGGGCAAAAAAATCAGAAAAAGAAGGACAACATATACTGAAAAGGGGAAAATGAAAAGGAGATATAACCATCCAAAATGTAGGCATATAATAATACAATCTCAAAACAAATAAAGTAATAACTGACAGAATGATAAGGAAAAATACAGAAATTAACCATTGTATATTGGAAATTTTAACACATCACTCTCAGGAACTAATAGGTAAAACAAAAAAAATATAAGCTATATTGAAGATCAGAACAATATAGTTAACAACCACAAACTTTGATATATATATATATATATAACTCCACATTCAACAAACAGAAAACACATTCTTTTCATGTACATGTGGAACATTTGCAAAACCAGACTATTAGTTAGACCATTAGGGTGGCTTCAATAAATTCTGTCTCCAAATATAATAAAATTACAAATGTGTTTCCTTAAAAGTACTATATATATTGAAACCAAAAAGCATAAGATAATGTTATGTTTTGCAATTAAATAACATTTTGAGCAACATTTCATTTAAGAGAAAATAAATATTTAGAATTAAATAATAATGAAGCATTATATGCCAAATTTTGGAGGACACAACTAAAGCAATACTAGAAGGAAATTTATATTTTTAAATACATTTATCAGAAAACAAGAAAGATTATAAGCACGTGAGATAGGAGTGCAACTCAAAAAACTGGAGAAAGTATAACAGAACAAATTCAAAGAATCAAGAAGAAATGTAACCTTGATTCCAATATCAGATAAGGATATGATAAGGATAGAAAAATTAGGAGTTCCTGGGTAGCTAAGTCAGTTAAGCCTCTGACTCTTGGTTTTGGCTTAGGTCATGATCTCAGGATCTTGAGATTAAGCCCCATGTCAGGCTCTATGCTCAGTGAGGAGTCTACTTGTCCCTCTCTCTGCTCTTCCCCCACCTCGAATAAGTAAATTTTTAAAATCTAAGAATGAAAAGAAAAGCAAAATTATAGGTCTCTCTCTTATGAACATAGTTGTAAAAATTTTTCTTATGAAAAATTATGAAGAACTATGTTCTCTTATGAACATAGTTGTAAAAAAATTTTTAAAGATTTTATTTATTTATTCATTTTAGAGAGAGTGTAAGCAGGAGAAGAAGCAGAGGGAGAGGAAGAAAGAATCTGAAGCAGACTCTGCACTAAGCACAGAGTGCTCGATCTCACAACTGGGAGATCATGACCTGAGCTGAAACCAAGAGTCAGATGCATAACTTTATAAATCCTCTCTGGAAGGTTTAAACTCTAATAAAGGAGGTACAAAAGGATCTGAATTAAATAGGAAGATATTCCTTGCTCTTGGATGAATTTCCTGAATTCTCCTCCAAATTAATCTAAGCACTCAGTGCAATTCCAATTGGACTTTTTTAGGAATTCAATAAGCTTATTCAAAAATTTATATAGAAGTAGCCACTAAAATGGCTAACTGGCTTTTTTTTTTTTTTAAATTTTTATTTATTTACGAGAGTCACAAAGAGAGAGAGAGGCAGAGACACAGGCAGAGGGAGAAGCAGGCTCCCGATGTGGGATTCGATCCTGGGTCCCCAGGATCGCGCCCTGAGCCAAAGGCAGGCGCTAAACCGCTGCGCCACCCAGGGATCCCGCTAACTGGCTTTATAAGAGATTGGAGAGAGGGACTTAGTCTAACTTATATTAAGATATACTGAAATGCCATTATAATAAATGCAGTGTAATATGTGTATGAACAGACAAACTGACTAATGGGACAGAATTAGAGACTTCAGAGATAGACCCACACATACGTGGAAACTTAACATTTGATAAAGTTGGCGCCACAAATCAATGGTGGAAGGTCTGGATGTTCAGTAGATGCCTGGGGAAGACTTGCTGACTATAAGGAGAAAAAAGAAAATTCAATTCTCACCTAACACCAGAAACAAATGTGGACTCAAAATGGATTACAAACCTAGGTATGAAAGGTAAAACTATAAAGTAGACATAAGAAAATATAGGAGGAAGTCTTTGTGACCCTGAGACAGCTCCTTAAACAAAACTTCAAAAACATGAGCTATCAGGCAACTACAGAAAAATCAAACTTAATTACATCAAAATTAGGGATTTCTATTCAATAAAAGGTACTATAGACAAAATTAAAAGGAAGATGAAATGGAAAAAGATACTTGCAATGTCTAAAACCAACACAGGATAAGTGTCTGTATATATGCATGAGATGATAGAAGTGAGGAATGTGGATGAAGGGAAGAATCAGATAAGAAATAGGACTGCCACAAACCTCTAGTGAAAATATGACATGATCTGAGAATCATGGTTAACCTCATTCTGCATCTGAAATCCATGGGAAAAAAATACAGTTCACCAAATCTGAGACACTTTTTAATCGTAAGATGTCCCATTATTTTATGTTACTGAGGAAGAAAAATTACCAATTAAATGATAACACAATGCTTTCTTATCATGTAAATTTTGATATTATACTTTTACAAGTGCTTTTAAACCTAGTTGAAAAGACTTTTAAAATATTATCCTTGACATCTATAAAAAGAAAGAAAATATAAATGAAATAAATTGTTAAGGGTATTTCTTTTTTTTCTTTTTTTAATTTATGATAGTCACAGAGAGAGAGAGAGAGAGAGGCAGAGACACAGGCAGAGGGAGAAGCAGGCTCCATGCACCGGGAGCCTGACGTGGGATTCGATCCCAGGTCCCCAGGATCGCACCCTGGGCCAAAGGCAGGCGCTAAACCGCTGCGCCACCCAGGGATCCCGTTAAGGGTATTTCTAAAGCTCCTTTCCATATACTCAGAATCCAACTTTTTGGGTTACTTTTTAATTCAGACTCATCACTGCCTATGCCAAGCAGTTCCATTCTCATCCAGAGTGTTCACGATGTAACTTTTCTTAGAAGAGCCCACGAAATTGTTGACCCTTGTGACTAAAAAGTGATGATTTCTTATGGTTCAACCTGATAAAAATGGTTCTTAATTACTTTTGGAAGCATCAAGAGATTGCAGTTGTCCTGTCATGCCACCAAGAATGCTACCCAAAGTCATTCATGTACAGGCAAGGAAAACACTCGTTGCAACTACCTGCTGGCAACTGAAAGACAACCTGTGGATGATGAGTGGGGTTGTAATTTTGGAGGTGTTAAATGGGGGAAGGGAGTCTCTCTTAGAATCAATGAATACAGTAAAATGTTAATAATAAGTTGAAATAATCAATAGAAATAATTTAAAAATAACATGAATAAAGAGGAATCATAGAGTGGTTTGGAAGCATTCAGTAGAGGTTTTAAGTGTGGCAGATGCTGTCAGTGCCTCACCCATTACTCCCTGCACTCTGCTTTCCAGCATGTGTCTCTTACTATGTTCTGTATTCAGTCTGCACCTGCTCACAGGGGAGGCCAAACTGTGGGGACCTAACACACCCCAGCTACAGGGAGTAGCTGTCAGTCAACAATGGATGGCAGTTAGGGAACAAGTATCTCAGCTTCCTCGACCTTCAAGGGAGTAACTCTGCAGCTGGTTCTTTATCTTCTCTGAGTTCCCCAGGGTGGTTGAGGTCCACTTGCCCCCACAAGTAGCTGGTTCAGACACATCCTAGAGTGACTTCCTTCTCTTCCCTTTGCTCCTTCTCCACATTCTGGCTTAGGCTTCCTGCACTCTCCTCCCAAATAAACCACTTGGACTCAAGTCCTTGTTTTGGGGTCTGTTTCTGGGGAGGTATAACCTAAGACAGTAAGCAAATCTCCAGGAACCTTGTAGCATTTGGCCATCACTTGACACAAAAAGATCATGAGCTTCCCTCTCCTACCCTCCCCAAGAGAACATCTTCTTCTTGCAAGCCTCCCATCCTCTCCATATAACCTATGCCCACTCCTCTCTTTGACTTCTCAGCTTCCCCCTCTCCTTCCCATTCTACCTCCCCTACCTTCCTATCCCTCCTCATATAAACTTGACTTTGCTTCTTTTCCCTCTAGAGCCTCTAAGATCTGCATTGTGGGATGCAGTGAGCAAAAAAAAATCTCTATAAAGAGTTTGACCTCGGATGATAGAGAAGAGATGTGTTCACAAATTGTTTAAAAATCATTACATTTAATTAAATAACATTAAATGAACAAGCCATTCTATCCCTAAGGCACTCATGCTTAGTGGTCAACATACATCAGAGATGTTCAGACTGGCTCAGAATATAGGCAATGCCTGCGTGTAGCCTGCTGGCCAACAGCTCTCCTTAGATGGTCAGGTAAAATTATCAGAAGGTACAGAGCTATGAAGATGTCAAAAGGCAACAGTGAGATATACAAATGGCCCACAAGCATATGAAACGATGCTCAACCTCATTAATCATTAAAGAAATGCAAATTAAAACCACAATGCAGCATGAGCTTAGTCACCTCCCCCTAGCATAGCAAAATATTACAGACTGGGTGGCTTATCAACAACAAATATTCATTTCACACTGTTCTAGATGCTGGAAGGCCAAGAATCAGGGTGCCAGCAAGGCAGGTTTTGTTAAGGGTCCTTGTCTAGGCTGCGGACAGCTGATTTCTCGGTGTATCCATACAGGGTAGAAAGAGCAAGCTAGGTTTCTGGACTCTTCTTATAAGGACACAGACCCCAAAACAAGGGCTTCGCCCTCATAACCCGATTACCTCTCAAAGGGCCCATCACACTGGGATTATGGTTTCCACATTCGAATCAGCAGGATGGACAAATAACTCAATAGCAGGTATCCTTTCACATCTATTAGGATGGTTACTTAAAAGAAACACACACACAGAAAATAAGGAAGTGTTGTAAGGATGTAGAGAAATAAAAACAACAGTGCACTGTTGGTAAAGTTGTAAAATGGTGCAGTTGCTATAGAAAACACTGTGTTGGTTCCTCAAAAAACTAAAAAAAGAATGATAGTATGATCTAGCAGTCCCACTTCTGAGTACCCAAAATAATTGAAAACAGGGACTAGAACAGATATTTTGTACCCTTGTGTTCGCAGCATTATTCACCATAGCTAAAACATGGAAGCAACACAAATACCCATCAATGAATGAATGGATAAATGAAATATGGCATGTTCATACAATGAAATATTATCCAGCCTTAAAAAGAATGGAAATCCTATCACATGCTGCAACATGGATGATGACCATTGAGACATTATGCTGAATGAAATAACCCAGTCATTGAAGGACAAACACTGCATGACACCACTTATGTGAGGAATCTAAAATAGTCAAACTCATTGAAACAGAGTAAAATGTTGCTTATCAGGGGCTGGAGGGGAGGGAGAAATCAGGAACTGTTGGTTAATGGATCTAGAGTTTCAGATTTGCAAAATGAAAAATTCTGGAGACAGGTGTGATATACTTAACAGTGTGATATACTTAACATTACTGAGCTGTATACTTAAAAATGGCTAAGGTGGTAAATGTTATGCGATGTGTATTTTACTGCAATTTAAAATAAAAATAAGGGGTGCCTGGGTGGCTGAGTGGTTGAGCGTCTGCCTTTGGTTCAGGGTGTGATCCCAGGGTCCTGGGATTGAGTCCCACATCAGGCTCCCCTGAGCCTGCTTCTCCCTCTGCCTATGTTTCTGCCTCTCTCTGTGTGCTTCTTATGAATAAATAAGTAAAATCTTTTTAATAAATAAAATAAAATAAAAATAAAAAACAAAGGTACCTTTTGAACTGGGAGTGTGGGGACAAGCAAGGGGCGAGGGTCGGCGGAAAAGTTAAAAACTTTTTTTTAAAGACTTTATTTATTTATTCATGAGAGACACATAGAAGCAGAGACACAGGTAGAGGGAGAAGCAGGCACCCTGTGAGGAGCCCAGTGTGGGGCTCGATCCCAGGACCCTGGATCACCACCTGAGCCAAAGGCAGATGCTCAACCACTGAACCACCGAGGCACCCTTTAAAAACATTTCTTATCCTCTATTCTGCAATTCTTTCTTAGTATTAATAAATAGAAAAATAAATGAACCCCGAGTTACTCCAGGCACAAGCTCTGGACAAAGTCTCAGCATAAAGCAATAACGAACACAGTACAAAAGCTCTTGTGAGCAGGGATGATTTCTTATGCTTGTTTTCTGCTCCCCAAAGCTCTAATTATTTAGTGCATAAAGGTAATATGGGCTAGTTTGCTTTTTTCCTCTCTTCCTAATAGAAGAGAAAAAACTCATAGAAAGGGAGATTATGTCAAACATATTTTGTTGGAAATCTCTTATTAAAAAAAACCCACTAAAGCAAATATCTTTTTTGTTATAGTGATCTAGTAATATAAAAGGACACAAAATTAAAAGCACACAATGGCTTATTGCTGCACCTGAACCAAAGGTAATGTTTATCAAATTATTAAAGAAGCACTTATGATAACCTACAATATTAGAGATAGTGTTGTGTCTATGAAGCTTAATGTGTTGGTCTCAGGGGTACTGCCACAGAGACTCACCCTCACCCCCTCTTTGCTGGCACAAATGGATTTGACTACACAGATGAGCTTGTCCACAAGTGCCATATTTAACAAAAGAACAATATGTATTTATTCCCAAAATTTTGATTAAAAAATAAAATAAAACGAACATCTTTGCATTTCCATCCCACCAGGGAATAGAGTTTTAATGAACACACGAAGCAGCTAGGTGACATCTTTATCAGCCCTCATAAACCTTGATTGAACACACAGCGATAAGGCCTGTTTAAACTATCCTCCTGATAACAGGCCTGGAGTCAGCACTGGCCTTAGCAACCAGCCCAGCAAAGAGGCCTCTCCAAAAACCAGAGTTCAGGCCCACTAGGGCCTAGGGAAGCTGCAAAAATCCTAAGCTCCAGGCAGCTGGTTTATTTGGGGGTGACAGCAAGGTGGTGGGTAGGTGGGTACGGGCCAGTCACCCTGGCTTTCTTGGAAGGAGACTCTCTCCAACCAGTTTTGGCACCTGGGGGTGAGGAGCCTGGAGAGAAAAGGGTGTTTTAAGCCCTAGTGACCTTTAGCATTTACATCTGCAAACACAGAGGACTACAGAGCGGTGATTTTAAAGGATTTGGGAATGGCCAGCTCTGGTTTTCTTTCCACCAGCGTCATAAATGAATGAAAGGTACAGACATCTGAAAAGAGCTGGGAGCCACGGGACCTTTGTAATAAGCTGTGAGTCTCATTCCTGCAGCCCTTTGCTTTTATGCTCTAGCACCTCTGATCACTCACTTGCTACTTGGAATCCCAGCCCCCTACCTCCCAGCCTTCGCAGTCCAGAACCCACAGCGTCCCCCACAGGCTGCAGCAGCCAGCACTGGTGGCGGGGGGGGGGGGGGGGGGGGGGGGGGGGGGGGTAGGGGGAGGGGGGAGGGGGGGAGCTATGTCTTGTGAACCATTGAAGGCTTTGTCCAAGCAGCCTCACCCAGAGGATGTTCACCCCCTCACCCTCTGAAGCAGGCTGAAGACCACCCTCACAGGCAGCAGCAGGAAGTGCTCTGGATCTCAGGAGCTGCCGCCCCTGGGCTGGCCCCAGCCCATTCCTACCAACTGGCCCTCTTTGGGTACAGCTTGTAACTTCCCTGGGTCTCGCTTTCTTCAACTGAAAGAAGAGATAGTTGGACTGAAAAGTCTTTCAGAAATCTTCCAGGCCTACAATTAAATGAGAAGCATTTGCCATTTTCCCCTAAACATCCTCTCCCTCAATTTTTTCATAACATTTAATCACCAGAGTGGATTATCTTATAGGTCAGGATGAAGTATACACTAGGTCATTTCCTACATCACCAAGATTATCAGTTTTCGTAATAAGCTCCAACACATGGATGACAATAAAATTTCCCCTACTCCCCGTCTTCCCCCTCATTAGACTTGCCCCCAATGAGGGCAAAGATGGGCCCCCAAAGATGCCTTCCTGAAAGTCAGTAACTATAGTTTTGACAGAACAGTAGTGAAAGGAAGTTGTTCCAGCTGGTAAATTCCACTGTGTCCTATGGAAAACACCTGGCCTGTATGTGTTTGAGGACTTGCATCTTCAGAGGAGGTTGCAAAGGAACTCAAGCTCTTCTGACCCAGGAGGCAAATAGGAAGATCATCTCTAGGGAAACTAGATTTGATACGCTCTTTTGAGCTGTACCTGCTCATGTTCCTGGCCAGCAATTTCTCTTGAACATTTATATGGGATTTTATATTTAAAAAGAGGTTTCCCATCACTTTACTGTAAATCTACATCCCCACAACGATAGTATGGTTAATATTATTTGTGATTTTTTTCCCTATAAAGAAGGGATTTTTGCAATAGGGAGAGAGAAAAAGCAAGCAAAATGACAAACTAACAAACACTGAGGCAAATATTTTGGTTTTATAGGTAATAATTTTACACACAGCAGTATACTGCATGTATTTTCCAAACCCATAAGTAGCACATGAGATGTGATGACCATGAATGTGCTTTGGAGGGGGATGAGGCAAGAGAGCTGAAACTTCAACTGTCTGGAGCAACTTCATGTAGTCAACAAACCTATAAGAGATCCTGGGATCCATTCCATAGAGTAGAGAAGCAGGGGCAATCAGCACGCTTATTTACTGAACTATCATAATATTCGTGCATCAAAAGGGAAAAGAAGTAGACCTCAGTGGAGTACCAATTAATCTATACTATTTCCTTATATACCTCCTTGCATTCAGACAGCCTACCTTTTTTTTCCTTAACCATTTCTAGATTTAGGGTGCTGATATAATTTATCATCCAAACCAGAAAGTTGAAAAAAGGACCATATTAATAACTACAATTGGTATCTACTAGGTCTGGCCAAGGCAAGTAGGACCTCTGGTTGCTCTATGGCCACACCTGGGACATGATCCCTATCCCTGAGATGCCATGGTTCCCACAACTCAACCTAGATTATTTTATCAGATTTTCTTTTTGTCTATCAAAGTGTAATATGTCCAGGTCTGGACTATTATAATTTTTATTTATTCCTTCCTTCAACAACTATTACTGATCTACCATGTGGGAGGCAATGTGGTATCTGCTGGTCCCCTACAGGAGCTGATAGTAGAGTCATGCATAGGTCAGGATTAGAATGCTGGCTTCTCCTTACATAGAGTGCTTAGCTTTTCTGAGCTTCAGGTGCCCTGCTCCATCAAATGGTGATAATAATGTAACTACTACATAGGATCATCATGAGAGTTAAATGAGTCCATGTATGTTAAGTGCTTGGCACAGAGGAAGTACTATGTAGGGTTACTATAGTCAACAACAGCCACCTATTTCTGACTTAACCACTTCATTCATAGTGAATTTTCTCACTACAGATGTAGCTAAGAACACAAAACACTCATTCATTCAGCTCACTAAATGGCCACCAGATGAGGACACTAGGAAAGACACAAAGCGTAAACAATGTAAATCCATGCATCTTGGGAATTCCTAATTAGAAATGAAAAGGACTACATGAGTACTTTTAAAAACTTGTGCCTAGTAACTCTGACTATACATTAGAATTGTATGACGGGATCCCTGGGTGGCGCAGCGGTTTGGCGCCTGCCTTTGGCCCAGGGCGCAATCCTGGAGACCCGGGATCGAATCCCACATCGGGCTCCCGGTGCATGGAGCCTGCTTCTCCCTCTGCCTGTGTCTCTGCCTCTCTCTCTCTCTCTCTGTGACTATCATAAATAAATAAAAGTTATTAAAAAAAAAAAGAATTTAAAAAAAAAAGAATTGTATGAAAAGCCTTTTTTTTTTTTAATTTTTATTTATTTATTTGAGAGAGAGAGACAGGCAGAGGGAGAAGCAGGCTCTATGCAGGGAGCCCGATGTGGGACTGGATCCTAGGTCTCCAGGATCACGCCCTGGGGTGAAGGTAGCACTAAACCGCTGAGCCACCCAGGCTGCCCTAAAAAGCTTTTAAGAAAAAGCAGGGACTCTATCACTTAACAACCAATTGAGATGCTCTAGGAGTAAAGCAAATAACGCCGAACATTAATAAAAGTAGTGTTTCACCTGTCAGTGAATTGTCTGTGATTAAGCTGTGAAGTCTTTGCAATAGCCAGTAACAAACTATCGGTTAATATCTTTTTGAGCGTTTACTATGTGCCAGGTACTGTACCAAGAGCTCCATGGGTTGGTTTGGTCCACGACGGCCTTGTGGAGGAAGAGTTTGGTTGGGCTGGGGCTGTGAACGATTGAAAGGAAGAAGTAGGGCTGTTTGTGATGCAAAGGAGAGAGAGAGTCTCAGCCCTGCAGGTGGAGTGTGCATTTTTGGATTGAGGACAGATAGAAGAATGAACAAATTTCAAAGTAAAGAAAGTACTTTTATTTCATGTGTAGTTCACATGTCCTCTGTAGATATTACTGAAAAAGAACATTCACCCAAAAATCTTAAACTGTGAAATGTATGGCTTCAATAAGCATTAAGCAGAGGCCAACCTATATTCTGTCTTCATGGGGCTTTGTCTAACTGACTATATTCATAACATAGCTACAGTGAGACTCCATGGAAAATAAAACAAGAGTAGATCTGAGTAAATTCCTTCCACTTTGCCCTTCCTATCTCCTGACCTCTGCTCTGTTCCCTACAAAACCAGCAGTGAGTTCTCAGGGATCAGCCTGGAAGCACAATTTGGAATCTTACATTTGACTTTTGGATAAACAAGAATAAAAGAATCAACAATCAGAGAGAGACAGAGAGACAGAGAGAGACAGATGATTAGATTTTAAGTTATAAAGATAAAATTAAAGCATGGCCTCATGCAGTGCAGCCTCTCTCTCTAAGAGGAGTTATATGAACTAGGGTGTTAGTTAGAAATGGAACAACTGTGAGAAAGCCAAGACTACGCAGGAAGGAAATAAACCCATCATGTCACACCATAGGATTTTTTTTTTAAGATTTTATTTATTCATTCATGAGAGACACAGAGAGAGGGAGAGAGGCAGAGACACAGGCAGGGGGAGAAGCAGGCTCCACGCAGGGAGCCTGAAGTGGGACTTGGTCCCAGGTCTCCAGGATCACGCCCTGAGCCCAAGGCGGCACTAAACTGCTGAGCCACTGGGGCTGCCACACCACAGGATTTTTAAGATAAAAATTTTTTATTCAGCCTTATTCCAGAAAAACCCAAACCTTCTCCCCAACTCCACCCCATCCCTTCCACACAAGGCTGGATTAGACAGATAGGCCTTTCTTAATTTGTTAGGCAACAGACTTTGCAGGCTCCTACAATGTGTAAGACCCCATTCAAGGCAAAGGGTGGAGGAGAGACCTTTGGCCCCCTGGGAGACATTCTTTTAATTAAGGATTTGAATTTCTTCTACCACCTTTGGCTGCGGCTGCAATCTGCCTTTTTTTTTTTTTCTATCACCTCTCTTTGATTAAAGTATTGGGGTAATCTTCTGACAGTACAATACTTCATTTATTGTGCAAAGTCTGTGCTAGTTCATAGATCATCTTGACGCCACTATTAATAAAGAACACTGGAATTTCACATCATAGACTATTATGTCTCTTCATGATCCTCCCTTAAGCAACTTTATGGGTTAACCATTACCAGCATCCCCATTTTACCTATAAGAAGACTAAGGGTCAGAGCTTAAGTGGATAACTGAAGGCCACTGGTAAATGTGGCACAAAGTTTCAATTCTAAATCCCATTTCTTATTCTATGCTCTTTGAGGGAGTATTCAATTTTCTCAACTCATGTTGAGGTGAGCAGGATGCGGAGAGAAGCCACATTTCAAAAAGTTCATTCTGTTACCATCTGTTGGTATCTACTTACATCTCTTAACACCAGCACTCACAACTCAGAAGCATCTAAAAACTCTGTGTGTTCATGCTTTCCTTCTGTCCCTTCCTAGCATGGAGAACTGTGTTGGCTCTGCTTGCTAATCTCTAATACTCAAGCTGCCCAGGGTAGACCCTGCAGAGGTGAGGAATCACCTCTCCCCACACAATGATGAATTATCCCAGCCATGTAATGGGACTTCAAGAGCCAAAAGAATAAAATCCAACAAATTTAGTAATCCTGTAACAATAACCAAAAAAGCAAACTCCAAGGATTATCAAGGGTCAGGCCCAAGCATGGAGACACTCCAGACTCTTTGGTGTCTTGGGATTCCCATGGAGACCTTCAGCTGTCCTTGCTGACTTTTCAGTCTGTAATGTCTTACAGATTTCAGGGCTGGCCTCTGACAGCTCTGACATATCTGAACTAAGGCTAACCTCAGCTCGTTACTTGAAAGCCTGATAAGTTATACTGTACCTGTCAAAGCCTTTCTCCTCCGAGACTCTCTCCCCTCTCCGATGGGGCAACAACAATAACAAAAAAAAAAAACAAAAAAAAGGAGAAGAAGAGGAAAATGTATCTTCTTCATTTGACTGGCATAACCTCCTGTGCATAAATTGCTATTATGTTATTCTAAATCCTAATTCATAACCAAAAGAAAATACAGACCACTTAGTTGGGGAGAAAACATTATCAACTCAATTTCCTCCAATTTATAAGAGCTGTTGGCCTCTCTTGGAATATAAATTCTGTCTTGGGGCTGGGTAGAAGAGAGCAGAAACAAGGTCCGCGTCATCAGGAAATAAAGACATATCAATTTGCCCCTCCAAAACTTCAACAAGTTTCTCTCTAATGTCCCCCAGAGTGGAAGTCACTCCTGCATATTGTCACTCTCTGTCATCCATGAGAGAGAAACTTGAACACTCACCCCAGTCCCAAAGGCCATTCTCATTATTTTGCCCATTGTTAGCTTGGGTCAGTGTCCATAAGGAATCCAGATGGCATCATGTGGAATCTTCCTGAGAGGGCCCTGGAAGAAAGAAAGAACCCACTTTTCCACTCATCTGTCCCCAGTTCTGACCAGTGAGGAGATCTTACTTTAGATTACAGAACAGGAAGGAATTTGAGGACTTAGCCAGATCCAGTCAGCACTGCAACAAGCATCCATTAGTTAGATCAGCAAAGACTTGGAAAAAGAATACCTCAAACAGTTTCTACTCATTGCTGTCTGCTGCCATAAGGCCTTGGAAAGATACTTTGTTTTTTGTCACAATTCTTTACCTACAAAAAAAAGGGGGGGAGCTTATACCTTTCTTTCACGAGTACAGAAACAGGAAGGAATTTTAAACATGATCACAATGTAAGAACCACATAAATGTCACATGACAAATGATAACTGCAAATGATTTATTTCTCAGCAAATAAAATTATTTCAACTAGGCAAAGGCAAATACTAAAAGAAACTTGTAAGGAGTGCTGTCAGGTTAGGTCGGCAGAAGTATATGGACATGCCAGGGACATGGGGCTTCAGATGACACCCCTGCCCTCTACTCAAGAGACCTCACTTTCAGAATATTTTATGTTTCTTATCTGAATATAGTCTCATTTTAAAATTTAAACATAAAGCTTTTTAAAGCACCCCTTTTGCTCTCTACTACCCCTGTTTCCACCTCTAGTCCACACCAGCCCTCTCTCTCCTCCAAAATGTAACTTCTATTAGCTATTTGCTGTGTGTCCTGCTGGGCCACATTCAGGGCATTTACATGCATGTGTGTATATAGTACCAGACTTTTAAATATACAGTTTATTACTCAAGGATTAAGGTATTTGACCTGAGGCACTTAAATATTAATGTGAACCTCTGGATAAAAATTTAATCTCTGCAGCTGGCTAGTGCCCTTTACACAGTAGAAGCTAACTCCAGGGTAATTACAAAAGAAATCAGTACTAGAGTTAACTCTCAATTATCTGGGGACTCATTTTCAAGACTGGGAACTCCTGAGGCCTCCCTGCTTTTGCAAGCCTACTTGGGGACCCACATCTTGGCTATTTTATCTCTTATCAGCATCTCACCCAGAAAGCAAACTGGTTAGATTCAAAAGACTCCAACTATAAATTGTCTTTACTTGTTATCTCTTTCATTGTTGCATTCAAAAGCAGAAAATTCGGAAATTATTTTTTCTCTGATGATCTAAAATAAGATTTAGGTTTATCTGCAAATTTTACTTACTCACACCCCACAGCGCCTTCCTCTGCTGCCCGCAAACACCACAGATAATCAAGATTTGGCTTTGGCTGAGATTTATAAGGGAACGTATCTGGATTTCCCTCTCTGCCCTGGTCTGCTAATGTCCAGTTGGCTGATGTTCAGGGCAAGATGCCAGGCCTATATTTTGGGGAAGGATCATCCAGAGAGATAGGGGCGGATGTGATTTGGCAGCTCTGTGAGATCTGGCATGTGATTTTACGTGCTGTGGTGTTATGTTTCTTAAACTCAGTACATGCACTTAGAAGGCTGTTCATCATCATCACAGAATATCCAGGCAGCACCTACTTGGCACCAGAGGCACTCTGAATGTCTTTTTAAAATAATATTTTAACAAGAGGCCCAGGAAATGCATAATAGAGTGGCACTGCTTGGTACTACTATGTTATGCTGATACTGGCATTTCTATTGGAAATTAGGATATTTTCCTGTTTCTACAGTTAGAAGGAATTCTAGAAAAAACAAAAGATACATTTTATTTTTTTATAAATATTTTTATTTATTTGTTCATGAGAGACACACAGAGAGAGGCAGAGACATAGGCAGAGGGAGAAGCAGGCTCCCTGCAGGGATCCTGATGTGGGACTCAATCCCATGACCCCGGGATCACCACCTAAGCCTAAGGCAGACACTCAACCACTAAGCCACCCAGGTGCCCAGCTAAAATACATTTATAATTGTTTTTAATTTATTCAGTGAAGACTATGGCAAGCACATATTTTGAAATAAAACAATATTTCTTGGGCTAATAAAAATCAAGATGAAAAAAGAAATTAATATTAGAACATTGTTTTTGGTCTTTTTGCACTTCTCATTTTCTTGTATAATTCACATATGAAGAAGAACAATTTCTTTTCTTTTCTTTTTTTTTTTTTTTTTTGAGAGAGAGAGAGAGAGTGGGGAGGAAGAGGGACAAAAGGAGAGGGAGAGAGAGAATCTTAAGCAGGCTCCATGCCCAGCACAGAGCCTGATGTGGGGCTCAACCCCACGACCCTGAGATCATGACCTGAGCCGAAATCAAGAGTCAGCCGACTCTTGATTAGACTGAGCCACCCAGGCGTCCTGA
The DNA here is from genome assembly GCF_018345385.1 of Vulpes lagopus. Lineage (NCBI taxonomy): Eukaryota > Metazoa > Chordata > Mammalia > Carnivora > Canidae > Vulpes > Vulpes lagopus. The sequence continues at coordinate 119,914,492 of NC_054824.1, read as the reverse complement.
GGAAGAAGTTTTTACCTTCTCTTCTGAGCAAAGCTGTCTTGCCTGCCCCTTATGAATCTTTCCAGGAATATTGATTGTCCACTTGAGATTGGGATTTCTGATTTGTGACGATAGGTTCTGGCAGCAGGTTTTGGGAAGAGGTATCTCCATACCATATGGTGAAACCCTAGTGCTTCATATAGCCAAATATGTTATTGTGTTGCTGTCATCAGAACAGATGCCCATGAATCACTCAAGAGAATGGGGTCCCACATATTTTTTAAAAGGATCTAACTGGAGTCAGTTTTGCCAAAAGAAGTCAGTAAATATAGAGCAAATGTGGCTCCTTGCCCCTTAAAAATCATCAGGTATCTTACAAGGCTCAAGATACATCGATGGAGTATACGGTTCATCATCTGATTTTGGACAAGAAGTTTGGTTAAGAAAAGTAAAAAGTAACACTGAGCTGTCGGGAAATCGCCTTGCAGGGGGCTGAATTTCCTCCCGTGTCAAAAGAAGGGGGAAGGCAGATGACCTCAAAGGCCTCTTCAGTACAAGAATTCTCAGGCTGCCAGCAGGGTTTTCCCTACTTGGCCTTTTTCCCAGCAATAAAGTTATTAGAAGATTAGGAGGGGAGAAGGGCGAGTGAAATGAGAGGTCAGCATGGTTTGGAGAAAATGATTCGCTTTACTCAGTATCTTGTCCCCACACTGAGCCCAGCGTCGCTCCCAGGAGTCGCTTTGAGGAAACAGAAGCAAGGCTGGCATGAGCCTCTCTGGGTGTGGGTCTGTAGCATTTTGACCAACTGGTAACTATTTTCCCTTCTTCGTCACTATTTAAGTTCCTAAGAAAATAATTTCTTTGACTAAAAAATAAATAATAATAGGTATTCCTACACTGTTGTGGGATTAAACGAGATATTCATATTTGCTAAACCCGTAATAGGGTGATTGGCTATAGGAAATGATAAATGTTGCTTAGCCTTTGGGTTGCATTAGTGACTGACAGCTCCCTTTTTGTATATTCTCTTTAATTTATGAAGCAATTTCACTTAACCGAATCTTTCAACACATATTTAATGAGTGCTTGCTATGATGTGCCAGACACTTTTCTGAACACTAAGAATCCAATGGTGACTGGGACAGTCAAAGGCCCTACCCTCAGAATTCATGTTCTAGTTGGGGGAGAAAAGTAATAAACAAGAAAATATGATAGGGTAGGGGACGAGGGTAGGTAAGGATGGGGATCTGTTATACAATTTATAGGGTCATCTGGAAAGGCCTCTCTAGTCAGGAGACAATTGAACAGACACCTAAAAGAAGTGGGGAAGAGGGGGTGAGCCTTGTGAATATTCATGAGAAGGGCATTCTAGAGGGAGGGAACAGCAAATGCTAAAGGCCCTGGGGTAGAAAGGTGTTTGGAACTTTCAAAAAAGAGAAAGGAGCCCATGTGCCGCAGCCAGGGGACAGGAATGGAATTAGTGATGAGAAGGAGGATGCATTAGGCCTGGAGCATGGAAGAATTGTTGTTGTTATTGTTGTTGTTGTTTTGTCGGAGTGCGATGCAAAGCTTTTGGAGGGTCCTAAGCACAGTCACTAATGCAACCTGAAGGCTAAGTAACATTTATCATTTCCTATAGCCAATCATCCTATTACGGGTTTAGCAAATATGAGTATCATGTTTAATCCCACAACAGTGTGGGAGATATCTATTATTATTTATTTTTTAGTCAGACATTTAGTCTGATTTACACATTAGAAAGCTCACTTTAGCAGTAATGTGAAGAATAGGCTGAAAGGGGACAGCAAGCAGCAGAGGCCAGACAGGTAAGACTATTGTCATAATCCGACAAGAGGGCGTGGCTTTGTCCAGGTAGCAGGAGAAGCAGGAAGAAGCAGTCAGATTCAATTTTCAGGGTACAGCCAACAGGATTTGCTGACAGGTTGGAGTTAAGGAAAGAGAAAAGGAAAAAAAATCAATCAAAAGACGATGAACACTGAGCTTTTGGATCTGGCAATGGGAAGGTAGAGTTGCCTTTTATCGAGATGGCAAAGACATTAACTCATAACTTCCCTGTCAGGCAGATATCGTGAATATTCCCATTTTACAGATGAGGAAGATGAGACACAGAGAGATTACCCAGATAAAGGGATCCTTATTCATTTAAGACATAGATAAGGACCCAGCAATGGCAAAGCCTCATAAGCTCAGATCTTAAATTGAGTTAGTAGAGTAAAAGATTTTAAGTTTCATAAAAATCAGATAATGCTACTCTATTTCTGAAAGTTACTTGTTGGTGTTAGATGCCCACCCAGTGCCAGGAGAGAAGATAACTTTCTGGAAGTCTTGGCACTTCCAGCTCTCTGGACAGGACTACTCTTCAATCATGGAAAAGGAATAGGAATAAACAGAGCTCCTTCCTAAAAATACCAAACCTGCTACTGAATCCCCACACAAGTTCCATCATTAGGCTAAGAGAGAAGAAAGTTGAGAAGCTCCATAGCTTGGGATAGGGGTAAATTTAGACAGTGCAGGGATTTATCTGGACAAGGACATCTACAGGGACAGGATTTTTTTTAATTGTAGTTGTTGTACAATATATTACTTTCAGGTGTACAACACAGTCATTCAATATTTATATACACTAAAAAATCACCCCAAGTCTAGTTACCATGTGTCACCATACAAAGTTATTACAGTGTTATTGAATAATATTCCCTATGCTGTACTTTACATGCCCACAATTTATTTATTTTGGAACTAGAAGTTTGTACCTCTTAATCCCCTTCGCCTATTTTGTTTATCCCTTTTACTCCTCTCTCCTCTGGCAACCACCAGTTTGTTCTCTGTATTTTTTAGTCTGTTTCTGTTTTATTTTTTCATTTGTTTCAGCTTTTTGGATTCCACATGTAAGTGAAATCATATGGTATATGTCTTTCTCTGTCCTACTTCACTTAGCATAATACCCCCTAGTTTCATCCATGTTATTCAAATGGCAAGGTCTCATTCTCTTTTTACAGCTAAGTAATATTCCTTGTATATATGTACCACATCTTCTTTATCCATTCATCTGTCAATGGACACTTGGGTTGCTTTTATATCTTGGCTATTGTAAGTAATGCTGCAATGGACATGGGAGTGAGCATCCTTTCAAATTGGTGTTTTCATTTTCTTCTGATCAATATTCCAAAGGTATGTTTGATATATTTATCAGAAGATTGCTAGATCCTATAGTACGTCTATTTTTTTTAAAGATCTTATTTGTGTATTTGAGAGAGAGAGAAAGAGTGCACACACAAATGGGGTAGGAGGGGCAGAGGGAGAGGGAGACGCAGGCTCTCCACTGAGCAGGGAGCCAGATGCAGGGCTCCATCCTAGAACCCCGAGATCACGACCTGAGTCAAAAGTAGACACTTAACTGTGTGGTCCCTGTAGGTCGATTTTTTTTTTCGATTTTTAATTTTTAGAGGAATCTCCATATTGTTCTCCATAGTGGCTGCACCAATTTACAGGACAGGATTTGGGAGACAGAGAAGAGAACCTGCACAGAGAAAACTGAATTCCAGCAATCACCCAGAATCCTTGCATATATAAATTCCACAGCCTTTTGATGTCATGCATTCTGTGAACACTCCATGTCCAGAGGAGGAGAGAGAGGCCAGGGGTAGGGGTGGGGGATCTTGACTAAGGGCTCCCACAGCCTGTGAGGGCAGTGCCAGCACTGAACCCAGGTCAGGGGGAGACTTGAATCTGCTTTTCCTACTTTTCTCTATTGCCTCCCAGGACAGAAACAGGAGAAGTGAAGGGCAGAAGTGCCAACATGTAGCATGACCACCTGCATCATGGGGTTCTGAGTTGGGTCCGAGTCCCAGTGCCCTCACACCTGGCTACCTCACAAAGTAAGACATTGGGGATGGGAGTGGGGGGGTCAGTAGCTAGATTTGGACTACCATCTTGTCAAAAGTCAAATTTTCTAACTAGTTTACTGGAGAAGAAAAGTTGCTTCAAATATTGAGCTGCAGAGTATCTAAGAGCCCATTAGCAGTCATGGGGGGTGGGGGTGGGGCTCCATTTGAATTCTTCAGAAGATAACTCTACCTTCTCCACCCACTTAGGGAGTCTCCGGGCCAGCTCAGGGGAAGCTGCCAAGAGATTTGGTCCTCAGAAAGGAGACAGAACTGCATCAATCAAATTAGTATTTATTCAGTGCTGACGTGCCCAGAGCTGTGATAGGCCAGCAAGAAACCCTGGTCCCTGTCACCAATTTGTTTATAATCTCACTAAACAGAGATGGACTCACATAAAATGCTTTGTAAGCAATCCACTAAGATTTAACTGAAGGCCAGCCCAGAATGGGTACTTAACAAATATTTGTTGTGGGAATTGTTTGTGAAAATGTGTAGGAGTTCAGAGAGGAGAGAGCCGTGGGCCTTGGGGCTGCTGGGAAGGCTTCGTGGCTCAGGGTCGGAATGTGGGATGTGTGCTGGATAGAGAAGTTTGTAAGCCAAGGGAAAAGTATGAACAAAGCTTTTATCACTATTGAGTCTTGGGAAAAGTGGACAATTGACACAAGAAGGCTGTATAATCTTAAGTCCCAGTTGCACACTCACTTCTGTTGTGCTACGGATGCCCCCGGTCCTTCTTACTGATACAAAGACCCATGCTCCCGGCCACTCGAAAATGCACTTTGTCCAAAGCAGAGATGGCAATATTAGGAGGTGTAGAGGAACCCTGTGACTTGCCTGACTAGCACCGGAGGGATCCTGTCACGGAATGAAGGTGTTCTTGCCGGCGGTGGGCGCCGATCGTTTCTCTGCTGTGTGCTGCGACCGTCTGGCTGGGGCGTGGCTGAGTTCGCTAAGGATATGTACAGAGGGATATACCTTAAAACCAAAGAAGCTTACGCTGCAGGGCTCTCACTATACCGGCCCCGTCCAATGCCTGGGAAGAGTCCAACAGTGTGTTCATTCGGTCATGGTGTTTGTAAAATAGGCAAATATTATGTATTTTTGCTGCAATCAGGTAAGATTGCTTTCTGTTGCCATTTCTGCTTTTCTTTCACTTCTGTGTGTCAGGTGGCCATGGGGTAGCCACTCCATTTTTGAGATGACATAGATGAGGATATATTAAAGACACATTTACTTGGCATTTAGTTGGATGCGTTGATGGGGCTTGCAGTTATCTCTGCGTATACTTAAGTTATCACAAAGCTATCCTAGCATAGACATGGCTTCCAGGAACATTCCCATCGCTCTTGCTCCTGGTGTTGTGGTGTAAAGGAGCAGGGCCAAGGCGGTATCGCAATAGGCTTGTGGTCTCGTGGTGCCCGGCACTTGCAGGTTACTGGGCGTACACGAGAAAATGGCCTGAAACAAATGCAGCCAGAAACTATGACAAATTCCTCCAGTCGTCACACAGAAATGGAAAGCCAAAGATTGGGTTCTCATTAACAATAGTCAAAATGGACATTCTCTTCCGTCAAGATGCGAGGGGAGAGCATTAGATGTATCAGGCAGTTCTGTTAGGAAATATGCTTTTCACCCTAAATTTGGAGATGTTTGTGGTCTTTTTTCTAATTATGATTTGTTGTGATTTATTCTCTCTTTCTAACTAAAACCTTACTTTCATGTCTACATTTTTATTTATAACTCTCATTGTTTTTCTAAAGAGGGTGTCCTAAATTATAGGAGCTCCCAGTCTCTACAAGATCTTGAGCCACTTCTTCAATGTCTGTATTACCTTATACACCTGAAAATTTCTCTTGCAGAACCATGGAAGACACAGATTCCTGTTTCTCTGGCAGAGAGGCAGGATGTTACAATGACTACAGGCAGAGACACAGGCCAGACCGCCAGGGTTCAAATGCCACATAAAGCATAAACCACAGTGCTTTCGAAGGCACTTATGAAGTGTTAAACATATTATTGCTTTAGACATGTCATCTCTTGTTCTAAATACTTATTCAGATACTAGAATTACAAGATATAGAATTTTTAAAAATACTTTGTAATCATATTTTATAATTATATTTTATATATATTATATACAAATATATTTATATTATATATTATATATATAAATATTTATAAATATATAAATATTATATATTTTAGCAATTAAAATTTTTTTTTATTTTAGCAATTTTTAGCCAAAACATCACTAAACTAATAGTAGAGAATTGAGCCTTTGTGCTCACTGCATTTGTTTCACACCTGGTAGCATGAAGATAGAGTTCAGGTGTCAAGCAAACTCAATATGGAAAAAGAAGCATGATAGAGAAGAGACTATATGAAGGTCAGAGGTCCCTTCAGTAATGGAATGATCCTTACTGTCCGGCTGCTAACCCCTGGAGTGGTTTAACCAGGAAGGAACGGGTCTTTAATTCACTAAGAGGATTTTACTGACCTCTTGTGGGAGAGAGAGGTTGGTGCATCTGATGGAGATCCCGGTTTGGGGAACTTGTTTTCCTACAATTCTTCAGGGGAAAATTCAAGGAGTAGAAAGGTGAAGTAAGTTACTAACTGCTCAGGTTCTTCCCATTCAACTTGAAATTCTCATTTCCAGTTCCTTCTCACATCAGTTTTTTTTTTTTTCTGACACACTTCAGAGCTTTCATCAAATGCAGGAGGTACTGCTGTCAGAAATATGGCCCTTTGGTTGTTTAAAAAAAGGAAGGTAGGAAGAAAGGAAGGAAAGGAGGGAGGAAGGAAAGATAAAAAGAAAACCAATTTTGGATCCTAACACAGCTACTACCTAAATTAAAGAGTGTGAGCAATGTTTTTAATCTTTCTGAGCTCCCCATCCTCATATAGGTAAAATGAAACTCATAGTGCTAGTGATTGAATCAGATGTGTATCAAGTGCCTGTGCATGCACACAGTAGGCAGTAAATGAATGTTTGTTGCTATCATTAAACAGAATGATGTCATATTTACTCATTACCTTGATGCCTGTAGACAGTTCCTTCACACTCCTGCATAGAACATGCTTTTAAGGGGTGCCTGGAAGTTTAGTGGGTTAAGCTTCTGCCTTCAGCTCAGGCCATGGTCCCAGGGTCTTGGGATTGGCCTTGCATGGAGCTCTCTGCTCACTGGGGAGAATGCTTCTCCTCCCTCTGCCTTCTGCATTGCTTACCTGTGTACTCTCTGTCAAATAAATAAATAGCATCTTTAAAAAAACATATTTTTAAAAAGAAAAAATGGGATCTTCTCTTCCAAGAACAATTCTCTTAGTTGAAGCCAGGTTTGACACAGTCTCTGACAATACACAGATAAAAAACACTTTTTATCCAGGATGCTTTGTTTCCCTTGTGCAAGCGAAATTCTCCAGGAGGGATGGGGTTGGAGGGGCACAGAGAACCCCACCAAGCTCCTCCCCAGCAGGACAGTCCTGGGCTCTGGTGTATGTCTTCATTTCTCTTCCCATAGAAATGCAGAAGATCCCACTCAGGAGTAAGTGCTCTTTGTTATAATTGGAAGGAAACAATCCTTATTTTCTCAACCTGCAGTTTGAGGTTCCTAATGTTTTAGAATAAGCTCTTTAAAAAAAAAGAAGAAGCCCTTAGCATTTTTTGGGGGATGGGTTCTCCCAAGCCTGGAGGTAACAAGATAGAGAGAAGGGGCTTTAAATAAGCTCATAAGCTGACTTGCTTTTGCCCTACAGAAGGTACCGAGGGCTGGGCAATACCTCTTCAACTCTTCTGTCCCTTTTTTCCCTAGAGGACGGGAGATGGGGGCTAATGGATAACAGGAACAATTAAACTGGAGAGACTGGGCTAGAGGGAACCAACCAGCCTGGCTTCGAATAATTTGGCCAGACCCCTGGAATGATTCTCATAACTTTCCAGGCAACCTTGACCTTCCAACTCATCAAGCAGGGTAGCCCAGAATCATGACTTTATAGACCACCATCCCACCAAAGTGCCTAAGTTCTGAAATAATAACCTCCCCTACTTTCCCTTTGTGTCTCTCTACAGAGCAATAGGGGGAAAAAGTTCTATAAAATATTATTAAAATGTGAGAGGTTAGGTGGAGCCTTCATGCATAGTCAGCACATTTGTGTTTTATTTTTTAAAAGATTTTACTTATGAGAGAGAGAGAGATAGCACACACATAAGCAGGGGAGGGGCAGAAGGAGAGGGAGAAACAGACACCCCACTGAGGCAGGGAGCCCACCAAGGGGCTCAATCCAAGGACCCTGGGATCATGACCCAAGCTGAAGGCAGCCACTTAACCAACTGAGCCACCTAGGCACCCCGGCATATTTGTGTTTTAAAAAAGAAATGGGGTATCAATATATTCATGTGTGTATTTCCTAATATTAAGATAAAAATAATGGAGAATAAGCCGTATTATTTATACGGGGAATGGAGGGCTGATGGGACAGGGATGGAAGGCTGACTTCTTTGAATATATTTTCATAGAACTCACTTTGGAACAAGGTACACATTTTACATCATTTAAAATGAAATTCAATAAATGAATATTCATTCATTAGAAGCAATTCTAATATCCAAAAGCAAAAGTAAACCTGTATACCCACTTGGGAGCATAACTACACATAAAGAGTTATTTTAGGAGACTTAAAACACAATAATTTGACGAAATATCCCCAGTGAGATATACTCTAATATAACTACAAAAAATTGTTTTAATTTTTTCAGAAACTATTATTGTTACCATTGTCTTTGTGTAACAAAGAAAACATTTTTTCATGATTGACTAGAGATATAGATATAAGATCAGTGAGCTTAAATAGCCAGTAGTCTTGAATTTGAATTAGAAATTTCAGCTTGAACTCATCACGTATTTTTTCTCAAAAATGTTCCCGGGGCGACTGGATAGCTCAGTCAGTTGAGTGCCTGACTCTTGATTTCACCTCATGATCTCAGGGTGGTGAGAGACCGCCACAGCAGGCTCCACAATCAGCGTGATGTCTGCTTGACATTTTCTCTCTTCATCTCCCTCTGCACCTCCCCCTACTCACTCTGTCTCTGAACAAATCTTAAAATCCTAGCCCTTTCCATTGAAAAGGCCAAGAAACAATGCTTTTGCCAATATCACAGTGCCTTGATTACTCTTGAAGTTGAGTGTTTGTTCTAGGACTTTGTTCTTCCTCAGTATAGTGTTGGCTATTCTGGGTCTTTTGCCTTTCCATATAAGCTTCAGGATCAGTTTATCGCAAGGTCACAAGATATAAAGTTAATATACAAAAGTTAACTGCTTCTGTATGTACGAACAATGAAAAATTAAACACAGTATCATTTACATTAGCACCAAAACCTCTAAAATCTTTGGGTATAAATATAAGAAAATATGTACAAGAACTATATGACGAAAAGTATAAAACTCTCAGGAGAGAAAAAATCTAAATAGAGAAATATTCCATGTTCATAAAGACTCAATATTGTTAAGATTTCACTTCATCCCAACTGATAGGGCACAATCCCCTTTCACAAGGCCGCCATCGCATCCAGGCCTGTGCTAGGAAGCTCCTGCTGGGTTCTGCCTTCGTGTTTCTCAACACTACTTTCCTGATACAAAGGCAGCATCTTCTGAGTGAGAAAGCACGTGACTGCTCAGAATGTGTCTCCCTCAGCAAATGCTCGTCTGTTTAATGGTGATGCCTTACGTGCAGGATCTGGTTACTGTGCAGTGGTCAACACCCAGAAATTAGGCAGGCCAGTGTCTCGTATCATGCCGTTTAAAAGTTCCTGATCAAATTTGACCTTTCCTCCCTCAAATAAATGTATTGGTGGTGATTTGGGAAAAAAAAAAAAAAAACACATCTGTGGTGAGCACTCCATCCCTGCTCAGTCTGTTAGAGGATAGGAGTGTACTTGTTGTAGCAGAGGGAGTCCTAGGCTCCCTAACAAAACTATCATATTTATAATGAGAGGATATGTAGAATCTTATCTCATCCATTCTTTGATTTACTTTTACCTAGAAATTCTTGTGCTGCTTATGAAGCCAATGTCAGATCCAGGCTTGTGTAAGATCTGTGATGTTGGGTTTAGCTGCATAGCAGGATTTTGCCATAACAGAGTCTCTCTGCCAGGCTCTGACAAGATGAATAGCTGGAGGGTGGCACACAGATGGGGAGGGACTGGCTCTTTCCTGTTTCCATCCCCAGAAACCCTTCCATACCCAGGCAACAATAGCTTGTCCAGTAGCAGCAGCAGCAGCCTTCCTAGTCTTACCGTTTTCCAACACTCCCAGAACCAGTATGTTTGTGCCCCCTAAGAGATCACCATCAGCCATTCAGCAACCCTGCCTCAGGGGTCTGGGTCTGACTCCACAGTCCCTTCTCCAACCACAGAGACCCCACACCAGCCAAGGCATTCAGCGTGGGTCAGAATTCAGTCTCAATCAAAATTCTAGCAAATTATTTTATGGGTATCAACACTCATTAGTTCCACAAGTTTTGTTAATTCTTTGGAAATTTCTACATAAACAATCATGTCATCTGCAAATATAGTTTCAATTTTTCCTTTCCAATCTGCATACCTTTTATTTCCTTATTCTTGCCTTCGCCAGGACTTTAGTACAACACTGACCAGGAGTGGTAAAGAGTGGAAATCCTTGCTTCATTCCCAACTTTTTTTTTTTTCGTGAGACATTAGGCAGAGAGAGAAGCAGGATTACGACCAGAGCCGAAGACAGAAGCTTGACCACTGAGCCACAATAGGTGCCCCCTCATTCCCAACTTTAAGGGGCAAGCATCTAATTTCTCACCATTACATTTGATGTTGGCCGTAGGATTTTTTTTTTTTAATTTTTTATTTATTTATGATAGTCACAGAGAGAGAGAGAGAGAGAGGCAGAGACACAGGCGGAGGGAGAAGCAGGCTCCATGCACCGGGAGCCCGATGTGGGATTCGATCCCGGGTCTCCAGGATCGCGCCCTGGGCCAAAGGCAGGCGCCAAACCGCTGCGCCACCCAGGGATCCCTGCCGTAGGATTTTTATATAAGTTCTTCATCAAATTTTCTTCTATTTTGAGAATTTTCATCATTAATAATGTTTTCCTTTGTATCATAAATGGGGATTTTGTCCAATGGTTTTTCTCATTCTATTGATTTGGTCATAATTTTTCTTTAGCATGTTGAAGTGACGGATTACATTAATTTTTGAATGTTGAACCAAATCAGTATATCTGGAATAAATCCCATTTGGTATATTGGTGTATAATTCTTTTTATTTATATATTACTGGATTCAGTTTGCTAACATTTTGTTGCAAATTTTTAAATATATGTTCATGAGAGATATTGGCCTATAGTTTTCCTTTCTTGTAATGTCTTTGTCTGATTTGATAGTTAATTAAGGAAATGTTGGCTTCTACTTTCTGGAAGAGACCTGTAGAATTGGTATAATTTCTCTCCTCAATGTTTGTGCTAAAATTCACCAGTGAATCCATCTGGGCCTGCTGCTTTTGGTTTTGAAAGGCAATTAATTAATTATTCAATTTCTTTTTTTTTTTTAAGATTTTATTTATTCGTGAGAGACAAGGGGGGGTGGGGAGGGGCAGAGACATGGGCAGAGGGAGAAGCAGGCTCCATGCAGGGAGCCTGATGTGGGACTCCATCCCGGGTCTCCAGGATCAGGCCCTGGGGGCTGAAGGTGGCGCTGAACCGCTGAGTCACCCGGGCTGCCCTGATTAAATTTATTTTTTTATTATTATTTTTTTAATAATAAATTTATTTTTTGTTGTTCAATTTGCCAATATACAGCATTAACACCCAGTGCTCATCCCGTCAAGTGCCCCCCTCAGTGCCCGTCACCCATTCACCCCCACCCCCACCCTCCTCCCCTTCCACCACCCCTAGTTCCTTTCCCAGAGTTAGGAGTCTTTATGTTTTGTCTCCCTTTCTGATCAATTTCTTTAATAGATACAGGTATATTCAGATTATTTCACCTTGTGTGTGTTTTGGTATATTTTGTCTTTTAAGGAATTGGTCAATTTCATCTAAGTTATCAAGTTTGTGGGCTAGAGTGGTTTACTGTCCTGTTAATATCCATGAGTCTAGTAATTTGAGTCTTTTTTGTTAGATAACCTGCCTAGAGGTTTATCAATTTTATTGATCTTTTCAAAGAATCAGCTTTTGGTTTCCTTGATTTTTCTGTTGAACTCCTGTCTTCAATTTCACTGATTTTTGCTGTTTTATTATTTCTTTTCTTCTGGTTACTTTGGATTTAGTTTACTCTTCTTTTTCTAGTTTCCTAAGGTGGAAGCTTAGATTAGCCATTTATAATTCTTTTCCTAATGTTTCTATTCAATGTTATAAATTGCCTTCTGAGCTGCTTTCATTGCATCCCACAAATTTTGACAAGTTGTATCTTCAAAACATTTTCATTATTTAGTTCAAAACATTTTTGTAATTTCTCTTGAGACTTCTTTGACCCATGTTATTTAGAAATGTGTTGTTTGAACTCCAAGAATTTTGGGGTTTTCTGACTAGCTTTCTGTCAGATCTCTGGCCTCCAGAACCATAAGATCATAAGCTTCTGTTGTTTTAAGCCACTACATTCATGGTAATTTTTATAGCTGCAATAGGAAACCACTACAATACTCTTGTTCTATACATACATACTGAGAGCATATAATCTTTTTGAACCTCAGTCTTTCTTCCGTATGGCTTGGCCATGGTCAGGGTTCTCTGATTTGGTTGCTTCCCTAGTTCCCTGTTAAATCAGGGTTAGTTAGCATCACCCGTAAAAGCTTTTTCCAATCTGTAGGTCAATGTTCCACTTAAGATGTTAATTGGTGTTCTGTAGAAAGGAAGAAGAGAGACAGGAAGGGAGGGTAATACACTTAAATATGTATGAAAAGTAAAGAATATTTTTTTGACTCGAAAAATCAGCCTTTCAGAAAGCTGCCATATCTGAGAATGCAAGAACCTGATAAAAAGAGGAACCTAAAGCATGAACACATTACATTTGATTAGAGCATTAGTGCAAAGGCAGCATTACCTAACAGTTTCATTGCTATGTCACCTATTCAGTGATCAATGGGCTCTGTTTTGGATCTATCCTATCCTTTCATAATATTGTTCTTATAGGGTTTATTTCTGTGTGTTTAACAAAATGAGTTTACCAACTAGTTTTGTTTTAAAGGGAAAAAAAAACTATTTGTCAAATGATCATTCTTCAGCAATTACCTGAAATAATTTTTGGTGTCCTACTTTAATCCATGCCTTCATTCTATCTTATAAACTATCACTACTCTGTAATGCACCATTTAAAAGTTTTCACTGTCCGTAAATTTGGGAAATGCTACACTATAAGACTAACAAATAATTTGAACTTCTGTGAAGGATGAATAAAAAATATGAATCAGATTTTGATAAAAAATATAAATCAGACTTTCTGAAATGTCTTTATTTTAAAAACCTATACAGTTTCAATTTAATAAAAAATATTGCCATGAAACATCTAATTATACAGCAACAGAAATACAGTTAGAGGTTATCCAAAAATAAATTCACAATTTTAAAGTTGGAATACATATGCTTTTTTCAAATAAACAATTAAAATACTTTGTTTCAGATGGTTTTCCTTCTTAAACATTCCAGATACACATACTGAATATTTTGAACTAGAACCAGACAACCTCTCAATGAGAAATAATTGCTTCTATTAACTTGAAAAAAATAACTCCAAACCATTCAATTACTGATTTAGTCACAAAACACTAAAAAAGCCAAAGAAATCATTGCTTTAAAATGTTTATCTTTTGAAAATGAAATCTACATCTGAATTATGAAGAGGAATAAACTTTATATAGAAAAATTGAGTCTTCCTAACTGGTTGACTGATTTTCTATCAAATTTATCCTATGGAGACTACTTTCACAATATCCTGAAAGACTGTGAGTGTCAAAATATGAAAAGGTTCTTTGGCCCTTTAGATAGAGGTACCTTAAATGTAAACAACTGTAATGACAGCCTTCTAGATGTGGGCACCTATGTCTTATGTTGAGTTGAAGATGTATGTCCTTGTTTTTCAAAGACATGGTAATTTCCTTTCCAATAATAGGTTTGATATATTGAGATATGTTTTCAATACCTTAAAAAAAATCAAAATTCATATGAATACTTTCAAAAGATCAGAGAAAAGCACTATATAATATTACAGTGTAAGTTTTATTAATGGTAAATGTTTGCACTTATTTTTAAAAGCTTAGCTCTTGCTAAGTGTTTTTTAACAAAAGCTAAATAAGCAAGAATCATTTGCCATACAGAAACTATATTCACGAGCAAGACTTTAATCAAGTGGGAGCTAAAAAACACTGGAAAAAATACAAAGCAAAACATTCCTATGCGTCATTTAAACTGCTTTCTATCACACTGAATATACTGTGTATTTAGGATGACAAGCATACTGAAATTAACAGAACAATTTTGTGGATTCAGGCTAAGTAAGACTAGCATTAAGAAGAACATGCAATCCATGATTTCCTTAAAAAAAATATTTTTAAACCAAATCACTTAATAAAAGATCTTTTGTTCATGAGGGGAAGACAATCTGTGTTTACCAAACAGACTCTCCTTTCATATTAAAATAGCAAACTGTATGAACCCTAGCTCTTCTTCCCAGATGCTACCTATACATGACTTTGCATAATGACTTATAGAATTACTTTTCTGGTAACAGTGTCATGGCCATAAATAATCAGTTTAAAAAAAAAAAAACAAAACAAATATCAAGTGCAAATCTAGAAAACTTCCTTTAAAGAATTACCCAAACCCAGCACACATGCAGTATTGCTATTAACACAAGCTAAGCAATACATCTTATAAACGTGTGTGTGATGATGCACCCACACTAAAGACAGTCTTCTAAAAAGTTTTAGTAGTGTTGCCAAGTTAATAATTCTTTCAAGGCACTGAAGAATTATGTAGATGGATTTTTCAAAATATAATTAACAATTGCTTAAACTGTTACAAAGCCCTGAGTCAGAACTTCCAATAGCTTCCTGAAATTATAGATTTCAGACAAAATGGCCTATCTGTTTATTTTATAGAAAATTACATGACCATTTTGCATTTTGGAGGAAAGAAGTCACGTTTATGAAACAAAGTCATGTAGACTGTACAGGAAAAGCAAAAATATTCAGCAATATTACCTTTCTTACACATTTTGTAGATGTCAGTCATAACCTGTAGTTATGGATTTACACGCAAAATTGATGTGGCAAGTCCACCCTTCCTGTACCTACTGCTTAAATCCTCAACAACATAAAAATTCCAATTTGAACCTTGGGTTCTCATCTCTTCCTTAGTCACAAAAAAGAATAAAAGCTGGAAAAGTAATACTCTGACAGAAAAGGAGGTAGAAAATGCCAATGTAGCAACTTATGATTTTAATTCATCAGCTCCACTAACTCGTTCATATTTTCACACTCTAGTTTCATCCTCTACTAACCATTTATTAGTAAACTGAGTCTCAATCTAAAGGGTTTCCCCCTCACTATAGCAAAGCAATGTACACGAGACAGCATTAAATAGTTTTTCCTCAAATTTAATGTTTTAAAGAAGTACAACTGTGATTATTAATACTGCTATAGTTTTTTATATATGTGTGTATATATAAATGTTAAAGTTCCAAGGCTATTATATAATTATCAAGTAATATCAGTAAGCATTCCTATCATAATATTCAAGCAAATAAAATTAGGTTGTGTTTTTGAGAGGAAAAAAATATTTTGAGACTGTTTCAAGGAGACTTAAAGACAACTGACATTTTCAACAAGGCACACAGTCTGTGAAAATCTATTACCTTCCCAATTCACTACAAATTTAAAACTGATTCTAATGTTTAAAATGTGTTCCCCCCTCCTCTGGCTCCAAACGAAGTAACAAACCCTTCCAATTAACAGACATTTAATACCAACTCAAATTATGATTTATAACAGCTGGGAGGAAGGGAATAAATTCTGTCATCCCCCAAATCTTAGGAACTTAAGGTTGACCATGACTTTAAATCTTGCAAACACAATTAAGATAATTCAAGTTGTTTCTTGATTTACATTTAATGAAAACTCTATTCAACTGGGGGGAGGAGAGTTAATGGGTATGGAGTTTTAATTCTGCAAGGTGAGAAAGTTCTAGATAGCTGTTTAACATGAATATACTTAACACTACTGACCTATATACTTAAAGATAGTGAAGATGGTAAATTTCATGTTGCATCTCTACCACAATAAAAAAAATACAAAAAATTCTATTCCAAAATCTCAATTTTTACACAAACTATTTTACTTATCATTTTAGACACTCTGACAGGATAGGTGCTTTTCCTTTGGACTTTTTTAAAGCCAGACATATTAAACCATATAGTTTACAAAGCAACTGTCAATTAAATGACATTAAAAACTAGTTGAAAGACCTGTTTTATTATTCAATCAAGTATACTTTCTCTGCTTACTGCTTTGATGAAATCTACATGATTTTCTCAAATCCCTTTTTTCTCTAAATTCAAACACTGACAGCAACTCTTTACTCTTTATCCTACCCCATCACTAAGTCTCTTAGTTTGTAAGTGTAAATAATTCCTAGCTGAAAAGGGTTCAAAATTTATAACAAACAAGAACATGACCCAGCAAGCTTTGAAATTCGAATTGGACAAATCTTAAGCAGCATGCATTTCATTTCAATATGCTAAAATGCTCTTACAGGCTAAAGCCATCAAAGATACAAATTTAAGAATGGTATTTTCAACGTCATTAATTAGTTATATGTCTCAGTAACCAGCTGGTCAATTTGCAATGTATAAAATTACAAACATCTTGTCCAATTATGATTTGGCCAGCTAAGCTAAACATTTGTCTAATATACTATTCTTACACTAATACAAAATGATCTCTTGAAAAGCCTTTTTGCTCCCAACAAAATTAAATACATATATAGTATAAGCAGTATGAATGTTAAACTATGTGAACAAAAACGATTAGAATAGCACCATCTGGTTAAGTTGTGTATGTGTTTCAGGCAACAAAGCTGATAGTCTTAGAGTAGAGGAGAAAATGTGGTAGGACTGAAGGGGCAAAGAGGGAATCCAAATGCTACTTAATGACAACTCTTCTGAAACATTGGGAAGAAATGTAATCAGTACCTTTGGATCCCTTCTTGACTACAGATTTCTTCAAATGTACAACTGTTGCACTATAGATTCTGTGTGTGCTAAGATCCTGATCATTTTTCTTTTTTTTTTTTTTTTTTTTTTTTCTGATCATTTTTCAATGTTGTGTATCTAGCCTCTGAGGCCCAATAAATACTTTTTCGAACGAATGAATGCTATGTTGTTGTTGTTGTTGTTTTTTTTAATGAGTCTAGGAAAAGTAAAAGCTCTTCTGAGGCACATGATAATGAGCTGATGAGAAGGAAACATACCTAACTGGGAAAGTGCTGCTGAGAGACATATAAGAGGTAGCATTTTCATAGTTAGAAGAAAGTCACTTAACTCAGTTCTTATCTTAATCTCACTCAAAAACACAAAATAAATTTAAAATAATTTTTCAGATGCTTGAAACACAAATAGACACCTACTCATTAAACAAATTTCAAAGTGGTACAAATATAGAAAATTCACAAGTACACAGCATTGTAATCATAGTGACCTTATGATTTTTTCTAATAGTTTATGTTATTGTATTTTTAATGTCGAAGATACAAAGTAGTCTGGAAAAGGAAATTACCTTTTAGGGATGTAAGTTTAAGCACTGCAAGCTCCTAAGACAAAAAGGACTTAAGTAAAGTAGAGCTCTAGACCATAAAATTCACTTGATGGCTGAACCATGCATGAGTCAGCCAGGTGTTCCCTCCTCTCCAACTGATCTAGTGGAAAAGAGATGGGCCGCCTATGGCATGGAAGAAAAAAAAAAATCCTGACTTTTGCTATTTTCAAACCTAAAAGAAAATAGTCTGTTTCTTTAAGTGAACATCATGTCAGATGTTCTATCTTTCTATTACTTTAAAATATGGCTTAAAAAATAGCCTCAGTGGCCCTTTATTAGATAACTGAATCCATATAAGTTTTCAAATTTAAAATTTATAAAAATTTTACTGTTCTAAATTCTAAGTTATTCAGCTAAACACAGACATGGAATTACCAAGACTATAAAATCAGTCAGCAAAAGCTCACCACTGTTTTCATCAGGACTGGCAAAGGCAGCAGTCATTAAATTGCCAGGAATATTCTTAAATTGAGTTGTTGTAAAAAAACAAAATAAAACAAAACAAAACCAACCAAACAAAAAAAGAAAAAAAAAAGAAAAAACCAGAATCAAAGAACGGGAAAAAAAAACAAGATAACTACATCCTTACGAATAAGCTTATACATAGTATATAGTAGACACCACTGTAAACAGGTGATATTTTTATAATCTAGCAGCAATGACCCCAAAACACTTATTTATATATAGATTCATCCTAGATAAAGTAAGACTACTCATTCAGAGGGAAAAGATCAGATGCTCTAGAATCGGTTTGAGTTAAAAAAAAAAAAAAAAAAAAAAAAAACAAACTACAGATAATCAGACATATTTCTGTTAATGTCCTGGTCACTCTAAAGTAAGTATTTATTATTAGGTTACTTACTATGTCTTGGATACTACTGGCTATTTAACTAACATCCTCAATATGTAGGTATAAGGAGAGTGTTTTCTTTACAAGCCTTAGCAACTGAAAGAAAATAGAAGTAGGGCTTATGATGAAGGTAGAACCAGTAACACTGTCAGAATGAACAGATAAGGACAAGAAAAAGATTGCTGCCTTGGGACAATGCATTATCCTTCTCAGATTACTGTGGGTACTATTCAGTACATGAGAGAAGTTACATGGAACCTCAGAGACCCAAATAGGGCAACATTATTTCACTGGTCAGATCAAGCCTGGATAAGGAACCACAGGGAAAACTGAGGTATACTTTTCACAGACTTTTTTTTAAAGGCTGGGAAACAGAACAGTGTATAAATTAATATATATGAAAGGCAACTTTTAATGGTCAGTTAATAGGTACTCGTTTACTGGCCACTTCCCCCACCTCAGTTCCCCAGTATGACTGCTTATTTTTCCTTTTCATGTCAATCATCTTGAAACTGGCAATTTGATTCAAGTTAAACAATTTTCCTTTTAAGTCTAGAAATTAGGCTAAATGCAAAGTCACTACTCTCATTTCATGCTTTCATTCAAAGAATTCAGAATCAATCATTTGCAGAACTTTTTTCTTAAAAAGATAATCCTTTCTTCAATATTAACCATGTAAAACCTGTATTATAATTTGTCACTTGATACATGTGACCTAATGGTTTGCCTTGCCCCATTCATTTGATGTATGACTGCTTTGAGTATCTATGTCAACCCACTGTGTAAAATCATGATTATTGAAGGATAGCTGATCATAAGGAACTACATTTGTTGAGGCCTAACAAATTTATAAACTAGAAGAAAAAATGCAACAAAAACCCAAAAACAGGAGATCCTTAAAGGATTTTTCCCTTAGAAGTGACAAGTAAATTGCCTATGAATTACATGGATTTGATGTTTCAAATTAAAAGAACCAAAAACAAAAAACACAACTTCAAACACTGTTTTATAGAGGTTTTTTGTTCTGGCATATTTACAGTCTAATTACACTCTAGAAAAAAACTATGGTATTAAAAATCAATTCATTAGACCTCCAACTAGCTTAATAGATTACTAAGAGCTTGTGACCAAATACTTCAGCTATGAAAACACACTGAGGTTCTTAATACAAAAGAATCCTTCGTTCAATAGCCTTGCGACAAATAGGACATTCACTCATTCGGTCTCCACAGAGCTGGCATGTTCCATGGCCACATAGGAAAATCATATTCTTCAGCCGATCCAAACACACAGGGCACATGGTCTGGAATGTGAGATAACAAAGTAATAAATGCTGAAACATTTCATATTTTGAAACTGTAACATGTAACAACTTTGTAACATTTTCTTTTGTTGTTTCAATCTTTTGTCAGTCTAAAGTCTAAAAAAATTTTTTTTTTAATTAAAAATATTTTAAATAGGGATCCCTGGGTGGCGCAGCGGTTTGGCGCCTGCCTTTGGCCCGGGGCGCGATCCTGGAGACCCGGGATCAAATCCCACATCAGGCTCCCGGTGCATGGAGCCTGCTTCTCCCTCCGCCTGTGTCTCTGCCTCTCTCTCTCTCTCTCTGTGACTATCATAAATAAATGAAAAATTGAAAAAAAAATATTTTAAATAGTTACAATGTCATCCCTATAAAATAGAAATATTGGTTGTACTGTCAGGACTATATCAAAGGCACTACAAATAAATACTATATAAAACAAAAAATGCCAATGCCAAAATCTACTAGGAAATGGATAAAAACAGCCACTTCCAGCCTAAGTCAGATTCCCCAACTCTTGGTACTATGCTATTCTTATATGAAACTATGACCGTATTATCAGGACTACTGGAGAGAGAGGGAGCAATGTAGAGATGTCCGTAAAACCATAGGACACACACTATGATACGATCTCAGCCCTACTGTCACTACTTTAAAAACAAGGAAACTGGGACGCCTGGGTGGCTCCGCAGCTGGGCACCTGCTTTCAGTTCAGGTCGTGATCCCAGGATCCAGGACTGAGTCCTGCATGGGGCTCCCTGCAAGGAGCGTGTTTCTCCCTCTGCCTATGTCTCTGCCTCTCTCTCTCAGTCTGTGTCTCTCATGAATAAATAAATAAATCTCAAAACAACAACAACAACAAAAAACACAAAACTGAGACTTCATAGGGCTAATAAACCATTCCCCACAGCAGGCCACAATGTGAACTGGGGTCCTATGCCTCAGGGCTCTCACTCCAAAACATGCTTCACTGGATAATTTTCAATGTAGAACCCCCTTATGTTAAAAACCATAAGTCTTGGTTACATATTAATAAATGTAACCTCATGAACTCAGAAAAATTAGAAGAATGTTAGGTATACTTTTGTAAAAACACCCTAGGAAAGCTCATATATTCATTCACAAAAGAACATTTTATGCTTTATAAAAATATTTTACCTTAATATATCACAATACTTTGTTCTAAATTATACTTTTCCCCAAATAACACAGAAATGAAATAATTTAAAAAGGAGATCTATATTAATAAACTAGGCCTAAAGCCTACAAGAAAATGTAATGATCAACTTCAACAAAACCGTAGATCACTGTGGTGGGCAGGGGGAAAGAACTGTAATCTTTATTGTTAACCCTAGCCTTCTAGTGTATGTGCTGCTGAAGCGAGCACAAACCCCAGCCTTCTAAAGTAAATTTTCACACTTATCTAAAAGTTTGAGAAACAAAGCTGTAGAAAATTACATATTTTTTTTATTTTAAAAAAGCCAAACGAAGCACTGGGTGTTATGCTATTATGTTGGCATACTGAACTCCAATAAAAAATACATACAAAATAAGTAAATAAATAAATATTCTGGGGGGAAAAAAAGCCAAACGTGCCTTCTAGTGCCATATAAATAGTTTCTTTTGCATTAAATTTTCACGAGTTATATACAGCTAATTAATAGCTCTTATTTCCAAAAGTAAACACATCTATGCAGCCTAGGTTAAGTTTCTTTGAGATTAATATATACTTATTACTACATGAAATTACACTGGAGTAATAGAAAGATTGGAGATTTAAATTTTAAAAAGGATTATTTAGCTGCTTTGTCTTGGTAACCTTGAAGGATTCCCTGTAAGAAATCCCATCAATCCTCAGAAAATGAATCTTCTTGTGACTGTTTAAATATTTTAGTAATGAAATATGGTCATGAAGATTATTTACAGAAGACACTTCTTTGGAGTGCTAAACTTGGATAAAGGTAGAGCTGAATTTTTCAGGATCCACAGTAAGGCTCAGAAGCTGTCACTGTTCACTTTAAGAACAATTTTAATTCACAATTAGGGGATGAAATGCTTTTTTATGCTTTTTTTGCAGAAGATATATTCAAAAATCAGTTTTACCTTCCAATAAGTGTCTTAGTGAAAAAGAAATGAGTTTCTAAGGAGCTTCAAGATTTTTGAAATGTTCTAATTTTATATTAGAATTAGCTAAATATGTTCCTATTTTTATGTTCCTACATAAAAACTGGAAAATCCATGTTTATCTTTACTTATTCATTACACAGTAAGTTTTACTGGTGCGAGATTTCAAAAGAAAACCTAGCTCAGTCACAGAGTTGTCATCTTTTCAGATGAGTGTTTAAATTCCTAGTAAATATACATGTCTAATTCTAAATTACTGTATCTACCCATATTACTTATATCATAAGGGTCATTAGTTATCCTGACTCATTATTATGTCACTTTCTTATAAATTCAGTACAAAGACAAGAGAGATGATTAACAACTGTTTGGCAACACTGATGTGATACCCAAACTAAAGAAATAATACCCTGTGCTTCTCAATTCTTTGGATCTGATTTAATTGCTGGGACTAATGGTAAAGTGGGGACGGGGAGGCGAGGGACAGACTTTCTTACTATATATGTAAAAAGTTTTAACTAACTTCTTACTATATATGTAAAAAGTTTTAACTATTTTACTGTTGCTATTAAATATTGAGTAGATAAAAGAGTACATCTGTTGGCATGTATAAGTATGAAGAACAAGTTTAAAGGATAGAAAGCTACCCTTTCTTTTGAAGCCCCTCCATACATCCTGTCGAATCTTTTCCATCTACCCCTCACTGATACCCACTATTCTAAATATTGCATTCTTCTTTCCTTTGCTTTTCTTTATGGGGTGGTGTGTGTGTGTGTTTGTGTGTGTGAGAGAGAGAGAGAGAGAGAATATATTTTCCTTTCTACTGAAGTATCACATCTATACAGAAATGTGCACAAATCATAAACGTACAGCTTGATAACAGTTCACAAACTGATCAGATGTATGTAATCGGCACTTTATGTACCTCTCTATAAAAAACTTCCTCGTGCTCCCTTCCAGCCATTCCAGCTAAGAAAACTACTACGCTTCATTAAACACATCTGTACATTTTTTTTTACAAGTTTGCTTACCAAAACAATATCTTACTTACTTATACTATTATAATGACAAATTTTTCCAAAGTATTTTTAGTAATTTATATTCCCATCAGCAGTGTGTGAGTTATGCCTGCCTGCTATGTATTCTAACACTTTGTATTGACAATTTCTAACGCTGAGTTTTCCATGCTGTCAGGTAGGTGAGAAAAGGCACCTCACTGTAGTTTTAGTTTTTATTTCTTCTTCTTTTTTAATGTAAGTTCTATGCCCAAAGTGGGGCCTGGACTCACGACCCCAAGAGTCCTTACTGCTCTACTGAATGAGTCAGCCAGGTGCCCCAATTTTCATTTCTTGATTACTAATCTGGTTGAATACTTTTCATGTTTATTGGTCACCTGTGTATTTCTTCTTTTAGAAAGTGCCTGATTAAATCTTCAAATCATAATACTTTTTGCAAATATTCAAATATATAACTGACATCCTAACATGAACCTCACTTACTACATAAACGTTAGTTTTACAGGAAAATATTAAATCCCATTCTTAGAATCATCATTTACCATAAAGAAATCATTATTACCTGCTCTTTAATGTCCTGTAACTGCTGCTGCAGCTTTTGCACATCAGCATTGACATTGGTATTATCCTTGTCCTTTTGTAACACTGGAATATTTCCACTTGCTACAATATGAGTAAAATATTTTAATGTTAGGACTTTTTTGACACATCAATGAATTTTTTATTTCTAAAATTATTACTGCTTTATTAAAAACACAAGACTATTAATAAAATCCTCCTTAAAATTTTTTCTCATTCATGGACAATAAGATACATACATTCACATTATACTCCTTCATTTATAGTCTTCAGAAAGAAATAAATTTGCACATTATTCTCTATTTATATTTAATTCAGCTAGACAACAATCAACACACAGATGTTTGGGTTTTCCGAGGCTCTACTTGGTTCCTTTAGCAAGCTCACAAATACATTTTATGCTTGTTTTCTCTGTTCTCATGTTGTACACAAACCCAAGGATGGAGGCAGCACAGCATTTTTAAGGTAGTTTTGGCAGCAGTGATTATAAAGTCTGTTAGATGACGTTTATGAGAACACACAAAAACCTAGGCTTCTTCCTTTATGCCCAACCCTCATTGCTATTGATTGGAGAAGAGGAACTCCATGCAAGGAAAGCTGTGACCATCAGTGGGTCTGCTAAATGGAGGGAAATTTTTTTTTCCAACTTTTTTTTTTTTGTTTTGTTTTGTTTTTTTGTTTCCAACTTTTATTACTCTCTAGATTTTTACTTTTTTAACTCCAGTTAATTTGTCCCTGGGATTTTTATTCAACTCTACTGGTGATAAAGACCAAAAGCCCTGAGCAAAAGTGGTTACACTGAAGTTATTCCTCATGTGTACACAGAACAAAGAAATCAAAGATACAACCCAAACCTGTATCTAG
This sequence comes from Vulpes lagopus, assembly GCF_018345385.1. NCBI lineage: Eukaryota > Metazoa > Chordata > Mammalia > Carnivora > Canidae > Vulpes > Vulpes lagopus. The sequence goes on along the minus strand of NC_054824.1, from coordinate 119,890,044 downwards.
AGCAAAGATGAAAAATACTTTTATACAGCTATTGTATTAAAAAGGTTGAAAGTAAATAATTTACTTTTCACCTTTCTACTTCTTGAGTTATATTTCAGTATATGTACAGTTACTCTGTCCCAAATAAATACTATTCTATAGAATACTGACATGCACTAGGTAAAACCTGCTACACAAAGGAATGATGTGTTAATACTTGTGTAACTGAAAAAAAAATTGTAATATGCTGTTCTGCCAAGATATACTAAATTTAATCTTAAAAGAGCATATTTTCTTTAAGCAAGAATACAATGATTTTCTTTATATCATACATGGAAAGTTTCTTAAAAAATAAATGCTTATAGTTCTATGGTCATAATGCAAGCTAGAAAAATATAATTTCAAGTTTCCTGTAACAAGAGCAAAACCCCACCCATTCCTCTGTAGATTCAGGTCACATACCTTGTGCTTTACAAGGCAACAGTGTACTACACGTAAGACAAATGTTCGTGGAAGTTCCAAACAGAAGGAAGTAAGAAAAAGCTCAAGAGAATACACTTACAGATGTCATCAGTGGCATCTTCTGAACTTTTCCCTCCACAACACATAATGAAAGGCACTCTTCGTTCAACTACTGCCCGACACTGCACACACTTTTTCATCAGGCTAGCACAGTCTGGAAAATAACAATAGGATACTTCTTATAAGAGACAAAACAAATAAGAGGGTTGCCTTTCTCTGCTCATTTTTGTAACTCAAATTTCACACTGAGATAAACATTAAACAAATTCTATGCATACACGATTCTACCTTTGTAAAATGTTACCAACCTATGAATGTATATTCTCCATAGGCAACCTCTAGAAGAGAGAAGCCCACTGTTACGAAAATAATGTCATTTTCTAATACATTAGAACAAATTGTTAAAGAGATTTTTGTGTTTTCTTAAATAAAATATTTCAAGATCTTAAGGTTGAAAATAAAGGAGGGAGATAATTTTCTTAAGTTTTAACTAATAAAGAACTATAAAATTGCTCACATTATTTTCTAAACATACTTTCTATTACAAATAGCTTGTCTCTAAAACTCCTAAAATATGTTGAAGAATTCTCTTCCTTCTCTATCAAGTTGATGTAATCTAATAAGGAAATGGTTTAATAATTACTTTTTTAATGTAGCAATCAAGAACATAAAAAAAATGTGTCAAAATGGACTTTATGATATTTATATATCAGAGGATTGCTCTCTCATTCCAAAAAAGAAATACCTAGGCACAATTACAGGTTGTGGATTGTTAATTCTACATCTAAAGTTGCTAATTACAAAATAACATATAGTGCTTCAATATATCCTTTCCCATTAGCATTTACTATAGAAGTATACTCCTTAGTCTATGTACCAAGTGTTTTTATCATTTAAAAAACATGGAAAGTATATAACAACTGTGACAGGTATCTAGGGATAATTTACGAACAAACACTAAACTTTAATAAGGTACAAAACCACTGACATGGACAAGATAAGGCATATACTCCTACTAGTGTTTAGGACAGACAAGGAATATCAAGGTTGATCTCATGTCAAGGACTAAACAGAGATGGGTCTAATGCTGGCTTATGCATGATGCACTAGGTAGGAGTAGAAATCTCATTTGAGATTTGTCTTCAATCTGAAGGCAGATTTTTTTCTTAAATTTAAAGGATTAATTTAAATGCCTCAATACATAATCACAATTATCTCAAATTCTTTTAACTATTAAGTTAGGTTGTTATATTTCTTCTATAAAATGTTTCTTCCTTCTGTCCAAAACAAATAACAACCTCTCCTTCCTCTGTCCTGTCAAGGACATTTTATACTCTTCAAGGTTCCAATATTCTGCTTAACATTATTGGGATGGAAGTAATGGACTAAGTGCTTCACTGTACATTCCTATAAAGAGGGGCATTTTCCACCTCAATTTTATCTTCCCAAGCAAATAAATGTTTAACAATGTGTCTGTACAATGGAGAAAACAATCTACTTCTTACAGTTTTTCTGAAGATCAATGAGGAAACACTAAAAGAGATTAAAACATCTGGTACAAGGGATGCCTGGGTGGCTTAGTCGGTTATGGGTCTGACTCTTGATTTCGGCTCAGGTGATGATCTCAGGGTGATGAGATCGAGCCCTACACTGGGATCCGTGCTGGGTGTGGAGCCTGCTTAAGATTCTCTCTCTCCTTCTGCCCCTCCCTTGACATTCATGCTCTCTTAAAAAAAGAAAAATGTCTAGAGGCGCCTGGGTGGCTCAGTCAGTTAAGTATCCGCTTTTATCTCAGGTCATGATCCCAGGGTTCTAGATTGAGACCCACATCAGGCCCTCTGATCAGTGGGGAGCCTTTCTCCCTCCCCTGCTCCCCCTGCTTATTCACTTTATTTCTGTCAAATAAATAAATAAATAAAATCTTTATTAAAAAATGTCTGGTAAGAGTTCAGAACTTAATAAAAGCTGCTACTCTTGTTACATGTAAATACCAAGACAATGTAAAATCTTTGAGAAACTTCCAGGGAAAGTACTGCAGTAAGGCTTGAAAATATTATCAACTACTCATTATAACCAGCTTTTTAATTCTCTGTAGGTCTTACTTAGGTCCATGACAAGGGCCAGCAAACTATAGCCTACAAACCAAACCCAATCAGGTGCTTGTTTTTGCTCATTTTTTTTTTTTCAGGAGGCTCCACACCCAAAGTACAGCCCTAGGCACAGGGACTTGAACTTACAACCCTGAGATCGAGACCTGAGCTGATATTAAGAGTCAGATGCTTACATGATTAACAGACTGAGCCATCCAGGCACCCCTACCGCATGCCTGTTTTGTAAGTAAAGTTTTAATGAAAAGCAGTCCCGCCTTTCATTGACATGTTGTCTATGGTTGTCTTTGCACTGTGACAGCAGAGTTAAATAACAGGAAAGAGTTAAGTGGGGTGCCTAGGTGGCTCAGTGGTTGAGCATTTGCCTTTGGCTCAGGGCCTTGGCTCAGGGTGTGATCCCAGAGCCCAGGATGGAGTCCCGCATCAAGCCCCCTACAGAGAGCCTGCTTCTCTCTCTGCCTACGTCTCTGCCTCTCTGTGTGTCTCTCATGAATAAAATCTTAAAACAAAAACAAAAAAAGACAAAGAAAGAGGCAAATGTTGAACAGTACATGAATTTGAAAAGAACAAGGGGAGATATAAAAAGCAAAGGCCTAAGAGATATTTTAAAACATCACTTGAACTTTAATATATTCTCCCAAAGAGACCTATCAGCTCTTCTGACATAAAGATGAAGAAAGGTTAACAAGGCCAGACATTATAGCCCCAAATAGTTGCTATAGGTGATTCAGTAGGAGGGGGAAGTTGCAGAAGAGGCGATATCACGGTGAAGATAAATGAAGATGTGCTACTTTATATGTGAAAAGGGCTAGACTAAAGGTTTCAAAATTCATTTTTGGAAATAAATTTCTATTGTGTATGAGAAGAGATCATCTTGTGCTGATTCATATGAAATCAAAATGTGAGTCGGTAGAACAAGGAGAGACATAGGTGACATTACACATATAGTACAGAGGAAGAGACAGAAGGTACTAGAGAGGCCCACCAATGTTTTATATTCATGGGTTATTTAAAAAAAAAAAAAAAACCTCCAAGTTATAATTTGTTTCATTTTCTATTTTTATAAAAACACTGAGTAAGTTTTGTGTAGGCTACTTACTCTCACAAGCACACATGTGTCCACAAGGTTGAAAAAGAACAGCTGCTTTCTTGTCAGAGCATACCACACATTCTTCAATCTACAAAAAAGACATTATACCACAAGTGTGAACATCTACAGATAAATCTCATAACTCTAACAGTGCATTTTGTATCCAAGTGTATTTCCTCTATAAGGCAGCAGTCTCAGCACAGGAAACAATATGCATTCCTCCTCTGTCCTCTTGGTTACTCATCTTTCCACCTTTATAAACCCTGGCCCTTCACAGGTCCTATGTCAATGTTGATCTCGCTCTGTCCCAAAGAATGATAAAGAAAACTTCATTTCCTTTGTGGTCAGAAAGACCAGAAAAGACTTTAATTAAAACAAACAAACAAACAAAAAAAACCACTATTTCGACATAAAAATTTTAAAAAACAAAGAAGTATAAAAATAAATATAAGATAAGCTAGATTTCTAATATTAATTTAAAAAAACCCAGCCAGATTCACAGAATGCTAGATCTCAAGTGGTATTTTTCTGTCTATCTACATCTGAGGAACTTTTCCGGGACTTGGTCAGTTCCCCCATGCTGGTGGGAGATCATGGCTTTAGGCTGCTCTTTCTACCTAATCTCTAAAGCCACAAGTCTGTTCAGAATTTCCCTCAATTTTACCTCCTCTTCATCTCCACTTCATCTGAGTGTTGAGTGCATAGCTATTTCTTAACCTTGGCTCTTGGCTTTTCTCACCCCCATCCTGTCCCACTGCTCTTGCTTCACATCCATCTGTCACCTGTTCTCCTTCTTTCTGATACACCTTGACATTCACATTCACCCATATCTTGCGCCACTTAATATTACTGTCCAAAAAGGATCACTCACCTATCAGTTCACCTAAATATTGCATACATGCTCTCTCTTTTTTTTTTTTTTTAATTTTTTTATTTTATTTATGATAGTCACAGAGAGAGAGAGAGAGAGAGAGAGAGGCAGAGACACAGGCAGAGGGAGAAGCAGGCTCCATGCACCGGGAGCCCAATGTGGGATTCGATCCCGGGTCTCCAGGATCGTGCCCTGGGCCAAAGACAGGCGCCAAACCGCTGCGCCACCCAGGGATCCCATACATGCTCTCTCTATGGGCTTTCCTAACTTATACCTTGCATGTACATAGAATTTCTGTAGCTGAATAACAGGAGAAAACTGCAAGACGTGGCTGGTCGAGATCTTTGTATTCCTGGATTCAAATTGCAGCTCCAATAATAACAAATTATCTAAAACACTGTTGGGCCACAGCTCTTTTTATCTGAATGATAAAGAATAACCTTTCTTCATAGGGTAGTAAAGGATAAATGAGATATTATGTGTGGAGTGTTTATTTCAAAATCAAACATAAAATCAGTGTCCAATGCATGATAATTCTCTTCTCCTCTCTATATAATATGTGCTATTTCTTTAAAAGATTTTTTTTTCTTTAAAAGATTTCCAATGCAATTGTTTATACATCTCAATTGTAAATAAAGAGTTTAAAATAATCTAGCAAATTGATTTAAACATTGACTTACCAAATCCCCTAATATATATGAAGAAAATCTTTGTAGCCTTAGCTTTTTTCCCCTTTGAATTTTTTCCTCAGGTTATTCCCCCCCCCCCCCCCTCAGGTTATATTCCCAGGAATGGAATTACTAAGTAAAGCATGTTTATTATAACAGCTCATAAATATTGTCAGGACAGTCTTTCAAAAACATGAACCCCGGATCCCTGGGTGGCGCAGCGGTTTGGCGCCTGCCTTTGGCCCAGGGCGCGATCCTGAAGACCCGGGATCGAATCCCACGTCAGGCTCCCGGTGCATGGAGCCTGCTTCTCCCTCTGCCTGTGTCTCTGCCTCTCTCTCTCTCTCTGTGACTATCATAAATAAATAAAAATTAAAAAAACAAAAACAAAAACATGAACCCATTTAGTAATAAGCCTCCAGCAGTGTTTAAGAGAGTGCCCATTTTCTACTTTCCTGGCTAGCATTTTTAATTTTCACTTATGCTAATTTGATAGGAATGGTTAATGGTAATTCATAATTTTTTATTTATATTTCTTTAATTGCTAAAGTGATGAGCCTTGTTTATTCCCCCTTCCTCTCTAAATACTAGTTTTGTAATTTGTTTCATCTTTAATGAAGATGTTCATTATCCTTTAACCACTTGGGGTCACTATTTCTTTATATTCAAAGGCTCTGCAGCTAACCTGTCAGATCTATTTGGTGGGTATATTACTTTTTCTACTTTTCTCCAGTTTTGAAAATTTCATAATTTGAAAGTCATTGTGACAGCCCCCTAATTCTTGGAATTCAGAAGTGGTCTAAAAAGGAATGACAGCATATTCCTCCCTCTCTAGCTCTCTGTTGCATCAATCTTCCTTCTGTAGACACTTCTAAATTATGTCTGTGTATCATCACACAGGGGAAAGAACAAGGACTTAAGAATCAAGAGACCTGGGCAGCCCTGGTGGCGCAGCAGTTTAGCACCGCCTGCAGCCCGGGGTGTGATCCTGGAGACCGGGATCGAGTCCCACATGGGGCCTGCTTCTCCCTCTGCCTGTGTCTCTTGCCTCTTGCCACTCTCTCTCTCTTTCTATGTCTCTATGACTAAATAAATTTTTAAAAAATCTAAAAAGAAAAAAAAAAGAATCAAGAGACCTGCATTTAATATTCTGGGTATGCTTCTCTGAGCTTCAGTTTTTTCAACTGTGAATCCTAGAGCTGGACTAGATGACCAGTAAGGATTATTCTGTATCTAAGACTTTGCTGCTGGCAGGCAATGTGGGGCTCTCAACTCATTTTACATCTCTCTTAAAGCACCTACAACATCCTATATGGCAGAGTAGCTTTTAATCTAAGTCATAGTTTACCAGCAGATTACATATTTTTAAGAAGGGAATTATATACACTTCGCTCAACTATAAAGCAAGTGCTGAATAAAGATTTGTTGAAATAACGCTTAATCTACACAAAAAGTTTCAAGTGCAACAGATTATACAGATCAATCTAAAAACAAGAGAATGGCTGAAATTTCTTTCTGATGCAGTCCTAAACTATTGTTTAGTGAGCAGGTAACTAAATCAAATTATAAGTACCAAGTAGAATGATCTTCATCAATTAAGTACAGATGACACAGATATAACACATATAAAATGCCAACAGAGTACCTACAGACAGTTAAGTGCTGTGAGTTCACCCTTCCCACCTTTACAAAGGGACTCAGCAGCTATGTGCCTAATGCTGCTACTCCAGGATCTCCTATCCAAAAATAACTTCCCTGTACTTTTTCTTGTGCCAAAAATTCTTCTTCTGGATCATAGAAAACATCCAGTCTTAGAAGGTTCCCTATGAAAATGTAAAAAGCCCTGGCAACATAACACCTTTTAAGTCACTGTCAGCTAATTCATTATAAGAATTAATGCTAGCTCCTTTCTAATTAATGAAGGTAAATGAATAGCTTAAGAAACATCAGGGGAAAATGAAGCAAATAAAAAGAAAGGAATAAAAAAAGTGTATAAATTTCATAAGTGAAACCAAAGAAAACCAAACATATCTCCTGGTTTAAACTACTCACCTTAAAAGAAATCATTTGTAAGAAACTTAAATCTCATTTTACCCACACATACGAAAAAACTAAAAGGAAAATCAATTATTTCAGTACAAACCAAATGAGTAAGACGGTACAGTTACGATAAAGCACTAAGTTACACAGAAAAAGAATGAAACCGGAAACCCAGAAAATACTACTTCTCAAAAAGCAGAGTCAGACAAGATAAAAAGTTCAGAGTGGATACAGAATTGGCTTTCATTAACAACAGGATGATCAGACTTTATTTGCCTCTTGGTAGGACACAATACAAAGTGAATAGCATCATCTGTGAGAATTTCTTGCCAAAAATGTTTAAGCTGACTCTAAACAAGACATTAGATCTAACTTCCAATTTACAGGAAACACAGAGGATAAAGAAACAAACAACACCGTGATAAAACAAATCCAAAATGTGTGACATTTTACCAAACGACGACAACAAAACAACTGGTCAAATATGAGTCCATGTACTCAAAAAAAACTACAATAAAAAATGGAATTAAGTACATCTTTAGGTTATAAGAGCCTTTGACAGCAAAAGAGTAGATCAATTTTATTTTCAACTTCTATAGTTTACAGTTAAATAAGGAAACTCAAAACTGTTCTCTTGATAAATATATAAATTATACATTCTTGTATTTAAATCATTCTTAGAAAGACTGAAATTTAATATATGGCATCATATAATCTTATTATTTATAGTCTCAAAGAACTTCATAAAATGATAAAATATTGTATTAAAAATATATTACCTTTGTCCTGGACTGAACTTGTTCTTTACAGATGAGGCATTTCTTGACTCGTGGAGAACATAAAGAACAGGTAGCAATATGTCCACATGGGCCAAAAAGAGTATCTCTCTTCATATCTGAACACACCATGCACTCTTCCAAAGTTTCAGAATCATTACTAATCATAGAAGGACTTCGAGAACCCACCTGGCCACTAATAAAAGAAAATATTTATCATCAATCCTATTAATTAAAATGCTTTTTAAAAAATTGACGGCATCATTAGTATACATAAAACAGCTTTAGTTATGTTAAAAAATTAAGCTGTAACATCCATATAAGAAATAGTATATGCTATATTTTTCTATTTATATACACCTCTGCATCTTTATGTACTTCTAATACTATTCAAATTTCAAACTGAATAGCTCACCCAATGGAAAAGGGTGAATCTTCTTCTAACAGAGAAATCAAAAACATTACTCACAAAAAAATTAACATAAACACAGTTTCACTCAGAATCTGTTTTATCTATAACAGACCCAGCAGAGAAGGGCAGAGAAATAAAACAAAAATTCTAGCTAGAGCCCACATTAGTTTCCCTAACTACAGGCAGAATGAAGCATCATCAAAGTCCATAACTGACATGGCACTGTGGAAAACATGTCATTGCAGCTGCTGTTCAGACATTTCTCTAAATGTATCCTTGGGGAGAAAACTCTACTATGGAAAGACAGAACTCATCTATAAATAAATAGATACAAGACACAGAAGTACATATATAAGACCAACTACAGCTATAAAAAGAGGATACGATTTTACAATTTCTACCACAATCTTCAGAAACTCACGAATACCCATGCATGCACATACAAAGGGACTTTATCTTATACACCGGTGTTAGTTATTACTGCAGAAATTATAGTGCATTCTATATTTTTTGATGCACACTGTCATTTTGTAATAGGATTTTATGTTCCTTAAGGATACACTTAGAGAAATATATATACCTCATTATGTTAATTTCCCCATTAACACAGCTCTATGTATGGATTCCAAAGAGAAGCCATTTATCACTATACCCAAATTATAAAAGAGGCAAGAGAACACAAGATTAAAGGACAACTACTGAAATGTTCAGTGACAAGAACCAAGTATAAAGGGCAATAACAGATACACAGTACCATTTAGATTAAAAAAAAAAAATGTAACGAAATATACATCTTTGTATGTCTACAGTATCTCATAATAAGAAAATCAGTTGCATTATAAATAACTAAAATCACTGATATATTTTACTTTTAGAAAAGAAGACAAGTATGAAATCATTTTTAAAGACAACTCTATCAGGAATTGGTTCTTTCTTTCTTTTTTTTTAATTTCTTTTTATTGAGTTCAATTTGCCAACATATAGCATTACACCCAGTGCTCATCCCATCAAGTGCCCCCCTCAGGAATTGGTTCTTTCATGTGTTCATTCTTTCAAATTCTTTCAATCCTTCAGTGATACTTAAGTGAATACCTGTCAGGCAATGTGCAGGGTGCTAGAATTACTAAATTATCACAGGGTTTTTGTAAGATACACCTTACTGGTGAGCATGTAAAAAAGTCTATTAAAAGTTTTAAATACATCTAACATTAATCACAGCAACTTCACTAGTAAGGCTTTTTCTTATAAATTCCTCTAATATGTAGGAGTACTGGAAGATCAAACTGGTTTAGAAAAGTTTCTTAGCATTTATTATGCATAAAGCATCATATTCAGTAATGTAGAAAATACCACATAGGAGACATAGTGCCTGTAGGAAAATTTTTAAGGAAGAAAGGGTCAACACAAAGATGAGCAAAGACAAAGACATCTTCAAGTAATCAAGTCCTCCATTATGAAACCACATGGTACTTTATACAGAGAGAATATTTTTATGATAATAAATGATACAAACCTGACTTTTTCCTTATGACACTTTGCCAGTGCTTTGCAGAGACTTGGATCAGGACAGAGATCAAGCGGTGATTGACCTTTCTTATTTCGAATGCTAAGATCAGCACCATTGGCAGCCAAAAAACAGGCAATAGACGCTGCACTCTTCTTCTCTGCCCCCTGGGTACCAAGTCCCATTATTAACTGAAATCAAATGAAAAGAGTCATGATTTTCTCCTTGAGAATCAATTCTCACCACCAAATATGTGTGTGCATGTATTATTCAAAATAGACATATTATTATACAAAAATACATGTCTGGAAAGAACTAATGGCTTACGCAGATATGGTGGGCCTTTATGAGTTGCAGTCCTAATATCTATTCCCCTCTTCACTCCAGTTTTCTCAGGTATATAGCTTGAGAACTCTCTAGTTTTACAGGTGGACCAAAGAAGGCTAAGGTCAGTCAGATATCCACCTCATCTATGTGATTAGTTCAGGGATGACAAAATCAGGTCAATTAGGCCAATAAAACCCTAGAACAGGACATCTGATTGACATATTGAGGAAATAGTAGTCCCTTCTCTCTCTATTTATTTATTCATTTATGAGACACACACACACAGAGGCAGAGACATAGGCAGAGGGAGAAGCAGGCTTCCTGCAAGGAGCCCAATGTGGAACTTGATCCCAGGACCCCGGGATCATATCCTGTGCTGAAGGCAGATGCTCAACTGCTGAGCCACCCAGGCATCCCAGTAGTCCCTTCTCTACTCAATTTAGCTCTGGAGGTGCTAATAACGAACATGAAATAGTAAGAGGAGAGATGAGAGAGAGATGAGGCTCAGTTCCTTGGTTCCAATACCAAGGAACTGAGCCAAGAAATGGAAGAGGAAATAAATCAGGTTCTGATGTCATATGAGCTACTGATTCAAACATGTTCTCAAACATCCATAGAGCATCTACAATGGACCAACTACTACTTTTAGCACTTTCCATGAATTCACTCATTTAATCTTTACAATAACTATATGGAGGCAATTATTCCACTCCTTTATAAAATGAGAAAGGAGGCACACAGGAGTTAAGAGAATTTACCAATGGTTATATAGAAAGGCAGCAATTCTCAAACACCTTGGTCTCAGAACCCCTTCATATTCTTAAAAATGATTCTAAAATTCACATGGAAAGGTGAAAGACTTAGAATACTCAAACGACTTTGAAAAAGGAGAAAAAATTTGGAGGACTTTTCCCTGAATTGAATGATTATTATAAAGCTAAAGTAATAAAGACAGAGGGTTGGTATCACATAGTTAAAGACACAGATTAAAAGAAGAGTGTACAGGATCCAGAAAGGCTCACATATATGGTTAACTGATTTGTAATAAAGGCACAATAGGCAACTCAGTAGAAAAGGTCTCTTCAACAAATGGTGATCAAATAACTGGAACATCCATAAGACAAAAAATGAACTCGTATTCATACTTCATACCATATATAAAAATTAACTGAGGGACGCCTGGGTGGCTCAGTGGTTTAGTGTCTGCCTTTGGCTTAAGGTGTGATCCTGGGGTCCTGGAATCAAGTCCCACATCGGGTTTCCTGCATGGAGCCTGCTTCTCCCTCTGCCTGTGTCTCTACCTCTCTCTCTCTGTCTTTCATGAGTAAATGAAATAAAATAAAAATTAACTCCGAATGAAACACAGTCTGATGTAAGACCTAAATGTGAGACAGAATCCAACAAAATACTAGAGAACACAGGTAGCAAACTCTTTGATCTCGGCCACAGCAACTTCTTGCTAAACATGTCTCCAGAGTCAAGGGAAACAAAAACAAAAATGAACTACTAGGACTTCATGAGGACAAAAAGCTTTTGCACAGTAAGGGAAACCACCAACAAAACTAAACGGCAATCTACCAAATGGGAGAAGATACTTGCAAATGACAAAGGGCTAGCATCCAAAATCTATAAAGAATTCATCAAATTCAACATTCAAAAAATAAAAAATCCAGTTAAGAAATGAGTAGAAAACATGAACAGACATTTCTCCGAAGAAGACAAATGGCCAACAGACACATGAAAAAAAGGATCAAATCAGGCATTATCAGGGAAATACAAATCAAAACCACAATGAGATACTACCTCACATCAGTCAGAATGGCTAAAATTAACAAGTCAAGAGACAAGAGTTGTTGGTGAGGATGTGGATAAAGACAGAACTCTCTTACACTGCTGGAGGGAATGCAAACTGGTACAGCCACTCTGGAAAAACAGTAGAAGGTTCCTCAAAAAGTTAAAAATACAACTACCCTATGACCCAGCAAGTGCACTACTAGGTATCTATCCAAAGGATGCAAACATAGTGCAAAGGGGCACCTATACCCCAATATTTATAACAGCAATGTCCATAATAGCCAAGCTATGGAAAAAGCCCAGATGTCCATCGATGGAAAAATGGATAAAGATGATGCAGTGTGTATACAAACACAAACACACACACACACACACACACACACACACACACACACACACACACACACAATGTAATATTACTCAGCCATCAATAAGAATAAAATCTTGCCACTTGAAACGGCCTGGCTAGAACTAGAGGGTATTATGCTAAGTGAAGTAAGTCAGTCAGAGAAAGACAAGTACTGTATGATTTCACTTATATGTAGAATTTAAGAAACAAAACTGATGAACACAGGTGAAGGGTAGGAAAAATAAAATAGGTTAAAAACAGAGAGAGACAAACCATAGGAGACTCTGAACTATTACAGACAACAAACTTTGGATTGCTGGAGGGGAAAAGGGTAGAAGGATGGAATAAACTGGGTGATGGGCATTAAGGAGGGTACTTGATGTAAGGAGCACAGGTGTTATAGAAGACTGACAAATCACTAAATTCTACCCTGAAATTAATGATATACTATATGTTAACTTGATTTCAAAAGGAAAAAAAAAAGAATCATAGTTCTAAATGTAACAGCTAAAACTTAACGAACTTCTAGTATAAAAGAGGAGAAAACCTTAGTGATCCTGGGTTTAGCAAAGATTTTTCAGAAAGGACACAAAACACAAACAATGAAAGAAAAATTTATAAATCAGACTTCATCAAAATTAAGAATTTCTGGGGATACCTAGGTGGCTCAGCAGTTTAGCGCCTGCTTCAGCTCAGGGTGTGATCCTGAAGTCCTGGGACCGAGTCTACATCAGGCTCCCTGTATGGAGCCTACTTCTCCCTCTGCCTATTCTCTGCCACCCGCCCTGTGTCTCTCATGAATAAATAAAATCTTAAAAAGAAAAATTAAGAATTTCTGCTCTTCCAAAAACAGTATTGTAAGAATGAAAAGACAAGCCAGATGAGGAGAAAATATGTGCAAATCCCGTATCTGATACAGAACTTGAATTCAGACTCTTAAAACTCAATAGTAAGAAAACAGTTCAACAATGCACAAAAAATGTGAACAGATACCTCATCGAATACATATGACTGACAAGCAAGTGAAAAGATGTCCAATATCAATGACTACTGAGTCATTAGGGAAATGTAAATCAAAACCCCAACATACCACTACACACCCATATAAATGGCTAAAGTTAAAAAATAACCAAACAACTTTCAATAGAATTAGAAACAATATAGTCAGAATTAACTATTACTTAGTCCATAAACTAAGTTTCTACATATGCAGTTCTAATAAAATATTTTATCAGAAACAGATTAAATTAACCACAAATATAGATCCTGCATTAAAAGATACTTCCAGTAGTACAGAATTAAAGATTAATTTACTCACTGTGTTTTTGGATGGCTCCCATGCAGCATCTACCTTCCCCACATCTTGCATATCTTGGAGCTGACGCAGCTGAGACAAGGTATGATGCCTCAGAGCTTCATGCAAAGGAGTATCCCCATCCTTATCCTGAATATCTAATTTGGCACCTGCACGGACCAAAAGCTAAAAGAGAAAGACATCTTATTTTGCTAAGGTCTCTCTGGCCGATAAGAAATTACTACATATTTAAAGTAACAGAGACAAAATCAGAGAGGGAGACAAACCATAAGAGGCTCTTAACTATAGGAAACGAACTGAGGGTTACTGGAGGGGGAGGAGTTAGGGGATGGGGTAACTATGTGATGGATATTAAGGTGGGCACTTGATGGAATGAGCACTGGGTGTTATATATAACTGATAAATCATTGAACTCCACCTCTGAAACTAATAATACACTATATGTTATTTAATTGAATTTAAATAAAATAAATTTTGATAAATAAAGTAACACTGACAGATCCCTGGCCCTACCTGAAGGTAGTGATCTCAGAGTCATGGGTCTACTTAGGATTCATTCTCCCTCTCCCTGGACCCTTCCTTCCCCTGCTCGCTCTAGCTCTCTCTCTCAAAGGAATAAATAAAATTTGTAATAATAAATACACCTTTAAAAATTAAAAAGATTTTGTCAAGTAATTTCTACACCCAATGTGGGGCTCAAATCCACAACCCCAACATCAAGAGTTTCATGCTCTACTGACTGAGCCAGCCATTATCCCCCCCTTTTCTCCTTTTAATTGCAGATATGTGAATTAAGTACTTCCAATAGGACCAAATTGTAAATGTTCACAATTCTACTACTACTTAAAGATATTAACTTATTTCAAGCAAGTTATTTATTCTATTCTCTTTGTGGTTAATTTTCTCCAAATGTACAGTCATAAGGAAAGTCCAAAAATCACAGATAAATGAAAATATTTTTAGTAAGAGGAATTTTAGGTAACAATGTGAAGTGTGTGCTAAACTACTGAGGTATTAATATAACTCAAAAATATCTTAAATATAACTTTATATTTAAGACTTTACTTATAGTGCTTTATTGATTTTCCTAATCCTTTCTACAAATGCTGTCAGAGTTTTAAAAAAACACAACAGAAGACAATCTCAAGCATATGGTCTTACCTGTCTTGGCAAATTATCATTTGTTGGTGGTTTTCCTTTTTTTTACTTTGTTCCCAAAAGTTTACATAAAATGTCACTCTAGGACAGTGTTTCTCAAATTTGAACATGCATGAGAATTACCTGGAGGACTTGTTAAACCACAGATTGCTAGTTCCCACCCCTGGAGGTTCTGATTTGGTCGGTCTGAGGTGGGGCCCAAGAATTTTCTACCAAGGTCCCAGGTGATGCTGATGCTGCTGGTTCAGCTTCTAAACTTTAAGAATCACTGCTCTACAAAAAAATTTTAAACCGATAATCTTTCAAATATTTTCTCTGGAATATCAGATTAGTCAAATAAAAATATATATTTCAGTTTTTTTGGAATCTGTGCAATAAACGTCCAACCTAAGCTTTTAATTATAGTTCACTCTCAATTACACAAATTAAGAGGAAATGTACTTTTTAAAAGCCAGTTTATATGTTACCATGAAATTCTCTGATTTAATATTTTGGGAAGTCGCAAGTCTGGCAACCAAATTATACAACAGACCTTGAATATCAATTTTAAGATTTTTTTCCCCTATTATAAATTAAAAAATCTTTACCCAACTAATACAAAATATTAGCCTAAAATCATAATTTTTACAACCAACTATGCTTTTTGAAAGACCTAACCATGTATAATTTTCAAGACCTTCTAGAAATCTGTCTAAAAACATAACTATCAGGTAAGATTCTTCTTAGTAAATACTTTACCCTCACAATCTGGGTGTGCTGTCGTTCAACAGCAAGGTGTAGGGCAGTCTGTTGGTTCACATTCTGGATATCCAGATTAGCATTACCCTGAAAAAGAAGAATGAAGTTTACATACTCATAATTTGACAACCCTGGACACTAAAACTAACACTTCATTAGAAATAAACAACACAGAACACTGTTGACCACTCTCCTCCCTTCTAGCTACAGCAACATTGTTCTCATAACAGTAGCTGGCGATACAGCAAGAATTAGATGGGGCAATAAACTTTCTGAGATAGAACAGCAAGTTTACAATAATTACTTATTATGGTGACTCCATCTAGGAACAGTTAAAAAACAAAGTTCAGTACAGAGCTCAAACACAGCTCCCTCTCAATCTCCATTATATAGCAACAGAGGTAATTACCTCCTTTTAATTGTAAATAATATTTCCTGAAGTTCTATTAGTGAGTCTTCATATTGGATTTAGATTTACTTTAATGACCTAATAAGGTCACCTCCTCTTGCTGCATGACTGAGCTCTTATTCAGTGAAAAGGAACTTCGCTGGAGGGTGAGAAGACAATGCTTAATTAGTACATAAAAATACTTACTAAAGGGAAAGCACAATGTCCTACCAGGGTCCTGGGATAGTCAAAGCACTATTTGAGAACAGTTGATGCCAAGGACAGAGGAAAGGAACTGAAAAGCAAAAGTCCTAAACTTATTGGCACAAGGGGACCTAGAGCTTCTAGAACTTAAGAGGCATTCTGCTATTTCATGATCATTTCCTCGGCTCTAACACAGTCATAGTGCAACTTATTTCACACGGTCAATATGATGATGGGATTAAGGGTGGGCTGCCTCAAAATAATGCCACTTTGGCATATTGATTATTTTGAATTAAAGTTACTTAAGAAATAGCCAGAGCAAGGACACTGTGACCTTCCTTCATTCCCCTGAAAGCAGAAAATAAATTCCCCATGTGAAGGCTATCCTTCCCTGCATCTGAAGGGTAGAGGGCATCCTTATTGCCAGAGATAAGAAATTAAGGACCAAGAATTACTATCTAAACTTTGTTACTTCATTTATTTATTTGCTACCCCAAGTGCAAACCCCTTTGTGTATTCTCCACAAATTATTATTTGTTTAAAAGGTATAAAAAGTTGCCTCACTTTGGAGAGTCTCATATTTTTCTGAGCTCCCACGCATACAAAATTAAATGTGTTTTTCTCCTATTGTTATGTCTCATGTCAATTTAATTATTAGACCAGCCAAAGAACCTAAAACGGAAGAAAAAATTTTCCTCCCCTCCAGTAAAGATTCAGAAGAAAAGCATGTAAAACCACCTATATACAATGTCTTGTGTAATAATTTTAAAAATTAAATTAAGAAAAGGACTACAGATCCGTAAGATAAACTTTATCATTCTGTTTACATCTTAGAACCATTCATGCCCTCTGAATACAACTCTGAAACCCCACCTGTGCCCTTGCTTGGGGTATTAGGTAGACTTGAAACTCCAACAATGCTATGACATATTCTGGAAGATCGGAGTTTCTGATTTGTTTTTATTATTTATGTTTCTCTGGGTGTCATCAGGAAGAACTTGATCTCAGCTTGTTTTCTTACCATGCCTGTTCTCATTAAATGCACAAAGTGAGAGATTTTCTTTTTTAAGTTCCTGAACTTTTCCATCATTAGATTTTCCAAAGTAGTATTCACTGTACGGAGGTACTATAATTCCTTTATCTAGAGAGTAGTTCATGAACATCGAGCCCACTTCCAGTTTGAGGTTATTACACGTAAAGCTGCTAAAAATATTGTGCACTAAAGTATTTGTGAGGAAATATGTCCTCAGTTCTCTTGAGTACATACCTAGAAGGGGGGCTACCAGGTTGCATAGTAAATACATGCATAATTTTATTAAGAACTGCCAAAACTTTCAAACTTTCAAAGTGGCTGCTCTAAAAAATACCAGCAATGTCTGAATTCTAATTGCTCCACGTCCCAACTAACATTTGGTTAATCTTAGTCATTTTCATTGATAGTTAGTACCAGAAGCAGATTAGTAGTATTTCACTGTGGTTGTAATTTCTAATATGTGATTATTGAAGCAAAATCACAGGAAATATGGTCAACATCAAAAAATAACTATTTCCATTTATTTGTAATATACAATTAGAAACTGAAAATTCAAACAATACAATTTACAACAGCATGAAAGAAATGAGTTAAGATAAATCTGGGGGGGAAAAAGGTTCAATATAAAATGTGCAGTGCAACCAGAATGTCAAGACTTTTTAATGGAAACTAGTAATCCGATTCTAAAATTTATAGGGACGTTCAAAAATCTAAAATATTGAAGTAACTCTCAGAAAAAAGAACAAAGAACAAAGTTGGAAGAGTTACTTTAACGGATCTCAAGACCTAACTAAAAACAATAATCAAGACAGTGTGACACTGGCATATCGTTATCTGTATTTTGCATTGAAAAGGAAATTATCACAATTAACAATAATTTGAGAATAGTAACCTTAATAATAAAGGCTTATTAGTCAATGGTACTGGTGACAGATGATAGCTACACTGGGGTGAGCAGAGCATAATGAATAGTATCCGAATGGTCAAATCACTATGCTGCTGTACACCTGAAACTAATAAACACTGTGTGTCAGCTATACTTCAATGTGATGCTAATTACACATAATGAACAATTTACTAAATGTTCCTGCTATTTCATCTTCTTAACTAGACTAAGTTCTGTGAATCAGAGATCACAGATAATTCTTTGGTAACTTCAGTGCTTCTATATGGCATATGCTTCATTGAAGTATTTAAAAATTTTGCTGAAAAACTAAAACATCATAAAACTATAGTAAATAAATTCCCCCAAAATCCAATCTCATAAAAATGTGGTGTCATCTTATTTCAAAGATGAATCAAATGACTGAAGTGAACCTGCTGCTATCCAGTCACAGATTCCTGGAGTCCAGCAGTAGACATGAACCGAATCCCCAAGTCCTGGCTGTAGCCTGGTGTTATCTGACAGCAACTAGCCACACTAGCTTAGATACCAACATAATGGTTCTTGGCCTTATGGCTGATGGATACTTCTAACAACAGTGGTAGCGATTCTGGAAAATAACTTATGCCTATTTCATGGAACCAATCTAGGAACACTGTAGAAGGGAATAATCGGGCTACACACACACAGACCACTACCCTCCATTTAAGAGTGTTAGGCAGAAGAATGAAGTGCACCATATCTGAATTTCCATAATCATGGGATTTTACTGTAACTTATCAATAGGTAGTTGATGAAGTAATAAACGAATGGCAACGGTCCAAAATTGTTAAAAATTATGGCACAGCTTTTCCTACCTGATGTACCAACAGTTCAGCCACTTCTACATGATTGTTAAGCGCAGCCAGATGTAAGGCAGTATAACCATCATCTTTCTTCTCATCCACAATCCATGGTCTTGGTAATTTAGACAGTAAAACACGCATTGCACTGAAAATCAAGTTTACATGATTTTGAGATTTACATAATTTGATATTTAAATATTTCACTATTTTCTTTAGAAAAAATGTTCAAAGAAAACTTCTGAAATCAAATAAAAACATTCTTCTTTAAAGAAAATCATGCACCGAGAGAAACATGAATTGTATTTTTTTCTAAATCTCTAATGTGCAGTTTTTTGATGTTTTAGGAGGTAAAGAAACTATCACCATTTAGGGAATAGAATCAAACTAGAATAGGAGTGTTACAAAAGGAAAAACCTAATGAGAGAAAAAAAAAAAAAAAACAAAGGAGAAAGAAATAGATCCAAACAAGGACAATTTATGGTCTTTTGGAAACTCTTAGGTTCAACTTGAATATAATCTATTAATGAAAGAGTAAATAAAGAAAAGCCAGGTTAACAACAACAAAGTAAGAATAGTGATAAAAAAACAAATTTCATGTAACTGGTAGATTATCATGAACTGTAGTTAAAAATCTGACATATATCATTTAGCAATGCTAAATCCAGTTGGTATCTAAACACACAAACTGGTAATTACAATATTTAAAATTTTGGGATCAATAACAACGTATTTCCAGAGCAAGAAAGTTATTCTAAAGAACATCAAAAAGTAAAGCATAAAAGAGGAGGAGAAGTCATTATCAAGAAGTGATGCTTCTTCAAAAAATAAACTATTGGGACTACATCAAAATAAACTTTGCACAGCAAAGGAAACTATCAACAAAACAAAAAGGCAACCTCCTCAATGGGAGAAGATATATGCAAATGATGTATCTGAGAAGAGATTAATATCCAAAATATGTGAAGAATTTACACAACACCAAAAAAACCAATTTGATCAAAAAAATGGGTAGAGGACCTGAACATTTTTCCAAAGAAGTCATACAGATGGCCAACAGACATATGAAAAGATGTTCAACATTACTAATCATCAGGGAAATGTAAATGAAAACCACAATGAGACATCACTTTATACCCGTCAGAATGGCTAAAATCAGAGACAAGAAATACGTGTTGGTGAGGAGGTAGAGAAAAAGGAACCCTCTAGAGTACTGCTGGTGGGAATATAAATTTGTACGGCCAGTGTGGAAAAAAATATGTTCTTCAAAAAATTAAAAATAAATCATATGATCCAGTAATTCCACTACGAGGTATTTACCCAAAGAAAACAAAAACACTAATTCAAAAACATATATACATTCCTGTTGCAGTAAACAGTACACTCCTATTTACTGCAACATTACTTACAAGAGCCAAGATATGGAAGCAATCCAAGTGTCCACTGACAGACAAAATGGATAAAGAAGATGTGGTATATATACACAATGGAATATTACCCAGCCATAAAAGAAAAAAAGGATGAGGTCTTACCATCTGTGACAACAAGGATGGACCTAAAGGGTATTATGCTAAGGGAAATGAGTCAGGTAGAGAATACTACATGATTTAACTTACATGTCAAATCTAAAAAACAAATGAATACACAAACAGCAGAATCAGACTTATAAATACAAACAATAAACTGATGGTTGCCAGAAGGGAGGGGAGTTAGAGAGGGGGAGATACGGGCTTCCAGTTACTGGATGAATGAGTCACAAAAGGGTCAAAGGTACAGCATAGAGAATATAGTCAATGATATTTAATAGCACTGTATGGGGACAGATGGCAGCTACACTTGCAGTGAGCACAGCATAACATATAGAGATGTTCAACCACTATGCTGTACATGTGAAGTACATCATATGTCAACTACACTCAACTAAAAAAAATTATTTTTAAAGAAATACCTAGCCCACTCCCAAAAAAGAAAAGTAAAATTAAAAGCAACTTTTCTTACCATATACCAGTAACTGCTTAACAGAAAGATTTTATGCAGAAAACTCATAACTTCGAAAAATCCTCCCTTAATATATGTATCCACTATTTTGTTTAAGACTGAGAAAATGACTACTCCTATAAAGAGTGTTGGACTTGGCATGGACCTGATATACACACATTAGACATTAGGGGTTTTCCCACTCCTAACAAAAGACATAAAAACCGAAACACTTTTAAATTTGTGCCAACAAGGGGGTGGAGGGGAGCAAGCATAATTACAAGCATTAAGCTTTACATCCAAAAATTATTAAAAAGCCTTTCTCTGCTGTATTCATTTATTAATGTTTATGATAAATAAAATATAAAGGAACATGAAAAAATAATAATAAAATTGTGCCAACAGAGTATTAAAAGACAAGAAATGATAATAAGACACATATTGGGATAGTTTTTCTTAGGTGATACATATGAAAGATAAAATTTTGAAATAGAGAAATGTTACAAACATATGGAGAAATAGGCTGAAGATGTAGAATAAGAGTGTATAAATGAAACTGTAAGCCTATAAAATGAGAATAAGGCCTAACAAGACCCAGAACATATTTCTTTAACATAATGGTCTATGAATCCCATGTAGGAAGCCCAAGAAATCTCAAAACAGTCTCTGGAAGATCCAAGTACTTTTTTTTTTTTATGATTTTATTTATTTATTCATGAGAGACACAGAGACACACAGAGAGAGAGAGAGAGAGAGAGAGAGAAACAGAGACAGGCAGCGGGAGAAGCAGGCTCCATGCAGGGAGCCCGACGCAGGACTCGATCCCGGGTCTCCAGGATCACATCCTGGGCTGAAGGCGGCACTAAACTGCTAAGCCACCCGGGCTGCCCAGATCCAAGAACTTCTAAAACTGTATTCAAATTTGGAAGTTTACAGCTTTTATCAGATTTTAAAATAGGTTTGTAACCCAAAGTATACAGAGAATCACAACTTAAACACAGCTTTTAGTGGTTGTTACTAAAGTCATCATCACTGCTTTGGGGTGACAAAATTATTTCAAAATCTATGGAAAAGTATGGACGTATCTATATGTCCCAGAGAAATGCACGTATCTATAGCTCTGCCTACAATTTTGAAAGAGTCTACAAACCCCTAAATCCCATTTGTGGATCTCACAGAAAGTTCAGGTTTCCTATTTTAGTTCGTTTACAGTAATTGTGAGTATTCTGATCTTCCTCCTTAGGTAGACTAAAATAAGATACTAGATATTGGGGTGCCTAGCTGGCTCAGTGGTAGAGTATGTGACTCTTAATCTCAGGGTTGTAAGTTGGAGCCCCACATTGGGTGATTACTTAAAAATAAAATCTTTAAAAAACGAGAGAGAGATACTAGATACTATGTAACTTTGACTCAGATTCTTAACAGGGAAAAAACTGGTACCACATTGTACTACTGGATGTTTGGATTTGGCATAATCATGGTGCCAAAACATTATCTAGAACTCTACACATATGTATGTAAGAAATGACCATGTAAGAAATGAATTTATAAGGCTTTTATGATTCTTTTGGAGAGTTTAGAAGATATAAGCAATAAATCACGTGGAAAAAAACTTTTATTAAAAATAAAGTGAATTCATAAGATAGTAATGTAAACACTTACTGGTTTAAACAAAAACTGATAGGATTATGTTGAGAGAAATGGTGTAAGAGACAATGTCAATAGTTTTAAATCTTCATTTCTCATGACATGACATCAGTAGATATTATCTACAATTGATAAATTAGGAAAACTGCAGGATAAGATGGAAGTTACTGAATAGGGAGGGTGTTGGGGGAAGCAAAGGGATGAAGAGGGATAAAGCAGAACACATTCTTTCATTATAAGCTTTGTAGTAGTATTTGACTTAGCTATGTATATATGTATCAGATTTTTAAAATTTAAGTCAAAACACTAGAATAACATTTAGGCTTACTATATTAACATCTTTTAACTTGCTTCTTTAGTTCTTATAGCCAAACTATACAAATATGACATAAGTTTTACATTATAAAGTGTGGTTCATGCTACTTTCACGAAGTTTTCTTTCTTTTTTTTTTTTTAGTCATATTACTGAATATCCTTGAGAAGATGGTTCTTGTGAAACCATGTTTCCCACTATCTTGCATTCCTGTTTCAGAAGTACCTTCTCATATTATGCTGCCAATAACTCAGAGAAAAGAAAGGGAAAGAGGAGCAGTTTCCTTCTCTGAGCATAAGCTATCCACTGACATGTGGATGTCCATGCCATCATAACTTGTCCTTCTGGGCTTGTATTTCCTAAGTGAACAAGTGAGAGAAAGCTGAAGTCTCTCAGAAAGAAGAGCCATGGCTCAGAAGATTAGTAAGGCATTTAAACAGAAACAGAGACGTATTTTTGAAAACCTACTCTCTCTACTATCTCACTCCCTTATGTCTTCTTGCCTTTTCCTCTCAGTACAAAATGTGTAAATGAACTGTCAGGGCAAAAGAAAGATGGTAATTCCAAGCTACTGTTACAAGTAACAAAAATGATCCCAGTCCCTTCTAGATTACATTCTATAAAGTATATCAAATCCTTATACTAAAATGCAAAATTCAGATTTTCAGAGATCATGTTTTCACTTCAGAACCAATCCATTCTGTTAATTAGTCCTACTTCTGTGGGGTGGACAGTCTGAGGAGCCCATAATCCAACCAGGAAAGCCAATGTCAGCTATCCCCTGCAGTGCTGTAGTTCCTGAAGAGGAGACTTATGCTACAAGCACTCAAGTCCACAGAGTTGCTGAGATCAGGGTGTGACCAGTACGACACATCAATAATTTGATTAAGTCAAAACTCTCACCTGTGGAGCACAGTGTATGAGATTTGGAGGTATTTTTCCTAATGTCCATACACTCTTCTTTATTTCTCAATCTAGTTGTTTTCCAAGAGGTTAAGGACATGGATGGTTTAAAGGTAAGATCTTACTACCAGTTAAGCAGGCATTTGTGAACAGTGCCAAAGAAGCATTAAGTTCCGGAACAACTAATAGTGGTGCCTAGCATAATCCCTGGCACATGGTAATACTCAAACGTTTGCTGAATGATGAACAAATGAGTTCTAAGAAGTAGAGGGGACAAGCAGCTGTCTACATTGGTATGTAGCAGTCAAATGGCACTGGGTCCATTTTTAGGGCCTGCCATCTTTTACAATCTTTCTTCAGAGACAGGCAATGTTTTCCAAATGAATCCAAGTAGCTGAAGTGTGGAGGCCTTACTATTAGAATTACTTAATGTAATTCTACACATTAGAATCGCTGAATAGCACATATTAAGTGTTCAATAAATGCTTGCTAAATAAATTAATGAAACAATCCCTTAAATAATAAAGCCAGAATTCATAAAGGAATCTACTAAAAGTTGATCAATCCCAAGCAGAAGTTCTTTAGGGCATACTAAATGCAAACCAGTATGTGATATTCTACACATATTTTTGTTCGATACCCACCCCTATCAGAATGGATGCAGACAAGAAGCCTGAGAGGATGTATACTCAAAATCTATCCATGGTAATCACTTTAATAAATGAATATGGCTGTTTTTTATTTTCTTTCACCTATTTTTAACTAGTGAATAGATGTTTTTAAACTTTTTTTAATGTGCTCCCCGCTCGACTTTTTTTGACAGTACCACAATTAAAAAGCTCATTAATGGGCAGCCCAGGTGGCGCAGCGGTTTAGTGCCGCCTGCAGCCCGGGGCGTGATCCTGGAGACCCTGGATCGAGCTGGATCGAATCCCATGTCAGGCTCCCTGAATGGAACCTGCTTCTCCCTCTGCCTGTGTCTCTGCGCCTCTCTCTCTCTCTCTGTCTCTATGAATAAATAAATAAAATCTTAAAAAAAAACCTCATTAATTTAGCTTAATTTCATTAAGTGGAAATTTAGTAATGTAGCAGAATTTAGCTCAAAATGAAAAAGAGATATACAACAATTTAAGCTGCAGAAGAGTTGTATAGCTGAATACTCAAGTATTCTGATACTAAAGACAACCAAAATTATCTCTTAAATGACCTATTTCTCCTTCTATGTTATAGGCCAGGGTCCCATTTTAATTACCTTTATATCCCCTTTGTATGCCTAGTAAAAGGAGCTCAAAGTTCTGTTAACTGGAACGAAAGAAGAAACAATCATTTTTCTGAATATAATGGAGGCATTAGCAGCCTATTACATTTTTGGTATACTCTCAAGCCCCCAAGAATGGTAGGTAATTCCCTAACTGGTTTGTTTCATTATTAAAAACAAGAGCAGCAGCATACTGTTGTGGTAAAGAGCTTACAGTCTGAAGCCAAACTATTTGGGTTCAAATTCTGGCATTAGCAAACTAAATGGCTGGTGACTTGAGTAGGTTACTTAACTGTGATGCCTCGGTTTCTTCATCTATAAAACATGAGAAGAATCATAGATCTTATCTCAAAGAAGTTACTATGAAAATTGAAAAGGGCTTCGAAGAGTGCCCAGCACTTCATGTGTTTGCTTCAAAAACAAAACAACAACCTTTTACTGCTACAAAATGGTTTTAAGAAATAATGAGGTGATTTAGAAACCTGAAAATTAACCTATCTTAATCTGAGACATGTATCATCTCACAATATGTGTAAAAGTATTCCAATATCTAGGAAAGCTGGCTTTTCAAAACTGCCAAATGTCTACAGAAGCACTGCTTTAAAATAGCCATCCAAAATAATTCACCTGCTATGGTATTAAATGCTAAAGACAAAAAGAATGTCAAGGACAAACTTCCCTCGTAGGAGAATGAGCTTAAAAAACTGGTAACAGTTTTTCTTAATTTTTAACTGAATCAGTACTTACCAGAATACTGTATTTGAATTAAGAACAAGTAAGAACAAGGTATAGGTTTGGTTTAGGAAAGAAACCTGTTTGTTTGTTCTTGGGCATTTTTAGGTTTGTAAAATCCTAAAACTGTATCTCCATAAGTACGTTAGATTTGATGTTAATAATATTCTTTTCTCCTTAGTTAAAAAAAAAAAAAGCAAATTTCAACATTACAATTTATTGTGAATATGCTATAAAAATTTAGAGCAAAAGTATTTTTCCTTTGAAGCATATACTATTATGTGGCAACATTACAGATTAGATTAATGACTAATTTCAGTCTCTGGTAAAGTAGAAAGGATCATGCCTAAATGTTATTTCAGAAAATTTAAAAGGAATAGCAATGTCAAAGGAAGGAAAAAAATACTTCACATTTAAAAATGAAACAGAATTAATAAAAGTGCATTTTAATAGCTCTGTATGTAAATACAGTTTCAATATAAAAGTACATGATTACTTAAAAGCATTCTAGACCCTGTTTCTCATCTAAGCACTACAAAAAATTAACTGAAACTGACACTGAATTAAAAGTTTTAAGTAGCATTTTTCCAAGATTTCATTTACATACTACTCTTTTCTTCCTTAATGATTTCTTTCCATCTTTAATACACAGGTTCTATTTACCATTTCTACATACTTTCCATTCAAATATTATTTCTTAAATTTAAAAAGCATGTTTAGCAACAACTAGCTCTAAAGATAACCCTGCAAAATCTCTTCAGGCCTTTAGTTATGTAAAATACCATCATTCATAATATATTTACCAACAAAAATTAGGTTATGAAATATATTTTGGCAACAGAAGGATTTTACTTGTTCCAGGTCTGTCTAAAGACTGTCTTGCAACTAGCCAGGGTAATATTTTTCCTCTTCTTTTTTTCTCTGCAGTGCTTCTAAGTATAGTGACAGCTGCATCAGGCTTTCCTAGTCTCAGCGCAAGCTCAGTGAAAATCTGGGAAATGCAAGTGGAAACATGAGAGACCGCTTTATTTGGCAGTGCTTTAAAAAAAAAAAAAAAAAAGGCAGAACAAATGGCAAAGCAGTGTTGTGGACCGCAGGATGAACAATCAATAGGCAGAAAGCAAGATAGAGGCTTCCTCAGCTTTTGGATCGACAATCGACAGCTGAGAGACTATTTTTTGCTATGGTTGACTAAATATGGTCAGGGAAGAGAGAGGCACAAGAGAGCCTGTTTGCCTGGGAGTGCATGTTTCAAATGCTTAGCTGCCTATAAAGCTGTAACAGTTTAGCCTGTGGCCACTGAGAGAAGAATATAAGTTAACCTCTGTAGTGACCATGTGGAAGTCCTGACCTTGCTTGCAGACTTGACCTTTGGATATGACAAGGTGGCTTCAATACAGATCTACCAATTAATCCTGGAAACTAAAAACCAAAAACCAAAAAAATCAAAAAAACAACTTCACAGCAAGAAAGATACAGAATATTTCCTGAGAAGTCAGAAGAACCCAATGTATTCTGGTGGGCAAAGAAAAATAGGGTGAATGTTTACAGTTACTTGGGGGGAGTGAGGTGTGTTTTGGTTTTTGTCTGTCTTTTTTGGATTATAAAATTAACTTCCTCTACAACTTTCTCCCCTCTTCTGAAGCATTTCATCTGAAAAATAAGTGAGGTTCATTTTCTTGGCCATTATACCAACCCTCCTTGGTGGTTTAACTTTCTGTACAGCAGATACAAGGTACTCGTATCTGTGCAAAACTGGTAATAGGATCTTCCAAATCAAATAGCCAAATTTCATTCAATTTTATTTTTTTAAGGTGAAGGAAAGGGAGAGGAAAAAGATGGCTTATTTGTTTTTGTTTGTTCATTTGTTTTTCAAATGTATCTTAAAAGGTGAGGTTCTGTATTCACTGATACGGTCCCCTTGCTTCCCTCGGCTCATGGAAAGAAGTGCTGAATCAGCGAATAGAGTGAAGGAACAATCAAGAGGAGATGGCTGCTGCTGATGTGACTATCTAGGTCATTATCTTTCTTCCTCCTGCAAATGCTGCATGGCACTAAGCTTACAGGTAATAGAGCACCACAAGGCCTGCACTTTTAAGGATGCTTATGACTTTCTGCATGCTTACCAATTACTGATATGATAAATGCTTTTATTGTTAAAGTCTATCTGGGCATTACCTAATTTCATAGTTCAAGTAAACAGCTTATATAGCGTAAAAAGGAATGTTATTCAAGTATCTTGGCAGATAATTCTTGATCTCAAAAATGCATAAATCCATTATTGTCAATGACATCATTAAGGAGTCTTTCTTGTTTCAGATTAAATGATGATTTTGCATCCTTAGTAAATCACACTCTGCTCCCAAAGTATGCTACCTTTTAAAAACTATTAACTGTCTATTTCAAGGTTTAGTCAACCAAGAGACTTGGCAGATTACAAAATAATTTTTAAAGCTAACTTTAAGTTGGCCACAAAATAAATCAGAATGTGCATGGTAAGTTACCCTAATGCTGCATTGCTGAAACTGCTGTAGTGCTGGGCCTTCTACTGCTACGTTCTGATTTGCTCTCTATGAACTGCACTAACTTTTTATTACAGGCTGCAGAAATTCTACTTTCCTTGCCGTTGTGTTTTCTCCTTTCCTAAATATGAACATTTCTTACGGTGTTCTTTTAAATTAACCTCTTAATACCACAAATGTTAAAGGCAACTCACCAACTATAATGTCTTATCAAGCTAAAGGATCAAGCTCAAACCCCCGTGCTCATAGGCTAACACCTTTCAGTTCTTTTCAGTGAGACTTTAGAAAAGTTGACTATCTTGGTAGTTATCCTTTATATTAAAAAATAATAATAATCAAAAGAACCCAGCTCCCCCAAATTACATATTTATCCAACTATTCGAATGTGTATTCAACCCAAACAAAAGCACCAAAATGCAAAGTTCAGTTAAGTAACTAATTAAGACAAAGGAAGGACAAAGAAGTTTTCAAAATAATCATGAATTCCTTATCTGTGACCTTTAAAAAAAATAATTCATCATCTTTAAAAATTCAGTTCACTCACACTCTAAAAAGATCTAGTTTTTCTCCTTGTTCTTTCAACTTTACTTTTTTTTTCTTTCAACTTTAGACACAATATCAGAAGAAGTACTAATTGGTTAATTGGTTAAGTTTTGGTAAGATATATAGTCTGTAAAAAGAATATGCACTGAATTCATTACTATCTACTTGTAGGATCAAGAAGCAAACTACAAAATAAGAAGAAATTCGCTCTGAAGACATGAAGGACACTAGGCTGATCTTACAAGTTTCTGAAATATATTCTGTAAAAACTCCACTGATTTTATGAATCTCTGGCAAAAACAACCAGACCAGGACAAAGTTCAACAGATAACTGGTTAGTGTTTAGAAGTGTCTATGTCCACCAAGAACAAGGAGCCACAAATGGCACTAATGCCATGCTTCAGGTAAATCTGTTATAGTTTAGTCTTTGATAGTCTCTGCAAATGATCTACCACTGTTCTGTATCAGTAAGCTGTATGTTTTACTAACAAATGGGAAAAATAAAATATTTCATGTTTCTACAGCTAACAACTTAGTAAAACCTACTCAGAGTACATACTTCTTTATGTACCCATATGAACATACAATGCTATGGAATGTAAAGAAGTATGTATTTTTGGTAGGCAATAAACTGCCAGGAGGGAACTACACTGCAGCTAAAATAAGCCTTTGCTTCTTTCTATGTGAATGACTGTCATACGGTAAATTAACCTAATATCTAAGAAATGACCTTTGGCGATACACCACAAAAATGTACCTACTACTTTTAGATGGAAACTAAATGCTGCAAAGATTTCTACTTTGTGAAGAGAAAAAAGTTTAACTAAGGAGATTAAAAATTATCAAAATTATCATGAAACTCTTTTTAAATCTTTTAAGTTTAAAATATACTATTGTTTTACATTTTTAAATTAAGTACTTACATGACTACAATTTGAATACAGAGAAGAAGCTAGTATTACCAGAATAAAAGAGGAAGGGATACACATGACCTATTTTCTGTCTCTACAATTGGATCTTAATTGAAATATATCATATTAGTAGGATCAACTGATTTGTTAAGATTAAAATATAACAAAAACTGATATCATTACATTTTAACAATTGTTCTTCATAGTTTAATAAATTTATAGTCTGCTAACAGAAGAATTTCTGAAGCAAGTTTTGTTTGTTGTTTTAGGCTTTCTGTTTTGAAAGCTATCATAGATGTAATTCGAAAAGACTATCTTTTAAGTAACATTCTACTCTTCAAAAATAAAAAGTGGTGTTGTCCTCAAGTTAATTAGGTCCTTAGCCCAGTCTTTGTTTTAAATGCTGTTAGTACTTAAAACAAAGATTTATGCATGAAAAATGACAAAATTCTGGGCCTCAGTTGTAGGTTAACAGGGCACATTGCTAACAGATTGCCAAATATTTAAAAGAAATTAGTTTATTATATTATCCTTGAATTTGCTTTCTCCAAAGCAGTACATAAAATGAAAATGCTATAGTTAAGAAATCAATTTACACAGACAGAATAATCATCTTTCACTGGTACTGGGCAACAGCAATTCAATTTTGACAAACATGATAGGCCCACCCACTACTTGTAGTGTGTTGGAGATACCAAAATACTTTTTTTGTATCTTACACAAAATTTATTTTGTATAATATATACTTAATAAAACTCATAAATAATAAAGCTACTGGCAATACTTTACAAGCAGTACCTGTTTCAAGCTACTATGACAGATTTAGAAAAAAGGAAATACTAATATTCATATACTCCAATCATTCCTTATTACAAGTATTATTTCAACTGTAATATTCAGACATGTATAAAGAGCATAATGATATTTGAAATTTTTTATGTGTCCCAAGTTGAAGAGAATGTCCATAAGGTTAACTATGGTTATCACTGAAAATATGTATCTCAAAAGTACAGGTTCCTCTACAAAACAACTCAAAAGGCATTACTATACTCATGTTTTATAACATTATAAAATTATAGAACATTGTAAAATTGTAGAACAATTATATTCATTATTTTATAGGCACAATAAAAATGTTTAATA
This sequence comes from Vulpes lagopus, assembly GCF_018345385.1. Taxonomy (NCBI): domain Eukaryota; kingdom Metazoa; phylum Chordata; class Mammalia; order Carnivora; family Canidae; genus Vulpes; species Vulpes lagopus. The sequence goes on along the minus strand of NC_054824.1, from coordinate 119,859,094 downwards.
ATTACTTTAAAACATCCTGGTGACAAAGAATCTCACTGCTATAATGTTAAGAGTACATAATCCTCAGAAAATGAAATGACAACATCTGTTATTCATTTTAAGAGGCAAAATTATATACTGATTCTAGTGCCTACAAGTTAAATGAACATATCTGAGTATTTTCAATCATTCTAAAATGTCACATCCATCACTTAGATCAGCTGTTCATTTTTAACTGAGTACATAGTAAACTCTGGGCATCTGCTGACACTGGTGTAACTCAAACATTTCAACTGTCTCTCTGACAGGGATAACAGATGCTGACATTATCAAATGCTGTACTATTTTTTTTCCATGGCCTCTCCTTGCCCCGATATGGCCAGTATATGAAACTGAACTGTCATCCAAAAGCACACTTGAGCAACTGGATCTGCTAAACAGCTCCCATATAACTAGTAAAAATAGAAGCCAGTTTTACTGCTATCTTCAGCACTTAAGTCCAGGCAATTTAACACCTGTTTCATTTCTATTAGAATAAATGGAAAGAATTGTAGTTACATTAATTTCACCAGCAGCATACTTAACCAACCAACAGATGCAGAATATACTTAATATGAGAACTGTCTGAATATTGCCTAAATTACTGTTGAGCTTCTCCTCATTTACTTCAAAACAATAACTGTTTCTTTATTTTTCAAAGTTCTTACTTTATAGGCAAACTATAATATCTTAAACTTTCATTTTTGCAAAATACTTTATATTTCAAAAGATATCCCTTCCCTGATACTGAAACACAACACTAAAACCACATTATAACAAAAATTTGCTGTACTTACTTTTAAAATATTACTCATGTAGATTTTAATACTCAAATTCACTGATTATAGCTATGCACCACAAGTCCATGCATTATTAAGCTGATAATGGAAGGAACTGGGCAATCTGTACCCAAAATGATGGAGAATTCAGTCAGGGAAATAGACCTTAAAAAAAGGTTAATATACTAACCTATGATTAGTAACACTACATTAGCAAAAACAAAGAAAAAAGCTGGTATGTGTGGTAGTTCCTTTCAACAGAAGTCCAAGCAATACACCAAATACACATGTGATCTATTTATAAACCAAAGGGCAGAGGTACTTTCTTAAGGCCACTCATATTCATCCACCCCCTCCCTGTCAGCAACTTGCTATCAGTCCTCAAATATAATACTAAATAAAGGAGCAGTAGGAAGAAAGGTAGCACTACCAGTACTCTTCCCTAACCTATTAGCATACTTGCTTGGTTCACCACCTAACGATAAATACAAAATAGTACATTGAAATACATTAAAGTCTGTTTGTTCCTTTAAATGCTGTTGGTTTTAAAACAGATTATTATCTACATTTAAGAATTATGCAAAGGTATACATTGATAATTCCTTAATGCGACAACAAAATGTTAACGTGCACAGACTTCTACTCTGTTCAAGTGGGAAATAGTAAGAAAAGTGTCTCAAAATAGAAAAGTTTATATGTAATGACTAAAGAGTACTGTCTCTAATATTTGTAGAAAGTCCATAACCATAACTGTACAAATAAAGAGCATTTCAATTCTTTTGTATCCCAAACTAGCAGCACTGCAATGCTTTGCTAGAGCTGGTAAAATGGAACCAAATCGCCTCTTCAATGGATTTGGTCCCCTTCAACCAGCTGTAGCTATGCATTGATTACTACAGGACAGACAACGTTTCCATTTATGAATTTCATCACATGTTGACTAATTTCAGCTTATTTAAATTATTCAGGCTGTGGTTTAAATCAAATAATTTGTTACTGTTAATTCTCCTTGGGAGAACCAAAGTGGTTAACAATGTTTATAAAAGGTTTTATGAAAAATGTGTAGATGACTTAAGGATTGCAAATAAAATATTTTTACTTATTTACAGTCTCGGTATTACATTTTTTTATCCTTCAAAAAAGAAATGGTAATGAAATGTAGCCTATGCTGCATAAAAAAAAAAAAAAAAAAAAACACACATTTCCTTAAAGGAAGAAAATATTTGGGAACGTCGCCCAAAACCCACGTGAAACCATAAAGGGAACACCACAGTGTGGTTCAGTTCACATGGACATGTACAGATTTTAAATTAAAGAAAAATAGAACATTAAATATAATACTCTAGAAATGTTGGGTCATGATCCCAGGATTAGCATTTAATTTTATTGCTATTTACCTGAATATTGATAGATAAGGTGAAAAAGGAAATGAATAATTCTATAGAATATCTTATGGAGAGACTGAAACAGTTTCTAGTTCTTCCAACCTCAAAACAAAAATTTTTACCCTTCAGAAAAGAAAGGAAACGCTAAGTATCACTGCTTTTTACGATGTAGGTATTCCACCTCTCCATACTTGTTTCCTTATTTGTAAGATGAAGACCTCTTCTAATAATAACATCCTGTGACTCTCCTCACTGTCTTCTTTGTCCTTTGCAAATATATATATATGCACATAAGCCTCCTCTCTCAGTGGAGAGAAAAAAAATGACAAGGTATCCAACATTCTTCTATTTTTCTTACTGCCTGCAATACAACTACAGGTGATATAATATTCTTTAACACATGGAAACAAGCATTTCAGTAATTAATGGGGAGTTACTGCCACCAAGTAGTAGTTTAAAAATATAATGTTCAAATAATCTTCAAGAGAGCACTCCTCTACTTCAAAGTGAAGATCACCCCTTAAAAGGACATAGGCAAAGGAAAGTATATATAGAAATAAATCTTATCACTTCATTCAAGTTATTAAGCCTTCATGCTCATATTAATCACATTTCAATTAGTCACATTAAATATATTTATGTATTATAAAGCACATCATGTTTGAAGAGTGGATGCATGGCACATATAAGAGAAACTGGACACACTATAAGTATAGTATCATTTAATACACTCAGCTACTTTTTATATACAGCACTCAGCATGTTCAGAGTTTATAAGAAAAGAAAGACACTAAACACAAAGATATGGCCTGGATTATCAAATCTTCATATATTCAACATAGTCTCATTTACCAGGCCTTATTTCAGAATTTAAAAAGTTAAAGGTATCATACATTCTAAATGGAAAATTATGAGTTGTTCTCATATTCAGTGAGATTTAGTATGTCCTTTTGTGGGAATAAGCACAGAAAAAATGCCTGTGAAGTTATCTTAGCACTAACCTAAAAACACAAGTATATCACATCATGTGGTTCACTCATATTTTCCTGTTACTTTTACTTTTCGTAAAAATAAAATTTATATTAAAGAAAAACTTATATTAATATAAGTTTTACTTTAATGAAAAGTTTATATTTATATTAAAGAAAATTTATATTAAAGAAAAATTTGTGAATAACACTATATGAGGTTACATTATAATACTGTTAACAATACCTCCAAAATATCTATCTGATATCAGTATCTCCAAAATACTTGGCTGGTTTTTGGCCAGTTCTGCAGAGAATACCACTAATTTATTTTCATGGCTCTAAAGGAGATCTAAAAACTTAAGGACAGTCAAAAATGCAACATCCTCACAGAAAGTATCTAAGTAATGTGCCAATTAATGCTAATCCAAAGAAATTAATTTTCATTTTCAACAACAGAAATGCCTCCTGCTCTTCATTTAAAACTGAAATTTCACCTGTTACAAAAAAAGGTGAAATTTCACATATTACAAAAAAAGGTAATATAGGGGGATCCCTGGGTGGCTCAGCGGTTTGGCACCTGCCTTCAGCCCAGGGTGTGATCCTGGGGTCTCAGGATCGGGTCCCACATTGGGTTCCCTGCACGGAGCCTGCTTCTCCCTCTGCCTGTGTCTTTGCCTCTCTCACTCTCTCTCTCTCTGTGTCTGTCATGAATAAATTAAATCTTTTTTTTTTTTTAAGACAATATAACTAAAGTCTAGGGAAAGTATCTCTAAATACTAAAAATAAGAAAAAGCATGGTCCTTGGTTAAGATTTCTGAAATAAAAAAAAAACTATATTAAGATATATTATAACTGCTATTCTAAATGCTCCAAATTTTATAAACCATGATACTAACATACTCAGTGTCTCAGAATGAAAAGCTTACATTGTCTCCCACAATTCTGAAAGAAAAGAAATGGCTTTATAAATCTTTCTTAATGTCTGTATTTCATTTACTGTTATACCATGAGGAAACATTAAGATCAGCTTTGAAATCCAGAATCTGCATTGATTTGAGATTTTGAAATCTAGATTTCAAAGTATATTCTTCAAAAATACTGAACATCTAGACATATTTTTGAAAACCAGGGAAATTATATTTTCTTTTAAAAAGTACAACCAATAAATAACTCTACTGTGTTAACTTACTGCTGAAAAATTATTACTGCTTACTAATGGCAAAGCTAAGAAATAGAATGCTACTGAGTTCCACATATATACACATGTACATATAAATTTTGGGGGGATCCCTGGGTGGCGCAGCGGTTTAGTGCCTGCCTTTAGCCCAGGGCGCAATCCTGGAGACCCGGGATCGAATCCCACGTCAGGCTCCCGGTGCATGGGTCCTGCTTCTCCCTCTGCCTATGTCTCTGCCTCTCTCTGCCTCTCTCTGCCTCTCTCTCTCTCTCTCTCTCTCTCTCTGTGTGTGTGTGACTATCATAAATAAATTAAAAATATATATATATAAAAAATAAAATAAAATAAATTTTGGAAACTTTTCCATATTGCAAACCATAATAAATTGAAATAATTGTAAGTAAATGTGCTGATATTAAGTTACATTCACAATGATGTAAATGATTTTCTGTAGAAATAATATATGTGTATTCTAATAAAAGAAAAACCTCAAAATTAGCTAAAAATTACACTAACTGAAGTACCATGAATTGCAATTAAAATGGACTATACATGAAGTTCAACAATTAAGCCAAGTATACTAAGGAAGTATAACTGTAGTTTATTTTTTTTTTATTTTTTATTTATGATAGTCATAGAGAGAGAGAGAGAGAGAGAGAGAGAGAGAGGCAGAGACATAGGCAGAGGGAGAAGCAGGCTCCATGCACCGGGAGCCTGATGTGGGATTCGATCCTGGGTCTCCAGGATCGCGCCCTGGGCCAAAGGCAGGCGCCAAACCGCTGCGCCACCCAGAGATCCCATAACTGTAGTTTAAAATAAAGATTACAAAGAACAAATTAAAATGTTACAATCCAAGTTAACAGATTAAGTTATATGAGTTTTTTAAAAAGTTACATGAATTAAAAAGTGCTTATAAAGGGGGAAATGTTGACACATATTAATCATATCTAATATTTTTTCAAAAATGCTAGTTTTATTAGGTTCCAGAAATAATAAATGAACTATATCTGGTATTCTCAAATAAGTGTTAAGGCCAAGACTTTCTAAAAAAATTCTGAGTAGACCAAAAATGATTCTTTCTGTTTTTTGACAACACTGATCAGTACAAAGAAAGAAAAGCATATTTTGAGAAAAAAAATATCTGATATGAAAAAAAGAACTCAAAACTATCTCAATTTGCAATTTCAATTGATATAGAAGTTGTATCATCTTCTGGTACTTTTTAGTGTCCAATTAAAATCACATTCTTTACCTGGTAATCTAACATTACAACTGCATAAAATGTTTTAAGGAAATAGAAATAAAAAAAGTTATGTAGCTTTAACTAAACCACCACTTTGCTGCAGAATAAAAATGGCTTTTTTCCCTTTTCTTAATGCTACCTGACACCAATTATTTAATTGAAAGAATCACCATTATAAATTTTCAGAGGAATTCTCAAGATATATGCAAGAATTGAAGAAATGTAACTAGTATCCTGTCTCCTCTTTGTATAATTTTATTAGCATTATTAAATATACTACCCCTATTCCCAGTAAAGTGAAATAATTCAAAATATTTAAAAGTTACTCATTTCCTAAACTCTTCAATTTTCAGTTTATCTTAAACTTTATGATTTAATATAAGCTAAATTCCCTCAATAAAATCTCTCTCTTTTAAAAAAAGATTTCATTTACTTATTTGAGGTTGGGGAGAGGGCACGAGCAGAAGGAGGGGCAGAGGGGAGAGAAAGAAGCAGACTCTCTACTGAGCAGGGAGCCTGACATGGGGCTTGATCCCAGGACCCTGAGATCATGACCCAAGCTGAAGGCAGACACTTAACCGTCTGAGCCACCCAGGCGTCCAAATAAAATCTCTTTTGACTATTCTAATTTGAAATAATTGCTGTTTGAATGCCTAACAGTTTCTCCACAGAATCTGTAACTAGTCATATAACATCTTATATCTAGCACTGTCAAATTAAGACTAACATTTAACAAATCCGTATCACAAAGCATTGTGGGAGATACAGATGAATAGGAGTGCCCACAATTTTAACCGAAAGAAACATAGAAATACCACAGATACCACAGATAGAAAGTGCAGCAAAATAAGAAAAAAGAAGTATAGGGCAAATAGAAAATGATTCCATTGATGAGATCTAGGAGCTCTGAAAAAAAGACAGTCAAAATCAAGAAGGAAAGAGGATTAAGAGCATCCTGACAAAAGAAAATGCTTAAATAAAAGAAGAAAACAGACAAAATATTTTAGAAAAGGGGAACAGTATATAGCTAAAGAGCAAAGTAAGAAGAGGGAATTTAATTAATGGGAGATAAAGTTAGAAAGACAGGCTTAAGACACACCACATAAGTATGAAAGCCAAGTTCAAGGTGTACAAATTTTATTCTATGTACAACAGGAAGCAACTAAAGATTTGAGAACAGGAGAGAGGAGCCATTATACCTATGCCTTTAGAATGTAAGTTGGTAACTGTATGAAAGTTAAATAAGATATAAGACTAAAATTAGAAAGAACAATTAGAAAGATACTATAAAAGTTTTAGTAAAAGTGGTGAGTAATTAGATTAGCAACAACGGGAATAGGAAGCATAGAATAGACTGGAAAAAGGCTAGAATAAATGGAATTTGATAACTAACTAGAAGTTAAGAATTAGTGAGAGAGTAGTCAAAGATAATCCTAAATAAAGAGGCAGCAAGGGGAATGATGGATGTACATTCTTAATTAAATCATTCATTGTCCATGTGTTTGTCTTGAAACCATAATACAGACCATAGTTCAGAAAAAATAATACAAGAAAGTTAAGAGCTATTATTCTTTTTTTCTTTTTTAAGTAGGCTCCATGCCCAGTGTGCAGTTCCACACAGAGTTGAACTCACGACCCTGAGATCAAGACGTGAACAGAGATCAAGAGTCAGACACTTAACCAACTAAGCCACCCAGGTGCCCCCTAAGAGCTATTAATAAGTCAGATTCTTGGGACGCCTGTGTGGCTCAGCGGTTGAGCGCCTCCCTCTGGCCCAGGGCGTGATTCTGGAGTCACGGGATCTGCACAGGGAGCCTGCTTCTCTCATGAAAAAAAAAAAAGATTTTATTTATTTATTCATGAAAGACACAGAGAGAGAGGCAGAGACACAGGCAAAGAGAGAAGTAAAGTAGGCTCCCTGCGGGAAGCCCAATGTGGGACTTGATCCCGGGACCACAACCTGAGCCAAAGGCAGATGCTCAACCACTGAGCCACCCAGGTGGCCCTAAATAAATAAAATCTTTAAAAAAAAAAAAAGTTAGATTCTTGCTCAACTTCTAGCTGCTTCATAAGTCAGCTATGTGATCCTGAATACATAAATTCATCTCTTTATAAGCTTCATATTCTTTTCTATAAAAAGAGGATATTAACACCTGCCTCAAAAAGCTGTTGAAAGGATTAAAGGAGATAATGCATGCAAACCATTTAGTAGAGGCCTTGCCTGGGTAAGTGCTATCATCATCGTCTGTCTGAGAGGCAGGAAACATATAATACTATTTTGTCACCTTCACAATGCCAAAAAATATGAAGTGTTCAAATATTTATAATTTGGAAAACAAATCAAGACACAATCTAAAATATGGTCATTTATTTCCTCCCACATTATGTACCCATTTTTAGGGGCATCAACAAGCAATAGCAGGAAAATCCTTTTGTTCTCTGTGCTCACCCTCTAGTGGTGATCCTAAGAAGCTAAAAAATAGCAAAAACTACAATACACGATATAAAAATGCAATATGGAACCAGAGGACAAGAATGTATGGGGATGTAATATAGCTAATATTGTATTGTATATTTCAAAGTTGATTAAGTGAGTAAATTTTATAAGTTCTTATCACAAGAAAAATTATTTGTAATCATATGTGGTGAAGGATGTTAAGTAATCATTTCATAACATATTCATGTAACAAATCATTATATTATGCAATTGAAACTAACAATATCATATGTCAATTATAGCTCACTTTTAAAAAAAGAATTCAGGATAGATTAAACTAAGTAAACTTCAGAGTGAACTGCTAACTCCCTCAGTCAAGATACGCAGACTTAATTCAAGTATAAACAGAAGACATCTAATACAGAATTTTCTAAAATGCTTCTCAAGAGTTAAGCATTTATTATTCACAGAAAGCTCTAGATTAAAAAAAAACTAAGTTTTCTTGTTCTGTGATTCTTTGCAGATCCTTAAAGTTCTTTGATTTCCCAGAAGCTTTTCTCAAACTATACTCAGCAGATACTGCTTTTTAGTGGACTAACACTATTGTTAACGGCTGGGGAATTACTACACTAGAAGATTATATAATTATATTATTAATAAGGAATTAGGGGGATCCCTGGGTGGCGCAGCGGTTTGGCGCCTGCCTTTGGCCCGGGGCGCGGTCCTGGAGACCCGGGATCGAATCCCACATCAGGCTCCCGGTGCATGGAGCCTGCTTCTCCCTCTGTCTGTGTCTCTGCCTCTCTCTCTCTCTCTCTGTGACTATCATAAATAAATAAAAAAAATTAAAAAAAAAAAAATAAGGAATTAGGTAATTATTTAGCCACAAGTTAAAAAAAATAATGGGGTGGCTGGGGGGGGGGGGGCCCAGTCGGTAAGTGCCTGACTCTTCACTTCAACTCAGGTCTTGATCTCAGGGTCTTGAGTTCAAGCCCCAAGTTGGGCACCACACTGGGCATAGAGCCTACTTCAAAAACAAAACAAAACAAAACATGTAAATGGATAACATAAGATGAAAGGACACAGTGAGAATGATCTTTAAGAAACATAAACCTCAGGGATCCCCGGGTGGCTCAGCAGTTTAGCGCCTGTCTTTGGCCCAGGGCGCGATCCTGGAGTCCCGGGATCGAGTCCCACGTCAGGCTCCCAGCATGGAGCCTGCTTCTCCCTCCTCCTGTGTCTCTGGCGCTCTCTCTCTCTCTCTCTCTCTCTCTCACAAATAAATAAATCTTAAAAAAAAAAAAAAAAAAAAAGAAAAAGAAACATAAAACCTCAGGGATCCCTGTGTGGCTCAGGGGTTTAGCCCCTGCCTTTGGCCCAGGGCATGATCCTGGAGTCCCAGGGTCAAGTCCCACATCAGGCTCCCTACATGGAGCCTGCTTCTCCATTTGCCTGTGTCTCTGCCCACCCCCCACCCCCCGTGTGTCTCTCATGAATAAATAAAGTCTTAAAAAAAAAAAAAAAAAAAAGAAACTTCAAAATGGAATGTATTTTAATTAAATCTTTAAATATAAGTATTCTTGATACTTTATAACCATATTTAATATATTTCAAAGTCACCTCATAATACTTGTATTAATTTAATAAAAAAATAAAACTAATTTAGTGAAGACATAACTTTCACAGCCTTTAAAATGATTTATAAAATACTAAAATAAGCCATTATTTCCTTATCAGTATCAGAAAGAGAACCAGTACTAGGAAACTATTTTTAAACTGCATATAAAATAGTAAAAGATGTGATCTTTACCTGGGATTTCCTCTTAGCGCAGCATGGTGTAGAGCATTAAATCCATTATTGTTTGTAATGGTAACATCTGCTCCAGCTTCTAGAAGAACTGCCAGAATGTCATCACGTTTCTTACTTATTGCATCATGAAGAGGAGTATCCCCTTCAGAATCCTTTTTTTAATTTGAAGAGACATTCATTAGTTCTTGCACCAAACATCACATGCAATATTAATATATATATATATATATATATATATATATATATATATATATATATACTTAACTACTAAACAGAAGCCATATCCAAAAACCTTCAATAAAACGTTCTGTGTTAAATTGTAAGATGCAGGCAAGAAATGTTAGCCTCATTATAGTAAATAAACTCATACTCAGTCTAGAACACAATAAACATGTAGCCTACCAAAGAAAAGGAAAAATAAAATTCAAAACATGCTCAAATATGATTTAGCTAATTACAAAAATTAATGAAGTGAAAAAAGGTGCCCCCAAAATTCATTCCTACTACACCATATTCCTATTAGAACTGTTATGCCCTAAAATTTCAAAACAAAACTATACCAGTCTTGGGGCCATAGAGCAATGAATTAAAAATCAATAGTTTTCAACCTTGGCTGCACATTTAGAATCTGTAGGGGATGGGGCACCTGGGTAGCTAAGTCAGTTAAGCATCTGCCTTTGGTTCGAGTCATGATCCCAGGGCCCTCATAACAAATTCCTAACCCAAATTCAATCCAATCAGGCACTCTCAAGCCTGTCTAATGTCACTAAAAATTCAGTCTTCAACTTGAGACAGGCTCTTAATATGGCTGGAATAAGCTTCTATAAGCCCTGATCTGTCCTTCCTTCTTGTCCCCACAGTAGCTATTCCAAACATTTATCACTCTTCTCAATGATCTTTTGTAGACTACTCCACATTCACTCTCAACAAATGACTATCTCCCATTTCAGACCAAAAACAATCAACAGGTATAAATTCTCTCTCCTTCAACAGATTAACACCCTCTAATGCCTCCTCCATCCTCCAATTCTATAATCCACTTAGAGGCTTTAAATTCTAAACCATGCCAGTTCCAAAATGCTGCACCTCAGAAATATCAATCTCCGATAACGATCTAGGGGAACAAAATCTCCAATTCTTTCAGTTCTCAAATCCTCAGTCCTATTGCTCCTATTTTATTTCTTCATTGCTTCTCTGATACCAATCCAATCTAATCCATCCGGTTGCTAACACTGTGGATAGGAATTATCTCTTAGGTGACTCTCGCCTCAAAAATTAGGTATTACTAGAGGAGTCCAAGAAGGTGGAGGAGTCCAAGACAGGAGAGGAATAGGAGACCTTAGCTTCCTCAGGTTCCAGGAATTCAGATAGACATCTATCAAATTATTCTGAACACTTGCCAACTCAACCAGAGATCTAAGAAAAGAATAGCTGCAACTCTACAAATAGAAAATCAACCACTTTCTTCAAGGTAGGAGGTAAATCCAAGGCGATATATGGGAAGACATATATCGCTTATATATAGACCTCGGTGGTCTATCTTGGCAGCCAGCATCAGAAAGTGATATAACAGCACAAAATTAGAACATCTAGATGTCTGCTCCAGTGAGGGATGTCCTGGCCTGAAAGGTGTTTAGGTGGCAAAGGATGGAATCCTAGGTGGGACACTGTGGTCTCAGGATCATCAGGGTCACAGGAAGACTGGAGATGCCTGAGTGCAGAAGTTTCCCAGGCATCAGAGCGGAGAAACCAGCTGACATCAGAGACCCCAGGAGTCGGATCTCAGCTCGGGGATGCCATAAACCACGAACCACAGCACAGTCAGGCACCATTCCCTGAGCAGGGACCCAGCAAGCAGCAGAACCTCCATGAGAACCCCCTACAGAAGTCTGCAGGGTTTGGAGACTCAAAACAGGGTCATATGCCTGAGACAGAAACTCTCAGTCACAGGCTGGGTGAACAGTGTGGCCAGAGACCAAGCAGACAGGAGTGATTGGCTGCTTTTCCTTGAGGGCACACTGAGGAGTGGGGCTGGGAGCTCTGGGCTCCAAGGCTGGAGACTGGAAGGCCCCATTTTCATTCTTATCTTCTAAAGTGATGGGGAGGGAATCCCTGGGTGGCTCAGCGGCTCAGCAGTTTGGCGCCTGCCTTTGGCCCAGGGCGCAATCCTGGAGTCCTGGGATCGAGTCCCACGTCGGGCTCCCGGCATGGAGCCTGCTTCTCCCTCTGCCTGTGTCTCTGCCTCCCTCTCTCTCTCTCCATGTCTATCATAAATAAATAAATAAATCTTTAAAACAAAAAAATAAAGTGATGGGGAAAGCCTTCAGGGTACAAAAGCCACCTAGAGCAATCAGAGCACATTACTTAGCCTGGATCCCTATCAAGGGCAGTACAACTGCACTAAGGTGGGGGTGGGGATGGGGGGTGGGAGACAAACACAGGATGAATGGGATGGACAGAAACAGAATCAGTACAGAATTTGAGAGATAAGTGATACCATAAACCAACATAACATTAGAATAATTGGGATCCCAAAAGAAGAGGAAAGGGGAGGCAGAAGGTATACTGGAGCAAATTATAGTGGAGAAGTTCCCTAATCTGAGGAAGGAAAGAGGCATTCAAGTCCAGGAGGCACAGAGAACCTCTTTTAATATCAATAAAAATAGGTCAACAACTATAGTGAAACTTGCAAATCTCAGAAATAAAGAGAAAATCCTGAAAGCAGTTCAGGACAAGAGGTCCATAACCTACAAGAATAGAAACATTAGACTGGCAGAAGACTTATCCACAGAGACCTGGCAGGCCAGAAAAGACTGGCATGATATATTTGGGGTGCTAAATGAAAAAACATGTAGCCAAGAATACTTTATCCAGCTAGGATATCATTCAAAATAGGAGAGATAAAAAGCTTTTGGGACAAACAGAAACTAAAAAAATTGTGATCACTAAACCAGCCCTGCAAGATATATTAAAAGGGATCCTTTTTTTTTTTTAATTTATTTATTTATGATAGTCACAGAGAGAGAGAGAGAGAGAGAGAGAGAGAGAGGCTGAGACATAGGCAGAGGGAGAAGCAGGCTCCACGCACCGGGAGCCTGATGTGGGATTCGATCCCGGATCTCCAGGATCACGCCCTGGGCCAAAGGCAGGCGCCAAACCGCTGCGCCACCCAGGGATCCCGAAAGGGATCCTTTAAACGAAGAGAGCCCTCAAAAGTAACAAAGACCAGAAAGCAACAGAGACAATATACAGAAGCAGTGACTTTACAGGTAATACGATGGCCCTAAATGATTTCATCTCTTTCAATAATTACTCTGAATATAAATGGAGTAAACGCCTCAATCAAAAGGCACAGGCCATAAGATTGGATTAAAAAGCAAGACCCATCGATATGCTATCTGCAAGAGACTTATTTTAGATCCAAAGACATCTCCAGATTGAAAGTGAGGAAGCAGAAAACCATTTATCATGCTAATAGACATAAAAAAAAAAAACAAACTGTGGTGGCAATTGTTAAATCAGAAAAATGATATTTATTTTTTTTTGTTTTTGTTTATTTTTAGAAAAATTATATTTAAACCAAAGACTAATAAGAGATAAGGAAGGACATCGTAAAAAAAAAAAAAAAAAGGAAGGACATCGCTAAAGGGTTTATCCAACAAGAAGATCTAACAATTGTAAATATTTATGTCCCTAACATGGGAGCAGCCAATTATATAAACCAATTAATAACAAAACTAAAGAAACACATTGATAATAATACAACAATAGTATGAGACTTTAACACCCCATTCATTGCAGTGGACAGATCATCTAAACAGAAATTCAACAAGGAAACAAGGGCTTTGAATGACACACTGGACCAGATGAAGTTCAGAGATATATTCAGAGCATTTCATCCTAAAGCAGAATACACATCCTTCCCGAGTGCACATGGAACACTTTCCAGAACAGATCACATCCTAGATCACAAGTCAGGTCTCAACCAGTAACAAAAGACTGGGATCATTTCCTGCATATTTTCATATCATAATGCTTTGAAACTGGAACTTAATCACAAGAGGAAATTTAGAAAGAACTCAAATACATGGAAACTAAAGAACATCCTACTGAAGAATGAATGGGTCAACCAGGAAATTAAAGAATTTTTTAAATTCATAGAAACAAATGAAAATGAAAACAGAACTGTTCAAAACCTTTGAGATCCAGCAAAGATGGTCCTAAGAGGAAAGTATACAGTAATACAAGCCTCTCTCAAGAAAAAAAGAAAGGTTTCAAATACACAACCTAACCTTACACCTAAAGGAGCTGGGGAAAGAACAGCAAACAAAGCGTAAACTCAGCAAGAGAAGAGAATTAAAGATTAGAGCAGAACTCAATGAAATAGAAACTGACAGAACAGTAGAACAGATAAACGAAACTAGGAACTGGTTCTCTGAAAGAATGAATAAGATCAATAAAACACTGGCCAGACTTACCAAAAAGAAAAGAGAAAGGATCCAAATAAATAAAATCATGAATGAAAGAGATCACAACCAACACCAAAGAAATACAAACAATTATAAGAACGTATTATGAGCAATGGTATGCCAACAAATTTGGCAATCTGGAAGAAATGGATGCATCCTAGAGACCTATAAACTGCCAAAACTGGAACAGGAAGAAATAGAAAACCTGAACTGACCCATAATCAGCAAGGAAATTGATGCAGTAATCAAAAATCTCCCAACAAACAAGAGTCTAGGGCCGGATGGCTTCCCAGGGGAATTCTATCAAACATTAAAGAATTGTTATGTTTCTGAAGCTGTTTCAAAAAATAGAAATGGATGGAAAACTTCCAAACTCTATGAGGCCAGCATTACTTGATCCCAAAACCAGATAAAGATCTCACCAAAAAGAATTACAGACCAATATTCCTGATGAACATGGATGCAAAAATTCTCCCCAAAATACTAGCCAATAGGATCTAACGGTACATTAAAAAGATTATTTACCATGACCAAATGGGATTTATTCCTCAGCTGCAAGGGTGGCTTAAAATCCACAAATAAATCAATGTGATACACTTTTTTTAAATAAAAGAAAGAATAAGAACCATATGATCTTCTCAATAGCTGCAGAAAAAGCATGTGACAAAGTACAGCATCCTTTCTTGATTAAAACTCTTCACAGTGAAGAGACAGAGGGAACAGATCTCGGTATCATAAAAGTCATATATGAAAAGCCCATAGTGAACATTATTCTCAATGGGGAAAAACTGAGAGCTGTTCCCCTAAGGTCAGGAACATAAAAGGGATGTCCATTATTACCACTGCCATTCAACAGAGTACTAGAAGTCCTAGCCTCAGCAACCAGACAACAAAAAGGAATAAAAGACATGTCAACTGGCAAAGAAAAAGTCAAATTCACACTCTTCACAGATTATATAATATTCTATGGGGAAAACCCAAAAGACTCCACCTCAAAATTGCTAGAACTCATGCAGAAATTCAGCAAAGTTGCAGGTTACAAAATCAATGCACAGAAATCAATTCCATTTCTATACAGTAACGATGAGACAGAAGAAAGTGAAGTTAAGGAGCCAATTCCATTTGCAATTGCACCCCAAACCATAAGATACCTAGTAATAACCTAACCAAAGAAGCAAATAATCTATACTCAGAAAACTATAGAACATACATGAAATAAACTGAGGAATACACAAAGAAATGGAAAAACATTCCACACTCATGGATTGGAAGAACAAATATTGTTAAAATGTCTATGTTACCTGGAGCAACCTATACATTCAATGCAATTCCTATCAAAATACCAATTTTTTTCACAGAGCTTGAACAAATAACCCTAAAATTTGTATGGAACCAGAAAAGAACCCAAATAGCCAAAGGAGTATTGAAAACTAAAACTAGTGGCATCACAATGCCAGACTTCAAGCTCTATTACAAAGCTGAAATCATCAAGACAGCATGGTATTGGCATAAAAATAGACACAGATCAATGAAACAGAATGGAGAACCCGGAAATGGACCCTCAACTCTATGGTCAATTCATCATCGACAAAGCAGGAAAGAACAGCCAATGGGGAAAAAAAAAGTCTCTTCAACAAATGGTGTTGAGAAAATTGGACAGTCACATGCAGAAGAATGAATGACACTGGACCATTTCCTCAAACCATACACAAAAATAGACTCAAAATAGATGAAAGATATAAATGTGAAACAGGAACCCATCAAAATTCTAGAGGAAAACACAGGCAGCAACCTCTGTGACCTTCATCACAGCAACTTCTTGCTAGACAAGTTCCAAAGATAAGGGAAACAAAGGTAAGAATGAACTATTAGGACTTCATCAAGATAAAAAGCTTTTGAACAACAAAGGAAACAGTAGACAAAACCAAAAGACAATCGAGAGAACAGTAGAAGATATATATTAATGTCTTATCAGAAAAGGGCTAGTATTCAAAATCTATAAAGAACTCATCAAACTCAACATCCAAAAAACAATTTTAATCAGAAATGGGCAGAAGACATGAACAGATTTCTCCAAAGAAGACATTCAAATACCAAAGGACACATGAAAAAATGCTCAGCATCACCCAGCATCAGGAAACTACAAATCAAAACCACAATGAGATGCTACCCCACACCAGTCGACTAAAATGAACAAGTCAGGAAACAACAGTTGTTGGCAAGGATGCAGAGAAAGGGGAACCCTCTTACACTACTGGTAGAAATGCAAGTTGGTGCAGCCACTCTGGAAAACAGTATGGAGGTTCCTCAAAAAGTTTAAAATAGAGCTACACTATGACCCAGCAAGTGCACTACTAGGTATCTATCCAAAGGATGCAAACATAGTGATCCAAAGGGGCACCTATACCCAACGTTTTTAACAGCAATGTCTGTAATAGCCAAACTATGGAAATAGCTAGGAGTAAATCAACAGATGAATAAAGAAGATGTAATACACACACACACACACACACACACACACACACACACACACACACACAATGGAATATTACTCAACCATCAAAAAGAATGATATCTTGCCACTCGAAACAACCTGAATAGAACTAGAGGGTATTATGCTAAGTGAAAACATCAATCAGGTAAGACAATTATCATATAAACTCTTTCACATGTGGAATTTACAAAATAAAGTATCATATAGAAAGAGAAGAAAAAATAAAACAAGATGAAATCAGACAGGAAGACAAACCGTAAGAGATTCCTAATCATAGGAAACAAACTGAGGGTTAAAAAGGGATGGGGTAACTAGGTGATGGACCTTAAGGAGGGTATGTGATGTAAAGAGCACTGGTTATTACATAAGACTGATAAATCACTGACCTCCACCTCTGAAATTAAGAATAGATAATATGTTAATTAATTGAACTTAAATTTTTTAAAAAATTTTAAAAATAGGTCCTACTGAAAATCAACTCTTCAATCCTATATATTTTCCAAAACAGAAAATCTTCCTAATGACTAGATCAAGACTCTAAGATAAATTAGGCTACAATTAAAATAATTTAGATAATTATAAAATAACTATCATGAAATGCAGCCCATTATACTTCCTTAAGCTGCTGAAGCTCACTGTCATGATCAATAAAGTTGAATCAAATTAATTCAAGCTGGTATTTCTACAAGGAAGTCTCCATCTCCACCCTCCAGTATAAAACCAATCCACTCACATTTTCCTTAAAAAGGCTTTTCTTTTCTTTTTTTTTTTTTAAAAACAGGCTTTTCTAAGAAGAATAGCTGCCAATTTTATCACAGTCTATACCTTTGGTATCGTTTACAATGACTAATCAAACAAAAACATGTGGATAACAAAGGAATGCTTACCATAGAACTCAATATTTCCCTTTAACAGAATCCTAGCAACACCAGCAGAATATACGTCATTTTACCTGGAGACTAGGATGACAGCCAAAGTCCAATAAAGTCTTCACAACCTGAAGATGGCCTTTATTGACAGCAATATGAAGTGGCGTCTGTCGCCGCTTGTTGCGAGCATTCAAGTCAGCACTGCCCCGGTGCAGTACTTCTATAACAGCACCTTCATCTCCAAAAGCTGCATGGTGAACGGCTCTATCTCCATCTTTATCCTAAACATCAGCATTTAAATATGAATTAGTGAGTGAATATTTTAGAAAGAAAAATAAGACCTGAAGCTATAATTCATCAAGAACCAAATTAATGTGAGAAAAGAAAACACAAAATGGAGCCCACTAGAAATTCATTTGAATAGTGATTAACTCCAAAGATAAATGATGAACCTGGATCAATACACTATGTCACATACATACTGGATCAATACACTATGTCACATATATACTGGTCTGATCTTTCATTACTCCTAATTTACCAGGAATGATGATAAGTCAATGTTAGGAAAACGTTAAATTATGACGCAACTATATATATTTTTATATTTGAACAATTTTACAAAGGCTTTTTAATGACATAAAAATTATATAAACATTAGTTGAATGATTACAAAAAAAAAGAAAGGATGCCAACTATGATCTCAATGAACTTTGAGAGAAATATGTCAACATATTAACATTGGTGATATCTAGCTGGTGAGCATATACTTTTCTGTATATTCAAGAACAAAAAAAATTAAGTACACCTTAAAAGCTAAAAATGAAACACAAATCAGCATAACTTCATATATCTGAAATTCCAAAACTATTTCGGAAGAATCCAGC
The DNA here is from genome assembly GCF_018345385.1 of Vulpes lagopus. NCBI lineage: Eukaryota > Metazoa > Chordata > Mammalia > Carnivora > Canidae > Vulpes > Vulpes lagopus. The sequence goes on along the minus strand of NC_054824.1, from coordinate 119,840,555 downwards.
AAGCATGCCTTACCTTTTATAATAGGTCTATTTTTGGAGATAAGAAGTAAAGAAAGACTCAATTGCTTAAAGTTTTTTAAAGTGTAAGAATTTTTTTTTTTTTTTTAAGAGTGTATGTGTGTGAGCAGGGGCAAAGGATGCAGAGGGGGAGAGAGAATCCCAAGTTGACTCTGCAGAGCCCAGTGTAGGGCTTAATCTCACAACCCTGAGATATGACCTGGGCTGAAATCAAGAGTCCAATGCTTAACTAAGCCATACAGGCACCCCTGTAGGAAACTACTTTTTAAAGGGAGATATAAAATGCCTGTAGCGCACCATGAAGATAATATATGTAGTGCACATCAAAAAAAAAAAAAGAAAAGTCCCATTACTTTGCTAGATGCAGACCGAGATGGATATTATAAGGATACTATATTCCAAACTACATCTCAAATTTTAACACCAGAAGTAAGCATGTTTAAGCCTTTCTCTAGAACACTGGTTCCCAACCCACAGTCCTACCCCTTGTGGACTCTAGTTTTAACAAGTGGTTTGAAATCCGTATAGTACTCAGGATTATGTTAACTACTTTTCACAGATGTAAATCAAAAACAAAACAACAGTTCATTCAAAACTGCTGCTGAATTCAAAATATTTTCTCAGACAGATATTTAAAGTAAAACTGCTCTTCTAGGAGTCCACAGCAATTTGACAACCATCCTTGAAAAGGTAGGAAACTGGGGATCCCTAGCTGGCTCAGTGGTTTAGCGCCTGCCTTCAGCCCAGGGTGTGATCCTGGAGTCCCGGAATCGAGTCCCGAGTCCTGCATCTGGCTCTCTGCATGGAGCCTGCTTCTCCCTCTGCCTGTGTCTCTGCCTCTCTCTCTTTCATGAATAAATAAATAAAATCTTTTAAAAAAAAAAAAAAAGGAAACTATGACTCAGCAGTACTTCTTCCTAATAACCTAGCTAAGCCAAAGCAGGAGGTTTTGTTACCTGTCAACTTGAGCATCAAGGAACTAGCACACTACCACATCAAAGATTTAAGATTCAACTCATGTGCCTTTGAGTAGCACTGTATTTAAACAACCCAGAGAAACAAGTTTTTTACAAAAGAAAATTCTATGTTTATATGTACATGTGTGTGAGAGACAGATCAATCTCTCCAGTAGTATGTTTCAGAATCTTAGATTTAAGCTCTTCCTACCCTTCAATTTAGATGTTTTGTTACAATTTTTAAGCCAATCTAAGTGGTTCTTCTGTTAAAAGGAACATCAACTCCACTAACACCACATATTTATAGCTGTTCTATTCAACAAATTATGTGGGGGAAAAAAAACTAAGAAAAACCTCTAATATATATATATATATATATATATATATGTCAAAAAGATATACATGAGAAATAAAATTTATTTAATTTGGAACATATATACACTAGAAAATAACAAGTTTATTTCATTTTTCTTCCAAATATAAAACCTCAGCTGCACAAGGATCTTAATAGGTTTTGTTGCTTAGTTCTGAATCCATCTTAAGTATTTCAAATAAAACTAATTTTAAAAGTTCATTGTTATGACTCTGATGCTGGCACCAAATGAGAGTTGAGGGACAATATTACAGCTGACCTCAATAAAGTTATCTGATTTGTGCAGGGGCCTCAAATTAAATCTAAAACTGACCTTGGTTCTTTCTACCCTCTTACCCCCTTTTCTGTGAACTCTGCAAAATCTGCTCTCATTCTAATCCTCCCTAGCTCAGCTGATAGAACCACAGACCATATCAAAATCCTATCTGTAAGTCATACTCACCTACTTCTGTCCCTGAGCCACAATACATACAAGAACCAAATTCTATGGCTGTTACTCCTGAATTTAAGCTCAGATCTCCTCTCTCTTCTCCGGTTCTACCACTCGTTTAGGCCTTGATTCTCACTCACCTAGCTTATTGCCATTGCTTACCTCTGCCTCCACTTTATCTTACCCCAACCTATTCTTCACTCATACACACACACACTTTTTAGTTTAGTTTAAAACTCTTTAATGTAACTCTACTATATACAGAACAAACCTCATTTAAAGCCTACTTCTGTAGACCACATCTGCTGCCATTGTGGTCTCACATATAAAACCCTACCTTACCAACTTATTTGAAACCCTATGTTCATGCACAATTTATTTGATCTCGGACTTCAATGCTCTTATTCATCACCTTGTTGGCTTAGAATAGACATCCTTTATAATTCAGCTCAGGCAACTCCTCTCCTATGAACCCTCCCCTCTCACAAAATTAACTTATCTCTCTTATTATCACACAGTAGTATAATTATTGTTTCCAAGCACATTTATCTTCAATATCTTTATTCCCAGAATGCACTATAGTACCTACGAGCTAGTAAGAAACAAAATGGGTATGGAGTTCAATTTTATTTTTAAAGATTTATTTATTTATGATAGACATACAGAGAGAGAGAGAGAGACAGAGAGAGAGGCAGACAAGGAGGAGGGAGAAGCAGGCTCCATGACGGGAGCCCGATGTGGGACTCGACCCCGGGACTCCAGGACCACGCCCCAGGCCAAAGGCAGACGCCAAACCACTGGGCCACCCAGGGATCCCCTTGAGTTCATTTTTTAATATGCCTTAGTTACAATAATGTTTTTAAAATGATTTTTTATTGTGGCAAAATACAAATAACATACAATTTACCATCTTAACCATTTTTAAGTATAAAGTGATATTAACCACTTTAATTATAAAGTGCTATTAAACACATTCATATCGTTATGCACCCATCACCAACATCCATCTCAGAACTCTTCATTTTACAAAACTGAAACTATACATTTTACACAGTAATCCTCCATTGCCCTTCTCCCCAACCCCTAGAAACCATCATTCTACTTTCTATCTCTATGATTTTTGAATGCTCTAGGTACTTCACATAAATGGAAGCATACAGTACTTGCATTTTTGCAATTGGCATCATGTCCTCAAGATTCATCAACGTTGTAACATGAGTCAGAATTTCCTTCCTTTCTAAAACTAAATAATATTCCATTGTATGTATACATCACATTTTGTTTGGCCATTCACACATCATGGATAATTGGATTGTTTCCAGGCTTTAGCTATTGTAAATAATGCTATGAATATGGGTATACAATATTTCTTGGAGGCCCTACTTTCAACTCCTCTGGGTATATAACTCAGAAATAGAATTGCTGGATCATATAGTAATTCTATTTTTTAACATACCACAATACTGCTTTTCACAGCAGCTACTTTACATTCCCACCAACAGCCCAGAAGGGTTCGAATTTCTCTACACCCTCACCAAGTTATTTTGTTTTTTGTTTTTGTTTTTTTTATAGTAGCCATCTGACTAGTGTGAGGTGATATTTCATTATGGTTTTGATTTGCATTTCCCTAATGATTTGTGATATTTAGCATCTTTTCATATGCTTATGAGCGAGCCATCTATATATATTCTTTGAGAAATGTCTACTCAAGTCCTTTGCTCAGTTGTGAATCAGGTTTTTGTAGTTGCTGAGTTTTAAGAATTCTCCGTATATTCTGAACATCAACCCATTATCAGACATACAATTTGCCAGTATTGTCTCACATTCTGTAAGTAGTCTTTTCATGGTTGATACTGTCCTTTGGTGCACAGAAGTTTTTAATGTTCAGGAAATCCAATTTGTCTATTTCTTTTTTTGATGCCTGTGCCTTCAGTGTCATATCCAACAAATCATTGCCAAATCCAAATTTAGAAGCTTTGCCTTATGTTTTCTTCGAAGAGTTTTATACTTTTGGCTTTTAAATTTTGGTCTTTGACCTACTGAGTTAATTTCCGTAGACAATGTTAGGTAAGGGTCCAACTTCATTCTTTTGAACATAGATAATCTTTTTTCCCAGCACCATTTATTGAAAAGACTGCCCTTTCCTCCCCACTGAATGGTCTTGGCACCCCTGTCAAAAATTATTTGACCATGTATGCAAGGATATGTTACTGAACTCTTAATTCCATTCTGTGGGTTTATATATCTGTGTTTACGCCAGTACCAAACTGTTTTTATTGCTGTGGCTTTGCAGTAAGTTTTAGGAGTTTTCTAAATCGGTTACTCTTTTTCAACATGGGTTTGGCTACCTGGAGGTACCTTGATAGGACATACTGAATTGTAAGATGGATTTTTTCATTTCTGCAAAAAATATCACTGAGATTTTGACAAGGTTTGCACTGAATCTGTGTATCAGTTTGGACAGTATTAATGTAACAACACAAATTCTTCCAATCCATGAACATGAAATATGTTTCCCGTTACTTATGTCTTCTTTAATTTCCTTCAGCAGTGTTTTATAGTTTTCACTGTACAAATCTTTCACCTCTTTGGTTAAATTTATTCCTAAGGTTTTATTGTTTTGTTTTGTTACTATTTTTGATGCTATTGTAAATGAAGTTGTTTTCTAATTTTATTTCTTCCCTTCCAATGTGAATGCCTTTTATTTCTTTATCTTGCCTAATTACTCTGGCTAGGACTTCCAGTACCATGTTGAATAGGAGTAGAAAAATGAGCATCCTTATCTTTTTCCTGATCCTAAAGGATAAGTTTTCAGTTTTTCATTTATGACTTTTATTATGTAAAGATACTATTCCTAGTTTGCTCTTTTTTATCATCATAAAAGGGCATTAAATTTAATCAAATGCTTTTTCTTCATCAACTGAGATGGTCACATAATTTTTCCCTTTTAGTTTGTTAGTGTGCTATATCACATTAATCCGTTGTTTTTGTATACTAAACCATCCTCCATTCCAGGAATAAATTTAAATTAATCATGGTGTATAATCCTTTAAATATGTAGAATTTGGTTAGTATTTTATTGAGAAATTTTACATCAGTATTCATAAAGGATATTGGTTTGCAGTTTTCTTATAGTATCTTTGGCTGTAATATTAGGGTAATGGTGGCTTCACAGACTGAGTGTTTCTCTTTCTTTGATATTTTGGAAATTTTGAGAACAAATGTTGTTACTTCTTCTTAAAATGTTTGGTAAAATTTATCAGTGAATCAATCAATTCCAGGGCTTTTGTCAGGTGATTTTTTATTACTGATTCAATTTTCTTACTAGTTATAGGTATATTCAGATTTCTCATATTTTCATTTCAGTCTTAGTAGGTTTTGTGTTTCTAGGTATTTGTCCAGTTCATCTAGGTTATGCTATTTGTTGGCATACAACTGTTTACAGTGCTCTCTTATAAACCTTTCTATTTCTGTAGTATAGGTATGTCCCCACTTTCATTTCTCAGTTTTAGTAATTTGAGTCTTTTTAAGTTGAGTCTTTTTTCTTAAACAGTCTAGCCAAATAAATGTTTATCAGTTCTGTTAATCAAAGAACCAACTTGTGGTTTCACTGATTTTCTCTATTGCTTTTCTATTCTCCATTTAACTCTGCTCAGATATTTATTATTTCATTCCTTCTGCTATCTTTGAATTTAATTTTTTTCTAGTTCCTTTAGTTGTCAAGTTAGGTTTATGATTTGCGATCAATTCTTTAAACGTAACCATTTATAGTTATAAATTTCCCCTTTAGCACTACTTTCACTATATCCCACAGGTTTGTTTGTTTTTAAGATCTTAATTGAGAGAGTGAGCATGATGGGGATGGAGGGTCAACAGGAGAAGGAGAAGCAGATTCCCCAGTGAGCAGGGAGCCTGACGCAGAGCTCAATCCCAGGGACCTGGGATCATGACCTGAGCCAAAGGCAGATGCTTGACTGACTGAGTCACCCAGGTGCCCCCTCACAGATTTTGGTATCTTCTGCTTTTGTTTTCATCTCTAAGTATTGTCTCATTTCCCTCACAATTTCTTTGATCCATTCATTGCTTAAAAGTATGTTATTTCATTTCCACAAATGTGTGATTTTTCCAGTTTTTCTTGCATTATTGATTTCTAACTTGATTACACTGTGGTCAAAGAAAATACTTTGTAAGGCATCTACCTTTTTAAATCTAGTGAGATTTAATTTGTGACTTAACATATAGTCTACTACAAAGAATATATCAGATACACTTGAGAAGAATGAATAAATGAATATGCTATTGTTAGGTATTGAGAGTAGGACACAAATTATGTAGAAGTCTCAAACTATTATTGTAAAAATGTCTTTTTTTCCTTTGTCAATTTTTTTCATATATTTGTATGGTCTATTATTAAGTATATAAATATTTATAATTGCTGTATCTTCTTGCTGTATTAACTTTTTATTAATATACAATGTCCTCCTTTGTCTCTTACAATCTTCATGATTTAACATGTTTTGTCTAAAATTGGTATAGCTATCCCTGCCCTCTTTTGGTTATTACTATATGCATTAATATCTTTTTCTATCCTTGCACTTTAAACCTATTTGTATCTATACATCTAAAGTGAGTCTCCTATACACAAATTATATTAGATCAATTTTTAATCCATTCTGCCAGTCTCTTTTATAGTTTAATCCACCTATATTTAAAGTAATTATTGATAAAGAGGGGCGCCTGGGTGGCTCAGTCAGTTAAGCATTTGCCTTCAATTTAGGTCATGATCTCAGGGTCCTGGGATCAAGCCCCACCTCTCCATTGGGCTCCTTGCTCAATGAAGAGTCTGCTTCTCCCTCTCCCTACGGCTCCCACTACTGATACTCTCTCTCAAATAAATAAAATCTTTAAAAATAACTACTGATAAGGAATAACTTACTTTTGTCATTTTTCTGTAAGTTTTCTTGATGCCGTATAGCTACTATTGCCTCATTTCCTACATTATTGTCATATTTAGTTGATATTTTGAAGTAAAACAAAAATTTTACTTAGCTTTAATAACACATAAAAACTCATTTACAGCTCCATCTGCAATCCTTTCAATTATTGTTATAAAATTACAACTTTGTACATTGTGTACTCAGAAACAAATAATTTTTTAAATCCATCAGTTCCAATCAATCAATAAATAAATCCATCAGTTCCTTAAACTATGTAGAAAACAAAATGTGGATTTACAAGCCAAAGCTACAATCCTGCTAATTTTATTTTATTTTTATTTTTTTTTTTAATTTTTTTTTAATTTTTATTTATTTATGATAGGCACACAGTGAGAGAGAGAGAGGCAGAGACACAGGCAGAGGGAGAAGCAGGCTCCATGCACCGGGAGCCTGATGTGGGATTCGATCCCGGGTCTCCAGGATCGCGCCCTGGGCCAAAGGCAGGCGCCAAACCACTGCGCCACCCAGGGATCCCTCCTGCTAATTTTAGACTAATAACTTTTTAAATATATTAGTCTCTTAAATCATGTGGGAAACAGAGGAATTATAAACCACTGTTAAAATAATGCTATCTTCTAAAACTGCCTACATATTTTACTTTTACTGACATTTTACTTCCTCATATGGCTTCAAGTTACTAGCTAATGTTCCTTCTTTCTTTAAAGATTTTATTTATTTATTTATTTATTTATTTGAGAGAGAGAGAGAGAGAGCGCACACCAGGGAGAGAGGGAGAAGCAGGTTTCTCATTGAGCAGGGAGCCCCATACAGATGCAGAGCTCAATCCCAGGACTCTCTGAGATCATGACCTGATGAACCAAAGGCAGATGCTTAACTGATTGACCCATCGAGGCACCCTGATCTAATATTCTTTCATTTCAACCTGCAGCCTCCCTTTGAGATTTCTTGCAAGACAGGTCTAGTGGTAACAAATTCCTTGAGTTTGGGGGAATGTTTTAACTTCTCTATCACTTTTGAAGGAGAGTTTCGCTAGATACAGAATTCTTAGTTGACAGGTTGTTTTTTTCTTTTTAAGCACTTTGAATACATCAGTTCGCCACGATCTTCTGGCCTCCAAAGTTTCTGATGAGAAATCTGCTGAAAATCTTACAAGGATCCCTTGTAAGTAACAAGTCACCTTTCTTGTTGCTTTCAACATTTTCTGCTCATGGCTTTTAGAAGATTGATTATAATGTGCACCAGTATGGGTCTGAGTTCACCCTACTTGGAATTCACTGTGCTTCTTGGATGTTTATAGTCATGTCTTTCATCAAATTTGGGAAGTTTTTGGTCATAGTTCCTTTGAATAATCTGCCACTTCCCCTCTCCCCAACTCCACCCCACACAATCCTGTCTCCTTCTCAAACTGCCACAATGCATACAATGGTCCACATGATAGTGTCTCACATGTTTCCTAAGGTTCTATTCATTCTTTTTTCCAATTTTTTTTCCTTCTATTCCCCAGACTCCATAATTTTTATTGCCTTATCATACAGCTCACTGGTTCTTTCTTCTGTCTGGTTAAATCTGCCTTTGAATTCCTCCATGAATTTTTTTTTAAAGATTTTATTTATTTATTCATGAGAGACACAGAGAGAGAAGCAGAGACATAGGCAGAAGGAGAAGCAGGCTCCCTGCAAGGAGCCCAATGTGGGACTCGATCCTCGACCCCGGGATCATGCCCTGAGCCAAAGGCAGGCAGGCATTAAACCACTGAGCCACCCAGGCATCCCTCCTCCATGAATTTTTTATTTCAGGCTCTTGTATTTTCCAACTTTAGAATTTCTTTTTGGTTTGTTCTTAAGTTATCTATGTCTTCATTGATTTTTCCATTTTGTTCATATATCATTATCTTGGTTTCTTCTCTTTAGTTAGTTTTTGGGGCATCTTTAAGATAACTGTTTTACAGTCTTTGTCTTACAAGTCTACATCTGGTTTCTTTCCTCAAGTAGTTTCTGTTGGCTTATTTTTCTTCCTTTAAATGGATTATACTTTCCTATTTCTTTGTATGCCTTGTGATTTTTTTTTGTTGAAAGTTGGACATTTGATTCTAATAACATGGTAACTCTGGAAATTAGATTCTTCTCCTTTTGCAGGGTCTGCTGTTTTTTGTTTTTGTTTTGTTTTTTATTATTTTAGGCTGTCTTTGTGCTTACAGCCTGAGGTGTAAACTTAAGGTCTTTGCAATGACTTTCTAATTTCTCATTTATGTGGTGGTTTCTGAATATCCTTAGTCTAATGCCAGGCTCCCACAAGGAGAAAAAGAAAAAAATGGGGGGGGGAGTAGATGTGGTACCAATTCTCAAACTTTCTGAAGTCACTTCAGCCAAGGGGAAATGGCTTACAACAATGGGAGGATACAACAATGGCTGCCCACCTCTGTGTCTGCACCTCCATGATTAGAAGCAGCAATCAGTGATCAGAACACAGATCCCAGCATTGTAAAAAAAAAAAAAAAAAAAAAAAAAAAGGTCTGTTGCCCATCCTGGCCCTGCAAGCTGATCTGGGAACATAAACACAGCTGCCTGTCACTGGGCTAGAGGGTAAGGTATAGGTAGTTCCTGCTGAACTAAGAGCTAAAATTGACAAAAAAAATTTAACCACAATTAACCTCTAAGTCTTCCTTTGGACATAGAAAATTTCAATAGAATCCAGAGTTCTGACATAGTTCCATCAGAAAGAATTCTGTCAGGAGTGCCTGAGTGGTTCAGTCAATTAAGCATCTGCCTTTGGCTCTGGTCATGATCCCAGGATCCTGGGATCGAATCTCACATCAGGCTCCCTACTCAGTGGGGAACCTGCTTCTTCCTCTCCCTCTTCTGCTCCCCTGCTTGTGCTCTCTCACTCTCTTGCTCATTCTTTCAAATAAGTAAATAGGGCAGCCCTTGTGGCCCAGTGGTTTAGCACCGCCTTCAGCCCGGGGTGTGATCCTGGAGACCTGGGATCGAGTCCATGTCAAGCTCCCTGCATGGAGCCTGCTTCTCCCTCTGTCTGTGTCTCTGCCTCTCCCTCCCTCCCTCTCTGTCTCTCTCTGTGTCCGTCATGAATAAATAAATCTTTAAAAAATAAACAAATAAATAAATAAAATTTTTTGAAAAAATCTTCAAAAGAAAGAATTCTGCCAGTCATTTTTTTATTATCTAGGTAAGGAGATGAATTTCTATTTCATATGCTATATATTTCCAGAATCTTCTCAGTAACCACTATGATTTTTCACATCAATGGAATTTAACATTTCCTGAATATACTGACACTTTCAATAAATTTTATTTACTGACACTTTCAACTACTTTATTATCCCTAGATATAATAAATAATATTGTATTTCATCTTCTTTTTCCTAAACCTCATTCAATTCATCAAGATCCTAAGTATTCTGAGCACTCTAAAACTTCAATACCATTGTTTGGAAGTGGTGTATTCTGCTTGATTCATTCAATACATTCTGCTTGAGTGCCTACTACAAGCTCAGTATTGTTCTGGACAGTGAGGATATAGCAGTGGGCAAGTTAAAGTTCCTACTCTCATACAGTTTATATTCTAGTTGGGGAGACAGAACATTATAAACAAAATAAGTAAATAAAACGTAAATGCTAGGTAGTAAAAAGCCGAAAGAAAAAATATCACAGGTAAGAAGGATTAGATAGGACAGAACAGTGAAAGGATGGCCTCCCAGGATAGGTCTGATTTAACATGAATCCTCAGATGTACTACATACATCAATTCCTAGAGCTATTTTGGAGGTTACTATCCTGATTCCTGTTTTTAAGAGAAGAATTTCCTTAAATTGACTAGTCTTGATGCTTACTTGCCCTTTCCTTCTTAGTTTTACATTTACATAAAATATTCTACAGTTTTGTTTCCATCACTAGGTAAGAATCAGCAGAATGAATATCTGTTTCTTTAGAAATCATATTCTCTGCCTTCTGCCACTTGGAAAGAAACAAACAAAAGCAATAAGAACACCATAGATTCCCTTGGTGTTGTATACTATAAATAGTATCTTAATTACTTACCATACTCCACACTCCAACCTTTTAAGTTATTATCATATATAAGGAAACTGAAGCTTACACCTATTAAACTTTTTGCCCAGTATCACTTTAGACAGCAACAATACCATTAAAACTTGGGTTTTCTCACAAAATTCAGTATTGTTCTCTACTATTAGTCCTCTTCTTCAGAACAGTTTTCATTAACTTTAAATAAAACTGCTCCAAGTTTCCTGACAACTGCAGGATATATTTGTACTGTATTTGAAAACTTATTGTTAAAGGACATACTTTTTTAAACTGATCTTCTATTCAATCTTCCACACTTTTTTTTAATTATACTTCATCAGTGGGGGTGAGGGTGAATACTGAGCCCCTGCAGGATCCAAAATTAGCTCAACTATAAAAACATATATAAGATCTCACAGTCCTATTAGCTCACCTATAAAAACATACGTAAGATCTCACAGGTGCCTTTACCTATATAAGGAGGAAACAGAATGTGGGACGCCTAGGTGGCTCAACAGTTGAATGTCTGCCTTTGGCATGGGGCGTGATCCCCCACATCGGGCTCCCTGCATGGAGCCTGCTTCTCCCTCTGCCTGTGTCTCTGCCTCTCTGTGTGTCTTTCATGATTAATAAATAAAATCTTTAAAAAGAAAAAAAAAAGAGGAAACAATATAATGTAATATAATCCTACATTATTTAGTAGGTCATACATGGAGATAACTTTCCAAAATAGCGGAGATCTCCCTAAGAAAAAGAAGTAGGAAAAAAAGATGTAATCTGGTATCATATATTAGAAAGATATAATATACACCAAATAATTTAGTTTAATAACAGCTTAAATCAACTAAAAAAAAAATGCAATAGTCATCTATAATAGGGGCAAGTAACCTTTTCTGTGAAGGACCAGAAAGTAAGTATTTTAGGTTTTACAAATCACACAGTCTTGTCACGGCTATTCAATTCTGCAGTTGTAACATGAAAGCAGCCATACACAATAAATAAATGACTGTGTTTTATTCCAATAATACTTGACAATATAAAATAGTTTTCAACCCCTAATCTATACTATCTTAAGCTTGCCTCCTAAAGCAGATGAAGAAATCTCATTACAGAATGAAATAACTAGAGAACAAAATGTATTATTCTCTTTATTCTTCAGCTAACCTCAAAACTTTTAATACAATTAGATTTTTTAAGATCACTGTTAATTATCATTGCTTTTATGTCTGGTAAAGCTATAATGAAGTTTAAGAAAAATAGCACTTATCTTTTAGGATATATACTAAAATATTTACAGATGAAATAAGGTATCTGATCTGCTTCAGTATAATTCAGTAGAGGGAATAGAGAGGGAGGAAGGTACAAATAAGCCAAAATTGGCCATGAAAATAACTGAAGTGGGGTAATGAATACAGGATTCATTATACTAAACTACTTTTATAAATATTTAAAACTTCCAATAATAAATTAATGGTGACAAATCACTTTATAAAAAAGCCAGCAATGATGAATCACAAATTTAAGTGCATTTTGTAAAAGTAAATATTTCCTCTATCTTTTAAACCAGGGTTTCTCAACTTTGGCACTATTTACAGTTTGGGCCAGATAGTTCTTTGTTGTGGGAGCTCTCCTGTGCACTATGAGATGTTTAGTAGCATCCTTAATTTCTACACCGTAGATGCCAGTAGTATTCCCACCACCACGCTCCCCACCAGTCGTGACAATTAAAAATTTCCAGACATTTCCTCATGTCCCCCTGTGGGACAAAAATGCTCCCAGTTGAGAACTACTATTCTAAAAAAACTATATTGCTATTTCTAATAAATTCTTAAAATCCAGAAAAATGATACTTAGATGATTTTTCTGTTTTAGCAATTAGGCTGTGAATTGTACTTATATTTTAACTTATTTTTTAAATATAGTTTTTTTCTTTGCCAATTAGGAAGCTGTGTTATTTACTTAACCTGATGTATAAATATCCCTTTCTCACACTATTTCTACAAATTACATCTACAATGGTTTTTAATTTATTTTTTAAAATTTTTTATTTAAATTCAATTTAGTTAGCATATACTGTATTATTAGCTTCGGGGGCAGAATTTAGTGATTCAAGAGCTGCATATAGCACCCAGTGTAGTTTTTTCCTTTATAGATATTATTTATTTAGTCATGAGACACACACACACACAGAGAGAGAGAGAGGCAAAGACACAGAGGGAGAAGCAGGCCCCTCAGAGGTAGCCTGATGTGGGACTCAATCCTAAGACTCCAGACTCAGGACCATACCCTGAGTCAAAGGGCAGAGGCACAACCCGAGCCACCCAGGGGTCCCACACCCAGTGCACTTTACATCAAGTGCCCATTATCCAATTAACCTATCTCACAACCTATGAGAAAAAAAACCTATGTTGTTGTTTTTTTTAATCTTTACAAACCCAAGCTTTATTGACAGTCACAGGCCACCAGGACAAGCTCTGAGGTGCAGGGCCCCTGCCCTTTGCCCACTTTCCTGGCTGAGGCAGCAAGGTGAGGCCACTCCTATGGTGCTGAGACAAGGGAGCAGGGCCTTTCTGGCAGCACCGGGATGGGGGGCGGTGGCGACCTCAGGCCCTGAACAGAACTGACCCAGAGCCTGCACTCCCCAAGTCCTGCATGAATATACTGCATGAGTGTAGTCCCTTTGACTACAATGGTTTTTAAAACCGAAAATGCACAAAATGGAAATCTGAGTGAGGAGGTATGGATGAAGTCCAAATGTATCCTGCTGATCTAGTAACAGATCTAGTTTTCAAACTTTCTAAAAGAAATTTGCAAACACTTAGCTTACTGAGCCACACTTCACCTCCAATCTTAACAGGTTTATAATAATCACTAACCATTTGTTTTGTATTTGAGTTCAGTAAAGGAACAGTGCCAACTTTGTCCCCAACACCACAGCTGCACCGCCATTGTGCACAACCTCTCATGTGAACAAAAGTCTTTAGAAACACAAATGGGCTAGAGTCTCATGTTGTCAATTTTATCAATTAAATTCTGAATCAGAAAACATACTTTATAAAAAATTAGGCCAAAAATTTTTATTTTTGGCCTCTTGCCTTATTAGCTATAATCAATCAGAAGAGCTTTGGTATTTTAGGAGTTGTTGCTATTGTAGTTTCCAGATGCATTAAATAAAGAAATGGGATATTTGGGGTGTCTGGATGCTTAGTCAGTTTAGTATCTGCCTTCAGTTCCAGTCATGATCCCAGGGTCCTGAGACTGAGCCCCAGGTTGGGTTCCCTGCTCAGCAGGAAGTCTGCTTCTCCCTCTCCCTCTACCCCTCTCTTCTCTGCTTATGCTTTCTCTGTCTCTCAAATAAATAAAAACTTAAAAAAAAAGGGCGAGGTGGAATTCAACTTAGGGAATTTCATTCCATTTCCCTAAGCCAGACTAAAATAACACAATAAAGTAATTTTCTTCTATTTACAATATACTATATTTAAATTAAGTCTTTCTTTCATTACCAAAAAAAATCTTGTAACATACACTGGTGTTCCTAAAGTCATAACCAAGAAATATGTGACTTAAAAATTACTACTGTGAAAACAAAATCAAATCATAACATTCATAAAGACATTACAGTAATTAAACTATCATAGTTTATAGATATCTACCTACTAATTTAAAAATTCAAGTATTTTTTAAGACAATAGAAAATTCCATCAGAAATTACTTATTTACAACTACAACACCATAGATTCTTTAGTAGCTGTCCAACAAATCAAAATACATTCAATCTGAGAAAAAAAGCAAAAATAATAGAAGGCTTCTCTTTTCAAATATGTATCTTTAAAATTTTTTTAATGAATAAAGACAGGCTGGTCCACTAATTTAGCCCTCAGAAATTCAAGTCCTTTAAGCTTCCTCAGATGGGAGTATCATTTGGACAAAATGACAACTTTCTATCTGGTCTAAATTTGATAGGATTTGACTTATTTCTAAATAATCTTCCACTTGACTACAACAAATGTGATTTTAATACATTTTTTTCAATAATGAGGTTATAATTTACTATAATAAAGGAAGACATCCTTCACAACACACACAGAGATCCTCAACTGAAATTCCAATGACAGTAAAAAATATTCATTTCCCTTTTAAAAGACTATACTCTAAGGAGCACCTGGGTGGCTCAGCTGGTTGACCATCTGTCTGCCTTCAGCTCAGGTCATGATCCCAGTGTCAAGCCCCACATTGGAGCTCCTTGCTCAGCAGGGAGCTTGCCTCTCACTTTCCTTCTGTGTGTCACTGCCCCTGCTTGTGCTCTTTCTCTGTGTCAAATAAATAAAATCTTAAAAAAAAAAAAAAAAAAAAGAATATACTCTAAATTAAATTAAGTATATATAGGGGCGCCTGGGTGGCTCAGTTGGTTAAGTGTCTGCTTATGATTCAGGTCATGATCCCAGAATCCTGGGATTGAGCCCCGCCATGTCTGACCCTGCTTCTCCCTCTCTCTCCTGCTCACGCTCTCTCTTGCTCACTACCTCTCTCTACGCTCACACGCTCTCTCTTGCTCACTACCTCTGTCAAATTAAAAATTAGTTAATAATTAAGCATATATACACACACATAATGATAAATACATCCTGTAAAATTTTCAAAGATCTACATTTAGGTCAAGCAACAATAAGACTAAACAAATTCTAATTTACTGATTCCCTTATTAGAGGGAAAACAAAAAACAAAAAAAGGCCTCTGAGTGCCACTGATCAGTAAAAATCTTGACCTACATGATCTATATATTCCCCTTCCCTCAACTTCTTCAGAATGATTCTTGGATGAACCCAACTGGGCTCCTAGCAGCAGGATGGTCCAACCATAGTAAAGGAAAACTCAACTCCTATCTTCTCTTAGGATTATGTCTACAATATTGAGAGATCAGAGAAAAACAAGAAATACTTCAAGTTACCTCTTGTCAAATTTTTCTTTTCAGTCAGAAGAGCCTTAGGTGATTATTAAATTTTAGGAATGAAACCAATTCATCTTATAATAAAGAAGTATCATTTCTAGAACATTGATTTTTACTTAAGTATTTCTCAAGCTTAATTTAATTACCTCCGCTTCTACATCCACGTTTTGCTTCAAAAGTAATTTCAAAATGTCAACATGTCCATTCTGACTAGCAGCTTGCATAGCTGTGTGACCAGCACATTGTCCATTTACCTAAATGAGAAGAAAGGATGAAGGATTGTCACAAATCACAAGAAGCCAATATACAGTATAGGTTTAAATCCAGCACACTGAAAAAATAAATAAATCTAGCACACTGTATGATTCTTAGAAAATAATTTAGGTTGGCGTGCCGTATATCCTAGTATACAGATCACCAGAAACTTTTCTGTAATTTAGAGAAGGGAAACAGACATTTTTTCTTTTTTTTTTAAGATGAAAGTTCCATTGTTCAAAGAGCTATGAAACAACTGTTTTAGCCTATCTGCACAGCTGAAAAAAAAAGAAAGGAACTGAGGGAGAAAAGTAAATTCTATTAGTTTTGTATATTTACTTCTATTTGAATTATTAAAGCTCAGAGTCTATATTTCAATGAGAAAAAAGCAATGAAGTGAATGGAAAACTTATGGAAAAGATATTGTCCACTATTTAAATAAATTCAATTCAACAAATATATTGAATATTGTCAGTAAATTATCATGAGGAATACATACATGAATTAGCAGCGTAGCTATACATAACTATGACATTCTAAAGTAATCATTTCCAACCTTTTCTTCACTTCAGATGTTGTGTAAATGCATAATTTCCCCATGACATACTCAAGGCTAAGTATAATTCATTAAACCCACCCCATTCACTCCCATCCATAAGACTGTAACAAGATGGGGGTACCTAGGCAGCTCAGTTGTTAAGCAGCTGACATCATCTTAGGTTATGATCTCAAGGTCCTGGGATACAACCCCGCATTGGGCTCCATGTTCAGTGGGCAGTCTACTTCTCCCTCTACCTCTGCCCCTCTACCCCACTGCTCACACACTTGCACTCGCTTTTAAATAAGAAAGGGAAAGCTAACATCAGAAAACAATAAAAACACATGTCTGAAAAGGACAAAGCAGACTGACTTTATAGAGAAAAGGAATACAAAACCTGGGAACCTCACACGCAGTCAAAGCCTGCAAAAGCAAGTACATCAGAGGGTTAACATAAGAAAAGCCCCAAACAGAAGTCTGATGTGAAATGGCCACACTCTAGGGCACTCTTCTCACTCAAGGACAGGACATTGGCTGTCCTAGTCCCTAGACAGAAAAATACCTTCCTCTCCTGAACAACTGAATAGTCATGGAGAAGAACAGACCTCTACATGACAGCATTTAAAGACCCCAAAAGCTCCACACATGCAAGCACCATAATGCAAAGTCAGTCACTAAGTCCTATCCAAGCAAAAAGAACTACCAGTAAGCTTTTAAAGGTCTTATTCAGATATGAATGGTCAACCAAAGATCAGAGATTTAAGGAAGACCTCAAAAATTTTTAAAAACCACACACAAAACAACTCAAAAAAAGAAAGATAAAAAAAGACACTGAAGAAACAAACGAGAGAAAAAAAGAAAACTTTTGAGAAACTTCAGTTAGAGATATTCAAGAATCCTTTATATCTAAAAATCAAGAGGATGCTATGAAAAACAAGAAGCTAAAGGGAAAAAAAAAATCCCATTAGAAGAGCCTGAAGCTGAGCAAATATATAAGCAAGAGAACAGCTTTTCAGTATAGTGAGACTTAAAGACCATATCCTTATGTATTTATTTTCAGTACAATTATACCTCAATAAAACTTGTTTTAAAAAGTATATTCTTTTAAGTGTGTTTTAATTAAAGGTTGGATGAGCACTTTGTGTTCACTACCTTTCAACATTTTGCTAAAACAAGAGTAAAGTTTTATTTTCCTTGAAGCCTCAAACCACAAAGATAATCAGAACTAGAAAAACAACACACCCACACCCGGGTGCAAGCACCTATACAGGAAGCTGAAATGCAGCCCCTAAACCTGCTATGCAAAAAACCTAGAAGCAACCTTTCTACCAAGGAAGGTAGGTATTGTTATGCTATCAAAAAGCTCAGGTACTGACTGGATACCTCTTGATACGGGGATAATGTGGTGGTTAGTGCTAAACACAAAAATATTGGCTGATAGTTTGTTTAAAAAGCATTTAGATCCCTGGATTCCCCTACTCTGCTCAGCTGAGCTAGTGGTCCACCCTGATGCTAGCAAAGGCCTTAAAGTTTATTCTCTGGAAAGAGTAAAATATTTCTAGCCTACAGAAACCAAGCACTGTTATCGGTGGGGCAAAGTACTAAAATCAGAAGTTTTATGTAAATATTTACATGCTGAATACTGAGAATCCAGTCCCTCTTCCCTTATCCACTATTCCTGAGGTTGGCAGCCAGGTTTACACCTTCTCTGCAGGAGAATTAAGAGACCTTTCTGGGGAGTCAGACCAGACCAAGAAAAAAGACCTAATGGCCAATGCCAGAAGTAATCCAAGGAAAATCTAGACACAAACCATATACCCTTCATAAAAATTAACCCAACACAAATCACAAACTTAAATGTAAAATACAAAACTATCACTCCTACAAAATCACAGATCATATCTTTGATGTTGTATCTAAAAAGTCATCACCATACCCAAAGTCACCTATGTTTTCTCCTATGTTATCATCTTTCAGAAGTAGAAATGAACACATACACGACATGCCTGAATGTCTTGGAGATTAGACAACTATAGAAATTTTCAGAAGAATTAGTTATAGCAATATGGATTACAAACAAATAAGAAACTTTAAATTATGTCTGAAGTTAAGAGGGACTGATTGAGGAAAAACTAAAAGTGAACTTCCTGGAATAAAAGAAATGTTCTACACCTAGTAGGGGTGTGAATTAGGTGGATGTATGCATTTGTCAAAACTGACTGATCCATGTATTTCATTATATGTAAATTACACATCAATATTTTTAAGTAAAAGAACAATTATGAACATGAAGGAAGCAAATAGTTATATAGAAAAATACAACCTAGCACCATCCACAGGTCAGATATGAATGTCATTTAAGTAATAATATGCACAATTAATTTTAATCTTAACAAAGTTAC
Organism: Vulpes lagopus; assembly: GCF_018345385.1. Classification (NCBI taxonomy): domain Eukaryota; kingdom Metazoa; phylum Chordata; class Mammalia; order Carnivora; family Canidae; genus Vulpes; species Vulpes lagopus. Next base: position 119,821,637 of record NC_054824.1, on the reverse strand, counting down.
CATACAACCTAACCACATTAAGAACCTGAGAGAGGAATGTGTGTGTGCATGGAGGGAATGGGCTAGAAGTAGAAAAGAAAGCTGAATTCTCATCTTCACAGTTAAATTACCAAAAGATTACTCCTAAAACATAAAAATCAAGAAGAAAACAATAGAAGTATGTTATTGGAAGATGTGGAGGTAAACATTTGAAGAAAATCAACTGAAAGAGGTGAAAATAGTTGCCCCTGAAGGATGAGTCAACAGAACTGAGATAGGAATGTTTTTCATAATGAACCTTGTATAATTATTTTTTGCCTTTAAATTCCCTTTAAAACTACATTTAAAATTTTAGTTTTAAAAAAACTAAATAATTAAATGAAGAAAAAATTAAGTATAATAAAATGTAAATCTGCTTGAATATAAAAAATATTTAGTACTTTGATATCTGAAACAAATTATTTGTGATATATCTCACAATCATGAAACCACTGTGTTACACTGCCACAAATGACATCTCCCTAATAACTGAAATGCCACATGAGCTCCTTGGATTATGATGTTGTGCCACTCCAATTACAATCTCTGGGCCAGCACTGAACATCCTGTTGGTGCCAGTATGGTAAATAACAAAGCCAATGAATGACTAACTAGAACTAAAATGGCCCACCTAAAATACGGCTTGTGTGAGTGATAAAATAAACTATTAAGATTTACAAAATGCATGACCTCTAGTTTATCTGCATTATAAACTAAAAATAGTCAACTTTCACTGGAAAAGGTTTAGATTAAATGTTTTGAGAAGAGGTATAGAACACTGCTTATAAAACTTATTAAAAGATATTTAAAAGACATGGTATGAGGACATTTCCATGAGAAATGGGAAAGGACAATGATCACTCAAAAACTTAAATGTAAAAAAAATAATAAAAATTTAAATTAAAAAAAACTTAAATGTAAATTTTGTCAATTATAAATTTAAAAGGTCACAGTGTTAAAATAAGAAAATCTCATTATCTTTTAGAAAAGTACTTGAAGAATGATGTCCAGTGTTGTCTTTAAAATACCTGAGAAAAACAAAGGAGGACTACATGAAGCACATGTGGAAAAATCCCAATAATTATTGAACTGTGTGATGTTCATTATACTATGTGATTTTTGTGTATGCTTCAAATAATTTTTAAAATGCTCACATCCACATCTGGTCTTTTTAGCAAATCTTCCACTTTAGCAACATCCCCATTGGCAGCAGCTTTAACTAATTCTTCATTGAGGTCACCAGATTCTTGGGTTTCAAATAATTTCTTCAAGAGTTGAGAGAGTCTTTCTGTAAAGCATCAAATAAAGTGGCTAACATAGGAGAATCTCAAACCTTAATTACTAACAGACAAGCATTACTCACATATCTGTAACATATACTTTTCCTTTTTTATCATTGCTATCATTAACGTTATTTTTGTACTATACTACAGATATTACTCATGCAAGTTTTAATTACCGTATCAACCTGCATTAAATTCTAACCTGTAAGTATTCCCAGTTTTCTCCAATTAATGTATTTCAAGGTATAATTTCAGAAAAAGTAGAGCATTACATACAAATAACAATTCAAGATTTAGCAGTCATACCAAAGATAATCACAAATGAACACACTATCATGGGAGTATCAGAACAATACAAACTTCCTTTCAGGTTTTAACATACCACATTGATTCTTGGAGCTCAATGCTACAGACCATAGAAGAAATCAATAAATCAATGATTATGATTCAAAAGCAATGTAATCCCTATAATATGCGGGGAAATGTCTTAGGGACAAATCAACTTTCTGTTGAAAATGGTCATCTAAATGTTAACATACTTCAACAGGTGTCACCTGATTCGTACGGACTAAAACAAAAAAAGAACTAGGGATATATTTACATAGACTCTTTCATAAGATTTTTTTTTTCTAAGTAGCATTAATCAGTAGAGAAACTACCCAGCAGTTCTATTCCTTAATTCCTGGATCTACTTAGTGGAAAGCAATCACAAAGTGAGGCAGAGGACCAACACCAAGTCCACATTATTTGATCAGGATATTAACTATGTCTCATTCTTTGAATCTGTAGGTAGTCAGCCCGCTGTGATGTCATCTAACCTCAAGGTAAGAAATAAATACCACCTGATTTAAATTTTAAGCACACTAGCAAATTACATCAGGAAAGAAGAGACAGCAACATAGTAGAAGAAAGCAATATAAAATTAGGTTGGCAGTCACCCAATGTTCTCCTTTACTTTCTTAAAATTTAGTTATAGCTCTACCTTCTTTTCTGAATGACAATACACAGTAACTTAAAATTTGTTCTAGTATGAATTGAGGCTCTGGATATATAGCTGGAGCACAGGGAGGGAACACTGTCATGAGTCTACCCAATCGTCCACCTTATTCACATTTCAAAATGATTTTCTACTTATTATACATTTATATATGTATAATAATCAGTATCAAATACTAAGAAAAAAATATGGCTGGTATATAAAAATATCCAGGAAGAAAGCCTTCTGCTAGCAATAATGTTGAAAATAAAAAGAGAAAAAAGCAGTCTAAGAAAGTCATGTTTCTTGGCAGAAGTTCCAACTAAAAAGTACAACATTGAATTTCAGTTATCTCAGATTTGATGTGGAAAGCCCTTGATATGGCACCCAAGAAAAAGTACCTATTTATGGAAATTTTCCAGAGTATACCTCAGCCAGAACAAAAACTATTCATTATATGGAAAAAAAAAAACCCTTTAGCGAAAGTGTAAATGTTAGTTAACATTCAAGTGAGGTCATGTGATTTGGGAGAAAACTAAGAACACACATCATTAGCTGTACGTGATAATCAAGGAATTAATGAAGGTTCTAATGTAAACCATATTACTTTTAGAGACCCAACAATACGAGATGCCTAGGTGGCTCAGTGGTTGAGCATCTTTGGCTCAGGGTGTGATACTGAAGTCCCGGGATCAAGTACTGCATCGGGCTCCCTGCGGGGAACCTGCCTCTCTCTCTCTGTCTCTCATGAATAAATAAATAAAATCTTAAAAATAAATAAATACCCAACAACACAAACATACCACCAGATGCATTGCTAATGGCTGATCCTGCAGATGCCACCTTGGAAACTGCTGCTGGATTATATGTCCAAGATGTTCCACAAACTTCCACCTTTAAATCACTGTCTGAATAAATCTGCTGTACTCGGCCAACTTTACCTAAAGTCTTTCAAAAGAAAAAAAAAAAATCAGTTCATGTTCCCAAGTCTAAAGTACATACCATAAAGAAATCAATCATCAGTTCCTACATGTTTAAAGTATTAATTTTCCTTTGCTCCTAATGAAGAAATTGTTAAAGGACAACATATTCAAATGGGTTATTTGTTAGTTGCAAACTTTAAAGAGTATCTTTAAAAAATATTTTCATCAACAAAGCCACTATACTTCCACAAGAATATAAAATCAAAAATAAATAAATGAAAAACAAATGAGTCTATCATTCATAAGAAGTCACAATATTTTGCTTTTTGATATCTAACCTTTTAACTCCATAATATCTTACATCTTGAGAATTTGTAAATCAAGTAGTCCAAAAGTCATCATCAATCTAGCCTAAAAAAAATAAAATCTGATTTCTAAAACAAACTATACTTGAACCAAAAAGGGAATCAATATTCATTCCAAGACAAAAGAATATAGTACCATTATGTATGGGAAAAGAGGATGCCTGGGTGGCTTACTTGGTTAAGCGTCCAACTTGATTTCAACTCAGATCATGATCTCAGGGTTGTGGGATGGAGCCTTGTGTGGGGGCTCCGTGCTCAGCAGGGAGTCTGCTTGAGATTCTCTCCTTCTCCCTCTGTCCCTTCTCCCCATGCACTCTCTCTCTAAAATAAATAAATAGGGGATCCTTGGGTGGCTTAGTGGTTTAGCACCTGCCTTCAGCCCAGGGCGTGATCCTGGAGTCCCAGGATCAAGTCCCACATCGAGCTCCCTGCATGGAGCCTGCTTCTCCCTCTGCCTTTGTCTCTGCCTCTCTCTCTGTCTGTGCCTCTCATGAATAAATAAATAAATAAAAATCTAAATAATAAATAAATAAAACAAAATAAAATAGATCTTTTTTTAAAAATGTATTTATATTCTTGAGGGCAACTGGGTCCAGAACACAATCAACAGCAACTCTTACCATGTGGCAGGTACTGTTCTAAGAGCTTTAAACAAATTAACTCACCTAACATACATAACCCAGAAAGTAAAGTGCTTATTATTAGCCCCAATTTCAAATTCCAGTCTAAAACCCATTCTCTTAAGCACAACAGGATAGCAAATCACAACACTAGAAAACTGGTAAAGAACAGTGATAAGATCTTACTTCCTAACATAAAGTAGACTGCCGCTCAGTGTTTTATCCTTTACCCTCTCCACAGCATTTGACCCCAAATACTTGAAACTATTCCCTTGATTTCCAGATGACAGTCTAACCTTTCTGCCTGTTCCTTCTCTTTCTCTACTCCCTGGCTTCTTGTCCTCTTTCAGATTCCTAAATCTATTCACTCACCCAAATTTTATTCCTTAGTTTTTTACTCTTCTTCCTTAAAAGTTTAATCCACTTTGACAACTATCACCTTATTTTGAAAAACTCCAAAATATACATCTCTAACTTTATTTATCCCTCTCCCTGCCCTCTTACATCAATTTTAACTTCTAATTAGACATTTTCTCTTGAAATTTTCCATTATCTCAAACTCTGAGGCTGCATTCTTTGTTTTTTTCCCCTTAAGTGCTTTTTGGTTTTTTTTAAAGATTTTATTTGTTTATTCATGACAGACACACACACACACACACACACACACAGAGAGAGAGAGAGACAGACAGACAGACAGACAGACAGAGGGAGAAGCAGGCTAGGGAGCCGGATGTGGGACTCGATCCCAGGTCTCCAGGATCACACCCCGGGCTGAAGGTGGCGCTAAACCGCTGAGCCAGAGGGGCTGCCCTCCCCTTAAATGTTTAATTGTGGAAAGTCTAAAACATACAAAAGTACACAATAGTATTTTGAATCTGTACCCATCAACTATTTTTAACAATTTTCAGCTCATGGCCAATCTTGTTTTCCCCTACCTATTCTCCCTTCCTGTATTATTAATCATGTAAACTTTTTTTAAAAAACAAAACTACAATACTACTACCAACCCTTCCCAAATTATCAATTAATTCTGTGATATCATAAAATACCAGCATTCAAATTTCCAATTGCCTCATAAATGGTAAATTTTTTCAGTCTGCTTAAATGAAGTTTCAAATAAAGTTTATACATATATTTTTCTTTCCCAGTTATTTGTTGAAGAAACAGGGTTATTTGTCCTATGAAGTTTCTTACAATCTCAATTTTGCTATTGGTATAATTAATAAGTTCATCTGTCTCTGCATTTGTTTGATAAGGAGCACTCCAAGTTGGCTGCTGGATCCTTTTAACATGATCTAGAAATCTTTGATAGCTTCATTGCTATCTGTTCTGAGGCTCATCTTGTTCACTTCCTGACAAAGAGCTAGAATTAGCCACTTCTCCAAGACTGTTTCTTTACAGAGGGAAAGGCTATTTCAAGACTGTAATCTGGGCACGAAGGCTGGTTACTGTTACTAGAATGGTTATTGTTTCTAGGTCTTTTCATGGGCAGAGCTAGGAAATAGTGATGGGAGGATGTTTTGTCTTAAAGATAAAATAAATCATAAGTAAAAACACTTTTCCAATTCAAACTCAAGACTACAGGGTTTTCTGTAGCCTCTTTTATGTTACATCTGTATCTCCTTTTCCTACTCTGATCATTCTGGCTCTCAAGGTCACCAGGGATAACAGAATTAAAATTACCATATAACTCACTTGTTTTTTTGTCATCTCACACATACAACAATCTCAGGATAATAATACTATCACAAACAATAAGATCTCTAAAAATTGTTAAAAACTGCTTTTTATATGCAGTTTAGAGTATATTCTTAAAAAGACACAAAGACAAATTACTGTGTTTCAAAATTACTTGTACTTTTCTCTCTGTATGGTTATGCCAATAAGATACACATTTAGGTTTACTTACTTCATTTTACTTTCCACTTTAAGGAATTTAATTTTGCTTTATAATTACGTAAAATATTTATGTGGCTTCAAATCAAATCTATAAAACAAGACATATTCAAAGACATTTTCCTTCTACCTTTATTCCCTATACTACATTCCTTTTTTAGATATGAAACACGGTTTAAAAAAAAAAAACATGTTTTTTAACTTAATGGTTAATCCTTCCACCATTTGCTTTCTTTCCACATAAACTCTGCATTGTCCTAATAGTTATATTTATAATAATATTAATATATAATTTATATACATATAAAACTTTATCCCTCTTTAAAAAAAAGAGTCAGAGTGTTTGAGTGAGTCAACTCGTTCCCCAGTATGTACAATACTGAAATTAGTCACTCATGGTCTTACCCTTACCTTCTTTCTCCTTCAAGATTTTGATTTAAAATAATAGTATTTAGTTCCAGTGAATAACTAAAAGGCAATCAGCTTACTAAACTTTCCATATGCTCCCTTCATTCCCACTCCATTTTTTGACAGTTGTACTTAATCTGTGTTGATAGAGCATATAACCATTATATAGACCCTACCCCTTCAACTATCATTTAATCTTAGTTCAACGAATACATACATATTTAATGATCACTATCAGCCCCTTCGGTTGATCTCTCTCCCGACATCTTGGTTGCCTGAGACATTTTCTAATAGATTAATCAGAAAAAGCTAATGGGAACAAGATTCTCTGAATTCTTAATTGTTCATATCAATTTGTAGGCTTTATACTTTAAAGTCAGCTTGGTTATATATAAAACTCTTAGCTTTCAGTTTTGTTCCTTGAATACATTAAATGTTATTTTATTTGAAATCATAAAGCACTGAGACCAGATTTTCTTTCCTTTATAAGTAAAACTTGACCTTTTTTCCTAGATATCAAAGAATTTTTTTCTTTTCCTGAAGATTCAGTTATTTTATCAGAATATGGTTCAGTGTTTTGTGTTCTCAGTTTTCCCAGGTATGCAATGGGTCCTTTTCATATTTAGCTTTAAATCTTTTAATTCGGGGACTTTTCTGGAATCGTAAATTACTGCAGTTGTTTAATTGCTTTGCTTTGGCTTTTGTCTTTCCTTTTCCACAAGGACTCCTAATATACATCTATTAGATGCTCTATATCTGTCACTTTACCTGAAATACTTTCATCTTTTTTAAGTTTTTTCCCCCTTTTTACCTTTTGTTCTTCTTAGGGCATTACCTGTCATATTTATTTGATCTGTGTTGTGTCAAGCTTACTCATTTTTCTGAAATTATCTTCCTTTTCTTTTTAATTCTTTCCTAAGTTCTATTACCTCATTTCTAATCATGATCCATTTTCTTCATTCATCTTTTATCATTCTGTTAGCTCATTTTGAATCATTAGATTTTAGTTTTTTGTGCATATCTTTCTAGTGTACTTTCATTTGTCTATAAAGAAGTTATGCTATTCCTTACTGTCTTTTTTTCAGTAATAACTGTGTATTGGGATCTGATTATGATCCCTTCCAACTTTTATCTTTCCTTTGCCCCGACTGTCTCTATCCTAAAAATTTAGTTTCGACTCTCAGCACTCTCTACTTAATGGAGGGCTCTGCCCAGGAAGAGCACTATGGCTGGTTAGTTTTGAGTGTTTACAGACCCAGGTTGCTCCAACTCCTTCAAACTTTAGCATGGACCTATTACCCTCACCCCAAAATGTAGTTTGCAAGAACCCTCCCCAGGTCAGCTATCATTTCCACATAGTCTACCTACACTAGCTAATGAATACTTGTTAACTATGCTGGAGCACCCCTGTTCTCAGTGCCAGCCAATGCTCCATTCTCTCTGCTGCCAGACAAACAGCTGTTGACTTAGGAGCAGTCAGTGTTTTGTCACTACTCATTCATATATTAGGGTTCGACAGGCTACTCTGTTACCTGGTTTTGATATAGATATTTGTGGCTTTCTATTTTTTGGGTATGCTAATCTAGTTGTTGACTATTTTTCTCAAAATTATTTGGGAATATTAAAATTCTATGCCACCACCACTGGAATCCCAGAATTCTCCTCTAGAAATAATCTACAGGTTTTGCTTATATAGCAGCCTACTACGGGAGATAAACGATTTAGGCTTAGAAGTAAAACAGGGGATCCCTGGCTGGCTCAGCGGCTTGGCACCTGCCTTTAGCCCAGGGCGCGATCCTGCAATCCTGGGATCGAGTCCTGCGTCGAGCTCCCAGCATGGAGCCTGTTCTCCCTCTACCTGTGTCTCTCTCTCCCTCTCTCTCTCTCTGTGTCTATCATAAATAAATAAATAAATAAATAAATAAATAAATAAATAAATAAATAAATCTTTTTTAAAAAAAAAACAAAAAGAAGTAAAACAGATTTGGGTTCTAATTTCAGCTCAGACTCTTAGCTCTGATTTCCTCATCCTTAAAACAAAGAGGTCATACCACCACCTGTTTATAATATTCCTAGGACAAATAGTCTGCATATGTATATATGTGTGTACACATGTATATGTGTGTGCATGTATGTATATATTCATCATTTAGCACAGTGCTTAGAATAACTGGGCACTCCAAACACATAAGCGGCTATATATAAGATGTCACTCCTAAGGGGAAAAAACAAAAACACCTTGACCTAAAAAAAAAAAACAACCTTAAAATGGTGTATATAGCTCCTATGAAAGTACATCAAAAGATTACATTTAGGTAACACTATACTATAGTGAGGCTTAAAGACAATCAATACTTTTTTTTAACCAAGTTTGATATCAAAAGCAAAAAAGATCATATACAAATTAATTTTTTAGACAAAAATAAAGATTCTAAAATACAGCTCCTGTAAAACATACAGCTATCACTTAGTCGCTATCTAACTAAAGCAAAAAAAAAAAACGTCAGCAGCATCTGCAAACTATGAAATGTCTTCAAATGAAAACACCATAACAATAGATTTCTTTTTGTTTCATTCACTATTACATCCTTGAAGCCTAATAGCCACATTGTTTGTATGAAAATATCTGCTGAAGGAGTAAGGCATACATGAAGGAAGGGAGGGGGCACTGGAAAGGATGAGAGGGGGCAGAGGGTTAGATGAGCCAGGAGATGGGGCTAGACAGGAAGAGGAGCTGCTAACCAGGACAGGGCACCAGACAACACAGCAGGGTTGGCGGGATGAGACATGAAGATGGATGGGAGGGGAGGTATTTGGTACAAGGAGGAGGCACTGAATGGGATGGGACTAGAAGAACAGGAGAGGACAAGTTCTGTGACTGGATGAGACAGGAGCAGGGGTAGCAAAGTGGAGGACTAAATAGGAGGACACAGCAAAGTGAGAGGAAATGGAATATAGGGCAAGTAAGTATGGGAGGACAGCAGGAAGAACAGAAGAGCAAGGTATAGATGGAGAAAGAAGATGGATGCAAAGTGGGAAGAACAAATTTTTCTGTTGTTGCTGAAGATTTGGTGAAAAATGTATTAAATGAATAAATTACATATTAAACTGTAACTCTTTGGGAGGAAAGCCACCTCAGAAGGCACACATTCAGAGTTGTTCTTTCACTCTTTGAGTTTTAGAGAGGCAGACCGCCAAGTGAGGAAAGCAGCAGTGGTCTAGCACTGCTAGTAACTGGATGAGCAGCACGTACCTCTCATTCTGGGGTTAAGTATCAGGAAAGTCTCTGTTGCCTTCTACCTACATTTCAATCTCCACTAACAAGTCTTGCAAAAACTATTAACTGTAGCCATATTTGGACCTTCCTGGGCTAATTTAGCTGGAATAAATTAGAAAATAAAAGGCATTAAGTATGCCTAGCTGCCAGTGAAGAATACAATTCTCCAAGGAATATACTAATTTAGTTTCCAAAATTAAGGTATTTTTTTTAAAAAACTACTAAAGCATAATATAATTCCTAGTCTAAAACTATATTATTCCGAGTCTTAAACTATTTTAGATATACTTACTGGGAGCATAGCTTCAGCCCATTCTCCATGTCCTCTCTGTAGAAGTTTGATTCTTTCCAGATCGTAACAAACTTGTACAAGATCACCCACTTGAAACTGTGAGGTACCTCCTTCTGCACCCTGAGCAGCATCTCCACTTCGGACAATGTTTGCTTTAGTGAGAACAGCAGGATTGAAGGTCCACCTAAAAATCAAGCCAAAACTCAAAATGGGTAAGTTTACTTAATTTTAATACAACTTTCTTAAATACTGAAGGGAAAAAAATCCTGTAACACATCAACAGAGTAAAGCAATCCTTTGCAATGACATCCTGAATTATAGGTATTTCTTTTTATAATTTTATTATCTGAATTTAAGAAAAGGCTTAGCTGCAATAAAATGATATACTTCTGTCTAGTTTAACTTGCATGTTTTAAAAATTATTATAAGGGTGCTTGGGTGGCTCAGTTAAGCGTCTGCCTTCAACTCAGGTCATGATCTCAGGGTCCTGCAATCAAGCCCTGCACAGGGCTCCTTACTCATTGAGGGGTCTGCTTCTCCCTCTCCTTCTGGCCCTCAACTCCCAAACCTCCCTGTTGCTCCTGCTCTGTCTCACTCTCTCTCAAATAAATAAAAATATTTTTTAAAATTGTTATACAATACACACTCATTGTTAAATACTAAAACATTTCAGAAACATAAAGTGAAAGTGAAATTTCTACTTCATACAAACAGACCTGGATCAGCATTCCCTATCCCACTACTAACCACTATTAATATCATTGTGGTGCCAACCACACTTCAATTAAAAAAAAAAGTCTAATGAAATCAGGACAAAAATATCCCACTGTGTATCCCCGAGATTTTCTTTTAGTGAGCTAATATTTATAATGTAGACAGACAGTTGTTTCCTTTTTCACAAACAGGAGATTTTATAAGTATCTCTTCTTCAGTGTCATAGATATAAATCAACTTTTTTCAATTCAATGGCTACAGTAGTCCATTGCAATGTTATACACTAATGCATTTAGCCATTCTCCTACTATCATTTAAAGTATTTTCAAGGGATGCCTAGGTGGTTTAGCGGTCGCACAGCTGCCTTCAGCTCAGGTCGTGATCCCAGGATCCAGGATCAAGTCCCGCATCGGGCTCCTACGAAGAGCCTGCTTTTCCCTCTGCCTATGTCTCTGCCTCTCTCTCTCTCTCATGAATAAATAAATAAATCTTTTAGAAAATAAATAAATAGGGGATCCCTGGGTGGCTCAGCGGTTTGGCGCCTGCCTTTGGCCCAGGGTGCGATCCTGGAGTCCCGGGATCGAGACCCACGTTGGGCTCCCGGCATGGAGCCTGCTTCTCCCTCCTCCTGTGTCTCTGTCTCTGTCTCTCTCTCTCTCTATCATTCATAAATAAATAAATAAATAAATAGTCAATAAATAAATAACAAATAAATAATAAAGTATTTTCACTATTACAAACAATACTTTAAAGAGCATCCCTATATGTACATCTTTGTGCACATGGGGTCAGCGTTTCATTAGTGATTCTTAAAAAGCCACTGGATCACAGTATGCATTTGTTTATAATTTCAATAGAGCCAAACTGCCCTAGAGAGTGACCATTTCACCATACCATTAATAATCTCATGGGTAAAAATTGTATCTAGTTTTAACTGGTCACACATGGGTATTTCACATAATTGTAATCACCGTCTCAAAACAAATCTGAACTCTGATTTCTTCTTTGCTGCACATAAGCATTTTTCTATGTTGCTACCATCTTTATAACCATCATTTTATTGACTACTTAATATTTTATAAAATAGACGTACCACAACATATAACACATTTCCCCCAGTCTTACTACATCACTCCATAGAAGAAAGGTTCCCCAAATAAGCTTTTACGATATGGCATATTATTCCCCCTCCCCTTAATTCAAATGGTCATCAGCATATAAATAACTCTGAGAGATCATAACATATAAAAACTTATTAAGTTCCCATAATCAAGTAAACTTTTATTTCTAAAGCAACCACAAAGAGAAAGAAGTGCCTCTACCAGTTAAGAATAAAAATCAGATATGCCAGGCGCCTGAGTGGTTTAGTCAGTTAAGCACCTGCCTTCGGCTCAGGTCATAATCCCAGAGTCCTGGGATCAAGCAGCGGGTTGGGCTCCCTGCTCAGTGGGGAGCCTGCTTCTCTCTCTCTCCCTCTGCCCCTTCCCCTGCTCACATTCTCTCACACTCTGCTCTCTTTCCCAAATAACTAAAATCCTTAAAAAATATATCAGATATGCAAACATTCCTTTTTAGCCTTACAATCACAGAGCTTTTTCCCCTGTTCCCAATACTCCAATATTTATTAGACCTATTACAGCTTGAACACACCACTACTTCTTCCAGTCCTTCCCTTTGTCTACGGTGCTTCCCTCCCTGATGGACATGGACTCCATCTTTTAAACTTGCTCCAAAGGTAACTTTCTCTCACTGAAGTTTCTTCTGATTTGCCTCACTGAAATTAGCACTCTTCTTTTGCACCTTCAGAATACCCTGAATACTCATCTATCATGACTACTCACAACATTTTAATGCAGTTATTTCTGGTTTTGTCTACCAAAACCAAAAGGGAAACCCCTTCAAAGCAGGGGACCACAGGGTGGGTGCCTGAATGAGTCAGTCAGTTAAGCGCCTGACTTCAGCTCTGGCTCATGATCTTGGGGTCCTGGGATTGAGCCCCATGTCAGGCTCCCTATTCAGAGGGGAGCCTGTTTCTCCCTGTCCTCCCCACTCATGCTCTTGGTCATACCTCTTTGTGTATCTCTCTCATGTAAATATCTTTAAAAAGAAAAAAGCAACAAAAAAAAATTATTTTCTAGAATTCAAATATCAAGTCACCATTAACACTATTAACACTATTAACACATTGCCTGAGAAAGAATTTCGACCAAGAATTTGGCAAGTAATAATCCCAATTTAACATTTCCTAACAACAAACAAGGTAACACGAAATGTTAGTAAAAAGTAACACTAAACGTTTACACACTAATCTAAACTTAAGATTGTTTTCTGGGATCCCTGGGTGGCGCAGCGGTTTGGCGCCTGCCTTTGGCCCAGGGCGCGATCCTGGAGACCCGGGATCGAATCCCACGTCAGGCTCCCGGTGCATGGAGCCTGCTTCTCCCTCTGCCTGTGTCTCTGCCTCTCTCTCTCTCTCTGTGACTATCATAAATAAATAAATTTAAAAAAAAATGTTTAAAAAAAAGATTGTTTCCTTCCCTATTTATTAACAGCTTTGAGATCTAATTCCTATACCATGCAATTCACTAATTTAAAGTGTTAAACTCAGGGGTTTTAGTATATTCAGTCTTGTACACCCGAGTATTATCTAATTTCATTTTCATCACCACAAAGACACTCCAAAACATTAGTTGTTGATCCACATTTACCCCTCACCGCAGCCCTTAACAACTAGTAATATATTTCATTTCTACATTTTTGTCTATTCTGGATATTTTATATAAATCACATAATCTGTGACCTTTTTTGACTGGCTTCTTTCACTAAGCATAATACTTTCAAGATTTATCTATGTTGCAGCACATGTCAGTATTCCATTCTTTTTTATAGCTGAATAATAGTCCATTATATTGATACATATTTTGTTTATCCATTCATCAGTTAATTGACATGTGGGTTGTTCCATATTTTGGCTGTTATGAGTAATGCTTTTATAAACATTCACATATAGGTTTTTGTGTGGACACATGTTTTCAGTTATCTTGAGTATAAACCTAAGTGTGGACCAGCTGGATCATATGCTAACTCTAACATTTTGAGGATCTACCAAACTGTTTTCCAAAGCATCAAGACCACTTCACATTCCTACTATCAACGTATAAGGATATGGTTCTAATTTCTCCACACCCTCACCAACACTTTAATTATATACTTTTTTTAATTCTAGCCATTCTAGTTTGTGAAGTGGTATTTCATTGTGGTTTTAAATTACATTTCCCCAGTAACTAATAATGTTGAGCATATTTTCATAGGTGTTAACTCCTACCTCCTACTGTGACTGTATTAAGAAATTGGACCTTTAAGGAAATAATTAAGATTAAATGAGGTCATAAAGGTGGGGCACTAATCCACCAGGACTGAGGTCTTTATAAGAAGAGGAAGAGATGTGGGAAATGTCTTTCTCTGAGCATGTACAGAGAAGAGGCCATGTGAGGACATAGTAGGAAGGCAACCTTCTACAAGCCAGGAAGTAGTCTCAACAGAAACCAACCTTGATGGAACTTTGAACTTGGACTTCCAGCCTCCAGAATGGTAAGAAAATTAATTTCTGTTGTTTAAGCGACTCAATCTGTAGTATTTTGTTACAGCAACTTTAGCAAACTAACACAATGCACTTATTGGTCATCTCCATATTTTCTTTGGAAAAATGTCTATTCAAATCCTTTGCCCATTTTTTAAATGAGTTGTTTTTTATTGATAAATTATAAGAGTTCTTTATATATTCTAGATACAATTTCCAAATCAGACATATGATTTGCAAATATTTTTTCCTATTCCATGGTGGTCTTTTCACTTTCTTGATAGTTTCCTTCAAACACAAAATTTCCAATTTTGATGATATCTAATTTACTCACTTTTTCTTTGATTGATTGTTTTGCTTTGGAGGTCACATGTGAGAAACTATCATCTAATCCAAGGTCACACAGATTTATACTAATGTTTTGTTCTAAAAATTCTATAGTTTTAGTTCTTACATTTAGGCCTGTGATCCATTTTTTATGTCCTATTTCTATATGGTGTGTAGCAGGGGTCCAATTTCATGCTTTCCATGTTGATAACTAGCTGACTCAACACTGTTTTCTTTTCATTGCAGCTTTATTTATTTATTTGAGGTATAACTGACATATAACATTATATAAGGTGTACAACATGATCAGATATTTGTATGAATTTAAGGTGTACAACATAATGATCAGATATTTGTATGAGTATACCTCATTTTATTGCACTGCATAGATAACGATGTTTTTATAAATCAAAGGTTTGTGGCAACCTTGTGGGAGCAAGGCTATTGATGCCATTATTCCAACAGCATTTGTTCAATTCCTATCTATCACATTTTAGTAATTCTCAGTTTTCAAAATTTTTCATTATATCTGTTATGATGATCTGTGACCAGTGATCTTTGTTTTTGTTTGTTCTTTTGTTGTGATCAGTGATCTTCAATATTATTCCAATTGCTCGGGGAACCACAAACCATACCCATATAATACAGAGAAGTTAACCTATAAATGTGTTTGCCTGCTACAAAAACCAGAAGTTTATCATCTTTTTCTCTCCTCCAGTCTCCCTATTCTCTGAGAACAACAATACTGAAATTAGGCCAATTAATTACCCGACGATGGCCTCTTGTGTTCACATGCAATGAAGAAAGTCTTATTGCTGAAATGGAGACAGTATGAGTAGAAGATCAAACCAGGGATCCCTGGGTGGCGCAGCGGTTTGGCGCCTGCCTTTGGCCCAGGGCGCGATCCTGGAGACTCGGGATCGAATCCCACATCAGGCTCCCGGTGCATGGAGCCTGCTTCTCCCTCTGCCTGTGTCTCTGCCCCTCTCTCTCTCTCTCTCTCTCTCTATCATAAATAAATAAATAAATAATAATAAAAAAATCAACAGAAGATCAAACCAGCTGCAATATCCTGTTAAAGTAAAGCCTAACCTGAGCAAAACCCTGATTGTCTTTAATTCTGTGAAGGCTGAGAGAGGAAGCTGCAGGAGAAAAGTCTGAAGCTAGCAAAGCGTGGTTCATGAGGTTTAAGGAAAGAAGCCATCTCCATGACATCAAAATGCAAGGTGAAGCTGCAAGTACTGTTACAGAAGTAGCAGCAAGAGGGGCACCTGGATGGCTCAGTGGTTGAGCGTCTGCCTTCAGCTCTGGTCGTGATCCTAGGATCCTGGATCGAGTCCTGCACAGGCACCTCACAGGAGCCTCCCCTGGAGCCTGCTTCTCTCCCTGCCTATATCTCTGCCTCTCTTTTTCTGTGTGTCTCATGAATAAACCTATAAAATCCTTAAAAAGAAAAAAAAAGTTGCAGTAAGTGATCCAGAAGATCTTGGTAAGGTAATTCATGCTAAACAACAGATTTTCAATATAGACAAAACAGCCTTCTATTGGAAGAAGATGCTATCCAGACTTCTCACAGCTAAAGAGAAGTATCAATGCTTCAAAGCTTTTAAGGACACACTGACTTTCTTGTTAGGGGCTAATGCAGCTGGTGGCGTTAGCTGAAGCCAATGTCATTGACCATTCTGAAAATTAGGGCCCTGAAGAATTATGCTAAATCTACTCTGCCTGTGCTCTATAAAAGGAATAATAAAAAAATAAAAATAAATTTTAAAAAAATTTTTAAAAAGGAATAATAAAGCCTGTATGACTGCATGTTTGTTTACAATATGGCTGACTGAATATTGTAAGCCCACTGATGAAACCTACTACTCAGGGAAAAAAAAAAATCCCTTAGAAATTTTATTGCACTGACAATGCATATGGCCAACCCCATTGTAATGGAGATGTACAATGAGATGAATGCTGTTTTCATGCCTGCTAATATAATGTCCATCCTGCAGACCATGGATTAAGGAATACTTTTGGCTTTCAAATCTTAGAATTTAAAAAATACCTTTTGGGGGGCACCTAGGTGGCTCAGTTGGTTAAGTGTCCAACTCTTGATTTCGCCTCAAGTCATGATCCCAGGGTTGTAAGACTCTGCCAACATGGAGTCTATTTGGATTCTCTGTCTCCCTGTGCCCCTGTCCCCTCCCCTCATCCTCTCTCCCTCTAAAATAAGTAAATCTTCAAAAATAAAATATAAACAAAAATTAAATGAAAAATAAATAAAAATAAAAGTACATTTTTGTAAGGCTGTATATCATAGTGATTCCTCCAATGGAATTTGGCAAAGTAAATCAAAAATCTTTGGGAAAGGATTTGCCATTCTAAATGCCATTAAGAACATTCGTGATTCATGCAAAGAGGTCAAAATATCAATTGTAATAACAGGAGTTTGGAGGAAGTGGAGTGAAACCCTCATGGATGATTTTGAGGGGTTCCAGACTTCTCTTGAGGTATGGAAGGAAGTCACTAGAGATGTGGTGGAAATAACAAGAGAACTAGAATTAGAAGTGGAACCTGAAGATGTGACTGCATTGCTGCAATCTCATGATAAAACTTTCACAAATGAGGAGTTGTTTCTTATGGATGAGTAAAGAAAGTGGCTTCTTGAGAAGGAATTAATTCCTAGTAAGGATGATGTGAAGACTGTTGAAATGACAACAAAGGATTTAGAAATTACATAAATTTGGTTTACAGGGCAAAAGCAGGCTTTGGGAAGACTAATTCCAACTCTGAAAGAAGTTCTACTGTGGGTCAAACAGCACTGCATGCCACAGAGTCAATCAGTGCAGCAAACGTCATTGCTGTCGTAAGAAACTGCCAAAGCCACACCAATCTTCAGCAACTACCACCCGGATCAGGCAGCAGCCATAGACATTAACATGAGCACCGAAAGATTACAACTCACAGAAAGCTCAGATCATAATTAGACTTTTTTAGCAATAAAGTATTTAAAGTATAATCGCACATTTAATAGACTACAGTATTGTAAAAATAAATTTTAAATGTTAAATTTAAATGTTATTGTATAAATATAACTTCTATACACATGGGGAAACCAAAACTTCATTTTACTTGTCTTGTTTTTTTTTTTTTTTTTGACTTGTCTTGTTACAGTGGTCTAGAACGGAATCTACAATATCTGCAAGCTATGCCTGTATATATTGTCAGCATCATTTACTGAAGAGACTATTCTTTCCCATTGAATTGAGTTGGACCCTTGTCAAAAAAATCAAATTATTTTTTTTTTAATATTTTATTTATTGGGATCCCTGGGTGGCGCAGCGGTTTGGCGCCTGCCTTTGGCCCGGGGCGCAATCCTGGAGACCCGGGATCGAATCCCACGTCGGGCTCCCTGCATGGAGCCTGCTTCTCCCTCTGCCTGTGTCTCTGCCTCTCTGTCTCTCTCTGTGTAACTATCATGAATAAATAAAAATCTTTAAAAAAAATTTTATTTATTTACACGAGACACACACAGAGAGAGGCAGAGACATAGGCAGAGGGAGAAGCAGGCTCCTGGTGGGGAACCCAATGCACCACTTAATCCCAGGACCCCGGGATCACGCCCTGAGCCAAAGGCAGACACTCAACCATTAAGCCACCCAGGTGCCCTACGTGTCTATCTTATGTCAGTAATATACTGTCTTGGTTACTGTAGCTTTATCATAAATTTTGAAATTAGGAAGCATGAGTCCTCCAATTTTGTTTTTCTTAAAATTGTTTTGGCTATTCTGGGTCATTTGAATTTCCATATGAAATAGAGAATTGGGATGCCAATTTCTATAAAAATAGCCACTAGGGTTTTGATACGAGCTGCCTTTAATTTGACTAGTTTGAGAAAAACTGCCATGTGTTATAGGCTGAAGTATGTCCTCCAAAAAGATATATTGAAATCCTAATCCCCAATACCTCTGAATGTGACCTTATTTAAAACAGGGTCTTTGCAGATATAATCAAGTTAAAAGGAAGTCATGCTTGATTAGGGTGGGCCATAAATCCAATGAGTGGTATCCTGATAAGTCATGTGAAATCAGCTTTGGTCATTTTCTATGTAAAAGATTTTAGAATTCTCATGAATTCAGCTAACTTCTTTCTATGTCTCTTCAGGGTTCTTTCCTCATGGATGGTTAAGCTACAAATATTGACTTGCCCAAAATAAAATAGTGGGGCTGGGGGATTGTTTATGTGGCTCTTGGTCTCAAATAATTTTATACAACTATCTGAGCCTGACCAATGAGAGACTGATTTGAATGCATTTCAAACTAAAATCTGTACCCAGGAGGAAAAAAAAAAAAAAAAGAGAGAGAGGTCACATGAAGACACAGGGACATGCAGACTCAAAGAGGAGAAGGTCATGTGGAGACAGAGGCAGAGAAATGAGTGATGCATCTATAAGCCAAGAACACCAAGGATCACCAATAATTACCAGAAGTTAAGAGAAGCATAGGACAGATTCTCCCTCAGAGCCTCTGCAAGGAATCAATCTCATCAACACCTTGACTTTAGACTTCTAGCCTTCCAAAGTTGTGAAAGAATAAAGTGCTGCTGTTTAAGCCACCCAGTTTGTGGCACTTTGTAATGGCAACTCTAGGAAACTAATACACAAGATCTGAACAATATCAGGTCTTCTGATCCATAACATGAGATATCTTTCTATTTATTTAGGTCTTCCTTAATTTCTTTCAACAATGTTTTGTAGTTTCCAGTGGACAAGTCTTGCACTATTTTTTTATTTTTTTACTCTTAAATATTTTATTTATTTACTCATGAGAGACAGAGAGAGAGAGAGAGAGAGAGGCAGAGACACAGGCAGGCTGCATGCAGGAAGCCCAATGCGGGACTCGATCCTGGGTCTCCAGGATCACACCCTGGGCAGAAGGTGGCGCCAAACCGCTGAGCCACCCGGGGCCGCCCAACTTTTTTTTTTTTTTTTTTTTTTTTTTTAAGTAATCTCTAGGGTAGCCCGGGTGGCTCAACGGTTTGGCGCGCCTTTGGCTCAGGGCGTGATCCTGGGGACCCAGGATCGAGTCCCACGTTGGGCTCCCTGCATGGAGCCTGCTTCTCCCTCTGCCTGTGTCTGTCTGTCTGTCTCTCTCTCTCTCTCTCGTGAATAAATAAATAAAATCTTTTAAAAAATAAAAATTAAAAAAAAAATAAAGTAATCTCTACAGGGGCGCTCTGTGGCTCAGTCAGTTAAGCATCTACCTTCAGCTCAGGTCATGATCCCAGAGTCACCGACTGAGCCCCACATCAGCATTCCTGTTCAGTGGGTAATCTGCTTCTCCCTCTGCCCCTCCCCCTAATCGTGCACATGTGCACATACTCTCTCTCTCAACTAAATAAAGAAAATTTTTAAAAATCTCTACATCCAGTGTGGGGCTCGGACCCAAGACCCTGAGACCAAGAGTCACGTGCTCTACCAATTGAGCTAGCCAGGCTCTCCAAGTCTTGCACTTCTTGAGCTAAACCAATTAAGTATTTTATTCTTTGTGATGCTACTATAAATGAAACTGTTTTCTTAACTTCATTTTCAAACTGTTCAGTGCTAGTATACAAAAATACAATTGACTTATCAACATTGATTTTGTATCCTGCAACTTTGGGAACTCATTTTATCAGTTAATAGTTTTTTGTGGATTCCTTAGGTTTTACTGTGTACAAGATCATGTCATCTGTGAATAAATATAGTCTAACTCCTTCTTTTCTCTTATGTCTTTCTTTTTATTGCCTAATTGTCCCTTTTTCTTGCCTAACCGTCCCTCTAGAACAATACCGAATAAAAGTGGAGAGGGCTGACATTTTTATTTTGTTCCTGTTCTTAAGGGAAAAGCATTCAATCTCTCACCAATTGGGTATGATGTTAGCTATGGGTTTTCATAGACACCCTTTACCAAGCTGAAGAAGTTCCCTATTACTACTTTAATTAGTGTTTTTATCATGAAAAAGAGTTGGATTTTGTCAATGCTTTTTCTTCATCTCTTGGTATGACCACGTGTATCCTTAAGATTTAAACACAATTAGAGCTAATTCTATACTCTTGTAAGCAACTTAACATTAATTTTCTTCATTCTGACAAGTAATTTTTCCACTGAAGAATCTCCATGAGTTAGTTTCTTTATGTATATGTAAGTAACAAAGCTTTGACAATTACTCAATTTACTGCTTTTGCTTTAAAATACAATTATACTAGTAAACTGAATATATTTTACGCCTTAAGAGCAAATAAATATATATATATATATATATATATATATATATATATATAAATTTTTCAAAAGAGCAAATAAATGAAAGGCTCCAAGAAACCTGCAACCTAGAGGTAAAACAAATCATCATTTTCAACAATAACAGGAGACCTAAACAGAAGATAGCATATGCATGGTATATATATATACCATGTAGAGCAGAGTATGAGAGCAAATAAATATAAATATATATATATATAAATTTTTTAAAAGAGCAAATAAATGAAAGGCTCCAAGAAACCTGCAACCTAGAGGTAAAACAAATCATCATTTTCAACAATAACAGGAGACCTAAACAGAAGATAGCATATGCATGGTATATATATACCATGTAGAGCAGAGTATGAGAGGAGGTTCCCAAAACACATAAACTTAGTATTTATAGGATACAGAGGAGTTAATCCAAAGAGGCAGAAAAAGGTATTCTGCATGGAGGAAGTTGTATGTGCAAAGATATAGTGAGGAAATGCAGGCAATTATACGTTGCTAATAAGGACTGGTGCATGCACACATCTGTGGCAACAAAAAGCTATGTTACCAAGAGAGGACTCTGGAAACAGGCCAGAGTTCTAATTTTATTCTTCTCATTCAAGGGTAAATTGATACAGTCCATTATGAACAAAGAACATTTTAGGTATATTTGACCTAACACTGATACAATGTATTCTGCTCCAGCAGGGGAAAAAAAGTGCACAGAACATGTATCAAAAATATATAAATTCACATACATACCACACACACACTTAAAACATTTGTTCCCCTCCACTTTACCAACATATTCTCGATTTTTATCTACTCAGAGCTAGCTTTAAGGAATCTTTAATTATAGCATATAATTTGCTTCCTCTAAGGCTCTTTCCTCTATATACTAACTTCATTTGCCATTTAAAAATTTAAAAATATCACCAACCTATTGCCACTGGGATACTGTACTACAATGTCATGATCTTCATCAATGCCACAAACAGTTCCAGTTGTAGTTAAAGTCTCAAACATGCCATCAGTCCATCCTCCATGACCGTGCTGCAAAGACTGTACAATTTCTAGGTCAAGATCTATATTTACCAGGTCACCAATCTGCAATCCACCAGGATTCCTGTTGCCATTTTGCTCACCTGTAATTGCAGAGAGTTGACAAAGGAAAACCACAGCAACATCATGCAACTGCATTATTTTTTAAAGAACAAGCTCTAGATATTTTAATCTAATCTTAAAATGTTTTGAGACTATACTTTATCAGATTCTAGAGCTAGAGAACTTAAAACTAAGAAACAAAACAATCAGACTCACAACTTAAAATAATCTGATGATTTGTAACAGCAACTGAACAAGTGTAAAATCTATTAGACTATGCAACCCTATATCAAAGTACAAAGTTCAAAAAAAAAAAGTACAAAGTTCTAGGTTTTGAAAATAGTCATTTTTCTGTATGGATGACTTGTTGGTAATCCCTGCAATAACTACACTACAATTAGACAGTTATTGAGATTCAATAAGTAACAATAGCCATAATAACTAGAGAATCTGAAAGAACCTTGAAATTGTTTTCTTCTCTGAATGACTTAGTACTTTGTGATTTTTTTCTTACAGAACATTTTTAGATATTTAAAAGCCCATTCCCTAAAATATTTTCAAAGCTAGTTCTGGGATAAAGGATTCATAATCATAAACTACCACAATGAGGAATCCAAAGTATGTATGTTGATTCTACACTTTTCCTGTGAAGGCAAGACACAAAACAAGGAAGTTTTCTAAAAGCAAGAAAAACGGATGATCTTGTCAAAAATATAAGTACTTCTTCTACAATATCCTTAAAAAAAAAAAAAAATCAGGATACCCTGCAGGAAAACAGCATTTTTTGGCCAAAAGGGAAATCAAAGTATTTAAAAAGAGAAACACAGAGTTCACATGAAAAGACGAGCATTCAAAAACTAAAGCCTTAATTAGAAGAATGTGGTAAATGTCTACTGTGGCAACAATAAAGAATCGACAATATGAAGATAGTTTTGTTTTATCCTTTTTAAATGACATATGAAAATTATAATTATTATATAACCTTAATCTTCTAACTACTTTTGTATTTAGAAGGCAATTTTACAAAAATTCTAAGGAATTTATAAGCATTAAATTGCCAGATTCTATTATTAATATGTAAGAGACACTGATAACTCTAACACAATTTTTCAACAATATTTTATAACTAAAAGACAAAGGATTCAAATGTATTATGACATAAAAGTGGTATATCAATTCACAAGACATGACAACTTTTTCAGGGTCTATATAAATTAAAAAATAAGAACAAATGCTTTAAAAACCAAAATAAAACCGAAAAAGTTATATCTTTAAGTAACTTTTTTTAAAATCCAATTTAAACACTTTCTGATTTCACAAACTCTGATACACTATTTAGTAATTTTCACTAGTCTCTTGACTCACCTAGCACAGGGCAGTGATCTCTGTAGAAAGAACCTCCTTTGGCATCCTGGACACACTTGAGATCAGACTAAGAAGAAAAGAAACCAGAAAAATCACGCTTGAAAACTTCAAGTATAGCTCAGTACCTAAAATAGGCAAAAATGTTCATTCAGAATACACCCTCAGCAAAAGTTAAGAGTAGCTCTAGGTTAACAATCACACTAAACACTACTCTTGAAAGTATCCATCAAAAATTAAAATCCTGATCTCCAGATAGGTCATACTTCATTTACTTTTAGCTTACCTTTAAAGTTCAAAATTAAAAAGCCTGGATCTTTACCATTAAAATATTTTCAAAAACACATAAGACCTCAACAAATACCTATTATTTAAAATGTTCAAAACACATTCTATTTTAAAGATACTTTTATGAAAAAAGAGCTCAAATCATTTGCTCTTTTCAATCAATTTTATGACATACACAAGGCAAGTATTAACTCATTTAATAAAGAAAATTATCCAAAACTAAACAGCCAGAAAATAGAAAAGGATAGGACCAAATTCAGTCTTCTGATTCCTTAGCCAGTTAAGTTTACATAAACTTTAGTCCTTAGTTCGTAACTTGGTCAATTCAAGTTCCTTATCACTTAGTTTTTATAATTATTATTTAAGTATTTGAATGGGGAGGCAGTTGTGATATAATCAAAAGTACAGAAAATGTGAAATTAGAAGAGCAATCTTGGGGGTTACTATGAAAATTTAGATTTAAAAGTGCCTAATAGTATAAGGGATCAGTATATACTTACTGTATTAAGGAGCTACTTTACAAACAAAAAAAAATAAAAAAATAAAAAAAAAAATAAAAAAAAAGGAGCTACTTTACAGACAGACAAACACACACACACACACACACACACACACACACACTTCAACTCTCTGACAGCCTCCTTTGCCACTACAACATCACATTTAGCTCAGTCCTAATCAGAAAGACACAGGTGTCAAATTGTTTTAATGTGATACTTTCACCCAGCAATTTCACTTCCAGGAATTGATTCTAAAGAAATATACCCAGAGATGTGCAAAAATATATGTACAAGGATGCTTACTGAAAGAATGCATGCAACAATTTAAAAAGACCACCTAGATACCATCAACAGAAACCTTATTAAATATATAATGGCATAACTGTATAGAGGAGTACTACTCAGCCATCAAAAAGGATCTACATATATACTACTCGTTAAGTACCTCTACATATATAACTTCTAAGGCTTCATCTGAAGCAAGTTAGAAATTAGAATCCCCCCAAAATCCACAATTTACAAACAGAAGGAGGCATCAAAATACTAATGGAAAACTAAAAAAGAATGCTATATAACAAGTATTAAACCTGGCAAATCATGTATTTGTTTAGATTCACACTGTGACTTACATGGAATAAATTAAAAGCAAAGGGATAGTGGGATATTTTTCCCCTCCTACCAAGGGGCACAAAACAGTTGGGAAATAATGAAATTTAAAGAATTCTTTGAAGGAGGAATGTATTCAAGATGGAAAAGATATAAAAAGCATTAATATTCTGGCATTAATATTTAGTTATACTCCATAAATTAGATAACCAAGGTCAACATTTCAACAGTGATCCATGAAATGCAGAAATATAGAGCAATCCATTGAATGAACCACCAGAGTGGTTTTGTTTTTGTTGTTGTTGTTGTTGTTGCTGCAGGCATAACTCATTGATTTATTTTATGAATAAATAAGAAAAAAAGCCACTGGCTGGAAAGAATAGTGGAGATTTGTTTTCCAGTATTCTTTGATTTGGACTTCCCCACCCCCAACACCCTGTTATAACTGAGCTCACTTCCCACTGGTAGTCCAAAATGATGACTCTTTCCACCAGGCCTTACCGCCGCCTCTCCAGTTCAGAGGAAATAGTGTTGGGCCTGAGGCTCAACAGTCTTTATCCTACTCTGATTCCAGCTTCAGGTACCCAAACATATGCCTTTGGTCACTGGAGGCTCTTACACAGCACCAGCTGGTGCTCTGGCTTATTCTCCTAAGCACTCAAGTAATTTAAAATGTTTTAGGTCAATCATTTTCAATTACCAATACTACTTTTTAAAAATACAGAGGGAAAAATATATCCTTAAAAACAACTTTAACACCTATAATTTATACTTTTATTAGCTACCAGAGTTAGAATATAAATATTCTATAAAAACCTCATTATAATACTATACTCTGTGTCCATGCCAAGGAGCAGCCTCTTTCAGAAAGATTATAAATCTTGATAGATTTTAGTAAATAAGCTCCTAGGGTGGATTTATAAGGGATTAGCTCTACACAATCTATATTAAGTTACCCAAATATTAGCTGAGGACAAAATCATATTTACTATTAAATAGTGTAAACAAATGTACTAAAAATGTAGAGTTTATTATACATCCTCACTTCACAGAATTTTTTCCTATTGCAAATTCATGATTCAGATAGCTGTATTCTGACAAAAGAATATGACCAAAGAGAAAAAAAAGAATACAATAAGAGCAACTTTTATTTCCCTTCTTCCATCTATCCAAAATTTTTATCTTTTGTGATTCTTACCATGCCCTCAAAGCCAACTCTGTAAAGGTTCTTAGCACCATTATCCCAGAGAACATATGCTGCACTATGTGGGCTTGATGCACTCCAGTCCTGGATTTCTGTTACCTAAGAGAATTATCAGAGAAAACAATTTTTTAAAAGGGGAAGGGAGAATTTAGGTCTCTTATATTTAAAATCTTAATTATCATTTCAGGTATTATCCTGTCTAACAGGATCATGAAAAATACTTGTCAAACATACGTCATTTCTTTTTTTTTAATCTTTATTTTTTTTAACAGTTTTTTTTTCTTTTTAAGATTTTATTTATTCATGAGATACAGAAAGAGAGAGAGAGAGAGAGAGAGAGAGGCAGAGACACAGGCAGAGGGAGAAGCAGGCTCCATGCAGGGAGCCCGACGTGGGACTTGATCCTGGGTCTCCAGGATCACACCCTGGGCTAAAGGCGGTGCTAAACCGCTGAGCCACCCAGGCTGCCCACATACGTCATTTCTAACACATAACTGAATTATAACTAAAGACGTTTTTCAGAATTATAAGGTAATTTCTAAAATCACTATAGAAATTTTGAGGCTTAGTGATTACAGTAATAGATTACTGGAAAATAGACAATTCAATACAAAACTTTAAATTTTGATTCTTAAAGGGTTCCTTTTAAGAATAGTATATTATCTCAAACCCATTATTCATCAGAAAATTTAAAATCTTTGACCAGGTATCCAGAATGATTCCAGATAAATCTGCTCTCTTGTCAGCTAAAAACTGAGAGGCACAAGGCTCAAAGCCAGTATTTAAGAAAACTTGAGTTGATGTTGCTCCTCCAAGCACTATATTCTTCAGCTGTCCCACAAGGCAAGCCATCTAAGCTAAACACCATAGCTACAATGGAAATTCAGACACAATCTCTAGGCCCCACATCCAAAAGACTGATGCATAAGCTCTTTTGACATAAAATAAAAACCAACCAACCAACTGGGTTTGCTACTGCTTAAGGGCCAAGATCCAACTGCATAAAAATGATAACAGCAGGGCACCCAGGTGGCTCAACTGATTAAATGTCTGCTTTCAGCTCAGGTCATGATCCCAGAGTCCTGGGACGGAGCCCTCATCCTGGAGCCTGTTTCTCCTTCTCCCTCTGCCACTTCCCCCATTTGTCCTCTCTCACACTCTTTCAAATAAATAAATAAAATTTTTCAAAACAACAAACAATACACAATGAATGCTAAACTTGGGTATTCTCAAACTAGTCTAGAGCTAAGAATGGGGAGTTACACATGTGCAACTCATTTCTTTTCTCCATCTTGACACTTATAATCAGCCATGCTTTACAGTTACTTAGAATGCCAGGCTGATGTTAAATATAATTTTTAAGGCATGACCTTATTTCAAAAAAGATATATAATCACTCTTCCTTGTTTGTACCCTGTACTAAAAAAATCATTTTGTAAGCTACACTTATGATGCTTTTGTAAAGATAAAAAGGCTTTAAGATTAATCAAAGATTTTTGAGAAATATTTCAAAATGGTGAGTCCATTCTTTTAAATTTTGAAATAAATCATACAAAATAGAACATGTAAACTTTAATAAAAAATAAAATGAATACCAGCCTATGAAAAAGAACACTACCAGTACTTTCCAAGTCCACTGTGTACCTCCCATCAAGCCATCCTTCTGACCTCTCAACAGTTAACTATCACCTTGAATTTACAGTTCATCACTGCATTGCTTTCCTTAATGATTTGCACAACTAACCACTACATAACATTATGAAGCAACAACTTCTAACACTCTAAGTAAAATATGCAATCTTTAGTAAAGTATTCCTTCTGATTCTAAAACTACTTCATTTGTTTAAAAAATGCAATGCTAGGGGCAGTTAGGTGGCTCAACTGGTTGAGTATCCAACTCTTCCTTTCAGCTCAGGGTGTAATCTTGGGGTCATGGGATCAGGTCCAGAGTCAGGCTCCGTGCTGGGCGTGGAGCCTGTTTAAGATTCTCTCTCTCTGGGATCCCTGGGTGGCGCAGCGGTTTGGCGCCTGCCTTTGGCCCAGGGCGCGATCCTGGAGACCTGGGATCGAATCCCACGTCGGGCTCCCGGTGCATGGAGCCTGCTTCTCCCTCTGCCTGTGTCTCTGCCTCTCTCTCTATCTCTCTGTGACTATCATAAATAAATAAAAATTAAAAAAAAAAATTAAAAAAAAAAAAAAAGATTCTCTCTCTCTCTCCCTCTGTCCCTCCCCCCACACTTGCACATACTCTAAAATAAATCAATCTTTTAAAAAATGCAATGCTAGATCAAGTAAGTCTGTATTTTTATAAGGGGCACAAAAAAAATTTGATTAAAAAACAAAGATTTATATTTCAAATTCATCTTATGTTTCAAATTATGTGGTATATTAGCAAGTTCATTAAGCTCTGAATCCTAAATGAAATTCCTTCATTTGTTAAAATGATCTGACTTATTATTGAGGGGGAAACAAAGTGGGAGGCTTGAGAAAATTACTACATCAATTTCACAATTTTAATTCTGATTCATAAAGATGTGCAGAATAGCTGCTAAAAACCATCAGGTAAAAGGTTGCTAAGGTACCCTATAAAAGAATTAAACTTAAAAAAAGAAAAAACTGACAAACCTGCCTCCACTGATAAATCTTAATTAACATCACTATCAGTAAGATAATCCAACTTTACATGCCCTGATGTGATGCAATAGAGAGCAGAGCACCACTTAAGAGGTTTTGTCACCAAAACAAATTGAACCCTAATCAAGCCTCTAACAACTAGTTTATAAGAAACACAAGAATTGGAGGAACAAGAAAAGAATACCATAAAGAATCAATTAGACAAATCTAAAGAACCTGATTTCTTCAACAAATAAATGGAATTTTTAAAAAAATATTGACAATTTTTGATGTTGGATTATGGGTGCAGAGGAATTTGCTATACTATTCTTTCTACTCTGATCTATGTTTGAAATTCTCCATAGTGAAAGTTTTTTAGGGGTGCCTGGGTAGCTTAGTCAGCTGAGCATCTGATTCCTGATTTCAGCTCTGGTCATAATCTCTGGATTGTGAAATCAAGTCCTACATCAGGCTCTGTGCTCAGCACAGAGTCTGCCTGAGATTCTCTGTCTCCTTTTGCCCCTCCCCCACTCACACACACACTCTCAAAAATTTTTTTTTAAAAAGTTTTCTGGAAAGGATATATCTAATGCGCATATATAAAATACAACTGACACATATTCAAAAGGATTTTAACACATATTCAATATTCCAAAGCATTTGTAAAATGAAAACAGTCTTCAAATACTAACGAAGTAGTGGTACTTAAGAAGCCCTTTAAGAATACATTACATGCGGGGATCCCTGGGTGGCACAGCGGTTTAGCGCCTGCCTTTGGCCCAGGGCGCGATCCTGGAGACCCGGGATCGAATCCCACGTCAGGCTCCCGGTGCATGGAGCCTGCTTCTCCCTCTGCCTGTGTCTCTGCCTCTCTCTCTCTCTATCATAAATAAATAAAAATTAAAAAAAAAAAAAAAAAAAAGAATACATTACATGCTTCCATGGTGTCCTTGCATCATGTTTGCCAAAAGCTACACTTGACATGTTTATTTTTATGTGTGAATTTTGTTATCGCCATGCAATCACAGGACATGTTGGCATGGGATGGGCCAAAGACCAAGAGCGTGCTTCAGTCTCAGCCTGGGCTGGTATCTACCCCTTAATATAGCTCATCATGGCCATTTAGTTGAGTACATATAGCAATGGCAGTGAGGTGAGAATCTTGAACCTCACACACAAGGGAAGAAAAAAAAGATAAAAAAAGAAGACACTATACACTACTCATGTAGATTAATCAGGGGGCTGGGATAGAGCAGCCTACACTGAAGGGAAAATGGGGACTCCAAAAAGTTCTTCATATACACACTCAGGCAAAAATAAAAGTCAGACAATTAAAAACTACATTTGATATCAAACGTGCTTAAACAGACTTATCATGATATTAAGTTCCCTTAGTCACATGTATGAGATGGTTTCATTTATTTTTCCTCATTTTGTTCTTAAAATGCAACATGGATTAAATCGTAACAAATCAAAAATGTAATAATGATGACTCAAAGCTTCAAAAATGCCTACTTTTTATCCCACGAAAAGTGCCAAAATAACAGAAACTCAAAGTTCCATCTATAATGTGGCTTCAGACTTCAACTACTGCCTTCAAAAGCTGATGAAACAATAATTTCCAACCTTCTGACCATATAATTAATTGTGGGGAAAAATACAGTTAAAAAAATTTTTAGGGGGCAGCCCAGGTGGCTCAGCGGTTTGGCGCCTGCCTTCGGCCCAGGGCATGATCCTGGAGACCCGGGATCAAGTCCCACATCGGGCTCCCTGCATGGAGCCTGCTTCACCCTCTGCCTGTGCCTCTGCCTCTCTCTCTCTGTGTCTCTCATGAATAAATAAATAAAATCTTTAAAAAAAAAAAAAAAAAAGGTAATGCATCTTAAAAAAAAATTTTAGAACGAAAATATTAAAAATTTACTTCTCATGCACTCATTCAAAAGAAGTTATTAGAAGTATACTCTTTCAGGGATCCCTGGGTGGCGCAGCGGTTTGGCGCCTGCCTTTGGCCCAGGGCGCGATCCTGGAGACCCGGGATCGAATCCCACATCAGGCTCCCGGTGCATGGAGCCTGCTTCTCCCTCTGCCTGTGTCTCTGCGCCTCTCTCTCTCTCTGTGACTATCATAAAAAAAAATAAAAAAATAAAAAAAATAAAAAAAATAAAAAGAAGTATACTCTTTCAAAACAAAGAGCAAGCTAAATAAGATGATATAATAGGATATAGAAAACAGGAGATTCAGCCAGGAAAGAGGCAAAGGCACCTGCTGGGCACCAAGTATAGAGCATGTTCTGTCCAAATACAGCCACGGGCCGGACATGCTGAAAGTTATCACCAAGATTCCCATTGCCACTATACCATTTTATTGACCCAAGGACTGACCTGACCAAGTTGAGCCTGACCCAAATTCTCAGTTGCATTTGGCTTGTTTGGACTAAGTAATAATGAAGTTCCCACTCTTCCCTGCACCCCTATTCCCTGACACCTAGATCAGTTAAGGTCTCTCATCTCACACCACAGAACGGTCTGCTTTGACCTACTCCTAAAACTTTGACGTGGCCCATGTTAAGCTTAGAAGCAAAAAATACATAGTAACTCATCCCCTCTGACTGTATGCCTCTCCAAGGGTCACCATCTGGCCTGTACTTCTGCCCTGCTTAAGGTCCTTTGTGAAGCCCCATATTTCCTAGGATCTTGCCCACTGACTACCCTAAGACTCTTGTCAACTTCCAGGGAAGCAAGACAGGTTAAACCAGAGACTATTCAGTTTATATTGTCCTGGGAGCTTTAATCTAAAAGTGACAATTCTACTCTAGCCTTACAATAACTAAATTTGTGCTTGATACTGGGTCTTTTCAAAAATGAAATCCTAGGGCAGCACGGGTGGCTCAGCAGTTTATCACTGCCTTCAGCCCAGGGCCTGATCCTGGAGACTCAGGATCGAGTCCCACGTTGGGCTTCCTGCATGGAGCCTGCTTCTCCTTCTGCCTATGTCTCTGTGCCCCACCCCACCCCCGTGTCTCACATGAATAAATAAAATCTTAAAAAAAAAAAATGAAATCCTAAATGTTGTGGGACACAACACTGTGTCCTGTCCTACAACAATAAAGAAAAACCATGGAATAAAGACAGCAGAAATCCGTTATCTTGGGGGACTTACAACTGTGAAAGGGTAAAAAGTAGTCTTTTAGGGATGCCCAGGTGGCTCAGCGGTTAAGTATCTGCCTTTGGCTCAGGGCACGATCCTGGAGTCCCGGGATCAAGTCCCACATCAGGCTCCCTGAATGGAGCCTGCTTCTCCCTCAGCTTGCGTCTCTGCCTCTTTCTCGCTGTGTCTCTCATGAATAAATAAATAAAATCTTTTTTTTTTATTTTTTTATTTATTTATGATAGTCACAGAGAGAGAGAGAGAGAGAGAGGCAGAGACACAGGCAGAGGGAGAAGCAGGCTCCATGCACCGGGAGCCTGACGTGGGATTCGATCCCGGGTCTCCAGGATCGCGCCCTGGGCCAAAGGCAGGCGCCAAACCGCTGCGCCACCCAGGGATCCCAATAAATAAAATCTTAAAAAAAAAAAAAAAGTACTCTTTTAAAGATACTCATTCTATTCTCTAATCTGTATGAGAACAAAACTGTGCATTTTACCATTATTCTTTAAACTTTCACATATTTTATACATTCTTCTGTATGATACAGAACTGCTATAAATGGTTATGAAAGTTGTTCACTGCATAAGGGTAAGGAGTAGAATAGGGCTGACATCCAGCCCATGCTCCACTTACCAAGACCTATGCACTGGGGCAAGGGTGTTCCTGCCCCACCCACAAATCAGTGCCTTCTCTTGCATTGGGCTTGCCATGCATGTCCCCATAGCATTCCATCCATCTAGAGGTGACACCTTTTCCAAATTCACACTGCTCTACTTTTCTTTTCAGAGCAGTGCTACTCAAATTTTGATATGCATATAAATGACCCAGGCAATCTTTCTGTAGATGAAGATCCTGATTTAGAAGGTCTAGAAGAAAGAGGACCTACTACCTATTACATTTCTAACAAGCTGTCAGGAACACCTTAAGCTGCTGGTCCACAGCCCCTACTAGTCACAAAACTTAGATGTATATTTTTTCCCTATCAAATCTAATTAAAATGTAGGTTTCAGGAGAGTAGGAACTTTGTCTCTTTTGTCCAGTGCCATATCCCTGATGTTTGGAAGAGAATCTTGCACATCCTAAGTGTTCAATAAATATTTACCAAATTAAACAAAAAGCAAAGTTTGCTTCCTTACTAAAAATCTAAGTACTTAAAATATAATGGCTAAAACAAATCTGTATGACTTCCAAACATTAAAATTAGACCTTATTATTTAAAATGAACATAATACTCAACAATTTATAAAACATGTATTAGAAAAAAAAGATGTATTTGAAAAAAACACCTAAAAATTTTATATTCAAAAGCATTTATACTAAGTTACCCCAATATCTCTGGCTATCCCACCCCAATTAAACAAGCTACACAAAATTCCCTTTTTTTTTCCTTAAGATTTTATTTACTTATTCATGAGAGACACAGAGAGAGAGGCAGAGACATAGGCAGAGGGAGAAGCAGGCTCCTCACAGGGAGTCCGATGTGGGACTTGATCCCCAGACCCAGGATCATGCCCTGAGCTAAAGGCAGACGCTCAACCACTGAGCCACTCAGGTGTCTCCAAAATTCCCTTCAGAATAACTGCTATAATTGACTCCTGGCCAATTACCTGAGAAGGGTAACAGAGTTAAATAGACTAGATAACAAAAGTAGCTATTACACACCCCTAGAAACAGACTTTCAAGGGAATGAAATATAAAACAAGTAAACTCAAATGAAATCTTAGTAACAAAAATGTCAAACGGATGACATACTGTTTAAGGAGGACTGGCCCAAACAGGATATTCAGAAGTACATTCTGAGCAGCAAAATGGCAATATGAAACCTCAAAGTAAAAGGTAAAATCTACTCAACAACTTTCTGGATGAATGTCAATATTTACAATGTGGCAGAAACAATCTTTTGTTATTCCAGAAAAGAAAGAAATGAAGATTTTAAAAACTGTTACTGGCATAAGAAAAAATGGGCCAAGAAATTCAATGATACTAATAAAAATCTCCTGAACATAAAATATTCTAGAATAACATGATGAATTAATAAAAAAAAAATTTCACCTTTCCCCTACGTCCATTTCCTCCATCCTGATCTTCCCACTGCCAGTCCACTCCTCGTACCACTCTGGCACCTGCAAAGATCCCTCTGGCTGTAATCTTCTTAGATTTTCTACGAGACTCTAAAAGAACCCTAAAAATAAAAGTATTTATTTTAAAATTATACAAATATAGGTTACATTTATATTTAGTGGGGGGGGGGGGCGGCGGTTGGGGTAATAATGATCCCAAGCAGGCTCCACACTCCACACAGAGCCCAATGCCAGGCTGGATCTCACGACCCTGAGATCATGACTTGAGCTGAAATCACAAGTTAGATGCCTGACTCACCCAGGTGCCCTGCCTGTAATTTTTTAAGATTTTTACATTTATTTTAGAGAGACAGCCAGCGAGCCCGGGGGGGGGGGGGGGGGGGGTGCAGAGGGACAGGGAAAGGAAGAGAATCTCAAGCAGACTCCTCACTGAGTTAAGAGTCTGATGTGGGGCTCAATACCACAACTCTGAGATCATGACCTGAGCTAAAACCAAGTCAGATGTTCAACCAAGACACCCAGACACCCCAATTTATTTTTAAAAATAAAATTATAAAAATGATTATTTTAAAAACACAAAAGATTTTTCTTTGTTCTAGTTAATACCTTAACAGCATGATACATAAATACCTTTACGTTCCACAGGTGATGATGATGACAGTAGTAATTAGAATAGTATCTAATATTTACTAAGCTTTTACTAAGAGTAAAAGCTTACAAAAGTGTAAACGTCTGTTATATTCCTTAAGAGAAGCAATTGTTATTTTATCCATTTATCCATTTTACAAATGAGGAAACAAGAGTCTCAAAGAGGTAAGTGATTTACCCAAGGTCACAAGAGCTAAATAATAATGAAATGGAATGAAGTCAACATATGAATCCAGTCTAACCTCTTCAGGGTATTACTATATCCTTCACCACTTTAGAAGTGGCAAACTCCTATCCTTACAGGGATGTAGCATATATTAAGGCCCAAAAGATAGAACCGCAGTAATGACAAATGGCAAACGACACTTGATCCGAGGCACAGGAAAACAAAAGGGAGTGGCAGGGACTTTGGGGGAACTCAAGACTATGATTTGTCTAATGGGTACAGATGCTCCTGTCATCCAACTGTTACCATGAACAAATCCCCAATGCGGCCAGTCTTTGGTGTGTGTATGTGCATGTGCACATGTGTTCAAAATTTTAGAGCACAGCATAGCCAAGTAAAATACATCAGTGGCCTGGATTTGATCCAACACTAACTTGTCTTCAAAGTAGTGACTTACAAAGGACTATGGACCTTGAAAGAATTCTATACTCAATAATCTGGACCAGCAAGGTTCTCCAAGGCCATCTTTCCCCTATTCTTCTATATCCTTCTCATTCATAAAATCAAAAAGGTTTGGGGTTTTTCCCTTTGTTTTGCTAATTTTATCTCGTTATTCTATTCAGTTTTAAAATATCTTTATTATGCTCTAACTTTAAAAATTATAAGCAAAAGACAATAAACAACATGTTCAAAACTATTCAGTTAATAAAGAGCAGGACCAGAATTTGAACTGGGATAATCTGACACCCAAACCCATTTTTCTACTACTCCTGCTGCCGCCCTAGGACTGGTTAGACTCTTGCTCCTATACATTATTCTTATCTATCTACATGAAAAGATTCAATCACCTGAAATTCTGTACTAATTCACTATCAATATTAACCTCTCTTTGCTAAGACACTTAGTATTGTGTCTTAATACTAATAATCTCTATATATAGTCCAAAATATCACATGATAATCACTGCTGGTCAAGTAATCCCTTAGCTTATAAACTCCTTAAAAAGAAAAAAAGAAAAAGGGAAGGTGCCTGGAAGCATCTGCCTTTGGCTCCAGTCATGATCCCAGGGTCCTGGAATCAAGCCCAACATCAGGCTCACTGCTCAGCAGGGAGTCTGCTTCTCCTCTCCCTCTACCAAATATATAAATAAAACCTGTAAAAGGAAAAAAAAAAAAAAACCCACACTATTTTAGGGGTACCTGGGTGGCTCAGTCAGTTGACCATCTGACTCTTGATTTCAGCTCAGGTCATGATCTCAGGGTCATGAGACTGAACCCTGCTTCCTGCTCTGTGTATAGTGGGGAGTCTGCTTGGATTCTCTCTCTCTCCCTCTGCCCCTCCCTCTGCTCTCTCTAAATAAATAGATCTTTTTTAAAAAGAAATATTGTGTTTTAGTCATCTTCAAATTTACACAAGCATAAGAGGGGCTACATAGTCTTAATAATCGCCTATTGATTCAATCAATGGGCCCTTAGTGTTCATCTGGTAGTGATTAACAGAATAGAATGCACAGTAAGAAGAAAATAATCAGCCTCTCTTGGGCTGCCCTTGCATTTCCAAATATTGAGGAATGCCAAGTCTCCCTGCTAGACAAAGAAGAGCTCAAATTATCCTGAAAATACATACAGCTCCAACTTCACAGAACTCTTTTCTCACTCTATGGCAGGCCTGGTCCATATCTAGCCTCTTATTTCCTACATCCTGCTATTAAGCTAGCTGTCAAGCCACTTCCAAATCCTATTTTTAAGGTGGAATAGTATAAAAAATTGAATATACACAAGGAATTATAACTAAAGAAAAAACTGTTTACCCTACCTCTCACTTCCTGGTGTAGTAATTCTATAAAAGCGATGTCTTAAGTGATGTTTATCTCCATGGTAACAAACAGTGCACAAATCATAATTTGTACATTCTGCACATTTCCATCGAATGCCAATGATTGGTTGCTGGCGGCAGGTATCACACATGGTTCCATCATGCTTGATACCTATTAAAACAAAGATATATGCTAGCATTAATTACAAATATTATTTACTTGAATACTATTCCCTGGGGGAAAGATAAGAACAGAGCATTTTGCAAAGTAATTCAAAAAGGTAGGAAATAATATTTCAAATGTACCATACATAGTTTCAAGACAACATATTTCAAGTGTTTTCATCAGTATAAATTATAGACTAAACATTTTCTATCACTTCTTTCTTCACTAGTTAAGAGTACTTCTTGATAGCACTGTCTTTGCTGTCATCCACAAACAAACTTACATTCAATCTAGTGACAGAAAGAAGAATCATTTACCACTAAGTAGATATGGTAAAACCACATCAAAAACCCAGAATCTCTTAAAGAATTTCAACCTACTCTCCAGGTAAACAATTATGCCAAAAGAAAAAACAAGTTTAGCCTCATGATATCACAGAAACAAACTATCAATTTAAGCATCTACCCCTGGATATTGCCAAACTCTCCATCCCAAAAAAACAAACTTTAGGAAAGGATTACCAAATAAGTTTTTCAGTGTACAAAGAAATAGTATACTATAGTCGAAATTGCTTGTTTGTTTTCCTACAGAACAAGAAGTAATAAAGTCTAGAAAAAGGAAATAAACATTTGGCAATATGACTTCCACTAAAAATGATACATGAATGACAAAGACAATTAGAACTATAAAAGGTACCACTATTAAAGTAATGCAAATAACATTTTAGGGTAACAAAATTGGGGATAATGCTTCTTTACTATCTGTTATAGTTAGAAATTAAAACTAGAAGTTTTTTGGGATGCCTGGGTGGCTCAGTAGTTGACATTAGTGTCACTATGTTATGGTACGTATCAAGCCCAATACTGAATTACAAAGCAAGGGCTATATTGCCATACAACACTAACACTCTCCTGGATTTGAGTTCTGGCTTTCACTAGCTATCTTTGTGCACCTGAAAGACTCATTTTAACTCAAGTATTTACATATAAAATAATAGTATTTACTTCAAGCAGAGAAGATAAGGTTTAGATGAAACAAGATTGCTCATGTTTAAGGTGGGTAATAGGGACGTTCGTTATATAATTCCCTATTTTGTGTAAGTTTAGTAATTTTCCATGATTAAATAAAAGGAGTCTCTTTAGTTCTCAGAAACTCCGTTCCCTTTGGAGGAGGCATTGTGTTATTCAAAGATAAGGGCTGTTCTGAGAATCAAATAAGAAAGTGCTATATAGGGGATCCCTGAGTGGCTCAACGGTTTAGCACCTGCCATCAGCCCAGGGCCTGATCCTGGAGACCCAGGATCGAGTCCCACATCGGGCTCCCTGCATGGAGCCTGCTTCTCCCTCTGCCTGTGTCTTTGCCTCTCTCTGTGTGTCTCTCATGAATAAATAAAATTAAAAAAAAAAAAGAAAGAAAGTGCTATATATAGATATAGATATAGATATAGATATAGATATGCAAGAACTAGAACACAAAAGTAGTAAAGTTATTACTAAACTTTAGAAGAACTAACACATTATTGCTGTTTCCTGATAAGGAAAAGAAAAAAACCCACTTTCCATATTCAAGTTTAAAATCTTATTAGGTAACCAGATTTTAAATAAAAAGTCGAACACAAAGATAAACTTATACTTGAGCTGAGATGGTTAAATGAAAAGGGGGTGGGAGGAAGTAGAAGGAAGTTGGGATCCCTACTGAACTACAAAAGAGCACGACACCCAACACCAAATACTTTTCCCATGCAATGATTCCACAGTCTCCTGCCACACAAATGCTTGATTTCAGGGATAGGGAAGATAGCAGACATCAGTACCTACTGATTTCATTCACTATTTCACTGCTACTGTGGGCAAGCCCTCTGCTGCTTTCAAATATCATTCCTGATGTAGTATGGAGAACAGAAAGGAAGAAAATTAAAGTGGCTGGAGAAAAGGGGTCAAATTATAAGAAATTTACATAACAATCCATGTGAAAATAATGGTACTTTAAATAAGGATAAAACTAGTAGAAGCAGAGGAAAAAAAACAGAGTCAGGAGCAATTTAGGAGTTGGTGGTTATGGGTTAGAAAACAAAAGTTATAAAATGTAACCCCAAAAAGTATAAATGAGATCATTCAAGAGAAAACAAATAGATAAGAGTTATTGAGGAACAAATAGTACAATAAATTGAAATCAAGAACTGCTCTACTTTAAAAAAAAAAAAAAAACAGAAACAGAGCCATTAACATACATACAAACATACATACATAAATAAGCATATACTTAAAATTCCAAGTCCAGGGATCCCTGGGTGGCGCAGCGGTTTGGCGCCTGCCTTTGGCCCAGGGCGCGATCCTGGAGACTCGGGATCGAATCCCACGTCAGGCTCCCGGTGCATGGAGCCTGCTTCTCCCTCTGCCTATGTCTCTGCCTCTCTCTCTCTCTCACTGTGTGCCTATCATAAATAAATAAAATAAAATTTAAAAAATAAAATAAAATAAAATAAAATTCCAAGTCCAGACCTCTATTAATAGATACTCATCTAAGAAACAAAATGAAAAAAGAATCAGGACAAGTTTTCTAGAAATACTTGATGAGTAGACCTTTCAAAGGAAGAAAGAAGAAATCTCAGAAGAGCACAGCATGTGTTCAATGAACCAGGAGGAGCTTCATTTGTTTGGCAAAAATGTGAAACACTGTCAGAGACTTAGAGATAAATTTTAGTCAGGCTGGGAAATAAGACATGATTTCTGACTTGCAGGTTTGTTTGGGTTTTTTTTTTGTTTTTTGTTTTTTGTTTTGACTTGCAGGTTTAAATGGTCTCAGTAAATGGTAAAAACAAGGATATTTAAGAAACTAGTTCTCTTAACTTATTTGCTAGGAAATATCAGGAATTTATTTAAAATATTCTGGGATCAATACTCTCATCTATAAACTGAGAAAATACTTCCTTTTATATGTGTTATGGTTTGAAAGTGTTCTCCTCCCCCTATAATTCATATGTTGAAGCCCTAACCCTCAATGTGCTGATATCTGAGGGGAAACCTATGAGAGATAACTAGGTTTAGAAGAGATAATGAGGATGGGGCCTGCATAACAAGATTAGTGTCCTTAAAAGAAGAGAAAAAAGCTAAGCAGTCTCTCTCTCTCTGCCACAAGAGGACACAAGGGGGAAGGCAGCAAGCCAGGAAGACACTTCTCATCAGGGAACTGAATTAGCCAGCACCTTGATCTTGGACTGCCCAGCCTCCAGAACTACAAGAAATAAATTCCTGTTAACCAACCACCCACTCTAGTAGTTTGTTATGGTAGCCCAAGCCGACAAAAACAATTTAGAAAGGGACCTTATGATGCTAAAGTGATTTCCAGAGGTAAAAACACTTTGAAAGGCTTTAAAGGAAAATGCAAATATAAAAAAAATTATACTATATTTATTAATCTTAACACAGAATTTATTAAATGTACTAATCTACTTAAATAACTTGGTGATCAAAATCATCATATATCCCAAGCAAATTTGGCAACTTATACAGAAAATCAAAGAACTTTTAAATTCTCAATTTCCCGGAGACTACTTAGAGGGAATATTCAATTATTCATGTGATTTTAGCAAATTACCTACATTCTCCATGGCAATTCTCTCATTACTGTTTTATCTCAGGTTTTCCCCCAAAACTTGATTTACCTGCAGTTATATATGTCTTCTCAGTTCCTCTTAAACTGTTTTCACTCCAGCGCAGCAACAGTGAACACAACTGCCATGCAGGATAGTCCTACAAACCAGCAGATCCACTACTACTCAACAGTCCCACAAACCAGTAGATCCACTACTCACCAGTATACTATCCTATGGCTAATTAAGTCTGACTGCATCAACCATGAAAATGATCACCAGCGATAGGCACAAAAGAAATTATACTCTAAACTGAATGTCTACTAAAATTAAAACCACAGGTTTAAAGCCATACAACTCAAACCTACTAGCATTTACTAGTATTACACGCTTCAGTCATGTAGAACATAAATCAAAGGTGAAATACAACCATTATCTATTCTTTTTTGAGAATACAAATGAATTCACAGAAAAAAAGTATGTTTTTTATCACATAAAGATTTTCTTAAGGTACCAAATAATCCATAAACTGGGTAATCATCTCTTGAGTTACTAAGAATTTACTATATTTTACTTTAAATCAATACATAATTCTTTATAATGTTCATTTTGAAAAAAAAATCTACAATTATTCTTGTAGTTACTATTTCCCAACACAAATAGCAAATGTTTACAAAGTTAAGAAATTATTCTAGCTCACACAGATATTTCTTAAAGTAAATTCTAAAATCAAACAAGAGATAGAAATGACAAATATCATAACAATGTCTGACACAGGACTATTAAACTGAATTTTAAATTTTTATACAACTGCAACTTATAATAAGAAATAGCAATTCACAATGAGTTTTTTAAAATTCACAGATTTTAATAATGACATACAAGTGTATCTTTGTTCTTTATGTAAATTTTATACCAGTTAGATTCCTGAAAAACTAAGTACATATTTACAGTGGAGGAATGGTGTGGCAGATTATGTTTTCCAAAGGGGACCATACCAATATATATCCATCTTAACTACTTTTGTGACAATGTGATAATGACAGAAGACCATTAAGAGGGGGGTTTCTTTTCCCTCCCACTGAACCTGGACATTGGCAACTGCCGTGATGAACACGAGGAAGCAGAAGTAACTCTGCGTGACTTCTGAGGTTAGATCATAAAAGACAATGCAGGTGCCACTTGTCTGTCTTTCTCTCTCCCTCAGAATTCAGACCCTGCATGCCTTGAGAGTTCTTCATTCTAAGTCTGGCTACCCTGAAGATGACTATGATAGAGGAGAACAGGGAGAGGGCCACACAGAGATAGAAGGAGATGCCCAAGGAAACCTGGCTATGCCAGCCCCTCCACGGTCTGACACTTTAAGCTAAGGCCCCAGACACTGCAGAGCAGAGACCAACTGTTCACCAAACTGTCTCCAAATCTCCAATCCACGGAAGCCATGAACATATAAATTGTTTCACACCACTAAGTTCTGGGGTAATCTATAACCATTTTAACTGAAACAAAATAAGTTTTTTTTAAAGTATGAACTTTATTATAGTTCCGACAGCACAACATACCAAAAACAAACTAAAGATAAATAAGCTAAATATGAAGACAGAAAATCATAAAAGTGCTAGGAAAAAAGTTGAACATATTTTACAATTTTGAGTAGTCTAAGATAACATGAAACCTAGAATTCACACATATGTCCACATGAGCACCCAATATACAGATAGAGAAAATCTGAAAACCTACCCCAAACGGCTGACAGGGTTCAGGATACAGGAGGATAAGGGATGATCACTTTCATGTTTTATTCTATATACTTTAGAACTGTTTAGTTTTATTATAAGCATATTATTTTCTTAAGATTTTATTTATTTATTTGAGTGAGAGAGTTAGCGAAAGAGAGAGAGTAATGGGGGGGTAGCAGCAGAGGGAAAGGAAAAAACAGGCTCTCCGCTGTTTTATCAGGGAGCCTGACGTGGGGCTCGATTCTAGGACCCTGGGATCATGACTGGAGCCAAAGTCAGATGCTTAACCGACTGAGCCACCCAGGTGCCCATAAACATATTATTTTCATGATTTATTTTAAACACACAAAACAAGTCCAATTTCATCCTCTCAAATTGGCACTGATTAAAAATAATACATGCATGTGAAGAATGAGCCAGTCAGACTTTGCTGAGAAGGAACTATAAATTAATACAATCTTTGCGAAAGGTATTTGCAAAATGATTCAAATGCCTTAAGGCTCTGACCCTGTCTTCAAATTTTTTAAAAAGTACATCCAAAGATACTAAGTTGTTTGTAGATAAAAACAAAAATTTAACATAACCTACATCAAAATTATGTGGCTATTTATGCATAAGCTATGGTAATTCATAGAAATCCCATGCAATTAAACCATGTTGTAGAAGAAATATTACTGACATGATAAACTTCATTTTTTTCCACAAACTCATTATTATTTTATAAAGTAGTTTGCAAAACTATAATATACCATTATATAAGATACATAATACACTTGCACAGAAAACCCAGAAAGATAATCCCCCCAAAATATACTGGTGAGATTACCCTTTGCGGTTTCCTAAATCTTCTACACTAAGTGTGTATTAATTCTAGGTAGCAGCTGAGTGAGGAGGAGCATTTAATATGAGCTTGTCACCAGAGATGTTAATGTAAATAACCTATAAATTAAAACAAAAACATGATATTTACAGCAAATATTTACAGAAACCAACTTTCCAATACTCCAGAAATAGAATATGTAACTACTTCTTTGAAGTTTTTATCTTTTAACCCTTTACACTAACAACTATTTCATGAAAAGAAAGCATATGCTTTATCTGACTACACTCCTCATTGGTACATGCTTGCAGTCACAGGCTAACCTGTCTTACCCCAGGAAAGCACCATGACCAAAATACCATAATTGATATCAAATGTCAGTAACAGTAAGTGTCCACACAGTAGTTTCTCAATAGATCTAAAGTAGGCTCCTATGTCATCACAAAAAGTAAAATGCACTAAACAAATTAGTATCCACTGTGCACGTAGAGGTTTAACCTTAACTATGCAGCTCTTCAAATAAGAGTAGATTGATGAGGGCAAAGAGAAAATGTATCCCAACCCCCTGATCTGACCAAAAATGAAAAGTCCAGTTTTCAGCTACTCTTATTGACTTATTTTTCATCTCTAAGCTCATTTTCCACAAAGCACAATGATAACAACATTCCTGAGCTCATAATCTAAGTATAAGTTTTCTTTGAAAGGAGCCATTTTAATCACACAATAACTGGTTAAAAAAAAAAAAAAAACCTACAATTCATGGTTTTAAAGAATACTTCAAGAAAACCATTGATGCACACAAAAGCACATCCAAATCCTTTCTTGGTTCTCACATTTCAAATGCCAACAAAGCTACTGAACAGCTGTGAAACAGACTAAGGCTGAGAATTGGAAAAAGTAAACAAAGCAGTCAACTCCACCATCAAAATAAGCACTACAGAATTTTTAATGAGAATGCAATCAATTGACTTTAAAACAAAAGCTGATATTTAAAGAAAATACAAAAAGGAGAAAGGGTATTTAATAAACAAAACCAACATTTTACTGATCTCTTACATCAGTGGCTTGTTTCCCCTTACTACATCCACCCAATCCATTCTCATCTAAAACCATTCCCTTCCAGTATAAACCTCCTTAGCCTTGGCAAGTGTTATTCCTTAAAATGTTCATTTCATAAAACTTAATTCCC
The DNA here is from genome assembly GCF_018345385.1 of Vulpes lagopus. NCBI lineage: Eukaryota > Metazoa > Chordata > Mammalia > Carnivora > Canidae > Vulpes > Vulpes lagopus. The sequence goes on along the minus strand of NC_054824.1, from coordinate 119,777,658 downwards.
TAACTAAACCTATTAGTCCTTTTTCTCCTTCCTATAGAATACCATATTACCCTGGAGACTTAATGCTCTTTTCCTTTGCTACCCTTTATGAAGACATCTGCCACCATTAAATGAACCACCTGATGATAGCTTTTGACTCATTCTACCAATACTCAAATGACCATCTGCTCTACATTTTAATGGCGTCTCATCTAAATTCAAAAACTTAGATAATTTACATAGCTTAGGTCTTTTTGTTGGAAAATGTTATGAGAACAATAAATCATGCTGGTCAAGATCAATGACCACAGTTCTTAAGAGAGCCAAGGAAAACAGCTCAGAATCACAAAGCACGGATTTATTTAAGTAAAATGTTAAATTTCTAGTTAGAAAAGATGATTGAAAGAGAGAACTAAAATTCTCACTACAAGCAGTACACTCTACAAAAAGCACTTCAACATGGAACAAAAACACCTAAATTATCACTTTGTGTAATAGCAAAAGAAAAAAGTAAACAAAATAATTGTTCATTAACAAAAGAATGGAAACATATATTAGGTATAGAATGGAATACCTAAAAATTAATGTTCAATAGTCACACAATTCAACAGAAATGAATCCTTCAACCATAATGCTGAATTTTTAAAAACTATACAAGAATACAAAATGTTGCAAATTAAGTACTATATATAGTTTACAGGTACATAAAAACATAGCATAAATGTTAAAAAACCCAAAAGTGGTAACAAATTTCTGCATAATGGTTACCTTAAAAGAGGAGGGAAAGTAATAAAATTGGGTAGAAGTACATAGGGCACTTTGTTTTTAGATGGGTTCACAAGTATTTACCACTCATTAATCTACTTGGATATCTTACCTATTAAGCGATAAATTCTAAAACATTTTTAAAATTTAAAAAATCCTAATAGACTAATACGGCACCTAGTTAATCTTCTAAATTTGTGCCCGAATTGAAAGATTTCACCTACTGTTAAAAATAATAATTTACAAGTCATTAGCCTGTATTTAAACATAATTAATTACTTATTGTGGCATAAGTATTGATGTCACTCAACCAAACAAGAAATCCTATCTCTGATTTAAGGATTCATTCAACTTTAACCCCAAATCAATGTAACAAAAAGTATTATAGAGATTAAAGAGATTTAACCGACAATAGTATGAATCTTACTCTCCCTGAACCTTCAAACTACTTCCTGGTTTAGAAACTGTCTCAACAATAATTAAAATTCCTAATGAGGGTAAGGCCTTTGTGACCTGCCAGCTGGTTGGTATATCCCACATTCCTTTCTCTTGAGAAATACTAAATTAATGAAAATAAGATTGTTATTATTAATTATACTGGCCACTATTCATTATCACATCAAGCTAATGTGCTTCACACACATCTTACTTAACTTTCCCAACAATACTAAAAGGTAGGCATTATGATCCCCATGTATAGATGAAGATATTGAGACTCAGGTAAGTAACCTATCTGAAGTCACACATTTGTAAGTGACAGGCTCAAATTCAAACCTAGGTGGGTCTGATTACAAAGTTTGACCTTCTTATTAAGGTCTTCGCTCCAACAGAGTTTTTTTCTCCAATTGATCTTATTTAAAGAATAGTTACAGGAGGATCCCTGGGTGGCTCAGCGGTTTGGCGCCTGACTTTGGCCCAGGGTGCGATCCTGGAGACCCGGGATCGAATAACACATCGGGCTCCGGGTGCATGGAGCCTGCTTCTCCCCCTGCCTGTGTCTCTGCCTCTCTCTCTCTCTCTCTCTATCATGAATAAATAAATAAAATCTTTTAAAAAAAAAATAGTTACAGGGACACCTGTGTGGCAGTTGAGTGTCTGCCTTCAGCTCAGGGTGTGATCCCGTCCTGCATGGGGCTCCCCACGGGGAGCCTGCTTCTCCCTCAGCCTATGTTTCTGCCTCTCTCATGAGTAACTAAATAAAATCTTTTAAAAATAAAGAATAATTACATATCTAGGGCATCATGTTCCCCATTCAACCTTTTAGATTCAAAATACTGTAAGTTATGGAGTCCTATCCTAGTAGTCAAGCTGTTATAATTATCATTAGCCCTGCAAAACTCTTAAAAATCAAATAACTTTTTTTTAGTACAAAAGTTTCCATCTCATTTCTTGCCTTTTTAGGAACAAAATTATCATCAAGAAGATAAATCTACCCCAGGAGAAAACCAAATACCCCTATCATGAATGTGCTTACAGAATATAAACCAATTCTTACCAATGCAATTACCTACAAAGGTAAATGTGCTTTAAAAAAAAAAAAAAAAAAAGTATTCCAAAATGATAAACGAATGTCTGGACTATCTGCTATGTTCCCTTACCTCCTCCACTAAGTTAAATCCCACCTTATCTTAGTTGTATTCTATCAATTCATGTACATAACTGGCATGTACAAGCCAGTTATACAGAATTCAGAACCCATTTTCCCTTCAAAACAGTTTTAAACATAAGTACTAGACTATTTCACAAGAATCTGTTTACACAGATAAAAACTGTTAAAATTAACAAAAACTGTTAAAATTAACAAAAACTGTCAACAAAGTGAACTTAGAGGGAATACACCTCAACACAATTAAGGTCATATATGATAAACCCATAACTAACATCATACTCAATACTCTAAGATCAAAAACAAGACAAAAATGTCCACCTTGCCACTTTTATTCAAGATAGTACTGAAAATCCTAACCACAGCAAAGAAAAACGAAAGAAAAGGCATCCAAATTGATAAGGAATTCATCATTATTTGCAGATTACCTACCATACACAGAAAACCCTTACAATGCCACCAAAAAACTATTAGGACTAATAAATGGATCCAGCAGTTACAGGATGCAAAATTAATATACAGAAATCTGTTGCACTAATAGCACTAATAATGAAGTAGCAGAAAGAGAAATTAAGAAAACAATCCCTTTTACAAATGTATCACAAGGAATAAAAACCTGCAAATAAAATTCAACCGGGGTGAAAGACTTGAGACTTGAACACAGAAAATTGTAAAATATTGATGAAAGAAACTGAAGACAACAGAAATAAACAGAAAGACATTGTGCCCATAGCCTGGAAGAATTAATATTGTTGAAATGTTCGTAATACCTAAAATAATCCACAGACTTAATGCAATCCTTATCAAAATACCAACAGCATTTTTCACAGAGGTAAAATAATCCTAAAACCATATGGAATCATGAAAGATCCCAAATAGCCAAAGTAATCTTCAGAAAGAAGAAACAAAGCTGAAGATATCACAATCTCAGATTTCAAGTGATACTACAAAGTAATAGTAATCAAAACACTACAGTGCCGGCACGAAAATAGACACTGATCAATGGAACAGAATAGAGAGTCCAGAAATAAACCCCCGCCTATACGGTCAATTAATTTACAACAAAAGAGGCAAGAATATACAATGGAGTCTCTTCCATCAATGGGTGTTGGGAAAACTAGAAAACTAGACAGCTACATGCAAAAGAATGAAACTGGACACCATACATGAAAATAAACTCAAACTGGATTAAACATCTAAATCACAGAACTTATGGGAAAAAAAACTTAGGCAGTGATCCCTTGGACACGAGCTTTAGTAACATTTTTTTGGATGTCTCCTCCCTCAAGCAAAGGAAACATAAGCAAAAAAAAAAAAAAAACTATTGGGTCTACATCATACTAAAAGGCTTTTACAGCAAAGGAAACCATCAACATAACAAGAAGGCAACCTACTGAATGGGAGAAGATATTTGCAAATGATATAGCTGATAAAAGGTTAATATCCAAAATATATAAATAACACATACAATTAAACAGTAAAACAAACCAATTAAATAGGCAGAATACCTGAATAGACATTTTTCAAAAGTACAGATGGCTAATAGACATATGAAAAGATGCTCAGCATCACTAATCATCTAGAAATGCAAGTCAAAACAACAGCAAGATATCACCTCACACCAGTAAGAATGGCTGGTATCAAAAAGAAAATAACAAATATTGGCAAGGATGTGAGGAAAAGGGAATTCTCATGCACTGTTGGTGGGAATGTAAGCTGGTGGAACCAGTATGGAAAACACTATGGAGGTTCCTCAAAAAAATCAAAAATAGAACTACCATATGATCCAGTAATTCCACTGCTGGGTATTACCTAAAGAAAATGAAAACACTAATTCAAAAAGATATGTGCACCACTATGTTTACTGCAGCATTATTTACAATAGCCAAAATAAAGATGTAACTTGCATGTCTATTAACAGACGAATGAATAATGATGTGTGCATGCATACACACACACACACACACACACACACACACACACACACACACAATGGAGAATTAATTACTCAGACACAAGAAAGAATGAAGTCTTGCCCTTCACAACAACATGAGTAGATCTAAAGGGTATTATGCTAAGTAAAACAGCTCATACAGAAAAAGACAAATATTTGATTTCACTTATACATGAACCTTAAAAAAAATGAAAAAACCAACAACAAAAAGGGAAAGAAACTCATACAGAACAAACTAGTGGTTGCCAAAAGGGAAAGGTGTAGGGGGACAGGCAAAAAATAGGTGAAGGGGTTTAAGAGGTACAAACCACCAGTGACAAAATAAATAACTTACAGAGATGAAAAGTACAATGTAGGGAATATAGTCAATAATATAGTAATAACCTCGGTGACAGATAACTACGTTCAGTATAGTGAATACTGAGTAATGACAGAACTGCTCAATCACTGTTGTACACCTAAAGCTAATATAACATTGTATGTCAATTTTATTTCAATTAAAAAAAAATGAAAATTGTTGCTATGTTCCTAGGTCCAATGGAGATGTTCTATCACTGTAATCCAGACATGATGGTAAAAGAGGCAAGCTGAATGATATAGGGACATAAGAAAATAAATGAGTTTAAGAAGATGAGGAATAGGGCAGCCCCGGTGGGGAAGCAGTTTAGCGCTGCCTGCAGCCCCGAGTGTGATCCTGGAGACCCTGGATCAAGTCCCACATCGGGCTCCCCACATGGAGCCTGCTTCTCCCTCTGCCTGTGTCTCTGCCTCTCTCTCTCTTTCTCTCTCTCTCTCTCTCTCTCTGTGTGTGTCTCTATGAATAAATAAAATCTTTAAAAAAAAAATGAGGAATATTCTTTTTTAAAAAGCCATTTTCCTATAAGTACTTAAAATGCCTAAGTTCCTGCTAGGTGACTTAGAGCAATGGTTTCCCCAAGTGAGGTATACAACTCAGGAGATACAGAACATGATCCTTTGAAATGCAAGAGAAAATGGAAGTCCACAATGTCTTACCTATAATTACAAACTCTGTTTTGAAAGTTAGCAGCAAACTCACTTAGTGATAAACCTTGATCTGAAAAAACAAAAGGCTATATACAGTAGGTGGTCTTTATCATCCCCTTAGTGTAATTATTCACATGCTTCCCTGCAGAAATATTAATTTATTTGATTACATGGTCCAGATGTGGACTTCAAAGTGGGTGTTTCGTACTGTGTCACAAACATATATTATAGTTCTAAAATCCAAAAGTATAAACTCGACTCCCAAGCATTCTAAAAAAGGGGTTGTAGACTTTCACAAAAACTTTTGTTTTTTTCCTAAAAATCTAGGAGTGAGATTTTTACTAACTGTAAATGAATCAGCTGACACTAGCACCCTCAGAGGGCCTATACAAAAATTCACACATCACACAGGGAACACAGGTGTACTGAAGGTGAGTGAGAGACTGAGAGTAACCATTGTTGCTCACCTCTGGCACATTAAGACATGCTGCAGCTTTTTTGTGCCTAATTAATTGGATTTGTGGAAGGTATGCTAATGACACACGTTGATTATCTTGAGACAAAGTGCTTAAGAGGCAAAATTAATGAGTCCCATATTTTTCACTTACAAAATAAATGCAAAATAAATATTTCAAATTGCACACATTTTCTGGAATGAAAAGGTGTTGGCGGTAAGCTTTCTGTAAGATTTTTTAATTATACCCATTTAATGTGTCCCAGGTAGAGATGATGTAAGAAAATAAGTGCTGTCCAAATGAAACTAGAGTAAACAAGATGTAAATTGATGTTTGGAGATGTTTCTATCATTATATATAGTCTTTAATATTAAATTATGTGTATCACCAATAAATTTTCATATTCACATCCTTAAAACAAAGTAATATTTTACCTCATTTTAAGTTCAGAAAATTCAGAATTCATTGATTTAAAATATATTAAGTAAAACATTCATACATAAGAAATGATTAACATCAGAAAAGATGGAAAATTACTTGCTAAATTTCAATAAAAACTTTATACATAACTGGTAATGGAATAGAAAAATAGAACTAAAATTTGGACCAGTGTTAGGGTCCAATCAGGAGATAGAAACCACACCAATTCACCACTTTTAGGGCAGCTCTGGTGGCTCAGCGGTTTAGCGCCACCTTCAGCCCAGGGCATGATCCTGGAGACCCAGGATGGAGTTCCACATCAGGGAGCCTGCTTCTCCCTGGGCCTGTGTCTCTGCCTGTCTGTTGTCTCTCGTGAATAAATAAAATCTTTAAAAAAAAAAAAAAATCACCACTTCTAGAAAAAGGGAAACAATGAAAAAAAATGGGAAACAAAAAAAAATGGGATTACTAAAATGTAAGAGGCTTAAAAAAGGGATCCCATAGGGCTAGGATCCAGAACTTAATGAATGGAGGGGTTGTGACTGGTTGGTGCTGGTGTCAGTGAGTGGGGACACACTAAGGATATTTCTGGTTATACTGGAATCAAATACTGACACTGAAATCCTGATGGATGAGATGATACCAAAAGCAAGCAAGCAAAACAGAAAAAAACAAGTCTCTTCTCCCGCTTCAGCCTTCTAGTCATCCCCTACTGGCAGAACCAACAAAGACCCAGCTGGCAAAAAAGAAAATGCAGAGTCCTATTCCAGCCTCATAGAGTAGAAGCCAAGACATAAGAGCTTAATAACCAGGATAATATACTCCGAAATACACTTCTTTCCTGTGGATCAACTATCTATCTTCATGAGGTCTCCTAAAAGCTACAGCATCTAGCAAAATCAAGAATGGAAACAAGGTCAATCTAGATTTATTTGATTTACTAACATATTAAACTAAGATTTTCAGAAACAGTGAAAAAAATCATATTGCTCTCATTTTTTAAAAAAAGAATATTCTGAGAAGCAAAATACCAAAATACCACCCTGGTGGTTGGATCCTTTCTGTCTAGGTGTTTATCCTTTTTCTACGTATATTTTTCATAATTTTTCATAAAATTTGCATAAAAAGCATAGTATTATCTACAGTATCTTTTTAAAACTTACTTTTTTGCTTCACATATATTTGGTAAATATACACTAATTCTTTCACTTTAACTGCTAATATTTTATTGTATGAGACTCATGTAACATGACAAATTATTCTACATATAATCTTTTAGTAGTTATCAAATTATTGCTTTTATAAACAATACTGCCAATTAATTTCTTTTTATATACCTTTTTACGGATTTGTGCCTGAGGATCTCCTAGACATACACTTAGAAGATTTCCTTATTTGCAGAATATGTGCATTGTGAAGCTACAAGATTGGCAAATTGCTTCTTAAATTGGTTTTATCAATTTACTAACCCACTAATAACCTGAGAGTTCTGATTTCCCATATTCTTTATCAATACATCCTATTTCTAGACTTTCAATTTTTGTCAATCTGACCAGGGTGAAAGTTATCATTTTTAAATTTGTATCTCCAGGTTAGCTCTGAATTAGTTCTATGAATAGTTATTAGCTCTTTACTCTTAACATCAAGTCAAATTTTCAAAGCTAGAAGGAAATTTGTATTTAAAATTATTTAACCCAGGGCAGGCCGGGTGGTTCAGCGTTTAGCGCCAGCTTCTGCCCAGGGCATGATCCTGGAGACCCGGGATCAAGTCCCATCAGGCTCCCTGCATGGAGCCTGCTTCTCCCTCTACCTGTGTCTCTGCCCCCCCCCCTCTCTCTATATATATATGTATATATATGTATATATATATGTATATATATGTATATATATCATGAATAAATAAAATCTTTTAAAAATACTAAAAAAATAAAATATTTTAAAAATAAAAATAAATAAATATATACAATTATTTAATCCATTTATCTCATACATTAAATATCTCATTTTAAGATTTTACTTATTTATTCATGAGAGACACAGGCAGAGGGAGAAGCAGGCCCCACGCTGGGAGCCAGACTCGGGACCCGATCCCGGGACCCCGGATCACACCCCGGGCCGAAGGCAGGTGCTCAACCACTGAGCCACCCAGGGATCCCCTGGCTTCTAATTTCTAACAAAATTTTTGCCTACACCTGGTAATGTAATTACTTATGCTGCCCCTAACCATATACTTAAAAGCAAATATTAATAGGCTAATTCTTCTCAAAAACAAAAGAAGCTTTACAAAAGAGGTAAGTTTTCAGTAATTTGAAATACTGGGTAAGATCTGATAGTTAAATAGATATGACAATGTCATATACTCTCCCAAGGGCAGAGCTTGACTTCAACAGTGCAGCATGACTAGAACTTTGAGCTGCTGCTTGGAACAAAGAAAATCTAAAAGATTAAGAACCCTGATAAAGTAAAAAAATAATGCCACAAGAGTAAAGACTGACCAACTGGAGCTAGAGAATCTGACAGCCTCACATGCAGCTCAAAGTTCTAGTCATGCTGCACTGTAGCATCTCAAAGTAATTGAGATTTTAGATTGGATCCTGCACCCGTAAAAGGACATTAGTGGGACAACTGGTGAAATCTGAATAAGGTCTGTAGATTCGTTAATAACCAATGTTATTTTTCTGTTTATAATTTTTGTAAACCTGAAATTACTTCAAAAAGGTTAAATTTATTATTTTAACTATGTAAAAATCAGAACTATACATAATATTTAATAAATCTTGAGAATGTAATAAGGTACCAATAAACATCAATTATCAAATATCTTGAAGAAAAAGGAGAAAAGAAAATTGAAAGTAGTAGGATAGTCCTGGGGTAAAGCCAGATCTAAGAGCTTGTGATTTATTCAATCCTTTAAGGGGAAAAAAAAAAAATACTGAAGAAATTAAATCCTAGGAATTAAAATACATTTCAACAGCACTGCATAAGGCTAGCTACCCTGCATCTAGAAATGCTTTTAAAATGTCTGCTAAGGGGCAGCCCCAGTGGCGCAGCGGTTTAGCGCCGCCTGCAGCCCGGGGTGTGATCCTGGAGATCTGGGATCGAGTCTCACGTCAGGCTTCCCTGCATGGAGCCTGCTTGTGTCTCTGCCTCTCTTTCGCTCTCTCTGAATAAATAAATAAATAAATATTTTTTTTTAAAAATGTCTGCTAAAAGAATCAGATGAACAAGATGAATTGTTACACACAGCAAATTAAATGTGTAAAATTGGGACACCTGGGTGGCTCAGTGGTTTAGAGTTTGCCTTTGGCTCAGGTCGTAATCCTGGGGTCCTGGGATCAAGTTCCGCATCTCCCTGTGGGAAGCCTGCCTCTCCTTCTGCCTATGTCTCTGTGTCTCTCATTAATAACTAAATATTTTTTAAATAAATGAGTAAAATTATCTTGTAAATTAAACTGAGATTTTAAAACAATTACTTCTAAAAACATCTTTTATATAAGATAATGAAACTATTCATGACAGACGTACTTCATACTACAAAGCATACAGACAACATTAATAACCCTTCAAAAATTGCTGTAGTATAGGATTTGTTACACTTTACCCTAGAAAGATATTTAAATTTCCCCATAAACCTGCAATTACTGATACCAAAATGACTCCAAATTATGGAATTGTGGTCAAACTTTAGCCTGAGGTAGCAAAGATAAAATTTTAAGAGTGTGCAGAAACAGGTATATGCCTCATACAGTATAGTATAACATGTCTGAGTGTAAACTAGTAAAATGTCTTTGGACATTAATTAGTCAATATCTATCAAAATGTTAAATATGTGTATCCCTTGATATAGCAATTCCACATCAGAAGTACTCAGCACATATGCACAGAATTTATTCATTGCATCATTGTAAATAAGACCTGAAACAATATAAATGCCCATCAAGAAAGCACTGGTTTTTTTTTTTTTTTTTTTTTTTTTTTTTTTTTTTTTTAAGAAAGCACTGGTTAAGTATATTATGACATCCAGTCACTGGAATATTATGCAGTAATGAAAGAATAAGGTAGACCTACATGTGCTAACATGGAATAACTGATGATATACACTATTAAGTGAAAGAAACCAAAGTGCAAAAGAGAACATAGCTTATGACCATTTGTACTTTAAAAAGATAGATTAACAAAAAAAAAAAAAAAAAGATAAACAGTATATTAATAAACATGCCTGCAATAAATAGAGTATTATGTAAGAACACACAAGAAACTGATAACAATGGCTGTCCCTTTTTTGTACCATTGAATCTTTTCTTTGGGACACGCATATACATCTTTTTCAAATATTTAAATAGCCAGCTAGGAAACACAATTTTATGAATTATCTGTTCAAAAAAACTGAGCTGGCTTGTGTTTCCTTTTTGTTGCTGCTAATAATAAATATGAACCCATTTCAGATTCATTAGGCTTTGTCAAACTCAACGATAAAGCCTTAGAAGTAGCTTATTTATGAATTAACTCAAAATGTATTAAAGACTTTAAAGTTAGGATCTGAAACCATAAAACTCCTAGAAGAAAACAGAGGCAGTAAGCTCTTTAACAATGATTGTGGCAATGATTTTTTTGGACTTGATGCCAAAAGCAAAAGCACCAAAAAATGAAAATAAACAAGTGGGACTTCATCAAACTAAAAAACCACTACACAGCAAAGGAAAGCATCAACAAAATGAAAGAGCAACTTACTGAATGAGAAAAAATACTTGCAAATAATACATAGAAGGGAGTAATATCTAAAATACATAAAAACTCATATAATTCAACAGCAAAAAAAAAATCTGATTTAAAAATGGACAGAGGATCTGAATATTTTTTCAAAAAATACATATGGATGGTCAACAGACACGTGAAAAAATGCTCAACATTACTAATCATCATAAAAACACAAATCAAAATCATAGTGAGATATCACCTCACACTTGCTAGAATGGCTACTATCAAAAAGACAAGAAATAACAAGGATTGGCAAGGATGTGGACAAAACCAAGGATGTTTGTTTACTGTTGGTGGGAACATAAATTAGTATAAACCAATATGGAAAGCAGTATGGAGGTTCCTCAAAAGATTAAAAAACAGAACTCCGGGGCAGCCTGGTGGCTCGGCGGTTTAGTGCCACCTTCAGCCCAGGGCCTGATCCTGGAGACCTGGGATCAAGTCCCACGTCGGGCTCCCTGCATGGAGCCTGCTTCTCCCTCTGCCTGTGTCTCTGCCTCCCTCTCTCTCTCTCTCTCTCTTTGTGTGTGTGTGTGTCTCATGAATGAATAAATAAAATCTTAAAAAAAAAAGAAAAAAGAAAAAAGAAAGAAAGAAAGAAAAATAGAACTCCCAGATGATCCAGCAATACTTTTGGGTATCTACCAAAAGAAAACAGTAACCCAAAAAGATTAATCTATCCTCATGTTCACTGCAGCATTATTTACAATAGCCAAGACAAGGAAACAATCTAAAAGTCCAACAACAATGAATGAATAAGGAAAATATGGCACATATATATATAATGGAATATTACTTAGCTATAAAAAAGAATTAAAACCTGCCATTTGCAACAACATGGACGGATCTAGAGAACACTGTGCCAAGTGAAATAAAACAAAGAGATATACCATATAATCTCAAATATACATGGAATCTGAAAAAAAAAGTTCATAGGTACAAATAGCAGATTGGTGGTTGTCAGAGGTGGGAGTAGGTGAAATGGGTGAAGGATGTCAAAAGGTACAAAATTCCAGTTATAAAATAAAGTCATGGGATGTAATGTACAGCATGGTGACTACAATTAATAACACTATCACATATTTGAAAGTTGTTAAAATAGTAAATCTTAAAAGTTCTCTTCACAAAGGGAAAAAAATTTTATTAACTATGTATGATGGTGGATACTAACTAGACTTACTGTGATAATTTTGCAATATATACAAACAAATCTTTATCTTGTACACAGAAGACTAATATATGTCAATGATACCTCAGTTTTTTAAAAGTAGCTCATTTATGCATTCAGAAAAGTAACAAATTTTATGTTTTAACTACTTTCTACTAGAGTATCGAGGACAAATCTGTTAAAATGTTTTGATTAAAATAATCCAATAAAATAAAGTTAGATCTTTATTTTATGAGCACAAACCTTCTTCCGTTTACCACATTGCATAAAAATTTTAGAGTCAGATCCCTGAAATTTTGTGAATCGAGGACCTTGACTCATTGTGCATGAACGGCGAAGTCTCTGATATGACTTTACATACGAGATGGGCTATTAGCGACCAAAAAAAAAAAAAAAAGGCAGGTGTCTACTCCACTTGGAAAAAGCATTTAACACAAGGAAATGGCTCAACACCTTAGAGTGTTTTTCCTTCTATGGGTAATGAAACAATGTAGACGAAAAATCATTCCACAAGGTCCCAATTAACATTCAGCTCCCGAACCCCGAGTCGTTCTGCGTTACAGGAGGTAACGCATACCCTTCCACACACTCACACAAATGGTATCTCAGCGAATCCGAGCTACAAGAGGCCCCTCGGCAATCGTAACCCGTCAACTACACACCATATGGCTCGGCAAGCCTCTCTCCAGACAGCGATCACTCGGTGGCTGATTAATTTCAATGGCTTATTAGCCAGGCCTCTCCAGACCCTGTCCCTAGAGGAGGAGGAGGGGACCAGTCTGTTGTCTTCCCGGCGCTTTGTGCCTTCCAGGCTTCAAAGCATCCTGGTGACGGTGCTGCCACCATTTCCCGTGGGGGTGGCGGGGTCTGTTCTCCAAGTTTTCATCCACCAGGTACTGGACCTAACATCCCTGAGGCTGTCTCCCGCTCTACTGCGGGCTCCCCGCAGGCTGCCCGACGCCCAGCCGGCCTCGCCCCTCCTCCACAAGCGCGCCGCCCGGGGGGGGGGGGTCAGGGGACCAAGACTTACCCGTGGGCGCGCTGTCCAGGATGCGCAGGTCGTAGGCCCCGGAGCAGCGGTAGTTGGCGGCCGTGCCGTTGTCCCACACCACCACCACCTCCTCGGGGCTCTCGAAGCTCCGCACCGTGCCCACATGGCCTTCGCCGCCGTCCTGCTTCCCCCACTTCCAGTCCGGGCCGCGCACTACCCGGGCCCCGACCCCTTCCACCATCACCCGGTTGTTCCGGGAGTTACTCATTGGGGCCCGGGCGGTGGGCTCCGCCGCCGCCGCCGCCGCCGCCGCCGCCGGGGGCCCCGTGAGGGAGTTGGGCCCGGGCCGGCCTCTCGGCGCCGGCGGGAGCGGCAGCGAGCCCCGGGGTACGTGGGAATAGTTCACGGGGGCGGCGGCGCGGTCCCCGGCAAGCCCGCAGACGCTCTCGAGCCGCCGCCGCCGCCGCCGCGCCCCCCGCTCGGACTGGAGGCCTGACCGCAGCGGCTCCGAGGCGGCGGCGGCGGCGGCGGCGGCGGCGGCGGGCGGGCAGAGGGGAGGGGGCCGTGGGCGGGGACTGCCCCGCTTCCTCCGGGCTCCCCGGCCGGGCTACAGCGACGGCCGCCAGGAAACCACGCTCTCCCCCGGCCGGGAGCGCGGGGAGCGCAGGGGGCCGGGGGAGGCTAGCCCGGGGGGAACGGCGAGGCCGGCGGGGAGCAAGCTGAACTGCCTGCCTCTTTTCTCCCCGAGCCCCTCGCTCCGGGGTGGGCGCCCGAGCGCCGGCGCCGCCGCGTCCTCCCCCGCGGGCAGCGGTGGTACCTCCCGGCGTCCGGCGAGCGCCCGGGCCCACGGGCCCCTTTCTCTCTGCCCCCGCGCACGCCGCCGCGCTCCGCCTCGCCACAGAGTCCCCGCCGGGCGAGAGCGGCTCCACATCCGGATACCGACGCACCCAAGGCTGGAGCGGCACCTTCTCAGACTAGGAGAGGGGGCCTCAGCGACAGTAGAGCGGAAGGGACTTTAGAGAGTCGCGCGACTGGAGAAAGAAAGGAGGAGAAAATCGATCCCTAAGCGTCTCCCCAGGGCCCGACGGGAGTGCGCATGCGCCGCGTCCGGAAAGCGCGGCGGGAGGGGGCGGCGACGGCGGGCGGGAGCCGGAGGGGCGGGAGGGGCAGCTCGCCGGGGCCGTGGCCGGACGCGGTGGTGCGGCGCGCCCCATTGGCTGGGAGGAAAGGGGCGGGGCCGGAGCGCGTCCACTGGCCCGGGGGTGGGGCTGGAGGAAGTGTAACCGAGGTTGCGGTACGTCGCCGGCGCGGAGACCCACCCGGTGGCTGGGGTGAGGTCAGACTCCAAGTTCCAGCGGGCCTAGGCGCACGGCGTGGATCGGGCGTTCCGTGTTCTTTCAGTCTTCTTTGTTAACGGGATCGGAAGTAGGACAGATTACGGCGCAGAGTAAGGGCGACGTGCATTTGTGTGTGTGTAAGTTGCGAGCATATCAAACCCGAGTGGGCGATGAGGGACGTATTTTTAAGCTGATTAGAATGGTACCGAGTGTGAGCAAAGTGCAAAGTCGTTTGAACGGTGGGTCTGACTTCCTGCGGGGTCAGGGTGCTAAGTAGGCTCCAAACACTACAAGCTTCTGAGAGAGTTTACATGTATCTTGCCCACTGATAACCACCTCCACCCTCGACGTGATTCAGCCCTTATACGCTAAAGACAATCCTGAAAGGAACATAAGAGGACTGGTAAGAGTGGTTTCTGCCTGCTGTTGTTTAAATGACATCGTGGGGCAGCCGTGGTGGCTCAGCGGTTTAGCGTCGCCTTCGGCCTAGGGCGTGACCCTGGAGACCCCGGATCGAGTCCTAGGTCGGGCTCCCTGCATGGAGCCTGCTTCTCCCTCTGCCTGTGTCTCTGCCTCTCTCTCTCTCTCTCTCTCTCTCTCTGTGTCTCTCATGAATAAATAAATAAAATCTTTAAATAAAAGATATTATGGTGTGTAGGATTTAAAAACCATTGTTTTTCAGCTGGCATGGAGGCATTCTTAGCATAAACAATTGCTCTTCCTGAGAGTCACAGTAGCAGGAATACTCCAACAGAATCAAATAGCCAAATGGAAAGACAATAATCAAGTGGAAAGAAAGGGGGTGTAAAATGTGACCAACTAATTATTATGTAGTAAAATAAATAAAATATGCTTAATTTTTCATATAAATAAAACTGAGGGAAGATACCAATATAGAATCCCAAAGACCAAATAGAGCTAATTTGAGAGACCAATCAAGATTTAAACTATTTGTTCAAAATAGGCCAGCCAAATTTCTGATGTTTCAAAATATTTTTTAAAGATTTTATTTATTTATTCATGATAGAGGGGGGTGGGGGCCGAGAGAGAAGCAGGCTCCATGCAGGGAGCCCGACGTGGGACTCCATCCCAGGTCTCCAGGGTCACACCCTGGGCCGAAGGCGGCGCTAAACCGCTGTGCCACCGGGGCTGCCCAAAAGGCTTTTGTTTTTGATAACAAAGATTAGTTATAACAGCTTTGAATTTTATGTGCCCTTAAAATGAAAAGAGATCTTAAGAAATGATCTAGCCTGGTGGTTTTCTTTTCTCCTTAGCCACCCCACAGACCCTCTGTTCTTACCCTGTACATTTGATCAATAAAGGAAGCTAGGTAGTGAGGCAATATAGAAAGGCTAGAGCCTGCCTATAGTCTTTCCTATCTCTTACCTTTGCAGGAGCTGTATAGAAACTCATCAAAACCTCTGGAGTATAAGTGAGCATAAATATGAAACCTCAAATTAGCCCAGTCCTCATATTTGATAAGAAAATGAGGTCAGGATTGACTAAGTAGTAATTTGTCCAGGATTACAAGGAAGTTAAGACATACAGTTTAGACTATAATCTATGTAGTAGTGTATGTATTTCTTTGTATTAAGCACTCTCATCTATCCATTCCCTTATTAAATATCCTGTGACTTAACACTATCATGTTGCTAATACTATTTCAAGACTACTCAATACATTTTGTCAATGGTCTCTAAATGGTTTTGACTATACATCCTTTCAGTACAAAATTTTTGAACATGTACTTCCAATATATGTACTTATTTGTGCATGAATTATATGTGTACTACCATGTTATAGGTATAATAAAATATGCTCAAAAATCAAAATTACAGGCATACCTCAGGGATATTGCAGGTTGGGTTCCAGACTACCAAATTAAGCAAGTATTGCAATAAAGTGAATCAAATGAATTTTTTGGCTTCCCCGTGCATATAAAAGTTATGTTTACACTATACTGTAGGCTATTATATGTGTGATAGCATGACATCTAAAAAGTATATACATACCTTAATTTTAAAAGTACCTGATTGTGGGGGATCCCTGGGTGGCTCAGCGGTTTAGCGCCGGTCTTTGGCCCAGGGCGTGATCCTGGAGACCCGGGATCAAGTCCCACATCAGGCTCCCTGCATGGAGCCTGCTTCTCCCTCTGCCTGTGTCCCTGCCTTTCTCTCTCTGTATCTCTCATGAATAAATAAATAAAATATTTTTTAAAAAATAAAAATAAAAGTACCTAATTGCTAAAAAGAAAAATGCTAACCATCATCTGAACTTTCAGGGAGTTGTAATATTGCTGATGGAAGGTCTTGCCTCCACATTGATAGCTGCTGATTGATCAGGGTGGTGGCTGCTAAAGGTTCAGTTGGCTGTGGCAATGTCTCAAGACAACAATGAATTTTTCTGCTCTGTTGACTCTTTTTCACGAAAAGTTGCTCTGTAGCATGCAATACTGTTTGATAGAATTTACCCACAGTGGAAGTTCTTTCAAAATTAGAGTCAGTCAAAAAAAAAAAAGAATTAGAGTCAGACCTCTCAATGAGCAGTAATATTTTGAGAGGATTTTTTTTTTTTCTGGGCAATAGTTCTTCACAGTAGCCTTAAAATATTCAGTCAACCATATTGTAAACAGATGTGCTGTCATCCGGGCTTTGTTGTTCCATTTATAGAGCACAGGCAGAGTAGATTGAGCATAATTCTTAACGGCCCTAGGATTTTCAGATGGCAAAGGAGCAGTGGTTTCAACTTAAAGTCACCAGCTGCAGTAGCGCCTAACAAGAGAGCCAGCCTGTCCTCTGGAGCTTTAAAACCAGGCATTGATTTCTCCTCTCTAGCTCTGAAAGGCCAAGATGGCATCTTCTTCCAATAGAAGGCTATTTAGTCTATACTGAAAATCTGGTATAGCCATCTTCATTAATGATCTTACCAAAATTTTCTGGATCACTTGCTGCTTCACCTTGCACTTTGATGTCATGGAGATAGCTTCTATCCTTAAACCTCGTGAACCTATTTTTGCTAGCTTCAGACGTTTCTCCTGAAGCTTCCTCACCTCTCTCAGCCTTCATGGTATTGTAAAGAGTCATGGTTTTGCTCTTGATTAGGCTTCAGCTTAAGGGGATGTTGTGCTGGTTTTATCTTCTATCCAGACAACTCAGACTTTCTCCATATCAGCAATAAAGCTGTTTCATTTTCTTATCATTTGTGTTTTCGCTGATTTAGCACCTTTAAATTTACTTCAAGAACTTTTCCTTTGCATTCACAACTTGGCTAACTGGTGGAAAAAACCTAGCTTTCAACCTATCTCAGCTTTCAACATGCCTTTTCACTAAGGTAAATCATTTCTAGCTTTTGATTTAAAGTGAGAGATGTGACTCTTCCTTTCACTTGAACACTTAGAGGTCATTGTAGTTATTAATGGGTCTACTTTCAATATTGTTGTGTCTCAAGGAATAGGGAGGCATCTACTAGAAGGAGAGAAATGAAGAAACAGCTGGTCGAACCACACACAACATTTATCAATTAAGTTCACCATCTATGTGAGTATGGTCTGTGTGGTAACATCAGAGGTCACTGATCACAGATCACCATAACAAAATAATTTTTAAAAATTTGAAATATTGTGAGAGATACCAAATTGTGACATAAAGACATGAAGTGAGCAAATGATGTTGGGAAAAGGGTACTGATGGACCTGCCTAGCACAGGTGTTGCCACAGACCTTCAGTTTATTTAAAAAAAAAGAAAAGGCAACGTATGAGGCATAATAAAGCAAAGTGCAATAAAACAAGGTATGCCTGTAAGAGAGCAGAAGATACAAAATATATGGAAAAATTTACATACTTTCTTTCCTT
Organism: Vulpes lagopus; assembly: GCF_018345385.1. Taxonomy (NCBI): domain Eukaryota; kingdom Metazoa; phylum Chordata; class Mammalia; order Carnivora; family Canidae; genus Vulpes; species Vulpes lagopus. The sequence goes on along the minus strand of NC_054824.1, from coordinate 119,759,369 downwards.
ACTCCAATAGATCATCTTCTGTATCCCCAGATGTTTACATTGGTATTCTCCAAAATAAGCACAAGGCCAAGATGACATCTTCTTCCAATAGAACGCTATGAAAACCACTTTGAAAACCACTGGGTCATGTACGTATTTATCATGTGTAGAATCCAGTTATTTTGTACATATGTTTGTTTACCCATTTGTTCAGAAACATTTTGGGTCATTGAAAACTAGTAAGTTTTTTATCCTAGTCATAAGTGAGATAAAATAAATATGTCCTTGCCCCAGAAATAAAGTAGTTTTGTTATTCACTTACTATTCTTACTACTAGGAATGAATTTCTGGATACTTTACAATCTATAAAAATGTGTAATATTTGGAGAATATATTAGTTTACAGTAACACTATCTGCTATAACAAATAGACCAAAAACTTATAAAGACTCTAATACAATTAAGTTTTATTTTCCATTCATGTAGTAGTTTAACACTTTCCTCCACATAGTAATTCAGAGACTCATGCTCTTGTTCCATGATGCCCCTACAGTTATCCATGTGTAGCTGAAGGAAGCAGGGAAGAGCGTAGTTCACTTCCCAAAAGTGTTAGCCCCAAACTGGCATATATTATTCTGTTACATCCCATCATCTAGAACTCAGCCACGTCTAATTGAAGGGGAGCAAAAATGTAGCCTAGCTGTGTGCACCCAAGAAGAAAAGTGTATCAGTATCCACTTAGGAAAACATAAATCACTCCATATATTTAAACAAAGGGAATTTAATACGCCAAAATATTTGCAAAAGTGTCAGAAAGGCTGAAGAAGCAAAGACAGATTAATAACTACGTGAAAACACGACTTTCCTCTCCACCCCCCACCACCACCCACTGACGGCAAAAGGAGAAAAAGAGGAAATGATGCTACCTAGGACCCATAATTACTGTGTCCTTGAGCTGCTGATGTTAGAACTTCCGCTACGTTACAATAAGCCAAGAGCTGACCCTCACACTGAAGCTGCAGGAGACTAGCTACCCAGTGTCGCCTACCACTGTCATGACTATTGCCAAAGTCAGAGCTCCATGAGTGCAGGGCATGCTCTACTGCAGCTTTTGGGTTCCTACTCGGGCAAGGCAATTCCAAGAGGCTGCAGGAAGCTCCAAGAGAATCAGGAAACAAAAAACCGGCTTCTCCTCTTATCAGCTGATCTCTCACTAGTTTCCTACAAGTAACAGGAATATTCTACCTTTTTAGATACTCAGTACCGTTCTCACTGTTCTGCCACACTTAAACTTCATATAACAAAGAACTCATACATCTGCATAGGAGAATGCAACTATGCCACTTAAAATGAAGATGACTTCACCTTCTCTCCCCCCCCCAAAGAAAAGTCACAAGGTCCTATTCATTACCATATACATATCTGGAATATATTATTCCAGATCTGGAATATATATATTCCAGATATATATATATCTGGAATATATTATTCCAGATCTGGAATATATATATTCCAGATATATATATATCTGGGAATATATCTGGAATATATATATATATCCAGGAATATATCTGGAATATATATATTCCACTTCTGGTTCAGCCATAATCCCTCCTAGATGCCCTATAACCTATATTCAAGTTAACAACCACCAGCAAATTGACAGATGTTTTGCTAGACCAGGAAAAAAGAGAAAAATTAAACAATCACCAACACTCAGTACACAAAATAGTAGGAGAAAGGGAAAGGAGGAGTGATTTTATACGTAACATTATACATTTTATACATAACATTATACACATACACAAAATGGATTTTATACATAACAAGTTTTCCATATTGGATTATGTTCTCAAAGGATATGCTGAAGTCCTAACTCCTGACCCGTGTGAATTTGACCTCTTGAAAAAGAGTCTTTGTAGATATAATCAAGTTAAGATTAGGTCATACAAAAAAAAAGAAAAAAAAGATTAGGTCATACAGGAAGAGAATGGGCCCTAAATCCAGTGACTGATGTCATTAGAAGAGAGAAGGAGATTTGGATGGACAGACACAAAGAGAAGGCCATGTGATAAGGCCAAGATTGGACTGATGCCCTCTAAGACAAGAACGCCAAAGATTGCCAGCAAACACCAGAACAGGAAAGAAGCAAGGAAGAATTCTTTGTCAACATCTTGATTCCTGAATCTATTGATTCTGACTGTGGAAATACCATATATTGGTCACCTGTTCAAAGCACATATCTTGGTTGATATCCCATGGTCAGGCATTTAGTTTCAGTCACAATTCAAAAGCAAACAGGAGCTATTTCTCAAAAGGAAAATATTTGTTGACAGAAGAGAGTATAATTTTGCTCTAAAATACTAGTTTTGCACTGGGATTCTACTATCAGCATTTGAAAGGATCCATATAGTATCTCCACATGTCACTGATATTAACAACATTGGCTGTCCTGGGTTACATGACCCACATGGCAAAGAAAATTGCCCTGCAGCCTAGGCCTACTGTAGAATATTTTCATGCTTTGGAACCTACTCAAAATTTGTTTATGGGAAAGAGCATATATAATTGTGATATATCTTGCCTATAAAATCCAAAAAGTCCCAAGTGTTTTATTTCTTAGCAGCTAATAGTGCAGTTTGCAGCAATTTGCCTCTTATATTAGAAAGGATATCCTGATATGCTCCTTAATACTGGACTGGCAACTTCACCAAAGTGATAAGACCAAAATTTTCTTTTCTTTTTTTTTTTTTTTTTTTAGACCAAAATTTTCTTGAAGAATATCTTCCATCCACTGGTATGTATGGGTTTTATACTATATCTAGGGTTCTTGACACTTCTAGACCACCAAGTCAAATCAATATAATACCTTAACTGTAATGGATCCTCAGTAACCTAGATTACAGCCCTGAGGAAAGACTGAAAGCAATGTTTGTGTGGCTACTTGTCAGGTGTTACAGAGAAAAAATGACTTGCCAGATCAACAACTGCAAAAGCTAGAGCTGCATATGGATATGCTTGCTCCATTAAAGAGGCAACATAAAAAAAAATAAAAACAAAAATAAAGAAGACACATCTAAGACAGCTGTAATTTAGTCACTATCTGATTAAGTTTACAATAACACACAAGAGCCATCTTCCTTTACAAGCTTAAATAGCAGGTTAAATGGGGAACTGATTAGGAATCTTATTTGCATTTTTCAACTCAGATGGTGGCTCCAATCTCTGCAATCCCTCCAGGAAAGTTTTTGGTTTATTGTTGTGGTAAGAAAAGGCAATTACAGAATTTTCATTAGAACTTTCTACTATTATGTTTCACTCCATAGATCAGGAGCCAATATGCATATTCTTCCAGTTGCCAGGAATGTCTATTCCAGCTACGCATTCAGAAATCATACAATGCGGGCAGCCCTGGTGGCTCAGCGGTTTAGCGCCGCCTTCAGCCTAGGGTGTTGTCCTGGAGACCGGGGATCGAGTCCCACATTGGGCTCCTTGTTTGGAGCCTGCTTCTCCCCTTGCCTGTGTCTCTGCCTCTCTCTGTATCTCTCATGAATAAATAAATAATCTTTAAAAAAAAAAAAAAAAGAAATCATACAATGCAATGTACTAGAGCCCAAACTGGATTAACCATGTGACCTTCATGACCACCACTCTGACCAATGGATTTTTATGGTTTGAGTGCAGGTAGGGATTAGCATACTCATCCCAACTCATACTCAACTTATATGAGTCTTCTATATTAGCTAGGAATTTCTAAAAGGGAAATTTCCCTCATGCTCCTTAACTCTGTAAAATGGCAGCTGGTTCCTTTTGTGGAGGAAAAAAGGGGAAGGAAGAGTTATAGGATAAAGTTTTGGCTGTGTCACAGGGTCCATTCTCATGAAGACTCACCTCCTCTTCATTTAAGGTTCATTTTTTAAATATATCCTAACATGCATAGTTTTGAGAAGTGCCAAGAGTTGGTGTTGGAGCAGTCACAGCAAACACATCTGTGGCCAAAATTGTCAGAAATGCAAGCATTATTAGGGCCCATAATTTTAGACCTGTGTTACAGGCTGGTTCTCGAAGGCACTCTGCACAAGAAGTAGGGACAGTATAGCCCCCTATGCCCCTGGCCTGTCAGGATCTGTCTCGGAGCTATGACAAACTTGCATCATTCCTACCAATTTATACCAGCACTCCAGATCCCAAACAACAAATAACACTTTTTTCTTGTCCTCCCAAATTAGATTTGCCAACAGTAAGAACTTGAGAAATGCAAATTTTCTGTGAAAGATTTGTTTTGTTTTGTCTTGTTTTTTCCAATGAAGACTTTATAGGACAATTTTTCCCTACCTGTTGGCATGTGATCAGACACTCAACATATAAATTTCAGTATTCCACATGTTACTATGAACCTTTGAGTGCTCTCAGGCATTCCTTCACAGAAAAGATATGAACTGGCAGAGTCCAGTTAGAATTCCTAGTGCCAAACTGTATAAACTTTCTCTCAGTTATAACTTCTCTACTTCCAAGATATATCACACATTACAACATTTCACTGGAGTGTTCTATCAAGAAGATGAAAAAGTTCTAGAGACGGATGATGGCTGCATACCAATCTAAATGCAGGCCACTGAACTGCACACTTAAAAGCAGTTAAAAAGATGAATTTAGGGGCACCTGGGTGGCTCAGTGGTTGAGCGTCTGTCTGCCTTTGGCTCAGGTGGTGATCCTGGAGGTCTGGGATAGGGTCCCACATCGGGCTCCCCATGGGGAGCCTGCTTCTCCCTCTGCCTGTGTCTCTGCCTTTCTCTCTGTCCCTCGTGAATAAATAAATAAAATCTTTTTTTAAGAGATAAATTTAATGTTATGTTTTGCCACAATAAAAAAAACAAGAATTACAATATAATCCAGCAATTCCACTCCTACATATAAACCCAAAGGAACTGTGGAGGGACGGCGGGGAGTTAGGCAAGATGGATGAAGGGGAGTGGGAGATACAGGCTTCCAGTTACAGAATGAATAAGTCATGGGAAGAAAAGACACAGCTATAAGGAATAAAATCAATGATATTTTCATAGCAATGTACAGGGACAGATGACAGCTACACTTGTGGTGAGCACAGCACAAAATATAAACTTGTCAAATCACTATGTTGTATACCTAAAACTCATGTAACATTGTGTGTCAACTATGCTCAAATAAAAAAAGAAAGAAATTGAAAGTAGGTACTCAAACAGACATTTGTATAACAGTGTTCATTGCAGTATTATTCAGAACAGCCAAAAGGTAGAAACAACACATGTGTTCATTAATAGATGAATGGATAAACAAAATGTGGTATATACAGACAATGGAATATTATTTTGCCTTAAAAAGAAGTGAATTTCTGATGCTACAACATAGATGAAACTTGGCGGCATTGTAAGTGAAATATGCCAGACAGAAAAGGATAAATATTGTATAGTTCCATTTGTATTAGGTACCTATGCTAGTCAAATTCATAGAGACAGCTAGTAGAGTAGAGATTACCATGGGGGTTGATGGGAGGGCAATGAGGAGTTATTTATTGCTCAACGATTACAGAATTTCTATTTGAGGTAATACTAAAAGTTTTGAAATAAAAGCAGCAATGGTTACACAATACTGAATGTGATTAATATCACTGAATTCTACACTTAAAAATGGTTAAATTAACAAATTTTGTTATATGCATTCTATCACATATGATACATATAATAAAATACCGCATATATTTGCTACAGAAATATATGTTTATTTGTAGATTTTTAAAAATGTATAATCTGGGGACCCTGGATGGCTCAATTAAGTCTCTGCCTTTGGCTCAGGTTATGATCTCAGGTTCCTGGAAACCAGCCCTGCATCAGACTCTCTGCTCAGCAGGGAGTCTGTTTCTCCTTCTCCCTCTGCCCCTCCCCCTGTTCATGCTTTCTCTATCTTTATCAAATAAATAAAATCTTTAAAATATATATATATATAATCTAATATACTAAAAACCATTTAATTGTACACTTTTTTTGAAGGAGGGAGGGGCAGAGGAAGAAGGAGAATCTGAAGCAGGCTCTATGCTCAGCAGCATAGAGCTTGACACAGGACTGGATCCCACAACCCAACCCCAAGATCATGGCCGGAGCCAAAACCAAAAGTCTGATGCTTAACTGACTGAGCCACCCAGGTGATCTCGAATCGCACACTTTAAAGAGATTGCATAGTATATAAATTATATCTCAGTAAAGCTGTTTTTAAAAACAAGACAGAGAAAAAAAAAAACAAGACAGAGATTGGCTGAATGAATAAAAAATAAGTTAAAAAAATCCAACTTTATGCTGTCTATAAGAGATTCACTTTAGCATCAAAGACACAAATAGGTTGAAAGTGAAAGAATGGAAAAATATATTCCATGTGGATTAGTTCCCTATGACAAATTACCACAAACTAAGTAGCTGAAAACAAAGGAAATGTATCCTCTTGCGGTTCTAGAGACCAGAAGTCCAAAATAAAGGCATTGGCCAGGTTAGCTTTTTCTGAAAGTTGAGGGGAAATCCACACCATGCCTCTCTCCTAGCTTCTGGTTGCTGCTGGCATTCTGTAGCTTATAGATACATTACTCCAATGCCCTATGGCATCTTCACATGGCCTTCTTCTGTGGGTGTCTCTCAAATATCCCTTTCCTTTCTCTAATAAGGATGCCTGTCATTAGATTTAAGGCCCAACCTAAGACCAAGATGATCTCAAGAACCATTCACTTAATTGCATCTGCATCGAAGATCATATCTCCAGATAAGTAGGAGTCAAGACTTAGACATATCTTTTTGCAGTCCATATTCAGCCTAGTTATAACATGCAAATAGTAATCAAAGGAGAGCTAGGGCAGCTAGACTACAAACAGACCAAAAAAACTTTAAGTAAAAAAATCATTACAAAAGACAAGCAAAGACCTATATTGATAAGAGGGTCAATCCATCAAGAAGGTCCAACAATTATAAACATATACCCACTTACCAACAAAGCTCCAAAATATATGAGGCAAAAACTGGCAGAATTGAGGAACAGACAGTTCAATAACAGTTGAAGACTTCACTGTACCATTTCAATAATAAGAGAAAGAAATCAATATGGAAATAGAAAATTCAAACAACACTATAAGCCAATTAGACTTAATAGACATACATGGAACATCACACCCAACCGCAACAAAATACATTCTTCTCAACTAAACATGGAAACTTCTCCAAGAAAGGCCATAGGCTAGTCCACAAAGCAAGTCTTGATGAATTTTAAAAGACTGAAACCTACGAAGTATCTTATCTGGCCACAATGAAATGAAGCTAGAAATCAATAAAAGAAGGAAATTTAGAAAATTCACAAATATGTGAAAAAAAAAAAAAACACCTTTTCTTGAGAGAGAGGAAGATAGAGTTTGTACACAGGAACATGAACTGGAGAGGGAGACGCAGAGGGCAGGAGAGAATCCCAAGCAGGCTCCTCTCCCAGCTCAGAGCCTGATATGGGGCTCAATCTCATGACCCTGAGATCATGACCTGAGTCAAAATCAAGAGTCAGACACTTAACCGACTAAACCACCCAGGCAGCCCAAAGCAACACATGCTTTTTTTATATATATATATAAATTTATTTTTTATTGGTGTTCAATTTGCCAACATATAGAACAACACCCAGTGTTCATCCCATCAAGTGCCCACCTCAGTGCCCACCTCCCCTTCCATCACCCCTAGTTCGTTTCCCAGAGTTTGGAGTCTTTCATGTTCCGTCTCCCTTTCTGATATTTCCTTTTTTTTTTTTTTCCTTTCTGATATTTCCCACTTATTTTTTCTCCTTTCCCCGTTATTCCCTTTCACTATTTTTTATATTCCCCAAATGAATGAGACCATATAATGTTTGTCCTTCCCCAATTGACTTATTTCACTCAGCATAATATCCTCCAGTTCCATCCACGTCGAAGCAAATGGTGGGTATTTGTCATTTCTAATGGCTGAGTAATATTCCGTTCCAAAGCAACACACTTTTAAGAAGCCTGTGGATCAAAGAAGAAATCAAAAGAGAGGTGGGAAATTAATTTAAAATGAATGAAAACACATAACATACCCAAACTCGTGGAATAGAGAGAAAGCAGTGCTCAGAGAGAAATTGATAGCTGAAAATGCTTACATTAAAAAGATGAAAGAGAGGCACCTGGGTGGCTTACTAGTTGAGCATCTGCCTTTGGCTCAGGTGGCAGGATCCAATCCCACATGAGGCTCCCCACAGGGGGCCTGCTTCTCCCTCTGCCTATGTCTCTGCCTCTCTCTCTGTGTCTCTCAAGAATAAAAAAAATGAAATCTTAAAAAAAAAAGGGGGATCTCAAATCAATAACCTTACCTAATAACTTAAGGAACTATAAAAAGAAAAACAAGTTAACCCCAAAGAAGCAGCAGGAAGATAATAATAAAGATTAGAGCACAGATAAATAAAATAGAGAAGCAAAAAACAATAGAATTAATGAAATCAAAAGATGATTCTTTGGAAACAACAACATGGAAAAATTTTTAGCTAGACTGACTAAAAAACAGAAGCTTCAAAAAACTAAAATCAGATTAAAAGTAGGATGATTACTATGGATCTTACGGAAATAAAAAGGACTATAACAGAATACTGTGAACAACTGTAAACAAACAAATTAGATAATCTAAATGAAATAGACAAGCTTTTTTTTTTTTTAAAGATTTCATTTATTTATTTGAGAGAGAGGAAGAGAGCACCAGTAGGGGGCAGGGAGAATTGAAGGGGGGGGGGGGGGGCAGCAGCGCTGAGGGTGTGTGCAGAGGGAATGCTGTGCAGGGAGCCTGACTTGTGGCTCAACTCCTGGATCATGACCTGAGCAAAGGCAGACGCTTAACCAACTGAGCCACCCAGGTATCCCAAAATAGACAAACTTCTAGAAAAACATGTAATACCAAAACTGACTCAAGAACAAACAGAAAAATTGAACAGACCTATAACAAGAGGTTGAGTCATTAATCAAAACCTTACCCCTATGGGGATCCCTGGGTGGCTCAGCAGTTTACCGCCTGCCTTCGGCCCAGGGCTTAATGCTGGAGTCCCAGGATCGAGTTCCGCATCGGTCTCCCTGTGTGGAGCCTGCTTCTCCCTCTGCCTGTGTCTCTGTCTCTCTCTCTATCATGAATAAATAAATAAAATCTTAAAAAAAAAAAAACAAAAGCAAAACCTTCCTCCTAAAAAAGCCTACGACCATTGGCCTTCACTGGTGAATTCTACCAAACATTTATTTTTTTTTTCTACCAAACATTTAAAGAATTAATACCAATGCTTCTCAAACTCCTCCAAAACATAAAAGTGAAGAAAGCACTCCTAACTCATTCTAATGACACCAGTACTACCCTGATACCAAAGCTAGATAAAGCTACCACAAATGGAAACTAGAGACAACTCCTTATGTATATAGTTGGAAAAAATCCTCAACAAAATACAAGCACACCTAACCCAACAGCACAGAAAGAGGATTATACACCACAGCGGATTAGGATTTATTCTAGAATGCAAGGGTGCTTCAGCATATGAAAAGTAATCAAGGTACTATACCACATTATCAGAATAAAGGAAAAAAAACAGATGATCATCTCATTTGATACAGAAAAAGTATTTGAAAATATGTAACACCTTTTCATGATGAAAACCTTGAACAAACTAGGAGCAAGAAGGAATTTCCTCAACATAATAATGGGCATCGATGAAAAACCCACAGCTAACATACTCAACAGCTATGGCTATAGTCTCATCTGAGGTTCAGGATCCTCTTCCAAGTTCCCATGGTTATTCGGAGAATTCATTTCATGGCAGCTGTAGAACCCATGGAGGCTTACTTCTTAAAGGCCAACAGAAGAGTCTCTGACTTCTATGTCTGATCCCTGAACTCTCTTTTCAAAGCTTCACCTGAGGGGCACCTGGATGGCTCAGTCAGCTGAGCATCCATGTCATGATCCCAGGGTTCTGGGATCGAGCCCTGCATCAGGCTCCTTGCTTGGAGGGTAGCCTACTTCTCCTTCGCCTGCTCCCCCTGCTTGTGTTCTCTTTCACTCTGTCAAATGAATAAAATCTAAAATAAAAAAAAAAAAAAAAGCTTCACCTGGTTAGATCAGGCCCACCCAGGAAATTTCTCTATGGGTTAACTCAAAGTCTACTGCTTGGGGCTTCTTAAATTACATCTTCAAAATCACTTCACCTTTGCTATATAATGTAGCATAATCACAGAAATGATATCCAATCATATTGATATGTCTCACCCATACTCAAGAGTGGGGGATTATCTAAGGGTGTGTACACCAGTGGGAGAAATCTTGAGAGGACATCATAGAATGCTGTCTACCATAGGTTGTGACCTTTGATGAGGTAGAAAAGGGCATTGTCTCATCCCCCTAATCTCCGCTTCGAGGACCATAGCCCATCAGTCACACAAGTGTGCATATACAGGTAAATTTGGAAGGTATGCAACTAAGAATTTACTAATCTATTTTCCTTTTTATGTTGTTGCTGTTACTTAAATAAGTTGGCTTAAGAACTAATTTTAGCACATTTCTTCCAGTTCTTTCACATGACCACTCCATACTTAGCTACTATGGGTACATTTACTTGTAAATGAGCTATTTGAGAATTAACAAGGGAGAGTGCTTTCAGAGATGTCAAGGCAGCCAAAAATATTTCTCTTTCCAACTACATATGATCAGAAAGCTGCATCTCTGCATGAAGGAGAATTCTATTAAAAGTTCTGTTCAGGGATGCCTGGGTGGCTCAGTGATTGAGCGTCTGCCTTGGGCTCGGGTCATGATCCTGGGGTCCTGGGATCGAGTCCCAAATTGGGCTCCCCATGGGGAACCTGCTTCTCTCTCTGCCTGTGTCTCTGCCTCTCTCTGTGCCTCTCATGAGTAAATAAATTAAAAATAAATAAAGTTCCATTCAGATAATTTTGACCTCAACATTTCAATTGGAACCCATATGAGTCTTTCTTTCTTTCTCTCTCTCCCTCTCTCTCTCTCTCTTTCTTCCCGTCATTCTATCTTACACAAAATTTGTCTTTGGCTTCCCTCTGGGAAGGGAGGAAGAGGAAGCGGAAGCATCAACTTTATGTTCCTCCAGTTGGGTTAGTCTGTAAATTAATCCTCTCCACAGTAAGGCATTCCCAAATGACTTCAGTTACCTTGGAGGAAGCAGGTTAATTTATGTCCCTATTATGGCTACTACTTGGCTACCATAGCCTGAATCTAATAAACACAAATTAAGCTTGATGGAAGCTTTAAGCAGATTTTTACTCAAGATTCCAGTGATAAGGGGCACATGGGTAGCTCAGTCAGTTGGGCATCTGCCTTCAGCTCAGGTCAGGATCCCCGAGTCTAGGGATTGAGCCTCGCACCAGCTTCCTGCTCTGTAGGGAGTACAGATTGGGACTGGGGTTTGGGGACAACAAACGTATCTGCCTCCTTGACCATTTCTGAAGCCTCCCAAGAATTCAACTTTTTTTTTCTTCCCTAGGCCTCCATCGGGAGTCCCCCATGAACATTCCTCCTAACATGACTTTTTGCCAGTAACTAGAGCCCTTTTACTTAAATTTCTTTTTTCATCCTGAAGTCTCTGGCCTCAGTTCCCAGAGTATAGTCTCTTCCCGGCAAAATTCAATCAGTTGGAAATCAGGTTGCTAGTGCTAAAGTTGGGCTTTGTAGTTTTAGGGATTCTTAGTGCTAAAGATAGAGCTACAGTTAGTGTAGTGATAAGTATTAGAACTGATGAGTTGGGGTCACAGTGGTTTATTAATAAATAATCTGGTGACATCTACAATTTTTTATAACAATTCATGTAGAACTATAATATTTCTTCTTTTTTAAAAATTTTATTTATTTATTCATGAGACACACAGAGAGAAAGAGAGGCAGAGACACAGGCAGTGGGAGAAGCAGGCTCCATGCAGGGAGCCCGACGTGGGACTTGATCCTGGGTCTCCAGGATCAGGCCCCGGGCCGAAGGCTGCACTAAACCGCTGAGCCACCCAGGCTGCCCATAATATTTCTTTTTAAAAAAGATTTTTTTGGGGCACCCGGGTGGCTTAGTAGCTGAGCATCTGCCTTTGGCTAAGGGCACGATCCTGGGGTCCTGGGACAGAGTCCCACATTGGGCTCCCCACAGGGAAACTGCTTCTCCCTCTGCCTATGTGTCTGCCTCTCTTGCTGTGTCTCTCATGAATAAATAAATAAAATCTTAAAAAAAATAAAAGATTTTAATTAATTAATTAATTAATTAATTAATTAATTTTAAAGAGAGAGAGAGATGAAAATTGAGGGGAAAAGCAGAGGGAGAGGGACAAACAGACTCCACTCTGAGAGTGGAGCCCAATGCAGGGCTTGATCCCATGACCTGAAATCATGACCTAAGCCAAAATCAAGAGTCAGACCTCTAACCAAGTGAGCCACTCAGATGCCCCAGAGCTATGATATTTCTTTTAATTGAATGTAACCTAAAATTTTTGTTTCGTTAAATGTATGCCTTGTGATTTTCAGTTCTGGCATTCTCTGTAAGTATAAACCATTCTGTCCTCTGCCTGATTCCTGTTGCTGATTTGCCATAGAATTGAGGAGATTAAGTGTATAGGGTGTTTCCTGTTATAGATAGAATTTTGCTTTATCCAAAAATTAAAGAAAAACCACCCAGAAACATTACTAATTAAGAAGTTTAATTCCTCCTAAAAGCCCTCAGGGAGGGCTTAAAAAAAGGTCATCTTTTTTTCTGAACTCATCTTTAGCTTAATGTAAATACAGAAGCATAAATACAAAAACAACTATAGATATAGATACAGATACAGTTATAAATATATGTACACATGGGTTAGTATACATAGCTATATTACCTAACTCAGTCAGCTGAGAGGGCCTAGACACAATGATACCTCAGTAGCAATGACCACACCAGTGCCCAATGGGTACCAAGTGCCCATATCTTGGTTTCTAAATGCCATTCCTCTGTAAAAGAAACCAGGGCATATTCCACCCAATTTGTGAAGACCTGTTCCTATTTAAAACTTGTTTTCCATCACATCTTAGAATGCTTGGCCTTTCCTACTTTTAGCTATATCTTTTCACATGATTTATTCCTTTACAATTAATTTTGTATGTTTTTAAATGACATTTTTGCCGTTTAAAAAGTAATAAATGTTCATTGTAACAATTAATTAAAGAGAAGTATAAAGAAAAGTGTTAAAAATCTTAGAGTGTTTCTTAATTTTGAATATTGATTGAAAGAATTGAAATTGGAGCACCTGGGTGGCTCAGTCACTTAAGCATCTGACTCTTGGTTTTGGCTCAGGTCGTGATCTCAGGTTTGTGAAAATAGCACAGAGTTCTCCCTCTCCCTCCTCCTCTGCCCCTCCCCCAGCTCATTCTCTCTCCCTCTTGCTCTTGCTTTAAAATAAATAAATAAATAAAATCTTTAAAAAAAGAAAGAAAGCTGAAAACTTTATTTAAAACATTCTTTCAATAAATATGATTGTCCCTTGAACAACATGGGTTTGAACTGCACAGGTCCACTTATATGAGGATTTTTTTCTTTTCTTTTTTTTTTTTTTTTTCTTTTTTTTTCTTTTCTTTTTAAGATTTTATTCATTTATTTGCCAGAGAGAGCATAAGCAGGGGGAGCGGAGGCAGAGGGAGAGGGAGAAGCAGGCGACCCGCTGAGCAAGAAGCGGGATGCAGGGCTCCAGCCTAGGGCCTTGGGATCACAACCTAAGCCAAAGGCAGAAACTTAACTGACTGAGCCATCCAGGCGCCCTATGAGATTTTTCTTTATAAATATGGTATGGTACTATAGATGGGTTTCTCTTATGATTTTCTTAATAACATTTTCTTTTCTCTAGCTTACTTTATTATGAGAATATAGTATATAATACATATAACATACAAAATATGTATTAATTGTTTATGTTATCAGTAAGGCTTTCCATTAATAGTAGGCTGTTAAGTGTCTGAAGAGTCAAAAGTTATACACAGTTTTGACTGTGCGGGGGTTGGTGCCTCTAACCCCCTGTGTTGTTTAAGGCTCAAATGTACATTTGTAGGCAAAAATGAACCGCTGATATTTATTAATATCTGAATGCTTTTGTGGGACTTTTTCATCTTCTCTATTAGTTTTCTATTGCTACATAGCAAATCACCATAAATTTAGCAGTTTTAAACAGCCCCATGGATCAGGGGTCCATGCACGACTTAACTGGAGCTCTGCTCCAGATCTCACAAGACTGTAGTCAAGATGTTGGGCAGGCTGTGTTTTCATCTGGAGGCTTGACTGAGGAAGAATCTGCTTCCAAGCTTATTCAGGGTGTTGACAGAATTCATTTCCTTGCACTAAAGGCCTGACCTTTCAGCTGGTCATCAGCTAGAGGCTCCCCCACAAGTCCTGGAGGTCACCACTAGTTCCCTGTTATGTGGTCCTCTCCATCAGCAGTTCATATGGCTATTTGCTTCCTCAAGGTGGCAGGAGAGCCTTTTAGCTCCTGTCTGCTAAGCTAGAGTCACATAATATAATGTAATCACAGAAGTGGTGACATCTCATCACTTTTACTATATTCTGTTGGTTAGAAGTAAGTCACTGGTCTTCTCTGCACTCAGGGAGAAGGAATTATACACAGGCATAGACACCAGCAGAAGAAGTTATTAGGGGTCATGTTAGGATCTGAGCTCTCGTTTCTTCATCTAAATTGGGATAGGTCTTTTTTTTTTTTTTTTTACAAAAAAAAATTTAATGTATAAAAGTTATCTGACAGTTGTTTCTTTTTTTTTATTGGTGTTGAATTTGCCAACATATAGAATAACACCCAGTGCTCATCTCATCAAGTGCCCCCCTCAGTGCCCGTCACCCAGTCACCCCCACCCCCACCCCCTGCCCATCTCCCTTTCTACCACCCCTTGTTCATTTCCCAGAGTTAGGAGTCTCTCATATTCTGTCTCCCTTTCTGGTATTTCTAAATTGGGATAGGTCTTAAAGAAGTTTGTGAATGTTCTAAAAGAAAAGAAAGTTCAGTCTCTACCATCTTATTTTATAGTCAGGGAATTGAAGCTCCAAAAGAATAAATGGTTTGCCTAAGTTTAGTGGATGAATTCAGAGTTGTTTACTCCCTGGTTAGATGCTTTCTACACATTGTGATGCTCAGGAAGTATTTTACGGTATTATTTTAAACTTAAGCAAAATAAAATATATATGTATTTACCGGTAGGCAGAGCAGAAGGTGCGTGCAGGCATTATAAAGAATGTTGCTGGGCAGCCCATGTGGCTCAGCGGTTTAGCGCCTGCCTTCTGCCCAGGGCATGATCCTGGAGACCTGGGATCAAGTCCCATGTTGGGCTCCCTGCATGGAGCCTGCTTCTCTCTCTGCCTGTGTCTCTACCTCTCTCTGTTTCTCATGAATAAATTAAAAAAAAAAAAAGAATGCTGCATGTAAATTGTCAAGTATGGCAACCAGCATGTATATTTGTGTTTTCTGGGTGTGCTCGGATGCAAGAACCAGTGAGTGAAAAAGAATTACTTATGCTCAGGGTGAGACCAGTACTTACATTATTTCATTTAGCCATCTCAAAGACTCTATAAAGTAGAAATTATTATTCTACAGGTTATTTAAAAAAAAAAAAACAACCAGGCTCAGTAAAGGCAACTATATTATTCTGGGTACTGACAACCATCAAGTTACCGTGACCTAATAAATGGCTCACTTCTGGCTCATCCCATTTATCGATCACTAATTTTTATGATTAATTTACAATCCTGTGAAATTTTTTCCTAGTCTGTACAGCCCTTTCTTTTTGCCTGCTTGAGTCTTGCCACTCTTGGTACTTGTAGGTGGGAGGAGTTCTTAGTAATAGACTGTTAAATCTTCTAGCTCTTTCAGATGCCTGTATCTCCTGGTTTAGTCATATTGCCATAAACAGGCCTAGGAAAACATCCTTGATAATGGTTTCTGGTCCGTACGTTAAGTAACTGAATTTCTGTAATTCCAGAAATTCAAGGCACTAGCGAACCACAAATAGGCTTTAAAATCTTTTGAAGCCTAGTTCCTTTCCTTGATCTCCTTATTTATTTCCCGTAATCACTTCCCACGTAAGGCATACTTAAGGAACTGAAAGGATTCAGAAGAATTTAAAGTATGAATATCCTCATTATAGAGTGTGTTTTCTTTTTTTGATAGCGAAACAACTTTCTGAGGGACGTAGCATGGTTTCCCCCCACATAGTGCATTCTCCCAGCATATATTTCGCATTAACTCCCCCAATTTCTTTCCGGGGCACCCTAAGCCCCTGTAGGGTTCACGGTCAGCGAAGCGCACCGCCGAGCACCGCCGAGCACCGCCGGGCACCGCCGAGCACCGCCGGGCACCGCCGGGCACCGCCGGGCACCGCCGCGGGAATCCTTCAAGGTCACAGGAGCAGGTGCCTGCTACCCGCGCCCCAAGTCGGCTCTCGCTGTCCGCGCACTTTCGGGGGTCGCCCAGGCTGAGCGCGAGCCCAGCGGGAGTCCCGGCTCGCCCCCACGGTGGCCGCGCTTGCAGCCGCGCGTCTAGAAGGTTCCTGAGTGGCTGGCGGCGGGGGCGGCTCCGGGGAGGCTGGGGCGGAGCCGGCGGCGCCCAGCAGCTGGGCCGCGTCTCCCGGGGCCCCGGGGCCGCGCCCGCTGGCGGAAGGCGAGAGGCGCTCGGCTCGCGGACCCCGGCGGCGCGGCGCCCGCTCTCGGTGCGGGCCGGCCGCTGGCCCCAGCCCGCCCACGCCGCGCCTCGCGATGGACCTGCGGGTGCTCTCCCGGGAGCTCTCCCTCTACCTGGAGCACCACGTCCGGGTCGGCTTCTTCGGCTCGGGCGTGGGCTTATCCCTGATCCTGGGCTTCAGCGTCGCTTACGCCTGCTATTACCTGAGCAGCATCGCCAAGGTGAGCCAGGGGTTGGCGCAGGGCAGCGGGCGAGGGGCAGTGCAGCCGCCGGCGCGGGCGGCGGGGCCGTCGCCGAGGCCAGCGAGCTCCGCCCGGGGGTCGCCCCCGCGCCCTCGGACGGCCCCGGGCCCCGGCTGGCCTCTCCGCCCGCCGCCCGCCGCCCGCCCCGCCGGCCCTTCCGAGAGCCGCGCCCTCACCTCGACTCTTGCCTCCCTGGCGAGGGGTCTGGCAAAGCGCCCCTTCGGCCCTGGCGAGAGGCGGCGAGTGACGCGCGGGCCAGGCTCCTGGGGGACCTGGGAGGGAGCGCGCGCGAGGGGCGGGGCTGCCGCTTCTGCTTTACGGAGGCAGAAACTTTGTCCTGGACCCTCGGCCGTAATACTGCCCCCCCCCCCGCAGAAGCCCCAGCTAGTGACGGGGGGCGAGAGCTTCAGCCGCTTTCTTCAGGACCACTGCCCCGTGGTGACAGAAACGTACTACCCGACAGTGTGGTGCTGGGAGAGTCGAGGACAGACGCTCCTGAGACCTTTCATCACTTCGAAGCCCTCCGTGCAGTACAGGAAGTAAGTACCTTCACGTGTGCGGTCATTGATTCAGAACTGCGGGGTTTCCCGCATCCCCCTAGCTCTCGGTTAACCTTTGGCAAGCAGCTAGAACAGAAAGGGGGAATGAAAATGGAAATCTGTACCCCCTCCCCCAAAACACACACACGCACACACACATGCACTCAGCTGCAGGAAAATATTCACGTATTGTCTTTCACAGTGTGTGTGTATGCACGCGTGTGTGTGCATGTGTGTGCACACCCAAGCCTTGATGTAGACGGTTTGTTTCTGGAGAAGTGTTTGGCGGTTTACTCTTTTCCAGTGTGGCATGCATCTGTCCCTGAGGACCTAGATCCTTTGATGACGTGTACCAATTCACTGATGCTGGGAGTGGGGATGGGGTGGAGAAGGATGCCAATTAATTTGGATTTGGCATGATGGACTCCTGTAAAAGGACTTCCTCTTAAAAAGCAAATGGGTTCTTGATGATCATGTCCTTGAGGTGTTAAAGATATGGTCCAGAATTTTTCAGTAACCAGGAGATCTAGATGGTGCCTAATATTAATTTCCCTGAGTCATCTAGTCTTTCTCGAGTTCCTCTTGTTGCCTGGAACTTACACTATTTGTTTGGGAAAATTCTTTAAGTTCAGAGATACTGTGTGAGAAGTATTTTCAAATATTTACAAAGCACAGTTTATAATATACTCTGTGGGGAGATTGCATTATTGAGTCAAAGGTCCACAGCAGTGATCAGATCAGCATTTTACTTATTCATAATTCCCTGATGAATTATTTGGGTGACCTCAATCAAATAGGGGTTAAATACTGGATATTTTAGAATAATGAGGGAATGATTAAGATAAATATGTGAAGTACTTTGAAGTTCATTTTTAAAAATATTTTATTTATTTATCTATTTATTTATTTATTCATGAGAGACACAGGCAGAGGAAGAAGCAGGCTCCTTACAAGGAGCCTGATGTGGGACTCGAACCCGGGAATCTGGGATCACTCACTGAGCCAAAGGCAGGTGCTCAACTGCTGAGCCACTCAGGAGTCCCTGAAGCTCATTTTTATATGCTACCTTTTTGGGATGTTGCTGAAAATACTTTATGGTCCTTATCTCATATCACTCTAGTAATAACAGAGAATGATAGAAGTGTGTGTTAGTGAATGCTGAAAAAAAAAGTTCTTTTCAGATGACCAAATCATGTCATATATTTAAAAAAATTAAGACACTAATATTAAGACATGACTTAAAACACTTAATGAGTATGTCTCTTTTTTTTTTCAGTGAACTTATTAAAACTGCAGATGGAGGACAGATTTCACTGGACTGGTTTGATAATTATAACAGTAAATGTTATATGGATGCTACCACCAGACCTACTATCTTGTTGTTGCCTGGCCTCACCGGAACAAGCAAGGAATCATATATCCTTCATATGATTCATCTTAGTGAAGAATTGGGATACAGGTACCAGTAATACTTGTTATTTTTTGTATGGATTAAGCAATCCCCTAAATTATTTTTTCTCTGCTTCCTCTTTTGCCTTTCTTTTTTCCCCCAGGAAGATGCATAACTGAATCATCTCCCAAGAAATAGAACTTAGCATAATTGTCACTCAGCAGATTTTGGTTGAATGAATGAATGAAATTAGTATTACCTAGGAATTGACATAGGACCCAGGTCTGAGAAGCAGTAGGTTCACTAAAAAGATTGCTATGGAAAATAGCCATTACAGACCCCTGAGAGAGTACATGGTGACCCGCATGTCTCATTCCATATTTGAGCCCTGAATCCACTAATCTTGTCTCATTGGCTCAGATCTCAAATGTAAAAAAATATTCAGAATCAGCTTGTGGATGATACTTATTTTTCCAGAGGTAATACATGCCTCTTCATCCACCTGAGTTTGCAGATACACACTACTAATGTCCAGTCAATAATGCCATAGTATTCATTAGTATCCATTATTTATCTTAGTGACCAGGTACAATTTCAGTTTTTGCAAGTGGTTTAGCAACCATAAGTTTCAGGTTCAGCTCTAAACTCTTAAAGCAGAACCATTGTGAAAAGTACTGCTTTTCTGTGGTCCATCTTTTTTAGCAGATGGTAATTATTGTAATGGAACACTCTGAGTTGCATCTTTGGTTAAACTTGAAACACTGTATAAAAATTTGATGTAGGGTTTATAATAACAACACTTTTATGTAAATGGGGAAATATCATAAGAACTAACTCAATTTTAACAAGTTAACTCTGATCTTTTATAGATAAAACATATTTTGTCCATGAAATGACAGTCTCTCAGACATTGTGATAGGTGTTCCACAAGTATTATTCCAGTAAAATTAGCACCAATAGCAGGAATTCGTCATTATTCCATGTTTAGTACCATCCAGTTAGATGTGAGGCTTGATTCCAACTTTTCGCTAAAACTTAGTCACACTCAAAAAGTACAGATCATAAAGCCTTTTGTGCATATTTAAATTGCTGATTCTGTACTTGGCCTGAGCTGTCTCCCAAGACTTAGGAAGTGCCTTCAAAAACGGTGTAGTTGAAACTCAAGGACTAAATCTCGTAAACCCTGGAGTTACCAGTACACAAGGCTTTTCTCAATCATTTGTAAAAGTTGCCAGATTTCATGACCATGGCTATCATTACACTGTGTTTCAAAGGTTTTGGAAGATTCCAGCTCCCCCAAGAGTTAAAATCTCTACTGTTGATTCAGAAATTTTATTGAGAATGTATGATATAAGAAAGATTTTTGTGCTAGATACTATGAGGAGATACAAAGAAAGAATTGTGAGAAGTTGTCCTTGCCACAAGGAGCCCATGGGAAGGGAAGACTGGACTGAATCATTGTCAGCTGTTTTGAAGACAACTTATTTGCGGTTCTGAACACTAGCAGTGAATTAGTCTGGGCTTGAAAGTAGCAGAATCCATGAATGAGCAAAGGTCTATAAACTTTTCAGTGGCCTTTGGGCCTATCCCCATTTGTTTTGTTTTTTTTTTTTAAAGATTTCTTTCTTTCTTTCTTTCTTTCTTTCTTTCTTTCTTTCTTTCTTTCTTTCTTTCTTTCTTTCTGATAGACAATGAGAGAGAGAGAGAGGCAGAGACACAGGCAGAGGGAGAAGCAGGCTCCATGCCGGGAGCCCGACGCAGGACTCGATCCCGGGACTCCAGGATGGCACCCTGCGCCAAAGGCAGGCATCAAACTGCTGAGCCACCCAGGGATCCCCCCCCCCATTTGTTTTTTTTTTTTTTTTAAATTGTATTTATTTTTTTTTTAATTTTTATTTATTTATGATAGTCACAGAGAGAGACAGAGAGAGAGGCAGAGGCAGAGACACAGGCAGAGGGAGGAGCAGGCTTCATGCATCGGGAGACCGATGTGGGATTCGATCCCGGGTCTCCAGGATCACGCCCTGGGCCAAAGGCAGGCACCAAACCGCTGCGCCACCCAGGGATCCTCCCCCATTTGTTTTTAACTACAAGGGATCACTGAGTTGAAGTTGGAGAGGGTGTATCAGTTAAACTTTTGCAGTATAACAAAGTATTCCAAAACTTAGTAGCTAAAAACATAGCCATTCTGTTGACAATTCTGTGGGTCAGGAATTTGGGCTGAGCAAAGCTGGGAGGTTTTCCCAGTCTTGGCTGGAATCGTTCATGCATTTGAGGTCAGCAGCCAGGACAACTCTATGCCTGGGGTGTCTCAGCAGGGATGACTTCTCTCAGCTCCATGTGGCCCATCATCCACCATCAGGCTCACCCCGGGTTTGTTCATTTGGTGGCAGAGGGTTCCAAGAGTACAAAAGAAGAACTACAAGGCTTCTTGAGGTTCAAGCTAAGAACTCTAATGTAGCTTTTGCCACATTGCAGTCAAAGCAAGTCACATGGTCAGCCCAGAGTCAAAGAGTAGGGAAATAGACTATACTTCTTGATAGGATAGCCTACAAAATATTGTTGCAGCCTACCACAGATAGCAAGGCAGTTCCAAAGATCACTGAGTTTAAAAAAAAAAAAAAAAAAAGGTCTGAACTTTGGTAGAAGGCTTGAGTTGAGTCCTTTGAGGCTGTGTAATAGAGTGGTATGTGCGTGGGATTTAGAGCTGGGCCCGGGTTCAAATGTTAGAACTTTTACTTACTGAGTGACTTTAGCAATTAATTTTTAACTTTACCAATTATAGCTTCTCACTTACTACAGACAGTGGCCACATTTACCAATTATTAAGTGGCCACTGAAAAGGCCACTTAAATGAATTAGAGTATAGAAAGTGCTTGGTTTAATGACTTGAACACAGTGGGTATTTAGAAATATTTTTATGTTCCTTCCCAGACCTTCTATTCCCTGATCAGAATAGAACACTTTTTATAATTTAAAAAGCAAGTATGAGCAAACCTACTTCTTGGGAAATATGAACATCTAGTTTCCTTACAGGAATGCTTGGATTATATTATAATGTCTCTTACACAGTAAGAGTTGTGTAGGCATCATAAACACCTCAGTACCTTGAGGGTATGATTTCCTTTAAGCCCTGTTACTATCTAGTATAAAGGTTGAATGTGTAGAGAGGATCAGATCACCAGGAAGCTATTGCTGCTTCACTGCTGAGATATGATTTAAACATTAGAGAGAACTTAACTTGTGGCATATGGATAAAGTGAAACATAAAGGTTTACTATTGTTGCTATTTTAAAATTTTGGTTTATTTTATTGTATTTTTTAAAGATTTTATTTGTTTATTCATGACAGACATAGAGAGAGAGAGAAAGAGAGAGAGACAGAGACAGAGACACAGGCAGAGGGAGAAGCAGGCTCCATGCCAGGGGCCCGACGCGGGACTCGATCCCAGGTCTCCAGATCATGCCCTGGGCCAAAGGCAGGCGCTGAACCTCTGAGCCACCCAGGGATCCCCGTTTTTTGTTTTTTTTTTTTTAAAGATTTTTATTTATTTGAAAGAGAGAGAGAATGAGGGGAGAGGCAGAGGAAGAAGCAGACTCCCTGTGGAGCTGGGAGCCCAATGCGAGACTGGATCCCAGGGCCCTAAGTTCATGACCTGAGCTGAAGGCAGACACTTAACCAACTGAGCCACCCAGGTGCCCCAAAACTTGTGTTTCCTGTACCTGAAAACTGACAAAAACAGAACTTTTCAGTTAAGGTTCACCAATTCAGAATTAGTAGCAGATAAAGTAGTTAGAAATCTTATCCATTCATTCAAGATTTGTTTTTTTTTAATCTCTATTTGGTAATACAGTCTAATAGATATTATTTTATGTACCTGAATATTATCTCTTTTCTTAAATCTTTTTCCCATTGTCTGAATTAATTTATAGCACTACAACTAAAAAGAGGGGGAAAAAACAGTAACTCTGAGAACATCCAAATCATCTTCTACTTTGATCTCTTTTATTGAGAGGCTTAATCTACTATTTTGTTCCACCCCCAACTAATATTAAAAAGATCGACCCATCCAGAATTATGTAATAATAAGTCCATTGAAATCTAGGTCAGTCATTAAGTATTTTTATCAGAACCTGTATTCCCAAAGAGTATACAGTCTAGCTGAAGTGACAAAGAATATGCAATAGTAGGAAAGAAATGCATTAGAGAGAATCAGGACTGACTACAAATAATAGAAAACTCAAAATAATAGTGACTTTAAAAAGAAGTTAGACCAGGGCTCTATAGTATCAGGCAGTGTTGCATCATAATCCATGGCTGCTCTAGCTCCAGCTATCACATCTACATTCCAATACCCAAGAAGGAGAAAAAAGACTAGAGAATGCATCATCTTTCTTTAAGGATGCTTTGCAGCAGTTTGTGCATACCATGTTTGCTTATATCATACAGGCCTGCTCTTCCTCAGCCTCAAGGGAGGCTTGAAAATGAAAACTTAGGAGATTCTGTGACAGAGAAAGAAGAGGAGGATGGATACTGGGAGATAACTGGCAGTCTCTAGCACTGAGTGGTCATTATTACAAGTGCCAGGATTCTGGACTATCAGACACCGAATGAGATATTTTATAGACGGAAAGAACAGGTCGCAGTGCCAGAGGCCAGTGAAAGGGCAAGAAGAATGAGGACAGATAAAGCAAAATCATAGAAGATTCATTCACCAAGGCAATGAGGAAAGAAGCCCAATTCCTGAGGGCTAGGATGACCTCAGGAGACAAAGCAGGGGTGGATCACACACCTTGTAAATTTGACAGAGGAAAGGGGCAAGGAGGCAAACAGGAGTGGGATTAGAAAAGAACAGAAAGGGGACACCTGGGTGGCTCAGCAGTTGGGCACCTGCCTTCAGCTCAGGGCCTGATCCCAGGATCTGGGATTGAGTCCCACATCGGGCTCCCTGCATGTACCCTGCTTCTCCTCCCTCTGCCCATGTCTCTGCCTCTCTTTGCGTCTCTCTTGAATAAATTAATAAAATCTTTAAAAAGAAAAGAACAAAAGGATTAATTGGAGGGATTTTTTTTCAAAATTGTGGGTGTTTGTTTCAAGAAATTTCTTTTTTTTGCCATATTTTTAAAACTACTTACAGAAAGCACTGGCTTTTAAATGTGGTTTGACAGGATTAAGATCTTTCACTGCAGAGCCCACCTATTCATAGCAAGGATGCCATGTCCGTTGTTTACATGTTTGAGATAAACTTGAAGTGGGAGATGATTTAAAAATAGTTTTAAATGTTCCTTTGTGGGGTGCCTTGATGGCTCAGTTGGTTGAACATCTGCCTTCAGTTCAGGTCATGATCCTGGGGTCCTGGGATCGAGTCCTACATTATACTCCCCACGGGAAGCCTGCTTCTACCTCTGCCTATGTCTCTGCCTCTCTTTGTGTCTCTCACGAATAAATAAAATATTTTTAAAAAATTTTTTAAACATTTTTTAAATTTTATTTATTTATTCATGAAACACACAGAGAGAAAGAGAGAGAGAGAGAGAGAGAGAGTGGCAGAGACACAGGGAGAGGGAGAAGCAGGCTCCGTGCATGGAGCCTGACGTGAGACTCGATCCCAGGACTCCAGGATTACACCCTGGGCTGAAAGCGGTGCTAAACCGCTGAGCCACCCAGGCTGCCCCCCAAAAAAATTTTTAAATAAAAAATAAATGTTCCTTTGCTTTCCAGATTAGGATGTGGACCTGTGCATTTTGGACTTAGGGCAAGTATCACTAGGAGATACTAAGCTTTAGGTGACACATAGCTTTTCCTACAGTATCAGAAGGGCATTCAGAGGTCACCTATGGACTTTTCCTGAGAGAGGAAGGAAGGGGTGGTAGCTGGAACAGTAGGACAAGTTCTGACCACTCACAGTCTAAAAGCAGTATCTTAGATAAGAAATCACTTTAAATTAACACCAGGATGTGTTTATCTAAAAGTATTCTTACCATTTTTTTGTTGTTGTTGTTAAAACAATTTAGCTTTTAACATTTTGAGAAAGACTTTAGTTAACTGATGATTCATAAGACTGGCTAGATGACATGATGCATAGTAGAAGGCACTAGGTGAGGAGCTCACCTTATTTAATGATATTTCTGAAAAAAGTTATGGTGGATACTGACAAGTGGTCTCATTCCCTAGGGAACTAATTGTTAGATGTTCCATTATAAAATGATACCTCAGTTAACAAAGTTTCAGGGACAAAGCCTTTTTTTTTTTTTTAATCAGAGTTGACATGCCCTCAAAGAGTACTCTGTGTTCAGAACACTCCTCTTCTATAGAAAAAGAAACATTAATGTTACTAGTTTAAATAGCCCAGGGTGGCACAGTGAGGTAATGAAGTGGATTATTGAATCAGGTCTACTTAGGTTCAAGTCCCAGCCCTGTTATATGCTTCTGTGTATCCACAGACAAATTATTCAATCACTCTATACTTCAGTTTCTCATCTGTCAAGATAACTATATGTCATAGAACTGCAAGGATTGCATGTATCTATACAAAGAATGAACATTTAAAAAAGTATTAACTATGAATCTTAAAGGAGCGAATCATGTCTTTGGCCTAGGGAAGAGTCACACTCTTTTAGTCCAGTTAGATAGAAAAGAGGTACTTACTGCCTACGCCCTATTACCAGGCAAGAAACCATTCCAGGAGGGCCCAGGGATATCAGTGTGCCTGGCCAGGCGATGAGTGGTACAGAAAGAAGGTAATGTCTTGCAAAGATGGAGTTTCTGACTGAATGTTGGCTCCTAAAGTTGCCTCAGTAATCTATGACACTGAAAGAATTTATTTCTATTGGTTCATACTATTAGCATAGAGCACTTCTGTTATTAAGTAGGGTTTTCTGTAAGCTAGTTCCACTGGTTCTTTACTTGACAGAATCTGTAGAGATACCAAAGAGACCCAGCTAGAATTCAAATGAGTAAGATAAAATCTGAGAACATAAAAAAAAATAATCTAAGAACATCAGAAAACAGTGTACTTATGTTAGGGAAAATGGGAGCGCTGATGGGGGGAAAAATGATTCTAAAAAATGTTATAAGAGGTTCCTGAAAGAGAGCTTAGTGCTAGTTGTATAAAAGTTTTCAGTGTCTTTACATGAAGGAGAACTTTAACTTTTCTTCTCCTTATGACTACTGGTTTTAAAATATTATGCCTAGGGGCACCTGGGTGGCTTGGTGGTTGAGCATCTGCCTTTGGCTCGGGTCGTGGTCCTGGGGTCCTGGGATCGAGTCCCACATCGGGCTCCCCACAGGAAGCCTGCTTCTTCCTCTGCCCATGTCTCTGCTGCTCTCTGTGTGTCTCTCATGAATGAATGAATGAATGAATGAATGAATGAATGAATAAATAAAACCTTTGAAAAAAATATTACAACCCAAAAAAATGAATTGCGCTAATTATTGTTGATCTTTTTTTTTTTTTTTTTTTTTTTTTAGTTCATAGGGCCACTCAGAACTTCTGATCAGCAAGAGATAACCAGAATTGCCATTTTGGTTTACAGTAATTAAATTTAGCTTTATGTATTACTTGCCACATGATAGACCACATCCTGGGTGCTTCACTTAGGTTGTTTTATTTAATATGTACCTAATGCCAAGAGATGAATTATTATCCTAATTTTGCCAACCAAAATCAAGACTACAGTGTTCATAATTTCACCAAAGTTAGATAGTTAATGTGTGACAAGGTTAAGATTCAACTATACAGCCTTATTACAGATAAATGTATTATTTCTTTTTTAGATTCTTGAAATGTTGATCATTCTTCAAAACTCTCCCTTGCTCGGTTTCTCATGATTATTGTCTGTCAGAATAATATAGACCTGTAACATCATAAGACTCTTTCATAAGAGAAATTCAAGACATAACAGGCAAACAAGTCATGTTTCATATTCAGGAAATAGATTTTGTAGGGAAAGAGTTGAAACAAGAGAATGAGGTTCTTGAATTATGGATTAAGTTTCACTGCTCTCCATTACTATGTGATAATCAGGAGTTGGGTGTGTAATACAGTTAATAATATATTCTTGTTAATTATTATGTTTGATTTTGATACTTTGCATTCTAGAAAAAGGAACATGAGTTATATTCATCTGTTTTAATATCTTTAGAACATTAGTGAGGTTGGAAATGTTGAAGTAGTATCATTTTTATAAAAAAATATGTATTATGCCGTTGGATGTAGTGTTGCATAAATGTAAATTAGGGCAAAAAGTTGATAGTGTTAATCAGACTGCTTATATCTTTACTAGCTTTTTTTCATCTTATTGATAGAAGGAAATTGAAATCAGCTGAGATTGTGGATTTTCTTTTTTTATTTAATATGTTTATTTTTTATTGGAGTGCAATTTGCCAACATACAGTATAACACCCAGTGCTCATCCCGTCAAGTGCCCCCCTCAGTGCCCATCACCCAGTCACTCCATCCCCCCACCCACCTCCGTTTCGACTACCCTTTGTTGGTTTCGCAGAATTAGGAGTCTCTCATGTTTTGCCACTCTCTGATATTTCTGACCCACTTTCTCTCCTTTCCCCTATAATCCCTTTCACTATTTTTTATATTCCCTGTATGAGTGAAACCATATAATTATTGTCCTTCACTGATTGACTTACTTCACTCAGCATAATACCCTCCAGTTCCATCCATGTCGAAGCAAATGGTGGGTATTCATCATTTCTAATGGCTGAGTAATATTCCATTGTATATATAGACCAAATCTTCTTTATCCATTCATCTCTCGATGGACACCAAGTCTCCTTCCACAGTTTGGCTATTGTGGACATTGCTGCTATGAACATTGCGGTGCAGGTGTCCTGCCATTTCACTGCATCTGTATATTTGGGGTAAATACCCAGTAGTGCAATTGCTGGGTCATAGGGTAGCTCTATTTTTAACTCTTGGAGGAACCTCCTCACTGTTTTCCAGAGTGGCTGCACCAGTTCACGTTCCCACCAACAGTGCAAAACGGTTCCCCTTTCTCCACATCCTCTCCAACATTTGTTGTTTCCTGTCTTGTTAATTTTCCCCATTCTCACTGGTGTGAGGTGGTATCTCGTTGTGGTTTTGATTTGTTTTTCCCTGATGGCAAGTGATGTGGAACATTTTCTCATGTGCTTGTTGGCCATCTGTATGTCTTCTTTGGTGAAATTTCTGTTCATGTCTTTTGCCCATTTTATATTTGGATTGTTTGTTTCTTTCCTGTTGAGTTTAAATAAGTTCTTTATAGATCTTGGATACTAGCCCTCTATCTGATATGTCATTTGCAAATATCTCCTCCCATTCTGTAGGTTGTCTTTTAGTTTTGTTGACTGTTTCTTTTGCTGTGCAGAAGCTTTTTATCTTGATGAAGTCCCAGTAGTTCATTTTGGCTTTTGTTTCTCTTGCCTTCATGGATATATCTTGCAAGAAGTTACTGTGGCCAAGTTCAAAAAGGGTGTTGCCTGTGTTCTCCTCTAGGATTTTGATGGATTCTTGTCTCACATTTAGATTTTTCATCCATTTTGAGTTTATCTTTGTGTTTGGTGTAAGAGAGTGGTCTACTTTCATTCTTCTGCATGTGGATGTCCAATTTTCCCAGCACCATTTATTGAAGAGACTGTCCTTTTTCCAGTGGATAGTCTTTCCTCCTTTGTCAAATATTAGTTGACCATAGAGTTGAGGGCCCATTTCTGGATTCTCTATTCTGTTCCATTGATCTATGTGTCTGTTTTTGTGCCAGTACCACACTATCTTGATGATCACAGTTTTGTAGTACAACTTGAAATCCGGCATTGTGATGTCCCGGCTCTGGTTTTCTTTTTCAATATTCCCCTGGCTATTCGGGGTCTTTTCTGATTCAAGATTGTGGATTTTCTATTTCTCCATTTAATTCTGTCAATTTGTGCTTCATGTATTTGAAAGCTCTGTTATTAGTCACAGATATATTTATGATTTTTATTTAGTCTTCCTGTGACTTAACTCTTTTACCATTATGAAATGTCTGCCTTTATCTCTGGTTTTGATGTCTATCTTATATTACTGTAGCCACTCTAGCCTTCTTATACTTACTGTTTTCATCATTTTTTTCATACTTTAACTTTCAGAGTATCTTTGTCTTTATATTTAAAATGTCTTGCTTATAGATAGCATATAGTTGACTCTTACTTTTTTATTCAGTCTGAGAATTTCTTTATTTTTTTAAAATATTTTATTTATTTATTCATGAGAGACACAGAGAGAGAGAGGGGGGCAGAGACACAAGCAGAGGGAGAAGCAGGCTTCATGGAGGCAGCCCGATGTGGGACTCAATCCTGGGATCATGCACTGGGCAGAAGGCAGGCACTAAACCACTGAGCCACCTAGGCATCCTGAGAATTTCTTTATCTTAATTGGATTTTTTTACTCCATTTTCATTTAATGTAACTGTTGATATGGTGGATACAGGCCTACCATTTTCCTGTTTGCTTTCTGGGTTTTTTGTTTTTGTTGTTCCTTTATTCCCCTACCACTTCTCTTCCTCTTCTTGAGACTTTGAGTATTTTTTCTTATCAACCTTGGAAAAAATTTTGCCATTATTTATTCAAATATTTTTCTGCTCCATTCTCTTTCTTCTCCTTCTGAGACCACAATTAGATATATGTGTGTTAGATCTTGTGATAATATACCACAAAACACTGAGGTTCTAATTCATTTTTTTAAGATTTATTTATTTATTTATTCATGAGAGACACAGAGAGAGGCAGAGACATAGGCAGAGGGAGAAACAGGTTCCCTACAGGGAGCCCTAATGCAGGACTCGATCCCGGAACTTCAAGATTATGCCCTGAGCTTAAAGCAGACGTTAAATCACTGAGTCACCCAGGCATCCCTCATTTTTTTTCTATCTTTATTTCTCTTTCATCTTTACATTGGAACTATGATTTGTAAGTCAAGTGAGTATTTTATTCATATACTATATTTTCTGACGTAGAATTTCCATTTCTAATAGGTTTTATTCCTCTGCTGAGATTTCTTTTTTTTAATTTAGTACAAACTTATTTTTTCTTTATGTCCTTAGCATAGTTTTAATAACTGCTTTAAGTCCTCATCTACTAACTCTAAAATACGGATCATCTCAGAGTCAGTTACAATGACTATCTTATCTTTTGAGTATTGACATGTTTTCGTCGTTCTTCATGATCTAATAATTTTGGATTGTATTGTAGACATTTTGAATGATCCATTGTAGAGACTCTAGATTCTGTTATATTTTTCCAAAGAGAATTGATTTTTGTTTATTTTATCAGGTGGATAATTTTTTAAAGATTCTATTTATTTATTTGACACATATAGAGAGAGGGAGAGCAAGAGCACCAGGGAGCACAAGCAGGGGGAAAAAAAACAGAGGGAGAGGGAGAAGCAGGATCTCCACTGAGCAGGGAGCCTGACATGGGACTCAATCCCAGGACCCCGGGATCATGACTTGAGACAAAGGCAGACATTTAATCAACTGAACTACCCAGGTGCCCATCAGGCAAATAATTTGCCTAAATTCAAACTTCAAACTCTATTTCATCTGTGGTAGAGAGCAGCTGAAATCTCTGTTCAGTGTTTTATCCTTAATTTGCTCAGAGCCTCACATCTGTATAGATGAAAGCTTAGCTAGAGCTGTGGGCTCAGTTTTTACCCAGAATTTAGAATTCTTCCTCTGGGGCTCTCTCTTTTCTGAAAATGTCCTATCTTTTCTAGCTGCTATAGATGTACCAAACTGTTTTCTGATTTCTCAAGCCCACGAAATAGCATTTCTTTCTTTCTTTTTTTTTAAAGATTTTATTTATTTATTTGAGAGAGAGAGCACGCACAAACAAGCATGGGGAGAGGTGGAGGGAGAGGGAGAAGCAGACTCTCTGCTGAGCAGGGAACCAGACATGGGGCTCGATCCCAGACCCTAGGATCATGACCTGAGCCAAAGGCAGCCACTTAACCAACTGAGCTACTCAGGCGCCCCCGAAATAGCATTTCTATCTGACATTTATCCATCATTGAATGATACCAACTGGTGCCTCCCCTCAGGCAAAAAGCTATAAAAAGAGGAGCTCACCCAATGCCATTTTCCTTCTTCCAAGTGTCAACTCTCGTTTAGTTTCTACCTACTTTGATCATCCTCCGTTGCCTTTATAATTTATAAATACTGTTCATTGGAAGGATTGGCCTAATAGGATCTTCTCTGACATTTCTGGAAGTATAACCACCTTGTCATCTTTTCTTAACCTGGCATTCAGAACCCTATGCCTATTTTGGGAATAACCTATTTTTTCTATCCTTTTCTTTTCTTTCTTTTCTTTTCTTTTTTTAAAGATTTTATTTATTTGTTTGTTTGAGAGAGAGCGAGCACGTGAATGAGTGGGAAGGAGGGGCAGAGGGAGCAGGAGAAGCATACTCCCCACTGAATAGGGAGCCTGACATGGGACTTGATCCCAGGATCTTGGGATTACAACCCAAGCCAAAGGCAGACACCCAACCAACTGAGCCACACAGGTGCTCCTCCATCCTTCTTTTCTGTCATTATACTCTGTGTAGCCATGTTTCTGCTAAGATGATCTATTTTCTCATCCCTTAGAAAATGTTATACATTCTTACATCTTTGCTTACATCACTTCTTAAAATCCATGTTGTATCCCATATTTTCCCTTCTTCTGAAATCTTTACCATTTTTCAAGTCTCAGCATACTATCTGTTTTTTCCCACAAATTCTTTCCTAATCAGTTTTGCGCAACCTGACCTCACAAGGCTTTATTATCTACACCATTCATTGGACATTGAATTGTACACTGCCTGATGATATTACATTTATTGTAGTTGCTCAACTGAAAACATGATGCATTTCTTTTCAACATAACTAGGCTATACTCTCTTTTAGGCCAGGAACCTTATGTTTATATTTCATTTTTCTCCTACAAGCTCTAGCTCAATCTTCAGTTCATTAAATAGTCTGTTTAATAATTTTTGAATGAAGGGGTTATTCCAATATTAATATTTATATAAAGTGCCTATAACATGATCTGACACATAGAAAACAATAATCAAGGTAATGTGTTATTATTATCTGAAATCACTCCACCCTCTGATTATTGATTCTGTTCTTAAACTCAAAGACTTGTGGAATCTTTTTTTTTTAATATTTTTTCTTTATTCATTCATGAGAGACACAGAGAGAGAGAGAGAGAGAGGCAGAGACACAGGCAGAGGGAGAAGTAGGCTCCATGCATGAAGCCCGACGTGGGACTCGATCCTGGGACTCCAGGATCACACCCTGGGCTGAAAGCGGCGTTAAACCGCCAAGCCACCCGGGCTGCCCAGACTTGTGGAATCTTAGAACTAGAAAGTACTTACAGTCATCTGATAAAATCTCTTTACTCTGACAGATCCCTGGTCTTGAGCAGATTCAACGCTATCTGGTCCATCTCACTGTAATAATGGTTTTCAGTAAAGGAGGCTATAGACAGCCTCTCCTGTTATTTGGTTTAAAATGTCCACAGCACTAAAAGTTGAGAAATCTTGTGCTATGGTAGCTCTATGCCTTTTATTTAACCTTCCTTAAAGAAGACTTATCTGCTTTCCTTTTAACATGTTCTGTTGTCTCAGAGTTCTTAAGACCAGATTTATTCTTTATTTGGTAATTTTTAATTTTTATTTCCATTTTGAGAACATCTAAATAAATATTTAAATATTTAGGTATTTAAATAAATATTTCCTACATATTTGGGAGAGGGCAGCCCAGGTGGCTCAGCGGCTTAGCGCCACCTTCACCCCAGGGCATGATCCTGGAGACCCAGGATCAAGTCCCACGTCAGGCTTCCTGCATGTAGCCTGCTTCTCCCTCTGCCTGTGTCTCTGCCTCTGTGTGTGTGTGTGTGTGTGTGTGTGTGTGTGTGTGTGTGTGTCTCATGAATAAATAAATAAAATCTTTTAAAAAATTGTTTGGGAGAGGGTTTTTTTAAAGATTTTATTTATTTATTCATGAGAGACACACAGAGAGGCAGAGACACAGGCAGAGGGAGAAGCAGGCTCCCTGCAAAGAGCCTGATGCAGGACTCAATCCCAGGAAATAAAATCTTTAAAAAAAATGAGGGTGCCTGGGTGACTCAGTCGATTCAGCAGCTGCTTTCGGCTCAGATCATGATTTTGGAGTGCTGAGATCGAGCCCCATGACCTGCTCTGCGCTCAGCAGGGAGCCTGCTTCTCCCTCGCCTCCTCCCCATTCATGCTCCCTCTTTCTCTCACTCTCTCTCAAATAAAGTCTAAAAAAATAGAAGGCATCATAAAAGGACTCAGTCCTAGGACCCCAAGATCACGACCTGAGCCAAAAGCAGATGCTCAACCAATGAGTCACTCAGGTGCCCCTTTAATATTTTATTTACTTATTTGAGAGAGTGAGAGAGAACAAGCCGGGGGAGTGGCAGAAGAGAGGGAGAGGGAGAAGCAGACAACTTGCTGAGCAGAGAGCTTGATGCAGCGTTCAATCCCAGGACCCTGGGATCATGACCTGAGTCGAAGGCAGATGCTTAACTGACTGAGCCACACAGGTACCCCTCTTTGGGAGAGTTTAGAGAGTGGAACATACAGCTTGTGAGTGGACACCTTTGTTTTTAAATTGCTCTTTGACAAAAGAGCAATTTAAAAGTGGATGGTAGGGCAGCCCCGGTGGCCCAGCAGTTTGGCACCGCCTTTGGCCCAGGGTGTGATCCTGGAGACCATGGATTGAGTCCCATGTCGGGCTCCCTGCATGGAGCCTGCTTCTCCCTCTCTCTCTGCCTGTGTCTCTGCCTCTCTCTCTCTCTCTCTCTCTCTGTGTGTATCTGTCATGAATAAATAAATAAAATCTTTAAAAATAAAAAAAGTAAAAGTGGATGATAGGGGCAGCCTGGTGGCTCAGCGGTTTAGCACTGCCTTTGGCCCAGGGCATAATCCTGGAGACCCAGGGATCTAGTCCCACGTTGGGCTCCCTGCATGGGGCCTGCTTCTCCCTCTGCCTATGTCTCTACCTCTCTGCCTCTCTGTTTCTCATGAATAAGTAAAATCTTTAAAAATAAATAAATAAAAGTGGATGATATAGGGGCACCTGGATGGCTCAGCTGGTTAAGTGTTCAACTCTTGATTTCAGCTCAGGCCATGATGTCAGGGTTGTGAGATTGAACCCCACGTTGGGCTCTGTGCTCAGTAAGGTGTCTGCTTGAGATTCTTTTCCTCTCCTTCTTCTCCCTCTGCTCCATCCCCCATTCATGCTCTCTCTCTCTCTAAAATAAATAAATCTTAAAAAAATAAAATAAAAATGAGTGATGTTGAGAAAGGCAAGAAGACTTTTGTTCAGAAGTGTGCCCAGTGCTTATACCATGGAAAAGGGAGGCAAGCAAAAGGCTGGGTCAAATCTCCATAATTTACTTGGGCAAAAGACAAGTCAGGCCCCTAGATTTTCTTATAGGGATGCCAGCAAGAATACAGGCATCACCTGGGGGAGAGGTGACACTAATGGAGTATTTGGAGAACCCCAAGAAATACATCCCTGAAACAAAAATGATCTTGGCCAGGGGATCCCTGGGTGGCTCAGCAGTTTAGTGCCTGCCTTTGGCCCAGGGCGCGATCCTGGAGCCCCGGGATCGAGTCCCACATCGGGCTCCCGGCATGGAGCCTACCTCTCCCTCTGCCTGTGTCTTTGCCTCTCTCTATATATGTGTCTATCTATCATAAATAAAATCTTTAAAAAAATGATCTTGGCTGGTTTTAAGAAAAGGAAGAGAGGGCAGCCCAGGTGGCTCAGTGGTGTAGCACTGCCTTCAGCCCAGGGTTTGGTCCTGGGGACCCCGGATCAAGTCCCACATCAAGCTCCCTGCATGGAGCCTGCTTCTCCCTCTGCCTGTGTCTCTGCTTCTCTCTCTCTCTCTCTCTCTCTCTCTCTCATGAATAAATAAATAAAAATCTTTAAAAAAAAACTAAAGGAAAAGAGCAGACTTGGTAGCTTATCTCAAAAAAGCTACTAAGGAGTAATAGTTGGCCATTGCCTTATTTATTACAAAACAAAAATGTCTCATGATTTTTTTATGTATACCATATTTAAATTGATCTCATTCACCAGAATTCAGATCATGAATGGCTGATAGAATATTTCTTTTGGACAGTCCTGATTTAAATAAGATTGGCTTGTGGTTAAATGAATATGATCAGCTTTTTGAACTTTGATAGTAATTCTGGTTCAGCAAGTGCTGTCACTGTTTCCCCCTTCTAAAAATATGGAATTGATTAGTAATGTTCAGCTTTTCACAGAAATGGTAAACTTATAGGAGATTGGTTTTATATGTAGATTTTTATAAGTGGTTACATTAATGTATTTAAATACTGAGGAAATCCCTTGTGTCTCACAGAACAGCAAGATTCAACTATGTTTCAAATTGTGTTCATTAGCCTGTTAAAGGCAAGGGCTAAAGATAAGAGGGCAATGTCTACTTTATCTTTTTGGTCTTAACTATGCCAATTAATTAAAATTCCCTGCATATAAAATGTTGTCTTTTGGGGCACCTGGATGGTTCAGTCAGTTAAGCCTCTGCCTTCTGCTCAGATCATGATCCCAGAGTCCTGGGATCAAGCTTCCCCTGCTCCCGCCATGTCATGTATGTCCCAGGACTCCCGGCTCAGCAGGGAGTCTGCGTCTTCCTCTCCCTCTGTCCCCCTCTTCCCACTCTTGCATTCGTGTGCTCTCTCTCTCTCTCTCTCTCAAATAAATACAGCCTTTAAATAAATAAATAAGTAAATAAAATGCCTTTTAAATAAATAAATAAGTAAATAAAATGCCTTTTGCTTAATGAAAGGCATTTTTAGTGTGGTTTATGTATAATCTTAAAGAATATTTAACACTTCTCACATTTTATAGATCTCTAAGGTCAGATGCTTTTAAAATTCAGTGTGACAAGATAAAGCAGCAGACTTAGCTTGGGAATTCTTTACTAAGTCAGACTAAGTACAATTCAGGATCATCTTCGAAACAGCTATTCAAAAACATAACCACGGAAGTACCATATGTGTATGATTGGTAATGGTGCTTTTGCCAACTGGTTAGATGGGTTAAAGTAGAAGAGATATATCAGCAGCACAAATTTGTGAATTCTGTGAGAAGGCTTAAGATAATTAAAAATAGGGATCCCTGGGTGGCGCAGCGGTTTGGCGCCTGCCTTTGGCCCAGGGCGCGATCCTGGAGACCCGGGATCGAATCCCACATCAGGCTCCCGGTGCATGGAGCCTGCTTCTCCCTCTGCCTGTGTCTCTGCCTGTTTCTCTCTCTGTGTATGACTATCATAAATAAATAAAAAAAAATTTTAAAAAAAAGCCTTAAAGATAATTAAAAATAAAGTCATAGGGATCCCTGGGTGGCGCAGCGGTTTAGCGCCTGTCTTTGGCCCAGGGCGCGATCCTGGAGACCCGGGATCGAATCCCACATCAGGCTCCCGGTGCATGGAGCCTGCTTCTCCCTCTGCCTGTGTCTCTGCCTGTTTCTCTCTCTCTGTATGACTATCATAAATAAATTAAAAAAAAATTTTAAAAAAAGCCTTAAAGATAATTAAAAATAAAGTCATAGGGATCCCTGGGTGGCGCAGCAGTTTAGCGCCTGTCTTTGGCCCAGGGCGCGATCCTGGAGACCCGGGATCGAATCCCACATTGGGCTCCCGGTGCATGGAGCCTGCTTCTCCCTCTGCCTGTGTCTCTGCCTCTCTCTCTCTCTCTCTCTCTGTGATGACTATCATAAATAAAAAAATAAAAAAAAAAATAAAGTCATAGGTCAAAAAAATTGGGAGAAATTGTAAAAATTATTTGGAGAGGGAGATGTTACAAAGTTAGCAGAGGCTTATCAAATGTCTTAGGAATGGTAGTTGTATAATCAGCTGTTTTAGCGTTATATATAGTGTTTCTTGACAGCTATTGGGGTAGAAAAGGGGCTGTTAGATGAAAGAAAAAGCTGGTTACTTGCCACTAACTGGAGTGAAAAAAAAAAAGGACAGAATGGCAGCCATCATTCTGCCTTCCTCTCTAGCAGCTTTTCTCCCTCATTCTTCCTTATCTCTCTGCCCAATTTCCAAGGCTAGAAGTATATACAGTGATGACTGCTACTGATTGAACATTGTCAGGAACAAATGCCTGTGGAGAGGTTGGTACATTTCCTTCTCTAGCAAGAGATACCAGAGCTATGATCTACTTTTCAAAGTTGCCTGAAGGAAAGTACAGATATCCCAGTCTGAGCCTGGGAGAAAATCCCAGATGTACAGACTGTTTTTCATGAGTTTGCAGATCATCATTTTCTTTGCCCTTACTAGTTCTGTTCCCTTCTCTCAGTGGCAGTCACATGATGACATCTTGCCTCAGAAGCCATTTTAATCTTTATTTAGTGTTTGCTCTCTAAAGATGGTTCTTTTCTGGATAACTAGGAGCTTCAAGGTTCAAGGTCACCATCAACTTTAGCCTCAATTCTTGCGTGACTTAAGTGCAAGTAAGTGCATGTGGCTAGCATAAATTTTTATTTATGTCTAGCCTGTCTTGCCATTCTTTTTCTTTTTTAAAAATTTTATTTTTAAGTAATCTCTACACCCAGTGTGGGGCTCGAACTCACAACCCCAAGATCAAGAGTTGCACACTCCACCAACTGAGGCAGCCAGGTGCCCCTGTCTTGTCATTCTTTTTAGCAAGAAAAGATTAAGGACTGATCCTACTCCCAACTTTTCCACATGTTTTCAGAGTGTATTTAAGATCTTTCTTTGACTAGTCAATACAATGTAATATTTCTAGCTTTTTCTCAAATCAGATTTCTGATATTTTAAACATTTCCTTTTTTTTGGTTGGGCCTAATAAAATTTTTATATGAACTTTCAGATGAAAGTTTGCAGAAACATATCCTGAATACCACATTGAAATCAAACCCCTTGGGATCCCTGGGTGGCGCAGCGGTTTGGCGCCTGTCTTTGGACCAGGGCGCGATCCTGGAGACCCGGGATCCAATCCCATGTCGGGTTCCCGGTGCATGGAGCCTGTTTCTCCCTCTGCCTGTGTCTCTGCCTCTCTCTCTCTCTCTCTGTGTGTGACTATCATAAATAAAAAAATAAAAATTAAAAAAAAAAGAAATCAAACCCCTCCCCCCACCATAGGAGTTAGTTGTGAATGTTCTGTAAGACAGTTTATCAGGACTTAGAACCCATTCAATGATTAGCACCACCCTGAAAGAAGGGAGTTAGAACCTTAAGTGGCCTTGATTGGGTAAATATGCAGAGGAAAACAAAATGAATTTTAATCAACATGAAGCTAGATTCACTCAAAGAGAATCCTTGCAGACACAAGTCAGGATTTGGTTTGAGGATGGCAAAAAGTACATATCTGAGGTTCTGGTTGACCAAGAGTTAAATAAGAGTAAGTAATTTAAGCGCAGAATGACTTATTAAAGCTACCATGTCACTACAATTAACATTGCTACTAATAGCTGACTTTCCCATATGCTTACCATGAGCCAACGCTGCTCTAAGCCCTTTGCATATGACCATTGACCCAGGAGAGGCAAATAAGATAATAGGAAACACAGTTTGTCTTTCCTCCCTTAGGTCAACTGAACACCAAGCAGTAGCCTAGTGGGGGCTCTTTCTACCAGCTCAGATGTCAGGCTCCTACCTGTGGTATGTTTTTACCTCAGGTAAAATTCCAGTCTCTGTATTTGTCAACTCTTGAGGGAATAATAGATATTTCTTAGAATAGGAATAGATACTTGCTAGTCTTACAAATAGAATAGGTAGAGGACCTTTGTGTTTTTTGGGTTTTTTGTTTGTTTGTTTTTTTTAGTTGGAGGCAAAAAAACGTTTAAATTTGATTGTATTGGGGCACCTAGCTGGCTCATTGTGGGGAGCATGTGACTTTTGAGCTTGCATCATGAGTTTGAGGTGTAGAGATTACTGAGAAAAATAAAAACTTGATAAGTAAATAAATAAGACTTGTATTTAGAAGTGTTTTAATGACATTTATTGGAGGCCTACACATATGCACAGGAACAAGTTGTAAAATTTTTGCTTTTTGTAGGAAAATTTAACATCCCTTCAATATACAATTTTCTGGTTTGAACTCACATATTGAAGTTAGAGAAGTGGAAATATATTTTAATGCATTTAGATGAAATTGTCAAACATTCTCATGTCTGTGGAACAGATTTTTAAAAATCTCTTAGTACCTAAAACAGTGCCACTAAAATGATTTTCATATGTATTGTGAGCAAGAATTATGTGTAAAAATAACAAACATTACTTTCCTGGTTTTTAGATGTGTGGTTTTTAACAACAGAGGAGTGGCAGGGGAGAACCTCTTGGTAAGTAACTCTAAATTAATGACAATAGCTTAATTTTTAAAAGAATTATTTCTAGTTTCTTGATGAAAAGCACATTCTTTTTTTTTTTTTTTTTTGAAAAGCACATTCTTAATTTAAAATAGCTGTATACAAGTTCATGGTGGAAAAATACAGATAAGCAACAACAAAAAAGGAAATTTTGTTTTGTTTAAATGGAGAGAACTCAAGCTAAAAAAAAAGGAAATCTCATACAACCAGGGAATCCCCTTAGTCTATGTATATCCAGATTGTACGTCATAAGGAAAATACATATAATATATTTCTATTTTTAAGGAAACTAAGATTCTATTTTATAACTTTTGTACTTATGTGATATTTTGACATCAATAGATATTTATCTACATTTCTTTTTCATTTAAGAAATTTACTTTTGTCATGAAATGGATTGTGCTATGTTATGTACCTGTTTTGTCAACCAACGTTTACACAGGGGAATATTACTTAAATCTTTTTATTACTCCGCTTTTTTCCCCTCTGACCCCTTAAGTTCTAACTAGAGGTTCTTCCACCAAGTAGAAAATTATCTTTCTATCTGAGGTTGAACCTGTGAGTTGAAGTGAGAACCCGTATTCATTGAAATTTTTTTGAAGGATTTCAACTGTTAATCCTTACAACTGCAACAGGTCAAAGACAATTCTACTAGAATTGAAAGGAACCTTATTTTGTTTTGTTTTTGGACCCACTGATAGAGAATAATATTAAGATTGTAAATAATTAAGTCATGCTAGAAATAAAAATGTATAATAATCATGTCACTAATGTCGGTACTTTGTGAGAACTTTGGAGAGAAGGGGCTCTTCTTACACTTTGATTTACAGGGACTTAGGTCCTGGAGGGAATCAAGGTCAATATGATTCCAAAGACTAAAGTTATAAGATGTTTATGTTCTTTCTCAAGCACCTCACAATCAGTAGTTTGGTGTGAATGTTCACATTTCATTCTTTAGTCCAGCCCTTTAGAAATCTTGTAGACAGATGGTAGATACTCTTAAAGGAAAGGATTTTAATTTGTCACTGTGGCCCTGGACCAGCAAAATCATTTTTGAACAGCTCTTATGCACTATGTATCCTTCTGGGTGCTTCCAGGATACAAAAACCAGGAGCAAATGGTATGAAGCTCTCAAGAAGATAATGTGCTGCAAACTAAAGTCTCATAAAGTAAGGGACAATGATCTGTTCGTTCAGCAAAGCTGTGTTGTATGCCTATTAAATCAGACAGTAGACAAGGCAATGTGAGAACAAGGTGACAAGACAAGGTGACCTCAAGACACCTCACCTCAAGACAAGGTGAGGACACGATATTAGCTACAACCTTAACCCCTAGGAGCTTTCACTTAAGTTGTAGGACAGAGTTCAGATACTTGAAAATATATGCATGCAGTACAATGCTGAATGTGATCGTGAGAGGATATACAAAGAAAAGGCATAACCAACTGCTGGGGGGAGGTGCAAGAACATGGTAATGGAGGCAAATTTGAGTTGGATCTTGAAGGCTGTGGTATTAAACCCAGAGAGGGAATAGAGAGGCTTTCTCAGCGTAAAGAATGAGAGATTTAAGAGCATGTACTGACTGATGGAGGAATAATGATGACAATTTTATCTAACGTTTACTGAGTCCTTAGAATATGTCAGTTATGTCTTTTTGTACTTAATGTTCAACGGTAGTAACAACACAATGATTTAGTTAAACATAGCCATCATCACTCCCATCTACCAACTGAAGAAAGTGAGGAACAAGTAGGTTAAGAACATGTGCTAGCCAGGAAATTCGGAACCAGGATTCAGATCCATGGAGTCTGACTGTGTGTTTACGTCCTCGCCCATTATATTATATTTCTTCTCATTCAGGAGGTGACAGGGATTCTTCTAGAAGGGTAGGGCCAGATTTTGAAGACATGCACCAGATTTTGAAGAGTCATGTAGAATCCAAGGAATGTACTGTCGAGCC
The DNA here is from genome assembly GCF_018345385.1 of Vulpes lagopus. Lineage (NCBI taxonomy): Eukaryota > Metazoa > Chordata > Mammalia > Carnivora > Canidae > Vulpes > Vulpes lagopus. Next base: position 119,718,112 of record NC_054824.1, on the reverse strand, counting down.
ATTGACATTTAACATTTTTTTTCAGCTTTATTGAGGTATAACTGACATACGAAATAATTTAATCGTGTCCATGTTTTAGAGAGAGGGAACCATGGCAGCAGTGTGTAGAAAAGCGATAGAAGGGAAGGAGTCTGGAGGCTGGGAGGCCAGTTGGAAAGAAGTTACTATAGATTTACCCAGAGTTTTTTTGTTTTTTAAAGATTTTATTTATTTGAGAGAGAGAGAGAGAGTGAGAGAGCAGGAGCGCAGAGGAGAGGGAGCAGCAGACTCCCCGCTGAGCAGGGAGCCCAACCTTAGGCCCAATCCAAGGACCCTGGGATCATGACCTGAGCTGAAGGCAGACACCCAACCAACTAAGCCACTTAGGTGCCCCAGATTTACCCAGAGTTTAAAAACAGGTAGGAGGAAGAAAGAGGAGAGAACAAAAATGAAGGGTATTCACAAGGCAGAAAGGATATTAATCATATTGCAAGGAAGCAAAGGGAGAAGAGTCAAGGCCAACATTTCTAGCTTGGCTGATTGGTAAAAGGCTTTGATATTTGTTGAAATGGGCAATTTAGGAGAATTTATGAGATTTAAGGGGTTAAAAAATTAGTTTTAGATGTTTCAAGTTCTTTGAGATCATTCAGGTGTAAATTTCTACTAAACTGTTGGATATAGTAGACTGGGCCTCAGGAGAGATACACAAGCTGCAGAAAGAAACAGATTAGCAGGGGTACACAAGTGCAGCCTAGAACTCAGGACTGGTGGAGATTGCTTAGAGACAGTTTGAACAGCAAAAGGGCGAGGTCTGTGGATAGAGTCTTAGAACACAACCAAGAGGAAGGAGGAGAGAAAAGGAAGAGCAAGAAGCTTGGAAAGCCTTCTACCCTTAGCACTGAAAGTTAATTGGAAATTTACTTTGAAAGAATGCAGCAGCCCAGTAACTTTTAGCCATAACGTTTATTGGTTTTTTGAAAAACCTCCAAGAACACTTCATGTTCTTACAAAGGGATTGTAAACAAATAAGAACTTTTTATTTTTTTATAAAACTTCTATTTAATGTTAAAGAATTTAGAGTTCTAAGTGAATGGGTAAGAGTAGCTTGGTCTCTGGAGTCTTTTTTTTTTTTTTTTTAAGACTTTTTGTTTATTCATGAGAGACACAGAGAGAGGCAGAAACATAGGCGGAGGGAAAAGCAAGTTCCCCACAGGGAGCCTGATCTGGGACTCAATCCCAGGACCCCTGGTTCATGCCCTGAGCTGAAGGCAGACGCTCAACCACTGAGCCACCCAGGTGTCCCAGGCCTCTGGAGTCATACAGAGCACTGGGTTGCACTCTGATGAACTAATACCCACCCCCAACCCCACCCCATCCCAGCAATTATCTGTATCACAAAGGCTAATGTAATCTAACATAAAAAAGAGTAAAGATATAAAATAACTGAAATGTAATTACAATTATATGCTTTAGGGGGCTCCAGGTGCGCGACACCTGGACCTCCACAAAAAAACAAAACAAAACAAAAAAAAACACAATTATATGCTTTAAAATAACTACCTTAAAAAAGAAACTTAAGAGAGTAAATTAGGGATCCCTGCGTGGCGCAGCGGTTTGGCGCCTGCCTTTGGCCCAGGGCGCGATCCTGGAGACCCAGGATTGAATCCCACATCAGGCTCCCAGTGCATGGAGCCTGCTTCTCCCTCTGCCTATGTCTCTGCCTCTCTCTCTCTCTCTCTCTCTGTGACTATCATAAAAATAAAAAAATAAAAAAAAAAGAGAGTAAATTAATTATAATTTAATATGTACTTCTTATACCCTAATGGATCATAAAAATGAGATGCCAATATTGATTATTAGAACTATCTTTGATATTTTTAAATCCCTTGATAATCCTCCTTTCTGCCTTAGAGCTCTGAACAATTACTATTTCAGACTAGAGGAACTCTTATGTTTATTTATACCTCACCTTGTTCCAGAAAGGATTTAATGTGGCTTAGATCCAGAGTGAGACCTTCCTGAAGGCATAACAAAGAACAAAAGATGAATCAGCAAAGATCAAACAGGAAGACACATTCTCCAACTGAAATCAAAGGTGAAATGGAATTTAGAGTAAGCAGTTCTCTTAGGAGTGGAAGAAATGCAAAAGGAAAAGTTTTGCTGAAATTATGTTGGTGATATACTTGGAATTCATAGGGATTACTATGACTTCTGCAGAGAAGAATAAGAAAGAAATTTTCCACTACCATCTTGTCCTCGTTTCCAATTACACATTGCAGAATTGTGGAAAAGCCAAAAGCCTTGCTCACTGGGAAATGAGAAGCCTGCATATTGCCCTCCCTGGGACTGTTAACTATAGGAAACAGAAAGCCCTAGTCTCAGTAGATGGACACTCAGATATTCCTGCAGGGCTCCTGGAGCCCTTGGAGTAGATGGTACCTTTTCTTGCTCTCTGCAGTTGGGTTTTCAAGGCTAGGAATCCAAGTTATCCACACACTCCCTAGTATTATTACTTTATGAAGCATTATTTTATAGCTTAGTTTAGGAATGATAATTTACAAAGGCAAAATTGAGTTTGTTGAAAACTATATAGTGCCCCCCCCCCTTTTTTTGCTTATGGTATCATACAGACTTCTTTGTCTCTAGGCATAATAGGAAAATAGCCACCTTGGAAAAGAGTCTGGCACTTCTTCAAAAAGTTAAAATACAATTACCTCCTAGCCTCTTCGGAAAATAGTCTGGCATGTTCTCAAAAAGTGAAACATAGAATTACCGTATGACCCAGCAATTCCACTCTTATGTGTATAACCAAGAGAAACGAAAATGTATTTTCATACAGTAACTTATACATGAATATTTATAGCAGCATTATTCATATTAACCAAAAAATAGAAAGAACCTAGGTGTCCATCAAAGGATAAATGAGTAAGGAAAATGTGGTATTTCCATATCACCGGATATTATTCAGCATTGAAAAAGAATGAACTGGGGATCCCTGGGTGGCTCAGCGGTTTAGCGCCTGCCTTTGGCCCAGGGTGCGTTCCTGGAGTCCCAGGATCCAGTCCCACGTCGGGCTCCCTGCATGGAGCCTGCTTCTCCCTCCTTCTGTGTCTCTGCCTCTCTCTCTCTCTCTCTCTCTCTCTCTATGCCTATCGTAAATAAATAAATAAATAAATAAATCTTTAAAAAAATAAAAAAGAATGAACTATTGATATGCTATTACATGGATGAACCTTGAGAATATCATGCTAAGTGAAAGAAGGCAGTCATATAAGATCACATGTTGTATGATATCATTTATATAAAATATTAAGGGGCACCTGGGTGGTTCAGGGGTTTTTTTGTCTTTGGCTCAGGTCGTGATCCCAGGGTTCCTGGGATAGAGTCCTGTATTGGTCCCCACAAGGAGCCTGCTTCTCTCTGCCTATATCTCTGCATCACTCTGTGTCTCTCAGGAATAAATAAATAAAATATTGAAAAAAGAAAGGGCAAAACTATAGAGACAGAAAGTATACTAGTAGTTGCCTAGGGATGGGAGAGTGAGGGTGAGTGCTGATGGTAAAGGGTTTCTTTTTAGGGAGGTAAACATGTTCTGAAATTGTGGTGGTAGTTGAACAACTCTGAATATCCTAAAACCCATTTCTTTAAAGATTTTATTTATTTATTTGAGAGAGAGAGAGAGAGAGACAGAGATAAAGCACGAGCAAGGAGAGGGAGAACCAGACTCCCTGCAGAGCAGGGAGCCCGATGTGATGCAGGGCTTCATCCCAGGATCCTGAGATCATGACCTGAGCCAAAGGCAGATGCTTAACCCACTGAGTACACCCATGAACTGTACACTTTAAATAGGTGAATTGTATGGCATGGAATCATGTCTCATAAAGCTGTGATAAAGAAAAGCCTCCTTCAGGCACTTTCCAGTCAAGTTAGAGCTAGTTCAGCAGGTAAGGGAGAGCCAAAAGGGAAAGCAGAAGCTAGAAGATACTTTAAAGCAGGTACTGCTCAAAATGTGGCTTTACGGATCAATTCCACTTCTTTCACGTTATCTGATATCAGCCCCTGACAAGACAAGGGACTGCAACAGAATGTAAGTCACCTTCAGTTCCAAGCACACTGTGGAAGTGAGCGGATTTTTTTTTTTTTTTTTTTTTTTTGTCATAGCAATATTCTCTTGGTGAGAGAAGCAGTGTGCTTATTTTACATTCTGACATTTTACGTTCTGAGCACTTATCTCACCCTTGCCTGGCACTTTGCTTCAGAGATCCTCTAATCCTGAAAAGCTCATTTTTTAGGTGAAGATGCCTCTAGAAAAGGGAGGTGACAGGCCTGAGGTCATAAACCTGATTGGTGGTCTCGGGGCAGAAACTCAGGCTGTTTGTTGGAATGTCTTTACCTTTCAGCACTGGCTTTAAGTCAAGTCAGGCTAAAAATCCAGGGTTAGAGATAAAAAGGGTTTTCAACAAGAGGGTGCCTACCTCAACATTAGATAATGGGTGGTTCATGAAGGACTCAGATCTAGAGAAATCTGCTCTTGTTTCCTACGGAGGTTTTCCACCTTAGCTTTGGAAGTTAATGTGATGGGAGGGGTGTAGGGCTCTCCTCCTAAGCTCCGTTTTCTGAAATAGGCATTTAGAAGGGATTAAGGACCTTCCTTATGGTCTGAGGGAAGAGGAACATATAGGGCAGTGTCAGGGCACAATTCAGTTGTCAGATTCATACTTTCAGGCACCCCCTTTCCCACACACCATACCTTTCCCTGCACCATTGTGCCCCATCCAAATCTGCTCTTTCCTAATTGCTCCAGAAATAAACCCTGCCTCCTTCCTCCACTTGATCAGAACAACCCAGGAAGGCTGATCTCAGCCAAACATGGGTATGAATGTGTTGAATCCTTTAGAACTTTTTCCTAACATTGATAGGTCCAGTTCAGTAATACCAACTGGTATAAATGGTAGGTACACAAAAGATTGTGCAATTCTCTATAGATAAACAATTTTTTTTCTTTTTTTTTAATTTTTATTTATTTATGATAGTCACACAGAGAGAGAGAGAGAGAGGCAGAGACATAGGCAGAGGGAGAAGCAGGCTCCATGCACTGGGAGCCCGACGTGGGATTCGATCCCGGGTCTCCAGGATTGTGCCCTGGGCCAAAGGCAGGCGCTAAATCACTGCGCCACCCAGGGATCCCCGATAAACAATTTTCAAATAAGGAAAAAGAATGTTTAGGCTACCTGGGTGGTTCAGTGGGTTAAACATCTGCCTTCAGCTCAGGTAATGATCCCAGGGTCCTGGGATCTAGTCCCTCGTTGGGCTCCCTGCTCAGCGGGGAGTCTGCTTCTCCCTCTACCACTCCTCCCTGCTTGTGCTTCCTTTCTCTCTCTCTCAAATGAATAAATAAAATCTTTTTTAGGGGTGCCTGGGTGGCTTAGCGGTTGAGTATCTGCCTTTGGCTCAGGTCGTGATCCTGGGGTCCTGGGATCCCGTCAAGGAGCCTGCCTCTCCCTCTGCCTATGTCTCTGCCTCTCTCTGTGTGTGTCTCTTATGAATAAATAAATAAAAACTTAAAAAAAAATTTTTTAAAAAGAATGTTAATTAAAGAATTCCTAGGAATAATAATGACAATAATTTAATAGTTAGCTACCATTTATTGAATTTAATATGGGGCAGGTGTTCCTATAAGGTATGCAATGTTTGGCAGCACTTCCCTGTGCACTGCAAGGAATTCCCATAGCACTAGATTTCCCTCTTCCCAAGTCACTCTAGATAGTTTTGTCATTCTTGTCACTGCAGCCTCCTCCTCCCTTGGCTCAGCTCTCACCCTTTTCTTTATTCTTCTGCTCTCCAAGCAGTTGGTTCTTAGCCCTGGCTGCACATTATTAGCCTCTGAGAAGCTTTAAGAAACACCGATCCCTGGACCCCATCCCCCACCGAGATCCTGATTCATTTGGTCTGGGGTGGAGTCCAAGCGTCTGTGATTTGTCTTAATACTTCCCAGTGAGTCTAAAGTACAGGCAGGGCTGAAGACTGCTGTGAGGTGATAGCCTCCCTTGGAACCCTGACCCTGGCAAGCCATCTCTGGCGCCAAACCCAGCCAGGGCAGGGCACGAGACTTGCTTCTTAGGCACCTGACCAAGGATTACTCCTGCCTACCTGGCTGATCTGCTCTAAGCCACTATGAAACTGCAGTCATTTATTGTGCAGCATGACTGCATATGCTTGAGTGCATTTGTTTGTAGCCATGTAGAAATGAATGGGAATGTGGCACATAGGTCGTCTTGCCCACAGAGGTGGCCAGGATATTTCCAGGGGCCCTTTGTTTTGTGGCTAGTTATTTTAAGAAGCAATCAAAGGGACCGCTTCTGGGTGACTCAGGGGTTAAGCATCTGCCTTCGGCTCAGGATATGATCCCAGAGTTCCGAGATCGAGTCCCACATTGGACTCCCTGCATGGGGCCTGCTTCTCCCTCCCCCTGTGTCTCTCATGAATAAATAAATAAAACTCTTTAAAGAAAAAAAAAAAAGTGATCAAAGTCCCTGGCACATTTAGACACTTAGTCACTTTACATGTCTATCAACAACTATGTAAAATGATTATTCATTAAAGTGCCAGTTTCATTATACTGTTGTTTTCTCTGACTTCCTGTTTAACAGACTCATCTTCCAAAAATAAGATCAATGTGGGCAAATGACTAGAGGCAAATCTAGCCACTAGTACTAGGCCAGGGGTGGGCAGAATGAAAACAAAACAGTAGCAACAATAAAAACACGCTACAGAGATCAGTTCCGAAGCATGATTAGTACTCATGAAAGGATGATTTCTTCTGGGAGCCTAGGTGCACCCAAGAGTCACAGAGTTCCTTTGAGGGGCATCAGTTACAGACCTTTAAATACTTGAAAGAGGAAGGCTGTAAAATGAAATATTCTAAGTTCCTAATGATTATCAGACATTACAATAAAATAAAAATGAAATTATTATTTTACTTGTAACAAAAGTTACTATCAAACTCTGGTCATTGAGCCAGACACCCTTGAGGTGTTAGTGTAAGACTTGCCCCTGTCATAGCATACTACCTATACTTGTAAATTCATCAGCCAACCAAAATTGAAATGATTTTTTAAAAAGGCATATAAGTGTCTTTTTCAGTTGTCATTTTACTGGATGGAAAACTAAAATCCTAGCTGGCCCATTTCAGAACTGGATGTAAGGCCACTGTAGTACTGAGAGAAGGGTCCTGGGTTATGGCTTTTACTTCAGATTAGCAAATTCATCTCTTCCCAGAATAGCTAGAGAGAGTCAGGCTACCTGATTAACAGGGTGAATTTTAATTTGTTTCTAGGCTAAAAACAAAACAAAACAAAACACTTTTTAAATTAAATTTGCATTTTAAAACAAATGACCTTTAAACCAGGACAGGAAAATTCTCTTTCAGGTTAGGGAGAACTCAGTTTGTCTATTTTTTTGAAGTCGATTAAGAAGGATAGATTGTATGTAGCCCATAGATGAATATAAAATACATGCTTAAAAAAAAAAAATAATAAAAAAAAATAAAATAAAATAAAATACATGCTTTATTCCTTTCCTATCTATTATGTGTGAATAATTAAGAATTAAAAAAAAAAAAAAAAGAATTATTTTTGCTTCATTCTTGTCTTCAGTAATTTTTTTTTAAACGAACCTCTAAAAGCCATTAAACAAACTACTATTGTTTCTCCCGGATCATAGCTGCAGTTGAACAACTTGAACAATATCTTGGTTTGTAATTATTTTCAAATTATTCTAACTTGTAAAATATTTATGCCCAAACATCTGCTGGAAGGTTATCTATCCTTTAGATTTTCTTCATTTTTCCAGAATACTGTTCCCATCCTCATCTCACTGTAAAAAAAGAGTTTTTACCACCACCACCACCACTCCCCAGCTGAATCCTGCGAGGTCTCCCGTAATCCCTTTTCTCATTAGATATGGATTACTCTACCTTTGTTCTGGAAGCTTGGAAAAAGACAGGAATTACTGCAATAGGATTAGTTGCTGGTTGCATTAGTAGCCCTAGCAACTGAGAATTAACCAATGTTTTGTCTAAAAAGCCACTAGTTATATTTTTAGACCTGAAAAAAATTTCTGTCAGGCCTAGCAATTAGTATCTTTGCTGTGTATCCTGCATGAATCCATTCTTTGGTGAGAGTCAAGCCCTGGGAAGAAAGCAAGCATATGATATTTCCTGTTGGAACCATCAAGTAGCAAGATGTCATATGTTATAACCATATAGTTTTGCACCAGCAGAAGTTATTAATCAAGTCTTCTCATTTTTCAGTCCTGTGTATTGACTGTCAGAGATAGAGGTAAGATAGTTATAGGACAAGTAGGTAATAATGTGGGCCAGGAGCAGACTGGCTGGGAAAATAAAGGGTAGAATTGGGAAAGGCTGTGAGGTTATAGAGGTCGGGGGCCAAGCCTTGGCCTTTTACCCGATGTTTATGGAAGGCATGATTTCAGCAGGCAGAGTTGACAGTGAAGGATACTTGGCAGATGAAGTTTACATAGATTTCAAAGATATTATGAAGCCAGCACACAAAACTATAGACGTGTCTCATTGACCAGACTCTACCCATGGAGAAATAGTAAAATATAGGCCTGGAAAGGTTGCTTGACATGTTGTGGAGGGCCTTGAACACTTGGCAGAAGTATCTGTCCTTAATTCAGTCAGCAGTGAATAAGCTCAAAAGAATTTTAAGCAAAAATATTGTCATGATTAGGGCTAGAAATGTTCTTTAGGAAGATTAATCTGGCAGTGAGAGGGAGATAGAATTATAAGTGGTTATAAGCAAAGGCTGGGAGTTAACCAGTCAAGTGGTTATTGCATCTGTCCAAGTGAGAGGCAAAAAGGCCTGATAACGAAGACAGTTGGTGCCATACTCTTGTCACAGCCTTATTCTTGTGGCATTTAAAATTCCCACGCATGCCTCCCTGATGGCTTCCACCTGCAAGCACTCACATCCCTTTGCCCAGGGGCCTCTCTAGCCACTGGAGCCACCTGGACCAGTGCTCAGGACCAACCAGGAGTCCCAGAGCTTAACATCAGCAGCTTTCAACCAGTGGCTGAAGGGAACTAGTGGAACCCAGCAGTCTTGCCACTCATTTGGGATCAGTTTGAGCCAAATTCACATAGTGTCCCAAAGTGCCTCAAGAGGATTGGACCCCTGTTGCCCATAGCCACAAACTGCTTGGTCGCATGTTCTTTATTGACCCTCCCTAGCTCACTTCTCCATTCCCCTACTGGTGCTTCCTGGTATCACCTCCAAATGAACTATTGGTACTCCCATCCTGTCTCAGGAGAATCTAACCTACCAGGCCTTTACTAGAGTGAAAAGAAGGGGTTTCTGGTGTTTCCCACAAGACACTGAGGAAGAAGAAGCTACAGGACTTGGCAATTTATTGGCTATGAAATTAAGGGAGAGGGAGAAGGCAATGTCATGCACGGTTTTTTGGGGGGGTTTTTTTTGTTTTTTTTTAGGAGAGAGAGGTTTATTGAAGACACTGCAAGGCAACAGCAGAGGAGAGGCTGCCTGCCAGGAGGCAGTGAGTGGGGGCTGTATTTAAAGGGGTAAGATGAGGGACCCCTGGGTGGCTCAGTGGTTGAGCATCTGCCTTTGGCTCAGGTCGTGATCCCAGGGTCCTGGGATCAAGTCCCGCTTCAGGCTCCCCATGGTGACCCTGCTTCTCCCTCTGCCTGTGTCTCTGCCTCTCTCTGTGTCTCTCATGAATAAATAAAATCTTTAAAAAAAATAGTAAAGGGGTAAGATGAGGTATGGGGACGTATGGAATGCTCCCTTTTTGTAACTCTGCCTGGTTGTAGGTAGCCCATTGGTCAATTAGGGCCTATGGGTACTTTGAGGTGTGTGGCCTGATGGGCCTGTCTATTCAGCCAGGGTGGTCGCTTGCAAGATTGCAGCAGACTTCTTGTAGAAAATCCCAAGTGGATTGGCAAACATATCTGGAGACGCAAAGGACCTGGTAAGGTCAGCTACCTGGTTCACAGATAGCAGTCTTCTCACTGTGTCCTTAGATCAGCGTTACAGGATTTTTCTCTCCATTCGTGCCCTCAGTTCTTGGTCATACCGCTTCGAAGACCAGACAGAGTGGTAGGCAGCAAAGCAGGGTTTATTGAGCCATAGCAAAGTGATAGTACAAAGCTCCTGAGGAGGGAGGGGACCTGAGAGGGTTGCTCTCACCTACAGTTGTTGGTTTTTTTAAAGATTTATTTATTTGTTCATGAGAGACACAGAGAGAGACTCAGAGACACAGGCGGAGGAAGAAGCAGGCTCACTGCAGGGAGCCCAATGTGGGATCCATCCTGGGACCACGCCCTGAGCTGAAGGCAGACGCTCAACTGCGGAGCCACCCAGGGGTCCCTCACCTATCATTTCAACTAGGAAAATATAGGTGTTGTTTATTTTAAAAAATGGGAAGTTAGGAGAAGCATTATAGCACTATATAAAGAGAAGAGTTTACTTTGGGGCATTTTAAACTTGAAGTACTGACAACACAATAGTGAGGCTGCCTGCTAGAACTTGGAAATTTGGATCTAGAGCTCAAGATGAGGTGAGAGGGTACAGAGTTGGTTTCGTCATTGCTAGAGGTGGTTTGATGAAGCCATGAAGGTGGGTAAATCCTTCAAGAATCAAGTATTGACCAGAGGAGCAGATGCAGGCCTAAGACAAGACTTTTGGGAATGAGTACTTACATTGCGGTTGTGAGAAGAATGACAGGAACCAGGCAGGAAATGGAAAGCCAGCAGCAAGAGGAGAATGGGATAACACCACCACAGAAACCAAGGGAGTGGGCAGGAAGCAGATCATGTCGGAAAGGCTCTAGATTTGCTGAGTTTTCAGAGTTCTGGCAACTTTGATCCATGCCAGTATTAATCAGTTTTGATCTTAATGTAATCCATCTAGAGAAAAACATTTACAGAAAAATCAATTCCTATATCTGATGATACCAGATGCTGATTTATTTTTTAAGTTTTATTTATTTATTTATTCAAGGAGACAGAGAGAGAGAGAGAGAGAGAGAGAGAGGCAGAGACACAGGCAGAGGGAGAAGCAGGCTCCATGCAGGGAGCCTGACATGGGACTAGATCCTGGGCCTCCAGGACCACGTCCTGGGCTGAAGGCAGCACTAAACCACTGTGCCACCAGGGCTGCCCCAGATGCTGATTTATTTAAAACCCTCATGGTATCCAGGTGCTTTACAAGACGTAGTTAACTTATTACAAACATGTGATCCAGGCTCTGTTACTTTGTGACCTTTGGCAAATTACTCAACCTTGCTGAGCCTCAATATCCATGTGTGTAAATAAGGAACCAGGTCCTTTCTGGCACTATTTTCTCATTGTAATAATTTTCCGCAGACCATTTTTTTCATACCTTGACCTCTGTGTATATATTCGTGTGAACTCATGTATGAGCATGCATTCACTTCAAGCCTGCATGACAAGAGTACATGGTGGTGACTGTCACAAATAATTGAGAAATTTTAAAGCTATGCAGTGTGAAGAGACTCTCGTGTAATAAAAATACCAAGTAAGGATTTCTTCACCTGAATTCTTGTGACAAATTGTTCAGTCACTATGAAAGAGCATGATAGTAGATATTAATCCATTTAGATTTTACATTGAATTTGAACCCCTCAAATGCATTTAATCACAATGTATGTTTTAAAGTATCTCAGCTTTGGGACACCTGGGTGGCTCAGCCATTGAGTATCTGCCTTTGGCCCAGGGTGTGATCCTGGGATCCCAGATTGAGTCCCATATCAGGCTCCTTGTGGGGAGCCTGCTTCTCCCTTGGCCTGTGTCTCTGCCTCTTTCGCTTTCTCACTGTGTCTCTCAGGAATAAATAAATAAAAATCTTTAAAAAATAAAATAAATAGGGCAGCCCCGGTGGCTCAGTGGTTTAGTGCCTGCCTTCAGCCCAGGGCATGATCCTGGAGACCCGGAATCGAGTCCCACGTCAGGCTCCCTGCATGGAGCCTGCTTCTCTCTCTGCCTCTCTCTCTCTCTCTCTGTCATGAATAAATAAATAAAATCTTTAAATAAAATAAAACAAAGTATCTCAGCTTAGTCTCATATTAGCTGGTAAGGTGTGCCGGGAATCTTTTAACTTCCCTAAACTCAGTTTCCTTTTTTTTTTTAATTTTTTAAAAATTTTTATTTATTTATGATAGTCACACACACACAGAGAGAGAGAGAGGCAGAGACATAGGCAGAGGGAGAAGTAGGCTCCATGCACCAGGAGCCCGACGTGGGATTCGATCCCGGGTCTCCAGGATTGTGCCCTGGGCCAAAGGCAGGCGCTAAATCACTGCGCCACCCAGGGTTCCCTAAATTCAGTTTCCTATATAAAATAGATATAATAGTGGGATTTTCCTTAGGGTTTTGTAGACACAGAATTAATTATTTAATAACTGTTATCCGCTGTAAACCTTGTCAGGTTAACATTTGTCTTTAGAAAGTTTCCTATTTGCAGACCTCAAAGAGATGAGAGTAGGCAGTAGGGAATGCTTTAGGCTTGAGTTTCATTGGAGGGATCATTAAAAATTGTAGTTGTCTTAGGCTTCTCCTTAGCAACTGAATGGTGGGTGAACAGAACCTTACTATTGTGATCATCATTTATTGGAATAGTAAAGTCAGGAATGGTACAGGTAACTGTTTTTATTATAGCAGCGTTCACCAGCTTCCTCTCCATGTCAGTCAGTTTCTGGTTATTTTATCTCACATGCACACACTCACACATATCCATGTACACACTCTTACATTTATTCTACAGAGAGGATTGCCCTCTCCTCCCACAGCTCAAACAAAGCATTTGTGAAGCGTTCCTGATAGAAATAGAGCCCTTATTGCTGGAGTTCACATGAAAACCATTTGTTTTAATGCATTATGTATTGAGGCATAATCAGCTTTACATATTTTAACATTCTAAGTGTCTGTTGCAGTATAGCACAGCTGGGGGTGTATGGAGATATTATTGTAAAGGAACATATGTCATTAATAAATCCAGCTAGAAATTGCCTTATCTAGAGTGAAGGCAAAACACCAGAAAACCAGGAAACCACACAACCTCATTGGTAGACAGCACTCAGGATAAAGAAAACAGTTCCCCAGTTAGAAACCAAACCACAATTTAAATTTTTTGTGGCCTTATTGTAAACTCTCTTTTGTTTTCTAGCTTGCTTGTTTTTTAAAATAAAGAAGTACTTTGGGGGATCCCTGGGTGGCGCAGTGGTTTGGCGCTTGCCTTTGGCCCAGGGCGCGATCCTGGAGACCCGGGATCGAATCCCACATCAGGCTCCCGGTGCATGGAGCCTGCTTCTCCCTCTGCCTATGTCTCTGCCTCTCTCTCTCTCTCTCTCTCTGTGACTATCATAAATAAATAAAAATTAAAAAAAAATTTAAAAAAAGAAGTACTTTGGCTTTGTCAGGCATAATTTTTTTTAAAGTGTAATTCTTTGCTTTTTCTTTCTAAATTGACTCTGTTCTTGTTAAGTTGGAGACACATTTGAATGTGGTACTGTGTATTCTATTTAATTTAAGGTATTTGTGTTGGTCTTGCCCTATTTCTATCAAGCCTTCCTTGCATGACCAAAGTCTTTGGTTATTGCCAACTCAGATAGTAATTTTTTTAAAAGATTTTATTTATTTATTTGAGAGAGAAAGAGAGATCACATAAGCAGGGGGAATGGCAGGCAGAGGGAGAGGGAGAAGCAGACTCTCTGCTGAGCAGGGAGCCCAATGTGGGACTCAGTCCAGGAGTCTGGGATCGTGACCTGAGCCAAAGGTGGACACTTGACCGACTAAGCCACCCAGGTGCACCTAGTGTTGACTTTAAATGGCATATACTGCAAGATAGGAGGATGATAAATTGTTCAAAGGTTTTTTTTCTCATATTTGTCTTCTTGCTCTTTTTACATTTCTGTATTATACAAATCATTAACCTCTAGAACTTCAAATTTTATGCTTTGCCTGTCTCTGCTTACAGACACCGAGGACATACTGTTGTGCTAACACCGAAGACTTGGAGACCGTTATTCACCACGTGCACAGTCTGTACCCTTCCGCTCCTTTCCTGGCAGCAGGGGTTTCGATGGGAGGGTAAGGTTTTTCCTTCCTAAAATGAGGGAGAAGTGCTCTTACTTGACTGCTTCTTTCAGGAGACTATAAGCCACAGAGACATTTAAAAATAAATGTTTGATTATTTTTATCTTATTTTACCACGTGTGGTTGAATGAATGAAGGAATTAATCCAGGCAAATTGTAGTATTTTTGCTTGGCAGTTGGTCTCTGTGGTGAAAAGGATAAAGTATTTCCTTGGGAGACTCAGGATTTTGTGAGCCTGGAGGCTTGTTGAAACCATATGACATTGATTCCCATCATTCAGCAGCTGCCATGTTGACCTTCCGATTCCCTGAAGTACTGACTCCCAGCTGTCCCTGTAAGTGCGTCCTCTGGCACCACACAGGAAGCTGACCTTGTAGGCTGACTTTCATCATTCCGATCATAGAAATAATTACTTCTTGCTCTCTCCAGCTGAAGAGGCCTTCAAAATTTTTTTCTCCAGGTGGTGGTGGTTTTGTTTGTTTTGTTTTGTTGCTGGGCAGATGGACCTACCCTGGAATGGTCTCTTAGAAACTGAAGTTTTATTGTTAACCCCTACTCTAGCTGCTATTTTAAGCATATGAATATTATTATACTTTGTGCTTCTTGCAGTTACACTGGGGATTAGTTGGAATATTTTACCATGTTTACTCATTTCTACTAATAATTATTTATGTTTTTTTGTTCCAATGATTATGAACTTAATAAAATCCAAAATTTTAATTATCTGGAATTTTACCATGCTTAGATTCCCTGAACGCTTGTCCAAAACTACATTTATAAATCAGCAAACACATGAGATAGAAAATATTTTTTCTTAATTTTATAATTGATTTATCTTTCAATTTTCAGAACATCTCAGAAGCATATTTACTTGAAAATGAACAGGCTTTACAAATGATAGATTCTGAAAAATAGTTGTTAACCACAGCTTTTTAGATTCTGATAAACATAAAACTAAGAAGAAAAGAATACATTTCTTACATTAGCATGGAAGGTCTGGCTTGACCTACTAAAGGAAGAAATCTGAATCAGAGCAGAAAACCCAGTCAGAACCTCCAAATTGTGCTCGATGTACTTCTCTTTCCTATGCCCCATAATGTGAGCTGTGGAGGACAGGAAGCCGGCTGAAGTTTTCCCCTTAATCATATAAATTCTTGACTTTTTAAAGGCCAGACCTTACATAAACAGGCCCAGATTCTCTATTCAGAAGCTCCCGGGAAATGCCTATTCATGTCACTTTGAATCCTCAGTGCCTGAAGGCAAAACTTGACCATTAGCCTTTGCAGCTGGTTGAATATTAATGTCTTGTAAATTGTTTGAAGGAAGCACCCTTTCTAGTTGCCTAGCACTGTGACACGTTCCCAAGTGGGCTTACCACTTGGGGATGTGTTTTACAGCTTGACACATTTTTTTTCATTTGGAAATGCAACAGACAAAAGCATAGTGTCGAAGATCCTAATGTCCAGTGCCCCTGTAGACTGGGGTAATCCCCAAGCCTGTGATGCCTGCGACCAAGTAGGGGATGAAAGCCAGAACTGAGTCTAGCCAAGGAATCCACACCATGCTAGACCCAGTCAGGTTTCAGCTCCCAATGAGCTGGTAAACAAGCTTTAAAGAATGTATAGAGGGCAGCCCCGGTGGCGCAGCGGTTTGGCGCCGCCTGCAGCCTAGGGCGTGATCCTGGAGACCCAGAATCGAGTCCCACGTCAGGCTCCTTGCGTTGAGCCTGCTTCTCCCTCTGCCTGTGTCTCTGCCTGTGTGTGTGTGTGTGTGTGTGTCTCAATAAATAAATAAATAAATAAATAATCAATCTTAAAAAAATATAGAAATTCTAAGAAGTATATATAGAAGTATAGAAATTCTAAGTATATATAAAAGAGTATAATGATCCCCCATATATGCTAATCATCTGGCTTCAATATTAATCAACTCTTCATGCAGCTTCTATAATTATCAACTCACCAGTAGTCTTGTTAATCAGTATCACCCTCCATGCCTCCCTAATTCTGATTATCTTAAATACATATCAGATATCACTATAAATATTTCAGTAGGTATCTCTAAAAGGTAGACTCTCTTTAAAACACACACACACAAAATACCATTATCATACCCAAACAAAACTAACAATAATTCCTAAGAACTATTTTGTCAGTGTCACGTTTCCCCAATTGGTTTTATTTTATTATTTTTTAAAGATTTTATTTATTTATTCATCAGAGACACAGAGAGAGAGACAGACAAAGAGGGAGAAGCAGGCTCCCTGTGGGAAGCCAGATGCGGGACTCGATCCTGGGACCCTAGGATCACGTTCTGAGCCGAAGGCAGATGCTCTGTTGTGCTCAAGATTGCGAATCCGAGAAACCACCAAGGAGCCGACACCATGCAAGCGCACGAGGGTTTATTTGCAAGCTCGAGCTTGGATCCAAGTATACCCAACACAGCAGAGCAGAGATTTGGACCCCGAGGTTAAGAGGCGTAGTGGTTTTATAGAGGCCAGTGGCCAATGAGATTGTAACACACACAGAAAGTTGCATAGTCATGTCGGTCCTCATGCAGGTGGCCAATTGAATTACCATTTGCCCCATAGTGACCGTTTGAACTAGCCTATCACTCTGGTCAGAATTGGTGTGCAGGTTTAGTGGGCAAAAGGCGGGGTTTACATTCTTTGGCGGTTAGGGGTTCCGCATTCCTATATGGTCCAGTTTCCAGTAAGGGTGTGCTCAGCCGCTTGACTAGGGTGGGGGAGTGCCTTAAGCAATAAGCAGGTCATGTGGGGGTTATACATGAGATGGCAGGTGCAGCACAAAATGGAGTTAGTTCTGCTCTGCTTGTCCAGGGGTAGGGGATTTTTGTTAAATTCCTTAGGTCCCACAGCTCAACCACTGAGCCACCCAGGTACCACAGTTGGTTTTACAGTGTGTTTGAGTCAGGAACCAGAGAATATCCATACATTGGGATTAGTATGCCTCTTAAGTCTCTCTCTCTCTCTTTTTTTTTAAAGATATTTATTTATTCATTCATTCATTCATTCATTTGAGACACAGAGAGAGAGAGAGAGGCAGAGACACAGGCAGAGGGAGAAGCAGGCTCCATGCAGGAAACCTGATGCGGGACCCAATCCTGGGACTCCAGGATCATGCTCCGAGCCAAAGGCAGATCCCCAACCACTCATCCACCCAAGTGTCCGCATCTTAAGTCTGTTAATTCATGGATTCCTTTTCTGTCTCTGTTTCTTTTCATTTGGTGAAAAAAATGGAGTCCTTTTATTATCAAAGTAAAACAACCTTTTTTGGAGTGACATCTTGATATTATTTTTCTCCTGCATAATAGTTAAGTATTTCCCACCCTGCTCCGCTGACTTTGCCTTGGATACTACTGTTTCTTTCTACTCCTGAGAGCTTCCCTTCCAACCCTTCCAGTTTGCCCATTATACCAACTTCCCAGCACACTGTGACTTCCAGCCAAAGAATTAGTACCACCAAAACTAGGACCCTGGAATGAACTGTTTGCAGGAAAGTAAACATTCTGTAAATGACGTAGTGAACCACAGTACTGTATACCAGGAATACAGTCATTATTAAGAGTTATTTGCAAAAACAAAATCTCTACTTTTGATCTGAAGCCTCATCCCATTCCCTCTGCAAGCCACTTGGGCTGGGAAAGAGAATAATACAGAATTTTTATCCATTCTATTTCAGAACCTCCACAATTGGAGTAATAAAAAAGAGAAAATAGGGATGCCTGGGTGGCTCAGCAGTTGGGTGTCTGCCTTCGGCTCAGGTAGTGACCCCAGGATCCGGGATCAAGTCCCACAATGGGCTCCCTGCGAGGAGCCTGCTTCTCCCTCTGCCTGTGTCTCTGCCCCTCTCTCTCTCTGTGTGTGTGTCTCTCATGAATAAATAAATCTTTAAAAAATATATAATAAAAAACAGAATTTAGGCTATCATCCTTTCTCTTAGTTGGTAATGTTAAACTTGGATTTCTGACATTTGTATTAGCTTAAACAGGAAAGAATAGGAAGAGAAAACAAGTGACTTCGGGGGCCAAGAGCTCTGCCACAACTCAAAAAGTCTAACTCTTAAGTTTGGGAGCCCTTTAGAGACTACATTTAGGAAGCAAGAGCTCAGAGGCAACCAGACCCATCACTCACAATCTCCAGTGTTAAACCCAGAGATCTGTGATAATTTTGAAAGCTCTCCAGGTAGATTACAATATGCAGCCATGTCTGAAAACCACTCCTTACACTCTCTCATCTATGCCAAGGCACACAGGCCAAATCTGGCAATCTGTTTTGTCCAAGAGCTAAGAATGGTTATTATATTCTTAAATGGTTGAAGAAGGGGCACCTGGGTGGTTCAATCACTTAAGCATCCAACACCTGATTTTGGCTCAGGTCATGATTTCAGGTTTGTGAGATGGAGCCCCATGTCAGCTCTGCACTGGGAATGGAGCCTGCTTAAGATTCGCTCTCCCTTTGCCCTCCCCACAGTTTGTGCACGCATGCACATGGACATGCTGTGTGAGTGTGTATCTCTCTCTCCCCCTAAATAAATAAAGTCTGTAAAAAAAATTTTTTTAATTAAATGGCTGGAAAAAAATCAGAAAAATACCAGTTTGTGTCATGTGAAAATTACATGAAATTTAAATCTCATCCATATATAATGTTTTGTTGGAAGACAGCAATGTCTGTTCATTTATGTATTATCTATAGTTGCTTTTGCACTACAATCATGTAGTTAGGTAGTTGTGACAGTTATTATATGGCCAGCAAAGCCCCAAATATTTACTCTATTGCCCATTATAGGAAAATTGGCCTGAAACACCCCTCACATACTAAAATTAAACATTCACTTAGAAGCTGGGGCCCAAGGATTTGCATATTTTTAATAAACATCCAATATTATTTTTAAAAATGAAAGAAAGAGAAGGAAGGAAAGCAAGGGAAGGAAGGAGAGAAAGAAGGAGGAAGGGAGAAAGGAAAGAAAAAACCCACCCTACTCTTACACAGGATTTTTCTTATATTTTCCTTCATACAAGGATACACATACACATAATAACGGTATGCCTTGGCTATTCACATTACAGCCAACTACAAGATAAATAAGTATGTGAACCTAAGGAAAAAATGAAGTACTTGCATACTTTTCCAAAGATAAAGGTCTTAAACACTGGTTTATGTTTTTTCTTCTCCATAGTTAAGGTAAAGTCCATAGTTAAAAATAAGATATCATGAGAGGTAACAAATTCCTCACAAAGTTTCCTGTTTCTCCCCATTTTAGAATGCTGCTTTTGAATTACCTGGGCAAAATTGGGCCGAAAACTCCTTTAAAGGCAGCTGCAACTTTTTCAGTTGGTTGGAATACTTTTGCTTGTTCTGAGTCGTTGGAGAAACCACTCAACTGGCTGCTTTTTAACTATTACTTGACAACTTGCCTCCAGTCTTCAGTAAATAAGTAAGTCATCTTTAAAATCTGATATCTCGGGATCCCTGGGTGGCACAGCGGTTTGACGCCTGCCTTTGGCCCAGGGCGCGATCCTGGAGATCCGGGATCGAATCCCACGTCGGGCTCCCGGTGCATGGAGCCTGCTTCTCCCTCTGCCTATGTCTCTGCCTCTCTCTCTCACTGTGTTCCTATCATAAATAAATAAAAATTTAAAAAAATAAAATAAAATCTGATGTCTCTAAACTTTTTGGGGTACATGCCTGAACAGAAAAAAGTTATATAACACTGCTAAGATCTGTATACTTATGTTTACATTATATACCTTTACTATGGTACCCAAATATTCATTGTTATATACAAAACTAAAAAGGTTTTAAGTAAATGCTAAAAATTTACATAAAGGTTGTAATGTTTTCTTTCTGTATCTCAGTGGACTGTTTTACAACCCCTAGGGTATGTGCCCCTGCTTTGAAGATCACTGTTCTAAATTATTCCAAAAGACTTAAAAACGTTAACATTGACTGTGTTGAATAACATTATGGGCTATTTCCCCAGATTTTCTACCTGTTGTTAATCTATTAATATCTAATTCTTTCCTAGGTAATAAGCAATGTACTAAGTGTTTTTAGTGCTGAATAATATAGTTTTTTAAGCATATGCTTACAAGTATATGTTTGTTTAAAGATTTTATTTATTCATGAGAGACACAGAGAGGCAGAGACACAGGCAGAGGGAGAAGCAGGCTCCCTGTGGGGAGCCCGATGCAGGCCTCAATCCCAGGACCCAGGGATCATGACCTGAGCCGAAGGCAGATGCTCAACCACTGAGCCACCCAGGTGCCCTACAAGCAAGCATATGTTTTAGAAGCTTAGGGAAATGCATTTCACTTGGATATTCTCAGCGCCCCCCCCCCCCCCACTTCTTAACATTACCAGACTACTGTGTTTGCATTAGTTTTTCTGGTTTTTCTGGAATTGTTTGTATATCTTCTACCATTTAAATTGGTATGGTACCAAAGGAGAGATGTTTCTGTTTCTATTTTGATGACTTTTACCATCTGTTTTTAGGTGAATTAATCAATGTAATATAAATGCTAAATAAAAAGTCCAGTGAATTTGTACAGGACTTATTGAAAACCATAGATATCCCAAAAGTTGATATTAGATATTACATTAAACTTAGCCTTATTAAGTTAGAGATGTTGATTATAAAATATTGCTTAAAATATTAAAAAGTTAGAAAAAAAAAGTTAGATCACTAATTACTCATTGTCAGTGAAAAGGGGGACAGTAGCAAGAAAATTGAAGAGAATGATTTGGGAATTAACATATTGATTGTATAAGAAAAATGACCACTGAGCAGCCCGGGTGGTTCAGCAGTTTAGCGCCGCCTTCAGCCCAGGCCTGATCCTGGAGACCCGGGGTTCCTGCATGGAGCCTGCTTCTCCCTCTGCCTGTGTCTCTGCCTCTACCCCCCCCCCCCGCCCCCACTCTGTGTGTGTCTCTTGTGAATAAATAAATCTTTAAAAAAAAAAAAAGAAAGAAAAATGACCACCATTAAGGGGCACCTGGCTGGCTCTGAGTCGTTGAGCCACCTGGTGGAGCATGTGACTCCTGACTCATGAGTTCAAGCCCCACATTGGGTGTAGGGCTTACTTAAAAATAAAGAAATAAAATATTTAAAAAGAAAAAAAGAAAGAAAAGTGACCACCATTTGAAAAATAAGTATATAAAATATAAAATTTAATTTTCAACATAGCATTTTAAAAATAATGTCTTCAGGTGGTTTATTCAATTGAAAGCTTCTGGCAATACGTAAGGCCTTTTTAGTCAAATTGATTTAATAGTAGCAGTGTGTAGGTACAACTTGTTATGAAGCAATATTTATGTGTATTATTATAAAATTAGTTCAGGGATGCCTGGGTGGCTAAGTGGTTGAGCATTTGCCTTTGGCTCAGGGTATGATCCTGGAGTCCCAGGATTGAGTCCCACATCGGGCTCTTTGTGTGGAGCCTGCTTCTCCCTCTGCCTGTGTCTCTGCCTCTCTCTCTCTCTCTCTCTGTCTCTCGTGAATAAATAAATAAAATCTTTTAAAAAATAAAAATAAATATAGATCAGTGGCCTTCAATTTTTTAAGAAAGTACTTTGGGGGCACTTGGGTGGCTCAGTTGGTTAAGTATCCAACTCTTGATTTCAGCTCAGGTCATGATCTCAAGGATGTGAGATCGAGTCCCGTGTTAACCTCCTTGCTTGGTGTGGAACCTGCTTAAGAGTCTCTCTCTCCCTCTTCCTTTTCCCCCCCAGCCCCCTCTTTCTCTCTCTAAAAAAAAAAGTACTTTTAAAAATTGTCTTGAGGAAAAATATAAATGTACTTCTGCTAATCTGATTAAGTAAATATTTATTGAGTGCCAACTTTGTGCCCTGTGTTAGACTGTTCAGTTATTTTTTTTTTAATTTTTTTTTATTTATTTATGATAGTCACAGAGAGAGAGAGAGAGGCAGAGACACAGGCGGAGGGAGAAGCAGGCTCCATGCACCGGGAGCCTGATGTGGGATTCGATCCTGGGTCTCCAGGATCGCGCCCCGGGCCAAAGGCAGGCGCCAAACCGCTGCGCCACCCAGGGATCCCCAGTTATTTATTATGATGTACTTTAGGTATGATTGAGATAGCAATGACCTTTGTTTTTTTTTTTATCTTAATTTTTTACCTTTGAAATTCTTTTGCTGCAGGCATCGGCACATGTTTGTAAAACAAATAGACATGGATCATGTTATGAAGGTAGGAGAGAAAATTTATGTAAAATTTTGATTTCTTCTTTCGATTCCAAGGATGGAGATAATCTGTTTTTATTTTTCAGGCTAAATCCATCAGAGAGTTTGATAAGCGATTCACTTCAGTCATGTTTGGGTACCAAACAATTGATGATTATTATACTGATGCCAGCCCCAATCGTAGGCTGAAGTCAGTAGGAATCCCAGTGTTGTGTCTGAATTCTGTGGATGATGTTTTCTCACCAAGTCATGGTAAAATTAACGTATTTCTATACATCTTGATATGAAGTAGCCATTTTAAAATACCGTTCTTTTTAAGAATATACAATACTGAGAAGTAAAATGTCATATAAAATGTTTTCCACTGCAATAGAAAAAAATAGCTAGGGATCCCTGGGTGGCGCAGCGGTTTGGTGCCTGCCTTTGGCCCAGGGCGCGATCCTGGGGACCCGGGATCGAATCCCACATCAGGCTCCCAGTGCATGGAGCCTGCTTCTCCCTCCGCCTGTGTCTCTGCCTCTCTCTCTCTCTCTGTGACTATCATAAATAAATAAAAATTAAAAAATTTATAAAAAAAAATAGCTAGATACTGATAATTTAGTATCTAAATGTCTGAGATCATTTTAAATGCTTTCACAGACCCTTATCTGGTTCATTTTAAGAGGTTTTGAGTGAATTATGACTTTGAATATTTCACTTGTTCTCATTTTTTATAACCTTTCCTTCTTATCTGTTCTTTGGACAAATTATGTTGCAATATCTTTGCCTCATAAGTTCACTGTTATCATTTGCCTTTTCTTCTCAGATTCTTTTTTTTTAATTTTTTTAAATTTATTTATGATAGTCACACACACACAGAGAGAGAGAGAGGCAGAGACACAGGCAGAGGGAGAAGCAGGCTCCATGCACCGGGAGCCCGACGTGGGATTCAATCCCGGGTCTCCAGGATCGCGCCCTGGGCCAAAGGCAGGCGCTAAACCGCTGCGCCACCCAGGGGTCCCGTCTTCTCAGATTCTTAAGCAGAAGGCTTTGGAACTTTTCTCCTCTTTTAACCTGAAAGAAAACTTGAGACTTTATAAACATGATGTCCTTGACTGTCTCAATGAGTGTAAGCACATTTGGTCACATTTGAAGGGAAACAGTCTGCTTTTCCCTGGATACTGTAAAAAAGGAAACTATGCCCAAATTAACTTCCTTCCTCTCGTAATTTAAGAAATACGGAATTTGGTGGCAAAGATATATACACGTGTGTTCATACATCAAAGCAACATAAGATGATAAGAAGTCATCATAAGGATCAGCAGACTTGACCTCTAATTCTTTATCTAATGAAATTTCAAAAAGCTTTTTTTTAAAAAAAAAAGATTTTATTTATTTATTTGAGAGAGAACACGAGCAGTGGGGAGCAGCAGAGGGAAAGAGAGAGGGAGAAGCAGACTCCCCGCTGAGCAGGGAGCACTTGACATGACAGCAGGGCTGATCCCAGGACCCTGAGATCACAACCTGAGCTGAAGGCAGACACTCATCCCCCACCAATGGAGCCACCCAGTACCCCCACAAAGCTTTTATAAAGTTTCTTCTTATTCCCCCCAAATACTTTAAAAACATTTTCCCCAAGTACTTCATTTAAAAAAAAATGACTACAAACACAACATATATGCATTATCAATAGTTCAGAAAATCCCCCAAAGTATATAAAAATAAAAATCACCTATCATTTTATTGTGTGATTTATGATAATCACAAGTGACTTTAGATAGCTGGAACTTTTTGGCCTTTCACCACAAATCAAGAACTGAAACTGAAATTTAGTATTCATTGAATTATGTGGTGGTTATTTAGTCTATTTTCATTGGATTAAGAAAGTGTAGTGTTTCTCCTTTTTTTAATATTTCACAGGCCCTTTTTTTACCAACCAAAATTTCTCAGCATTTTAACCTGCCCCCTTGGTTGAAATTTAAACTCATTATTCCCTGTTCTTTCCCAAGTCCTTAAGATAGTCTTGCCACATTGAAATAGTAGGCAATTGTCTGCATTCTGAGAGCACAGGCAACCAGCATCTTTCACGTGACTCCAACGTGGCACAGTCTTTGTTCTTCTGATAGGACTGTAAGTATCAGTGTTAGAAATTCCTGAGTGTATCCAGAGTGTGAAATTGGGACTCATAATAATTCAATCAGAGGCAAATGAAGCATTCTAAGTCAAAACCTTTAAAGGAAGGTGAAAAATTAGCAAAATAATAGCAAAAATAATATGTCATTTCACCCGCTCCTCCCCTTGAGCTCACATGCCTTATCCCAAGATAGGAGATACTCTTCTTTAGGTGGCGTTGGCTAAGGATGTGAGTGCAGGACCCATTTGGGCAAGGGCTTGGGTTGCTGAGCCTTGATTTAGGATCTTGAAGTTTATTCTTCAGGGAGCATTGTGAGGGGTCAAACTGAGTACATCGTCAGAACCAGCAATTTGCGCACGGCAGCAGCTCCATCTTATAAGGGTTTTCGTTCTCCTAGAAAACTGTGAGAGGAGCTGTGTCAGCTTCCTTTCCTTCATTAGAAGGGTGTGGGGTACGGAGATCTTACCTTTAATTAGCTCATTTACCCTTAAGACTCTGCCCAGGACCTGAAGGTCTAAAATACTGCAACAACCACCTTAACTTAATTAAGGAGATAAGCTTTAGCAGTATCTGAAATTAAAACAGTTCTCATGCCAGGTTGTGATTCATTATAGATCTTAAATCAAAACATTTTCACTGTGAACTCTAAGCATGGGAGAAAAAATAAAAATAAAACAACTTCAATTCACATTCTTTTGAGTGAAGTTATGACTCAGGACAGATTTTGTAGGGATGCCTGGGTGGCTCAGCTTGTTTGGCGCCTGCCTTCGGCCCAGGGCGTGATACTGGAGTCCCAGGATCGAGTGATACTGGAGTCCCAGGATCGAGTCCCACATCAGGCTCCCTGCGTGGAACCTGCTTCTCCCTCTGTCTGTGTCTCTGCCTCTGTGTGTGTGAGTGTGTGTGTGTGTGTGTGTCTTGTGAATAAGTAAATAAAGTCTTTAAAAAAAAGGGATAGATTTTTGTAGCATATATGAAGATTGTCATTACTAGTGAATTATTTAAATATAGCAACTATATTTTCAAAATGAAGTATTTCAAAAAAAAAAAAAAAAAAAAAGGGATCCCTGGGTGGCGCAGCGGTTTGGCGCCTGCCTTTGGCCCAGGGCGCGATCCTGGAGACCCGGGATCGAATCCCACGTCGGGCTCCCGGTGCATGGAGCCTGCTTCTCCCTCTGCCTGTGTCTCTGCCTCTCTCTCTCTCTCTCTATGACTATCATAAATTAAAAAAAAAAAAACAAAAAAAAAACAAAATAAAGTATTTCATTGCACTCTTTTTTGCTATCTATATATGTTTTTACTATATAAATTATTGTATAGGGGTGTTTGAGTGGCTCAGTTGGTTAAGTGTCTACCTTCAGCTCAGGTCATGATCTCAGGGTCCTAGCTTTGAGCTCCACATCAGGCTCCCTGCTCATCAGGAAGCCTGCTTCTTCTAACCCTCCCCTCTGTTCATTCTCTCTCTCTCTCTCTCCCCCCCCCAATAAATAAATTAAATAAATAAATAAATAAATAAATAAATAAATAAATAAATAAATATTTTTTAAAAATCGTTGTATAACTTTGAATCCTTAAGATGGCCAACAACTGGCCCCTCAGGAATCCTAACTTCATATAAAATAAACCAAAGTCATCCATAATGAATTTATAGTTCTCATGAAGGTGATGAGTTGTTGTTTTCCTGATGTAATACCTAAGTGAGGATCTTACAGCATAATGTAAGGATTCACCATACCTTGAATTACTTTATTGTTTCAAAACAAGACTGGGCCTTTTCATACTTTTATGTTTTGAGTAAACACTTGGATTGATTCTTCTAAAAATAATGGTTCAGTACCTAGCTGTATCCGTGACCTGTTATAAGAATATAAATGGTTGATACAAATTAGACCTATTCTATTAGCCATAGTCATTACAAATATTTATTTAAGTCATCGTGTTTCAGTTTGTAATGATGGGAAATGCTAAAAGTATGTATTTGCCGTAATGGAAACTGGTAATAATTACGTATTTTTCTTTACCCTTTCCTCTCTCATCTTTTTTTACTCCAAGCTATTCCAATTGAAACTGCCAAGCAAAACCCTAATGTTGCATTGGTCCTTACTTCTTATGGAGGCCATATTGGTTTTCTGGAGGGAATCTGGCCACGTCAGTCCACTTACATGGATCGAGTCTTCAAGCAGTTTGTACAGGCCATGGTGGAGCATGGACATGAACTCTCTAACATGTAATTCTTTAGGTGCATTTTGTCTGAACCACCACATAATGGCAGCTCAGCTTAGTGCCCAAATCTTAACTATTGTATGTATATAAAACAGATGAGCCAGCAGGTGGTGAAGAGGTCCAGAATGACATGCAAAAACTACTTTTTTGGGGGAAACAAAACAACTTTGTAGCAAGAAATGAAATATAGATTTAGATTGTAACTCATGTAGATTTTATTTTTACTATGCCTTACCAAGTATGACCTTAAAGTAGTCAGACATGGAATTGCACTTAACCAAAACTATTGTGTAAAAAGATTTTAATTCCTCAGGGTTTTAATTTAGGCTAGTATTTTTTTAGATTACTCATTTTAGGTGACTTAATGGTACTTTAATAACTGTTAAGAGATTTTAGTTATTTGAATGTAAGTTGTAAGATGGCACATTCCTAAGGGTATTTATACCTAATGACTATAATATGAAAACTGAAATAAGATAAAATACAATGCACTAAATCTTTTATGTATCCTAACTTTAAAAAGCAAATCAACAATATTAGACTGATGTCTATACATGCTGATACTCTGATAATATTACTACTCTGATCATATTAAATTAAGGCTGTTTTATGTTTTATAACAATTATAGTTTACATGCTTATTTTTAAAATAGTATATGTGCTTACATATATATCAATATATTAAAATAAATTCTATCATTTTAAATTGTTTCTTTTTGAGTCTTTATAAAAAAGTAATCCCTAGAAATTATTCTATGATAATTTCATGAGTGCATTAGTAAGAAATATTAAAATGTTTTGTTTCACTGTTTCCAGAATATAGGGTTCACATCACTTGTACCAATTAAAAATACTTTCAGCTTCAGGAAACCTGTCTAACAATGACTTGGGAATTACAATATTTAATTATCTTGCATGATAAAAAGTCTCCAGGCAGGCCAGGACTGGTGTAGGGGTTTCCAATGTCATCAAAGACTCAGGATTTTTCTGTTTCCACTCTACTTAGCAGGGTAGCTAGTTATCTCCTAGACACAGGATGTCTTTTGCAGCTCTGACGTCAGGTTTGTGGAAAAGGGGGAAGGAGTGGGGCCAGACATATCTAAGACATGTGCTTATATGCATTGGCTAGAACTGGGCCATATGGGCACCCTGATTGAGGAGGCTGGGAAATCAAGTATGTAAACTTTTTCTTTTGTCATGTAGGCAAGCAAAGGAGAAGGGATTGCCAATGGTTGTTGGACTGGCCAGCTGAGAGTGGTAGCTTCCATGTCATTCAACCTCTTTCCCCCTTATTTTTTTTCTTTTTACTATTTCCACCTGTTTATAAAATATGTACATTTTTGCCCAGTTATCACATTAAGAGAATCATGTACAAAACATATTAACACAAAATTGTTAACTAAAAGTGCCACTTTGTGAGAGTTCCTAATAATGTGCTTGTAAACTCCCTTATAACTGTGTCTAGAATGATAGCACCGATGATACCAGAGCTTTGTTTGTCTGTACAGCATATATTCTGATTCAAAAGTAATAATTACTTTCAGTCTGTATGGTTCATGTGGAGCTGATCGTGCCTTTCAGACTTACCTTCTAAATTGTAAACAAAAATTGTATCAAGAAAACTGTTTACTCATTGGTCAGGGCTACAGGGGGAGAGGTAGTGCTTCACGTCCCTCTACATACAAAAATTGATTCCAGCTAGGTTAAAGAGAGAAACATTTTTTAAATCCATAAAAGCACTAGATGAAAACATGGGAAAAATTTTAGAGTGGGGAGGTGCATCTGAAGCAAAATATGAAAGTGAGAACTCGCATAGAAAGAAGTGACAAAGGAGAGCCTGGGTGGCTCAGTCAGGCTCTGCCTTCAGCTCAGGTCATGATCTCAGGGTCCTGGGACTAAGGTCCAAGTCAGGCTCTCCGCCTGGCAGGGAGTCTGCTTCTTCCTCTCCCTCTCCCTCTGTGGCCATGTTCTCTCTCTCAAATAAGTAAAATATTTTCAAAAGAGAAGTGACAGATATGATTATATAAAGATGAAAACTTCAGTTCTACAAAACCACTGTGAACAATATTAGAATAAAAATGACAGAGAAAAACATTTGCTATACTACAGTAGGTTAGTATCCCCAAAAGCCAAATAACTCTTAAAAATTGGTAATGAAACATCTGATAGAAGAATGGGCAGGGATATACAAAGTACACTCACAGAATAATAGCCAATAAATTTATTAAAAGGTGGACAATCTCACTAGTAGTTTAGGAAGTACAAAATTTAAAAACAGAATGGTGACCATGAGATTATAAGTTTAATAACATATAGGATTAATAATATATAGTGTTGGTGATGGTATGGGGAAACAGTTATTCAAATGGTAAGTTACGTAAATGAGCAAATTTTGGAATGAAAAAAAATTTATGGCATTAAAAGACAAGAATAAACATCTAGAAATCCCATTTTGAAGACTATCCTATAGAAAAACCAGCAAGAGTGTGTAAAGACATAGGTTTGGGGACACCTGGGTGGCTCAACGGTTGAGCGTCTGCCTTCAGCTCAGGGCGTGATCCCAGGGTCCTGGGATCAAGTCCCACATTGAGCTCCCTACAGGAGCCCACTTCTCCCTCTGCCTTGTTTCTGCCTCTCTCTCTCTCTCTCTCTCTCTCTCTCTGTGTCTCTCATGAATAAATAGAAATCTTTAAAAAAAAAAGACGTAGGTTTGTTGCAGCCTAGACATTTAGGATAACAACTGGTTTAGTGGGAAATGAGTAAATTATGCCATTCACACTTATATAACCATTGAGAAGAATGAGATAACACTATGAACTTATTTTTAAAGACGTTTCTGATATATTATTTAATGAAAAACAATCTGTTGATTCATATGTATGATATGATCTCATAGTATAAAAAAATTGAATACAGCTATAGAGGCATGTGGTTGTGTAAGTTATAATGAGATGAGGATTTTCAAGTGTGATTGTTTTACATGAAGATAGACTATTCTCCCCAGCTGTGTCTCCAAACACTAGCAAGCTCTGAGAAAGAAGGGCTGTGTTTTAATCATTTCTATAATGCACAGATTTAGCATATTTCCTGAAACAAAGTAGGTCCTTAGTCAACATTAGTTGAGTGACAGCAGTATAAGCATGCAAATACTACCTTGTAAGCCAGCCAAAAAAAGTTTATGTATAAAAAAAAGTTTCTATATATGTAAACTTTTTCTAAGTCCTCATGTTTCGGTTGCTTATTGTCATCACCAAACTATTCACAATAGGAATACAAATGGATACTGGGGCTTTCCTTTTTTGCTTTTTGACAGAGTCATATATGTTTTTTATATATTAAATTCAGTAAACACGCATATACATTTTATGGAATAAGAGTTTCTCTTACTATGTGCAATATTCATAGCATAATACACTCATATTTTGTAGCCCATCATTCTTATCTGGTCTATTTTACTCTTTTAACTATCCTATTTTCCTTTTTCTTTCTTTTTAATTTTTTTTAAAGTAGGCTCCACACCCAACATGGGGCTTGAACTCATAACCCTGAGATCAAGAGTCACATGCCCTATCAGTTGAGCCAGCCAAGCACCGCTCTCATTTTCGTTTTTAAAATGAAAGTATTGGGATCCCTGGGTGGCTCAGCGGTTTAGTGCCTGCCTTTGGCCCAGGGCGTGATCCTGGAGTCCCAGGATCAAGTCCCTCATTGGGCTCCCAGCATGGAGTCTGCTTCTCCCTGCCTGTGTCTCTGCCTCTCTCTCTCTCCCTCTATGTCTATCATGAATAAATAAAATCTTAAAAAAAATAAAATGAAAGTATTGGGGGTGCCTGGGTAGCTCAGTCAATTAAGCGTCTGGGGTCCTGGGATTGAGTCCCATGTCAGGCTCCCTGCTCAGTGGGGAAGTCTGCCTCTCCCTCCCCATCTGCTTCCCTCCGTGCTCATGCTCTCTGTCACTCACTTTCTCTCAAATAAATAAATAAAATTAATTTTAAAAAAATAAATAAAATGAAGATCTTGGGGTGCCTATGTGGCTCAGTTGGTTAAGCACCTGCCTTTGGCTCAGGTCATGATCCTGGAGTCTGGGATAGAACCCCGCATGAACCCTGCATAGCATCAGGCTCCCTGCTCAGCAGAGAGTCTGCTTATCCCCCTCCCTCTGCTCCTACCACCCCCTCATGCTCTTTCTCTCTCTCTCAAATAAAAACATTAAAATATAAAATAAAACAAAAATCTTATTCTTAAATCTGTGGTATGGGTGTATGGGGCTCACTGTATCATTCTCTCTGCTTTTGTGCATAAATTTTGTTATTACTTTTTAAAAATTACTATAGAAATGCACTTTTAAGACCCACTAATGGTTTGTAACCTACAGTTTGAAAGACTGGAATTCTGGAGGTTACTGAAAGTTGAAGAAGTCACTATTGTCTATGGCAGTTGTCACATTTAGTTTTAATAGCTTCTTATTGGCTCTCCCCCAGCAATCTATAAATACAGGGAAGACAGGAAACATACCTTCTTTGCTCTCTATTCTATCTCCTGGGGCCAGCATAGAGTCTGCCTCATACTAGGTTTATTACTAATTAATAATACCTAATACTTGAACCAGGCCCTGAGTCTGATGGAATAGATTTCAGATGCAGGGATCCCTGGGTGGCGCAGCGGTTTGGCGCCTGCCTTTGGCCCAGGGCGCAATCCTGGAGACCCGGGATCGAATCCCACGTCAGGCTCCACGTGCATGGAGCCTGCTTCTCCCTCTGCCTGTGCTCTGCCTCTCTCTCTCTGTGTGACTATCATAAATAAAATAAAATAAAAAAAAGATTTCAGATGCAAATCGAGAGTGGGGAGAGGAGAGATTTTTGCAACCACTCTCCACATCATAATATCTGTTAAAGCAGCCTGTTTCCCCTCTGACTTTACAGTCAAAATGGTAATTTGTAAAATTTCACAGCTACTCTGAACCTCACAAAGCCTTGGTCACAAGGTAAGCACTCAACTTTTTAGAACTTAATTTGGAATCAACGAGGACAATTTGCCAAGTCAGGTGATAAAGAATACTTAGGAAATATGCTATTTCAACTCCAGTTCTCACAAGACAATATTTTGGACCTAATGTTTTCTGAAAAGAAGCTAATACGTCAGTAGATACTGATACGTCTTCTCCTACAATACAAAATTGATACTAGCAATGATACTCCATGCAGTTAAGAATCATTGCATGTAGTTGATTTTATTGTTTTGCTTTTAAATTTTTTCTCTAAACAGACTGGCATTTATATATTCAAGGGCTTTATGATGATAAAAATGATGTTTTCTGCTTTTATCATACGCATTTTATTTTTTATTTTTAAAGATTTTTTTATTTATTCATAGAGACACACAGAGAGAGAGAGAGAGGTAGAGACACAGGCAGAGGGAGAAGCAGGCTCCATGCAGGGAGCCCGACATGGGACTCGATGCCGGGTCTCCAGGATCACACCCCAGGCTGCAGGCAGCACTAAACCACTGCGCCACCGGGGCTGCCCTCATATGCATTTTAAAGCTATGAATTATTGAACTGTGATATACTGTACTAAGTAATACGGTACCAAAGAGATACGTTTTCTGTCTTTCAACTACCTAAATGTGGGAATTATTTTAAAAATGGTGAAAAGCAATAATTTGACCAGTATGCTCTAGGCTCATCTTGTATTTTCACTACTCTAGCCGTGGAATTAATAATTCACCAAGGAGTCCTGGTTCTTTTCTTTAAAGAATAGCATTTAAAAACTAAGACCTAGATGCTAGATATGCTCTTTGCTACTAGGACACCACTTCTTGTAGCCTCTCTCAATGGAGTTAGGAAAAAATTAATATATAATGCAAATACATGTACATCTAAACGTATCTATCATCTTTAAATAAACAAGAGTCCATACTGATACCTCTGACTCCAGTTTAGCAACACAGAATTAATTCTAGCTTCCCCCTCTTTATCTATAACTCTTTTTTCCCAGTGAGATACATGTCTCTGATTATCTATATTTATTTATTAATTTGTTGAACCATACAAATAGATTATAGTTTCAGAATTCCTATACTATACCTCGTGACAAACCAATTTACTGAGTACATTTGTTCGTATAATGCTCTTTTTGTCTTTACAAAAAGGTGTTACAATATCCATTCAAAAGAGTTTTTCAGTTACTTAACTCCTTTCGGTGTGGTTATGTGACTCATTTGTAATACAGTTAAATTTATCATCATGTGCATTTCATCCTCCTCTCCACATCCTAGTAGATTTTTTTCTTTTTTTTCTTTTTCCTCGTAGATTTTTAAAAATTTATATGAAGTTTACCCTTTGCGGCAGTTTCATGAGTTTTAACAAATACATAGAGTGGTGGGTCCACCACCACAGTTCTATATGGGATCTTTCCATCACTCATCTAATTCTGCCTTGATAAATAGTTGTAGAAAATCATTCCTTTCTCCCCCACAAACTCTGATCTATTTTCCTCTCTCTAGTCTTGCCTTTTTCAGAGTGTTATATAAATGAGATTATGTAAATGAGATTATGAGATTTGGGTCTAGCTGCTTTCTCCTAACAAAATGCATTTAACGGGATGCCTGGGTGGCTCAGCAGTTGAGCATCTGCCTTCAACTCAGGGATTTAATCCCCAGGTCCTGGGATCGAGTCCCACATCGGGCTTCCTGCAGGGAGCCTGCTTCTCCCTCTGCCTGTGCCTCTGCCTCTCTTTCTGTGTCTCTCATGAATAAATAAAATCTTTTTTAAAAAATGCATTTAAGACTCATCTATAGTTCTTAACTCAGGAATTCATTCCTTTTTATCTGACTAGTATTCCATCATAAAGATATACCACCCTTTGTTCATCCATTCATTAGTTGAAAGGGCAGCCTGGGTGGCTCAGCGGTTTAGTGCCGCCTTTGGCCCAGGGCATGATCCCTGAGTTCTGGGATCGAGTCCCACGTCAGGCTCCCTGCATGGAGACTGCTTCTCCCTCTGCCTGTGTCTCCCCCCCACCCCCCCTCTGTGTGTGTGTGTGTGTGTGTGTGTGTGTGTGTGTCTCATGAATAAATAAATAAAATCTTTAAAAAACAAAAACAAAACCCTCCACAACATTAGTTGAAAGACATCTGGGCTGTTTTCAAATCTTGGTTATGATGAATAAAGCTATAGTAATAGAGCTTATTTTTCTCTCTTCACAAACTTTCTGTACTTCACTATAGCTATCCCAGGGGTTTCCTGTCCCTTCCCTTTCTGAAATTCCCATTTCTCTAAAAGCTTCCAGGTTTACAATTTTTTTATTGATATATCCAGTCTCATACTATCCAAGAAGATACAGTTAGCAATAATTTAAACTTAACATACATTTATTGAGTTTCACGTATGTGCAGAATGTAGTATCAGGCTGTGATGGACACCGAGAACCATGATAATGGTGAAGTCAGACACATCTATACACATTAATTTGCAAATGGTGAAATCAAAGTAGGCTTTGTTTTACATTGTTGAAGATTTCTCTATGAGAGAGAAAGAGAACGTTGTGCATGGGGGAGGGGGGAGGGACAGAGAGCGAGGGAGAGAAGCAGAATCCCCACTGAGCATGGAGCCCCATGAGAGGCTGAACCCCATGACCTGAGATCATGACCTGAGCGGAAACCAAGAGTCCAACGCCAAACTGATTGAGCCACCCAGGCGCCCCTCAAGGTAGGTTTTGATAAATATTATAGTAGATGAACAAAGTGCTCCAGGGACATAAAAGAGAAAAAATATTATGATGATGGGAACAAGGATTAAGAGGAGCTTCACAGAGAAGATAATGAGACCTTAAAGGAAAGATAATATTTTCTGAGGGGTATAGACGGAAGCAAAGGGATTCCGGAAGGAATGTGTAAACTAAGTTACAGAAAAAGGGGAGAAAGCAAATTAAAGACAAATCCATTTAAATCATTTCCCTTCTATAAAAATTGTATTCTTCCAACTTACCTAAGTTAATTATTCATCAAACTTGAATTTTGCAGAGGTGATGTTCAATCTCAACTTCATGTCTCAATGACCTCTGGGTGACTTTGTTCAGCTTCCTTGGTACAAAGAAGGAGGGCAATGTAAATGAAATTCTAGTTCCTCAGAGTGACAGGGGAGGATGCATACCATTGGAGAACCCTGAGCACAAAATGTAGTGAATCTCTCAGGAGGCAGAAATTCATTTGTTGTAGTTTCTCATTAGTTCCCCATTTGTCCTTCCTCTTACTCTACTACTAAAAATAAAATTAAGAAAAAATTAGCAACCTAAATTGAAAGGTGGATGTGGTTGATACCAGTCATAAAACATAACCAGGGCAGATTTTAGACAGCATTTGAAAATTAATATGTATCTTCTCTTACATCTAATTTCAAGCCATGTCAGCAGGAAGAAGACAAAACTAGTTGATGGGTATGAGTTAATATTATAGGTATGTTTAATGTACCCATAGTTCGCTTCTCCATTGCCTATCTGTAATCATGGTTTTCATCAACACTATTAACTAGAGAAAATCAATCACCAGAAAGTAAGGGCAGGACAAAATGGTTCCCTGATTTATGAATTAATGAATATGATTTTTAGGTTTATTACAAGTCATATCTTTTGCCCAAATTGAAGAGTATTTGGAACCCATGCATTTGCTTGAACCAAAAGGAAACTACTGAAGGAAAGGGAATTAGGTCTCGGCTGAAATGTTAGAATATTTTGCACTTACATGTTTTGAGCCACTTACAAGGCATCCAGCCAGTGGAGTTGGAAATCTTGGCTTTTAGAAAGGTCTCCATGTCCCCAAACCTTGAGCTGAAACCATTAGGAAGTTGATGGTAGATAATTTATCATTTCTATTCATATTTAGTTCTTTAGACTTTCTACTCCAATTCTTCTTTACTCTAATTAAGACATGCTCTTCTGGGACACGTGGGTGGCTCAACGGTTGGGCTGCGCCTTTGGCCCAGGGCATGATCCTGGAATCCCAATCGAGTCCTACATCAGGCTCCCTTCATGGACCCTGCTTCTCCCTCTGCCTGTGTCTCTGCCTCTCTCTATGTCTATTAAAATATTAAAAAAAAAAAAAGACATGCTCGTCTAAGAGAATCTGATGTAGACAAAAGCAATGCCTACATCTTCTATACATCTCTAGTTGAAATATTTCCCCAGGCTTTCATCTTACCTGACTCTTTGGGAGTGAGACAGAGAGCAGCAGGAGGTGCCTCCATCCCAAAGTCCTCCAAAAAAGCTTCAGAGTAGCTGACCTGCAACCAACTCCAAGAGTAAAAAGTTAGATGTGTCTGTTCAGAATCCAAAATTGCTCACTCAAAGGTGACAGCTGGTGGAACTACCATGTTCCTAACATTCTTCAGCCATGTTAGGAAAGCTGGCTATTTTGAAGAAACGTCATATGATTTCACAGTTCCTAAAACCTCTCCATCATGGCTAAATATGCAGCAAAAGATCCATCAATTAATTACTGGAGTCAATCTATTAGAATAGCATATTATTTTTCTCCAAACAGTATGATAGTGTTAAAAAAAAATTCCTTATTTTGGAATGTGAAACCGGATGGAAGATCTGTCCCTTTAACTTAGGAGCTGTGAAACCTACAAAAAAGATATTGAGAGATAAACCTCTCTGAAGTTTACTTTAGGCATCTAAAAATGGGCACAATATGCCATGCCACCACTGAGGATTGTTATGAGCATCAAATTACATCAAGTACATGAAATTGTTTATTAACTAGAAAAGTGCTATAAAATTTTTAAGATATTTTTAATTATTACTGTGATTGAAGTATTAATATTCCAAAAATTAATATTTATTATCCCCACTTTCTGGATGTCAATTTATAAAAAGAAATTTATAATAACTTTTTTTAAAAAGATTTTATTTATTTATGACACACACACACGGACAGAGGCAGAGACACAGGCAGAGGGAGAAGCAGGCCCAACGCGGGACTCGATCTCCAGTCCCCAGGATCACGCCCTGGGCTGCAGGCGGCGCTAAACCCCAGCTGCCCAGAGCCAGTATTCCAATTCAGAGACTGCCTCTGGGACTTTTTAAAAAATCATGGTTACATTGCTTTAAGAAAGGACACCAGAGGGATCCCTGGGTGGCGCAGCGGTTTGGTGCCTGCCTTTTGCCCAGGGCACGATCCTGGAGACCCGGGATCGAATCCCATGTCGGGCTCCCGGTGCATAGATCCTGCTTTGCCTCTCTCTCTTTCTCTCTCTGTGACTATCATAGATAAATAAAAATTAAAAAAAGAAAGAAAGAACACGAGAATGAAAATGAGTACCACTTATGAAATATTTTTAGCAAAAAATTAAACTTCACGTAGACCAATCCAACTGGATTGAAAACAGGAAACTGGGGACAAAGAAACTTGTTAAAAGACCACATGGGGGTGCAAACAGCAAAATGAAGTTAGGAGGCTCTTTCTTTCTTTCTTTCTTTCTTTCCTTCTTTCTTTCTTTCTTTCTTTCTCTTTCTTTTCTTTCTTCCTCTTTCTTTCTTCTTTCTTTTCCTTCTTTTAAGATTTTATTTATTTTTTTTGATAGAGAGATCAAGCACAAGCAGGAGAGCGGCAGGCAGAGGGAGAGGAAGAAGCAGGCTCCCCGCTGAGCAGGGAGCCCAATGTGGGGCTCCATCCCAGTAGACTTTATAAATTACAGAAAAAAAATGAAGTAAGAAAATAATAACCAACTGCAAATATATCATTTATGAGGCAATTGGAGAAATTGAACACTGCTCGGATATTTGATAGTTTTTTTTTTTAATGAGAATGATACTGTGATTATATATTTTTAAAATAGCCCTTTTTGTTCAGAATACATATGGAAACATTTCTAGATCAAATACCTCAGATTTGCTCCAAAAAAATTCAGTGGGTAATGGTGGGGGTAAAGGTGGGGAGATGGTTGATAGCACAGATGAAACAAATTTGTCCAGAAGTTGATAACTGTTGAAGGTGGGTAATAACTCTATGGGGGTTCAATGTACCATTCTATTTTGCTTATGTTTGAAAGGTAGAGCCATAATGAAAGTGGCACATAATTCCATTAGTGGGCACCTATTCTAGGGCAAATATAATTAATCATCATCTACCAAGCCATTTCAAAATCCTGTTGAGAACTGTCAGTGCAGTAATACACTAGAAACTATTGAGCAAGCGGGTATCAAGCACATCCCTTGTTTTTACAGGTGCTTCATTTCTTTTTTTTTTTTAATACTTTATATTTATTTATTCATAGAGACACAGCTAGAGAGAGAGAGGCAGAGACACAGGCAGAAGGAGAAGCAGGCACCATGCAGGGAGCCCGACACAGGACTGATCACAGGTCCCCAGGATCACGCCCTGGGCTGCAAGCAGCGCTAAACCGCTGCGCCTCCGGGGCCGCCCAGGTGCTTCACTTCTTAAAGCATAGGGGATGCATTGTCACAACCTGTTTATTCTGCTATAAGCTTGTGTGCTTTTTGACACATACGTGAAGGCTTGCCAAACTTGACTTAAAGCTTTCATAGTACGCAGAGTCACTGTTAATGTTTCATCTTGCCCTATCAAGGCAGTTGAACAAACAAAATGTGCAGGAATAGGGACACGTGGGTGGCTCAGTGGCTGAGTGTCTGCCTTTGACTCAGGTAGTGATCCCAGAGTCCCAGGATCAAGTCCCCCATCACACTCATTGCAGGGAGCCTGCTTCTCCCTCTGCCTATGTCTCTGCCTCCCTGTGTCTCTCATGAGTAAATAAATAAAATCTTAAAAAAAAAAAAAAAGATGGGCAGGAATAATATTATAGCACAGAATTTAAGTGCTCTTTCTTAGAACCCATTAGGGTACCTGGCTGGCTTAGTCAGAATATGTGACTCTTGGAGCATATTCTGGGTGTCTCAGTCAGTTGAGCATCTTCATTCAGCTCATGTCATGATCCCTGGGTCCTGCATCAAGCCCCGCATTGTACTCCCTCCTCAGCGGGGAGCCTGCTTCTCACTCTCCCTCTATAGCTACCTCTTTTGTGCGTTCTCTCTCTCAAATAAATAAATAAATAAATAAATAAATAAATAAATAAATAAATAAAATCCTTAAGAAAAAGAAGACCATGTGACTCTTTTTAAAAAAATTTTATTTATTTATTCATAGAGACACAGAGAGAGAGAGAGGCAGAGACACAGGCAGAGGGAGAAGAAGCAGGCTCCATGCAGGGAGCCCCACATGGGACTTGATCCCCGGTCTCCAGGATCACAGCATGGGCTGAAGGAGGTGCTAAACCACTGAGCTACCCAGCCAGCCCAGAACATGTGACTCTTGATCTCCGGGTTGTAAGTTTGCATCCCATGTTGGGTTATAGAGATTATAAAAATAAAATTAAAAATAAAATTTTAAATTTTAATTAAAAATAAAATCTTGGGACACCTGGGTGGCTCAGTGGTTGAGCATTTGCCTTTGGCTCAGGGTGTAATCCAAGGGTCCAGGGATCAGGTCCCATGTCTGGCTCCCTGTGAGGAGCCTGCTTCTTCCTCTGCCTATATCTCTGCCTCTCTCTCTCTCTCTGTCTCTTATGAATAAATAAATAAAATCTTAAAAAAATAAAATCCTAAGAAAAAGAAAAAAAAAACATAAAAAGAACCTGTTGGGCAGCCTGGGTGGCTCAGTGGTTTAGCGTCACCTTCAGCCCAGGGCGTGATCCTGGAGACCCGGAATCGAGTCCCATGTGGGGCTCCCTGCATCGAGCCTGCTTCTCCATCTGCCTGTGCCTCTGCCTCTCTCTCTCTATGTATCTCATGAATAAATAAATAAAATCTTTAAAAAAATAATAAAAATAAAAATAATAAAAAAGAACCTGTTGACATTTAGTAACAGAGAATAGAAAAACCAGCCTACTGGTTTATTGTAAAGAAATATTTTTTTCCTTGGGGCTCCTGGGTGGCTCAGGTAATTACACATCTGACTCTTGGTTTCAGCTCAGGTTGTGATCTCAGGGTCCTGAGGTTGAGACCTGCAATGGGCTCCTCACTCAGTGTGGAGTCTACTTGAGATTCTCTCTCCCTCTCCCTCTCCCTCTGCCTCTCCTGCTCATTCTCTCTCTCTCTCTCTCTCTCTAATAAATAAGTCTTTAAAAGAACAAAAAGGAGAGAACCTAGTCTGTATCATACTGATTGTTAAAGCAGTTCATGTCTACTTTTGTAAATGTTCCTTATGCACCTCTAAAGAATGTGTATTCATGGTTGGGTGCTGAATTCTCTATATATCTATTAGCTCAAGGGAGGCCCTCTCTAAGGAAATACATTTGAGCTGAGATCTGAATGTCAAGAAGGAGCCAACTCTTCGAACATCGGGGAAGAAAGGATTGCAGGCAGAGAGGACAGCAAGTGTGAAGGCCCTGATGTATCAACAAGCTTGGTTATGTCCCAGGAGCAGAAAGAGGGCATTATGAATGGAGTGTGGTGGGCTAAGATCCTGAGAGGAGGAAGTCAGAGGCCCATCAAGTAGGGCCTCAGAGGCCATGGTATGGATTTTTTATTTGACCTGATTTTTCTTTTTTTCTTTTTTCTTTTTTTAAGATTTATTTAATTGAGAGAGAGAGCACACATAGGGTTGGAGAGGGGAAGGGGCAGAGAGAGAGAGAGAGTCCCAAGCAGACTTCCTGCTGTACATGGAACCCAATGTGGAGCTTGATCTCATGACTCTGAGATCATGACCTGAGCTGAAACCAAGAGTCAGATGCTTAACAACTGAACCACCCAGGCACCCCATGGACTTTTGATTTTAACTAGCACAGTATATTCACTGACCACTTACCAGGTGCTTTGCTAAGCACTTTGTATAAACTGGATGTCAAGTACAAATTGATCTCATTTTATACAATGGAGGAATCATTTTGATATTAAAAGTACTTTAATGATAAAAAAAAAAAGAACTAAAAGGAATAGTCTTTTCTTGCACAACAAAAGTTCAGAGAAAGATGGTTGCTGACATTAGCTTAACACATCAAGAATGTCAGGGCCTAGATTTCTTGGACTTTTCCTCACCGATGAAAGATAGCTGCTACATTTCTAGTCCTTTCATCTGTAATTCAGGGAGGAAGGCCAGATAAAGATGGGCAGGTAAATAAAGCTTTTATTTATTTTTTTTAAATTTTTTTTAAATTTATTTATGATAGTCACACACACACAGAGAGAGAGAGAGAGAGAGAGAGGCAGAGACACAGGCAGAGGGAGAAGCAGGCTCCATGCACCGGGAGCCTGACGTGGGATTTGATCCTGGGTCTCCAGGATCGTGCCCTGGGCCAAAGGCAGGCGCCAAACCGCTGCGCCACCCAGGGATCCCTAAATAAAGCTTTTAATGCTAAACATATTTCTATTTTTTTTAAAGATTATTTATTCAGAGAGAGCGAGAGAGAGAGGCAGAGACACAGGCAGAGTGAGAAGCAGGCTCCATGCGGGAAGCCCGATGTGGGACTCGATCCAGATCTCCAGGATCACACCCCAGGCTGCAGGCGGCGCTAAACCGCTGCACCGCCGGGGCTTGCCCTAAACATATTTCTTTTCTTTTCTTTTTTTAAAATTTATTTATTCAGAGAGAGAGAGAGAGAGAGAGACTGAGAGGCAGAGACACAGGCAGAGGGAGAAGCGGGCTCCATGCAGGGAGCCTGACGCGGGACTCGATCCTGGGTCTCCAGGATCAGACCCCGGGCTGCAGGCGGCACTAAACCGCTGCGCCACAGGGGGTGCCCCCTAAACATATTTCTAACAAAATTGGGTTCTGTTGGTAAGAGCAAAGAATGGATATTGGGTAAGTGACTAGCAGTGTATGCTCTGGAACCGATTTAACCTCAGGTCTCCAAAGTTTTGTATTTTCCATGTTCTGGCTCATAGTTAACCTCAGTCCATCTTTAAACAAAGCAGGAACACATAGACAGATGTATATCACATTTTTGCATCAGGAATTTGTGATCAAATTTATTTATTAGGATCCTATCTATATAATTCGATGTTTTGGGGTCTCATAGTGCCAATCAACTACCTCTGGGTTTTGAATCAAATTGATTAAGACAAGTGGAGTTAGATTATCAGTTTTATCAGTGGTAAACTAGATCAAAGAACATAGTTTGGATTGGAAGATAAACTGGAATGCCTCTCTTCCTTCAATGCACACTTTAGGACAGGTTTATGCAAATAATTGAATGCACAGAACACATTTACCCAATTTGTGGATCTTACACAAAAAAGAAAGCCATACAATGTGGAGTACCTCACCTCTATGTCTGCCTTTCAGCAGATACCCCTGGAGAAGATGAGGATTCCTTGGAAAGTGAGGTACACAAAATGACCAAGTCTCTTTGACCCTCAGTATTTTATAGGCTCTATTCTATTTCATGGGCTTAGGTAGGAATGTGAAAAGAGAAAGACACGTTGCCCTGATATGAAAGATAATTCTTAGGTTAAAATTTCCATGGATGTTCCCTGAGGGTTGTCATTTTATGAGAATATTTAGTAAAGATTAGGGACCTATTATAAAAGTATGACTAGGAAACTCAAGCATATTATTTCTTACTAAAATATAATCCACAATAAATCCAAAATAAATAATGATCCAGAAAGACCTTGGCCTAAATAAACATGCTTCTCATTGAAATACAGTATGTTCTCAGCAGAATGTTTGCTTTTTCTAAGTTGGTTGCCAACAAAACATCTACACACACAGAGACTGTCAATGTTACACAAAAAAAGGGTAAATATACATAGAAGATACACTCTTGAAAGGTAAGATTGCAGTTTAGTGGGTGGGAGAAACTAGATCAGAGGTGAAGGTGACTAGTGGTAAGTAGATATGCAAGTGAGAGGAGTTGATCAAGACAGAAGATGTAAACAATTGGTCTCTTTGGTGGTTAATTTTATGCATCAATTTGACTGGATCACAGGATACCTAGATATTTGGTTGAGCATTATTTATGGGTGTGTCTATGAAGGTGTTTTGGGATGAGATTAGCAACTGGGGAGAGGGATTGCTCTGCCCAATTTGGGTGGACATCATCCAAGTCATTAAGGACCTGATTAGAAGGTGGAGGAAGGCTGTATTTGCTTTCTGATTGAGCTGGATATAGGTCTTCTGTCCTCAGACTAGAACTTACACCATCACTCTCCCAGTTCTTAGGCTCACACCAGTGGTTCTCAGGTCTTTGGACTCAGAATATAATTACAACACCAGCTTTCTTAGGTATCCAGCTTGCAGGAGGCTGATCATAGGACTTACCAGGCTCCATAATTGTGTGAGCCGATTCATTATAATAAATTTTTGTATGTAAGCATCTCATTGGTTGTTTCTTTGGAGAAAGTTAATAAGGTTTCCCCTGAAAGCTTATTGGTTTCCTTTAATCTACAAGCACATTGAGATTCATATAAGCCCAAATCCCTCAGATGACGTACATTACTTCCAGCAAGAAGAAACAAAAACAAGTATCAAATACTTTAATTGGGCAGTTATGGGGAAATAATACAAATGCCAGACCCTGGCTCATATCTTAAAACCACAGAATAGAGCCCAGATTCAGATTATGCAGGGCTATATATCAGTCTGACAAGCAGATGTGGAAGTGACTCTTGTTTAATTGGAAACGCCTGTATCTTCACTGAAATTGTGAAATCTCCTCCCTGACTTAGGCTTTTGCTGGGGGTGGTGGTGGTGGGGGAGTTGCTGAATGACCATTAATTGCCTTCAGATCAAGACAAAAAACGGAAGCTCTAGGTTTGGAAATCCTTGTCAGTTGCCTTCCTTTGGTTATTTTGGCTTCCAGAATGAAAATTTTTCCTTGTTGTGGAGAGAAAGGCTGACTTTCTTCAGATGAATCAAATTAACCTGAGAGGTCCCCCAGAGTGGAAGGCTCAGGGACAGCTCTCTCCCTCAACTGGCCAGCTCTGTCACTATGAAAACAGTTTATAGTAAACAGCCAGTAGATAATTATTATGAGATTATGGGAGTGATTTGGAACAAGAGCTCATAAGCAGGCTTTGTTTCTGAAAGCGTATAGCTTGTTGAAATTCTATTTCAGTCATCAAGATATTTATTGGATGTCTTCTCATGTCCTCTCTCAGGGACAGGCCAACCTAGTGTGGTTGTTCCTCACCAGACTAGTCCTGGAGTAGATGTAGGTAAAAAGCTATTTGATGTTTAATTTTCCTGAGCCTCATTTTATGCAGGTGAAAATGCTGTCCTACAGTGATTTTAATGATTGTCATGTTTTAAAATGTAGCAGTGATCGGAGAGAAAAATTGCCATGCAAAGCCAATAGGTACAGTTTAGTATCTTTAATTTGGCACAATATGAATATCGTGCTTCCTATTGTTATGGCAACACAGAATAAAAGTATTAATATTTAAAATAATTAAAAGTATTATCCAAAGATAATAATTGTTGGTGATGCAGTGAAAATTGGAACCTTTATACATTTTATACATTGTTGATGGAAACATCAAATGTTACAGCCACTTTGAAAATAGTCTAGCAGTTTCTCAAAATCTTAAACATAGTCATCATATAATCCAGTAATTCCACTCTTAGGTGTGTACACAAGAAAGCTGCAAACATGTTCACAGAAACTTGTACATGAATATCCACAGTAGTTATTACTCATAACAGCCAAAAACAGATATAACCAAAATGTTTGTCAACTGACAAAGAAAATGTGACATATTTGTACCATGGGAAGTACTGGGGCAGGGAAAAAAATAAATGGAGTATTGACACATGCTACAACTTTGATTAACCTTGAAAATATAATGCTAAGTCAAAGAAGTCAGTCCCAAAGGACCACATATTGTTTCCATTTATAGAAAATGTCTAGGATAGGCAAATTTAGATCAACAAAAAGTAGATTGGTGGTTGTCAAGGGTAAGAGGCAAATAAGGGGAGATTGGAGGTTGATAGCTAAGGGGATGGATTTCTTTTGGGGGATAATGAAATGTGGGAATGGGTGCACAACCGTATAAATATACTAAAAGCCATTGAATTTGCCTGCATTTAATTACATGTCACTAAAGCTGTTTATAATACCCAAATGTTAACAATTCAAGCATGTTCAAAGAATTAAAAATGAAATTTTATTTATTTATTTATTTTTTTTTTTTTTAAATTTTTTTTTTTATTTATTTATAATAGTCACAGAGAGAGAGAGGCAGAGACACAGGCAGAGGGAGAAGCAGGCTCCATGCACCGGGAGCCCGACGTGGGATTCGATCCCGGGTCTCCAGGATCGCGCC
Organism: Vulpes lagopus; assembly: GCF_018345385.1. Classification (NCBI taxonomy): domain Eukaryota; kingdom Metazoa; phylum Chordata; class Mammalia; order Carnivora; family Canidae; genus Vulpes; species Vulpes lagopus. The sequence continues at coordinate 119,673,149 of NC_054824.1, read as the reverse complement.
CTGGGCCAAAGGCAGGCGCCAAACCGCTGCGCCACCCAGGGATCCCTAAAAATGAAATTTTAGAAAAAATAAGGTTTAAAATCTACAGGAAAAAATTATAATAAAATTACTCAGAATCAGTTATTCTGGTATATTTACTTGAACTACAAAATATTTTCCACCACTGACATAAATATAATTCTCTACACCAAGTCAGGTAATTTAGTTATCACTTGAAACAACTTATCCCCAGAAAGTACTATTTAAAAGGTCCACATTGTGTGGGTGTTTGTCATTCATCCACGGATCCCCAATGCCAATGCTCAGATGGCATCTCCCAATTCTTCAGGAATGTAAGTAACTCCTAACATTTAATAAAAAATAATCATATTCAAACACAACTTCCAAATACTGCAAAATTTTTGTCATCATTCTGTACTTCAAGAGACATGTCATATAGACCTTGGTACACTCTCAACTTAACTGAAGTGAAAGGGGTCGTTTCCCTGTTGCTAAAACCAGGCAGCCAGAGGTAGCAGAGTAGGAAAAGTTGGAAAGTAGAGCATTAAGAGGATGAGAGTATAGGTTGCCTCTGAACAAATGATTTTGAGGAAATTCTGTACAGGAATGAGGAAATGAGCGCTGGCCAGAAAGCTTACAAATTTAGACCTTTTCAACCACTTGAAGCAAAGTGTCTGCTTGTTTCCATAATCCACCCCTTGACTCCCAGAACCTGCATTAATAGACCACACCAAACCTACCTCCAACTCTGCAGCTTCATTCTGCAGGACCACATAAGGAGCCAACTTGACCAATCCAGGTATAAACAATGAGCTGTTAATCTTCAAGCAAGAAGGGATCCCTGGGTGGCGCAGCGGTTTGGCGCCTGCCTTTGGCCCAGGGCGCGATCCTGGAGACCCGGGATCGAATCCCACATCAGGCTCCCGGTGCATGAAGCCTGCTTCTCCCTCCGCCTGTGTCTCTGCCTCTCTCTCTCTCTCTCTGTGACTATCATAAATAAATAAAAATTAAAAAAAAAATCTTCAAGCAAGAAGAGAAAAGAGCTTTTCTTCTGGGGGAGGTAGGGAGATGGTTAGGCTGTGCAATACCAGTGTAAAAGAGCCGAATGTCAAAGTTTCAGAAATCTTGTGAGCTAGTTGACAGCATGTTAGTAGTTTGAAATTGCCATGGTAGAGGAATCAGCAAATGCTACAAATCATTTAACATTTACCAGCACACCATGGGCCCAGAGGTTTTGAGTCTCTGAAACTTTCCTAGGAAGCCTTAAGTTTTACTAACCGAATACTTAAGGAAAATATAACTCTTGTGCCTACACTCATCAATGTCATTTTCAGAGACAATGTAGCTGAAGTGATAGTACTTATGTTAATATTTTTTTCCTTTAGCCAATTTTAATTTTTTTTAAATTTTTATTTATTTATGATAGCCACACACACACACACACACACAGAGGCAGAGACACAGGCAGAGGGAGAAGCAGGCTCCATGCACCGGGAGCCTGACGTGGGATTCGATCCCGGATCTCCAGGATCGCGCCCTGGGCCACAGGCAGGCGCCAAACCGCTGCGCCACCCAGGGATCCCTCTTTAGCCAATTTTTAAAGTACAGCTTTGAAAATATTTCCTTTTAAAAATGCATAGAAATAGTAAGTTGAACCAGATGAAAGTGATGTTTTTATGTCAAGACAATTAAGTACCGAACTTTACAGAACTCCAGATCTATTCTTCAAGTAATTTACTTAACCATTTCTCTAATTAAGAATGTACAGGGTTTTCTTTCAATTAAGAAATTAACATTATAGGGATCCCTGGGTGGCTCAGCAGTTTAGCGCCGCCGCCTTCAGTCCATGATCCTGGAGACCCGGGAGTTGAGTCCCACATCGGGCTCCCTGCATGGAGCCTGCTTCTCCCTCTACCTGTCTCTGACTCTCTCTCTCTTTGTGTCTTGTGAATAAATAAATAAAATCTTAAAAAAAAGAAAAAAAGAAATTAACAGTATGAAAATATGACAAATATCTGTCAACTTTTTTTCCCTTGGGACTCTCAAATGGAATCCTGGACCTAAGGCAGAAAAAATTTTAAGGCTTTTGAAATAACTTCACAAAATAAAGTTTTCATTTTCCTTCCCATTAGCCTACTCTATAGTTTTCTACTTTCCTAGTAATGAGCACTATTACAAAATTACTTGATCAAAAATGAAATGTGGCTGAAAATTGCATGAGTATCAAGATAATTTCCTCTTATATATTACTATTTTACAATGTTTGGTATCTCATAAGGCTAAGTTCTCCCACTCTTTTCTTTTCTCTAGAAAAATGATGTATCTCCTATAGCCTCTTCATTTTTCAGAATGAACACTAGAATCAATATACTAGTCAAGAACAAAGGGTTCTTGGACAGACTTGAATCTAAATTCCAGCTGCTTAAAAACCATGCAACTTTAAAATTGTGCTTAAAAACTGTGGGACCTACCCATCTGAAAAGAGCAAACACCATCTGCTACACAGTTGCTCAGAGTGTTAAAAGAAGTTAACATGTAAAGGGCTTAGCATAGAACCTGGTAGATTAAGCACTCCAGTACTTGGCAAATGACAAGGCCACTAAAAAAATCCCTTTGTGAGTTACATTAGATTTATATAATAATCAGAAAAACCTAGCACAAAATTAGCATTAACATACTATCAACAGAGAAGTTATTTAAAAATTCACGGCGGGGGGGTCAGCCCCTGTGGCGCAGCAGTTTAGCGCCGCCTGCAGCCTGGGGTGTGATCCTGGAGACACAGGATTGAGTCCCACATCGGGCTCCCTGCATGGAGCCTGCTTCTCCTTCTGCCTGGGCCTCTGCCTCTCTGTCTCTCATGAATAAATAAATAGAATCTTAAAAACCAAAAACAACCAAATTCGTTTAAAAAAATAGAAATAAGGGGATCCCTGGGTGGCTCAGCAGTTTAGCGCCTGCCTTAGGCCCAGGGTGCAATCGAGTCACGGGATCGAGTCCCACGTCGGGCTCCCGCCATGGAGCCTGCTTCTCCCTCCCCTGTGTCTCTGCCTCTCTCTCTCTATCATTAATAAACAAATCTTTAAAAAAAAATAAAAATAAAAATAAATAAAAATTCACTGGGGGGAAAAATTCACCGGGGGTGGGTGGGTGAAGGAGTGGTGGAGGGGTGAGACACCTGGGTGGCTCAGTTGGTTAAGTATCCAAATCTTGATTTTGGCTCGCATGGTGATCTTAAGGTGGTGGGATCCAAGCCCCCCATCAGACTCTCCACTGGGTGTGGAGCCTGCTTACGATTCTCTCTCCCTGTCCCTCCCCCTGCTTGCGCACATGTGTGCTCTTAAAAAATTTTTTAAAAATTTCAGCAAGATAAGGTCAACCTGGCTGGCTCAAGTCAGAAGCATGAGACTCTAGATCTCAGGGTTGAGTTTGTCTTTTTTTTTTTTTTTTTAATTTTTTTATTTATTTATGATAGTCACAGAGAGAGAGAGAGAGAGAGGCAGAGACATAGGCAGAGGGAGAAGCAGGCTCCATGCACCGGGAGCCTGATGTGGGATTCAATCCTGGGTCTCCAGGATCGCGCCCTGGGCCAAAGGCAGGCGCCAAACCGCTGCGCCACCCAGGGATCCCTCAGGGTTGAGTTTGAACCCTACATTGAGTGTAGAGATTACTTAAAAATAAAATCTTAAAAAAAATTCACCAGGATAATTGCATTAAACCTATAATTTTTTTTTTTCCCCCACACTGGTTTTCCCACTCTGCTATATGGTACTTATCTTGGTTTTGAGACTCAGGAATTTTTTAAGCTAGAACTGATTTTACTACTGTTCCACAAGTGCTTAAAGAGGAAAAAGTTTTAGAAAACATGGAAAATAGGGACACCTAAGTGGCTCAGTGGTTGAGTGTCTGCCTTCAGCTCAGAGTGTGATCCCAGGGTCCTGGAATCGAGTCTGGCATCAGGCTCCCTACAGGGACCCTGCTGCTCCCTCTGCCTATGTCTCTGTCTCTCTGTGTCTCTCATGAGTAAGTAAAAAAACATTTAAAAAGAGAAACAAAAAACATGGAAAATCTTTAAGGAAAAAGTGGTTATAGTAACTCATAGGCTCTACTTCTTATAAATCACACTATAATTTCTATATAGTTCATCAAATCTAAAATATCAATTTTTAGATACGTTATTCTATACAGTAACCAAGAAACTTGCTGATACCAAACCTAAATTTACACCACTCAAGAAGCATTTCTATTTCAGAAATATTAAAATGTATCTTAATCATACATAAAATACTGTTATAATCTTAACAAAATGTTAAATGTGGTCAATCATCATTATTCATGGATTCTGTACTTGGGAAGTTACTTACTTGCTAAAATTTGTAACTCCAAAATTAATACTCATGGTATTTTCATAGTCCTGTATGAACATGCATAGAGCAGCAAAATATTGTCACCTGATATGCACACGTTCCAGGTGAGGTTGAATAAAGTGACACTCTGCCTTGTTTCAACTCTTACTGTAAACAAATGTTCTCTTCATGATCCACTTAGTACCACAAATTTTTTGTATTTTGCATTTAAAATGGCCTCTAAGGACACCTGGGTGGTTCAGCGGTTGGGCGCCTGCCTTCCACTCAGGTCATGATTCTGGGATCAAGTTCCACATCAGAAAAGAAAAAAAAAAAAAGTTCCACATCAGGCTCCCTGTAAGGAGCCTGCTTCTCCCTTTGCCTAGGTCTCTCTGCTTCTGTGTCTCTCATGAATAAATAATAAAATAGCCTCTAAATGTTGGCAAATTGAATTTAAATTTTAAAAAAAGTAAAAAAAAATATCTTAAAGATATAAATAAATAAATAAAATGGCCTCTAAGTGTAGTGTGGCCTTGTGTTCCTAAGCACAAGGCAGCTGTGATGTGAGGCACCTGGCTGGCTTGGCTGGTAAAACATGCAACTCTTTATCTCAGGGTTGTGAATTCAAGCCCCACATTGGGCATAGAGCTTACTGGGGTGGGTGCGGGTACGGAGGCTGTGATGTGCCTTTTGGAGGAATGTGTTAGAAGAGTTTTGCTCAATCATGAGTTATAGTGCTGTTGGTTGTGAATCCAATGTAAAAGAAAGTATATTAAATGTCTTTAAATATAAAACAAGGTTATGTATTGATCCATTGATGAAAACGTGACCAAAGGCCTATAGAAACCTAGCTCTGTATTTTCCCTAAGAACAATGGTTCGATATTCACTAATTCAGGGTCCTTACCAACTTTATACAACTACTAAAGAATTACTTTAATAAGAACCCACTGTACTTGACATCAATACTTTGCTGTTATTTTTATAGAATGAATCACTAATATTATATACTAATCTTATCCAAGATACATGAAATACACAAGTGAAACTTTAAACCTTTACTGAAAAACTTCAAAGAAATGGAACACTACCATATTCTTACACAGAAAATAGTAAATATTGCAAAATTTCTTCCTTTTCAAAAGTATATCATATTGGGGCAGCCTGGGTGGCTCAGCAGTTTGGTACCGCCTTCAGCCCGGGGTGTGATCCTGGAGACCTGGGACCAAGTCCCATGTCGGGCTCCCTGCATGGAGCCTGCTTCTCCCTCTCCCTGTGTCTCTGCCTCTCTCTCTCTGTGTCTCTCATAAATAAATAAAATTTTTTTAAAAAAGGTATACTATATTTGTGGATCCATGAGAATTTTCACATAAAATAACGAAGACCAATATTAGACATTCTTTTCTGTTGCTGTTTTCATTGAAATGTCTTTGGAAAATGTCTATCGATTTAAAATAGAGTTTCTTCATGTTAAGGTAGTATCTTTTGGTTTAGGTTTTCAGAAACAAATGCTGTATGTTATTAAGTATTATTCTGACACCTGTTAGAGCAGATCATGTGAATTTTGACTAATGCCTGTATTAATATATTTCAAAATACTAAGCCATCTTGCATAACCCAACATAATCATGGTAGATTAAAACCTTTCTAGATAATCTTTGCACAAAATTTCCTTCACATTTAAAAAACAAAAAGCCTATGTGCAGGATTAAATCTAAGTACAGATTTACTTCCCCCAATCCTCAGGTTTTCTCCTTAGCATATAAATAAATGGTATAAGCTCTGCAAGGAACTGCATATCCTGAGAGGTTATCTTTCCCTAAGCTTAAGCAATTCCAATAATTAACAAAAATCCTTACTAACAACTGGAAAAAAATCCAATTTTGCTGTCAAAGTAGGTCTTTTTCTTTTTGTTCTTAAAGGATTTCTTGTGAAAGTACTTGATAAAGGAACCACTGACAGGTATATTTCACATTATCAGGTTTTGACACTGCTCACAACTGATAATCTAATGAATGTTATCTGCAATTTCAATTCAAGAATATAAAACTATATTGAGAACCTTAAAAAAAAAAATTCCATCATAAATTAAAAAAAAAAAAAAAAAAAGGGATCCCTGGGTGGCGCAGCGGTTCGGCGCGTCGCGTGCCTTTGGCCCAGGGCACGATCCTGGAGACCCGGGATCGAATCCCACATCGGGCTCCCGGTGCATGGAGCCTGCTTCTCCCTCTGCCTGTGTCTCTGCCTCTCTCTCTCTCTCTCTCTGTGACTATCATAAAAAAAAAAACAAAAAAAACAAAAAAACAAATTCCATTAACAAGGACAACAAAGTCTAAGACTCCTGAAATGGAAGAGGACTATCACCTTTTACTAAATATGCAAGTCTCCATAAAGTAAAACTTAGGAAAAGGGAATCAATTTTACACCCCAATCCATGGGACATTAGTTTCTGAAATACCAAAAACAAAACAAAACCAAACCCTACTTATTTCACTCATGGGTAGGTTCCAAAGAATGGAATCAAAGTAAAACAATAAAATGCATATTCAGTGCATGGGAAGTAAATAGGTATATATTCTACATACATACATAAAAAATTTTTAATTCAAAAATTAAAATCCTGGTCTAAGCATGGAATTATTCTGGGTTTGCCGTAGTAACACTTAACTCTTACTATGTAGTATCATGAATGCTTATGAACTACTAAAATTTGAGAGTCAACACACAACTCTGTCCTACAATTATGTTTATTAAAAACTGACATAAACAAACAAAACCTGTACAAAAAATATCCCCAATCATGTATCACTTTGAAATAGTAATCTTGAGAGCCATTATCGCCTAGGACCCCCTCTTCCTCTACCCCGACCGCGTCCTCTTCCTCTTCCCCGGCCTCGGCCTCTTCCTGCAACTAAGAAAAGAGAAAAAACAAGGTCAATTCTCTTCTACACTAATTGTTACCTGGGCCACCATAAACAGCATCTACAGGAAAGAAAACTTTAACCCAGCTTCTCTCAAATGTGACCTCAGTCATCCCTCCCAACACATTATCAAGCAGAACCAAAAACTGCTGTCTTACAAAGATATTTTTGCTCCATTTGATTTACTGAGAAATTCATCAAGTTTTAAATTATCTTTCTTTTTATGTCTCAAATTCAGCACAAAATAAAATCCAGATGATCTGAACCTTACACAATATGAAGAGATATCATATCAATAGAACAGAACATGAACATCATGTGCTAGATTTTTTTGTTACTGAATAGTCCAAAAAAGTTAATTCAAAGCTAAGAAAGTTTAAAATACATTACATCCAACAATCTTATGACTCTTTGACGCTTAAAGTTATTTGATCCAGTCATAACCAAGTACTTTAATCTTATAGCAACATCCCCTGTCAGCTGGTCTCCTAACTGTACTTGAGTATTACAGTGACAGAAAACTCATTTCTCAAATGAACTTACTTCAGTCTTTGGAGAGCTAGGAGTATTAAAAAAAAAAAAAAATCCTGAAGTGAAGCTCAAGCCACTCACATTCTAAACTTCCACCCATTGTTGCCAACTAGCCATACAAAGAAACAAAGTCTAGGACTTCTGTTTAAACAAGGAAGCTTAACAGCATTGATCTCTAATTCCTTCTGAAATACTACTCATGACAGAAAAGGAGTAAAAATGGTAAATAATCCATAAAGAAAAAGAAAGAAGGACGCCTGGGTGGCTCAGCAGTTGAGTGTCTGCCTTTGGCTCGGGGCGTGGTCCCAGGGTCCCAGGATTGAGTCCCACATCGGGCTCCCTGCATGGAAGCCTGCTTCTCCCTCTGCCTATGTCTCTGCCTCTCTCTCTGTGTCTCTCATGAATTTTTTTTTAAGATTTTATTTATTTATTCATGAGAGACAGAAAGAGAGAGAGGGAGGGAGAGACTCCATTCCGGGACTCCACGATCACGGCCTGGGCCAGAGGCAGGCGCTAAACTGCTGAGCCACCCAGGGATCCCCTGTGTCTCTCATGAATTGAAAAAAAGAAAAAGAAGAAAAGAGAAAGAAAAGAGAAAGAAAAGAGAAAGAAAAGAAAAGAAAAGAAAAGAAAAGAAAAGAAAAGAAAAGAAAAGAAAAGAAAGAAAGAAAGAAAGAAAGAAAGAAAGAAAGAAAGAAAGAAAGAAAGAAAGAAAGAGGAGAGAGTGGTTGAAAAATTTCAACAATTTTTTAAGTCAGAAAGAAGACTAATAACTGTAAATGTTTAATAAAGGAAGAATAACTCTAAGAAGACTGAAGACCTTAGGAGCCAAGGGTGAGATGAGGCAGGAGGCTAAAAATGAACAAAATGGTTGACAATCATGTGGAGCAAAAGAATGGTCAGTCCTCTCTTCCCCACCTTGCAAAGCTATTAATTTCCCTGACAGGTAGGTAGGCAAGAAAAGGTAAACTAAACCTAAAAACACTTCAGTCTTCAGATTTGAAAATATCTGCAAAGCGGATAGCAGCAAGAGTCACAGAACTGAGGAGAATGAATTTAGCATTTTTCAGGCTATGGGTTGCAACCTAAATTTTTTTTCTGAACTAAAAGAGCATAGAAAACATATAGACATTTGCACGTATTAAGACTAATTCTTCCTGAGATTTTTGTTTTGGTTATATGCATGAATGGGCCATGATGCAAAGTATATTTCTTAGTGGAAAGAGGGCATAAAAGTCTCAAAATCAATGTATTAAGTGACTGTCTACAAAACACCCAGCCCTTTCTCCTGCTCTACTCCTATAATGCTGGCTGCTAGGCATTATCTCCTACAATAGATGAGCAGAATCTTTTTGTGGGAGGGGTGGGGAGTGCAAAGCTTCAGAAATGACTCTGGATCCTGAAATTTTGGGTCTCCTCAGTGAAGAGGCTAACTCACTTCTGAACCACCCTACAATGAGACTCAAGCTTATGGGTCCAGCCTCCCCTCCCAGAACTTCTCTTCCTAGGATTCTATTATGTAAATAAATGGTCAAAGTACAAGATATTCAAGTCAAGCCTACAACATAAAGATCAAAGAGAGCAAATTTGGGAAAGAGAAAGATCAGTCAATCAAGAAACAAACTCTTAACTATGTAAGAGAACAAACTGATGGTTACTAGAGAGGAGGGGGATGGGGAGATGGGTGAAATAGGTGATGGGGGTTAAGGAGTACATTCGCCACATATCGAACTGTTGAATCACTATGTTGTACACCTGAAACTAATATAACATTGTATATTTACTAACTGGAATATAAAAACCTGAAAAATCTTGAGTGTGTTTCTGCCTCTATCTGTGTGTCTCTCATGAATAAATAAATAAAATCTTTAAAAAATAATGTTTATAATCCTTCAAACTTACCAGCTTCCCTTTTCTTAGATTTCACCTTTGGTTCAACATCCACAAGTAGTGTATCCAGAGGTAAGCTGTCTGGTAGAATGAAATATCGAATGTTATTTCCTCGAATACTCAGTGTTTCCAGCTGTACTGGTTCTCTATTCTTCAAAGTCATTTTCACAGCTTTAAGATGTGTATTCATGCTGACATCTACACCTACAGGGGAAAAAAGAGAGAGCTTATTAGCATGATAAAGAAGGCAACCAGTAAATCTATCAAGCCACAGTAAATAACACAATACAAAAGAATACTGCCCATTCTGCTACACTCTAGGACACTGCCTATTCTTTAAGACTCTAGGACACAATTTAGTACAACTGGTTAATGGGTGAATAATGTCAATATAAACCAAAAATCCTTTCTTCAGAGATTATCTCTAGTACATTAATGTTTTGCATGATTAGGTATGCTTACAGATGTGAATGCAGCAAGCCACGGAGGAACCCTGAGTGATACCTGACTCATTCCTACTGTGCCCAGGTATTCTCATCTCCGGGTATTCTCACTATCTCCATAACTTCCTTATACCCCATGTCACCAAGCTGTAAGTCTTGTTTTATTTTTTATTTTTTAAGATTTATTTATTTATTTATTTAAGATTTATTTATAAGACTTTGCAACTTAACAGGGAACACAAGATTCTAAAAAAAAAAGGAAAAAAAAGAAAAAAAGAAAGTAGACTTTGGAAGATGCAACATCTTCCAGAGGAAGAGGAACACACACAAGCAAAAGCACAAAAGGCCTGGGGGGAAAAAAAACCAACAACAGGAAAACAGAGGTCACATAAGATAACCTGAGGAATTCAGCTTGGTCTTAGCACAAGTGCTTAAGGTAAGGCATAAGAAGGCAAAAAGAAAAAGATGTCTACTACAATAATGTTAAGTAATCAAAAAAGAATTCTGGCCTTAAAGGTGGAAGAGGTGGGGAAAAAGAAGTGTTATAAAGCTGTCTAGGGATCCCTGGGTGGCGCAGCGGTTTGGCGCCTGCCTTTGGCCCAGGGCGCGATCCTGGAGACCCGGGATCGAATCCCACATCAGGCTCCCGGTGCATGGAGCCTGCTTCTCCCTCCGCCTGTGTCTCTGCCTCTCTCTCTCTCTCTGTGACTATCATAAATAAATAAAAAATTAAAAAAAATAAATAAATAAAGCTGTCTAATGTCCATACCTGTGATTGTTCCATGAACCTGTGTTCCATTCTTTAATTCAATGGTTACAGTTTCGTGACTCAATTTCATCAAAAATCTGTAAAAACAGTTAGAATATAATAAGTGTTCACTTTTAACATTTTACAGTCTTTTTTAAGTCAAAGGGTTAAATTTCTAGAATGTTCAAAATCTACTATCGATGGATCTGTATCTATTCCTATTACTAGGGATCCCTGGGTGGCGCAGCGGTTTGGCGCCTGCCTTTGGCCCAGGGCGCGATCCTGGAGACCCGGGATCAAATCCCACGTCAGGCTCCCGGTGAATGGAGCCTGCTTCTCCCTCTGCCTATGTCTCTGCCTCTCTCTCTCTCTCTGTGTGACTATCATAAATAAATAAAAATTTTTTTAAAAATAAATATTCCTATTACTAATCTGCATAACAATTTCAGCCTTCCTTGAATTATATCCTCAGTATTTATGAAGGAGCATAATAACAGAAACTGCCAACTAGACATTCTGATTCTCTTAAACCATCATACAGCTTAACCTCCAATCTATGCATAACAGATCCTAAAGTCATTATAAACCACAAAATTGAAACCAAGAAATTATATGAAAGTGGTCAAAAGGTACAAACTTCCAGTTATGAGGTAAATTAGTATTAGGAATGTGACATACACCATGATGACTACAATTATTAACTCTATTGTACGGTACATCTGAAAGTTGCTGAGAGAGTAGATCCTAAAAGTTCTCATCACAGAAAAAAACCCATTTTTTTCCTTTCTCTTTTTTTAGTGTCCATACTAGATGATGTATGTTAACTAAACTTACTGTGGTAATCATTTTACAATATACATAAGCCAAATCACTATGCTGTACACCTTAAACTTATATAGAGCTCTATGTCAATTCTCACTAAAGTGAAAAAAAAAATTATTACTGGTCATAAAAAATTACACATTTCCTATATGTATACAAAGGAGAAGTCTCCCTTTCTAATTCCTCTTCATGTACATGGGGAGATTCTTCTAGACTGTTTTATATGCACTAATAAGCATATACATAAATGTTTTTATGCAAATTGGGACATAACTTAATTGACTTCTATACCCTGTAATTCTCATTCAGCAGCTTATATTAAAAACATTTTAAAATACTGTGTATTTTACTGTGGGTGGCTCAATTGGTTGGCTAAGTATCTGCCTTGGGCTCAGGTCATGATCCCAGAGTCCTGGGATTGAGCCCTGTGTGCTCAGTGGGGAGTCTGCTTCTCCCTCCTCCATTGCTTGTTCTTTCTTTGTCAAATAAATATTTAAAAAGAAAAAGAAATACATATGTTTATCACGAATCCATTTATACAAATCCTTAGCAACACTAATTGCTACCAACATTTTTTGTCAATTCTACAGAGAAAAAAAAGAATTTGTTTTTCCCTTTCACTCGTAAGACTTAACACCTTTTCACAAACATGGGAAATTTGTATTTCTTTTCTGAACTACCTATTCACAATATTCACACATTTTCTTTTTCCTTTTTTTCCCCGCATTTTCAATTAGGTCAAAAAAAAATTTTTTTTTCATTTTCTACCAGTTTGGCCATAGCCATTCAAATTTGTGGTTTTCATTTTTAGTGTGTTTTTTTTTTTTTTTAAGATTTTATTTATTCATGAGAGACAGAGAGAGAGAGAGGCAGAGACATAGGCAGAGGGAGAAGCGGGACCAGAACCCCAGGATCAGGCCTGAGCCAAAGGCAGATGCTTAACCACTGAGCCACTCAGGTGTCCCTAGATTGTTAAATTTGTGAATACTTCTCCTGGATTAATCTGTTTAAGGAGAGGTTTCCCACTCCAAGACTGTAAATAGCCGCTTTCCTTCTAGTTACCTTTTTTCAAGATTTTATTTATTTTGAGAGAGAGAATGTACATGTGCAGGGGATGGGGTAGAGGGAGAGGAAGAGAACCTCAAGCAGACTCTGCATTGTGTGTGGAGCCCAGCACAGGGCTTGATCCCACTACATCCCATACATGGGAACAAGAGATCATGGCTAGAGTGGAAACCAACAGTTAGATGCTTAACTGACTAAGCCACCCAGGTGCCTCTCTTCTAGTTTTTCTGTTTAGAGTTTTAATCCACTTGGAATTCATCTCTTTTCTGTGCAGCATGAGGTAGAACTCTGCCTTTATTTTTTCCAATTAGACAGCTAGTTGCCTCAATGTTTACTGAATAACCCATTCATACCCCACTCCACCTAGTCTTTGTTCTCCCATACCTATTATTATGAAATATTTCAGAAAAAGAAAAATGGAAATGTTCGCAAATTATTAAATGTTACCATTTATGTGGGAGTGTCCCCACACAACTTATACTTTCACTATATAATCTGTACTTATTCATTTTCTAATGAGGACACACTCCTACATAATCATAATACCACAATCACATCCAGGAAAATGAAGTAATCCTGCAATATGATACAACAATGTAGTTCATGGTTTCTAAACTATAATTAATAATAAATTAAAAATTTCTAATTTAGAGTACAAATTTCTACTTTATAATACATTGTATACCCTATTATAGCATCACACTGAATGGTACATGTAGAATCACCTATTTCACTACCCCATTAGACTACTGCTAAGGGTTAAGGATCAAGATCTTTATATCTTTTTTTCTTTTTAAGACTTTATTTATTTATTAGAGACACAGAGAGAGCGAGAGTGAGAGCGAGACAGAAACACAGGCAGAGGGAGAAGCAGGCTCCATGCAGGGAGCCCGATGTGGGACTCGATCCCAGGTCTCCAGGGCCACATCCTAAGCTGAATGCAGGCACTAAATCGCTGAGCCACCAGGGCTGCCCAAGATCTTTATATCTAATCCTGGGTGGTCACAGGCACTGACAGCTGGCTGAAATGCTTCACTGATTAACAGTGAAGAAATCTTAAAATACCACTTTTTTAGTGGCAGAGACAGTCATCAAAAAGAGGGGACACTTGGTTTGGGACTTATCAAGTCTCAGATTTTAAAAAGTTACTCTGCCCTGGGATGCCTGGGTATCTTAGTGGCTGAGTGTCTGCCAAAGATCAGGTCATGATCCTGTGGTCCTGGGATGGAGTCCCACATCAGGCTCCCCACAGGGAGTCTGCTTCTCCCTCTGCCTATGTCTCTGCCTCTCTGTGTGTCTCATGAATAAATAAATAGATCTTAAAAAAAAGTTAACCTGTCCTTGTTTAAATATCCATGTATCAAATCCTTTTCATATTTGTTGTCAAGAAAATAGTCTCTCAATAAACTGTTAATGTGTTATTTCATTGGACAAGAATTCTTTAAGCTCTAAGTTTAATAATCACAAAGCTATATTAGCCTAGAAATTTCATCTAACAGTTTCTTTCCATTGTCAAGATTTGGTTTTTAAAAATTTTCTATTTTGGAGCACCTGCCTGACTCAATAGGTAGAGCATGCAATTCTTTATACCTAGGTCATGAGTTTGAGCCCCACATTGGGCATAGAGTTTACTTAATTAAAAAAAATCTTTTAATTGTCTCCCTTAGTAATAAAGTTTAACTTTTCTTAAAGATTTATTCCAGAGGGGGGAAGAGAGGGAGAAAGGAGGGGAGGCAGGAAGGAGAGAGAGAGAAAGAGAACACGAGTGCACAAGAAAGTGTTCACAGGAGGGGGGAGGCAAAGGGAGACAAATAGAAAGTAGACTTCCTGCAGAACGGGCAATCCCATGTGGGGCTGATCCCAGGACCCTGAGATCATGATCTGAGCCAAAATCCAGAGTTGGACGCTTAACTGACTGAGCACCCAGGCGCCCAATACTTAACTTTTATAGAAACTAAAATCATTTGTGGAAATAGGATTAAAGTAAAGATAAGACATTTTAGTAATCAATCTACCATATGAAAGTAAAAAGGAAAACTAAGGTAAGCAAAATGGTTTCTGAAGGAATTAAAATTCATCAAGTCCAAGGATGTTTCTTTGACAAATATTTATCATTATGTGGTAGTCCCTGTGCCTGACAATGAGGACCAAAAAGAAGTATGACTAGGGACGCCTGGGTGGCTCAGTGGTTGAGCCTCTGCCTTTGGCTCAGCTCAGGTTGTGATCCTGGGGTCCTGGGATTGAGTCCCACATCGGGCTCCCTGCATGGAGCCTGCTTCTCCCTCTGCCTGTGTCTCTGTCTCTGTGTGTCTCTCATGAATAAATAAATAAAATCTTAAAAAAAAAAAAAAGCTACTAAAGGGTTTCTATCAATGAAGTGGAGTGCCAGGGTCATACTCACAGTGGAAGACAAATTAGGTGGCTAGAGCAGTACACAGGTTAAAGTTACAGTTATCAAGACATGGGAACAATAGATCAATGAAACAGAACAGAGTCCAGAAATGAATCCACATTTATGTAGTTAGTTTTCTACAATTTCTACAGTACCAAAGAGACTGTCAAAGCACTCCAATAGGCAAAAGAAAGCCTTTTCAACAAATGATGAAATCTATGGTAACAGGGGTTTATACTCCCTAAAAATATGGAAGAACTAGAAATCTATTTAGAAAAAATGAACCTGAAAAAAAAAAAAAGAACCTGGACCACTAATTCACAACACTTACCAAGCTTAATTCAAGAGAGATCACAGGCCTAAACATAAAAGTTAAAATCATAAAGCTTTATGAGGAAAACATAGGAGAATAACTTCATGGTTTGAGGGTAGATGAAAATTTGACAGTACACAGAATAATCATAAAAGGAAAAGCTGATAAATTAAAACTTCCTCAGAATAAGCTTCTGCTCACCAAAAGACATTCTTAAGGAAATGAACAAAGAAGTCAAACTGGGAGAAATTATACCTGACAAAGGACTAGTATACAGAATATATAAAGAACTTCAACAACTCAATAATAAAACAACACAATCAAAACCAAACACTTCACAAAGATACACGAATGGCAATAAGAAGGTGAAAGTGTTCAACTTCATTAGTCATTGAAAAATGCAAATGAAAACCATAACAAAACACAACTACACCGAAATGGCTAAAATTAAACTGACGACAAATAAATGCTGGTAAGGTGTGGAACAGTGGGAATTCTAATATACTGTTGTTGGGAGTGGAAGTGGTATACAACTATTTTGGAAAATGGTCTAGCTTTTTTTTTTTTTTTGTCCCTGCTGAGGGACAGCATGAGAGAGAGAATCTTAAGCAGGCTGAATGCCCAGGGTGAGCCCTGACTTGGGGCTTGATTTCACAACCCTGAGATCATGACCTGAGCCAAAATCAAAGAGTTAACTAATTGAGGGCCACCTGGGTGGCTCAGCAGTTGAGCATCTGCCTTTGGCTCAGGTCAGGATCCCCGGGTCCCGGGATCCAGTCCCACATCAGGCTTCCCCACAGGGAGCCTGCTTTTCCCTCTGCCTAGGTCTCTGCCTCTCACTATGTGTCTCTTGTGAATAAATAAAATCTTCAAAAAAGAATTAAAAAAAGAGTTAACTGATTGAGCCACCCAGGTGCCCCTGGCATTTTCTTATGAAACTAAATGTTTTATCTATCCATGCTATTATTTAGCAGTTCCACTCCTAAGTATATACCTCCCAAAATAAAAAAGGCTTGCACAAGAATGTTCAAGGCAGGGTTTTTTGGAAAGATTTTATTTATTTATTTATGAGAGAGAGGGAGAGAGAGGGAGAGAGGCAGAGACACAGGGAGAAGAAGCAGGCTCCATGCAGGGAGCCCGATGTGGGAGATGTGGGACTCCATTCCGGGTCTCCAGGATCATGCCCTGAGTAGAAAGTGGTGCTAAACCGCTGAGCCACCTGGGGCTGCCCTAGAATAAATGGTTTTCTTTTGCTTTTTTAAAGATTTTATTTATTTATTTATGAGAGAGAAAGAGAGGAGAGAGAGGGAGAGAGAGAGAGAAGCAGGTTCCATGCAGGGAGCCTGACCTGGGACTCAATCCCCGGTCTCCAGGATTAGGCACTGGGCTGAAGGTGGCGCTAAACTGCTGCGCCACCAGGGCTGCCCATAAGGCAGTTTTAAAGAAAATGTGTAACTTTTAACTTTTTAAAGAGTTTATTTTTTTTAAAGAGTTTATTTTTAAGCAACCTCTACACTCAATGCAGTGCTCAAACTTACCTGCTCTACCTAATGAGCCAGCCAGGCTGCCCTGAAAATATGTAACTTTTAGGCATACAACACATTACTATTTGCTAATAAAATGAAACACATTACTGATACAAGCCACAATGTGGATGAATCTCAAAAATATGCCGCATAAAAGAAATTTTACACAAAAAAATGCATACTGCATGATTCTACATTATATGAAATTCTACTGCAAGCAAAACTAAACTACGATAGAAGAAATTGATTGCACTGGGGGTATGAGAACAGAGACTGACTGGGAAGGGCTTGAGGTTTTGGTAATGTTCCATATTTCATATCTCAACACGGGTTTGGGTTATACAAATGTGTAAATTTTTCAAAACTGGCAAATGTACATTGTATTTCATTGCATGAGATAGTCACCTCAAGAAGTAAAATTAAAAACCTTGGGTGGAAACAAAAGAAAGCTTAATGACTCAGTGGTGCCACTGGAATGAATGAGGTATCTTGGCAGAAGAGAGTTATCCCAGCTCAGAAATCAAACAGATTTGAATTCTTTCCGATGAATCCTTCACTTTGAATTCGTTCTTACTGAAACTTAAATATCCAGATAATATCCTTCATAGTACCCAAAAACATACCGTTTGCATAGTATCCTTCAGGATCCAAATCCACACTAACTGAATTCAAAAACCAAAGAAAACTGGATAATGTTGGGGATCCCTGGGTGGCTCCACGGTTTAGTGCCTGCCTTCAGCCTGGGGCGTGATCCTGGAGAACAGGGATCGAGTCTGGCATCAGGCTCTCTGCATGGAGCCTGTTTCTCCCTCTGCCTGTGTCTCTGCCTCTCTGTGTCTCTCAAGAATAAATAAACAAAATCTTTTTTTTTTTTAAAAGAAAATTGGATAATGAGAGATACTTCTATGAAGTAGGTAAAAACTGTGAAAACCTGGCAATTTTATGAGATTATTAAGAAAGATGTCAAAGTAAACTCCCAGGTTTTTGGTTAGAGTGACAGTAAGGATGATAGTGCCATCAACCACTGTACAGAAATAAGTCAACCAAAAATGCAAAGCAGTTAGACAAATACTCATTTTCTTGGAACAAAACATATTCACCAGTAAGAAAAAATTTTATTTCTACAGTCTAAACAAAGAATAGGGTTCAGTACAACCTTTAAAATTTTCAGGAAAATTGTGTCACAACATGCAGTATCTTTAAATGAGATAAACGGATTCCAAAGAGTGTGACACAAAACTGTAAGTAGATTCAAATAGGTAGGGATTGAGAAATTGTGAAAATATACTTTAAATTCTGGGGTGTTTTTCTCCAAAGTTACGGTTCGACTAAAAATTAACCTTAAATGACTTCCTTAAGAACTCCGAATACATACTGAGGGTTTTATACGTTATTTCAATCACACTAGAAATTGTCTATTTGTCTGTCTTCGCAAAATAGTTCAAAGAACACCTTATTTTTTTTAAAAAATTATTTATTTATTTATTTATGATAGTCATAGAGAGAGAGAGAGAGAGAGGCAGAGACACAGGCGGAGGGAGAAGCAGGCTCCATGCACCGGGAGCCCGACGTGGGACTCGATCCCGGGTCTCCAGGATCGCGCCCTGGGCCAAAGGCAGGCGCCAAACCGCTGCGCCACCCAGGGATCCCTAAAGAACACCTTAAAAAAACAAAATCCACTGCCTGTGCCTAGTGTAATAGGTGCCCAGTAATTGATTGATCGCAATAGACTAATCTTGATTCAGACAAAAAACTAGCTACATTTATAACTAATTTAATCAGAAATCTCCTCTATGTTCCAGGCTCCCCTGCCTCAAGAAAAAACACCAAAAGCTTATCTGCAGATAGTTTAGAATGAATTACTCAGATCATAAACCAATAGGCTCAACTAACCAATGAAGTTTAAACACAAGTAAGAGAATAGTGATCATCTGCCAATCAGCCACAAATACATAAAGTGACTCTGCCTGACGTTGGGAGATTCTTCCTGAATTAAAGTCCTATTTCGTTTTCTTTTCTTTTTTTATTTTAAAGATTTTATTTATTTATTCATGAGAGACACAGGGAGAGAGAAAGGCATAGACACAGGCAGAGGGAGAAGCAGGCTCCATGCCGGGAGCCCGACGTGGGACTCGATCCCGGGTCTCCAGGATCACGCCCTGGGCCGAATGCGGCGCTAAACCGCTGAGCCACCCAGGGATCCCTAAAGTCCTATTTTGAAGGGAAATGGGAGTTGGGTAATCTTAACTGTAAGGAGAGAAGAAAAAGAAAAGAAAAGAAAAGAAAAGAAAAGAAAAGAAAAGAAAAGAAAAGAAAAGAAAAGAAAAGAAAAGAAAAGAAAAGAAAAGAAAAGAAAAGGAAAGAAAAGAAAACCCAAAAAACCCTAATTAAATCAGAAGTCCAATCCAGATCTAAAACATTTCGGAAATGGGTTTCATCATTTCCAGATGAACCCCTGCAGCTTCTAAGTACATTCTAAAAGCTGGTTAACGGGACGTCTGGGTGGCTCTGCGGCTGGGCACCTGCCTTTGGCTCAGGTCGTGATCCCGGGACCCAGGATCGAGTCCCATGTCGGGCTCCCTGCATGGAGCCTGCCTCTCCCTCTGCCTCTCTCCGTGTGTCTCTAATGAATAAATAAATAAATCTTTAAAAAAATAATAAAAGCTCGTTAACTTAATGCAACGCGTACAATTTTTCTTAGGTCTCCCACGTTCTCCGGGAGCGTATGATTAGTCGTCTTTGCTGGTCCTGAGGGCTGAGACCGGCCAGAAAAATCATCTAGACTAGAGTACGAGTTCTAATGAAACGAACGTCTTCTACCAACCGCATATAGAAGCCTCTAAGCCTGGCGCCGCCGCCTTGCAGGCCTCTAAGACGTTAGGGGGGAAGAAATGGCCAGGCCTTCACGTCCACTAGCCTGAAGACACGCGGGGGCCGCGCGCCAACGAGTCTGAAGCCCCGGCTGCAGCGCCCGCGGCGGCGCCGCCAAGCTGGGGCCGGAGCGGCGGGAGCGGCGGGCGCCCGAGGCCGTTAGCAGGCCGCGCGCGCACGCGGCTTTCGCGCCTCCCGCAAAGGGGCAGCGCGGCCTCCCGCTCGCCGCCCAAATCGTCACAGCCCCCACCCCGCCGGGCTACCCCCTCACCTCACGAGCTTCATCCTAGCGGCGCCGTCGCTCTTTCAGCCCGTTAATGTACAGAACTGGACTACCCAGGCCCGAAAAACTAGGAGTATGAATGGCCGGAAACGCCTACTCCTCGGGCTCGGACGTAAAGGGCGCGAGGAACGCTGAGAACGCGAGGCGGAAGCGCCGAGGCCCCCGGAGCCGCACTCCCTTCCGGCCGCGCCCAACCTCACGGCGGCCCCTGGCGGCTGGAGGTGTGCCTTGCGCCTGCTCCGGGAGGCGTTGAGAGCCGGTCCCGGAGGAAAATTCCAATAAGGGCGGGGATTTGAGGAGCTCAGATCCAATTAGTGGGCCGGGCCGCGGGCCGCGGGCTCAGAGTACTGTGTTAGGGAGCAGTAAATATACTCGAGAAGGAAATGTAGTTCTGACAAAACCCCAAAAAATTATGCAAATTCAGCTCCAACACCGGGAATGTACCTGAAGAAAATCACACAGTTTAGCTTATTATTTTTACTTTAAATTCTAGTCACAGGGGCACCTGGGTGGCTCAGTGGTTGAGTGTCGGCCTTTGGCTCAGGTCGTGATCCCAGGGTCCTGGGATTGAGTCTTGCATGAGGCTCCCCTGCAGGGAGCCTGCTTCTCCCTCTGCCTGTGTCCCTGCCTCTCTCTGTGTATCTCTCA
Organism: Vulpes lagopus; assembly: GCF_018345385.1. Lineage (NCBI taxonomy): Eukaryota > Metazoa > Chordata > Mammalia > Carnivora > Canidae > Vulpes > Vulpes lagopus. The sequence continues at coordinate 119,652,354 of NC_054824.1, read as the reverse complement.
TGAATAAATAAATAAAATCTTTTTTTTTTTTTAAGATTTTATTTATTTATGAAACACACACACACACACACACACACACACAGAGGCAGAGACTACAGGCAAAGGGAGAAGCAGGCTCCATGCAGGGAGCCCGATGTGGGACTCGATCCCCGGATCTCCAGGATCACACCCTGGGCCGAAGGCAGGCGCTAAACCGCTGAGCTACCCAGGGATTCCCTAAATAAATAAAATCTTAAGAAAAAATTTGGTCACAAACCTCAGAATGGCACCTACATTGTTGAGAGCTCTTGTCTCTAATAAGCTCACAAACTATTTCATACCTTCTCTGTACTATACTCTCCCTCTGAAACCTTTTACAGTGTCTTCCTAAGATCACTCTCTGCTAATATTTCCTCTTTTGAGAAGACCGGAAGCCATCCTTTTTTTTTTTTTTTTTTTACTTTTTTATTTATTTATGATAGTCACACGCAGAGAGAGAGAGAGAGAGGCAGAGACACAGGCAGAGGGAGAAGCAGGCTCCATGCACCGGGAGCCTGACGCAGGATTTGATCCCGGGTCTCCAGGATAGCTCCCTGGGCCAAAGGCAGGCGCTAAACCACTGCGCCACCCAGGGATCCCGGGAAGCCCTCCTTTTAGAACTTTCTTCCAGTTAGAAGGGTAGATGTATCATTGCCCCTTTCCAAGGCAAGTTCCTCTTCATTGTAGTCTGGCTCCGATCTTTCATTTTTCTCAAGAATTTCACTCCTTCTGGGCAGCCCCGGTGGCGCAGCGGTTTAGCACCGCCTGCAGCCCAGGGCGTGATCCTGGAATCCCGGAATCGAGTCCCATGTCGGGCTCTCTGCATGGAACCTGCTTCTCCCTTTGCCTGTGTCTTTGCCTCTCTCTCTCTCAACCTCTGCATCTCTATGAATAAACAAATACATCTAAAAAAAAAAAAAAAAGAATTTCACTCCTTCAGTTATCTCCTAACTTGGATCATTAATTTCTCCCTCTTCACAGGATTTTATAAAATAAGCATACAAATTCATCTTAAAAACAAAACAAAATTCTCCTCTGATGCAGCTGTAGCTACTGCTAGAGTTCTTTCACATAAAGACCTCTTGAGTGATTATTGCAGCAAGGTCCACAACAGCCAAACTATGGAAAGAACCCAGATGTCCATCCACAGATGAATGTGTATGTAAGGAAAAAGTGGTATGTATACATACAATGGAATACTACTCAGCCATATCAAAAAATGAAATCTTTTTTATTTTTTTGCAACAATGTGGATGGATGGAACTAGAGAGTATTATGCTAAGCAAAATTAGTCAAGCAGAGAAGGACAATTATCTCACATGTGAAATTTAATAAACAAAACAGGATCATGGGGAAGAGAGGAAAAAATAAAACAAGATAAAAGCAGAGAGGGAGACAAACAATAAGAGATTCTTAATCATAGGAAACAAACAGGGTGGCTGGAGGGAAGAGAGTGGGCAATGGGGTGATGGATGTTAAGGAGGGCACCTGATGTAATGAGCACTAGGTGTTATATAAGACTTATGAATCATTGACCTCTACCTCTGAAACTAATAATACATTATATGTAAATTAAATTTAAATTAAAAAAATTTAAAAACTTCTTGAATGAATTGTCTGCACTTGTTTTATCACCTCTAATTCACTCTTCAAACTCCATTGAAATATCTTTTGTTTTTAATATTTAAATTCAATTTGCCAATATATGGTATAATACCCAGTGCTCATCTCATCAAGTGTCCTGAAATTGCTTTTCTAAAGGTCATCAAAAACTGCCAAGATAAACCTCTATTTTCATCTTCCTCAACATTTCAGCAGCATTTAACACAAGCACTACCCTTTTGAAACACAAGACACTCCTGACTTTGATGCCAAATTCACCGTTCTACTCCTATGCCAGTAGTTATATTTTCTAGGTCTCAGCTGCCTCATTCTCTATTGAGCCATTACATGCTGGAGTGCTTCAAGTTTACCCTAGGTGTATTCTTCTAGTGGATACTTTCTTCTTTAGCCTAGGTGATTGATTGCCTCTAAAAACACGGCTTTACTTTGTATCTCCAGCCTGGACTTCATCCCTGATTATCAGAACTCTTGGATGTGTAAAGCAACGCTCATCAAACTTCAATGTGCATAGGACACACACCTGAGGAAACGTTAGGATGAAAATTCTGATTCAGTTGGTGTGGGGGCTGAAATTCTCTATTTCTAAAAGTCTTTAGTGGATGAAGATGCCCCAAGTCTATGGACCATAATTTGAGTAGTAGGATTGTAATGTTCATTTGTGTGCTATCTTCTCAATATCTATCCATCTCCCTTTCCAACATTTCCTAATAATCTGATGATCCATGTCGTCCCGAGGAAGCTGACTCTATCCTTATGTTCACAGTCTGTTACTTGTCCACAGTGGGATTGGGATATAAACTGATCCAGTCATCCCTTTGCAGGGAATACTCTTTCCTTTAGAATGTGAATGGAGACATAGTAACCCCTGGTGTTTTATTGGGAACTTCCTTAGAACCAAGAGAAGAATCAGTCTTAGGAGAGAGTTAGAAAACAAACAAACAAACAAACAAACAAACAACCCATAATGATATTAATAAACCTGTGTATTAGAAACAATGCCTAAATATGCCTGTTTAAATTAAGATTAAAGGGGCACCTGAGTGGCTCAGTAGCCTAAGCATCCGACTGTCGATTTAGGCTCAGGTCATGATCTTAGGGTTGGGAGATGGAGTCCTGCATTTGGCTCTGTGTTGGTCATGGAGCCTGCTTAAGATACTCTCTCTCGGGCAGCCCAGGTGGCTCACCGGTTTAACACCACCTTCGGCCCATTGACTCCCATGTCCGGCTCCCTGCATGGAGCCTGCTTCTCCCTCTGCCTGTGTCTCTGCCTCTTCTCTGTGTGTGTCTCTCATCAATAAATAAGTAACATCTTAAAAACAAACAAACAAACAAACAAATTCTCTCTCTCCCTCCTTTTTCCTTCCCCCACAGCATGTGCTCTTTTGTGTGCTCTCTCTCTGTCTCTAAAATTTGATTAAAATTAAGGCTGTGGGAGACGGGTAAAAAAACATTAATTAAAAATAAATAAAATGTACAACTCAGTTCCTCAGTTGCAATATTCACATTTAAAAAAAAATAACAATACTCACATTTCTAGTGCTCAAGAGCCCTCTGCAGCTATGGCTACCCTGTGGAACTGTGTAGATACAGAACATCTGCATCATCACAAAAAAATTTTTTTTTTTTCACAAAAAATTTTGATTAGATAGTGCTGCCTTGTTTATTACCATATTTGTTTCCTTCTTTGCATTTAATTGTAATTTACTTATTTATTAACCAATTTGAAAAATGTATTTCTGAACGCAGGGATTTATATCTGTTCTGTTAATTTCTACATTCTCAGCATCTAGAATAGTGAGTTGTATACAATGTGCCTTCAATAAATATTTGTGAAATAACTGATCATCTTCCCCATCAGAATGTATGCTACACGAGGAAGGAGACCCCGTGTGTATTGTCCACTATAGTATCCCTAGTACTAAGCTCAGGGTACTCCTCTCTGTTATCCTTAAGGCCTTTACTACTTTGGCTCTGCCAACTTTTTAATCCCTTTTCCCCTCAATAATATTGGAATAGTTGAGTTCCTACAACTGGTCAAGCTCACTCTCCTCTCTGGACTTTAGTAATTCAGTTCTTTAATCTGGCTAATACTCATTCCCTGTCAAGTATGTGGGGCCAGAATTATTACTTATGTGTGTCAATAGTTACTGTCCTAGAATATGGCAAATTGAAATGTCAGTATCAGTTGATCTATACCAAACTGCTATACCTTTTGTTTTTATTTTCTAGATTGAAGTGTCTTAGAATTTTAACTCTCTCATAGTAACTCTCTCAAACGTTTATTTCAAATGTTGAAATAAAGTCAACAAGAGTGGACTAACAAAAAAAGCCTTTATTTGCTGCTAGCAGAAGAATCAGTCTAAAAGTGAGAGTATTCTATTGTCTGAAAGTTAGAGGTTTTATAGATAATAGGCATTTAAGATTGGTCACAATAAAGAAAAGGAACAAGGAAATTAAAATGTGACGTGGGGCAATGCAACCACTTCATGATTAGCTATTAGAAGTAGATATTCTCATAACAAGCAAAGGCAGAAAAGTACATTCTGCAGTTTGGAATTAGAAAGGAAAACAATTTGGGACGCCTAGGTGGCTCAGTGGTTGAGTGTCTGCCTTTAGCTCAGGGCCTAATCCCGGAGTGCCAGGATGGAGTCCTGTATTGGGCTTCCTGCATGGAGCCTGCTTCTCCCTCTGCCTGTGCCTCTGCCTCTCTCTCTCATAAATAAATAAATGAATCTTAAAAAAAAAAAATCTTAAAAAAATAAAGGAAAACAATTTAAACAAGTTTAAATTACATTCACAGCTTTGAATTTATCAAGAGAAGTTAGAAGTAAGGGCTTGTAGTTCTTGTAAGGATTGAGAAAAAGATCTTTACAATTTACAAAACCATAATGTTGAGCACCAAGTTGCATTACCACATGTTGGCCAAAACATGTGTTTTCAGCATGTGTACCTGGCAAAATGTGAACTACTGGAGCTTTCCCCCAGAACTTTCTCAGGAGCTCTCAGGAATGGAAGTCCTTCTTTTTACTGGGATCAGTTTGCTTTGAGCTTGTATAATCTTTGAAAGCTCAGTCAAGCAAGATAATTTATTCAGTTGATTATGATTTCTTTTAGTAGATAACCAAATCAAATGAACCAAATTCCCAAGTTCATAGACAGACTGCGCTAAATGAAAACTATAGATAGAAAACAAGACAAATTTTGTCAAAAATGACATTACAAGTGCCCCTGGGTGGCTCAGTCAGTTGGACGTCTGACTCTTGATTTTGGCTGAGGTCATGATCTCATGGGTCATGGGATCCAGCCCTGCAAGAGCCCACTTCTGTGCTCAGCAGGGAGTCTACTTTTCCCTTCCTCTCTCTTTGCCCTTCCTTTCTCTCTAAAATCAATCAATCAATCTTTCAAAAAAAAATGACATTACAGAATAATGAAGATTTAATCAAACTACAAATTGAGGGATGCCTGGGTGGCTCAGTTGGTTCGTTAAGTTCCCGTCATTGTCTCCAGTCGTGATCTGGGGGTCCTGGGATCAAGCCCTGCATCAGGCTACCTGCTCAGTGGGGAGTCTGCTTCTCTTTCTGCCCTCCCACCCACTTGTGTGCTCTCAAGTAAAATTTTAAAACAACTACAAATTGAGACCTCTGACATTAATGAATCAGAATTGAGATATCTTTTATTTTTTATTTTTTTAACTGAGATACCTTTTAAAATGATAAATAATTCTCAAGAAAGTTTGTTTTTCCCATAAAAGCAAACTATTTTTTAGACATTTTTATTGAGACATAATGGACATAAAAAACTGCATAACTTTAAGGTACACAATGAGTTGATTAGATATATTTATAGATCACAATTATTACCATCTTAGCTGACACCTCTAGCATGTCAAATAATTATCATTTCCTTTTTGTGGTGAGAGCAATTAAGATCTAGTCTCTTAGCAATTTTGATACTTATAATGTGGTATTATAAAAGCAAAGTATTTTATACTTCCACAGCATGTGTAGAAGCTGACTATATTTGGTTTTAGAAAAGCAAATCTTGAATAAATTGCAGACATGAATTATATAAAAAAATATATAAATGACTTATATATCAAAAATTGGTACATATGTGTTTGCTTGACATGGCATTTATAAGGATTCCTATATTTCCGATTGTGACCAATTCAACAAGTAGAGTGGACTAGATTCCTCAGAAGCAGAGGCCTATTTTGTGGGAATGGAAACTTGTAAATATGGTCTGTGTGTGTGCACAGAATTTGAGTTACTAAAAATAAAGTGGTTTACCCACGAAAGGAAATCCCACCACTTGTCTGACAACCTAAAAGTGAAGACGAATCAAGGTGAGACAGTCGGGTACATAAACCACTTTAATCAGGTTGGCAGTCTACTCCTTAGTTGTTTCTCTCTCTCTTTAAAGATTTTATTTATTTATTCATGATAGTCACAGAGAGAGAGAGAGAGAGGGGCAGAGACACAGGCAGAGGGAGAAGCAGGCTCCATGCACCGGGAGCCCGACGCGGGATTCGATCCCGGGTCTCCAGGATCGCGCCCTGGGCCAAAGGCAGGCGCCAAACCGCGGCGCCACCCAGGGATCCCTAGTTGTTTCTCCCTACCCTCATTAGAGTCATCTGGAATATGCCATTAAAGTGTATATTATCAGGAACAGGGGGTGGGGGTAAGGGCCATAGGCAGGTTTTTGCCAAGTAACACAGCGTATGGTGATGTGGGCAAATGGCCTCACCCATCAATACCTCTGGTTTTGGTTTCTAAAATACAGACTCCAGACGAAACGGTCAAACAGCTCAAAAAAGTTTTGTGGGAGATGTGTTGTCAGAAAACCAGGCTTGACGTCAGGCTTGATAAGCTGAGAGCACCCTTCGGTTGTACTTAGCTTCTCAAAAGCAAGTCAGGAAGGGGGAGAGCCCGCGTATGATCATCTCTCTTCAAATTCTCAAAAGCACGAGTACGGGTTTTACCTAATCTCACAGCTCTGCAAATAAAAATGGCACAGTAAGCGTGTTCAAGAGTGTGGGAACCACGAATCCTAGTGACAGAAACCTGTGTTCTATCTTCAGAGGCTTCAAAGAACCAAAGCTTTGTCTGAACACCCGCCATGACTAAGTCGCGTGGAACATCCTACAATTTCTCGACTCCCGCGCTCCCGCACACAAGGAGGAAAGCAGAGAGCAGGGCCCGCAACGCACACAGGGACCAGCGGCGACGCATTTCCAAGACTAACCACCAGGGCCGGGAGCGTGGGTGGCTTTACTAAGAGACGTCCGAGCAAGGGCCAGCGGCTGCCGCCGGGGGGCGCCGCCGCTCCCCTGCGAGGCTCCCACCCGCGGGGCGCGCACGCGAGGCCTCCCACTGCGCCTGCGCTGAGGGTGTACGCCGGCTTGCCTTTCCCCGACGCCCGGCAGTCCCCGCCTGGGTGAAAAACTGCGTGACACGCAGCGAGCGTGGCGGCCATCTTCCTCTTCTGGGCACGTCAGCTGAGCCTGTGACCGCTGAAGAGGAGCGCTGCGCAAGCGCGACCAAGACGGCCACAGGTAACTCCCATCTGACGGGCGAGGCGTCGCCGTCGTCGCCGGAAGTTTGGCGTATTTGCACCGCGGGAGAGGCGGCGGTCGCGGCAGAAGCAGCTGTCTCCTGATACCCGGATGTGAGGCGGTCGGCTGGCTCGCGTTGGACCCTCGGCCGGGGTGAGGAAGGTAAGGCTGTCTTCCCAACCGCCCCCCCGCCCAGTGTCGCGCCGCCTGCGTCCTCACTCGGGAGAGCTGGATGACTCCCTCCCCCCCTTCCTGTCCCACCTCCTGTGTCGTTTTGCATCGTGCGCTTCTTCCTACTCCTCTGGTCCGGGCTCCTGGAGCTCCTGGGAGGGAGTGGGCGGCTCAAAGACCCTGTCGCTGGAGGTGGGCAATCATCCTGGCGTCTCGGCTGCCGGTCGCCTCATCACCTGCCGCTGCTGGGTAGGTAGGCAGAGGTACTGAGGGGCCATGACGGAGGACCGCGGGTCAGGCCAGGGCTCCCAAGGCGGCCGACGGGGCATCCGGAACCCCGAGGTGAGGCGTGCAGCCATTGCAGCTGCTGGGGCGGTGTCGGCGCTGGCCGGCAGGTAGCCCCGGGCCTTGTCCCCGCCCTCGGCGGCGTTCCCTCCCCGCGCTTTCCGCGAGCCAGCCCCGCCAGCCGTCGCAGAGTTGCGGTCCCTGCGGCTTGCTCCTCCGCCTTCGCCGCCGGCCGCTGACCCGGCCTGAACCTTGAGGCCTCTGCAGTCTGCGGGGTGCTATGTGGGGCTCTTGGAGGGGAGCAGTGGCCCGGGTCCAAGGTCAACGAGTAATTCAGGTTGGACTTGAAGGTCGGGGCACAGGTAGGGCTGATCTGGAGTAGAAATGGGTGCATTGAAGGCCATAGTGAAGTTTATAGGGATAGATGCGGGCAGAAGGGATTGGGTCCTTTATTTTGGTCACTGTTCGTTCATAAGATTATTTACAAGGTGAGGGGGGGCTTTTTTTTTTTTTTAATTCAGGCGGAATGGGATAGCGAGTCCAGAAATTAGAGAAGTCTTCCCATCCCCCACCTCTCATCTCCCCATCCCCCCCACCTCTAAATTTGAGTTCCTGGAAACCCTGGCGCAGGTACTGTATTTTCCGGGGGCGGGCAGGGCGCAGAAGGAGTTAAATCGTTGTGCTTTGAGGAGTACTGTGAACCTTTTTAGGTAGTTGAAATGGGATTCTTTGAGCAGGAAGTAATTGCAGCACCCAGTATTTAACTAGTATTATCACATAATGTTTCAGAGAATAATGAACTTTCGCAAAAACCAATGAAAGAGGGCCACTTAGTGGAATAGTAAGATGTGAGTGGGTTTTGCTTTTCCTCCTTTAATTTTAAAAAGCTAAGTAACACGGATTTCAGTTTAAAACCTAGTTGCAGTGAACTCTGGTACTTTCAGTCTCTCTTTTTGTTGGGTCCTTAGTTTCTGCTTTTCATAAGGCATCTACGACAATGGAACGATTTTTAATTTGAACAACTTAAAACTTCTCGTTATGGAATTAGATATGCGAATAGGATGAAAAGTGCTTAAAAACCGCTTAATTTGGAAGCTGCAGATTCAGGCCTAGAGCATGTAAGGAAATCAGAAAACTTTCTCCTTTTTAGGCAGAATGCAGTATAGATTATATATATATATATATAATTTTGGTTAGATGTGTGACTTCGGAAGTACCCTTCTTAGAACAAAACTTGCCTTGGCTTATAAGCTTCTGTCCACCGTAATCATCCTGGCTTAGGAAGATTTGCTATCCTGTCTCATTGGTCCATATTACAATTCTGTAATGAACAATGATTTTTTTTAACATCAGACTCATTTATACAAAGTTTTGTGCTACGCATTTAAATCAATAAATTATGCTTCCAAAAGGAAGGAAAAAGAGCCCTAATTAATAAATAACATTACCCCCCATTGCTGGATGCCTTTTATAGCTTGGTAATTTATTACAGCATGGGCTGATTATATTTATTGTAATAATGATGGTAACTAGCATTGCACGGTTGAAAATAATTTTTTTTAAGATTTTTTAAATTTATTTATTCATGAGAGACACAGAGAGAGGGGCTGAGACATAACGCAGAGGGAGAAGCAGGCTCCCTGCTCCATCCCTGGACCTGGGGATTAGGCCCTGAGCCACTCAGGCATCCTAATGATTTTTTTTTTAAGATTATTTATTTATTTATTCATGAGAGACAGAGAGAGAGAGAGAGGGAGAGAGAGAGAGAGAGAGAGAGAGGGAGGGACAGAGACACAGACAGAGGGAGAAGCAGACTCCACGCAGGGAGTCTGATATGGGACTCCATCCCAGGTCTTCAGGATCAGGCCCTGGACTGAAGGCAGCGCTAAGTCGCTGAGCCACCTGGGCTGCCCTTTGTTGTTTTTATTTTATTTTATTTTTTTAAGTTTTTTTTTATTTTATTTTATTTTATTTATGATAGTCATACAGAGAGAAAGAGAGAGAGGCAGAGACACAGGCAGAGGGAGAAGCAGGCTCCATGCACCGGGAGCCTGATGTGGGATTCGATCCCAGGTCTCCAGGATCGCGCCCTGGGCCAAAGGCAGGCGCCAAACCGCTGCGCCACCCAGGGATCCCCCTTTGTTGTTTTTAATAGTTAAAATATTTTTTCATGATTTTGGGGGGGCAGATTTAGGTTCCATGTAGAGTTCTTTGATTAACCTTTATTGAAGGTGATCAGAAGTTTTTTAAGATGGGAGTTTGAAATCAGCTCTAGTAAAATTGTTATTGTAGGTAATTCATTTAAGGACTGTGTTACCCTTCAGCAGCCCAGATTTTTCTGTGCATCTTTTTCTTGATGTAGTGAAAGTTCTTTGTCTCTATTTCTGTATAAGTTCTATGTTATAGCTGTATCATACTACTGTAGTACCTTTTGGCAGATGGATAATTCTGCTAGCTTGACCATCCTTTTTTTTTTGAGGGAGCTGTATGTTATGCTTAATTGCATTATGGTACATCTGAAGAAAGCAGTATTTATGTCTTCTGCTTTCTTCAGCTTACTTCAAAAACATTTATGGCTGCAAATGTGAGATTCGGAGAGAGGAAATAAAGTGGAGTATTAAATATTATTTTAAAGAAGTGGCTCTCAGACTTTTTGGCTTAGGATCTCTTTACACTCTTAAATTATCTAGGATTCCAAGTAGCTTTTGTTTATATGGCTTACGTCTATTGGTAATTCTTGCAATCTAAGTTATTTTAAATATTTAATTCATTTAACCACAGCTAATAACCTAATTACAGGTTAGTATAAATAACATTTTTTTATGAAAAACAATTATTTTCCAAAACAAAAATTTAGCGAAAGAATGGCAACTGTTTTACATTTCTGTAAAACAAAACGCAGAGGGACTGAGACATCTCTTTACCATTGGCCTAATGGAAAATGGCTAGATTTTTCTATCAATTTTTGCACTCAGTCTTATGTTATTCTGGTTGAAGTGTATGAAGAAAATTCAGCTTCACACCAAATATGTTGGGAAGAGTACATTAATTATTTTTTCAGATAATTGTGATATTTTTCTTTGATTCTACAACAAAACTCAACAAGTGGTAATTTCTTAAAGGTTAATTGCAACGTGGAATCTGAAATCAGCTCTATATACTTTTTATACAATGTTGTGTTTAAAAATCATTGGTCTGTTTTGCACTTTAATCTTTTACTCAGTGATTTTGTTTATTTTATTTTATTTTATTTTATTTATTTATTTATTTATTTATTTATTTATTTATTTATTTATTTATTTATGATAGTCACAGAGAGAGAGAGAGAGAGGTAGAGGCAGGGGGAGAAGCAGGCTCCATGCACCAGGAGCCCGACGTGGGATTCGATCCCGAGTCTCCAGGATCGCGCCCTGGGCCAAAGGCAGGTGCCAAACCGCTGCGCCACCCAGGGATCCCCTACTCAGTGATTTTGATTTAATGTACCCCCTCAGAGGATCTCTGGAATCCCCATGGTCCCCATATCACGCCTTGAGAACTATTGCTTTAATGTAAATAATTCAGTAGTTTAGAGTGAATGTAGTTACTGAAGCTGAAAGGGGTAATGATAGTATAGAAGTGAAGTTGTCAAATAGTTAAGGGAAACCAGGGGTAACTAAGGTAAATATTTTCTTTTTTATGCTTTCTATAAGAAATACTATTGTATCAGTAATATTAATGTTTATAACTAATTTTTAGTGTATTTATTAACAAGTGCTTATGATGTGCCAGGAGCTCTTTTAAAGAGTTTATATTAGGGAATATTTCTTTTGTATCGTCTTTGGTGATGGTTAAGAGAAAGGCAAATATAACTTAGCTTCTTTTTCTACAGATAGTACAGTCTTCCTGATGTATTATTTATAATGCAGATACAGTTCCATTTTATTTTATTTTGTTTTATGTTTAAGTAAGCTCTAGGTCCCAGCATGGGGCTTGGAGTTCAAGAGTGGCATGCTCTCCTGACTCTCCTAGCCAACCAGGTGCTATCTATCTATTCGTTAATTTTATTTTTTTACTTTTTAATCTTTTATTTATTTATTTTTAAAAATACTTTATTTATTTATTCATGAGAGACACAGAGAGAAGGCAGAGACATAGGCAGAGGGAGAAGCAGGCTCCTCACAGGGAGCCCAATGTGGGACTTGATCCCAGGACCCCAGGATCACGCCCTGAGCCAAAGGCAGACACTCCTCTGAGCCACCGGTGTCCCCACTGTCTAACTTTAAAGATTTTATTTCTTTGAGAAAGAGAGAGAGTGCGGGCGGGGAGCAGAGGGAGAGGGCGGAAGCCGACTCCCTGCTGAGCAGGAAGCTCAATGCCTGCTCCATGAAGGGCTTGATCTCAGGACCCTGATACAGCGACCTGAGCTGAAGGCAGACACTTAAGGGATTGAGCCACCTAGGTACCCCTCCAGTCTCTCATTTCAATATTTTTATCACCCCAAGAAGTCCCACGCCTATACTAGTGTGTCATTCATTTCCATTCCTTCCTAGCCCTTTACTACCAGCAAGTCATTTGTTTTTATAGATTTGTCTGTTCTGGACATTTCATATAAATTGAATCATATAACATGTGATCTGGACATTTTATGTAAATTGGATCATACAACATAATCTTTTGTGACTAGCTTCTTTTACTTAGCATAATGTTCTGTGTAGCTTGTATGAGTACTTCATTCCAGTTTTTGGCTAAATACAATCTGTTATATGTGTATACCACATTCTGTTTATTCGTTTATCAGTTGATGGACATTTAGATTGTGTCCACTTTTTGACTGTTACGAATAATGCTGCTTTGAACATTTGTGTACAAGTTATTTTGTAGATGTAATCAGATTCACTTTCAAGCTTTCCCAACATTTTACATAAACAATATTTATTTTTTATCTCACGGGTGATAAGTATGTTCATTTTTGATGTGAAAGATACAAACGTTACCTAAACCCTTAAGTAAAATGTGAAAGTATTCTTTGTGTACTCTTTCATCTCCATCTTTAACACTGTTAATGTTTTAATGTATATGCTTTCAGTGTGTTTTCTCTGTGTTAGCACAATTGTATATGACACATTCATTTATTTCTTTCTTGGAAAATTATATTTATGCAGTTTGTACTTTTTATTTCTAATTATTTTTTAAAAAAGATTTTATTTATTAGAGAGAGAGAGAGAGGGAGAGAGCATGATCAGGGTAGGGGAGAGGAGCAGAGGGTGAGGGAGAAGCAGACTTCTTGCTAAGCGGGGAGTCCAACAAGAGGCTTGATTGATCCCAGGACCCTGAGATCATGACGTGAGCTGAAGGCAGACGCTTAACTGACTGAGTCACCTAGATGATCATAGATCTGTGTTGGCATTTTATTTTTCTTTTTTTGGGCATTTGGGCTGTTTTGGATATTTTTGTGATGTAAATGCTTCTGTTTCATCATTGTTGTCATTATATAAATTGTCCCCCCCTTTTTTTTTTTGGCTTTGTTTTCCTGATGTGGGTGGATGGTGGTATAATAAATTGTGGAGGATGAGCATAGTAGAATGACGGTTGAATTTAAGATACCTTTAAGAAATCAGGATGGAGATGTCTAGTAGGCTGTTGGGTATCCCAAGTAGCACTAGGGATAGAGATTTTCTTGGGGATCTGATTGTGTCTTAACAGTTTATAGGCAATAATTGGAGAAATTGATGTTTTTGGATAAATTATCTAGTGAGTGTCTTTTGTAATGAGAGGACAAAACCTTGGAATGCTAATTTATAAGAGTCTGGTAGAAGAAGAGAATTTTAAAAATTAAGGAAGTTGTCCATATCTGGCTTTTGTTTTTGTAAGCTCTATGCCCAGCATAGGGCTTGAACTCACGACCCCTAGATCATGAGTCGAACCCGAAATCAAGAGTTGGATGCTCTACTGACTGAGCCAGATGGGGCCCCCTTCTCCTTTTTTAAAGTAAACTCTAGGGATGCTTGGGTGGCTCAGAGGTTGAGCATCTGCCTTTGGCTCAGAGTGATCCCGCAGGGAGCCTGCTTCTCCCTCTGCCTCTGCCTCCGCCTCTCTGGGTCTCTCATGAATGAATAAATAAAAACTTTAAAAAAACAAACAAAAAAAAAACGGGGTACCTGGGTGGCTCAGGTGGTTAAGTGTCTGCCTTCAGATTAGCTCATGATCTCAGGGTCCTGGGAATCAAGCCCTATATCAGGCTTCCGGCTCAGCAGGGAGCCTGCTTCTCCCTCTCCCTCTGCCTGTCACTCCCCCTACTTATGCACTTTCATTTTCTGTCAGACAAATAAATAAAATCTTAAAAAAAAAAAACTATTGTAGAATCCAACTCAGTATACCTTTCAATCCCACCCTCAGTTCTAAAAATCAAATATTTTTCAGACAGTAACAAATGTCCCCTGAGAGGCAAAATCACCCTTGTTTGAGCATTTGGCTTACCTTCTTTTCAATTCCTCTAGCAGTAGTGTCTGTTAGGTAAGCAAAATGCTGGAGCTGCACAAGTCTCAGCAACCTTCTGTGTTCCTGCACTATATTCAAGTTTCTGTAAGGCTTAGTGTTTGGTGATTCCTGTTCTTTCTTTCCACAAACTTTGGCTCTATAAATGGAGTCTTTGCTTTCTTATTTCTCTGTGTATCCTGCCAATTCATTCACCCACTATTTAAGGTAATCCAAGTATTTCTCATGTTCTAAAACCTCCTAAAAACACTTAGAGATTAAAAAACATTTTACGTAACAAAGTTTAAGCTAATTACTGCTAACCAAAAATGTAAAATGTCACAACTGAAGCAAAGATAGACCATTAATAGAGAATGCTACAGAAAATATACACAGTAACACAAGGTACTGCCCCTAACAAGTTTTTCCAAACATTCAAAGCCTTAATTTCTTTTATACAAATGGCTCCAAACTATGTAGGTAACATTCTCATCAGCTTATTTTAAGTGGCATATATGGTTGGGGATAAAAAAAATTTTTGTAAGAACAAAACTAAAAAAAGGACTATAAGCCCCAACCAATAATTTTAGCAACAGGATACCCACTATCATCAATATTTATCCTAAGAAGAGAAGCAGAAATACCACTGTAAAAATTATATTGAGAATCAATCAACTTGATAGAAAAAACAAACTGTAAAACTGCTGTAATTTTCTCAAATTGGTAATAGTGATTCAGTAAAATTCAGCATTACTTAAAACTCTAAAAAACCTAGATATGGGGGCCCGGGCTGGCTCAGTTGGTAGAGCATATGTGACTCTTGATCTGAGGTCATAAGTTTGAGCTCCATGTTGGGATTAGTTTTTTTTTTTTTTCTAAGAGTTTATTTTATTTATTTTTTAAAATATTTTATTTATTTATTCATGAGAGACACAGAGAGGCAGAGACAGAGGCAGAAGGAGAAGCAGGCTTCATGCAGGGAGCCCAATATGGGACTTGACCCCAGGATCATGCCCTGAGCTGAAGGCAGACACTCAACTGCTGAGCCACCCAGGCACCCCAAGATTTTATTTATTAATTCATGAGAGACACACACAGAGAGGCAGAGACATAGGCAGAGGGAGAAGCAGGCTCCTCTCAGTGAGCCTAATGTAGGACTCGATCCCTGGACCCCAGGATCACAACCTGAGCAAAGGCAGACGCTCAACCGCTGAGCCACCCAGGTGTCCCGTTCTTGCCATTTTTATTCAGCATTGTACTGGAGGGTCTAGCCAGGGAAATTAAGCAAGAAAAAGATATATAGGCATCCAAATTGGGTGATGGGCATTCAGGAGGGCCTATGATGTGATGAGCAATGGGTGTAGAACACATCTGTAACTAATTGAATTTTTAAAAATCAAATAACAAATAAAAGTGATACAGAACTGTAAAAAAAATAAAGTAAAATAAGGGCATCCAGATTGGAAAGGAGAAATAAGGGTAGCCCCTGTGGCGCAGCGGTTTAGTGCTGCCTGCAGCCCGGGGTGTGATCCTGTAGACCCGGGATCGAGTCCCACGTCGGGCTTCCTGCATGGAGCCTGCTTCTCCCTCTGCCTGTGTCTCTGCCTCTCTCTCTCTCTGTGTGACCATCATAAATAAATAAAAATTAAAAAAAAAAACAAAAGAATTGGAGAAAATATCTCTAAGCCATACACCTGCTCAGAGGGTAATATTTAGATAAAGAATTGTTAGAAACTCAATAATAAAAAGGAAAACAACCCAATTTTAAAAATGAGGAAAGGATTTGAATATATGTTTCTGCAGAGAAGAAATACAAACGGCCAATAAGCTCACAAAATGAAGCTAATTGGGGCATCTGGGTAGCTCAGTTGGTTAAATAAGCATCTGACTTCAGCTCAGGTCATGATCCTGGAGTCCTGGGATCAAGCCCCACATTGGGCTCCCTGTTTCTCATCTGTTCATGCTCTTTCTGCTCTTTCTCAAATAAATAAAACTGGAAAAAAAAAGGTGCTCACTTAATTAGTCATTAGGATAATGCAAATCAAAAGTACAATGAGATAGCACTTTACACCCAAAAGGATGACTAAAGTTTAAAAAGAATAGTAAAAAAATGCTGACAAGGATGTAAAAAAATTGGAACCCTCATACATGGCTGGGGGAAATGTAAAATGATACTTCTGGTTTGGAAAAGTCTTTCTAAAATGGTAGAATTACCATATGGTCCAGCAGTCATACTTCTTGGTATATAGCCAAGAGAAAGTTTTTTAAAAAATGACTTTAATGTTAAAATATATTGAGTGACGTACAATCCAAATAATTTTTTTTCCCTTTCTATTTAAATTTTTTTTATAATCATGGTGCACCTGGGTAGCTCATTAAGCATCTACCTTTGACTCAGGTCGTGATCTCCAGGTCCTAGGATTGAGCCCCATGTTGACTCAGCCAGGAGTCAGCTTCTCTTTCTCCCTCTGCCTATGTCTCTCTCATGAATAAATAAATAAATCCTTTTTTTAAAAAGTTTTTTAAAAAATGACTTTAATGTTAAAATATATTGAGTGACGTACAATCCAAATAATTTTTTTTCCCTTTCTATTTAAATTTTTTTTATAATCATGGTGCACCTGGGTAAGCTCAGTTGGTTAAATAAGCATCTGACTTCAGCTCAGGTCATGATCCTGGAGTCTTGGGATCGAGTCCTGCATCAGGCTCCCTGCATGGAGCCTGCTTCTCCCTCTGCCTCTGCCTCCGCCTCTCTGGGCTCCCCCGGTCATAAAATGTTTTTTAAGGGACGTCTGGGTGGCTCAGTGGTTGAGCGTCTGCCTTCGGCTCAGGGCATGATCCTGGAGTCTTGGGATCGAGTCCTGCATCAGGCTCCCTGCATGGAGCCTGCTTCTCCCTCTGCCTATGTCTCTCTCATGAATAAATAAATAAATCCTTTTTTAAAAAGTTTTTTAAAAAATGACTTTAATGTTAAAATATATTGAGTGACGTACAATCCAAATAATTTTTTTCCCTTTCTATTTAAATTTTTTTTATAATCATGGTGCACCTGGGTAGCTCAGTTAAGCATCTACCTTTGACTCAGGTCGTGATCTCCAGGTCCTAGGATTGAGCCCCATGTTGACTCAGCCAGGGAGTCAGCTTCTCTTTCTCCCTCTGCCACCCTGCTCCCTGCTTGTGCACTCTCTCTTAAGTAAACAAATACAATCTTAAGATGTAAAAAAAAAAAAATCGAAATATTTAAATGATTAAAATTTGAGTACATTTTATTATAAAGCACCATGGGAAATTGTATGTACTCAGTCTTGGGTACTTTCTAATGAGCCTTGTAAGATTTCTTTCTGTAGTAAAATATAAATGTTACCTTAGGTTTTCTGAAGTGGTTATTTAATGTAAAGCTTAATTATTGGTTTTTTGACCCTGATATTTTCTTTAGGATTATATTAATAAGCTAGGTCTGGGGTGTAGGAAGGAGGAGTCTTATCAGTTTGCTAACGGGTGAGAGGGTGCATTTCAGTTCTTGATTGCAAGATTTTATTTAAGGGTTATGAAGAAAAGGGGGTTTATTAAGTTCTGTAATGCTAGGTTAGTGATAGTTCAGCATGAGGGGCAAACTTAAGTTGAAGTAGTTCTTAGCACACTTGAATAGGTGATTGATAATTACTGTAGAGTTGTGTATCAGTTTAACTCTCTTCTAAGGTAGGTCTCTGTTAAATCTATTATTAGAATGTTTAGAAATTGTGAGGAACTGTTAAATCTATTATTAGAATATTTAGAAATTGTGAGGAATAGATATAAAAGAAGATAAATAATCATTTAAAAATTATAGTTCTTAGTGGTGAAGTAATAAAAGATGAGAAATGAGGTTTTTTAAATTATATTTCTGGGGCTTAATGTTTGGTAAGTTTAGGGCTTCTCAGATAATTGTGATATACAGCAAGAGTACAGCTCTTGCTGTATAAGAAACTGCCCTAGAGGGCAGCCCCGGTGGCGCAGTGGTTTGGCGCCACCTGCAGCCTGGGGTGTGATCCTGGGGACCCGGGATCGAGTCCCACATCGGGCTCCCTGCATGGAGCCTTCTTCTCCCTCTGCCTGTGTCTCTGCCTCTTTCTCTCTGTGTCTATGAATAAATAAATAAAATCTTAAAAAAGAAAAAAGAAACTGCCCTAGAACTCAATAAATAGCAGTTATTTATTCTTGATCATGCATTTTCAGAGCAGCAGTGGGTTAGGTGACTTAGGTTAGGCTTGGCTGGGCAGCTCTGGGTGTGGGTAGGCTTTATTTCTCACTGTGGGTTGGGCTTGGCACCTCATTTGCGATTTGGCTCAGTTCTACTGTATGTCTTTATTTTGGGGTCTATGCTGAAGGGCTGCCTTCATCTACCTGAAATTCTTTTCATGGTGAGGGCCGGGGTACAGAGGGCAAGCCCGACTGTACAAAGACCTTTCAAACCTCTGTGTGCATCATTTCTGCTAATATACCATTGTTAGATAGGTAGGGTTATGGGGGCAGGGAGGTATACTCTGCCCACCATGAGGCCAAAGGAAGACCTGTGACCAAACTTAGCACCAGTTGGGAAGGAAAATAGACTCCTTCCATGGAGAGGAGGTTTGTAGGTGATGATTATATTTGAAGAAAATCTTAATTTATTTTATGGTGTAAAAATGAAATATATGATGCTTTGTCATTCATTAGTTGTTTACTTAGTCTAGCTTAATCTTAAGTTCTAATATACGAGTTTGTAGACAATAGTACTTTTATATTTTCATGTGTTTTAATAGATTGTTTTACTTTAGTTAATAGGATTTTTTTTTTTTAAGATTAGTTCCCAAACACAGGAAGTTATTAGAAGCATCATTCATTGGAAACATCATCAGTCAACTTAAAGAAACAGTGATATGTGATTTCTGTCTTAGTCAGGTAAGTGGCTTATACTTTCATAATTTAGTGCCTTCTGAGATGAATTAGTCGGTGTGCCAAATATACTTTATATTTCCAGAGAAATATAACATGTTTTAATTTTTTAAGTTGGTTATATGTCTACATAATAAAACATTTGAGTGGATATATAGTGAAAAGTAAGCTTTTTCACTATCCTGACACTTGGTTTTGTAGTTCTCTTTCCAAGAAATCACCACTATTTCTTATGTATCTTTCCATACCTATTGTGTGTTTACACAATCATTTCCTTTCTCCCACTCTTTTTCTAAGAACTTGCTATTTTTACCCTGTTCTGCACCTTGCTTTTTTTTGGTTTAATAATGTTTCTTGGTTGCAGGTATAGAGCCGAATCAGTTAGTTACAGCACTATTTTTTTTGACAGCTTTATTAAAGTATAATTTATGTACAGTAAGCTTCACTCTTTTAAACTGTACAATTTCAAAAAAAACTGTACAATTTCATGTATTTTGACAGATAAATGCACTCTTGAAACTGCCATTATAGTCAAAACACAGAACATTTCCATTGCTTCCAAAAATCTGTCTCTCTCTCCTCTTTTGACACTAGGGAATGACTTATCTGCTGTCTTACTGTAGTTTACAGTTGACCCTTGAACAATATGGGTTTGAATTGTATGGATCCACTTAGATGCAGATTTTTTTTCAATAAATGTCTTGAAAAATTTTTTTTTGAGATTTGTGGCAATTTGAAAAAAACTTGCAGATAAACCATGTAACTTAGAAATATTGAAAAATTAAAAAGTTAAGTGTTTCATGAATACATAAAATATATGTAGTTATCTCATAAAATATTCACAGATCTGTTAATAAATGTTAAGATTTATTAAAATGTATGCACACACAGACTGTAGGTTGCATCATTTACAGTCAAAAGAAATGTAAATATGCAGTATTAAATCATAACTGCTAAAATTAACTATAGTATGTACTCTTCTACTGTAATAATTTCATAGCCATCTCATGTTGCTGTTGTGGTGAGCTCAAGTGTTTGAGTCTGCTTAAAACCCTGTGATGCTAATCATTTCTGTGTGAGCAATTTGTCTCTCCAGTAAATTGTATCACTGTAAAAAAGTGATCTCTGCAGTTTTTGCATATTTTTCATCGTGTTTAGTGCAATACTGTAAACCTTGAACAATACCATGGGATCCATATGAAGTGCCACTAGTGGTGCTGGAAGTGCTCCCAAGAAGCAGGGAAAAGTCATGACATTACAAGAAAAAGTTGAATTTCTTGATAAAGTACCATAGATTGAAGGCCTGCAGCTACAGTTGCCCTTCAGTTCAAGATAAATGAATCTAGTTTAAGGACCGTTGTAGGAAAAGAGAAGGAAATTCGTGAAGCTGTTGTTATAGTTATGCCCGAAGGCATCAAAACCTTGTACTTTTTGAAATACCTATTTATCTTGTATTGAAAATGCAGCTTTTATGTGAATGCAGGATTGCTGTAAGAAAGGCATACCTATAGACTCATATGATTTGAGAAAAGATAAGGTCGTTATATGACAACTTAAAGCAAAAGGAAGGTGAAGGGTTCTAAAACTGGAGAATTTAGTGCCAGCAAAGGATGGTTTGATAATTTTAGAAAGAGATTTGACTTTTAAAATGTCAGGAAAACAGAGGAAGCAGCTTCTGTTGACCAAGAGGCAGCAGATGAGTTTCCAGATGCCATTAAGGAAATCATTGAGGAGAAAGAATATTTGCCTGAACGGGTT
Source organism: Vulpes lagopus (assembly GCF_018345385.1). Taxonomy (NCBI): domain Eukaryota; kingdom Metazoa; phylum Chordata; class Mammalia; order Carnivora; family Canidae; genus Vulpes; species Vulpes lagopus. The sequence goes on along the minus strand of NC_054824.1, from coordinate 119,631,578 downwards.
TTTTAATGTAGATCCAAGCCTCATTCTGGAGAAAAAAAAATGCCACAAAGGACATTTTAGTAAGGAAGAAAAATAAGCCTTGGGATTTAAGGCAGAGGGGGATAGGCTAATTCTACTGTTTTATGCAAATGCAATTGGATTTATGATGAGGCCTGTCCTTATGTATAAAGCTGCTAATCTCCAAATATTGAAGGGAAAAGAAAAACACCAGCTGCCAGACATTTTTTTTAAACTAATCTCTTCGTCCAAGGTGAGGCTCGAACTCATGACTTGGAGATCAAGAGTCTCATGCTCTACTGACTGAGCCAGCTAGGGGCACCTCAGACTCTTGGTTGTACATCAAAAAGGCCTGGACAATGAGAAACCGTTTTCGGGATTGATTCCATCAATACTTTGTCCCTTAAGTTAGGAAGTACCTTTCCAGTAAGGCACTGTCTTTTAAAGTTCTTTTGGTCTTAGACAATGTCCTTGGGCATCCAGAATCCAATAAGTTCAACACCAAAGGCATCAAAGTGGTCTACTTGCCCCCAAACACAACATCTCTAATTTAGCCTCTAGATTAGGAGGTCTTCAGGACTTTTAAGGCTTATCACACATGGTACTCTGTAGAAAGAATTTTCAGCATTATGGAAAAGAACCCTGATAGACCATCATGAAAGTCTAGAAGGATTGCATCATTGAAGATGCCATCATTGTTTATAGAATAAGCCGTGAAAATCAGGAACCCAAAACAGTAGATTCCTGCAGGAGAAAAATGTATCTAGAAGTTGTGTATGACTTCACAGAATTTACAACAGAGCCAATAAAGGAAATCATGAAGGAAATGGTAGATGTGGCAAAAAGGTGGGGGTGTGTGAAAATTTTTAAGATACAGATCTTGGAGAAATTCAAGAGCTAATAGATGCCACACAAAAGGAATTAACAGAAGATGCCTTAATGCGGGTAAGCACATCTGAACCAGTGCCAGATGATGAAGAAGAAGATGTGGATGAAGCAGTGCCAAGAAAACAGATTGACATTAGACAGTCTGGCAGAAGAATTCTAATTATTCAAGACTGCTTTTGACTTTTTATAGGACATGGACCCTTCTGTGATATGGGGACTGAAGCTAAAGCAAATGGTAGAAGGATTGGTACTGTATAGAAACATTTTTAAAGAGATGAAAAAGCAAAACAGTCAGACATATTACAGTGTATTTCCATAAAGTTACACCAAGTTGGCTTGCCTCTTCTGCCTCCCTTTTCACCTTCACCTTTTCTGCTATCCCTGAGACACCAAGACCAACCCCTCCTCTTCCTCCTCCTCCTCAGCCTACTTATTGTGAAGAGTGAAAACAAGGATGAAGACATTTATGACGATCCACTTCCATTTAATGAATAGTAAATAATCATCATGCCATACAGTTAATAAATTTACCTGTTGTGTGTGTGTCTTCGTGTGAAAATCTAATAACTGTATGGCAAGAACTGTCTGAGACGTTTTTTGTCATCATCATCATTGCTTAAGTATTCATCGTGTAGAAAATCATGACAAGACTTATGTGGAAGTGGATAGCCTATCCTTACATAGGCATAAGGTGAGTGATATTTAATATAAAATTAATAATGTGTTTTCTTACTGTTTTGTAACTTTCAAAGAATTACTGTACAGTATGCTTCTGTCTCTTTGTAATTGGCGTATCTCTATATCTGCCTGTCATCACAGGTAAGTGGTTTTTAGAAAAAATGTGTTTCCAATATATTAATGAGTATGACTGTAATACTGTATGACATATAAGTTATATGATTTATTCATTAGTGTATTTGCTAGTCCAGCGTGAAGCAATTGATCAGTTATACTAGGCTACTATAAAGCAGTCATATTGCTGCTTCATTACAGTGTGTAAATTGTTATATCTGTAAGTAAACGTGAATTTTTTTTTTCATGATATCTTTTCACTTTTGATGTGTACTGTTAATAAGAGCATGTAACCTTTATAGTGTTTTATATTATTTAGGACAATATGGGTGTAGGTCCTGACAGATGATTAATTTTGTAAAAGGATGATGTAAATTTATGCTATCAACAAATACTGTACAGTACTATAAATTTATTTTCTTTTCCTTATGATTTTCTTAACATTTTCTTTTCTCTAGCTTTATTTTAAAAATATAGTTTATAATGCATATACCACAAAATATGTATTAATTGTTAATGTTATTGATACGGCTTCTGGTCAACAGTAGGCTAGGCTATATTAGTAGTTTTGGGGAGAGTCAAAAGTTAAATGCAGATTCTTGACTGTGCTGGGGTTTGGCTCTCAACTCCTGCTTTGTTCAAGGGTCAACTATAGTTACTTTTTCCAGAATTGTAAGTGGAATCATACATTATGTACTCTTTTTGGCCAGCTTTTTTCACTCACCATAATGGTTGTGAGGTTCATCATATTGTTCCAGTAGTTCATTCCTTTCTGTTGCTGAGTACTTTTCTATTATACTATTGATATAACATATTTTGTTGCCCATTCACCTGACCTTTGTTTTTTTTTTTTCAGATTTTGGTTATTGTGCATAGAAGTGCTTTGAAGATTTTTGTTTTAAAGATAATTATTTATTAGAGCAAGCATGTACAAATGCATGAGAGAGTGGAGGTGAGGGGCAGAGGGAGAGGGAAGGGAAAGGGAAAGGGAGAGAATCTCAAGTAGACTCCTTGCTCAGCACAGAGCCTGATGTGGGGCTTGATCTCACAACCCTGAGATCATGACCTGAGATGAAATCAAGAGTCAGACGCTTAACATTACTGAGCCACCCAAGCGCCTCTGCTTTGAAGATTTTTTATTTTTAGATTTTAAAAAATTTATTCATTTGAGAGAGAGCAAGCACAAGCAGGGGGAGAGGGAGAAGGAGAAGCCTACTCCCAGCTGAGCTAGGAGCCCAATGTAGGGCTCCATTCTAGGACCTGTAGATCATGATCTGAGTTGATGGCAGATGCTTAATCATTTGAGCCACCCGGGCACCCTTGCTTTGAAGATTTTTTTTTTTAAGATTTTATTTATTTATTTATAGATACAGAGAGAGAGAGAGGCAGAGACACAGACAGAGGGAGAAACAGGCTCCATGCAGGGAGCCCGATGTGGGACTTGATCCGGGTCTCCAGGATCACACCCCAGGCTGCAGGCGGCGCCAAACTGCTGCGCCACCGGGGCTGCCCAAAGATTTTTTTTTTTTAAGATTTTATTCTTACTTATTCATGACAGACATACAGAGAGAGGCAGAGACACAGGTAGAGGAAGAAGTAGAGGAGAAGCAGGCTCCATTCAGAGAGCCTGATGTGGGACTCAATCCTGGGTCTCCAGGATCACACCCTGGGCTGAAGGCAGCGCCAAACCATTGGGCTACCAGGGCTGCCTACTTTGAAGATTTTTGAACATGGTTTTTACAGAGTCCTGCAGAATGAGTAGGATTTTTGCTTTTTTTTTTTTTTTTTGAAGATTTTATTTATTTATTCATGAGAGACACAGAGAAGAGAGGCAGAGACACAGACAGAGGGGGACAAGCAGGTCCCATGCAGGGAGCCTGATGTGGGACTTGATCCCTGATCCCTGGGACTCTAGGACCACTCCCTGGGCCAAAGGCAGGCGCTAAACCGCGGAGCCACCCAGGGATCCCCAGGATTCTTGGTTAAAAAAATCTTTGCCTGCCTCAAAGATTTTTGCTTTTGCTTTCTTTTTGAGCTTTATAGTTTTATATTTATTTCTTTAGTCAATCTCAAGTTATTTTTGTGGGTTGTATGAGGTACGGGTTGATTGTTCTTTTTTTCTTTTCTTCTATTTAGATTTCTAGTAGGTCTAGCACCATTTTTTCAGACTTTTCCCCCTATGGATTGTGTTGGCGCTTCTGCTGAAAATTCATTTGATCATAAACGTATGGGTCTGGTTTTGGATTCTCTATTCCATTGATCTCTGCTTCCTTTATCAGTATTACATTATCTTGATTATTGTAGATTTGTAAGTCTTGAAGTTTCATAGTATTTCAAAAACATTTTTTTAAAGGCTTTGACTAGGGATCCCTGGGTGGCGCAGCAGTTTGGCGCCTGCCTTTGGCCCAGGGCGCGATCCTGGAGACCCAGGATTGAATCCCACGTCAGGCTCCCGGTGCATGGAGCCTGCTTCTCCCTCTGCCTGTGTCTCTGCCTCTCTCTCTCTTTCTGTGTGACTATCATAAATAAATAAAAATTAAAAAAAAAAAAATAAAGGCTTTGACTATAAGTTTTAAGATCAGGTTGTCAGTTTCTGTATAAAAAGACTGGAATTTTTTTTTTTTTAAAGACTGGAAATTTTGCTGAGAATTGAGTTGATGTGATTATGTGGTATTCTATTGGTTATATATATAATTAGGTCAATTTTATAAGTAGCTTATACACCATGTTTGTTTGTTGGGGTATTCAGTCTGTTGATAAAGTGTTGCAATTATTTTTTTTTTTTTTTTTTTTTTTTTTTTTTTTTTTTTATTATTTATGATAGTCACAGAGAGAGAGAGAGGGGCAGAGACACAGGCAGAGGGAGAAGCAGGCTCCATGCACCGGGAGCCTGACGTGGGATTCGATCCCGGGTCTCCAGGATCGCGCCCTGGGCCAAAGGCAGGCGCCAAACCGCTGCGCCACCCAGGGATCCCAAAGTGTTGCAATTAATTTTATATTTGTCTTTGAGCACTTAATGCACTTGTGTCTGCAGGTGCATTTCTAAAGTCCTAGAAATGGAATGGTTTGAAAATTAGCATTTATAATTTTGATAGATATTGCCTAATTGTCCTGTATAGACATTGAATTATCTGCACTAATGTGAGAGTATTTGTCACAAACCTTTGCCAATACTGTGTTGTTAAACTTCCTGATCTTTGGCCAGTCTGATATGTGATAAATGGTTTTTTTGGTTTTTTTTTTGAAAAATGGTATTTTGTTTTAGTTCTAACTTCTATTATTCTGTTATTATCACACCAGCCATCTGTGGCTTTTTTCCATGAATATATCATGGCTATTTGAATATATCAAATAGCTTTTGCTATTTTTTGCCATTGTATTTCTCGTTTTGTTCCTTAAACCTGGCTTCTAAATTTTCTGACAAGGCTTGAAAGTCTTTCTCATTCTGAAAATAAATATTAAAATCCTCCCATATTTTAATCTATTTGCTATGTTTTAACTTTTAATTAATTTTTTAAAAATGTATTTATTCATGAGAGACACACAGAGAGAGAGAGAGAGAGAGAGAGAGAGAGAGAGAGGCAGAGACATAGGCAGAGGGAGAAGCAGGCTCCATGTAGGGAGCCCAACATGGGACTCAATCCTGGGTCCCCAGGATCAGGCCTTGGGCTGAAGGCGGCGCTAAATCGCTGAGCCACCGAGCCACCCACTTTTAATTAATTTTTAATGATTAAATTTTTCCTGGACATAACCTCACTCTTTTTTTTTTTTTTAAAGATTTTATTTATTTATTCATGATAGAGAGAGAGAGAGAGAGAGAGGCAGAGACACAGGCAGAGGGAGAAGCAGGCTCCATGCTGGGAGCCCGATGTGGGACTCGATCCCGGGACTTCAGGATCGTGCCCTGGGCCAAAGGCAGGCGCTAAACCACTGAGCCACCCAGGGATCCCCCTAACCTCACTCTTAAACTAAAATTACCCAGATGGTTATCTACTTATCCTGACATCAATTGTTGAATAATCTTTTCTTCATTAATTTGAAAGTAATTAAGTTAATAAGACCTTTTTATTTATTAGCTTCCCTTTTGCACTGGGCCTATTTTTGGAGTTTCTGTTCTCTTCTGTTACTTTATTGTCTGTTGATTTGTTGGAACTAAATTGTTAATTATTTTAACTAAGTGACACAAATCTACAGCCCATTACTTTTTAAGTTGATTTGTGTATGTGTTGTTGCTATAAACTGGTAAGTGATAACTTACTTGTATTATGTATTTCAGCTGATTGTTTATTTAAAGCTTTTGGTTTTGATTTTTAAATTTTTTATTTATACACCGTTATGAATTCACAGAGTAATAATTTTTGTGGATTTTTTTCCTTGCAAATAATAATTTACATGTATAATATGTATGTGGTCAAGATTTACCCCCCTCTGTAGAAGCTTGAGGATCATCATTTTGTCCTCATGATACACTTTTTAACAGCTTTTGAAAAACATCCATTGTACTAGGTGCTCTTGGCCCTTTCAGTCTGGAAGCTCATTTCTTTCAGTACTAGGAAAATTTCCTAAATCTTCATTTTCTTTTTTCATTTTTTTTTTCTCTTTTCTAAAACCCCAATTACTGGACTCTTGAATCACTAAGGATGGTCTTTTAATTATCTTCTTTTGTCTCCTACTTACCATCTCTGTCTTTTTTGTTTGACTTTGTAGGAGATCTTCATACTATCATCTTCTAATGCTTTTATTTTTTAAGGTTTATTTTATTTTATTTTTATAAGGAGAGGGAGAAGTGGACTCTCTGCTGAGCAGGGGTCCTGATGTGGAGATCAATCCCAGGACCCTGGGATCATGACCTGAGCCTAAGGCAGATGCTCAACTGACTGAGCCACCCAAGCGCCCCAAGATTTATTTATTTTAGAGAGAGAGAGAGAGAGCACTTGTGCTTTTTGCGAGCCCTTGGGGTAGGAGGGGGAGGGGCAGAGGGATGAGTCCTAAGCAGAGTCTGTGAGTGGGAGCCTGGTGTGGGGCTTGGTTTCACAACCCTTAGATCATGACCTGAGCCAAAACCAAGAATTGGATGTTTTACTGACTGTGTCATCCAGGCACCCAGGCCTCTTCTAATGCTTTTATTGACTTTTTCATTTCTTTTATATTATTTTTAATTTGTATGTGTTCCTTTTTTACTGTGAATGTTCTTGTATATTTGTTTCATGAATAGATTAGCTTATTTTTAATTTTTGGTTTCATGTAGTTTCTGCCAAGCTATTGGTTTCCTTGTTTTGTTTTTTTTTTTTTCCAGATTTTCCTCATATATATCGTGATTCTTGTTTATTTGCTCAGAGTTACAAGTGAGACACTAAAAACTAATTTGGAAGTTTTGTGTGTTTGGATGGTAGATGGGCTGGTGGTTTCTTGACTATACGGTGCGTGAGTGTGTGTGCACGAGCACAGGCACCCACAGGTGCATGCACACGCTTACTTACTATGGGGTCTATCAGTATGTTTTTAGATCTTTTACCTTTAGGCCTGTCAAATTCATTAAAAAACGCTCTTCTAGTTTCCTTCCAGGAAGATACAGGGTTGACTGCTTCCTCTAGAAGTTTCTTGAGTAGGCAAAGAGAACTTCAGATGGAGGGAGTGGATTTCAGCAATCAGTATGTGTATTCCTACTTATCCCCTCTTGTCAGCATGATACTGCTTCCCTTACCTGTCAGTCTTGAGCCCCTAGACTAAAGCACTTTTGTTATACTCTTTCCAGAGATTTATACTAGGGTCTTCGGGGTTGCAGGGGCAGTCTTCTGGGTGCTTGTAATTGGAATGGCAGTTTTGGAATCTTTCTGTTTTTTTGAGTCCTGTTTTCATTCTCATGTCCTGTGGAGCCTAGAACTGGTAGTTCCTGAGTTTGGGGGATTTTATGGTTCTCCATTTCCAGCTTAGGATTCAAGCTTTCTTAAGTCTAGAGGTTACTATTTGTCATTCTTTGTAGCTTCCATATTTTTTATTTTTACCATTTACTCTTTTTTTTAATCCTTCAGGTTTACGGTTTTATCTTGTTTTAATCTATTGCTTTTTTAAAGTAGGTTTTATGTGAGAGTAAACGTGTGTGCTTAAATCTGCCCTTCAAACTGTGTATCAGTGTTTTCCTATGTACAAGTAGTTATGTGCACTTTTTTCCTCAAAATAGGATTTTACTTTACCAGTTTAACCATTATGTGTATGGATTATGAATTGCATTTTGTATTTAAAAATTTTTTTCTATGACATGAAATGGATAGTTTACTTCAGGTTAGAAATACTAAAATTAAACGGTGTGTATATAGTAAATCCTGAGGACTAATGATGGGACAGCGTAAAATTGTGGAGTATTGTGTTTAATGAGTGGTGAATGAATCATTTGCATCTTTGTGCCTTTTAAACATTTTTAAAAACCTTTTTATTTTTTTAGGTGCTGTGTAATGTGTTAAGAGGATACTTTAAGGAATGATTTTGCCAAATTTTCATGAGTTATGGTGGCTGAAAGATCAATTCTGTCTTGTGGGAAAAGAATTGTAAGTAACATCAAGGAATAAACTGATTTTTGACTATTTTATGCTTTTTTTAAATTTAAAGATTTATTTATTTGAGAGAGAGAGAGAGAGAGAGAGAGACGGAAAAAACACAAATGGGGAGGAGAGGGAGAAGCAAGCTCCCTGCTTGGCAGGGAGCCCAACGTGGGGCTAGATCCCAGGAGGCTGGGATCATGGCCCAAGCTGAAGCTAGATGCTTAACTGACTGAGCCACCCAGGCACCCCTCAACTATTCTATGCTTATATAAAATAAGTTATTGATTGTTCATAAGGATGTAATTGGGATACTCTATTCTGTTAGCCTTAAATATACAGACTAAATAAAAAGGAGAGGTTGGATTTATATAAATAAGATTATTTTTATATAGTATTGCATTGCCGTATTTCTTGGATTGTACAAAATTTAATTTTATTTTTTTTTAATTTTTCAGAAATGGCAGCACAAAAGGAAATCTCTATTAATAGAGTATTTTATTAAACGAAAGAGGTTAGATAAGAACTTTAAACTAACAGTCTCAGCAAACAAGGAAAGAAACCTGTTAGCTGTAAGACATGTTTCAAATGAATCGAAGTCCAGTAACTGTAGACTTCAGAAGAAAAAAGTTTTCAAAATCTTTGTCAAAACAGGTCAGTGATAAATAACTCCTCCAGTAATAGGGCTAGGCCTGAAAACCATTATTAATTGAAAAATTAACAAAACAGATCGAACCTGAATTAAGTTTTTTTTTTCATAAAAAGCTTTAGAAATATCAAATTAGAATTAAATTTTCCTCAAATTTCTATTGCCTTGTCCAGAAGTAAAGCAAGTATCTTTCAGGCTTCATACCAGCTTTTCTCATGTCCTAGGGATGACTGAAACCTTACTTGAAGCAAACTAGTATTTTTGTTGAAAATGTACATCAGCCTCAAAGTTGATTTTTAAGACCTCCTCAATAATAATACTAGACATTCAGCATTCACACCTACCAGGACACGAAAATCCTCTCAAAAGCTACTCAGAAAAGGAGGACTTTACTCAGGAATGATGTCCATTCAGGAGAAATCAAAAGAAAATTCCTCCAATGTTATTAAAAAAAGTGAAGATAAGAATTTAGAGACACAAATTCAAGGTTCTCAATCAAATCTGGCAAAAAAATCAGGTCCAAAGGAAACTGTAAAATCACTGGTTAAATCTTCTAGTGAAAGTAAAATAAATCAGCCTGAATTAGGAACATGCATGAGTACAAGGTCAGCAAAAGCTGCATCCAGTGATAAAAAAGCTAGTAAATCCAGTAGTAAAAATATGGTGACTGTGAAGGGACATTCACAACAAGATTCTACAAAAAAAAAGAAGAAATTACCTCAGAAAAATTCAGTGCATGGAACTTCTAAATCAAATGAACAACTTAATCGGAGATCACAAAGACTACAACAGTTAACAGAAGTTTCAACAAGGTCTCTGCGTAATAGAGAAATTCAAGGTCAAGTTCAAGCAGTTAAACAGACTTTGCCACCAAGAAAAGAGCACTGTAACAATTCTCAAAATAAATCTAATAAAGTTAAAACAAGTCAAAAACATGTGAAAAGAAAAGTACCAGAAATAAAGTCTGATTCTAAAGAGGATGAACATCTAGTAACTAATGAAGTAATAAATTCCCCCAAGGGAAAAAAACGCAAAGTAGAGCATCAAACAGCTTATACTTGTAGTTCTCAGTGTATAAAAGGATCTGAAAAGTATCTTCAGAAGAATGTTAAGAAAGAGGAAACAAAATCTGTGCCTGTAACTTCTGAGATAAAAAGTTCAAAAATGATTACTTCAGCGGTCTCTAAAAAGAATGAGGTAAAGAAATCAGTTCATACGCAAGTAAATACTAGTGCAAAATCCCAAAAAAGTCCACAGCCATCAGTGCCTGAACAAAGTGTAGATAATGAGCTGGAGCAAGTGGGAAGGAACAAACGAGGTAGCATTCTTCAGCTTTGTGAAGAAATTGCTGGTGAGATTGAGTCAGATACTGTAGAGGTAAAAAAGGAATCTTCACAAATGGAAAGTGTAAAGGAAGAGAAGCCTACAGAAATAAAATTGGAAGAGACTGATAATGAAAGACAAATACTTCATCAGAAGGAAACAAATCAGGATGTTCATTGTAATCGTTTCTTCCCCAGTAGGAAAACAAAGCCTGTGAAATGTATACTAAATGGAATTAACAGCTCAACTAAAAAGAACTCCAACTGGACTAAAATTAAACTCTCAAAGTTTAACTCTGTGCAGCAAAATAAATTGGACTCTCAAGTTTCCCCTAAATTGGGCTTAATACGAACCAGTTTTTCACTACCAGCCTTAGAAATGCATCATCCAGCCACTCAAAGTACATTTTTAGGAACAAAACCACATAATGATAAAAATATAGCTTGCCAGCAGGAAGAAATGAAAGAAATTAATTCTGAAGAAGTTAAAACTAATGATATTACAGTTGAAGTTAATAAAACCACAAAAAGGGCTCCTGAAAATTGCCATTTGGATAATCAGATAAAACCACCTCCTGACCCACCATTGGATAACCAGATGAAAGAGTCTTTTGAATCAACACCAGATAAGGTAATTTTTTTTCATTATGTGCAATAGAGGTACATGAATACTTTCTATTAAATAAATTTTTACAGCATATTTTAGCGTAAAAATCAAGTCATAAAAACAGTCATTTGTTAAGGTAGCCTATTCAATTGTTAGTGTTGTATTCAGTCTTGTAGTGAGTGATAGAACTTAGTGATTTCTTTAGATGTCTGGCATTTTATATAAATGCTTCTCATTTCTTATTTTTACCTTTTGTTTTTTTTTTAATGTGAACTGTAAACCTGTTGAATTCTAGCTTTTTTTTTTCTTTAAAAAATTTTTTTTGAGTATAATTGACACACAGTGTTATATTAGTTTTTGGTGTACAGCATCTCTATATGTTCTGCTTTGCTCACCACAAGTATAGCTATCACCTGTTACCATATAATGCTATTATAATACCATTGACTGTATTCCCTATGGTCTTCCTTTTATTCCCATGACTTCTTTTTTTTTTTTTTTTTTAAAGATTTTATTTATTTATGAGAGACACACAGAGAGAGAGAAAGGTAGAGACATAGGCAGAGGTAGAAGCAGGCTCCACTCATGGAGCCCAACGTGAGACTCGATCCTGGGACCCCAGGATCACACCCTGGGTCGAAGGGAGGCGCTAAAACCTCTGAACCACCCGGGCATCCCTCCCATGACTTATTCATTCCATGACTGGAAACCCTGTATCTCTCACTCCTTTCACTCATTTTGCCCATTCATTTACCCCTAAACTTTTCTTTAACACACTGATTTGCTTTTTCTTTTAATTGTAACCATAGAAACTATGTTTCATAGTGACTAAAATAAAGATTAAAGTTGGGCCTTGGGATCCCTGGGTGGCGCAGCGGTTTGGCGCCTGCCTTTGGCCCAGGGCGCGATCCTGGAGACCCGGGATCGAATCCCACATCAGGCTCCCAGTGCATGGAGCCTGCTTCTCCCTCTGCCTGTGTCTCTGCCTCTCTCTCTCTCTCTCTGTGACTATCATAAATAAATAAAAATTAAAAAAAAAATAAATAAAGTTGGACCTTATTCTGACTAAATTGTTAAAATTAATTTCACCTTGGCACAAATCAACCCACTTTTTTCCACCTGATAAAATCTAAAAATTAAACATTTCTATTTAGCAGGAATGCTTAAACTTAACTTAAAACTTAAAAGTTTGGGATCCCTGGGTGGCGCAACGGTTTGGCGCCTGCCTTTGGCCCAGGGCGCGATCCTGGAGACCCGGGATCGAATCCCACATCGGGCTCCCGGTGCATGGAGCCTGCTTCTTCCTCAGCCTGTGTCTCTGCCTCTCTCTCTCTCTCTCTCTGTGACTATCATAAATAAATTTAAAAAAAAAAAAAAAATTAAAACTTAAAAGTTTGACTTGTGTGACCATTTTGAATAGTTGGGTAAATAAAATGGCTGAAAGATATAAATAATTCAGTTTTAGTTTAAATAAGATTGTAGTGGCCAATAATTTTTAAAATGGGAAAGTAAACTGAAAAACAATATCTAAAAGTAAATGGAATCTAATAGCTAGAAGAAACTTTAATGATTATATGAGGAAGTAGTTGGAAACTAAAAGCACCTGTGCCAATTCTTTTCAAGTTAAATCATAGGCAAAATTCCAGTATATAAACCCATAAGCAAAATTTTTTTTTTGCATGGAACATGAAGCTCTATAATACAGATTTGAAAGACTTCACTAATTTGTTTCAGTTGTTTAGTTTTGTAATGAGAAAACTGAGTGCAGTAGAGGAATGTGATGTAGGTCACATGCTTGGGAGCACAAATAGCATTGAATTTTCAAGTATTCTGATTCTCAGGTCAGCATTTTTTCTATAGTTACATACTTTGAACATGAGATCATTTGAGAAAAAAATCATTGTGAGGAGAGAAAAAAGTCAGGTCATCTTAAAGTTTTGGTAATTATTTAAAGTTCTCTTTAGAGATATTTTGTTCTAGGAGCAAATTTGAATGAGTGAGGAGTCTGGGCTTTATGCCAGAAGCCATGAAAATAGATCATTGTCTCTTCCAGTGGAGTACAAATCAAATTAAAGGGAACAGATACCATATGGTACTCTTAGATTTTATTTTCTGAACAAATGGAAATGAAAGCATCAATTAGAAGATAATTATTCAAATAGTGATAGTAATTAGAAGTAGTGAGTGGTAGTGTGAATAACAAGTGTTCCTTCCATCAGAGATGGAGTGGCTTTCTATTCAGGGTATGTTTTGTCAGCAGATTGATAGCTATACTCCAGGTGTTAGCTGCAGAGTTTATCTTGTACTCCTTGCTTCATAAATGCCTGTCAAAACTCAGTTTGTGAAATAAGTCATGGGGAAAAAAAGGCATAGCATAAGGAATATAGTTAGTGATATTGTAGTAGCATTGTTTGATGACAGATGGTAGCTATCCTTGTGAGCATAACATAATGTATAGGGAGATGTTGAATCACTATGTTGTACAGCTGAAATTAATGTAACATTGCTAAAATAAAAAAAAAATAAAAAGAAACCTCAGTTTGTGGAGAATTATATTGAAGAATAAGAATTGTAACTCTGGACTACTCTACTAGAATAGAGATGCTTGCTTAATTAGATCACATTATTTTGACCTCTAATATTGCTTTTACTGGAATGTGCTTTGGATTTGTGTAGTCTCTCTCTCTTGAGGTATATTGTGAGAAACCATCCTATGAAACTTTTGCTAAAAATTTTATTTATGTTTGTAAATTCTTGAATATTTCAAACATTCAGAATACTACAGAAACTAACATTACACTGTGTCTACCACCCCAATTTGACAAAAACTAACATTTTATTGAATTCAGGTCTTTTGAAATAAGAAAAGTACGTTACAGGTAAAGGAGAAGGCTATGTCTCGTCTTTCTATTCACCTTTCTTCCCAGAGTTAAACATGTTTGTGAAGTTGGTGGGCATCTTTTCTTTATTTTTATGATCTCACTGTGTATGTGTATATATATCCACAAAGAATACTTAGCACTGTTTGTATTTTAAATTGTCTTATATGTATGTTTAATGTTATAATGTCTTAAGTGTTTAAAAGTTAAATACTAACATAGTTGGTGTATATGTGTGTGTGTATAGTTTTTTGCTACTTGGTTTTGTGCAGTCAACATTTGATAATAATGTGTGGGTATCTTAATAGCTCTACATGAGTATACCACAGTTTATGTTTTCCTCTTCTAAAGCCCTTTTAGGTTGATTCTATGCTTTTCACCAATACTTTTAATGTGATCACTTCCACGGAATGATCAGAGAATATGGTAACCATGCCAATTCAAGACACAGTTGTGCCTGCTGTGTCCAAGACATTGTTGCTAGGGCTACAGAAGAGGAAATGTTTCCTGTCTTTAAGGAATTGACATTGTAACAGTCACTTAAGAGATTTCTCTTCATGTTATAAGCACTAAGAATTGAGGTAGCTTAGTTCAATCATCATAATAGCTTTTGGCTAATGACATAATAGGCCTTTGGTGAACACAGCCTCTTTGTTAGAGGAGAGCTTCATAGAAATTGTCCCCACAGTCTGCACTGTAGTTTCTGTTATTACCTACATATTACAGGTGAAGAGATGGAGGCTTAGAAATTAATTTATCTGAGTGACATATAAGTGGTAGAGCTAGGATTTAAACTGAGATTGGCTTCAGTGTTTTAACAGGGTTATACTTGGGGAGGAAGGAAAATATAAAAATAAACCTTACATCATGAAATCTTTTCCTATGGCTGCCTGTAATTTTTATGTGAGTTTCGGCAGTACAGAAAAATGATCATGGTTGATAAGGCTATAAGCATTTGGTAGGCTTCTTTAAATTATTTGAACTTCATGAATTTTAAAGCCTAATTATTTTATGATTTGTTTTTTTAGGTTGGAAACTTACTAAATTCTTCCCTATTTAATGGAGATTAGTTAGTAATTTGTCATGGTTCTTGTTTTTAATTATTCTGCTTTTTCAATGACAAAAATTGTTCACTTTTCCAAAAATACTCAAAAATAATGTTATGTGTTGCGTGTAATAATCACAGTACAGATAGAGCCAACGTTGATAAGAGTTTGGAGTATTTTCTTTTGGTAGTTATTATCAGCTTTGACATTGTTTTGATTTAAATACAAAAATAAATATAATATGATCATTGCTCTTAAGAGTTACAGAAGATGAATAAAAAATAATTGATAATAGTGATAAGGACGGAAGAGGTAGAGGTGAAATAGATGGAGAATTATTCACAAATTGGAAAAAAGGCATGGAGAAACTTGTAGAAGGCTTCGTGGAAGAGGTTAATATTTAAATAATGAGTTTAGTTGAAGCAGGGGAAAGGTTCTAGGTTGGCACTATCCAGTAGAAATGTAATATGAACTGCATATATTACTTAAGATTTTCTGGTAGCCAGCTTAAAAGAACACACTGGTAAAACTAATATATATTTTTAATTGTCATATAAAAATACTATCATTTCAGCATGTAATTAATTTTAAAAATTGACCTATTTTACTTTTTTTTGTAGTAAGTCTTAAAAATCTGGTGAATGATTGACAGTTACAAAATAATCTCAAATGAATCATATGACATTTTAAGTGCTCTATAGTCATATGAGGTGTGGCTGCTGTATTGGACAGTGCAGATTTACATAGATGAAACAGAAAAAGTGTAGAGCTAGGCAGATACAGAATATGTCTATGGGATTTACAAGATGGCATGAAGGGAAATAATGGGAACCAACGCTGAAGGAGGGTAGCTGTGGGGAAGTCAAGAGACTTTTAAGGCATGAGTTTGAATTACTCCAACTATAAAGTATTATCTTAAATTTTCTTGGTATGCTTAAATTCACTGAAAGTGTGTTAGGATGAGTTTCAAAAGTTTATATGAAGGCAAATATCAACATTTTGAATTTTATATATTCAGGATTTCAGTCTTTGTTTGGAATCCAAGCTTGAAAACAGTCCAGTGGGAAATATCTCTACTGTTTCAGCTCTGCTCGGTCAAGCAAAAATTGATACAGGAGAGAATAAATTTCCAGGTAAAACTTTGAAAATATTATTTGGGTTTCTCAGTGTTAGAGATATTTTTGTCAGTATGATAGGAAACAATACTGACTGAAGAACTCTTGGGTATGTTTTTCAAATGTTTTGATTAGCACCATTCTTTTTTTATTTTTCCTTCCTTTACTATCATTATTTGTAGGATAGAATTACTTCTCTTTCTTGTTCAAATTACTTAAGTACAACAACAACAACAAAAATGGCCTGGATGACCAATAAGATTAGGTCCAAAATAAGACCAATAAGATTAGGTCCAAAGCACATTAGCCAAATGTCAACTAACTTTGGACAACTTTATCTTTTCCTTTAGAAAATCCATTGTTTCTTTTTAAAAATATTTATTCATGAGAGAAACAGAGAGAGAGGCAGAGACACAGGAAGAGGGAGAAGCAGGTTCCCCTCAGGGAGTCCGATGTAGGACTCCATCCCTGGACCCTGGGATTATGACCTGAGCCCTAAGGCAGACGCTCAACTGCTGAGCCACCCAGGGGGTCCCTTTTTCTTTGTTTTGTTTCTTAAATTCCTACATATGAGTAAAATCACATGGTAATATCTTTCTCTGGCTGACTTACTTCACTTATCATTACACCCTCTGGATCCATCCATGTTGCAACTGGCAAGATTTCATTCATTTTTATGGCTAAGTAATATTCCATTGTATGTATATGTATATGTCACACGTCTTTTTTATCCATTCATCTACCAATGGACACTTGGATTGCTTCCATAATTTGACTATTTTAAATAATGCTGCAGTAAACTTTGGGGTACATATATCTTTTTGAATTACTGTTTTTATATTCTTTGGGTAAATATCCAGCAGTAGAATTGGTGGATCATACAGTAATTCTATTTTTAATTTTTTGAGGAACCTCCATACTATTTCCCATAGTAGCTGTACCAATTTGCATTCCCACCAATACTGCAAGAGGGTTCCTTTTCCTCCACATCCTCACCAGCACTGTTTCTTGTGAGACTACAATTTTTTTTTAAACAAAGAAATGCTCCCATTTATTTCCAGTTAGGGATTGTATAATTATGTAGGGATTTACACAGTTTCCTTTACTGTTCAGAACTAATGATTGGTGAAACTAGAAGCAAACTTAGTCTACCATTGGGTCCCTTTGTGGCTTAGTAGAGCATTTTCTCCCACTTCTCTGAAGAGTAATTTCTAGAAAGGGGCTTTAGTTGTATCAAATAGTTTTTGTTAAAAATAAAACATGTAGAGCATTGTTCTCTCCTTTTTTTTTTTTTTTGGTAATGATTTTTAACTATTAGAGATGGAGAAGTAGTACAAAGCTTAATGTGTAACTCATTTTCTTAATTACAGGTTCAGCTCCCAAACAGCATACTATACTCAGTAATCAAACATCTAAGACCAGTGATAACAGGTAAGACATTAATTTAATGCAAGAGTAAATATGAGAACTGTTAAAAGATCAACTGAGGCTTTTACAATTTTTATTTGAACAGAAATCAATTCAAATTGGATAGTATCCAGTTTCACAGATCAGGAGCTCCAAAGAACTATAACATGAAAGACTTTTTTTTTTAAGATTTTATTTATTTATTCATCAGACACACGGAGAGAGAGGGGCAGAGACACAGGCAGAGGGAGAAGCAGGCTCCACACAGGGAGCCCGACGTGGGACTCGATCCCAGGAGTCCCAGATCACACCCTGGGCCAAAGGCAGGCCTTAAACTGCTGAGCCACCTAAGGATCCTTGTAACATTAAAGACTTTATTATAGGCAAAAAGGAATGGGAATGAGGAAGTTATAACTGGCAAAAAAGTGGGTTGATTATTGCAAAGTTACTTTCTTTTAGAAGAGATGGCAGAGGTCTTTTCAGTTAAATTACCTAACTCTAGTGCTAATTAGATGATTCCTGACTGACTGGTTTAAGGTTCCATTTCTGGAAGAACAATTTAAATAATAATAATAATAATAATAATAAATAATTAAATATTAATTAATATTTAAGCCTCAGTTTGGTAATGTGGGGCTTAGCATAAACAACTCCATTTTGGACCTTTTGTCTTATTTTTAAGAGAACTTAAGGATTTTATACTTAAACCTTTCAAGTTGGGGGTATTTTTCCCTAAAAATAGTAATCCTCAGTTTTTCATGTAGAAAGAACATGATATTTACAAGTTCTGTTTTCATTTTACTTTTTTTTTTTTTTTAAGATTTTATTTATTTATTCGTGAGAGACACAGAGAGAGAGAGAGAGAGGGAGAGACACAGGTAAAGGGAGAAACAGGCTCCATGCAGGAAGCCCGACGTGGGACTGGATTCCGGGTTCCCAGGATCATACCCTGGGCTAAAGGCGGCACCAAACCGCTGAGCCACCCGGGGCTGTCCAGCAGCTCATTTTACTTTTTTGTGCCTGTACCTGTGTTTTTTGGCTTTGGGTTTTTTTTGTTGTTGTTGTTGTTTTGTTTTTTTGGTTAGTTTTGTTGCACTTATGTCACTATGGGCATCTTTTCTACCTTAACTATTTCATCTTTTAAATCTGTATTCAGTTTCATTTTATGAATAGTCCATTGTTTATTTTTTATTTTTATTTATTTTTTAAAGATCTTATTTATTCATGAGAGACACAGAAAGAGAGAGGCAGAGACATAGGCAGAGGGAGAAGCAGGCTCCGTGCAAGGAACCCAGTGAGGGACTTGATCTGGATCCTGGGACCAGGCCCTGAGCCAAAGGCTCAACCACTTAGCCACCCAGGTGTCCCATCCATTGTTTAAGAGTTCTCCACTCTCTAGACATTTTGGTTGTTTCTAGTTAGTTTCTGTCCAAAAAAAAGTTCTATAATAAATATGTTATCTTTGTCTATTTGTATTTACTATATTTAGGATAAATTTATAGCTGTATGACTTAGCCTGCATTGCCATACTTTCCTCCAATATGTGTCGTTTTATATTTCCAGCAACAGTGGTTTGAGAATGCATCTTTCTGCAAACTCCTTGAAGTACTGGGTGTTATCAACATGTAAAAGTGTTTTATTTTTTTAAAGATTTTTAATTTATTTATTGAGAGAGAGAGAGAGAGAGAGAGGCAGAGACACAGGCAGAGGCAGAACCAGGCTCCATGCAGGGAGCCTGATGCGGGACTCGATCCCGGGTCTCCCCGGGTCTCCAGGATCACACCCTGGGCTGCAGGCAGCAGTAAACCGCTGTGCCACTGGTGCTGCCCTGTTTTAAGTGTTTCAAAAGCATTCCATTCTGTCTTTAATGTCAGAATAAAATTAAATTTGACTTATTTTGCTTTACAGATTACTGAAAACCCTATTTTTTTTTAAAGATTTTTATTTCTTCATGAGAGACACAGAGAGGCAGAGACATAAGCAGAGGGAGAAGCAGGCCCTGTGGGGAGCCTGATACTAGACTAGATCTCAGGTACCCAGGATCATGACTGGAGCTCAAAGCAGACGCTCAGCCACTAAGCCACCCAGGTGCCCCGCAAAAACAATATTTAGGACAAACTGTAGTGAGTCAGATGGCTAAAACTATCCAAAAAATTTAAAACTTACTCAAACTATAGTAGGTATAGCATTTTTTTTAAAGATTTATTTATTTATTTATGAGAGAACGAGAGAGAGGGAAAGAGAGAGAGGCAGAGACACAGGAGGAGGGAGAAGCAGGCTTTGTGCCCGGAGCCTGACGTGGGACTCGATCCCGGGACTCCAGGATCGCGCCCTGGGCCAAAGGCAGGTGCTTAACTGCTGAGCCACCTAGGGATTCCCCCAATTTTTTGTTTATTTTGTTGAAAATAATTTTCTTAGGTTTTCTCCCTTTTATTTTTAAAAGGTTATTTTTCCCCTCTTGGAGTTGAAATGTGTTAGTGTTGTATAGAAAAAGTTTTCTTTTATTCCCCACTTTAGTACTTTGAAGTGATACAGTTCTATGACAGTGCGGTGTTTTGTTTTGTTTCGCTTTTTTAAGGGAGACACCACCAAATCATTCGTGGCCTAAGTGTAATTCCCATTTGGAGATAACAATTCCAAAGGTTTTGAAACTAAAAGAAGCAGAGAAAGTTGATGAAAAACAGTTGATCATAGTAAGTATCTAACTTGACTTTTTTGGTGAAGGATTATTATAATCATCTTATTTATGCACATCGTTAAAAAACAAGTTCATCTTTTTTTTTTCAAAGAGCCTTTTTTTCACCATAAATCATTATGGAAATACTCCTATTATCATTACAAATAGCCCTCTGGCTCCTCAATAGGGAGTCTTTCCTATCACAAATAAAAACTCAAATTTCCATACTTTTAGTTTTGTTTGTAACAGATGGGTACTTTATTTTACATAGGAAAATTTAATGTAATTCCAATCAGCATTATCAGTAGGAGTTTTCTGGAGTACATTACTCATTCTACCTTTAATATAGGGGAATAACTTTGTAAGAGTTGTCTGGAAATATTTGAGAAAAATTAATCAGGAAAAGTTTCATCAGATTTAATGTTTCTGGGGCTTTTTGTTTTGTTTTGTTTTTAAAAAGATTTTATTTACTTACTCATGAGAGACATAGAGGCAGGTTTCATGCAGGGAGCCCGATGCGGGACTTGATCCTGGGACTCCAGGATCATGTCCTGGGTGGAAGGCGGACACTCAACTGCTGAGCCACCCAAGCGTCTTGTGTTTCTGTTGTTAAATCAATATGAAAGTGAAGCAGAATTAGACTAGTAGAATCTAGAGCTGCACTGTCCAATATGGTAGTCACATGTGGCCATTTAGTATTTTAAATGACCTTGTCAGAACTGTGATACGCTATAAGTGTAAGTGTATTTACTACATGTAAGGACTAGCACAAAAAAGAGAATATAAAGTATTTCACTAATAATTTTTTTTCTATATAGTACATGTTGAAATGATAACATTTGGAATGTTTTGTTGAATAAAATATTAAAATTAATTTCATATGTTTGTGCTTTAACATGCTTTAACATGGCTACTAGAAAATTTAAAATTACATTTGGGGATCAAATTTCTATTCAGTTCTGGTGAAGAGTTGATGATAATGATCATAATAGCAGCTAATACTTTTTGAGTACATTGTTCTATGTACTTCACTCATATTAACTTAATTAAGCTTTAGTTTTTAAAGTATGAGGTAGGTACTATTATTATTTCCCATTTACCAGTTGGGAAATCTGAGGAAGAGATGTTTATTCATTACCATGATTAGACTGCTTTTCATTATTCATAATAGCCAAAAGGTAAAAGCAACCAAAGTATCCATCAGGGGTGAATGAATAAACAAAATGTGATATATACATATGATGGAATATTATTCAGCCTTAAAAAAGAAGGTATTCTGATAGATGCCACAATATGGTTTAATCTTAAGGACATTCAGCTAAGTGGAATAAGTCAGTCACAGAAAGACAAATATTGCATGATTTCACTTCTATGAGGTGCCTAGAGTAGTCAAATTCAGAGAAAGAAAGTAGAATGGTGGTTTCTAGGAGCAGGAAAGTGGATTGGGAACCTATTGTTTAGTTTGTGGGTATAGAGTTTCAGTTTTTCAAATGAAAAGAATTTTGAAGAGTGGTGGCACAACAGTGTGAATATACTAAACACTGAACTGTACACTTAAAAATCGTTAAGATGGTAAATATTGTTATATATGTCATATCACAATTACAGAAAAAAATTTAACTGCCTGAAATAAAGTTCATGTAACAATTTGTTAATAGTTTGAATCATTTAGAATGAACTTCCTTAAGTTCTATATACAATCTTCTATTTACCATTTGATTTCTCTTTGCTACTTGATCCTGGTTCTGAGACACTAGAGATGCCATTGTCTTAGATTTTATTTTTTATTTTTTTTTGAGTAATTCAAATTGCACAGTTTCAGGGGCACCTGCATGGCCCTGTCAGTTAAGTGGCTGCTGTCAGCTCAGGTCATTATTTTGGGGTCCTGGGATTGAGCCCCACATCAGACTCCCTGTTTAGTGGGAGACTTTATCCATCCCTCTCTGCCCCTCCCCGCCACTTGTGCTTGTGTGTGCTCTCTCTCAAATAAATAAAAATCTCTTCAAATTGCACAGTTTTAGAGTAGAAAGAGTAAAGGGGATTATTCGTTTATTCTCTTTTTAAAATTTATATTATTATTATTTTTTTTTAGAGAAAAAAATGTACTACAGAAAGGGCAGAGGAAGAGGGAGGAAGGGAATCTTAGATAGGCTCCATACCCAGTAGGGAATCCAACATAGGGCTCTGTCTCACCCAGAAATCATAACCTGAGCTGAAATCAAGAGTCGGCTACTTAACCCACTGAGTTTATTATTCTTAAACATTGATCATATTGCTGAAAATTTCTTGTTGAATAAGGACAAGAATAGAAAATGTTTTGTAAACAGTTACTATTCTACATGGTACAAGTATGAATTACTGGAGAATAGATGATTGTACTTTGTATTTATTTAATATGAAGAGAATAGAAAATTATTATCTTAGGAGTTTCTGGTGACATCAAAATATTCTTTTTGATATCTATAAAGTAGAGCAAAACCGCTGAAAAGAACATACTTTAAGACATTAAAAAAGAATGAGTCTGTGAAAAGCTGTTTCCTTTTAGCTTTAGCAGTTTATTGCAGATATAAAATGTATCTTCATTCTCATTTATAGAATATTTCCTGTTTGGAGCTTTAGGACTAAGATTGTAGTGTTAAAAGGTATTTCTTAGTTCTTTTCAATTATTAAATGCTGTGGAGTGAGTGATCAGATTACTAAAATGGAAATGGTTCTTAATAAAATTATACACAGATTACACCGATTAATATCTTTTTTTTGATCAACACTGAATATTATTTGTTATACATTAAACATTTCTCACTTTATGTTCCCATTTTAGCTTTAGAGGCTGATGTTCTGGAATTATTCCTTTGGGAGGGAAAAAAACACTTCTGTTTGTTTTTTGTAAATAGGATGCAGGACAAAAAAGATTTGGAGCAGTTTCCTGTAATGTTTGTGGCATGCTTTACACAGCTTCAAATCCAGAAGATGAAACACAGCATCTGCTCTTCCACAACCAGTTTATAAGTGCTGTAAAATATGTGGTAAGTGGAATTCATGACTTCTAAAATGTAGTATCAGATAATTAGGTCAGGATCTTAAAGAAATGAATTGCCAAATTTAAATCATTGAAAAATTTTTGTTTTTAGGAAGTGATAATATATATAAAGCCCTTGTATGTATACTGGCTTATTTTAAAACAAAGCCAAACATAAAACCAGCTAACTTTACTCTGCCTGGTTTATGTTGTGGGATTTTTTAATTTAATTTATATATTTAAAGCATTTATTGTACTTCATCTCTTCTAACAAGTAATAGTATTCAACTTAGTATTTAAAATTTTTTCTTTAATAATTACTGTTGATAAGCCTATTTAATATTCATAATAGCTTAGCACAACTTTTTTTCTGAAAACTGGTAGTGATATATATTTTACCAAATTGGGAATTTTTCTTTACCTTCTCTTTGCTATCATGAGAGCTTTTCTTTATGAAATTAAAAAAGAAAAATTCTTGAAGGTTAAGATCTCAGAATTTGCTGTATACTTAAAAAAAAATCCCACAAAGTAAATATGTTTTGGTATATATTTTTTAATGTATGTGCATTTGAGCCATAATGGATATTATTTAATAGTTATTTCTGGAAATGGCAAAATTTTGAATAATTTTGAGCCATTTCAGATATCTTGTGAAAATAGTAATTTAATGTAATTGCTGTTTACCCATATCTGAAATGGAATCTACTTTTATTCTATACATGTTACCTTCAGTACTGTACACTCACATTAATAAGACCTCCAGGATATCTGAACTGAGATCACCAATTCATTTCATATAGGCTTTTACATAAGCAACAGATGTGGATTGTTCAAAGATCTTCATTGGCTTTGGTTAAATTTGTCTCCTTATCTGTGGTTGAAAGGTTCATATTCATTGTTTCATTTATCCAGTTATTTCTGCCCAAGATAGGTAGGGTTTTCTCTTTTTTGATTCTCTACTGTCGTGATCCTTTATACTCCTTATTTCATCTTCCTTTTCCACACACACTCCTTTCTGTCACTTAACTGAATGCAGTATAAGCTGTGTGGACATGAAATATCTATATCTAGATACTGATTTATTGTTTGAAATTTGTACTTTTCCAATTTCACTATGTTAATTTCCTTAAAACTTGAAAAAAATAGTTCTATCAGATAGCTTAATTATAGAATACTTCTGGGGCAATAACATTTAATATACATAAGTCTAATAGATGTTTAAATAAGTTTTCAGTTTACATAACTTGATTCTTGTGATCACTTTTGTATTAGGTTTAAAGGCTTATTCTTTATCTTAAGGGGAAGTTTTAGTTTCTGAGAGTAACAGTAAAGAAATTAAAGAAATATGTACCCTGCTCTTACACAGTACCAAGGGAAGCTGGTTTATGGAATTAGACAGGAGTCATCACTTTCTAAACAAATCCTGACTCTTGCAAAGCTATAAAATAATGTAGGGAAGATTGGCTCCTGTACTGGCCCCACTCTTTCCTATCCCCCCCCTCCACCTTGATGGGACAGAGCTATGGGTTATTTCATTATTTTTGAAATAAACTCAAGAGAAGGAATTGAGTTTAGCAGTTGGCCATCCTTTGCTAAGATCAAGATCAATATTCTTTTGCTGTTTTCAAATGTAGGTACATAATCTAAAGTTGATAAAAACATATGGATTATGTTAAAGATGTTGTGCTGTGATCACAGCTCTGGATTTGGGGTTGGGACGTTGAACATTAGGCACTTAGTGTGGTGCTTTGCATTATTGTGCATTTAATGAGCTGCTAGTATTGTGCTTATGCATTAAGCACTTTTTTTGTCTTTTTAAAAATAAAGATATAATTGAAGTTGAAGCACTCTTAAAGTGTTTGAGAAAGTCTCTAATTTTATTATTTATTTTATTTTTAAAAAACATTTTATTTATTTATTCATGAGAGAGACAAAGAGAGGCAGAGACATAGGCAGAGGCAGGAGAAGCAGGCTCCATGCAAGGATCTCGATGTGGGACTCAATCCCGGGAATCTGGGATCACACCGTGAGCCAAAGGCAGATGCTCAACCACTGAGCCACCCAAGCGTCCCGAAAATACCTAATTTTAAAATGTCAGTTTTATCTGTTTATGTTTCCTGGAGAGAAGCAAAAGGAGTCATTTGGTGTTCTGGCTTTAATTTTAAATGAATAATACTTGGGGACTGGCAATAAAGTTTTGTTCTACTTAAGACTATTTAAAAAGAATAAATTAAACCCCAGTGAGTTTTACTTTTTAACTTGTAATCAAACTTTTTTTTTTAAAGATTTTATTTGTTTATTCATGAGAGACACAAAACGAGAAAGAGGCAGAGACACAGGTAGAGGGAGAAGCAGGCTCCATGCAGGGAGCCTGATGTAGGATTCGATCCCGGGACCTCAGGA
Organism: Vulpes lagopus; assembly: GCF_018345385.1. Classification (NCBI taxonomy): domain Eukaryota; kingdom Metazoa; phylum Chordata; class Mammalia; order Carnivora; family Canidae; genus Vulpes; species Vulpes lagopus. The sequence continues at coordinate 119,606,241 of NC_054824.1, read as the reverse complement.
TCACACCCTGGGCCAAAGGAGGTGCTAAACGCTGAGCCACCCAGGGATCTCCTTAATCAAACATTTTTAAGAAAATAAATAGCTTTTCCATGGGGTAAAAATTTTCCCTTAAACAAGGTCTAATAATCTGTGACAGTTAAAAAGGGCAAAAGACTAAAAGATTAAAATTGTATTTAAATTATTTAGTCATTGTAGAAATTAAAATGATGCCCACAGAGCTTGTTTTTTGGTTGGCTAAAATACTTTCTTCCTTTTCTTAATCTCTTTGGTTTAGGGCTAGGGGGAAGAGCGATGATGTTCTCTATTCCTTCATAGTACCCTTTTGCCTCATTGATGCCATTTGAGGAAATGCATTTTATTAATTTACTAGAAGCTATTTAGGAGGGACTTGTTAATTCCTCAGGAGGAGGCTAGTCTCTGGTTTAGACCCACAAACATTTCAGTTTCCTTTCATCAACTGTAGTCTTTGCTAAAGATGTAAAAAGAAAGAAAGAAAACTCCCCCAGAGCACTGAGCAATGTTGCCAAGCCTGGAGCCTTTCCAAAATTCATCTGTATTTTGAACTTCTAAATGTAGCCAAGGAATCATGTTTGGGTTCTTTGCAGAGAAATTTCTAACTTAATAGTTGTTTCCTTCCATCCTTCTTTATCTCCTTTGAATTAATTAACATCTGATTGAATGAATGCTCTGTGGAGGGCTCTACTCTCCGTATATGATATGCCGTTGCCTTAAAGGTTAGGACCAAGGCCTGAAAGAAATGAAAAGTTAACAATAAGAGATTTGTAAAAGCAGTAAGTCCATATTAGCTATTTAAATTTATTTATAAATTAGCTTTGTAGTTTATAAGTGATAATTACTTCGGTATTACAGTGATCAAAAGGGTTTGTTTTCATGAGTGAGGAAGAGGAGGACTTGATTTTTTTTTTTTTTTAATGGGCAGACACAGGAGGTCATCTATTACTGATAGCATTATAGCTAATGAGAAAGCTTAACATCTTTGTGGGAAATAATGAGTAAATTTTCCCCCCCTTACCGAATCAGAGATTTTTATAGATGATAAGGCCAGAAAAATCCATCAAATTATGATTGTGATATTTTGATGCCATTTGGACTTTTTTCTTACTTTTCTTTTAGATGTTGAATTTTGAGCATTGTGAATGATATAGTTAATAATGTTTAATGTTAAAATAACATTTTGTGGAATGTAGAGAGAGAAATAATGTTTTAAAAATCTTTTAATTTATTTTTAAAAAATCTCATTTATTTTGGAGAGAGAGAGAGTGGGGAGAGGAGCAAAGGGAGAGGGGGAGGGACAAAAGGGAGCAAATCTTAGGCAGGCTCCATGCTGATCTTAGAGCTTGACGCAGGGCAAGGTTCTGTCTCATGACCCTGAGATCATGACCTGAGCCAAAACCAAGAGTCAGATGCTTAACTGACCGAGCCATCCAGGCACCCTGAGAAATAATATTTTAGTGACATAAAAGGAGAGGAGTAGTACATGTATGTGGTATGTGTTGTGTTGGAGTACTGTGGCATTGGTCAAAAAGGGGAAATTAATGACAAGAAAAACTGAACAAATATTTGACAGATTCCTGATTGGCTATAGAGATACACTATTCAGTATTATAATATTAAACCATCAAAGTAAAAATGCTATTCCTCCTCATGGAGATGAATGTACAGCATAAAGAATATAATCAATGATATTGTAATAGTGTATGGTGACCAGTGATAGCTCTACTTATCAGCTCTGCATAATTTGAGTTGTATAGACTTGTTGAATCACTGTGTTGTATACCTTAAAGTAGTGTAACCTTGTGTATCAAGTATACTTCAATAAAAAATAAGAGAAATAATGATATGTATTTTAAAAAAAATGCTTTTCCTCAGTCACATTAGCCAGTGTTCATAGTCCCATTCACCTATTGTAGGAGGTTACCTTAGTAGCAGTAGTTATAGAATATTTGTATGTCAAAGAGAGTTCTATTAGTGCTGCTACAGAAAGCTGAGTCAGGGAAACAAACCATGATCCAGGACCTCTTAATTATTTTATTTATTTTTTTTTTAATTTTTTTTTCAGGACCTCTTAATTAATCTTTAATTACTTTTTATGTGAAATTTGACTACATGTTAATGTACTTATGCATACTTTTTCTTTATTCCTTTTGAAGGTGCTTATGAAAAGGAAACTGCGTGTTAGAAGTAATAGAGAAAGAATAGAGATTTTTAAATCTTAGGAATGGGAAAGGAATCTGAAGTGAAGTAGAGTTGGCTCTTAGAACTGTACTCTGGAATCACTGGGGAGTAGGGAGCCAGGTGTATTTGTAGGAGGGAGTTAGAGCCAGGTCAGAGAATGGTCTGAGTTTCATTGAGTTATTCTGCTTTAAAGGTAAGGCTATCGCATCCTGTGTTGAAAGTTGAGAAATAGTCTTTAGAAACAGGTAGGAAATTGTTACATAAAAATTACAAAACATTTGATATTTCAAGTATTTATCTCTTTTCTGATCCCGTTTTTTAATTTTTCTACTTTTTTGTATCTTAAAGACTTAGAATATTACGATACATAAATATAGGATGGGAGCAACACTTCCATTCCTTAGTCAGAAATTAATTTTGCTTTGGGATAGAGGTCCATATGATGGAGGAAAAATGCCTTTACAGTGAATGCAACATGCATCAAATTTTTACTTTTTTTTTTATTAAAAAAATTTTTTTTAAAGATTTTATTTATTTATTCATGAGAGACACAGAGAAAGAGAGAGGCAGAGACATAGGCCAAGGGAGAAGCAGGCTCCATGTGGGGAGCCTGAGGCGGAAATCGATCCTAGGACCCTGGGATCACAACCTGAGCCAAAGGCAGATACTCAACCACTGGGCCACCCATGGGTCCCAAATTTTTACATTTTTAAAAGTTAACAAACTCTGGGGGAAGGAGAACTTATAAAGTATCTAGTGACAAAAACTTCTTTAGATCTGTTTTTCCTCCACCTTTCCCAGTTCTGGAAAGGTTGCCACCATCTAACTCATTTCTTCCAACAGAAAATTTCAGAATAATCCTTTAGTTTTCTTTTTGCATTCCTTTTACTCAACCTGTTAGTAAATCTCACCTTCAAAATAGATTCCAAATACTCGTACTTCTATCACGTCTATTAGACGCTTCTACTCCATACCAGCTGTCATCATCTCTTGCCTCGTAATGGTTTCCTAACTGATCTCCTTCCTTTTTAAAAAATTCCCCAGTGAGGGGCACCTGGTGATCCGGGGGTCCTAGGATCGATCCTCATTGGGGTCTCTGCAGGGAGCCTGCTTCTCCCTCTGCTTATGTCTCTGCCTCTCTCTCTGTGTCTCTCATGAATAAATAAACAAAATCCTTAAAAAACCAGAAAATAAAATAAAATTCTCCAGTGAATTCTTACCACATATAGACTAAAATCCAGGGTATTTAGTGTGGCATCAAGGCCTCACATACTCCAGCTTCTCTAACTTATCTAACACTCTTCCCATACTTGCTATATTCCATTCATATATATCTTTCTTTTGTTCCTAAACCACTCCAACTACATTCCATTCTTAGTGTGTTTTTATTTACTTTTTGTTGCGCTGTTCTTCTCTCAGAGACATAGGCAGAGGGAGAAGCAGGCTCCCTGGGGAGAGCCTTATGCGGGACTTGATTCCAAGACCCTGGGATTATGTGCCATGAGCCAAAGGCAGATGCTCAGCCGCTGAGCCACCCAACGTCCCTACTGGCATTGTGTATGGAAGGATAGTAGAGACTGAAGTAGAACTTACCTTTCGTTTTCCCCAAGAGTGTAATCTTTCTGCTGCCAGGCACCTATATATTCTGTCAGGCAGCAGGGGCTATCTCTTAGATCTAATTAAGAATTGAGTTGGGGGACCTGGCTGGCTCAGGTGGTAGAGCATGTGACTCTCTCATTTTTTTTTAAATAAAATTTTTTAGAATATTAAAATTATTTATTTATTTATTCATGAGGGAAACAGAGAGAGAGAGAGAATGGCAGAGACACAGGCAGAGGGAGAAATTGACTCCATGCAGGGAGCCTGATGTGGGACTTGATCCGGAGACTCCAGGATCACCCTGGGCTGAAGGCAGGCACTAAACCCCTGAGCCACCCAGGAATCCTCTTTAAATTCTACTTCATACATGGGGCTTGGACTCACTACCCTCAGGCATGCTTTACCAGCCAGGCACCCCAAGCATGTGACTCTTGATCTCAAGGCTGTGAATTCAAAACCCACCTTGGGCCCACGGGCGGGCCTGGCGGCTGGGGTTCCTCCTCCCGAGGGAGAGGCTCTGGTCTAATAAAAAAAAAAAAAAACCACCTTGGGCATAGAGCTTACTTTGGGGGGAAAAAAAAAAGTTGGGATGAAATTTTACTTTGTTTTCCCATCCATTTTGGTTTTCAGTGTTTTAAGGTTGGGATCAAGTGCCTCTCTCCAGCAAAAATTAAGGATCTAAACTCTGTAGTACACAGATCATTATATTCCTTCCAGCTCAACTCAGCAAGTGTCCCATGTGAGAGAATTGGTAGAGAATTTTCTGTTTGAAACTCCTTCATATTTCAGACAGCCGTGCCAACTCACTTAGCCATTGAGATTTTGAATTTTCTCATCCCAGCGGGATATTGTTCTCCTTGTCCTCTGCCTCTGGGAGTCTTGCTTTCTTGCTCATGCTCCCAGACGTGGTCAGTGTTTTAGGGATAAAAATGGCCACTGGTCTCTACTTACCTAGGAAGGGTTTGTTCATCCCTGGAAATCAATTCACAACTCTTCAGTGCTTTTAAAGAAGACATGGCTTTTAGTTTATTGGATTTACTTATTTATTTATTTTTTTGCTTAAATACAGATTTATTGCAAACCGACACTGGAGAGGGGACTTGGATATTTTCTTATTAAAACAGGAACAATGATATTTTGTGACCTCCTTTGCCTAACTGGGAATATAACTCCCAAAGATGTGCATTTTGAGAACATTTTTATTTGAGTATAGGAGTGAGTGGACTTTGGGGCATGAGTTTTTAAAAATTATGACCAATATTGAGGAGGTCAGTTTATTTGTGCCTTAAGCCCCACATAATCTTGATAAGATTTATATCAAATAAAATATTTCTTATATACTGGAAAGTTATTATATGTTGAAAAGTACTAACTAGGTGAATCCTAAAAAAAGGCTATTTAGGATGCTATAGTATTTGAGAATGACAGGAGAGAAAAGAATCTCATAATTCCACTTGTTTGACTTTCTATTAGATCTGACCCAAGGGTATCTTATGAGAAATATTATTCCTACAGTAATAGATTTTGATGTAATTATAGTAGAAGTTCTTTTAACTAACAAAATTGGGAGAATTGGATCAGTTAATCAGAAAAGTGATTCACGTGGACCCTAGATATGCGAATACCCAGATAACAATGGCTTAAATCATAAGGCTATGTATTAAGTCTGGAGGTATGTAGTTTTAGGGTTGTTCCATCCAGCAGTTCAACCATGTCATCATGAGTGCTGTTTCTCATTCAGTGCTCTCCTCTCCCAAGGTACTGACTTTTTGGCTTCACAGCTGTGAAGGACCACTTTAGTGGTCCTTAATTAAAGTAGACTGCTGTAGTCCAGATATCTTGGTCAAATTTAAAGTAAGAATGTTAGTTGGCGTGGGTACTCTTTCAAATAGGGTCTTTCAAGTGGCTTTTTCCTTTTATCAGTGAAAGACATTTTTTCCGGAAGTTCTTACAAAGTTCCTTTTGTCTCATTCACCAGAACAGCGGGGTCTGGTAACCACCCTTAGATGCAAGGGAGCTAGGAAAGCAAGAATCTGGCAAAAAAAAAAAAAGAACGAAGATAATGATGATTGGTTTATGCCAGTGGTTCTCAAGGTAGGGGAATTTGATGTTTGTTACATAATCTTCTATTAGGTAACATCTGGAAATATGTGGAGAATATTGTTGACATTTAGTGTGTAGGTGCTAACGGTGCCAAACTTTTGCAGTGCAGTTCCAAAGAAGATAGAACATCTAGCCTAAAATGTCAGAAATAGCCCTGTTGAGAAACAGACTAATCATAATTTATGCACAGATTGCCATACCAAACAAAACGGGGCAAAAAAAAAATTGGAGAGAATGGCTATGGGATAGGCAAAGGACAATGTTTTCTGTATGGTCATTACATAGATTAAACATTTTACTAGAAATTGAAACATATAAATTTATATTAAATGTAATTGCTATGGGGAGACTCTTTCTTTGAGTATGGATCCCCTGATAAGCTTTGGGTTTTTCCTCATATAGATCATACTCCTAGGTATCCCTACAATATAGTTAAAAAAAAAAAAATAGAGCAAGAGCTTAGATATTGTAAAATAATCTGACAATCTGGATACAGAATCATTATTATTATATTTTTGATTTTTGAAAAACACTTTGCTTGTTTTGCTTTGTCCTAGAGTATTCTATATAACTTCATTAAAACAACTATCTTTCCACTATTTAGCTAATATTTGATTCCATTGTATAGTTAAAATAATAAACAAATTGGCATAAACAAATCTAGGAACAAACAAATGACACTTGGTAATCCTGTCTCACTCAGGTGTGGAGTAACAAGGTAGTTCACTGATCTTGAGTTGGTTACTGTGTTCCAGGTATCCATTTCTGTTACACAATGAAAAGTGAGCATTGGATAATCCAGCAAGTTAATTAGGTGGACATCAATTAAGAAAGTTTCCTCCATATAGCAAAATACCTAATAGCACAAATTGAACTCTAGACTCTTCCTGAATGATAAATTGGGTTACTTTAATAAAGACCAAATTTCATCACTTCTCTTATAGGTTTTTGTTTTTCTTCATCAGAAACTAATTAACCTCAAAGTAGTTTTAAGACTAGTATTTTATCTATGAAAATGTGCTGTTCAGAACATATAAAGGACCTCTTATGAAAACCTATTTTTTAGGACTTAGTTTTCACCATTCCCTGAGAAAAATTTATTATTATTATTTAAAAATTTTTTTGAATTTTAATTTATTTGAGAGAGAGAATGAGTGAGAAAACACCAGCAGGGAGAGGGAGAAGCAGACTCTGCTGAGGAGGGAGCTTAATGCAGGCCTAAATCCCAGGACCTTAGGAACACTGCCTTAGCCAAAGGCAGACACTTAACTGAGCAGCTAGGCACCCCAAGAAAAATTTATCATTAAAAAAATGCATACATGTCAGGATGTTTGAGAAAAAACTTAAAAAATAGATGTTGCTCTCTATTTGGAGTTCCTTCCAAAATTATTTTTTAAAAGATTTATTTATTTTATAAATAAATATACATGTGTATGTCAGTGGTGGGGAGTGGCAGAGGAAAAGAATCTCAAGCAGACTCTCCACTGGGCATAGAGCCCACGACCCTGAGATCATGACCATAGCCCAAAACAAGAGTTAGGTGCTCAACTGTCTAAGCTAGCCAGGCGCCCCCAGAATAATTTTTAAAATTGCATTTCAGTATTGTCTAGTCTGAAATTATGAAAAGGCATTATTGAGTTTTTTTTTTAAAGATTTTATTTTTATTTATTCATGAGAATACACAGAGAGGAGGGAGAGAGAGAGAGAGAGAGGCAGAGAAGCAGGCTCCATGCAGGGAGCCCGACGTGGGACTCGATCCCTGGGTCTCCAGGATCACGTCCTGGGCTGAAGGCGGTGCTAAACCGCTGAGCCACCCAGGCTGCCTGAGAATTTTTTAATTATATATTATCATTATATTATCCACAAGAAAGAACATTTAAATACTTTTGACTTTTTAAAAAACAAACAAACAAGCGCTTTTAAGGGCGTTTGTTCCTCAAACTTCTCTTGTGGAGAAAATTTTCTTTTCACATTCTTTTCCTTAAAAAGATTATAATTTAGGTAAATAAAAGGGTGGCCTTCAAAATTTTTATTCTTCAACTTCTCTTACTAAAAATTTATAAAAAGCAGTGTATGTACCTGGAGGTGAAAATTTCACCAATATTACAAGATAAAGAATGAAAAGTGAAAGCCTCCTTACCTCTTCTTTATTTCCAGTCCCATTCTCCAGTGATAATGCACTTTTGGCTGTTTGTTTTATAGCATAACTAAATAAATCAAGCTTTGTATGTATGGCTTATATTTATAAATATAATAAATGTATAAGTTATATGTGTATAAAATGTTTTCTAGTTTTTATTTTTATTTTATTACTTTTAAAGATTTTATTTATTTATTTATGAGAGACAGATGGAGAGAGAGAGGCAGAGACATAGAGGGAGAAGCAGGCTCCTCTCAGGGAGCCTGATGTGGAACTCGATCTCTGGACCCAAGGTCACGCCCTGAGCTGAAGGCAGATGCTCAACCACTGAGCCACCCAGGCATCCCTCTTTCAGTTTTTATTATATTTTATTTTTGTTTTTAGTTCTGTTGGCTGCCTTTAATTTTAATATTTATAAACATTTAACTCCTTGATGCTTACATTCATTATTCCCCTTTCAACCTTCCAGTTTCTCAGTTGTAGTTAATTATTGTAGGTATTCTTAAGTGTTAACTTACTTAATTCACTGTTAACCATTGAAGTAGTTTTCATTCCTCTTTTATGGATTGCAAAACTGAGGCACAAAGGGATTATGCTTTTGGTTTCATAAGTAGAGGCTTTAGTTCTTCAAGCTTGTACCATCCTTTCAAAAATAAATATTATATATTTGATTTACTGTGCTCTGAGCTTGGGATATAGTGTGCTCTGAGCTTTTGGTATGTCGAATGAAGTCTTGGTCCTTTTGGAACTTATGACCCATATAGTATTTCTCATTTTAAACCTTGACAGCTTAGTCACCGTAAAACTCCAGGTCCCATTATTCCTAGATCAAAGAGAATTGGTCCTAGGATACAGGCTTTACCAAAACAAATAGTTTTACTGGAGGAATAGAAGGTTTTCAGGGGTTCTAGCTTTTATTCATTCATTTTAAATATTGCAGCAAACCAGAAAAATCTTGCTGTCGAAGTATACCTAAAAAATGAAAAGTCTGTAAAATGCCTTTAGTAGAATAGAGTCAGATTTTCCTGATGTAAAACTTACATTCCTACATAAGTTAGTTTACATTTAGGAGAACTAATAACAGTAACATTAACAAATGACATTAATTAAAGGCTTCCTGTCTACCAGGGGCTGATCCAACTTTTTACCTATATTAAACTCCTTATTTCTTTTAGTAAATAATGAGGTGTAGTTACAGTTAATTTATAAATGAGGAAATAAGCAGAAAGATATGTATTTTGCCTAAAGTCATGTAGGTACTATGTAATGGGATTGGCTCTAGAGTCCTTGAATAATAGACTATAGGTTTTTACTATTTTATTTGAATTTCAACAAAATATATTGTGTGTATAATTTAGCTTACATAAATAAATTGACCTGAATACTTTTTTTTTTTTTTTTTTAAAACAATTTTTATTTATTTATGATAGTCACAGAGAGAGAGAGAGGCAGAGACACAGGCAGAGGGAGAAGCAGGCTCCATGCACCGGGAACCCGACGTGGGATTCGATCCCGGGTCTCCAAGACCGCGCCCTGGGCCAAAGGCAGGCGCCAAACCGCTGCGCCACCCAGGGATCCCCTGACCTGAATACTTTTAAACTAAAGTCCTCTCAAATAATTTTTTGTGTTCTTTTGAATTTTTAACTATACAAAGGTTTTAAGTAACATTTGACACGTTTAACATGTTTATAATTGGAAATAGAAACTCACGACCTGTATTTTTTTTTTTTTTTTGCCATTGTACATCTGGTCTATACAGCTGCCAAATGCATCTTCATTAGGTTCAACTATAGTCACGGTTTTTCCTTTTTTTTTTTTTTTTTTAATATTTTATTTATTCATGAGAGACACACAGAGAGAGAGAAGGAGAGGCAGAGACACAGGCAGAGGGAGAAGCAGGCTCCATGCAGGGAGCCTGACATGGGACTTGATCCTAGGTCTCCAGGATCAGGCCCTGGGCTGAAGGCAGATCGCTGAGCCACCCGGGCTTTCCCCGAACCCTTTTTTTTTTTAAAAAAAGATTTAATTTATTTATTTATGAGAGAGGGAGAGAGAGAGAGAGAGAGAGAGAGAGAGAGAGAGAGAGAGAGAGGCAGAGACATAGGCAGAGGAAGAAGCAGGCTCCCTGCAGGGAGCCCAGTGTGGGATTTCATCCCGGGATTTCAGGATCACACCCGGAGCCGGAGGCAGACGCTTTAACCGCTGAGCCACCCAGGCATTTCTCATGATTTTTCCCTATCTAAAATCTTTATTTCTATTTCTCCCTGATTCTCCCAGGCATTCATGACCTCTCTACATTATTAGTTCTTGTTTGCCCTTGTAAATGTATTTCTCATAATTTCCTTATAAATTCTCTTCTTTCTAGCAAAATTGATATATGCATTATCTTGTGCATGGCTTATAATTTTCTGCCATTTTTAGTTTTGTACATTCTGTCACCAGGAATGCCTTCCCATTCTCATGTGTATTCTTCAAGAAAACACCATCTTTTCTGTGAAACATTTTTGGTTTCCTTTTTAGTCTCAATAAGAGTTTTTTCTCTGCTTAAAATCATTGTAATACTTCTTGAAATATTATTTTGCCTTCTCTTGGAGTTTCATGCTTCATTTTGATAACTGCTTTTTTGAGAATTAAATGCTTTAAATATGCACATTGGTTGTAAGAAACAGTGAATTCAGTATATAAAAAGTTGAGTTTGAATCAAGGAAAAGTTCCTTTCAGACATAGAGGTGCAAACATAATTGCACCTCCTTTTTTTGTTTTATCAGGATGAGTCTAATTTTAAAAAAAAATTTTTAAAAGACTTTATTTATTGATTGCCTCTCTCTGTCTCTCATGAATCAGAGACACAGGCAGAGGGAGAAGCAGGTTCCATGCAGGGAGCCCGATGTGGGACTTGATCCCAGGACCCTGGGATCATGGCCTGAGCCAAAGGCAGATGCTCAACCGCTGAGTCACCCAGGTGTCCCCATAATTGCACCTTCTGTTACAGACATTTGTTTATTTTTTATTTCTTCAATTCGTTAAGATTCTTGCGGTCAGTATGGCATACTAGTGAGCCTCTTTTTTTTTTTTTTAAGATTTTTATTTATTCATGAGAGAGACAAAAAGAGAGGCAGAGACAGGCAGAGGGAGAAGCAGGCTCCTTTTGGGGAGCCCAATGCAGGATTTAATCCTAGGACCCCAGGATAACGTTCTGAGCTGAAGGCAGATGCTAAACCACTGAGCCACCCAGGTGTCCCTCTAGTGAGCCTCTTCCTAGTTATAGGACCATAACAAGTTATTCAACCTTGTTTACTTGTAAAAATGGAAAAAATAACACAAAACTCAGATAATTTTTTTCTAGGCTTGTTATTCAAACATTAACTACTTATTCCATTGTTTTTTTTTTTTTAAAGATTTTTATTTATTTATTCATGAGAGAAACAGAGAGAGAGAGAGAGAGAGAGAGGCAGAGACACAGGCAGAGGGAGAAGCAGGCTCCATGCAGGGAGCCCAATGTGGGACACCATCCCGGGACTCCAGGATCACACCCTGTACCAAAGGTGGCGCTAAACCGCTGAGCCACCCGGGCACCCTCCAGAGTTTGAAATACCAAAGCTATTATTAAAATTATTATTAGATTTTAAAAATTACTATTAAAAAGATTGTTTTTTCCATCATGTAAGGTAGGGCAAAGGACAGATAGATAAGTAAACATATCTAAATCATATGGAAAATACTAGAGTAGTAATACACACAGGATACTGTCTGAATATAGAGCATTAGGATACCTAACAAAGATTGGAAAGGGAAGTTAACACTAGAGTAGAGTCAGAAAGGACAAGTTAGGAGTCCTTTGTCCCCAGGAGAGTATAGAATAGAGACCTATTGGATCAGAGGAATAGTGTGTGTAAAAGTTGAGATATTTAAAGTATTTCATTATGACTTCTGACTGGGACATGTGTTAGGAAACCTTCAAGAGAGGAAGCTTGAAGACTTAGGTGAGGAACCAGATTGCAAATGACCTTGTGAAGGTATCACAGATGAAAATAACCTACAAGAAAATGCTGTTACCATTATGATAGTAATAAGAACTGTTATTTGTTGGGTATATAGTATTGTATTAGGCTGTTAGGCGCTGTTTATCATGTTTTCTCAACTTCTCAGTAAATTTATATTGTAGTTTTTACATCATTTTTTTGTGTGTGTGAGGAAACCAGAGTTTAGAGATGTAAAGTAACTGTTGCAAGGCAACACAGCTAGTAAGCAGAATCTGGATTTGAATCTGTTCTGTCTGATTTTTAAAGTCTTTATAACTTTGCTATGCTGCCTAAATTAGTGGTGTGCACACATGGTAGGTGGTCAGTACCTATTTCTTGAACTGACTGAATTTTTCCATCTAATTTCCATCTAATTATTTGACTTTTCATACTTTTAAAGTTCAGTGACAGTCACACTGAGTAGAAACACATCTTTCTTAGCATTGCTGATAATATATGATAATTTTTACAAATAGTGTCCAAACATGCACTTGAAACCAGCTGCTGGGGATAGTTAAGTATATTAATAATTTTATAAACTATTAAAGTAGAATAAGTAGAAAATACAGATATGCTAAAAAGGAAAAAAACTAAATCACTTAGATTTAAAAGATGAAAAGATTACTGTTTTTTACATAAAAGTTAAAGAATATAACCACATCTTAAAAAAATCATTTAATTCCTTAAAATCATATATTCCCTTAGGGTTCGAAGCTCTCCAAATATAATTCTCTATACTGTTTATTTGTTTGAATTAAGATCCATATATTGCATTCGTTGGAATATCCCTTAAGTCTCTCTTAATCTAAAGAGTCTCCCTCTATGTCTTTTTTTCTTGCAATATTGACAGCTTTTTTAAAAGCTCGTTGTTGATTTTATTTCTCAGGATATTCCTTCATGAGTATTCTTATTCAGCCTTTTATGAAAGTGATTAGTATATGAACTTTAAAAATTGGAATATAATTTACATACAATTTCATGTTTGGTCAGTGAATTTTGACAATTATATACATTAGTGTATTCACGACTTAATGTATTTTGTTTTCAGTTAATATTTTTTTTTAATGGAAAAAGAGGAGAAATCCTTTCCATTCTTTAGATTCTAAAGTTTAAAGTGAGTACAGTAGCAAGGAACAAAAAAATAATCATTCATTGCTATTAGGAATGTAAAACTTTCACAGCCAGATGGGTCATTTAAGAAAATTAGGGGTTTGGAAAAATACTACTCACTAGCAGAGGGATGTTAGAGGTAAAGGTGAGAAATGTAAATGAACTGCATTGGAATTTATATCTTTACAGAAGGCTGTGGCTGTTTGATTATTCCTCTAAATCATATGTACCCTTCCCCCACCTCTGCCTAGGTTTCAAGCAGCTGACAAGCTCCTCTAAACTTTTTATTTTTATTTTTTTAAAAGATTTATTTATTTGTTTATTTGTTTATTTATGATAGACACACACAGAGAGAGAGAGAGAGAGAGGCAGAGACACAGGAGGAGGGAGAAGCAGGCTCCATGCCAGGAGCCTGACGTGGGACTCGATCCAGTACTCCAGGATCGCGCCCTGGGCCAAAGGCAGGCGCTAAACCGCTGAGCCACCCAGGGATCCCCTCTAAACTTTTTAAAGTCAAGAGGATCATGTGATTATTAACTCCAAGAAAGAGATAACTGCAGTTGAGGCATATAAATGTCCTGAGTATGTTTTTTGACAGACATGAGCCAATGTGGGTTTTTTTTTTTTTTAAAGATTTATTTATTTATTCATTCAGAGAGAGCAAAGAGAGAGGCAGAGACAGGCAGAGGGAGAAGCAGGCTCCATGCAGGAAGCCCGATGTGGGACTCGATCCTGGGTCTCCAATATCACACCCTGGGCTGCAGGTGGCGCTAAACCGCTGGGCCACCAGGGCTGCCCGAGCCAATGTAGTTTTTTGCATTTGTCCATGATGTTGTATTTAACTTTGGCGGCTTTATTAATTAACTTGTGTTTTCTTAGAGTAGTACACTGATCTTAGTTTGATATCATTAGGAAAGTAGAATGGAAATTACTGAGTGGCTACTCTGTGTGAGGAATTATCTTAAATATAATCTTAACAACTAAGTGTGGAGGTGATGGCAGCCATTTTTGTACATAGCCTACATCAGGAAACAGAGTTTGTGATTTGTGCGAGGTCATGCAGCTGGTAACTACCAAGAACAAGGCTTTACACCCTGAACTTTTACTCCAGAACTCTTAAGTAGTTTTCACTGAAATATGCTGTCTTCATGAAACTTAAAAAAATAGTAATCTACCCCTTACAAATTCTTGTCGCTTGTATGTACATGAAAAAAAACTGAGTCACATTTAAAACATAAAATTATGTGAAATCCAATTGTGATGCAATTTTTGGCAAGAATGTACAGGTGTCAAGTTGTTTGAGAAAGTTTAATACTAAAAAGTCAGTAAAACAAAATAATTTGTTCTAGGGCCTGTAGTGCAATATAATGACATTAGACCAGCATTTTTGTTTTTAAAGATAATAGGAAAATAACTTAATCAGATTTTCTTTATTTTTATTTATCCATTTTAATGATTTTTATCTATTTATTCATGAGAGGGACAGAGAGAGAGAGAGAGAGAGAGAGAGAGGCAGAGACACAGGCAGAGGGAGAAGCAGGCTCCATGCAGGGAGCCTGACATGGGACTTGATCTTGGGTCTCCAGGGTCATGCTCTGGGCTGATAGTGGCGCCAAACCACTGGGCCACCAGGGCTGCCCTCAGATTTTCTTTTCTTTCTTTCTTTCTTTCTTTTTTTTTTTTTTTTTTTTTGATGCCCTCAGATTTTCGTTAGATAATTCAGATCAGGAGCTATGACTTTCTTATAAGTGGGAGTTACTTAAATTTTGTAGCTCTTCATTGAATTTGTAGTTCAACTTTTAAAATGAAAAGTCTCCATTTTCATTTTATGGAAAATGGGTTTATTTTATTTTTAATTTTTTTAAAGAGTTTATTTATTTATTCGTGAGACACACACACAAAGAGGCAGGGACATAGGCAGAGGGAGAAGCAGGCTCCCTGCGGAGAACCTGATGCAGTACTTAATCCCAGAACCCTAGGATCACCACTTGAGCTAAAGGCAGATGCTGAACCACTGAGCCATCCAGGCATCAAAAATGGGTTTATTTTAAAAGTGTTTCCCAAGTTAATGTAGTAATATTAATTTGTTTTTAAAAGGTGATGTCTTTTGTACGTTTTAAAAATTGTTTACCTAAATTCAGATTTAATTTCTAATTTGAAAAAAAATGACTTCTGTGGCTGTTGTTTCTGCTCCTTCTTTTCAGATATTGAGAACTTTTAACCAATCATAATCACCCAAAGTTCACTTACCTTTGAGTGCTCTATTTTTAAAACACATTCTTATTTGAATACCCTAAGTTGTTTACTAAGCTTATACTGGACTCTTTGTCCCCAAGATCCTGCCCCTGCCCTCAAAAAATCATCTAAATTGTTATAAGAAAATCAGCCTGTTCTCTGACTTGTCATAATATTAAGAAAAAATGTAGTTACCTTTTTCTTGGTTTTATTGAGCTTTCATAGTCTTACAAGATTTCAGAAGATCATGGTTTTCTCTAATAGAAATACATTGCTTCTTGAAAGGCTTTTTTTTTTTTTTTTTTAAATGTAAAATTGGTTGGGTAAGACAAATGAAACAACCAGTTAAGCTCATTCCTTCTGTACTTATTAACTTCAAAGCTCCTAGTTTTAACCTCTGGTTCAGTCCCATCTTACTAGATTTAAGTGGCTTTTGTTTTGTTTTTTTTTTCATGCAGGTTCTGCTCATTAATCACCACGAGTGTGGATCTGAAGAAGAGTTTATTACCTCTTTTTTTGAGTATGTTTAACTTCAGATACACACAACGTAGCTTCTCCTTCCCTATTAGATTCTTAGAAGGTAGTTATATTTTTATAGTCTCCTTCTTGTGACTTTGATAGTTGTGATCAATATGATCAATAAGAATTAAAAACTATTCCTTACGACATATTGGGCTACTGCATGCAAATCAGTTCATTTAAAACCTCCTGGAGGTCTTTGGCATGCCAGACATAAAACCATGAGTGTTTGTTTGTGGAGGTAACCATGTTCTAAAGAAATTTAAGAGTTAAATTCTTTTATCAAGAAGCTGAGAGAATTATCTTTTAGGCTCTGGGAATCACTGACTTTAAGGGGCTTGCTTTTGGTGTGTGATTTTCAAAATTAATTTAAAATGGGAAGTGATAAATTAATATTCTTGTGGTATTAGATTTCTGAATGATTATTTTAGAGAAATTAGCTTGCATTGTACCTACCGTATGCTTAACAAAATAGCTGAGTCATCATGTCTTGTTAGTTAAACATTAATGAGAATATTTTCTGTACTTGGAATTTTTTAGACACATTGATATATTTTTCTTCTTATATGTGAATCTGATCAATGAAATATGATAACAGAATTCATTCATATTTTTTATATCTAGGGTTGGAAAAAAGAAAGAATTCTGGCTGAATATCCTGATGGCAGGATAATAATGGTTCTTCCTGAAGACCCAAAGTATGCTCTGAAAAAGGTAAATGTCCAGTGCAGTTTCATTTAAAATGGGTAATGTAATTTTGTAGTCAATTTTAACAGAATAATGCATTACTGACATGGCACGTTTAAGCACCAGTTCTGAAAACAAGAAATAAGCATTTAAAGAACATGCTTAAAATTATGCTTAAACTTATGCATCTAAGATATGTGAAATAAATTTTTAGTGAATTGATTACTGTCCTATATTATCAGAAACTTGAGTGATGATATAAAAGGCTTCCTAGTTTATAATGCCACATTAGTGACTTAATCAAATTTCCAGGAGTGCTTGCCTGGCTCAGTTGAAAGAGTGTGTGACTCTTGATTGCAGGTTGTGAGATTGAGTCCCACGTGGGGTATAGAGATAACTAAAATAAATTCAAAACTTGGGGATGTCTGGGTGACTCAGTTGGTTAAACGTCCGACTCTTGATTTTGGCTCAGGTCATGATCTCAAGGAATGAGATCAAGCCCTGTGTTGAGCCCCACTTTGGGCTCCTGGCTCAGTGTGGAGTTGCCTTGGGATTCTCTTTCTCTCTCCTCCCTGTGCCCCTCTTACACTGGTGCTCTCCTCCTCTAAAATAAATAAATCTTTAAGATTAATCAGTTAAAACTTTGAAAAAAAAGTATTACTTTCATTAAAAAGGAATCAATTACAATTAAAGTTTGATAACCTAGAAAATTAAAATTAACAATTGTGAAGTTTCATTTCAAGAGAAAAATTTTAAATAAATCTTATAGCAAAAGAATATATAATAATAGGTCATCAGAGGTCACTTTGGTGATATAGTCTTGGTTTCGGCTCAGATTGTGAGATCAGCCCCATGTTGGGCTCTGCTCAGAGTCTGCATAAGACTCTCTCTCCCTCTGCCCTTTCCCCTGGTGCTCTGCTTTTCCTCTATCTCTCATAAATAAATCAGTCTTTAAAACAAAAAAAAGTTATGAAGTTCTGAAATTAAACATGAGGTAATCATAAAATGTTAAGTGAAAAAAGATACATTCTGATTTATAATTATAAGGTAGGAAATTTAAAGAAGTCCTCTTATCTAGTGTGAGCCAGGTTTTATAAAAGTCCAACTTAGAGTTCCATACTTTGAAAGTTCAGAGAAATAAACCAAAAAGACAATGAAGTCTGGAATCATTGTATTATATTGAGTGTCTTAAAAGGCAGGAAACCATAGGATAAACTTATTTTGAAATGATTTAATATTAATTATATTTTCAAATAATCTACTCAAAGTGTTTTTTTCAACCTTCTTGTGCTTTTTCAGAAATATCTTATAAAGCGGTAGGTCCAGTTGTCTTTTGAGAAACTTATTTTCACTAAAATGTCCAAAATGTCTAGAAAACACAAGGAAAATGATTTATGTATTGTTCTTTTTTTTAGGTTAACAATTGGACCTCTTTAAATTTAGGAAAACTTCACTTGAAAGGGTGACCCTATTATTTGAAAATACGACTAACATTCTACTTTATCTTGTTTTTGAATTCACATACTCTGTATTATGTATGACTGGACAATTCCAGATAACCAAATAAGCCCCCCATACTACCACTCCCTAATAATACAGACAATAACATTTAGAATGACATGTAACCATGCCACCTGCCTTGTATTTGAAACATTGATCCTTGTCACAGAAACAAATATTTGTTAATATTGGATTACTGATTTAATAAATGAAAATTAAATTAAGTAATTTTTAAATTCCAACTATTACTATTGGAAATGAACAGTGGGAACTTTGCTATACCACCATATGTGGCATTCAGACTCTTCTTTACTAAGAATCTTCAGTAAATGCTAACTTTCTCATTTTAGTTTCTCAGGGCAAAATCTTAGTGTAGTACGTTACTAGTTAGGAATCCATAATAGTAGGTTAAAAATTGAAATGTAAGGAATTGTGAGTCATTTGCCTTTAGGAACTGAATCATGAGTTGTGTTATAAGATACGGTTCTAGGATTAGGAGGGCTTGAGTTTTCATCCCTGAGTAGGGGATATATTACATGGTATTCTGCAGGTCAGAGGTATGCTTATTAACCCTCCAAAGGGTTATTTTCATTTTAGTAACATAAATGAATGTTTGTTGGACTGAATCTTTGCATTTTATTTTTTAACTGGGGAAGGAACTAATGTTTGAGTACCTACAAAACATTTGACTTTGTGCCCCCAGAAGCTTGAGCTTACCATATTTGACCTTGACCACAGTTCTAGGAGGTAAACTAGAAGAAGCACAGTTTGATGCCATATTAGCATCATTCAAATCTCTGCTCCGTGGTTTTCTAGATGTCTAATATAATACCTAACATGGGAAAGTTACCTTTGAATTTTCTTTCTTGAATATGTAAAGTGAGGGGCCATAGACCCAAGAGATGTTGGATTTAAGTAAGATAATAAAGTTCTTTGATTCTATCTTGCTAGTGGTTAATAAGGAATAAACATGTGTTTCTTTCTTCTGTGTCCACTTCCATTTTACTGATGAGAGTACTAATTAAGACTTGGAAAGAAAAATGGCTTGCCTGGCTAAGATTCCAGTGAAGTTCTCTCTAATTCTCAAACCCATGATGCTTCTAATCCTTTAATGTTCTTATTGTTTATTGTAGGAGCTCTCACTGTTCTTGTTATGTAAACTGCTGGGCTTGGCATTACTGTCCAGTTCCTTTTCCATTTTGCACATTGTTCCACAGGCCTTGAAAAACAGTTATAGGTCAGAATAATCATTCCAAAGAACTTTTTAGGTGATATCCTGCTTGGAATAATATACTCAATTTACTGAACTGCAGTAGTAATATTTTAACATGTATACAGTGCTTTCGTTGTTACAAAAAATACTGTTCTTTATTTGGCAGGTTGACGAAATTAGAGAGATGGTTGATAATGATTTAGGTTTCCAACAAGCCCCACTAATGTGCTATTCCAGAACTAAAACACTTCTCTTTATTTCTAATGACAAAAAAGTAGTTGGCTGCTTAATTGCGGAACATATCCAATGGGTAAGTGACTTTTAAATAGTGTTCATATGTACTTTGGTATCTAAAGAGTTTACTGTATAATCTTGAGTAACACAGTTCTGGTTAATTTTATGTAAAGGAAAGCGTTTTATGTAGGGAAGCATGTGAATGTTAGAATTGCCATGTGTAAATTTTTACTAAGCAGAATTGTATCTTGCATGGGAATTAGTTTCTCAAATCAGTATATAAAATAAAAATTCTATAAATCAAAAGTACTGTTAAATTTTGTTTAGGAAGTTTCCATTTTGGATACTAATGTAAAGTTTGTTTCCATTCCTTCAGCACTGGAATAAAGCAAAGGTTGGCAAACTATTGCCTGAGAGCAAACTCCAACCTGTTTTCATAAATAAAATTTTATTGTAATACAGCAGTGCCCATTTGCTTACATATTGTCTATGACTGATGCACACCAGAAAGACTGAGTTGAGTAGTTGCAGCAGAAACCAAGTGGACTGCAAAGCCTAAAATATTGTCTGGTTCTTTATCAAAAGTTGCCCACCCCCAGAATAGATCACTTCTTTGCTTGAGCTGTGAGAAGTTGACTTGTATTTAGGAGACAAATTGTACCAAAAAAAAAAAAAAATCACAATAAGTGGGGTATATTCACATTGGGTAGGTTATGTAAGTAACAGACCAACTTATGAGAACAGAGTATTCTGGACTCCCTAATCATGCTATTTGAGGCATACCTCATTTGAATTTTGTTTTTTCAGCTGAGTTCTTTTTTTTTTTTTTTTTTTTTTTAATTTTTATTTATTTATGATAGTCACAGAGAGAGAGAGAGGCAGAGACACAGGCAGAGGGAGAAGGCAGGTTCCATGCACCGGGAACCTGATGTGGGATTCGATCCCGGGTCTCCAGGATCGCGCCCTGGGCCAAAGGCCAGCGCCAAACCGCTGCGCCACCCAGGGATCCCTCAGCTGAGTTCTTATTCATGAATTCAAAGCACATTGGATTTGACTTTTGTTCAGTTGGTATCTTTTTGTATATTAATAGTTGCCTGGAAACATGTTTTATCATAAAATTTTCTTATAAAATAAAGTCAAAACAGGGCTGTAGGAGTTAATTTCTATGTTAATTTTTAAAAACCCAGTGTTAAATTGTATAGCTTTTGCCATATTGAAATTAATTTTACATAGTGTATATTCCCTTGTGTTTTTTTTTTAATTTTTAAAAAAATTTATTTATGATAGTCACACACAGAGAGAGAGAGAGGCAGAGACATAGGCAGAGGGAGAAGCAGGCTCCATGCACCGGGAGCCTGATGTGGGATTCGATCCTGGGTCTCCAGGATCGCGCCCTGGGCCAAAAGCAGGCGCCAAACTGTTGCGCCACCCAGGGATCCCTCCCTTGTGTTTTTTAAACTTTATATTCTACCAAGTTTTTTGTAATGTTCAGAAGATAGCTATGCAGTGTTTGTTAATTCTTCACTGTATTTTCTAAATGCTTTAAGATTTGTACCATATCCCATCATAAGGCTGGCCGTTGTTCAACTAGACTGGTAGAGGAGATACTGTGTTTTTTAAAGTACTTTAGTTTTTTTAAAGAGATGGGAGTGGGGGAAAGCTTTTTAAATTCTTGATTCTCCTGCCATCTCTAGTCCTACTTCCCGCACAGCTGTGAATCGTAGAACTATGGCAGCAATCACAGAAACAGTTGTTATGACCGCTGCTGAGTTGAGTTATGAACGCTGCTGCATTCTTGATGTGTACTTTTGCTGGTCCTTAGAATGTGGGAGGTAGAGAAAAAATAACCTTCAGTTGCCATTATGGGCCAGCCATGATGGGCAAGGTATTTTATATGTATTACCTTATTTAATTTTTCTACAGTTTTCTGAAACAGGTGGTAGATACCTCTAGTTTATAGATAAGGAACTCAAAGCTTAATTTGTTAACTGCTTTCCTGGTCACATAACTAGTAAATGAATCAAAACAGAATATAGATTCAGGGCAGCCCAGGTGGCTCAGCAGTTTAGCGCCGCCTTCAGCCCAGGGCCTGATCCTGGAGTCCTGGGATTGAGTCCCACATCGGGCTCCCTGCATGGGGCCTGCTTCTCCCTCTGCCTGTGTCTCTGCCTCTTTCTCTCTCTGTGTCTCTGGTGAATAAATAAAATCTTTAAAACAAAAAACAGAATGTAGATTCAGGTCTCCTTTCTGAAGACTGAAAGCATAAGTGGCCCTCATAGTTTCTGAAGCCAGACAAATGTAGCAACCAACTCACTAAGGTCAGTATTAGACAATTGCTAATTAATATTTTCACTTTAAATTAATTTTTCCCTCTAATCTTGATACCTTAGGGCTACAGAGTTATAGAAGAGAAACTTCCAGTTATCAGGTCGGAAGAAGAAAAAGTCAGATTTGAAAGGCAAAAAGCCTGGTGCTGCTCAACATTGCCAGAGCCTGCAATCTGTGGGATCAGTCGGATATGGGTATTCAGCATGATGCGTCGGAAGAAAATTGCTTCTCGCATGATTGAATGCCTAAGGTAACTTGAAAGTAATTCCTCAAGTTGTTTTCTCTAGTTTTAGATTTAAGCAGATTTTTAGTATAAAGATTGGCCTTTAATCTTAAATATATAACCTTTATCTTAATTTAAAATTTGCATAGGATTGTATTGTCAGTGTATTGGGTCTGTTTTTTTTAATGTGAAGTTAATCTGAAGGGTGAGAAAGCACTACTAGTTAAATACTATTAAAACATTTTTACTTACTTGTAACTATGCTATTAGGCCAAAATAACCCACTTATTTTGAACTGTTCAATAGTGGAGAATTTTAAAGATAACCAAATAAATATGAGAAGGTTTTTTGGAATTTAAAGTTGCTTTTAGGAAAACTTGTTTTTTTTTGTTTTGTTTTGTTTTGTTTTCTTTTTTTTTTGTTTGTTTTCTTTTCTTTTTTTTTTTTTTTAGGAAAACTTGTTTTAAATTACTAATATTATTTATAAATTATCTAAGTCTCCTACTAGTTTTTCTTTTGCTTTTATTGCCTGATTTTAAATTAAAGGTATAGAGGAAAAGACTCAGATAAATTGCATGGTTTTTGTTCTTTAAAGCACCTTTCTAAATGATTAATGGCGGTTCAAATTAATCATGCAGATGAAGGTTTTTTTTTTAAGATTTTATTTGTTTATTCATGAGAGACACACAGAGAGAGGCAGAGACATAGGCTGAGAGAGAAGCAGGCTCCCTGTAGGGAGCCTCATACGGGACTCAATCCCAGGACCCTGGGATCTCCACCCGAGCCAAAGGCAGACAGACGCTCAACCACTGAGCCACGCAGGTGCCCGCAGATGAGGTTTTTATGTCAGTCTCTTGTTTTTGTTTATTCTAGAATCCCTGTCTGCTACTATCTGTAGATCTTAGCTTTCAGAATAATCCGTCATTGTAAGTAAGATCCTAAGGCTCTAGGAATTTTAGAACATTAATGTGTTTCTGGTCTCTCCCTCTTTTGTGAGTAGTGATCCAGGAGGGCTTAGATCTACCTGCCCTTTTCATGACAAAAGGCAGATCTGTTTTAGCGCTTTCAAAACTAAACCTGGAAAATGCAGCTGTTTAAATAATAGTGCTAAATATGACAATATTGCTCCTCCTTAAAATCTTGTAAATTTAGGTCCTACAACAACTGTAAGATGGTTCTAGTTTATAAAAACATTAGACAGTATAGTCATTGTTTTTGTTTCATATGATAGAGATGTCCCCATAAGCTTCCTGTTAAAACTCTATATATAGAGTTTCTACTTTTTTCACTTATTGTTGTTCTATGTACCCAACTCACCTTGTTAAGATTACAGCGTGAAAATTCTAATAGTCTGTACTGGCTAAATTAAAAAATTATTTTTTAAAAAGCAGCTTTATTAAGAGATGTAATTATATAGCATAAAATTCATCTTTTTAAATTATACAGTTCATTGGGTTTTAGTATATTCAGAAAGCTGTGCAATCATCACCACTATCTAATTCCAGAACATTTCCATCATTGTGTCCCCAAAATCCATACCCATTAGCAGTCACTCCCCATTTCCCTCTCCCCTACCTTCTGGCAATCACTAATCTACTTTCTTTTTTTTTTTTTTTTTTTTTTTTTTACTAATCTACTTTCTGTCTGAATGGATTTTCCTATGCTGAACATTTCATATAAATGGATTCCTATAATATATGATCTTTTGTAACTTGTTTCTTTTACTTAGCACACTTTCAGGGATCATCCATATTGTAGCATGTATTTGTATACTTCAGATAAAATCCGACCATGTGGTTGTACCACATTTCATTTATTAATTCATCAGTTGATGAACATTGGGTGGTGGGTTGGTTACACTTTTTGGCTATTATAAATAATCTGTAAACATTCATGTACAAATTTTTGTGTATTTTTATTTCTCTTGGTAAGTAGAGAAATATTTGCATGTTTTTATTTCTTTTGGTATATACTAGAAATAGAATTGTTGGGCATGTAGTAACTGTATGTTACTATGGTTATTTTGAGGAGCTGCCAAACTGCTTGTTAAAGCAGCTATACTATTTTACAATCCTACCAGCAATGTGTGAGAGTTCTAATTTCTCTACCAACACTTGTTATTGTCCATCTTCTTAATTTTAGCCATCTTAGTTTGTATGAAGTATTTCATTTTGGTTTTGATTTATAATTTCCTAATGGCTAATGATGTTGGGCATTTTTTTCATGTGCTTATTGGCCATTTATAAATGTTCTTTAGAGAAATGCCTATTCAAATACTGTGTCCATTGCTAAATTAGTTTATCTTTTTCTTACTGAATTGTAATAATTCTTTATATATTCTGGAGACAAGTTCCTTATCAAATATATGATCTACAGATATTTTCTACCTTTTCATAGCTGTCTTTTCATCTTCTTGGTGTCCTTTGAAGCAGAAAGGTCTTTGATTTTGAACTCCAAATTACATATCTTATTCTTTTGTCACTTGTGTTTTTGGTGTCCTATCTAAGAAGCCATTTCCTAATGTAAGTTTACAGAGATTTATACTTGTATTTTATTCCAGGAGTTCATAATTTTAATTCTTACATTTAGGTCTTTGATCTATTTTAAGTTAATTTTTGTGTATGATGGGAGATAAGGATTCCAACAACATTCTTTTTTTCATGTGGCTATCCAGTCGTCCCAGTGCCATTTATTAAAGAGACTGTTCTTTTCCAGTGAATGGTCTCAGCACCCATGTGAAAAATCTTTGATTGTGAGGGTTTATATCTGGACTCTTCAGTTCTGTTCCATCAGTCTGTTCTTATGCCATAGCACACTGTTTTCAGTTCTGTAGCTTTGTAGTATGTTGCAAAATAAGGAAGTGTGAGTTCTTCAGTTTTGTTCTTTTTCAAGATTCTTTTGACTGTTTAGTGACCCTTCCACTTTCATATGAGTTTTAGGACCAGATTGTTAATTTCTACAAAGCCAGCTTTAGATCTTCTGATTCATAAACTTGGGTTGTCTTTCTAAATTTATTTAAGTTTCCAGGTCTTGCACTTCTTTTGTTAAACTTAATCCTGAGTGTTATTCTTCTAATGTTATTGTAAATGGAATTGTTTTTAAATTTTGGAGTTAAGTTCAAGTATATAGAAATTCAGTTAATTTTTAAAATATTGCTCTTTTGTATCATGCAACCTTGCTGAACTCATTTTTAATTAGATCCAATAGTTTTTTTTGTGCATTCCTCAGGATTTTTGTACATATAAGCTCATCAAAAAGGTCTCCAAAAAGAGGTAGTTTTACTTCTTTCTTCCCAGCCTACCTATTAATTTCTTTTCTTTGTCTAAGTGCCCTGGCTAGTGCCTGCAGTAAATACACTGTTGAATAGAGAGGTACAAGCAGATAGCCTTACCTTGTTCCTAATCTTTGGGAAACAGTTTTCAGTCTTTCATAATTAAATTTGATATTCCCTGATGCTCTTTAGTAGGTTGAGGAAGTTCCTTCTTCTTAGAATTGTTGAGTATTTTTATCATGAAAAGATGTTGGGTAAATGTTTTTAAAACCATTGTTGTTTTCATAAAAAATTTTTTCCCTCTAATGATTAATAATCTCGATGAACAACTATTTTCAACAATTTTTAGAACATACAACATTACCTAAAAAGTCTTACTGGTCAAATTTTATTTGATGGGTTTTTTTTCAACTTTAATGATAAAAATATTAATTTTTTTTCTTTTTACCCTTCCACACCCCTCCTTTTTTTTTTTTAATAGGAGTAACTTTATATATGGCTCATATTTGAGTAAAGAAGAAATTGCTTTCTCAGATCCCACTCCTGATGGAAAACTATTTGCAACACAGTACTGTGGCACTGGTCAGTTTCTGGTATATAATTTTATTAATGGACAAAATAGCACCTAAAACAAATTCTTGCCGCAGTACTAGAAGACATCTACTGAAGAGAATGGATTGGTTGCTGACTTTAACCAGGAACTAGGGCCATTTTTATTACAATGAACTCAGGACTGGTAACAACCATAAGGTTGTTCCATTTTCATAAAATTGGAAACAATGCAGTAATAGCTTATTATTGTTTTGTTTTTTAAAGAAGATATTTTATTATCTTTTACAGAAATTTATGATTGATGTATTTTATCTATAGTTATTTAGACATGTTTACATGCAGCAGATAAATTGTTCATAGTGGACTGAAAACTAATGCAAGGACTATGGTCTCAGTGATAAGTATATTTTGAAGTTCTTAATATGGAAATATACCAGTGTAGCTTGGTGTACTGTATTTTTTTA
The DNA here is from genome assembly GCF_018345385.1 of Vulpes lagopus. Lineage (NCBI taxonomy): Eukaryota > Metazoa > Chordata > Mammalia > Carnivora > Canidae > Vulpes > Vulpes lagopus. The sequence continues at coordinate 119,579,845 of NC_054824.1, read as the reverse complement.
TATTGATCTGCTGATACCAGTTATAGTTTTAAAGATTGTATTTTTACAGAGCAGAAACCAATGTTTTTGAGTTCTTATTCAAGGGGGGTGCAATATTGCATGTTTAGGAATTCAAAATTAATTCTTAAAGGGCCTGAAATATGTTTTGAAGGAATCCGTGCAAAAAAGGAAAGTTCCAAATAAGCAGGAAGAATATGGAATATTGAGCTTTTTCTTCTATTTCCTTTTTTCCTGTTCTTGAGGCATGAAGAAATGGAAGGTGGTTAAAGAATTGAGGCTTTCCTTCTGGGAGAGCTATGAAGTGACTAGAATTAGAAAGTGCCCTCTAAAGTTTGTTATTATTTCATTCTGATTTTATTTCTTAAAATAAATGGCACCTGGGCACACTTAAGGCTATTAACAAATCCCAAAGAGGTTTATAAAACCTGTGGAATAGTTGTAAACTAACTATGGATGACTCGGTATCTGCTTTGTTATTCCTCAGAAATACTACACTGAGTATATGCCCGCATTACTGGACTTCATTTTGATACTTGTCTATCCTTCATAGTGCCCTCTACTTTTAAAGGGTTTATATGTTGAAAAACTGCTGTGGCCTTTTATGACCTGTATATAATGTAGAGTAAAATAAAATACTTGATAGCTTTTTCTAAGTGATAAATGTGATGATAGTGTGTTGTCGTTTGTGCTTTTTCAGGGAGTTAAATTTGATACCTTAAAATAGAATTAAAACACTGGCTTCTTACAGGTTTCACATTTGCCAAAGGATCAGTATGTCCATAACAACTCTGAACTTGGTCTTTAAAAGGCAAAATTCTAACAGAATTTTTCTGGTCTTTCAGACGAAGAACAAGCCATAGCCCAAGAATGAAGCACTACTATGGTTTAACATAGATTATTTTTATGAACTGAAATAATCTTAAAAACCAGCTAAATTTTAGGGCTTTAAATTAGTGGGCGTATATTTTATCCCCCTATAGGTGTATGCTTTTTAAACTCAAAGTGGTATAAAACTCTGTACTCTGTTTGTAGAGGTATAAATATTTCCGTCTTACTCATCATGATAGTCTGACTTTTGACACTCTCTTTCTCTTTGGACTTGAAACTATTCCAGTCATTCCTGATGTCGTCATTTGCCTAACAGAGTGTGTAACTTTTTAAAAAAGAGGATGAAATTTTCAGGTATAGTATTGATGCTCTAATAATTTAATCTCATAATACAGATCCAATTTCAGTAGAAGCCATAGTATGCTTCTTTGGGGAGCCAAACTTGGTGGTTTTGGGGGTACCTGGGAATAGAGAATATACATTGATTGGTTGATTTAAATGTTACAGTTATAAGAAAATCATTATTTTCATGTTTATATTGAAGACCTAGCCCCTCAAATAACTTTGCAGTCTAGGCATTTCTCTAAGAATAGTATTAGTAACATCTAACTTTTGAGTGATTGCTATGTGTCAGACCTTCTGTATAGTGCTGCATTATTTTATTATGAGAACTCAAGTGAGGGATTTGGAGATTACTGTAGCGGTTTGTGTGAAAAATGTTGAAACACAGAACTGAAGCTGTGATTTGTTGATGAAGAGACAGATAAACTTGGAGAAGATACAATTGAAGAACTGTAAGAGTTGATAACTGACTGGAGAAGGATCATGGGTAATTTGGGTAACTGGATAGTGGATTGACTGAGAAGGGAACACTGGAGAATTATGGGAGGGAAGATTGGACTAGAAAGGATGAGCTCAATTTTGGGAAAGATTTTGAGATGGTTGCAGAATCTCCAAGTGGAGATACTTGTTTGGTATATAATTCTATATATTGGTCTAGAGTTACAGAGAAGTTTGAACTAAGGAGATTTATTAACCTAGTTATCCAAAGGTTTAGAAAAGATGTCCTCACCCTGGTGTTTGTAAAATGAGATGGTAGGAGAGAGTTGTGAAGAAAACCATCACTTAAGAGTCTCGAAGAAGAGTATCTGGAAAGAGGTAAGAAAATCAGAAGAGAGTGGTAGAAACCAAGGAAGAGTTTTAAAAAGCAAGAATGGTCAGCACTATCACATTATAATTGAAGACCAAAGAGTGGTCTTTACAGAGTGGTAGAGGGAGAATGGACACTGTCTACACTAATGGCCACAGTCAGACTTCAAAAGAAGTGATTCTGTAATTGTGATTTTATAAATATGCCTATGAATTTGTCAGCTGCCCTTAGTTATTTGGGGTGCCTGGGTGGCTCAGTGGGTTGAACATCTGACTTGATTTTGGCTCAGGTCATTGTCTCAGGGTTGTGAGATTGGGCTCCGATTGGACTCTGCATTCTATGGGGAGTCTGCTTGAGATCCTCTGTTCCCTTCCCCCTTGCACTCATGTTTGCATGGGTGCATGCTCTCTCAAACATAGAGAAAGCTTTTAAAAAATGTCCAGTATATAGAACTTATAGGAACTACAAGTATAGGCAGGAACTACAAGGTTTTATAGGCTATGCCCTTTTCTACATGGATATGCAAATGGTTTTCTTATATATTGCAAGAATTCTTAAAAAAATCATTTTACCAGTGAGTGAAGCATGACTGTTGTTAAGGACAAGTACAATAGACATGCAGGGACATTTTAATTGTTCTTGCTTATGTTGCATGGCTGCCCAGCTGTAGTCCTGCCTAACCATATTTTACCAGGAGTTAAGATTGCTGAGTTGGTTTCTGGAGAGTGACTGCAGACATACATATGTTTTCTACCTCATTCTCATGGCTCTTGGTCCTTTTGGCACATAAAGGGAAGATACTGTCTCACAATAACCCCTCCTTCCACCACACCATTCTTGTAAAAATAAAATACACTGGACTACTTACAGAACAAAGAAGTGGTCAGAAAACAACTTATTGTTGCCTTTTCTTAGAACTTACTCTGTCGTCATAGTCACTGAAGTGTGGATGCTTAGCTCAGTACTTGATAGTGAAGAGCAGAAGTAACTTATTGTGTGAATGGCTTTAAACCTTGGCCACAGAGGCCCTTCCTGAAATCACCTTTTGTGATGGTTTCTTTCAGTGAAACCAGGCTGTTAGTGTTGGAGCAGCGTTCTCCTAGAGAAAGTTTACGGGTCAGTCTCCATGACTAAAGAGAGGCCTGAGGAATATTTGTGGCCTGGATGTTGTTTCAGCTTTAGGTGATTGAATACAGAGGTAGAACAGTCAAGGTTTCACAGCTTTTGGTCTTTCCAGTGGAGTAGCTGCTTTGGAATATGTACTGGAACGTTGGCAGTTTCTGCTTGCTCCTGAAATCTGTCACCACACTTAACAAATGTTTATCGCCCTTCCTGAGGTAAAAGGCCAGTAGTCCTTGGCCTAGAAGAGTGTTTTCATGGTTCTTTATCCAGATCTACTAGGCTAGCACTCTAAACATAATAGAACTGAAAGGCATTTTTCTGGAATAACATATTCTTAAAAGTAGGTAGTTTGGAAATAAGATGGTGATGAACACCTTCTGTCAAACTGCACAGTTCTAGCAACCCAGAGTTCTGCTTCTGAGGACACTGAAATGAGTATAGTTGCCATCTATAAAAGGTTGGGGTTATACTAGGAGTATTTCTAATACCTCTAAAATCATTTTTAGATCTGTCATCCATAATTAATGTGGAATTCTGCAAATGGGCATGGGGTGTGGATACTTTATATGTGTGTATATCTTTGTAAAAGCTACAGATTTTCATTCAACAAATATTTATTTAACATTTTCTTTGTTACTCCAGAATTGTCAAATCTTAGGTTGGATGACTCACTGATATGTGGACTTCCTGTCTTTTTTGGACATTGCCAGTAGTAGGGAGCTTATTCCGGTTTTGAACATACCAGAAAATTAATATAAAGGAAAATTTTTTAAGGGGGTGGGAGAGAATTTTAATACATTCACCAAATTAAATGAAAGGACAACATACTGTAGACACAACTTAAGACAATTTGGAATCATAAACAAAATGTGAGGTAGACCAACTAGTGAAATTCACCAAATTTTGGTTAAGAAAATTTTACAGTAATAAAGGAACACAGGTACCTCCTTTTCTAAAAATCACAAAAAGCAATTGCATAAATTACAGCCAAAATAATTGAATACAACAATTCTCATTCTAATTTTAGTTTACATTCAGTATTAACCTGTGTGAACTGTCCTACATGGCAAGGTTCAACAGGTCTATAGATCAATTATTATGCAGGCCTAGCAAACACATTCATACCACAATGTTCTACAGGATGGCAAGGCTTGAAGCTGAACACACCAAGGTATGTATTAACAAATCATGGTGTCCTATGCTTGTGCAATTTTATCCTTAAAGGAGAAGGACCTAACATTCTCTAAAGAATTATACTGATAAGGTGATTTTAAAAGATCCAAACCTTAGTAGTACAGGCATTGAAAAGAATAGGCAGGTCAGTTTGAATTCTCCATCATTGGGATGATGGTCTTTTGGCTTTCTTCTGGCATTTCTCTTTCACAGGGTTAAATAGTATTTAAGAGATCACAGTTAATTGGATTTTTTTTTTTTTTAGAGTACAGCCCTAACATGGAGTACCTGCCTCTAAAGTTACTACTTTAAAAAACGCGCTTTAGACTTTGAAGCCATAAAGCCAGAAGAAACCCTGAGAGGCCATCTGCCCCCAAGTACAACTGTTTGGAATTATTTCAAGTATCTTATTTGCTCTATATAGTAAATATTATTGGAATATTGCACAAACAGTGGGTTTCTTGATATCTGCATTAGGCCCTTTCAACAAAACAGAAACAATTGAAATACATTCATATCTTAAATCAACCTGCTTCAAAACGTACCTCTTTACCAAAAATTCTGCTGTACTAAAATTAAGGAGTATTTTAAAGAATACATAAGGCAGATCCTCTTTGAAGGACAATTAAAAATGGGGTTTAAAGGAATTGTTCATTTCAAAATATATTTAAAGCATCATAAGTAGCTATATTAAAACCAAGAGATCTGCAGACCATTTTCAAATTAGTACATTCCATCTTTTCACTACTGTAAACTCCTTGTTATCACAAGCTAATAAAGCTGGTCAGTTAACATTTTTGTTCTAAGTAAATGCAGGCTTAGTCAGCCCCCTCTCAGTAGTTTCAGGCCAAAATAAGAGATTGATTCAAGTAAAAATAGCCATTTTAAGTGGTACGTATGGGCTAATGAGAAAAATGTGAAGAGATTGTTTAATGATGAGAACTGGAATAATAATTTAAGCAAACTTCCAATTGATTTAGTTTGTTCTAGAACATTTTCTAAAAGTCTGTTTTTGATTACAATATATGGTGAGAAATCTATAGAAACTTACACTGTTGATACTGAACAAACACCCCCTGCTGATTTTAGTGAGTCAGAGACTTTTAATGGAATCTTTCTTACTCCTCACAAAAGAATCACGGATAGGATTAAAACAGTTCTCTCCCTCTCTGGCTCTCTTTCCCATTTCAGCAATTTTTGTGGTGTTGTCTATGTAAAGGTAGCTAATACTAATTCAGTGTATCTTTTAAAGGAAGTTTTGCTTGAGGCCCTGAAAAGAATCAAACTAGTTCCACTACACACAGAACCATAGCCTGACATTTAGCTTTGCTGGTGCCAACTGCTTAATGCCAACCAAACAGGGTGGGTATTGGGATGACTGCTAAAAGCTTCTTAATTGGTCAATTACTGAATTAGGTTACCCTTGTACAAGATTAAACTGTTCCATGTTCTCATAGACATAGTGTGCTTAGAGGCTGGAGACATTTTTAAAGACTGAAAAAAGCAAAGGAATTTCGGCAAGGAGAAACTGCATAAATGCATACAGTGCCTGCTCTGCATTTACTGATTTGTTTGTTCAGTTTAAATAGTAAACTTTTAACTCCTGTGGAAATTTTGCCAAAAGTTTCAATACATTTAAGATTACAAATCTTAAACTAACACTGCACAGAGAAAGACAAAGCTACTTTTTTTTAAATACAAATATCTTCTACATTCTATCATTTCAGACCCCTGAGTAATACTGTACCAAAGTACAGATCTGAAGAGAAACTGAGGGTTCAGGCCTCAAACGTTAATCTTCAATTAATTCCACACCAGCGGTGTGAGTCTCATGTAACACATTCAGGCTAGCTAATGCCAAGAGTCCGTTTTCCCCCTAACATAGTGTAGTAGAAAAAACAATGCAAACTCCATGTTCGTTCTCCAAAGTGTATCCTCCTCAGGCTCCTGTGGCAGACCATGTCTTAAGTAATTGCATAACTGCCTAGGGTGGAGTTAACCTGAATATAAGGTCCTGACAGTGGAACTAAAGGAGAGTGATACCCCGAAAGACCTGGGTCAGATTGGGGTTGGAGGGGGCGGATTTCTTTGGAGAACAAATATGTTGCACTTTGCTCCACAGTGATTGTACTTTAAAGGAAAAAAAAAATCCCAAATAATTGTTTCTTCCCCACCCCACCTAGGCATCCCTTTGCTATTTTTGGTCTTTTCAAAAGCTCATACATGGCGGCCAGTAAGAAAGTAGAGGGGCTTGTCGTCGCTGCTGTTAGCAGTTTGAAACTCGTCCCGGAGGCGGAACTGCCACTCATCCTCTAGCTCTAAGCGGACAATTGTTTGGCGTAAGGAGCTTCTGTCTTGGCAGATGACACACAGGGTAGCACCTTCAGAAGAAAGGCAAAACTCAGGAACTGAAATTATAATAAAGAATCTACCATCTTTTTCTGATCATGTCCTTTAAGCTAACACATCTGAGAACCAACATAGAGGTAAAAGTAACCTATCACAATTATTCGTTATAATTTTATTATCTTGAGTAAGTAGTATTATAAATTCAAAAGTTTAAGAGAGTAAAGTGAAAAACCTCCCCTTCTCCTATGGTACCAATGTTCTGTGTTTCCAGTGAAGGGGTTCTGCACCTTAGCAACACTGGATAATTCTGTTCTGGGGGGCTGTTCTGTTCTTGTAAGATGGTTTAGCAGCATCCCTGGCTTCTCCTCACTATATGCCAGCAACACCCTCCAGTGTGGCAACCTAAAATGTCTCCTGCTACTGCCAGTGTCCCCTGGGAAGCACCCCCCCACACACACACACACAACACACTGTTCCAGGTGGATTTTATGCACATATAAATACACAGTAGCATCTATTCTTAAATTCTACATATAAGAGAAATCCTATGGTATTTGTCTTTCTCTGACTTACTTTACTTAGGATTATATGCCCTCTAGGCCCATTCATGCTACTGCAGATGGCAAGATCTCTTTTTTATGGCTGAGTTAGTCCATTGTATAATAGATACATCTTCCTTATGCATGTATGGAGGGACACTTCGGTTGCTATAGAAAATAATGCTGCATATATCTTTTTTTGAATTAATGTTGTTTTCTTTGGGTAAATCCCAGTACTAGAATTACTGGATCATATGATTAATCCTATCTTTAGTTTTTGAGGAAACTTTATACTGTTTTCCATAGCGGCCTGTCCATGATATTCTGAATCTTACTTTCTTCACTGGCCTCAGAGGTCATCTTGTCATGATTATCTGTGATGCTTAATTTGCAGTTTGTTCTTAGTGCATACCTGCTGAAGTGACTTTACCTTCTAGACCAGAATCACAATTCATTAACCTGTTTTTATTGAAATTAGGTTATTTGAGAAGAATTATTTCTCCTTACATTGCATCATTCCTTTCTTACATTAATAGTGGGAAGAACAAATTTAATGTGGTCACATTTCTGACTATTTATCTGCATTTTGTCTTGGTAAAACAACAACTTGATTCTACCCCTGCCCCAATTAAGGAAATCCTGGCCCTGGTTTAAAAGCAGGGTATTCAATTTACTGGCAGAAACCATTGTTAAAGTGCATTTTTTATATGTTTGACCTCCCTATTTTGTCTCAGGAAACAATGGCATTCACAAGCAAAAGACACTAAGTTTGATTTACCTTTTAGAAAATTAAATTTCTTCAGAAGATCAGCACCTACAAAAGAGTCACAGAGGTACAAGAGAAGTCCACTGAAAAACACCCCTTCACAGCTGACATTGCTGGAGTGGGGTCTGGAGCTGACGTAGCATATGGCCACCTGGAATTATCAAGCAGACATAGCATGGGTATGTCAAAAAGCAAGCAAAACATCAGTACTTCAGCTGAGTGAGCCAGTACCTTCCTCTTTAGCTGTTTCTGGGTAAGGTAAAGGACATAAATTTTTTATTGAAACCTTAATAGGTTGGTTATTTAAACTCTGCACCTCTTAGTGTGCCAAATTTTAACCTACTTAAATCTTGTTTCTCTTAATAAAGGACAGTTAAGAGAGAATTAGTAGTAAGAAACAAAACAGGCCTCTCCACCTAAACATCTTTATAAAATGAAAAACTGCCTTCCACAAAGGCAGACAAGATTAAATGTTTAGAATAAGATTTTTTAATTCTTATCAATAATCAGTTTTTCATTTAGATACACTTAAATTTTCAGACAGAAGCTTCAAGCAGTATATGATTTTAAGTAGGTAGAGCCTAATGCCAGGCTTGAACTCAGAACCTTGAGATCAAGACCTGAGCTGAGATCAAGAGTTGGACACCTAACTGACTGAGCCATCTGAGTGCCCCCAGCAGTGCATGATTATTATTTATTTTTAATTATTATTATTATTTTTTGGGGGGGTAATTATTATTTTTTAAAATATCTTATTTGCATACACACAAGAGAGTGTGAGCAGGGGGAGAGGGAGAAGCAGATTTCCTACTGAGCAGAGATCTTGACACAGGGCTTAATCCCAGAACCTTTAGATCGTGACTTGAGCCAAAGGAAGCTACTTAACCAATGGTGCCACCTAGGCACCCCAGTGCATGATTTTAAAATTATTTCTATATGGTTTGCATGTACAGAATATAACTTTACAGAAATCATAGGGAGAGAAGATAGTTGGGAGACCTTGAGAACAGTGAAATGGCTTAATGTGTGGACCTGGCCACTTGGGTCCAAATAACTGGTTCCTCTGCTTACTAGCTAGTGGATGACATTGAGCAGCTTCCTTCGTTTTATCATATCTCCATTTCCCTGTCTGAAGAAATAACAGTAGTACCTGTTTCATAGGCCTATCTTGTGGATAAATACTGTAAACTGCTTAGTAGGTATTCAGTGAGTGTTAGTTAGCTGCTATTAGACAACACAGTCTTACTACTACTACTATTACTACCTCTATCTAGAGCTCTGGACCCTGAGGTAGAGGAGTTTGGAAGCCTGAGTTAGACACATACCTTACAGAGATACCATAAAAAGCACTATTATACTTGATGGTTTTTTTTGTTTTTTTTTTTTACTTTTTTTGTTTTTTTTTTACTTGATGGTTTTTAAGGTTCCTTCTACCTCTAAAATTCTACATTTTATGGTCCAACCCACAGTGTAGATTACTGAAATTTCCTAAGAAGGAGAGTGTAAAGTGTTTATACTGTTTGAATTAAAAATCAGTTTTCAGGAGGTCCTAGGGTGACTCAGTAGGTTAATCAGTTAATCTCTGCTTTTAGCTCATGTCATGATCCTGGGGTGCTATCGAGCCCTTCACTGGGCTCCTTGCTCAGTGGGGAGCCTGCTTCTCCCTCTGCCCTTCCCCGCCCCCACTCATGTTCTCGCTCACTTGCTCTGCTCTTTGTCAAATAAAGAAAAAAAATCTTAAAAAAAAAAGAAAAGAAAAAAATCAGTTGCTAGAATTGAATACTGTTGGATTTCAGTCTGCCGAGACTGTGTATGTCAAAACACAAGAAGGATAAAAAGCCTAGGAGGAAAAAATTCTTTATAAAGAGGATATTATGCGTTAAGGAATAGAATGAAATATTTTAAAAACAATTCTAATAATTATAGGGTAAAGCTTAGTGCCAGAAGCCCTTAAAGTTCCAAAGGCCACCAGTATTCAGGAGCTTAAAGGTATAAGTAGCAATTAAAAACAAAAAAACACCTGAGCGACTCCTGGGTGGCTCAGCAGTTGAGTGTCTGCCTTTGGCTCAGGGCGTGATCCTGGGATTGAGTCCCACATTGGGCTTCCTGCATGGGGCCTACTTCTCCCTCTATGTCTCTGCTTTTCTCTCTGTGTGTCTCTTATGAATAAATAAATAAATAAAATCTTAAAAAACAACTGATGGAGAATTTGAGACAGACAAGAGAAAGAATGAGAAATAGAAAACAATGGAAAAGAAATCCAGGAATGGGAAGTGGTGACGTGACAGCCATAAAGGTCTCCTGTGATCCCCTAAATTGTTCAAAAATCACTGAGCTCCTCTTTTGCCTAAAACAGTGGCTAGGACACTGTGTGCCTCAAGAACTGTGTCTTGTGAAGAAACATCACGTGACTATAATATGGCCTGATACATTTTGGGACAGCAAGCAACTACTACTGTCCAAGGTCATAGGAGGTAGGCTTCTAGGTGGAACTGAATTCTCAGCTAAGCTTTGTGTATTTATTGGCTAACTGGAGAGCTGAAGTAGGTGTGGGGAGGGACAGTTGCCATCACATCTTGTGTGAGCCTTTGCAGTATGTCACAGGCCCTTTTTCTTGTCTCCATTTAAGCTTTCAAATGGGAGCTAAAATGGGAAAGAAATGATTGGAAGTGGGTAAGAAAAAAGCCCAGTACTAGCCCTCTTCCCTTTACCTCTGGTCCAATGTTAAGGTAGCAGTCAATGGCCAACACAGGACTCTTGAAGTTATGGATGGCTTTGGGGAAGAGTTTGTAGGATGCGTGCTGAAGGAATTTCTCCAGGAGAAACTGTGCAGGGGCTGCCAGCAGTGTGTGTTCACTGTCGGGAGCACAGACATACTGAAGGGGCAAGATGGGTGCTAAACTCTCGGACACCTGAAATCAAAGCCGAGATTATCATGGGAATCATGTCTGTCACTGGGTGAAACGGGCAAGGAAAAACCTCACTGCATACTAACTGTTCCCAAATAATAGCAGCAGCACAGTGACAGGGGCAAGACTCAAATGTCAGTCTGTCATTTTTAGGTTCTCAAGTTTTTTACCTTAGGAATAGGTGGGGTCTAACCTAACACATGACAAGGGCAGGAGAAAATGAAATGTAGGCTTCTTTGAAAGTTACTGCATTTAGCGACATTGTGAGGACCGTCAGGAAACCTTTCACAGTGCTGCTGAATACAGATGGCTTACATCCCATCCCATCAGATCCAAAAAACAAAAGCAAAGAGAGGTTTTTTTTTTTTTTTTTCAAAGAGAGGTTTCTAAGCTCCACTGGGAATTCACATGTTATAAATGATTAGATACCAGTAAATCTCTTAACAGGTATTGATTAGTATTACTTTCTTTAAAAAGAAAAAAAAAATCTAGCAAAGGACCAGACAAGCGTCTTAATTTCTCATGTATTACAGGATGTGAAAATGTTAAGATATGATGGAATTGGTAAGCCTCTAAAGAAAGGTAGATCTGTTGACTTTTCAAATCTTAAGTTTTGCTCTGGATGAATCCTTAGGGGAATGAGACTGCAAACTTGGCATTAAGAACTGACTCCCTTGTGTTACTTCCCTTTCCAGTCAAGTGATAAGTGCTTAATGCCTAATAACAGATAACGGGTATTAGTAAGAAATTGTCTTCCTCTCAACAGTAGAATCAAGCTTGCAAACTTACCATGATCTTTGGTTTAATGATAAAGTCCCTTTGCCCTCCAACCTGAACATGTTTCTTCATGAGACTGAAGTTATTAAAGCGGCAGATGAGCAGCCCACTACTGTTTGTTCTCAGGTTAAAGTCAACATCTTCACAGAAATACCTAAATCATAATCACAAGGATAGGTCTCTGACTACCATACACACAACAGCTGTTAGGAGACAGACTCACATAGAATCAACCTTTCCTTTTCCCAGAGCTGGCCCTCTTAACACTGGCCTGTGAATCTCCTGAGTTGGGCATTACAGTCCTTAAAAGAAGGAGAAAGTGAGATGGCTTTGGCTGCAGATATTCCAAGGGGCCTTAGGTGTTCCTGAACTGAAACAGGACTGCATAGTCTATATACTTGTGGGACCGGAATGCAGAGGTGCTCCCAGTGTTAAAATCCTGGCTGCAAACAGGATGAAACATCTGCCAAATTTAAAAGACGTGAAATAGCTATAGGATATTCTGATGACTACAGGGTTAGGGGTTGACAATAAGACAGACTTTATGGTCCTGACATTAATTGCTTGGCCATCTCGGATTTTCTAGGATGGGGATGTTATTTATTCAGGAGGCAAGACCAGGGCTAGCCTGCTCATTCCTACCTGCTGGCTTCGCCCTAAAGGATCTAGATCTCTGGAATTTACTAACATTCAGGGAAAGGGGTTAACTTCTGAATTCTGAGGATGAAAGAGTTCACCTTCAGTGGCATATGGGTCCACATGCTGTTTGTGTCGACGTAATAGTTTTTGTCTGGGTTTTAGTTCTTGTTGAATGATGGGATAGCTAAAATATGTTTTCTAAGTATGTTGTGTTGTAATTTCTATTATTTTAAGGGTCTGGGTCCGTTTAAGGAATTATAAAGGGGGCACTTTGGGGCTTGTGATACCCACTCTCCCTCCTTTTCCATAAAAAAAGAGATCGTTTTTCAAAGACCAGAATCAGAGGAATAGACACATTATAGGGGTTAGGGCAGAAGCAATCAGTAGATGGCAGGCTTACTTGCCTCCAGGAGGCCTGACTTACCTGTTAAAGTCATACTGCACATTCTGAGTCAGGTCTATGTTAAGGAGAATAAAGTCATGCACATGGCACCTAGAAAATGGGGCTTTTAGGCTCTGAGAAGTCAGCTTGCTGCTCCATTTCTGTATGCCCAGGATTGCATAGTGGATGATTTTTGGTGTTGCTTCAATATGCTGCAAGACACTCTTCAAGGACACATTCTTACTGGAAACTCCTGCTTCCATGGGCTGGCTATGAAATATCAAGTTAGTTTAAATAAGAGGTCAGTATTACTGAAGAGAGGGTCTTTTATGAAGGGCTAACGCTACTATACAGTTTCAGTATCTGTAAAGGACGGATTTAGCTGGTTTACTTTATATTAGCCTGGAATAGAAAATAATGTCAAGCCTAGTTTTCATGCTGCCTATCACTGCTACTTCAGCAAGCTGCCCTTCAGGATGCAGGAACTGCATCACCAGAGATGGGGCTTATCACATTCAGGCAGAGAAAGCCTGCCCATCTCAAAATGAATAACGAACAGGGCGTTCCCAAAGAGGGAGCCAGAGGTTGAAAACACATGGATATACCTCCCACTGTGGTGATTATGGCATAATAGAGGCCTATTTGAAAACATCACTGGCTTCATATCCACAAGTGGAAACAGACACAGTGCGTGAGCTGGAAGTGTGTCAGTAGGGGCGCTACTAGTATTTTGGGGCCATGTATTGCATAAGACTTCTCAGGTTTAGCATCCCCTGGTCCTCGGACCCTGTTCACTGCCCCAGAAAGGAGAACCACTGATGTTGGTCCAACCCTAATCTTAAGGGTGACAGAACTGAGGCAGAGATGAAATAAATTTCCCTTTTCATCCAGGTAGTTACAAAGCAGAGCTGGGGTAAAAAAGCAGGTCTGATTCAGAAGCCAGTGGACTTTCTAGTGCCTTACAACAGACTTTATAGCAAGCCTAAGCCACGATGCAGAAATAGTCCAGGAATTAATGGCACACCGAATATCTAAATTTTAAAAAAGGTGCTAGTGAAGGTAGTCTCCTGGATAATTGTTTTGCTCTGGAAAGTTATTCCTCTCTCATTTACTTCCATGCATAACTGTAGCCACGGAAAAGATCTCCCTTAGAGCATTGGTCATACTCCCCTAGAACTGGTTGGCAAGTCCCACTACCTGCTCTGATCTTGAACACTGTGAATGTTCCACAGAACACAGGAGTCGTCCATCACAACAATGAAAGGCCAGACACACTGGCGCTTAACTCCCAGTTCTTCCAGGCGGTTCCTCTCCAGTTCCAGATTGTGATAGGACAGCTCCTTAATGAGAAACCTGGCAGCACCTGGAAGGCAGCATAACCACAGCTGTACAGTCTTCACTCTGGCTTGACCCAAAGCCCCCAGACAGCTGCTCACATTCTTTACACAGGCATGCCTGTTCACATGACCATGCAGGGTGGGAGGGACAACCAGTTGTTCAGAGCAGTGTTTCTCAAACGAGTAAAAATGAGAACCACTGAAGCAGTCTGTTTAAAATGCTGATTCCTGGAACCCATGATGGGTCTGATGAAGGGCCACAAACCAGAGCAGTCTTTGATGATGCAGATGATTCATGAACTACACTTTGAGGGGTACTGAAAGAATCCAGTTTCTCTGATGGGACAAAGGATACCACATCAAGGAAACACTTATTACTACTTAGTTCCTTTTGCAGTCATGATAAGACATGTTCTCAGTCTTCGAAGCAGCCACTTGCCTGTCCTGCTGTAGGAAGTAGCCAGGGTGGCAGTACGTGGGCGTGCTGCTTATACTAATGTACCCCCTGCTTTAAGATACTTTTAGGAGATTGACAGCAATGTCTTCTTTGAAGAAGATTCTGGAAACCGGAATCCTTTTCCTGGATGGCTTTTTTGCAACAGGCAGTATGGTATAGTAAAAGACCAGAGCCAAGCTGCCTACATTTAAATCCTGATTCTACCACTTTCTAGCTGTGTGACAATGAAAAAGTAAACTCCCCTATGCCTTGGCTTCTCCAGTTGTAAGAAGACATGATAATGTCCACTTCACAGGATTGTTGTATGGTGCTCAGGACAGTGCCTAATATGTGGTAAGTACAAGGTTTTAGAGATTATTAAGATGATGATCATCAAAAAAAAAAAAAAAAAAGATGATGATCATCAGATCCATTCATGTTGTTGCAAATGGCAAGATTTCATTCTTTTTATGACTGAACTATATTCTGTCGTGTGTGTGTGTATAATATCTTTTTCATCTATTGATGGACACTTAGCATTATTTATAATAGTCAAATTATGGAAGTAGCCTAAGTCCAATAAGCCAGTCAGAGAAAGACAAAACCATACTTGTAGGTAGAATTTAAGAAACAAAATGAATGAATGAAGAAGAAAAAAAAGACAAACCAAAAAACAGACTTAACTAAAGAGAACAAACAGATGGTTACAGAGAAAGGGAGGTGGAGATTGGGTGAAATAGGTGAAGGGAATTAAGAATGCACTTATCTTGATGAGCACTGAGTAATATATGGAATTGTTGAATCACTATATTGTACACCTAAGATAAATATAATACCATATGTTAACTACACTAGAATTAGGATTAAAAAAAAAACAGATAATCGTTATCACAAACAAATTTTACAAGTGGGCCATCCAAAAATGAAACAAAATGTACGTAATGAAATGAAGAGGATAAAATTATTAAATCTATGGAGGAACCAGAAAAGCAGTTTGAGCAGATCAGGGGTACTATTAGGGATTTAGGGAAATCTACCTTCCAAGAGTATGTGTATAATACTTTGTATTCTCAAAATATGAGAGGCCTACAACTAACACCGTAATGGTAAAGACTGAAAGCTTTTCCTCTAAGCTAAGAACAAGACAAGGATGCCTACCATTACCATTTCTGTTTAACACAGTACTGGAAAACTTAGCCAGAGTGATTATGCAAGAAAAAGAAATAAGGCACTCAGGTTGGAAAGGAAGAAGTAAAATTATCTGTAGGCAGCA
Source organism: Vulpes lagopus (assembly GCF_018345385.1). NCBI lineage: Eukaryota > Metazoa > Chordata > Mammalia > Carnivora > Canidae > Vulpes > Vulpes lagopus. Next base: position 119,564,165 of record NC_054824.1, on the reverse strand, counting down.
TGTCTTTATATGTATGTAGAAAGCCATAAAGATCACACACAAACTGTTAGAAATAATAAAAGTGAATTTGCCAAAGTTGCATATACAAAACTAAAAAAATCAGTTGTGTCTCTATACACTAACAATAATCTAAAAGGAAAAATTAAAACCATTCCATTTACAGTTGCATCAAAAAGAATAAAATGCTTAGGAATAAACGTTTAATCATATACATGAAAGACCTGTACGTGAAAAAGTACAAAACATTGCTGAAAGAAAATAAAGATGATACAAGTAAATGGAAAGACGTCCATATTCATAGATTGGAAGATGCAATATTGTTGAGATGTCAATATTACCCAAAGTAATCTGCAGATTTAATGCAATCCCCAAGATCTTAATGATACGCATGTGTGCAGAAATTTTAAAAAAAATCCATCCTTAAATTCATATGGAATCTTAAGGGACCCTCAATAGCCAAAGCAACCTTGAAAAAGAACAAAGTTGGGAGGTCTCACAGCTGGCTGATTTCAAAACCTACCATAAAATGACAGTTATCAAAACTTATACAGTGGGATAAGAGTACAGAGCCCATCAGTATGCCCTTGTGGTTTTGGCCCAGCCCTAAGGGCCTGTATGGTCAAATGATTTTTGACAGTTTCTTCAACAGATGGTATTAGAAAACCTGGATATTCACATGCAAAAGAATGAGGCTGGATCTTTACCTTACACTACCTAAAACTAAAATGGATCAAAGATCTAAATGCAAGAGCTAAAACCATAAAACTTAGAAGAAAACAGACAAAAAACTTGCTGTTGTATGTAGCAAAGATGTGTTAGACAGGACACCAAGAGCACAGCCAACAAGAAAAAAACTGGACTGCATCAAAATCTCAAATTTCTGAGCAAAGGATGAGAGAAAACATTTTCAAATCATTAGAAGTATAAGATCGAGAACATATAAAGAACTTCCATAAGTCAACAACAACAAAACTAAACAGGGAAAGGACTGAATAGACTGTCTAATGTAAATCTACAAATGGCCAAGAAGCACATGACAAAATGCTCAACATCACTAATCATTAGGGAAATGCAAATCAAATCACAGGAAGATAGCATCTCCTGTGCGTTAGGATGGCTACTATCAAAAAATAAGCAAACAAAAAATTTTCCCCAAACTCAAGACAAACAAAAATCAGAAAATATTTATTGCTAAGGATGTGAAAAAACATTTTGCGTTGTTGGTAGGAATGTAAAATGATACAGCCATTATGGAAAACAGTATGTCAGTTCCTCAAAAAAATAAAAACAGAATTACCAAATGATTCAGCAATTCCACTTCTGAGTATATACTCAAAAGAATTGAAATCTGGGTTCTTGAGGAGATACTTGCACATCTATGTTCATAGCAGCATTATTCACAAGTGTCCCATCAGTGGATGAATGGATAAAGAAAATGTGTAATATTACTCAGCCTTAAAATTAGGAAGGAAATTCTGACCATGCATGACGTAGATGAACCTTAAGAACATTTTGCTTAGTGAAATAAGCCAGGCACAAAAGGACAAATACTGTATGATCAAGCTCACACAAGGTACCTCAAGTAGTCAAATTCAGAAAGACAGAAAGAACGGTCTTTGCCAGCCAAAGGGGGATAGAAGGGGTTAATCTTCAATTATGTGGAGTTTCAGTTTTGCAAAATGAAGAGAATTCTGGAGATTAGTTGCAAAACATGTGAATATGTTGAATGCTACTGAACTGTACACTTAAAAATGGCTAAGATGGTAAATTTGATGTTCCGTTTTTTTACAAATAAATAATTTGCATGTATTTCATTTTCATATATGTTAGTTTCTCCTCAAATTATTACAAAATGACAAAACTGGCAGCAAATCTAGTCAGATCTGTGATGAGGAAATTCACCTCAGGATCGGTAAGGCACAGAAGGGGGTAATTTGAGGATCATTCACATGGAAAAATACTTGAGTTAGTTTGGGGATATGTGGTTTTGGAGAGGACAGAGAACCAGAAATATGTAAAAACTTTAATTCACTTGACATAAAGTGATAAACATGGAAAACTGTATTCAAAACCAGTTTTTGAATGAATTTTTATCCCTTATTAAGGCTAAAGTTTAAGGACATGAAAAGAAAGGGAAGGGAGAACAAGAAGAGAAGACACTTTAAACGGAAGGAAGGGAGAGAGATGGACAGATCAGCAGAGGTATAGACAGAGTAGGGGGTGGGGAGGAAAGGGGAGGCCCTGGAGAGGAGGAGTGTAGATTGAGAGAAACTACTTAGGTCTCATCTGCATTTGCTCTGGTTCTGGGCTGGATGTTCCTATTTCCCTCTAATGTGTCAATTAGCAGCTTTTATCTTCAGCCCTTCCGGGACTGCACGGGGTCAGACACCCACAGGAGCAGATGGGGAAGAGCCACCATGCATGCAGGAAGTGCCCAGACACACCTCTGAATCCAACTGGAGGTTCTCTGCCTCCCACAGCTCTGTCACGTGCTCAGATAACCATGTGCCCCTTTCCTGACTCAAGGGCCCATTGCTCTTAATCTCCATGGAGAAAGGCAGGGAAGACTTCTTCCAGGCGCTTTTAAGAAGACCGCCATAGGCCGTAATGATGCTTCCAATTTCTGGTTGTACAGAACCAACCCCCTTGGAACTTGACGTGTGCCTTTAAAATGATTAGCAGGGCCTTGGGCACACCTCCAGTTCCCTCCCGACCACAGTGAACCGCTGGCTCCCTTCCTCCTCACTGTTCCATTCCTGCTGTGGTGGGTGCAGCCCCAGAACACTGGGAGGAACCCGAAACCCTGTCCGGGCACTCTACACCAAGGACTTTTTCAGTCACTAGCCCTCAGAAGTTAGCAATTCTGAAAAACTGCAGATAAGGAAAAGGAAAACTCAAATTTAAAGAACCACCAAAAGTCCTTTGGTCAGGAGGACAAGACTTCAGAGGCAGGAGAACCTTTGACAGTTTCATGTCTGGGAAATGGAGTTCACTATCTCTCTCCACCCCTCCCTGCGTCCCAGGGGCCCCTTACCCACGCCTGCGTTATTGAACATGCCAGGAAGCACCAGCATGATGTGGTTGGGCCAGTACTTGCGGTACAGTGGCATCTCATATTCTTTGACCACCAGAAGATGCAGGTGGCTGATGCCCTCCATGGCGTGAAAAAGGTTTAGGAGTCCATGCTCATGGCGACCACTGGAAGGAGTGAAAATAGGGCTCTTGACTGCATTCAAATTCTGAAAGGGAAAAAGAAAAGGAAAAAAAAAGAACCAGAGACCAAAACGGGAAATTAAAACCGTTAGATTTGAGAAGTTTAGAGAACCTGATCTAGTACCTTGGGCCCATCAGTCTGAAAGCAGCATTAGCACCCAGACACTGTCACCCACCTTGTCTGAAACCAGCGGCAGCCGCATGCTCTCCAGGTGTTTGCCCTGCTTGCTGAAGACAAAATGACTCTCTTTGGATTTGGGAATGATGAAATAGAGCTGCACCTCCTCTCCCAGCATAGAGGAAGAGAATGTGAATGCATGAAGGGTGGAGTCAGACATCTGTATTTGTAAAGAAGAAAGGAAGGGGATGTAAGCGAACTTCTAGACCACCTGTTAAGGTTGTTTTTGAGGTAGGCAAACTAACCTGAACATGCACATGCCACCAGACCAGGCTGTGCCTATAACGTCAAAAGAGTTGGAAAGGCAAACACTTCATCCTTTAGTAGCCACCACTGACCTGAGAGCCAAGCATCTTGCCCCTACATAGCCTCTCTGCGGGTAGAGAAGTTTCTGTTGCTTGGCACTGTCTTTGGGTTCCTCATGTTCTTAGAACTACTACTGCTCAATCTTACGCAGAGGTTAAATATCCCTATGAGATGTCCTGCTCTCTGAACATTTTCAAAGGTGCCCAGTTATAGGGGGGAAATTACTTCCATCTAAATGGATCAGGCTAAGTGAATATCATTTTTCTAAGTAAAATTACGGCCAACATCGCTAAAATGCCTCTGTGGCCCCACCTTTCCTGGTTATAGTAGAAGCTGAAGAAGTTTGAACAGCCACTTAGCCTAGAACTTTTCCAGGAAAAGACCATTTAACTTATTGAAACCAAATACAAATCTAACTTATTTTTAAAACTGCCAGAAAGTTGGGGTACCTGGCTGGCTCAGTCAGTAGAGCATGGCTTGATTTTTGGAGCCACGAGTTCAAGCCCCAAGTTGGGTGTAGAGCTTGAAAAAAAAAAAAGTAAATTCTTTTTGCAATTAAGTTCACATGCTCGGGCTGCTGGGTGGCTCAGTTGGTTAAGTGTTTTGTTTGTTTCAGGTCATAATCTCAGAGTTGTGGGATGGAGCCCCATTAGGGCTCTGTGTTCAGCATGGAGCCTGCTTGGGATTCTGTGCCTTCCACTCCCTCTGCACCCCCCCCCGAAAATAAGTACATCTTTAAAAAAATAATGGAGTTCACATGCTCTCTCAGTAACCCAGCTCAGTGAATAATTATATAAAAGTCTTTATGTGCTTTATAGTACAGATAGTATTTGGCTTTATTGAAAGGATAGCATCAATTTTCAGCAGCAGCTAGAATTCAGGTAGATTTCCCAATAGTTTTAACCTAAATATTACATTTCATAGGAAAATAGTATTGTTATTCTTCCCTTAAATTCTAGTTCATTCTGCTTGTGCACAAGTGTGAGATTACTTATATTACATTCTATGATTACAATCACAGAAACTATATAAACAGGATTTTTTATGTTTTCTAAAATCTTATGATTTATAGACCAGGAACTTGGTCTATAAATATATAGACCAATATATAATATCTTCTTATATTTTGTAAAGCATTGTGAGTGGATTATAAACTAGCCCACCCAAAATTTTCGGAACATCAAGAAAACAAATGGGACAAAGAAAAGTAACTTGTATTAGAAGAGCAGGATGACCAATCCAGTTTTTCAGTATATCCCTTCTAGCACCTTGTGGGACCTGGTCCTCCAGAGCAGAAAGCAAGTTTGGGGTTGGGGGAAGTCCAATCAGCATGTCCTACAGGAAGGAAGAGTTGTTCTAGGTGTTCAGAATCAAGTCATAAAAATCAAGAAACTAACGTGGGAGACAGCTATATAGAACTTATCCCCCACATAGGCTCTGGATTCCTGTCATCTGCTCCCTTCCTCACCTTTTGTGTTTACAGATGCTCTGGCCAGAAAGAAACCAAAGACTGGGGTATTGGCTCACCTTCTGTGTTCCTACCTCTCACATCTCTCTAAATTAAAGATCAATATTGACTCTTGACTCCTCTATGCCTATGGATCGAAACCACTCCGCACTGGAGTAAGAAGAGGACTCAGTCCTGGCAAATCAGCAGACCTGTTCACGGTTCAAAGGGCACACACCCTATGGATTTGTTAGACAAGGGGCACCATTTTTGTCAACAACACAAAGGCAGTGGTGGTGGGGGGGGGGGGAGATCCTTTCACCAAATATACCATAATATCTAGTTTTTTTTCAGGATCACAATGGCTAACCTAAACATGACACATGTAACCATTTTGATGAAGTGACTTCAGAAACAAAAACTCAAGGTTCTTTCTCTTCCTTCTCCTCCCCCTGCCCACAATCCGAATAAGCTAAGAAGTCATTTTAATTAATTGCTTCACACATTTTGCTCACCAGTGACTGGCTCCGTCTCATAAATCAGGTCGCCTCTATCTAGGGCCTGAAATCGGAAGCCTAATTTTTCACATCTTACAAGAAAATCCACGTTGGGTAACAGGCAAGGACAAGGGGGCCACACCTGGGCAGCAGAGGTGAAGTCCATGTACTGGTGGCACTGCTCGCAGTGGTGGAAAGTGTTGTAGGCCGCATACTTGGTCAGCATCATGGACACGGTTCCTCGTTTCCTGGGCTCCTCGGCTTTGGAATCCTTTATTGCTTCTGCGTATAAAGGGGCAAAAAAAACCTTGCCATGTTATGCATGGAGCCCCTACTCCAGAAAGTCCCCCACTCCCCGAAAGGCTCTTCCATGGATTCTGTAAATTTATGCCCTGAGAGTCAGGTATGAAAAGTAACAGGTGATAAATACATGTGTGAGAAAAGTAGAGAGGAGCATCCTTTAAACTCTCTCACCATGAAACTGCCCCACACTTCCTGCCTCGATGTAGCTGCCCCTCGACCTCGACCTTCAGAGAGGCCCACCTCGCTCTGCTTGCACTGACCTTGTTTGACCCCTGCCAGCTTCTCTGTATACACCAGGCTCATCAAACTGTACTTGGGATCGTGTACACTGACGTCAAAGGGCATTTTACTGAAGCTCTCGATGTCCGGCCAGGGCTCCCCCTCTGACTGGCTGACTTCACTGCTTTCGCTGTGATCTGGGGCAAGAAGAAAGTGCGCAGAGCAGGTACACTGGCTGGCCTCCCAGCCTCCCTCCCAGGTGTCAGCGCGAGAGGTTTTATGAAACATGAATCCCAGATGGGTGGACAAAGGCATTTCTGAAAAATGATCTCCCATGTCCCAGGGCAGAGGGGCCCCCAGAATTATCCCTGCAGGCCCACGCTGGGAGGGATTCCCTGGCCCCAACGTTAACCTCTAGGTTAGACGTTAAGGCCCACATCTGGTCGACACACCCCACCCCCCGACCTATGGGATCAACTAGTCTCCCAGCTGCCCAAATCACCTTAAAAGCTTATTTAGTTTTGGGTGACCTAAATTCTTAACAGTTTTAGCTGCAGGGTTTTACGATACTGACAGCCTAAGAGATTTTAGGGATGCACTGAGCAAGATTCCCAGTGTCTGCTGCATAAGAATCACCTAGGAGCTTGTAAAAAAAAAAAATCCCTGTGCTTAGGCCACCACCCCCACAATCTCCTTTAGTACCCAGACACCTATCACGGCATTTAAAGCTGCTTAAGTGGCTCCAATTTGCAGTAGCCCTAGGTCTGAATCCAGGCTGCCCCTCACTACTTCACACCTGCAGGCACTGCCATCAGCTTCCAGGGACCCTGGGTTATTGTAAGGATTCCGTTGAAAGTGCTTAGTGGCAGGCTCATGGTGGGTGTCCAATAGAGAATATTTATTGATATTGATAAAATTCATAAGATCCAAAAGCTTAAGACAACTTTACAAGGGAGAAAGAGAAAAGCTTAAAAAAAAAAAAAAAAAAAAGAAGCCTAAAGATTACAAGTACAGCTACTATAAAACTCTTTTTAAAAATATAAAAATCTGGGGCACCTGGGTGGCTCAGTGGTTGAGTTTTTGGCTCAGGTCATGATCCCAGGGTCCTGGGATCAAGTCTCACATCAGGCTCCCTGCGGGAAGCCTGCCTCTCCTTTGCCTATGGCTCTGCCTCCCTCTCTAGGTCTCTCATGAATAAAAAAAAAAAAAAAAAAAAAATTAAAAAAAATACCCAAAGCTTGGGGCACCTGGGTGGCTCAGTGGTTGAGCATCTGCATTCAGCTCAGGTCATGGTCCCAGGCTCCCTGCTCAATGAGGAGTTGTCTTCTCCGTCTGTCCCCCCAGCCCCTGCTGCTGGTGCTCACACTCTCTTAAATAAAATCTTTAAAAAATAAAACCCAAAGCTTATTCTAGTTTTTTTTTAAGATTTTATTTATTTATTCATAGACACAGAGAGGCAGAGACACAGGGAGAGGGGCTTCCATGCAGGGAGCCCGATGTGGGACTCGATCCCAGGTCTCCAGGATCACACCCCAGGCTGCATGCGGCGCCAAACCGCTGCACCACCAGGGCTGCCCTAGTTTTTTTTTTTTTTTTTTTTTTTTTAATACTGTCATGTCTCTCCAGAGCACCATCATGTTCATCTGCACTAAAACCAGGTAGAAGGAATACAGCCAAAGTAATAGGACTTGTCACTACACAGGCCAGGTTTGCCTGTGACACGTTCTCACACAGCTCATCACACAGAGTAAAGCCCAAGAGCAGTGCAGCGGGATCTGAGGAGAAAATTAAAGGTGCCATTCTCTTGAGCCCAGGGGCTTTGCGGGAAGGTTGGTGAGGTGACAGGTCCCTCATCTCTAGTCTGTCCAGCTCTGCCTTTGCCCCAGCTCTTGGTCCCAGCCTCCTCCAGGCAGCCCTGAGTGTTTCAAGGCCAACTTAGAGCTCTGGGTCCCCTGTGTGGTGGGCCTGGGTGTCTGGTGCAGCTCAGGTTGGGGACACCAACAAGAAGAGGCAATGGGAAGATGGGATTGTGTGTGTGTGTGTGTGATCATGAATATGAGCTGGCAAGGAGTGGAAATGGGGCTGAAAGTGATAATAAGATGATTAAATATGGCTGATTTTGCCCAGTCTTGCTCTGAACCCAACTAGTCCCTTGGGCGTGTCCCAGAGTAGGTCCAACTCTTTAGGGCAAGCAAGTGGGAGGAGATCCGAGGGCCAGTCTGACAGAAGATGCCAAAGCCTTTCCGTTTTCCAGACTCCTCCTCTCTGAGCGGCTCGGAAGAGCTTCCACCCGATGACCTCTGCTGCCCGCACCCCGTCCCCTCCAGCTCCGGCCACTGCTCCACGCCGGGAAGCCGCAGTTTGGAGGCCACACTGCCCTTAGCTACAGAGCTGGCTCAGGCCGGGCCCTGCTCACTCTCTGGCTCTGCTGGACCTTCCCACAGGTGACCGCTGGGGGGAAGGGCTGGAAGGGGGATCCAGGGGGAGGAATGGGAGATGGTCCTCCTAAAAGCCAGCGCCCACAGGCCTGTCAAGCACAGGCTCCTGCGTCTTACTGCGGACGTGAAGGGGTTTGCTTGTGGCGCTAGGTTTCGGGTCCGCACAAGGTTCTGATTTCAGGGTAGTGACCCACAGACCTAGCTCAGAGCCCGCGGTTAAAACAAGCTCCCTCTGGGAAACCGGCGAGCATCAAACACACCCGGGAGCCTCAGCAGAACGCCGCCCATCGCCCATCTAAGCAACCAGTGCCGCCACTAGGGCTTTGGAAGAGGGCACGGCGAGGGGAGGCCCACAGCAGCGGGAGACTAGTGGCCACAGTGACGCCCCTGGCCTCGGGGTAGCCCCGCACGCCCGGCCCCGCGGAAAGCCGGGCGGTGTCGGCGTCTCCCATCCCTGCCCGCGCCCGGGGTCAGGACTCACCCGTGTTGATCTCCCCCTCATCATACACATCCACCTCCAGGAGCCTGATGAGCATGCGGAAGAGGATCCTAAGGAACTGTAAATAGGAGCCGGTCTTTCCCACCTGTCGGAAGGATTTTTAATTGGGGGGGGGGAGGGGAAGAGAGGGAGGGAGAAGAGAGACGAGGTTTCACACCTGGGCTCGGGGGTCTCTCTGCCCCCGAGAGGCCCGGGGGAGGCGCTCGCGGCTCGGGGCCCGGGGGCGGCCGGCCTACCTGGGGGGGGCCGGTGAGCAGCAGCCGCCGGGGGTGGCAGGTGCGCGCGCCCGAGGCGGGGTCGGGCTGGTTGCTGAAGTCGGCGTGGTGCTGCCGGGCCGAGGTCCACTGCCGGTAGTAGAGGGACTGCTCCTCGCTGCTCATGTCCTTGTGCAGCAGCGGCCGCAGGGCGCTCACCCAGGCCACGTCGGCGTGCGGCAGCAGCGAGGAGGACGCGGGCGGCTTGCCTCCCCGCGGCGCGCCCAGCAGGCTGTAGGCCGCCTTGGACAAGATCACGACCGGGGGCAGGGCGGCATGCAGGCCCCGGCAGCCGCGGGGCGCCTGTCCCGGCCACGGCAGCGCGCGGGCGCCCGACGACGGCGGCGGCGGCTTGGCGGTGGAGCTGCTGGCCAGCGGCGGGCCCAGGGAGTCGCACTCCTGCTTCAGCGTCTCCCCGGCGCCCGCTGTGCCCGCGCACACCCCTTCGTCCAGCCCCACGCTGTTGGCCGGGCTCTGGAAGCCGGGCGTCAGGGACAGCTTCTGGGACTTGTCGGCCGTGCTCGAGGAGCTCACCCCGTTCTCCATGATGGAGCCTGAAAGAGGCCGGGCACAGCCATCAGCGGGGCTGGGTGCCCCTTCCCGGGCTCCCTCGCCTGCTTCCCGTCGCCTTCCCTGGGCGCAGCGTGCTCAGGGCGGCCTCGCGTCCTTTCCTACATCCTACCCCAGTCTTCGTGCCTAGTAAGGTTATTAACCTCTCCTCGGCCCTCATTTGGATCTGCCTTCGGAGCTATTCCAGGACCCTGACCCACGCAGGCTCCACGTTCAAGTCCCGTTCCAGGACACCTGCCTCCTCCTGGGGCCCGAGAGTCTCACACTTCTGGGCGTGGAGAGGTTCCCCAGGCTGTAGCCACTGCCACGGGTGCCCAAACCAGAGTGGGGAACGTCACCATGGGAAAGAGGCTGTAAGGCATCATCTATGCTCAGTGAGGTCTTGCTTTGTCCAGAGATCCCTGTGCATTTGGCCAAATCTTTTCAAATAGGTTTTCCTCTCGGACAGGTCAGCCACTCTTCGGTTCATGGACAAACTAAAAGCTCATATGTTCAGGACTGAAGGCCACCTCTGGGCTCAGAATGATGCTCACTCCCAGGCATGTGGGTCAAATCCCAACCTCAGGAGTGCCCAGAGGAAGAGTCAGTAACTGCAGGTTGTTGCTACCAAGTTACTGCACTTGCTCATCTGACTTGTGCGCCCTTCCATCCTGTATGAGAGCCTGCCTTTCCCCTCACAGCCCTAACCTTTAGAGCCTGCATACTTTGGGCAGTGAGCTTCCCCAAGGACCCTCAGAGGCAGCCCAAGGCTGAGGGATGTGTGCTCGGTGGTGGGAGCACAGGCAGGTCAGGTTGTTCTAGGAGGGAGGGAAACTCTAAGCAGCAGAAGGCCAGCCATTAACCTGTGTGCCAGTTAATCAGAGCAAAGCCCAGGCTCTGTGAGCCTTATGGAGCAGCTCTGTAAGGGCAGGGAAAGGGAGGGGTTCTGATTAAAAAGCCCCAGGAAGGAGAGAAACACCCCCTTGCATCTCCCTCACTGATAACAATATCCAGAAACTTCCAGATGAGATAGTTCCCCTTCCCTTCTGTTTCTCCTTACTGTCCCTTACGCCTCTTGCCTTTATTCTGAACTGGTCTCTGAGAAACAACTGGGGAGCCTGGAGTGATGGGGTGAAAGAAGGTAGAACACTTGACCCCTGGCCAGCAGCTAAGCACACCCAGTAGAACACTCCTCATGTTCTTCCAGGCTGAGGGTCCCCATCAAGATAGTCCCTATCATCCCCAGAGACGACAGCCTCTTTGATTCCCACAGCCATCCAACAGCAGCTGCCAGGGTGGACAGACACACTAGTGCTGCTTTTGACCTGAAATTGTATGTGTGTCTGCATGTTTGTATTATGAAGACAAGAGGGGAGCTGGCTCTACTGACTGAGCCAGCTAGGCACCCTAGGGTTTTTTTTTTTTTTTTTAAGATTTTATTTATTTATTTGACAGAGAGAAAGAGAGAGCATGAAGAGTACATAAGCAAAGGGAAGGGGCAGAGAAAGAGGGGGAAGCAGACTCCCTGCTGAGCAGGGAGCCCAACCACTCTGGACTCGGGGCTCCATCCTAGGACTCTGAGATGAAGGCAGATGCTCAACTGACTGGGCCACACAGGCACACCTGGAGGTTTTAAATTTTTTTTAAAGATTTAATTTATTTATTCATGAGAAACAGAGAGAGAGAGAGAGAGAGGCAGGGACACAGGCAGAGGGAGAAGCAGGCTCCATGCAGGGAGCCCGACGCGGGACTCGATCCTGGGTCTCCAGGATCACGCCCTAGGCCGAAGGTGGCGCTAAACCCCTGGGCCACCTGGGCTACTCCTGGGGGTTTTAATTTTTAATCTCTTCTCTATCCTTTGTTACATTCTCCAAGTTTTCTATGTTCAATTTTATTACTTTCCTAATCAGAAAAGAAATGGAAACAGTGCTGCATTTGCTGTACTATAATCAGAAGGTAGTTCATGCCAGGCACTGCCAGAAGCCATACAGCAACTCTCTAGGAGAGGGACTGGCGGAGCTGCCTGGTGGGTCCGCACAGCCAGTGGCCCCAAGTAGCCTTCAGTCTACAACACTTGCCATTAACTGCTTATAAAAGTTGTTCACTTATTTATTCATTCAAACTAGTAAATACCATGCCAAGTGCTAAGCCAATGAGCACGAACTTACAGCTTTTGGATCTAGAAGCAAAAGAAGGCGTTTGTGTAAATATCAGATGTATAGTATCCATGGGCGATTAAGGGTGAAAAAGACTAAATGGTGCAGGCTGGAGGTGATAAAATTTGTTTATTAAACTTTGCTTATTACCAAGCTCTTCATGGAATTGTTTACCCAGAGAAGTATTTTGTGGCTGTTCAACAGCTATGTTTTCCAAGTATCTCTCCCGGGAACTGAGGTCTGGGCAGGATCCCCAAGTCACCCAAAGCTCCTCTGACATCCTTGAGGCATGTGACTGCGTGCCTTTGCCTGCCCCAGGCCTGCCCACATCCTCACTCCTGCCTCACACCCCTAGAGACAGAAAAGGAAGCACTGACCTGAGGTTCCAGTGACAGCGCTGCTGTTGCTCTGTGGCCTCTCCAAGTCGATCAGCAGCTCATCAGCATCGTTTTCACTGGTGGTGGCTCTCTCCTGCTCCTTCCCACTAAGGTCCAGGGCAACCGCGGGGCCCCGGATGACCTCTTTTGAGACATAGCAGCATGCTAGACCCACCTCCTGCTCCAAGGCTGTGCGAGTTAAATAGCTTGAGTCGATGAGCCGGAGGTCACAGTACTTCAAAGACCTACACAGAAGTAATGATATTCTAGGTGAGTACATGTGGCCTTGACTCAAACCTCAGCTTTGTCACTCCTTCACTGTTGTGACCTCGCACTGGCCACATCCTTTTTGACACATCATCAAAATAAAACAGCCCTGGTTTGGGGCAGGTGATTTCCTCTCTGCCTGTCTGGCGGCCCTGCTTTGATGCAGAAACACTTCTCACTCTGGCTACCTTCCGGTCCCCAATTGCTAGGCAGTCTCTGGAGAATCAAAAGAGAGAGTCAAGGAAAGGTATGTGTTTTTCATCTGTGAGGAAAGCGATTCTCTTCCTTCTTGGCGACTGAAATGGTTAAGCGTCAGCCAAATTTTAGACATATCAGCTTATCTGGGCAACTAATGAAAAATGAGACTGATTATCACATCGTACCTGGGAAAGGTTTCTCCAAGAGGATCTTTGCCAGTTAATATCACAATACAAGGCAGACCTTCTAAATCCTGGTATGTCCGAGGGGTCCACTCTTCTGGTTCATTTCCTCTCCAGGTCTGTAGAAAGGGACCCATATGATAAAAGTAAAACTCCTTATTTAAGTTTCTACCTCTGAAAAGGTTTCTAGGTCCAGATTTTATATGCATTTGTGCCTCCAAATGGCTTCCTGTGTGTATGTGTACATATACTAAATTGCTACTAAAAAGCATAACAAAGCACTCTAGAAGAATGTGGCCTTAAGTTTTATCTCAGTAGGATAAAACAGGAGATCTTGGTGTCTATCATGCAATAGGCACACACAGGCCAAAGAGGCATACAATGTGTACTAACTGGGTTACACTACCTGACTCAAGGCTCTTTTTTTTTTTTTTTGACTCAAGGCTCTTAAACACACTTTCTTTTCTTCATGAAAATTCAAGACAGTTGCAGTTACGAATGATTAATAAAAGCATCTCAACAAAACTCTGAAAACAGACATTTTCTCCAAGAAAATAATGACATTAGCTACCCTTGGTGGTTGTTCCGCCCCCCCCCCCCCATTGACTTTCAAAATAAGTGACAAGTAATGGTTGGCTTAAGGCTCTCAAAAGTCTCTCTCAAGAAGGTTAACACTATAACCAAATCTGGACCAATAAGCAAACAGACAAACCATGTCCCTTACTTAGAAGAGTAATGCAGTTAGCTTATGATTTCACAAATAACTCTTAAGCATCAACTTCTGACACAGAGGAACACATATATATTTTTTTTTTAATTTTTTTTTTAAAATTTATTTATGATAGTCACAGAGAGAGAGAGAGAGGCAGAGACACAGGCGGAGGGAGAAGCAGGCTCCATGCACCGGGAGCCTGATGTGGGATTCGATCCCGGGTCTCCAGGATCGCGCCCTGGGCCAAAGGCAAGCGCCAAACCGCTGCGCCACCCAGGGATCCCAGAGGAACACATATATACCCGTGTGTGTATATTTTCAATAAATGGAACGCCAATCAATGAGAAGAAAAAAAAAATCCCACCAACTTGAAAGATATTCAAAAGTGAAAAGATCTTATAGATTTTTATATTTTAGAGCAGAAAGAAAATAGACTACCTTTTAAGTGGATAAAGTGGTTTCTACCATGTTTTATAAGGTGTCTAGCATATCTAACTGTGCTCATAACAGCTTTCTAGTAGGAGTTATTATAGGAAATGAACTGACATTTCTAATACTGCTTTAGGGAAAAAGAATAAGAGGTGTTAGGAAATGCATACACTTTATTTTAAAATAGGTACTTCTTTTGCTAAACACAAAATGGGATGAGAAAAAATTTAACAGGCAAGAAATGATGTAATAGGATTTGATTCATGATTTGTTGGTGTCTAGATAAAACAGGCTTTAGAAATAAATATACCCATAATTATTCGAATAAAATGTATGTAATTTTTAAAATAGAAAGTGCTCTAACCTTATTGCCCAGTCTTCTATCATATACTTGGAAACTGATGGTCAATAAATGGATCTACATAGCTGTTTACAGACTGGAGAGACTTTTCTTATCTTAGAAAATCAATCTATCCAGGTGCCTGGGTGGCTCAGTGGGTTAAACATCTGACTCCTGATTTCAGCTCAGGTCTTGATCTCAGGGTCATGAGTTCAAGCCCTGCATTGGGCTCCATGCTGGGTGTGAAGACTACTTTAAAATAATTAATCTATCATCAAAAATATTCTTTAACTTTTAGAACAAATATACCTACAAAAATTCAGTTTTTCATACATTGTCATGTCAGAGTGAATAATAACACTTTGATTTAAAGTAGACAGTTCTGGGAACAGGAATCATTTTATTACATAACCTTTGCATTGAACTTATGGTGTTCCTGAATGAATTTTATCTCCCAGAAGCCATCCATTGGTCATGGTTCACAAAAAGTGAGGTTGTTATAATGATGGGATAAGGGACACTATGTTTTACTCTACAAAAAGATTTATTTTCAAGAGATTCAAATAATCTTAAAGAAGTCTTGCTTTTACTCTTGACCAATCAGAAGCCATACCACTATAACATGCTTTTCTGTTCCTCTGCTAGTTCTGATGAATGATGGCTGTAGTTCTTGGATGGACTGACCATACCCTCAGGATGATTTCACTCCAGAGCACTTGAAACAATACAAAAGACTGGGTGGGTGGGCACTCAGTTCAAGGACAATATGGGCTCAAGGCCAAGGAAATTTGATGAAAGCTTCCAGGCCTTCTGGAATAACTGATTTATTTAGATTTAAGCCTTGTATCCTTCTAGAATGCTTGTCATCACTTATAAGTTAATCACAATACATTGCAGGATAATTAGAGGGAAACACAAAAATAAGGCCATTCAATGGAAGACAAGGCAGAGGATGTTAGGCAAGGCCACAGATAAAAGGCACACCCACTCACCCATGCCATCCTGACAATGGTAAGGGAAGTTAGTAACTTAGAGATAAACATGTGAAGGGACATCTGGGTGACTCAGTCAGTTACGCCTTTGACTCTTGATTTTGGCTCAGCTCATGATATTAGGGTTGTGGGATTAAGACCAGGGTTGAACTTGCTCAGTGGGGAGTCTGCTTGAGGATTCTTTCCCTCTCCTTCTGCCCCTCCCCTTGCTTATGTTCTCTCTCTCTCTCTCTCTCTCTCTCTGTCTCTGTCTCTCTCCCTCCCTCCCTCAATCAAATAAATAAAATTAAATAAATCAAATAAATAAATCTTTAAAAAACGAAGGAAGGATATGTGTGAAGCAGAAACCACCTAGTAAGTGGCAGTGTTGCTTAGGATGTGAACATTTCAATGGGATTTCATATTTTTACTTCCACACAAAGAAAGAGTTTAAACAGAATGGATTGATATGATCCAGTGGTTTTAAGAATATGTAAATCTCTTTTGTGTGATTGGTGCTTGGCAGCTACTGATAGATTTTGAGATATGACCATTTTGAAAATTAGTTGGGCCTCCCTTCACATATGGCATGCTCTCAGAACAGTGCTCACAAAGCAACTGCTGTCTAAAGGCCCTGAAGGTAATTCTGATGTGCTAGCAGCCAGTTAGGACTCTTGATCTCAGGGTTGTGGGTTCAAGCCCCACACTGAGTATAGAGATTACTTAAGTAAATTTAAAAAAAAAAAGAAAAAGAAAAAAGAAGAACCTCAGGTCTTTATTATGGTTTTCAAAGTTTGGCCCAGAGGGGTGAATTAATTAGGACCTGCAGATTTATACTGACTTAGTGATTGGCACTTCTGAAGACTCTGAACAAATCACCTCAACAATAGATGGCTACAATTGACCAGTGTCATGGAAACCCAGAGAAGATTCTGCAGCCTCATATCCTCTTCAACCATTTCCCTGAAGATTATTTGTCTTTCCAGATTCTTCAATCATTAGTATCATTTAAATTGTCTCAAGGCATACATCTCAATGAATTATACTGTAAGAAGAGTTTTAGGACTCTGATTTGTTATTTATCCTAGAAATCTTGCAGTTATTTGTGAACATTATATCTACATATGAAAAATAAATGTTTCAGCTTTCACTAAATACAGGGTTTCTGTTATTATTTATTTGTTCCAGTTGCTTATCAACTAATATAAGATATTTTGTTTGTGCTTTGGATTATTCAGTTTAGGTTAGATGATAGGGTTCCATAAAACAGGCATATGTTTGCAAAATGCTTTATGAACACTGAATAATATCCTCAGATTAGGGCTCTTTGAGATCAGACAGTCCAACTCTCCTTTTGCAGATGGGAAACTGCAGCCCAGAGGGAATGTGAAAATTCTTTTCATAAAATTTGTGCCCAACTTGATTTTCCTTAATCCAATTTAGCTCAGTATTTAGTGTGCAAGGTAGAGATACCATGTCGGTCTAACTCATACATATAGTACTTAGCTTGGTGTCATAACCATATATATGCTCAGCTATTCTATTAAATGCTTCCTAATGGCCTGGACATGTTATATTATAAAAGTTCCCAGAAAAACCTGACCAGAGTATAAAGTAGGGAGTTATATTAGTTGATTCAGGAACTCTGCCCACCAGGAGGGGTTTAGGAAAAGCAGTCCTGCTGGCCATGCGAGGGGAGTGGGCTGTGCTCATGCACTAATCTCTCTTCAGGAGGCTTGGAGGAGTCAGACCAGCAAGTCTCGGGCAGGGTGTCAGAGCAAGTTCAACGAAGCAACAAACTCTTGGAGAGTCCACATGCAAGAGGGTGGGGAATAGCTCTATATGATTCCTAAAGATAGAACAGGATACTTTACCTACCGACTCTAGACCTGAACTGACAGGCTAGGTAGACAGAAAAGAATTCATGAATTATTGTCACTTAAAGGTGAACCCACAGAGGTCTGAGAGAACAGCTTACCTTTTTTTCTGTGAAAACAGATGGGCATGAGCTAGAGGCATCTTGAACAAGGTCAATAAACATGGGGTCAAATTGGGTCATCTTGTTTTTGCACCTGCAGTTGGAGAGCATAGAAGACCAACTGCAGGCACACACTAACAAAGGACTTGACAGATCTTAATAAACTGGCTCCAGTTAGGGAAATTTCCATGTCCCTTGGTTTAGCCTTAACACTCTCATGAAGTTAAAATCAACACATGTGCAAAACTGTCTTAAACTCAGGCCTCTGGCCCACCTACTTGGGATTCCTAGAAAACAGAAACAAATGGTATTTCAAAGGAGACATGTCTGACCAATGCTGACCTTTAATCGAGCCACAAAGTGAGTTGCAACACTGAGTTCAGAGGCAGGGTTCCCAAGGATGATCTCAAAGCGATACTGTAGCCCCAGCTTGTCACGCACTTCCTGCAAGCGCTCCTTGGCCAACATCGCCAACTGCACGGAGGGCACCCTGATAATGAGCATGTGTCCCCTCCCACTTCGGGTTTTTCCTGGGGAGCTGATGAGGTCATCCATAATGCTGAGTGTTTCAGGTGTGCTGTGGTCTCGGAGTGACGCCATAGTAGTGAGAGCCATCAGAGCTTCTGAGTACTGTTGGATGAGAAGGTAGCAGCGGACGACCATGCTGTGCAGCCTGGGGTACCTTCAACAGAACACAGGGAGCTAGCACTTGGGCAGTAGGACAGGTTGGGACAGCAAGATCTTTGTGGGAGGAACACAGACCAAGCATGGTAGGAATGGGTTACTGATCAGTGGTGGGCTTGAGCCCTCATGTGACCTTGGAGCCCATATCACTAGAAGGAAAAGCAGAGCTTTCAACTCCTGTGAGTCACAACCTGTTGGGATAGGCACAGTAAGTTGAGGTTTAGGGATGGTCTAGCGACCCTAGCTTCTCAGAGTATGGTCTATGGACCAGCAGCACTGTCCAGTAACAGTGCAACCTGGGAGCTAGTTAAGAGTACCAACTTTCCCCATCCCAGATATCTGAATCATAACTCACATCCTGACAAGATTCCCAGGTAATTTGTATGCACATTAAATTTTGAGAAGCACTGGTCTAGTTGGGTTATTTGTTAACAGAGGCATAATGGATCATCCCTGGATCCTAACCTCTCATTGGTGGCACTGAGTTAGAATGGTGGCGTTGTCAGCTTATTTCTCTGATACTTTAGACTACAGTAAAGAAAATTGAGACATCAGTATCATGCTTGCAAAGTATGAGACGTAAAAAATAATTGTTATTACTAATAATTGCTAATTTGAGGGTAGCCCCACAGATAGCAGTAACTGTATCTTCCCATAAAATGTGCCTTGGTGCCTGAGAAAACTTGCAGCTGCCTGGAGAAATAGCACCCCCCAGTGGTGGAGCCTCCTATCATCCGAGCCCTGCTGAGTCAAGGGAGCCTGGCAAGTAGGGGTGTCCTTGCCTCATCCCAACACCCACTGGTACTCCACCCCCACACAGTCTGGACTGCCAAGGAAGAGGATCACTTTGTTCAAATTGGCACTTTTTACAGCTACGGAGCAGGCAGGAAATTTATTTATGAGTTCTCAGAAAGCCAGGCCTGCTGGCAAAGAGGACCCCTTTGTAGGCATGAAGAGGTGCTGGCAAAATGAGGATGAGCCTGTGAACTTTCTTTCTGGTTGCCAGCTGGTAGCACAAGCAAGCGCCTAGCAGCTGGGTAGGCCATAGGGTGGTTCGGCTTTGTTCCACATTCTATTTAAGGTAAAACAAGTGGTCTGCCAGCCTTGCACAGAAAAGCCCAGGGTCAAATACCAGTTAGGGTCATCAAATGAATAGCGTGGCTTTTGAAGTACTTTAAAGTTGGCAAGGACCGTGGATGCCCTGGTTTTGACCACTCCCCTTTCCACCAGAAGGAGAGTGAGTTAAGTGGCTGAGAGAAACCTGGCTACTTGTCCAAGATCATGCAACTGGTCAGGGACAGAGCTGGGTCTAGACTCATTCAGGTCTCTGATAACATCTTACACTGTAAGGATATAGTAGATTAGGGAAAAGTGAAGAAATCCTTCAGTTCACTCAATCCTGGACCAGTTCTTCAAATGCTCAATAAATCTTAGCTATTATTAGCTTGAGTGACTGAGTTGGAAGAAGTGAGCACATAAGATCCATGTTTAAAGCTTAATGTGTTTTGATGAGCCAGGTAGGAAAGCCAAAGTTAGTACACACGGTAACTTTGATCTATAGGCTTTTAGATCTCACATTCTGAAAGAAGTATGTACTTAGAAGTGAATCATCTTCACAATCTGTTATATTTGTACTGAACTGTAATTGTTGTTTTGTAAGTATTACTGAAGTTGTGAAAGAAGTTGACAGATTTGACTCTGAATGATGCTACTGGAAGGCAGGGTACTTTCCAAGCTGGTGGATACAGCAGGTGGGTGGGAAACACTTAAAAGGGAGATTCATAGGACGATTTTGAAAACATAAGATCATATGTACTGTGGAAGGATTAATGTCACAGTTAAGTGTCCTTAAATCCAACAGCTGCAAAAATATAAAATCCTACTCTCAGGCCACTCCTTTTGTTGGTGCCGCATAATAACTCACTTAGCAAAGGTATAGAACAGGTTGTTAAATAGGTGGCTTATGATCAATTGGAGCCAATTTGAAGAATAAGAGCTACTAAAAATTACAATGTGCCTCATCAAAGAATCCATCTCCCCCCATCACTGGAAGTTCAGACAGAAAATTGCAATGGAGGGTGGGCGGGCGGGGTGGGGACCCTATCAAATTACGTAAATTCTAATGGCTCTGTGATGCATCAAGTCTATAATTCGAGATCAGAGAGAAAAAAATAGGAAACACTTTACTCTTCTGGAGTTTGACCAGGATTTGGGGAATAAAAATAAAGCAAAGGAGACAGGGAAGTTATGATCTCTCAAGGTCAAGGATTGGAGGAGGCGCTGAACTCATTTCAATGACCTATTTGCTCCTAATTTTCTCCAGTCTACACTCCAAATCTTTCATAGTAAAGTTCAGTTTTTACTTAGTCATCTAAGGGTACATGCCTGTGGTGGATAGTGGGGAAAAGAGAAAAATGAAGAAGTATAGGGTGTATGGTGGGGGAGGCCACACCTCAGAGGAATGGTCTTTAACCAGAAAATCCCACTGTCTATCTAATCCCCTGGTGGTAGCAGTAAAGCATGCTTGGAGATGCTGCAGAGCATGGAAAGTGGTTCTAAGTCCCACTTTCGGTTGCTAGTTTCCTTTTTGAGTCTCAGATGATCATAGAAAACCTATATGAGTAAAAGGTCATCTAAGGAGAGGCTATTTTAATTCTGCCTGTGCATGTCATCTGCACTGCTGGAGCTCCACCAAACCCCCTGTGACAATGACACACGAGACTTTCGGCTATTTTAGACACACAAGTGCAGCTAAAGTGAAAGCTGAAGGTCCTTACTTACCTCTCCAAGAGTGTATTCACCATTTTTTCAAAAGTCTCATCACATCTCAGAAGTGGGCTTGTGATTCCCCACTGTAGAGACTTACTGTATTCGTTCAAGCCGAAGTACAGCTTCTCTTGGCAGCTCATGTCCTCCTGATTCAAAATAGAGCCAAACCCAATGAGGAGAGGATACAATGTATCTTGTTTTCTAGGGGTGGGAAGAAATCCCTGCAATACGTTATTTCCTGGAAGGTTAAAAAATTGTGAATAAACAAGTGGGACTATATCAAACTAAAAAGCTTCTGCATAGCAAAAGAAGCCTCAATAAAATGAAAAGACAACCTATAGTACAGGAGAAATATTTGCAAATCATATATCTGATAAGGGATTAGTATCCAAAATATATTTTTAAAAACTCACATAACCCAATAGCAAAAAACCCAAACAATCAAAAATGGGCAGAGAAACTGAATAGATGTTTTTCTAAAGAAGATACAAATGAAAAGAAAACCAAAGCTGGGGGCATCACTATACCTAACTTCAAGGTGTATTACAAAGCTGTGATCATCAAGACAGTATGGTACTGGCATAAAACTAGGCACATAAAAAACAGATCAATGGAACAGAATAAAGAACCCAGAAATGGATCCTCAATTCTATGGTCAACTCATCTTTGACAAAGCAGGAAAAAATATTCAATGGAAAAAAAGACAGTCTCTTCAATAAATGGTGCTGGGAAAATTGGACGGCCACATGCAGAAGAATGAAACTGGACCATTTTCTTAAACCATACACAAAGATAAACTCAAAATGGTTGAAAGATCTAAATGTGAGATAAGAATCCATCAAAATCCTAGAGGAGAACACAGGCAACAACCTTTTTGAACTTGGCCACAGCAACTTCTTGCAAGACATCTCTAAAAGCAAGGGAACCAAAAGCAATAAAGAACTATAGGGACTTCATCAAGATAAAAAGCTTCTTCACAGCAAAGAAACAGTCAACAAAACTAAAAGACAACCTACAGAATGGGAGAAGATATTTGCAAGTGACCTATCAGATAGAGGGCTAGTATCCAAGACCTATAAAGAACTTATCAAACTCAACACCCAAGAAACAAACAATCCAGTCAAGAAATGGGCAGAAAATATGAACAGACATTTCTCCAAAGAAGACCTACACATGGCCAACAAGCACATGAAAAAATGCTCCACATCACTTGCCATCAGGGAAATACAAATCAAAACCACAATGAGATACCACTTTACACCAGTGAGAATGGCTAAAATCAACAGGACAGGAAACAACAAATGTTGGCGAGGATGCGGGAGAAAGGGGAACCCTCCTGCACTGTTGGTGGGAATGCAGACTGCTACAGCCACTCTGGAAAATAGCGTGGAGGTTCCTGAAGAAGTTAAAAATGCAGCTACCGGGATCCCTGGGTGGCGCAGCGGTTTGGCGCCCGCCTTTGGCCCAGGGCGCGATCCTGGAGACCCGGGATCGAATCCCACATCAGGCTCCCAGTGCATGGAGCCTGCTTCTCCCTCTGCCTGTGTCTCTGCCTCTCTCTCTCTCTCTCTGTATGACTATCATAAATAAATAAATAAAAATTAAAAAAAAAAAAAATGCAGCTACCCTACAACCCAGCAATTGCACTACTGGGTATTTACCCTAAAGACATTGATGTAGTGAAACGACAGGACACCTGCACCCCAATGTTCACAGCAGCAATGTTCACAATAGCTAAACTGTGGAAGGAGCCACGATGTCCTTTGACAGATGAATGGATAAAGAAGATGTGGTATATATACACAGTGGAATATTACTTAGCCATCAGAAAGGATGAATACCTACCATTTACACATCAGAACTGGAGGGTATTATGCTGAGTGAAATAAGTCAATCAGAGAAAGACACTTATCATATGGTCTTATTCATTTGTGGAATATAAGAAATAGTGAAAGTGACCATAAGAGAAGGGAGGAAACTGAGTGGGGAAAAATCATGAGAGACTCCTAACTCTGGGAAACAAACAAAGGGTTGCAGAAGGGGAGGTAGGTGGGGGGATAGGGTAACTGGGTGACAGGCATTAAGGAGGGCATGTGATGAGATGAACACTGGGTGTTATACTATATGTTGGCAAACTGAATTTAAGTAAAAAAATTTTAAAAGACATAAAAATGAAAAAAAAGACATACAAATGGCCAACAGGTGCATAAACATGTATTCAACACTGCTAATCATGAAGGAAATGCAAATAAGAATAAGGATCTAAAGTATAAGATGGTGACTATCATAATGGGATATCACCTAAACACCTGTTAATTTTTTAAAGTAATATCTAGGCCCTACATGAGCTTGAACTCAAAACCCCAAGGTCAGGAGTCACATGCTCCACTGACTGAGGTAGCCTGGTGCCCCATCTCACACCTGTTAGAATGGCTGCTATCAAAAGGAAAATAGATGACAGATGTTGGCAAGGATGTGGAGAAAAGTGAACCCTCATACTTTGTTGGTGGGAGTGTAAACTGGTACAGCCAATTGTGGGAAACAATATGAAGGTCCCTCAAAAAAGTTAAAAATTAAAAATTGAGGGACGCCTGGGTGGCTCAGTGGTTAAGCATCTGCCTTTGGCTCAGGGCGTGATCCTGGAGTCCCGGGATCGAGTCCCACGTCGGGCTCCCTGCATGGAGCCTGCTTCTCCCTCTGCCTGTGTCTCTGCCTCTGTCTCGCTCTCTCTGAATAAATAAATAAATAAATCTTTAAAAAAAATAGAGCAAAAATAAATTAAGCAAACAAGCAAGCAAACTGGTAGTTGCCAGAGGAGAGGGGGATGGAAGGATGGGTGAATTAGATAGAAGGGATTAAGAGGTACAAATTTCCAGTTACAAAATAGATAAGTCCACAGAGATGAAAAGTACAGCATAGGGAATATACTCAATAATCTTGTAATAATGTTGCTTGATAACAGATGGTGACTACACTTATCATGGTGAACAGTGAGTAATGTATAGAATTGTTGAATCATTATGTTGTACACCTGAAATTAACATAACATTGTATGTTAATTATAGTTCAATTAAAAAATATGTAAAATAACTAGTTACTAAAATAAGTATATCACAATTTTATCAATTATACCTCAATAAAGCTGAAAAATTGTGTTTCATTATATAACCTGATAAAAAACTTTCCTGACATCATCTAATGATGGTAATTCAAAAAAGCCTATTATTTTACAAAAAATATTTATTTAAAAATGGAATCTACTTTTTTGCCTTCATAAACAGAATTCACTGTAATTAACCTCCTTCTTGATGACTCAGTCATCACTATGAAATGAATAACTATTTTGGTATATGACACAAAGATTCCCTCAGAGGATCCTGAGATATATGACAAGCTGTCCTTAAATGTAAATAGCCCCAGAATATTAAGCAAGCTTTTTGAGTTCATGCATTTGCATTTTTAAAAAGTTTTCGTTCCTTTTTTCTACATAAATTTTCCTCAGTCATTTCTCCTAGCTGTCATGTGTCCTATGTATTTTAGTCTTACTTTTATTTGTTATTTATTATGTATTGACACTTTTCTTCTTTAAACACCCTCCAACTCATTTCATAAAGGTAACATAGCAGCTAAAAGCGTATGTTAAAAATAAATTAAGCAATCAGAGGAAGAAAAAGCAAGGGTAAGAGAAATAAGATTGGGCCAGGGATGAAGCTAGTGCTCTCAAAAATGCACACCAGAAGTTTTTGCACATTTTGTTAGAAGTGGGCTACAAATTTGTTTCTGAGCTTTCCAGTAACCCAGAAAAACAGATAAGCAATTTTCCATAAGACAGAAAATAAAGCACTATTTAATTGGCAGGTTTTTTTTTTTTTTTTTTTTTTTTTTTTTGTGGCCTCCAAAACCAGTTATTCTTGCTTGTTGGAACGGGATCTAATAAGATTAGAGGACCAGAGTATGTCCTTGTAAACAATGGAGCCTCAGAGCATACATTGAGTTGCATCTATTTTGGAGGCTTGAAGTATTTTTATTTGTTTCCTCCCTCCCCTCTGGTTCTTGATTGAATTCTGGATATTGTGTCAAACAAGTCATTTCAGGATGAAAAAAATTATTCTGGATCCCTGGGTGGCTCAGCGGTTTAGCCCTTGCCTTCGGCCCAGGGCGTGATCTTGGAGTCCCGGGATCAAGTCCCACATGGGGCTCCCTGCATGGAGCCTGCTTCTCCCTCTGCCAGTGTCTCTGCCTCTCTCTCACACATCTCTGTGTTTCTCATGAATAAATAAAATCTTAAAAAAAAACAAACAAACGTGGAAGTCAAAACAAGGCCTATTACAGACTTCCTTTAAAAAAAAATATTCATCTGAGTTTCTCTCCTTATCTGGACTGCTGGCACAGAGTCAGTGGAAAAGCCTTCTCTTTTGTGTATATGGTTTTCACTTTCCTTCTCATCCTTGGTCCTGCTTCTTTGGGAAAATATAAAATCCCACTCTAAGCCTGCTCTTTTTCCTGATGTAGCATCCTTGCTAGACAGGATGCATCCACTTGTCCTCATTTTAATTTCTCTTTCTTAGCAAAGTTATGGGATGGGTTATTAAACAGATGGCTTGCGATCAATTGGAGCCAGTATTTTTTTAGTTCAACTATAAAGATTTTATAGATTAAGAATTAGATATACTAAAAATAAGACTTAGACATGAATACTTTCCCCAATCTGTTAGGTTTGCATTAAACTGTAACTGTAGTTTCTAAGTATCATAAACCTTGTAATAGATGTCAATGGGACCATGTCTTATTTTTTTCAAAGATTTCATTTATTTATTCATGAGAGGCACACAGAGAGAGGCAAAGACATAGGGAGAGGGAGAAACAGGCTCCCTGTGGGAAGCCTGATGTGGGACTTGCTCCCAGGACCGCCCACCCCCCCAAGCCAAAGGCAGACACTTAACCACTGAACCACTCAGGCGCCCTGGGACCATGCTTTCAAATGTGTTTTACAAAGCTCTGAATAATGTTACTCGAAAGAAACATGGTGTCCCCAAAATTACAGATCATATGGAATCACTGTGTCTTTTGGAAACATGTCCCTTCTTCTACCAAAAAAAAAAAAAAAAGCCTCTCTCCTCTCAAATACTGCCCTCCCGGTGACCCTCACCCTGTAGCTCTTCCTGTTCCTCTCGCTGCTGTCCTTGCTTCTCCAGCCAAATGCTCTGCTCTACAGACACCGCTTCCTGGAAGGTCACCAAAGACTCCCGAGGCAAAATCCAGTGGCTTGTACTTATCAGTCCTCAGCAGTCCTTGGCCACTGCCCTCTTGGCAGTTAACTCTTCATTACCTTCCTCAACAATTTTCTCCATACCAGCTGCTTCTGTGATCATTTTTCTTGACAATATATTCCAAATCTACATCATAAAGCCCAGGCAGAAACTGCAAATTAGAATTTGCATCAGGCACTTGCCTCACCCTTAACTCATTCAAAATCCACCTCCTCTGCCCTCCACAGATCACTCTTCCACTTGAACTTTTATTCTAACTAAAGGCATCACTTCAAAGATATCTCAGACCTTTCCCTGTTCCCCAATAAAGAAATCCTAGAAAATTCACCATTTCTCCCATACTTTTTCTTGCTAGGGCTGCTATTTACGTATTTGTTAATTTGAATCTGAATTATCAGAAAAGCCAGATGACTGATCTCCCCATTTTTAATCACTTTGATTTAACTTCTATCATGAATGAATTGCTTCAAAAGGCAGCCTCTCAGTATCTCCTAAAACTCAACATATGTGTTCATTTCCATATATATATATACCTAACAAAAGTGCTAGAATGTATATAGCAGCAGTACTGGAATAAATGAATGGCCCAGATAAGTGAATTGTGATGGTCAGCCAGTGTAATCTATATGTAGCAATATGAATGTCTTATGACTCATGCAAGATAGAGAAGAATCTCACAAACAATGCTGAGCAAAGGAAACTATATACAAAAGAGTGTATACTGTATTATTCCATTTATAACAAGTTCAAAACTGGGCAAACCAAATCTATGGTGTAAGAGGCCAGAAGAGTGTTACCCTTTGGTGGTGCCTGTTTTGCAGGGTAGTGGTAATGTTCTATTTCTTCATCTGGGTGCTGGCTCTACAGGTGCTTTCAGTTTGTGAAACTTTACATTGTTCTTATAAAAATAAATGAAATATGTATTTCTGATAATATAATTGACTCTTGAACCACACAGGTTTGAACTGCGTGGGTCCAGTTACCTATGATTTTTTTTCTACAAAAAGCTTTATTGTTTTCATTTTGTGCAGAGCTTGGGGGAGGGCTCCAGGCTGGTTAAAAAGCTGCTTAGTGGTTGCAGGGAGAGGCTGGATACCCAGAGGGACGCAGATGGGCCCCTCAAGGGCCACTGGGCTCCAGAGGCTCCTAGTTATCATGCTTGAAAGTGAGCCTTTGGAGCCCTTGGGGGCCAGCCAGCCTGCAGAAGTTAGTCAGGTAGTCATCCAACTTCTCAATGAGTTTTACCTCCTCATCTAGGAAGTGGTTCTCTAGGAAGTCATAGAGATGGGGGTTTGTGTGGGCAGAACCCAGAGCAGAGCAGACAGATCCAGAAGGCCCTGGTTCAGATTCTTCTCCAGGACTAGGCATCCAGAGTTTTGCCCCACTCATCTTGAAAGGGCTTTCATATGTCCTGAAGAGGGCATGGCTGCCATGCCGATTTTGTATCTTCAAAAGACACTAGGTCCTCCAGAGCCACATGGCTGAGGTTGGAACAGAAGCCCGGGGAGAGGTAGGCACTGGAGCCCTGAGGATGTATGTTGACCAGGCAGGTGAAGGCGGCCTCCACCTTGATGGAGTCATTCTGGTGAATCCAGGAGCTCATGGTTGATTGGCAATAAGGACCTAAGCTCAAAAACCAATGATGGCTAGTCCTAGAGCCAGAGGATGGCTAAGAAGATGGTTCTGAGCTTGCAACTCAAAAAGAGGTTGGAGGGTGGCAGGAGGCTGGAAGAAGGGGGCATCCCTGGGTCTGTTCCATCCAAACACTGTTGAAGCAAGAGACAGATCTGCAGGACCATCAGTTGCTCTGCCTATATGTGGATTTTTTACAGCACAGTACTGTAAATGTATTTCCTCTTCCTTATGATTTCCTTATCACTTTCTTTTCTCTAGCTTACTTTACTGTAAGAATACAGTATATAATAATATACAAAATAGATCTTAATTGACTGTTTATGGTTTGGTAAGGCTTCCAGACAACAGCAGGCTATTAGTAGATAAGTTTTGGGGGAATCAAAGTTATATGTGAATTTTCAACGGTGCAGGGGTAGGTGCTTCTGACTTTTGTGTTGTTCAAGGCTCAACTGTATTTTTAATAGTACTATGCCCTTATGAAAGGGCATTGTTAATGCCTATGTAGTAAGTGTAAACTTTGCCAGCCTGCACTTCAAGTCTCCATGTGTATATTTCCAGGTTTCTTTTCATCCCCCTGTGTTCTCTGAAAAATCCCCATGTTTCCTTCTCTGTGGATCTGCCCAAGCTGTCTGCTTCCAGGAGTGTCCACTGCCAGGCATGCTCACAGTGCCCAGTCCTTCCTCTCTTGCAAGGCCCATCCACTGTGCTCTCTACATGTCCCCTTTCCTAGTTCTCTCAAATGGGTGGGACTTCTCCCTCCTTTCAAACCTCAGAGTATTTTGGTTTTTAAAAACTGTCTTATTATACTGGTTTTTGTTTTTAAAAATAAAAATTGTATATATTCAAGGTGTACAACTTGATATTTTTTTTTGAAATTAAGATATAATTGACATGTAACATTGCATTCGTTTTCAGGTTTACAACATAATGATTCTATTTATGTATAGGCATACCTTGGAGATTTGAGGGTTTGGTTCCAGACCACCACAATAAAGCAGGTGGTCATTAAAATGAAGAACTGTTTGGTTTTCTAATACACACAAAAGTTATGTTTATACTATAGTCTATTAAGTGTTCAATAGCATTATATCTGAAAACCAATGTACATACATTAATTAAAAGATACTTTATTGCTTACAAATGCTAACCATCATCTGAACGTTCAGCAAATCATAATCTTTTTACTGGTGGAGGGTCTTGTCCTGATGTTGGCTGCTGACTGATCGGGGTGGTGGTTGTTGAAGGCTGGGGATGGCTGCAGCAATTTCTTTAAATAAGACAACAATGAAGTTTGCCACATCAAAGGATTTTTCTTTTTATGAATGATTTTTCTGTGGCATGTGGTACTGTTTGATAGCATTTCACCACAGAACTTCTTTCAACATTGGAGTCAGTCCTCTCAAACCCTGCCACTGCTTTCCCAGCTAAGTCCTTTGTTGTCATTTCAATAATCTTCACAGCATCTTCACTGGGAGTAGATTCTATTTCAAGAAACCACTTTCTGTGTTCAGCCTTAAGAAGCAAATTCTTATCATTAAAGTCTTATGATCTTGTAACAATTTAGTCACATCCTCAGTCTCCACTCCTAATTCTAGTTCTCTTGCTATTTCTACCACATCTACAGGGACTTTCTCCACTGAACTTGAACTTCTCAAAGTCGTACATGATTTTGGAATCAACTTCTTCCAAACTCCTGTTAATATTGATATTTTGACCTTCTCCTAAAACCATGAATGTCTCAACGATCTAGAATGATAAATTTCCTTCCAGAAGGTTTTCAACTAACTTTGTCTAGATCCATCAGAGCAATCACTATCTATTACTGCTACTATAGCCTTATGAAATGTACTTTCTTGAATCATAGGTCTTGAAAATTGAAGTTACTCCTTGATCCATGGGCCACAGAATGGGTGTTGTATTAGCAGGCATGAAAACCACATTCATTTCATTGTACATCTCCATCAGAGCTCTTGGGTGATCAGGTGTGTTGTCAATGAACAGTAATATTTAGTTCACATTCTTTTTTTTTTTTAAGGTTTTATTTATTTACTCATGAGAGACACAGAGAGTGAGGCAGAGACACAGGCAGAGGGAGAAGCAGGCTCCCCACCAAGAGTCTGATGTGGGACTTGATCCTAGGACCCCAGGATCGTGACCCGAGCCAAAGGCAGATATTCAGCCACTGGGCCACCCAGGTGCCCCTTAGTTCACATTCTTACATGGATATGGAATTGTGCCACAATGCTAAATCTACTATTGTGTTTACAATAGAAACATCATGGATCAATGATCATAGATCATCATAATAAATATAATAATAATGAAAAAGTCAGAAATATTGTGAGAATTACCAAAATGTGACACAGAGACATGAAGTGAGCAAATGCTGTTGGAAAAATGGTGCCAACAGACTTCCTTGATGCAGGGTTGCTACAAATATTCAATTTGTAAAAAATGAAATATCTGCAAAGTGCAATAAAACAAAACATAATAAAGTGAGGTATGTCTGCATATATATTGCAAAATGATCACCACAGCACATATAATTTTTTTTCTGGTGATATGAACTTCTAAGATCTACTCTCTTAGCAATTTTCAAATATACCATACAATATTAACTACAGTCGCCATGCTGTACATTACATCCCCAGGACTTCTTACTTTAAAACTGGAAGTTTGTACCTTTTGACCCCATTTATGCATTTCACTCACCTCACTCCTGCCTCTGGTAATCACCAAATTGTTTTCTCTATGTATATCTTACTCTGTTTTGGATAATAGTCACTTTAATATGCACCTGCTTTCTCCTTTAAAGAGTCTCTCTGTGTGTTCTTGGATCTAATACAAGATCAAATACAAGCCTACAAATGCTCAGTATTTTTTAAACTGAATTACTCTGCTTTTCTCAATTTTTCCTTTTTGAGGACACTGGCCTCAGGATAACAAAAGGAGGCAATGGTTAGGAGCTTCTTCCCTAATGTGTAAGGGTGTTGTAAATTAGATTCAAAGTTTTTATCTTTTTTCTATGCTGATCTCAATTTCATAGTGATGATTTTTTAAAAAACTTTATTAGAATATAACTCCCTTCCCCTTAATTATTTTGATTAGATCTTGGACATCAAATTTTTAATTCATAAATACTTCACTAGATGCCTCTAAGATGAGAATCTTTTAAAAAATATAATCATAGTACCATTATTGTGCCTAAAAAGTAACCATAGTCATAGAAATGACTTTTTAAAAAATATTTATTTATTTATTTATTTGTTTATTTATTTATTTTAGAGAGAGAGAGAGCAGATACAGGGGGATGGGCAGAGGGAGATGGGGAGAGAATCTCAATCAGATTCCATGCTGAGTGCATAGCCTGACATGGGGCTCCATCTCACCACCTCGAGATCATGACCTGAGCTGAAATCAAGAGTCAGACACTCAACGGACTGAGCCACCCAAGCACCCAGAAATGACTTCAAAGGAAAATTATTTTAAGCCTATTTCCCTATTATTTCATCTCAGAAGAAGGTAAAGGGCAGAAGTTATGAGTTCTTACTATCACTGGCGTGATCCTTTCCAGAAAAGACGACACCAACATGGTAAATTAGGATAGTTCTCTCCCCCGCCTCCCAACAATATATTGAAACTGAACATTTAATGGTAAAAGTTTTGGCTTAAAAAACAATCTTTCCTTCCATCAGTTCTATTGATAATCCCATTCTATGTCAGGGCAACTACTTGGGTCACCTTCAGGTGCATGCTACACCCCTGCACTTTAGACCCTCAATCTCACCTGTAACTTGACATCCAACTGACAAAGATGCCATTGAGAAGATACTACAAAGTGAGAGCTCAAAGCAATCTCTATGTGATAGTAAACACATTGAGATAGTTGTCACAAGGGAGGCATGGTTGATGCCAACATGATTCAATGACCTGAGTTTACTTGACTGCAAAGAACAAACCAATACTCAAAAATAAGAGCTGCAAGTCAGGGAACAGTTACCTACTTCATAACAATGAAATACACTGGGTTGATAAATGAATAAATGTTATTTTTATGTAAGACATATCTGGCATCCTTTACTTAAACATGTTTATTTAAAAATATCATTATGTTCAATAATTTTAAACAAAGAATCCATTGCTTGATGACTAATCTTCATTGGTTTTTTTATGAAACACTCATTTCTTTTCTTTTCTTTTTAAAAGATTTTATTTATTTACTTGAGAAAGAGAGAGAGAAAACATGAACAAGTGGAGGGGCAGAGGGAGAATCAGGCTGTCCACTGAGCAGGGAGCTGATCTCAGGATATTGGGATCATGACCTGAGATGAAGGTAAGACGCCCAACTGACTGAGCCACCCAGGTGCCCTCTTTTCTTTGATAGTATCTTTATCACACACTGTATAGGTCATAGGAAATATTTTCTAGGTGTTAGGGGTTGGAGCCAAAAAAACCCATAATGTCCTGAATATGTACAACTTTGAGATGATTGTTCTCCACACATTAAGTACTATTAATGAGTAATTTAAAATAACAGTATCATAATTCCCTATTTCAACCAGAAGACTGAGAACTGATTACAAGAAAAAATCTAGTTCCTGGGGGAACAGGAACATAATTTAGTCATAGATCAGCAAGACTGAAACATAACAGAAGAGCCATTCAAAAGGACAATAAAATTTCCACATCTCAGATTGAAATTAATCATTTAAAGTCATAAATATAATCCAGGTTATTGGTGGCCATATAAGATAATATCACATTTTTTGGGGGAAAATTATATGGGATAGATAATTTTGTATCTGCATGATAACCTAAAAAAGAACATAATCAGATTTATATAGGACACTACTCACTAGTTTTTAATCTTATAATAATT
Organism: Vulpes lagopus; assembly: GCF_018345385.1. Classification (NCBI taxonomy): domain Eukaryota; kingdom Metazoa; phylum Chordata; class Mammalia; order Carnivora; family Canidae; genus Vulpes; species Vulpes lagopus. Next base: position 119,531,415 of record NC_054824.1, on the reverse strand, counting down.
GTAATTATATAGAACTTTTAGGAGATAAAACTTTATGTTAGATTTTTGAACTCGTATTATTTTACAAAGCCATGACCATATTTTATTACAAGATTCTGCTCCCTGGAGAACTGAGAACATGAGTGTATCAGAGCAGAATAGAGACTCACCATGCTGTCTAGCTGTATCCAGTGAACCTCATTGCTGGAGCTGATTCGAGACTGTTGGGTCTGTAGCGTGTATGGGAAGGAGCTAACCTGGAGCACCAGCAGGTTGAAAGCTTCCAGGACTTCCCTGCAGTTAATGACTCTGTCAGCCAATCCATGACTGGGTTCACCATGTGACAAAGAACCGGAAATGACACTGTAGAAATATTGAAAGCCACATTAATACTTCCTAATTTAAGGGATTAGGTACAGAGACAGACTTCAAAATGGAGCTAATGCTTTCATTTTTATTTTTCTAGTTCTTTTTAATTGGAAACAGGATTAGAGGCAACCAATATTTAATTTGAAAGAGCAATAATTACACTCTTTCTTACCACTTTCAGACAGATCTCAAAGATATTTTTTTTCTTTTTCAGTCTGTGCCTGATATACCTCAAAGTGTAACTCAGTTCTATAGGCCAAGGATACCTAAATCTGTAGTTGAGATGGATCACTTTGGTCTGAAAGCTCATCTGAATGAGAGTTTCTCCATCAAAACCTGACACTTATAACTGTGCAACAATTGGTATCCCAGAGAGGCCCCCAAACTATAAGAGATCCCTCTGTATTAACACCAGTCTCCTTCCTCCCTTGAGTATGTTAGACTATTGGGAGGTTACAGAGGGTCCTCCAATCCCTCCCTCACTATGACCAAAATTTTTATTTCTGAATCATTTTCAGTTCTTTCAATTTAGATGTACCAGATTGCTATGCAGCCTCAAAACCACATCTTTTTTGTCAAAGAAATAATCTCAGTGCCCCGGGGAATTAAATATAGAATGATCCAATACACATCCTCAGAGCTATTACTCCAAACTTTCAAAGATGAGGTATATCAGGTCACTGAGCTATTTTTGCTCATAGAACACTAGGAGCAACTGAATAGCATCTGGGCAAAGTCTCTTCATTTCTTTCTTTCTTTCTTTCTTTCTTTCTTTCTTTCTTTCTTTCCTTCCTTCCTTCCTTCCTTCCTTCCTTCCTTCTTTCTTTCTTTTTCTTTTCTTCCTCCCTCCCTCCCTTCCTCCCTCCCTCCCTTCCTTCCTTCCTTCCTTCCTTCCTTCCTTCCTTCCTTCCTTCCTTCCTTCCCCCTCTTTCTTTCCTTTCTTCTAAATCTAACATGCTGTGCTAGATCTTATTTATACCTACATATGGCTTTAGAGTTCAGATTGTGGAGTGCCAAACACTTCTAGCTTCTGAATAAGCGCTTTTGCAATTCTGATATTTCTACAACAGGTGCCAAATCTTTCATATTCTTAAACTCAGTATGTCCTGAAGAAAGGAAACTATGAACTTGATGATGCCTGAACTTGCCTTTTTAACCCATAAGATCAAAGATACATCCTAACAGATAATTACTATAATTTGATCTGGGAGCAAAACTGGCTCCATCATGATACCATATTTACTATTCTTCTACAGTAAATTCACCTGAGAAATAGGTTATTCTCTTGTTTAAACTGGTAAATTGGGGAAGGTTTCACATTTGCTCTCAGGACTTTTTTTTAAATTTGTTTTTGAGTTTATTATTATTTTTTTTTAGTAATCTCTATACCCAATATGGGGCTCAAACTAAAAAATCTCAAGATAAAGAGTCACTTCCTCCTCTGATTGACCCAGCCAGGCATCCTTGCTCTCAGATCTTGAAGTGGCATCTTTACTATTGTTAAAGGTATGTGGGTAGGAGAGAAACACAAAAGGAGCAATGCAGAAGAGGGAAGAAGAGAAGAGGAAGAAAAAGAACTGGGGAGAGGAAGGGTGGGCATAGGAAAGCACACGACCTTCCTTGGAGCTCATAAACCTCACCTTCCTGCTATTGCCCATTCTCTGAGGCAGCTGAGTTCCACAATACCCTGAAGACAGCTTTTTTTTACAGAGGTTTTTTCCTTTATTTTTAAAAAATATTTATTTATTTGAGAAAGAGAGAGAGAAAGAGAGAGAGAGCCCATGAGCTGGGGGAGGGGCAGAGGGAGGAGAGAGAGAAACTTAAGCAGGATCCCCACTGAGCAAGGAGCTCGAGGCAGGGCTTGGCCTCAGGACCCTCAAATCATGGCCCTGAGATCACGATCTGAGCCAAAACGTTGAGTTGGCCATTTAACTGACTGTGTCACCCAGGTGCCCTTTTAACAGGGATGTCTAAATTCACTTACAGTATAGTTAAAATGAAATCAGCACTAAATTGGTAGAGAAAGTTGAAAGCACAGGGAAAGTAGGAATAAATTACCAATAAGAATATGCCAAGTGTTTTCAGGAAATTATGATAAAACCATTGCTGTGCTAGAAGAAATACTGTATTTGCTCCCTCTGAAGCAATCACCTCGTTAGTTCCACATGGGAGTTGTCATGAACCAGTACAAACAGTGTGTACGGGTTCTGTTTTACCCTTCTCATAAAAACTTCAAACTTGGTTTGAATCTCATTGTCTAGACGAACAACATATTTCTCTGCTCTCTGATAAGCTGTCCCATTTTCCTCCAGACCCAAGTCTACAAGGACACCTGCCAAGAAGAAAAACAGAATTTATCTTTTCACATACATGCATATAAATGAAATAAACAAGTTCAATGTTAACTGATATACTGAGAAGTAGCCACATGTATAGGTTTACAGAGCAGATATTTTTCCTTCTGCATATTCCCCACTACAATTTTGATGAGGAAATAGAAGATTTCTTATTCTTTAGAACTCTCCACCCCACCTCCTACACCTCAACAAAGGGCAACAGGGAATGAACGATCTGATACATTAAGTAGAAGCAGTAGAATGTACGAGGCTTCTGTCTAATTAAATCCTATTTATATTGAAGTGCTGCTGCTGACATCTGCCATAGGCCACTCAGAGCTATAGCTCTCAAATTAATAAAAATCACACAAGTCTTCTTTACCCCAAATTTAGCAACGAAACATATGTAAGAAAAAGGAAAATACCATAAGATGTCCAAATATGTCATCACTAGACTATGAGCTTTTTTAGGTAATATTTTACTCATTTTATATAGTGACAGTTTTGCACAGTATCTAGAGTATGGGCCATCCTCAATTAATGCTGGATCATGTACCAAATTAATAAAATGAACCAAATTACCCAGTATTACTATATTGTTGAATTATCAGAAATGAAAACTTCAGTACTGTATCATTATCCCTATCTATAATATAACTACTTCCACATTCAAACATCTAAAAAGTTCAAGGCACATAAAGGTGTTGTTGGGATACTCAATTAAAACATCAAATCCTCCTTTCAAATGAAGAGACAAAATGATAGTTATGTGAGGTGAAGGATGTGTTAACTAACCTTATTGTGATAAACATTTCACAATATATACCAGTATCAAGTCATCAAGGTGTACATTGTACACCTTAAACTTACACAACATTATATGGCAATTATATCCCAATAAAGATGGGGGAAAAATCCCAAACCAAGGGCAACCCCCTCCCCCAGACCCTTAGCCACGTGAGGGGAAGATTAACCCCCTGATATGAGAGTCTTGTGATTCAAGTCCACAGCTTTCCAAGAAGGAGAAGGAACCAGAAGGCTAATTTAGGGGTTAGATATGTCACAGGGACCTGAGGACCAGCCTGGGCTCCAAGGGGTAGAGGGTATCTATTTAGCATCCAATATTAGCCATACCCAACAGCCACAACCATGTGAAAAAAAATTAAAGTTAAAAAGAAGAAACAAGTTAAATTAAGAGACTTTTATAGAATTATGTTGACTTAGTTTTGTTTATCTAGATTTTCTTTTCAGATAAAATCAGCTCAATTAACAACTACATGCAGTTAACATGTAAAAGCTCTAAATGTTATAAAATAGAAATGTTTTACCATATGAAAAATTCATTATACCAGAAAAGGTAGACAGAAAAGCCATTTCACTTTTGAACATTTTTCATGAGAAGACTTTATCCAGACATTGTTTCTAGTTTCTACCCAAATGTAGCCAAATGTTACTGGGACTATATCTGAAAGCAATCAAACATTTAATGTGGCAGGTATTCTGATATTTTTGAAAGTGGATTGCTTATAAAGTTCATTCAACATTCCATACTGATTTACTGAGCATCCACTATGTATCAGGTACTATTATCAGGTATTGTGTTAGTCATGAATATATACAGGACAGCAGGACAAAGATCTTAACTCCATGGAGCTTATGATGGAGCAGATGGATGATTTTGACAAGTGTCATGACGGGAGACAAGTACGTGCTATGGGAGGAGGTGACAGAGGAGGTAAGTAGAGAAATAGAGAACCTACTTAATCTCTGGGGGCTTCTATTTCCTTATCTGTATAAGAGGGAGAGGACTGCCAGCTGGAAATCAGTCTATTTCCTAAGTTTATCCCTAGGAAGTAAGTAGTGGAAGTTAATGGTAACTTACTTTGAAAAGATCATAAATAATTCATAAAAAATAAAAATATTTCTTATGGATAATTTAGAGTTGACTACATCTTGAAACAAATGAATAAAGAAAGACCTTTACCAGGCAATTTCATACGTGTCCTAATGGAAAGACAAAGTTCCATGAATCTAAGAGGTTGTTCTCTTAGATATAACATATATATTGGTCTGTAACTATGCAGCCATCTGGCTCTACAGTGGTAAATTTGGGTGGGGAGCAGGCATATCATAGGTACTTGATTTTTTAATTTCTAACTGGGCAATTTTAGTAGGTAATCCTTACCTTTAAATTTGTTTTAGACTTGCTTTTATTTTTAAGTTTTGTTTCTTTCCTGGTTATGAAAGTGATAGATACTCATCTTGAAAAACTGGAAAGTATAGAGATATATTAAAAAGAAAAATTTATTCGTAATTAACTCAAAATAAGCTGCTGTGAACATTTCTGTGCATTCCTCCCTGTGTCTTTTCCTATGCATATTGTGCTACCTCTAGTATTTTGTGATTGTATATCCTGATATTTTTCACTTGTAACTGTAAAATAAGAAACAAAACTATCATTATTTACTAACAATATGTCTGTGTAGAAAACACAAGACACTCCACAGATAAATCAAATAAATTAATAAGAGTTTGGTTAAGTTGATAGAATCAATATCAGTTTATAAAAATTAACTGCATTTCTATACACTATCTGCAAACAGTTAAGTATATATTTTTTAAAAACACTTACAATAACATAAAGATATTAGGTATCTAGAAATAAGTCTTAGAAAAAGTGTATAAGAGCTCTTCAGAGAAAATGATGAAACTGTTAATGACATTAAAGAAGACCTAAACAGAACTATCTCATAAAATGTAGTTAAAAATAAATTCTCTTCAAGTTCATCTAGAGGTACAATGTAATTCCAACAAAAATTCTAACAGTTTCTTTTACCTTGAAAAATTGTTTCAAAAATGTATGTGGCAGAGCAAAGGACCGAGAATAGTGAAGACAGTCCTAAAGTAGAGGTGGGACAGATTTGCCTTCCCAGAGACTAAGACCTATTGACCTGTATTAATAAGACAAAGTGGTTTGGGCACAGGGCTAGACCTCAGAAAGAGACCTCCATACATATTTCCCAAATTGAGAGACTTTATACAAAACAACTGACTAGTATTTGCCAAAACTGTTAAGGTTATGCAAAACAATGAAATATTTTTTTTAAATGTCACATTTGCAGAAGACTAAGAGGACACAAAAATTGCATGCAATGTGGGATCCTGGATTCAATCCTGAAACAGATAAATGACCTTAAGGGGAAACTGGTGAGGTCTTTAGTTAATAGTATTGTTCAGGATTGATTCTGTTTTGGTAATTGTACTATAGGTACATAAGTTGTCAACTCTAAATGAAGGTGGTGAAGGGTGTGTGTGAACTCTGCTGTTTTATAGCACATTTACTATAAGATAGTTCACATACAATTCACTCATTCATAATGTACATTTCAATAGTCTTTAGTATATTCACAGAGTTGTATAACAATCATTACAAATGATTTTAGAATATTTTCATGACTTCCAAATGAAAGCTTGTATCCTTTAACCATCACCCCTCAATTTCCCCTTGGGTTCCCCAGCCCTGGGCAGTTATTAATCTATTTTCTCTATAGATTTGCTTATTCTAAATGTTTAATATAAATGGAATCATAACAATATATGATCTTGTGTGACTGGCTTCTTTCACTTGGAGTAATGTTTTCAAGTTTCATCAATGTGGCATGCATCATCAATACTTTATTTCTGCTTATTGCTTAATAATATTCCATTGTATGGATCACCACATTTTATATATCCATTCACCATGGACATAATTAACATTTGAATTTTTTCTACTTTTTGGCTATTATGAGTAATACTGCTATAAACTTTTGTGTACGGGCTTATATGTGAACATACGTTTTTCACTTCTCTCTCATTTCATTTTTTAAAAATTTATGATAGTCACACACAGAGAGAGAGAGAAAGAGAGGCAGAGACACAGGCAGAGGGAGAAGCAGGCTCCATGCCCGACGTGGGATTCGATCCCGGGTCTCCAGGATCGTGCCCTGGGCCAAAGGCAGGCGCCAAACCGCTGCGCCACCCAGGGATCCCTTCTGTCTCATTTCATATAGAGCAGTGGAATTGCTGTATTTCATGGTAGTTCTTTATTTAACCATTTGAGGAAATACTAGACTGTTTTATAAAGTGGCTATGCCATTTACATTCTCACCAGAAGTGTATGAGGTTCCAACTTCTATACATATTCAGCAACACTTGTTATTGTTTTTCTCTCTCATATCCATTCTAGTAAGTGTGAAGTAATAATTCATTGTGGTTTTGATTTTCATGTTTCTTTTGGTTAATAATGTTGAACACAGCAGCCCAGGTAGCTGGAGGGGAGCTGTTTCCTCCCACCTGCCACTGGCGCCCCCTATCTTCAAGTTGTGGAAAGGGCATGTGCTGCCCTTCACTTCTGCTCTGTGGATTCCTTGCAGGGCTCCCTGAGCAGAGCAATAAAGAGTTTGACTCCAAAAAAAAAAAAAAAAAAAAAAAAAGGGATCCCTGGGTGGCGCAGTGGTTTAGCGCCTGCCTTTGGCCCAGGGCGCGATCCTGGAGACCCAGGATCGAATCCCACGTCGGGCTCCCGGTGCATGGAGCCTGCTTCTCCCTCTGCCTATGTCTCTGCCTCTCTCTCTCTCTCTCTCTCTCTCTCTCTGTGACTATCATAAATAAATAAAAAATAAAAAAAAATAATAATAATGTTGAACACATTTTCATGTGCTCACTGGCCATCTGTATATTTCCTTTGGGTAAATGCCTCTTCAGATCCTTTACCCATATCCTAATTGGGCTATTTGTCTTTTTATTATTGAGTTGTAATAGGTCTTAAATGATGTAGATAGAAGTTCCTTCTCAGATATATGATTTGCAAAGAATTTCTCCCATTCTCAAAGATATTTGCAAATGACCTATCTGATAAAGGGTTAGTAACCAAAATATATAAAGAACTTATCAAACTCAATGCTCTGAAAAATGAATAATCCAATTTAAAAATGGAAAGAAGACATGAACAGGTATTTCTCCAAAGAAGACATCCAGATGGCCAACAGAAAAGATGCTCATCATCACTTATCAGAGAAATGCAAATAAAAACTACAATATCACTTCAGACCTGTCAGAATGGCTAAAATCAACAATACAAGACATAGTAGGCATTAGTGAAGCTGTGGAGAAAGGGGAACCCTCTTGCACTGTTGGAGAGAATGCAAACTGGAACAGTCACTGTAGAAAACAGTAGAAGGTTCCTCAAAAAGTTAAAAATTGAACTACCCTAAAATCCAGCAATTGCATCACTAGGGTTTTACCTAAAGAATACAAAGATACTAATTCAAAGGGATACATGCACCCCAATATTTTTTTTTAATTTTTATTTATTTATGATAGTCACAGAGAGAGAGAGAGAGAGGCAGAGACACAGGCAGAGAGAGAAGCAGGCTCCATGCACCGGGAGCCCGACGCGGGACTCGATCCCGGGTCTCCAGGATCGCGCCCTGGGCCAAAGGCAGGCGCCAAACCGCTGCGCCACCCAGGGATCCCCCACCCCAATATTTATAGCAGCATTATCTATAATAGCCAAATTATGGAAGCATCCCAGATGTCTACTGATGAATGGATAAAGATGTGGTATATATACAACATGGAATATTACCCAGCCACAAAAAAGAATGAAATCTTGCCATTTGCAACGACATGGAGGGACCTAGGGAGTATTATGCTGAGCAAAATAAGATGCAAAAAGACAAATACCATATGATTTCACTCATATGTGGAATTTAAGAAACAAAACAAATGAGCAAAGATTAAAAAGAGAGAGAGAGAGACAACCCAAAAAACAGATCCTTCACTATAAAATACAAACTGATTGCTACCAAAAGAGAAGTAGATGGGGAGATGGGTTAAATAGGTGATGGAGAGATTAAGGAATTCACTTGTGATGAGCACTGGGTGCTGTATAGAAATGTTGAATCACTATATTGTACACCTGAAACTAATATTACAATGTATGCTAACTAATTGGAATTTAAATACTTTAAAAAAATAAAAAAATAATGTTTCCTATTCTGTGAGTTCCCTTTCATTTCCTTTTTCTTTTTAAAAAGATTTATTCATGGGATCCCTGGGTGGCTCAGCGGTTTAGTGCCTGCCTTTGGTCCAGGGTGTGATCCTGGAGTCCTGGGATCAGGTCCCACATTGGGCTCCCTGCATGGAGCCTGCTTCTCCCTCTGCCTGTGTCTCTGCCTCTCTCTCTCAGTCTGTGTCTCTCATGAATAACAAACAAAATATTAAAAAAAAGATTTATTCATGAGAGACAAAGAGAGAGAGAGACAGGCAGAGGCATAGACAGAGGGAGAAGCTGGCTCCATGCAAGGAGCCTGATGTGGGACTCGATCCCAGGACTCGATCCCGGGACTACAGGATCACACCCTGGGCCGAAGGCAGGCGCTAAACTGCTGAGCCACCCAGCGATCCCAACCCCTTTCATTTTCTTTTTTTTTTTTTTTTTAATTTTTATTTATTTATGATAGTCACAGAGAGAGAGAGAGAGAGACAGAGACACAGGCAGAAGGAGAAGCAGGCTCCATGCACCGGGAGCCCGACGTGGGATTCGATCCCCGGTCTCCAGGATCGCGCCCTGGGCCAAAGGCAAGCGCCAAACCGCTGCGCCACCCAGGGATCCCCCCCTTTCATTTTCTTGATGGTGTCCTTTGATACACAACTGCTTTAAATTTTGATTGTGTCCAGTTTATTTTTTTATTTTTGTGCTTTTGGAATCATACCTAAGAAATCATTGCTTAATCCAGAGTCATGAAGATTTTTCACCTATGTTTTCTTCCATGAATTTTTAGTTTTAGTTCTTATGTTTAAGTCTTTAATTCATTTTGAGTCACTTTTTGTTTGTGTTGTGGGGGTCCAAATTTATTCTTTTGTATATGGATATCCAGTTGCCCCATATCATTTGCTGAAAAGATTCTCTGCCCATTGAATGGTCTTGTCACCCTGGTCAAAGTTCAGTTGGCTACCAATAGGGGGGTTTATTTCTGGACTCTCCCAATTCTATCCCATTGATTTATATGTCTATCCTTATGTCAGTATTGCAGGGTCTTGATTACTGCAGCTTTGTATTGTATGGATTTTATGGTCAGCTTGTTAATTTCTATAAAGAAGCCATCTGGACTTTTAATAGGGAATGCCCTGAATCTGTAGCTCCATTTAAGAAATATTGCCACCTTAAAAGTGTTAATGCCTTCCAATTCATGAACATAGGATGTCTTTCCATTTATTTAGGTCTTCTTTAATTTCTTTCAACAATATTTTCTAAGTTTTATACTTATTTTGTCAAATATCTGCCAAAGAATTTCATTCTTTTTGATGCTATTATAAATTGTTTTCTTAATTTCATTTTTGTATTTTTGCACAGTTTTTGTGACTTTTCTGTAGATCTAAAATTATTTTGAAATAGAAAAATTTAAAAGAAGCAAGACCTTATCAAATATTTGCAACTGAAACACATACATTATTGGTGGGAGTGTAAATAGAATCACTTTGGAAAGAAAATTAGCATTATTTGGTAAAATTTAAAATGTACTTAACCTATGCCACAACAATTCTACTTTTAGAGAAATTCTTATTTGTGGACCAGCACTGTTTGAAAAAGTAAAAAAACTAGAAACAATCTAAATGTCTATCAGTAGTAAATTGATTTTTTAAAAAGATTTTATTTATTCATGAGAGACACACAGAGAGAAGCAGAGACATAGGCAGAGAGAGAAGCAGGCTCCTTGCAGGGAGCCTGATGTGGACTTGATCCCGGACCCTAGGGTCACGCCCTGAGCCAAAGGCAGATGCTCAACCGCTGAGCCACCCAGGCATCCCTAAATTGATTTTTTAAATGTGTGATATATTCATGTAATATAACGCTAAAAAGCAGTAAAATGAATTACAGTTACATACAACAACAGAATCAATCTCAGGGATGTAATGCTGAGTGCAAAAAGTAAATTACAGACACATGTACAGATTCTATTTATAAAAAAGTCTAAAGGATGTGAAATTTAATATATTGTTTAGGAGTTATATTGTTTATATATTAATATAATTAATATAACATATGCTAATGTATAATGTTTAGGAGTTAGCAAAACTATAAATAAAACAAGGGAATAATAAACAGAAAGTTCAGAGTAATTATTACCTTTGAAAAAAGAGAAACATTAACATCAGGGAGGGAAAGAAGAGTTTGATGTTCCTTATTTTAATGGGTACATAAATGTTCATTATATTGTGATTTATAATACCTTTTATAAATTTTATAAATTTTATTTATTCAACATTTAAAATTTCTTAAAAGGGAAGAATTTTAGAAACTATTTGAAAACATTAATAACTATACTAAATTCTATCTGATGGAAATATCATCAATGAAAAGCAACTATTTCCCCTCATTTTCTATTTTTAATATTATAGAAAAGTTGAAAGACCAGTGCAATACCCTTCAATTAGATTCACCAGTTGTTACTATTTTGCTGCATTTGCTTTTCCTCTTTACTTACTTTTTATTTACTTTTGATTTTTATTTACTTTATTTTATTTACTTTTTTTATTATTATTTTTATTATTTACTTATTATTTACTTTTTATTATTATTGTCGCTGTTATTGCTGAATAATTTGGTGGTAACATATAATATTTACCCCTAAATACTTCAATATGTATTTCATAAAAGCAAAAGCAGTTTCCTACATAATTTTATTATTTCCTAGGAATTAAACTAACACTGATATAATACTATCTAATACCTAGCCCATATTTGAGTTTCACTAATTGCCCCAGGGCTATACTTTTTTCTTTTCCTTTTAAGATCTAGGATCTAATCAAGAATTAAGCAATACACTTGGTTGCCACATTTCTTTATTCTTCATAATTAAAAGAGCCCCCTTACCTTTTTTTTCCTTATTGGTCTTTTCATGGATACTTATTATTATTATTTTTTTTAATTTAGAGGTGCCTGGGTGGCTCAGTCAGTTAAGCATCTGCCTTTGGCTCAGGTAGTGATCCTAGGATCAAGCACCACCACCACCTCCCTGCTCAGCTGGGAGTCTGTTTTTCCCTCTCCCTTTGCCCCTACCCCTGTTTGTGCTTACTCTCTGACTCTCTTACATAAGTAAAATCTTTAAAAATAAAAAAAATTAAAGATTTTATTTATTTGAGAGAAAGACAGAGATAATGAGAGAGCATGAGCAGGGATGAGGAAGAGGGAGAAGCAGATCCCTCCTCCCCCAGCAGGAAGTCTGATGCAGGGCTTGATCCCAAGATCTTCATGACCTGAGCTGAAGGCAAATGCTTAACTGATTTAGCCATCCACGTGCCCCAGTTGATTTTTTAAAAAATGCAGGTTAATTGTTTTGTAGAATACCATATAATCTGAATTTGTCTGGGATTGGACTTGTGTCCTTGTGATTGGACTCAGATTAAACATTTTTGGCAATGACACCTCAGAGGTGACATTGTATACTTCCCTTTGCTCATAATATCAATCTGTCATATAACTGGAGCAGGCAAAGTTTGATTACTTGGTTATGGTAGTGCCTACTGCCAAATCTCTCCATTGTAAAGATACATTTTTGTTTTTGTAATTTTTAATATGTGGGATGACATTTTGAGACTGTGGGAATATTTGTTCCCAAATGACATTTTATTGAATAATTTATTTATTTTTTTGAATAATTTATTTATTTATTTTTTAATAAGATCTTTTTTTTTTAATTTTTATTTATTTATGATAGTCACACAGAGAGAGAGAGGCAGAGACACAGGCAGAGGGAGAAGCAGGCTCCATGCAGGGAGCCTGACATGGGACTCAATCCGGGGTCTCCAGGATCAGGCCCTGGGCTGAAAGCGGCGCTAAACCACTGAGCCACCCAGGCTGCCCTACTTAATGATTTTAGTGTTGATGATATTTGTCATAATCAGTAATTACATCAGTAATGCAAAATAGAGATTTTCTAGTTCTATATATTTTCCTACATTTATTAGCTGGTACTTTTTTGTAAAGAAGGGCTTGACCCCAACCCTGGACATCTCCTGCCCCTTTGATTTTTTTTTTTTATTATTATTACCTATGGACTCATGGATTAAAAAAATTCAATAGGTTACAATCCATTAACATTATTTCTTTTGATACACAAAATTACCAAATTTGGCTAGTAAAAGGCCCTTGAAGCAGGTTGCTATGTCTTCTTGAAACGTTCCTATCAATCTTTGAGTACTTTCTCACTTTCTGATACAAGAAGATTCCAACTCAGAAGTTCCCACCTCAGAACTGAGATAGTAAAGAATAGTTTTTATAAGCCAAGATCTATCTAGAAGCTAAGTGTACATACTGATACTGAGATCACTATTTTTAAGACCATTCAGTGCATAGTAAGGAAACACTTTTAGTTCTTTTCAAATTATGAGTTCATACTTATATCCAATTTAAATCTAAAAGGAATATTACTTACTTTTCCCCATTCCATATTTGAGGCTCCCTTCTTTCATGTGAGAACCCTGGTGTTCAACAACATTAAAATATTTACTCATTTGCTCTACCCTGTGATATACACAAAATAGTTTTAAAATTATCAACGCGACTCTCAACAATATTTGGATTAAAATTCAAAATTCACTTGCAATTTTTTTTTGCTCTTAGGATATATCACACAGAGAGTGTACAATAAGAAAATTGTGTTAAAAATACTTGAATTAATTCTTTTTGGTGTGTGGCTACAATATTAATTTGATATGCTATGCAGTTAGGTTCATTTATTTCTGTTTGCATTCAATATTAAGATTTTCCCATTTTAATTTTTAAATTCATAATTCATTTATAAGGATTGAAAGTTAAAACTCTATAAAAGTTATACTCATCTTATCCATATCTATTCTACTTAATATAGATAAACATTTCATTAGCCTCTGGTTTAGGTTCATGTTTTGTTTTGTTTTTCAAAAACATGCACAGAGGTGTGGAATCTGAAAATGGTCAGAAGTGCTAGGAAAAGGCTGTTCGAGAAAGGTCACTTTCTGTCTTCTACATAATTTCTTTATCACAGTTATATAAGATTAAATAAAAGTTTTTATTCTAATAAATCATGAACAACTGTGTCACATTTTTTCAACTCCACCATAAAATATGGACATCAGCAGGAGCCACCTGGGGCACTGGTGGTAGCCCTGAGAGATTCAGGGTCATGGCTGCTTAAATAACAGACATTATTCTTAACATGAATGAGAATTCAGAAGGCATCAGTAACTCTTCTTATTTACAACATTTTGCAACTCGCTGAGTTCTAGAACAGAGCCAGTGGTGGTTGGGAATCACTGAGTTCCCTAAAAGCGATTAATTTGAAGTTGGGGGGGCACCACAAGCGGTGCCTCAGTTGCAAACATCTTCCATGTAAATAATCAAGATGAAACATCTCTGGAGAGGAGACTTCTTGGATGGTCAAGGACTTCAAGCAGCTTGATTGTCACCATTTGTCCCTTTTTCTCTTTACTGAAGATTACAGGAGCCAAATGTGTTTTAAGGAAAGCTTGAGCACTAACCTGTATTCCCCTCTATGGGATTAAAGAGAAACAACATCATGTCTTCTGAGGCTATTACTCTAAAACCTTTAAAGGGGAAGCAGCAATTTTTCTACCACCTGAGTGTCTTGAAGGAGAATAAAACCAAGGACTTACACACCAAATCCATAATATCTTCTGAGCACCAGTGTCAAAGGCCTTTCCACAAAGATGAAAAGTCTAAATGAGTGACCAGCACCCATTGCTGGAAGTAGATAATCAGCCTGAATATCACATCAAACTGGTAATGATCAGGGAAATCTAAAATGTCCAGGTATCATTAAAGATGACCCGGTACCCAAATCAATGCCTCACCACACTGCTTGTTTGTTTGGAGGGAACTGCATCTGCCTTGTACATTCTTATCCCTTGATGTTTTTCAACAAAGCACTTTATTTCTAAATTTTTTATTTTTTATTTTTATTTCTTGTTCTTCTCATCAAGAAGATATTCCAAAGAAAAATGCAACTACTCTTAGTTTTAGCTGTTCATCTTCTCTTTGGATGGAATTAATTTCTCCAAAGTTTTGGTATGCAAAAATAATTCTACTGTTTAAAAGAATGTGAAAAATCAAGAAAATATTAAATTATTAGAGCATCCTGAGTTTTTAAGTATTAAGATAACAATGGGCATTCCGTCACCCTGGCAATCTCTTTTCAGCAGATAAATAATCTTGAATTGGAATAGCTGATTAAAATCCCTGATTGTTTTCAGTGCTCACTGCATTGGGTTCCTTTGTCTCTTGGTGGCCCGGCTGGCTCCCTTCTGTCCTCCTCCTGGAAAGAATTCTTTCCTCTGGGTTTGGTGCAAACTTGTTTGTGTGAGTCAATACTACTGTGCAGTTTGGCTGAAGGAAGAAAGCCAGCACTTGTCCTGCCCAAGAACAGCATTCTGAACATACAGATACAACCTCAGTGCCCTCTGTGCCTGACAGACACACTTAATAAACACATATTTAAGGCCTTTACTTTTAGCCTAAGCGGATTTCTGAAATATGGTTTTAATAACCAAATTGGTTTTTGCCAGAGGACTACTGAATATTGTTTCTACGGCTTCCTTTTAAAATGGTCTTTACCTTAAAATTCACTTCAACAAAATGTTACAAAAATTCAGTTCAATAAATATTTATTAAGTGTCCACTGTGCCATCCACAGAGATGTTCCCTGAATATTTTACTTTACTTGTGGAGAAAGAGCACAAATAAACACACAGCCACAAGACAGCAGTTGAGTGCCACAGCTGGAGCACCACAAGGTATACATGAGCATTGGGTGCATAAGCTGCAGAAGAAAAGTTGGGTAAGAATGTGTCTTGGAAGCCAAAGGAACTGAAGCATTTAAAGGAAGAAACAGAGGTCTCCTATGCTGTCAAGAGTTCAGATAAGGCCTGAAAAGGTATTGGTAATACTGCAGAGAGTCCTAAAAGGGTGGGGGGTGGGAAGTGGAGGCCAGTTTGTAGGGTGCTGAGGAGCGAGTGGGAGATGAGGAAAC
The DNA here is from genome assembly GCF_018345385.1 of Vulpes lagopus. NCBI lineage: Eukaryota > Metazoa > Chordata > Mammalia > Carnivora > Canidae > Vulpes > Vulpes lagopus. The sequence continues at coordinate 119,515,658 of NC_054824.1, read as the reverse complement.
AGGGTAACAACAGACAACTCTCTCAGTAAATTTGGTAGTTAACCAGATGAGGGTGAGCTGAAGGGGTTAGGTAGGATTAACAGACACAGAGAGTGGAGGCAGGTTTAAATGGATGAAATGAGCCCCAGGAAAGAAAGAGGTTGAAGGTGGCAATAAGTGAAAAGATAGTTGATAGTGTGAGGTCCATGAGAATGAGAAGGGATGGCATCTAGAGAAAGGTGGGAGAGTCAGGTTTACCTGAGCTCTTTCACTGATCAGGAGGGAAGGGGAAAAGGTAGGTGTGTATGCAGTTAGGTTTCTAGATTTGGGAACAGGAAGTTTTTATCTGAAGTTTTCTTCTTTTGAGGGTGGGCCAGGAGATAAGTACACGGCATGGTTATTTGCTAAGAGAGAAGGATGAAGACATAAATTTTGATGAACCAGAGTCTATAGTAGCCAGCCACTGTGGAATGGGAGAGAGATCCAACTAGACAGCCAAAAAGAGTTTATGATGCTATCAGTTGGAAGTGTTGACTTTCTTTCTCCTATAGTGTCCAACATTGTGAATATGTAGGAAGAAAGCCTGTGGTCTGGCATTGGGGATACTGGAATGGATGATTGTGGGATCCAGCAGGGTCTGGAATATGACTAAGGAGCAGGCAATTGCAGAGGAGTATGGATGAGGAGTTGAAGTTACCAAGAAGCTAGGATATTGGATGGCTAGGCAGTACCTCCAGATGATGGCAGGTTGGAAGGCTGAGGCTGGGAGCCAAATGCCAACAACCACAAACAAGGGTTGGGCACTGGGCAGCTAACTACATGGTTGGAAAATAATTTTAAGAATGGTAGCTTTAAAAAAAAATGGTAACTTTAGGTACTTGTCTTTGTGCAAATAAATCTCTAGTGTTTCCCCATTCCACCTCAGAATAGAGTAGCTTCCTCGTACTTTCTTCTCTGGGATCCTATTTCCTGCTGGCTGTCACTGCCCAATAGTTTTTTCTATTAAAATTTTAGGCGACTGACAAGGTAGCATGAGGTTGATGAGGCCAAGAAAATCTATTTTAGAAAGTTAAAATGCTTTCCACTATCTCTTCACTTCCCCTTCTAATCTCTTCCCTTTTTTTAAGATTTATTTATTTATTCATGAGAGACACACACACACACACACACACAGAGGCGGAGACATAGGCAGAGAGAGAAGCAGACTCCTCACAGGGAGCCCGACATGGGACTGGATCCTGGATCCTGGTATAATGACCTGAGCCGAAGGCAGGTGCCCAACCGCTGAGCCACCTAGGGAATCCCTCTCTTTGACTTCCTTAAAACCTCTTTACCTCCGTATGGATAGAATAAGCTACCTACATATCAGTAGAAAAAATATTTATCTGTTTCTTATATAAGCAGGCATGTGTTAAGGTACCAAATTTGTGTCAGTTCAGCAGAATAAAAATTCCTGCTACCATTCACTGGGGACCCCCTCAGACACCATTTTAAAAGTAGGGAGGAAGAAAATATGGACAGTCACTAATACTTCCTATTGTCACCCCAACCACCTTGAACTGAAAGTGGCTTGCATTTGATCACACTGATACCCTAGTGTTCTAATTTGCAGAATGTGGGGTCTCCTTAGAATTAAAAGAATTATGCTACCACATCAAAGTTTTTAAAAATAACATTAAAACAGAAGTATTTCATATAGTCTAAAAATTCCTTATGCTGATCAATGCTCCATTGATCATTCCAGCAGTTACAAATCCATTTTGGGCAAATTTGAAAATGTTTAATCCCTTTGGTTTCTTTTTCACCTTCCAATTTTTTCCATAATGTATTCTTTTCTTTTCTTCCTCTCTACCTCCCTTCCTTAATTAGAATGGGAGTTGAGGCATCACATGCTTTGCCTTAGAGCTGAGTCTGCACAATGTGATGGTTTCTATTTTCACCTTTTCTTTCAGTCACACAAGGGCTGCCAAGGATGTGGCCTTTCTGTATGCCCTTGCTGCTTCTCCCTGCCAGGTGCTTTTCCTGGCCAATTAGCTGCTGAAATGCTTCCTTTAAGGAAAGGCAAATAGAACCAGAAAGCAGAACACTTGGACACTGTTTTTCCTTCTGTCCACCCCTCCCCTTCCTCCTTCCAGCCCTTCATTTAAACATTAGTTGAGGGTCTACTTGTACTCAGCTGAAGAGAAGCACAAATGAGACATAAGGCATGCAGAAATGAAAAGCCAGTGCTTGACCCCAAGGCACTGCCCTCTATGACCTTAGGCAAATGAAGCTCTCCTATAGAGTCACATGGTGAAATAGAAGGAAACGGAATGAGATGATTTCTTGAGAACCTTTTCTCCTTTCATAGCTCTGATGTTGAGTGTGTTAGTGGATAATCTCCTGCTTGCTACTATGCTATGGACAATTTCTCTTTATACCTTAAATGTGGTTGCTCTTCAACTATCAATTATTATGTGTTCCAAGAATATGAAGCAAATAAATTTGGGTGCCATTATGATATGGCATACTACATATACATTAAGAATGATGCTTATAGGGATCCCTGAGTGGCGCAGTGGTTTAGCGCCTGCCTTTGGCCCAGGGTGAAATCCTGGAGACCCGGGATTGGGTCCTACGTCGGGCTCCTGGGGCATGGAGCCTGCTTCTCCTTCTGCCTGTGTCTCTGCCTCTCTCTCTCTCTCTGTGACTATCATAAAAAAAAAAAAAAGAATGATGCTTATAAAAACTTTTAATGATATAGAAAAAATGTACATACTGTAATGTCAGGTGAAAAAACAGACACAGGCAGAGAAGAAAGCCTGAAACTCTAGGTATTAAGTCATTTGTTAACATGCAGATTTACCATTTAGTTACCCTTGAATAGTGGGATTATACATGTTGAAATTTTCCTACTTTGGTTCTTCTATTTTTCAAAGTAAAGAATGCAACTACATTTTTTTAATAATAAAATGAACAAAGTTATTTTGTAACATGTAGAAGTAATTGCTTTTGCAGCATAAAATTCAGTATGTATGCCAAAACAAGATATGAATACTTTTTAAGATATGCTTTGCTTTGAATTTCCTAAATTTTTCCTTAACATTGATTTTTCTGGACCCTAAGGTTAGTAATTGGTCAAATTCTGGTACATTTCTGAGGACTTATAATCTTACAGTTCTCACGTTAGAAAAAAGAGCAATGAGAAGGAAAAAGGAAGGATGTATACAATTTCTTCATCTATCAAAAATGCAAGGTTTTATTTAGGGTCTTGCATTTGTTAAGAAAGGTGAAAGTATAGGTCACCAAGAGGTTATTTCAGGAAAAGGCTCTGAAGAAAGCACAACTGCTGACCATGGATGATTTCACCACTTGAAACAGGTGCTATGATGTGTCTGCTCAAGCATGATTTCAGATATCAGATCACAAACTCAGGAAGGCCACAGAGGCCAGTTGGTGGAAATAAAACACCTATAAAAGAAGGCACTCCCTCCATGGTAAGGAAGTAAAAAAATCCATTAAAAAAATCCATTAAAAAAATCTGGTGAGTGTTGGTACAATTACAGCTTATCCATTTCCCACAATGGAGGCAGAGAGAAATGCAGAAATGGCCAGTAGTGTAGAGAGCCTAGAACTCACTCTGGTGAATTGTACGAGAAAGTATCTGATCTTCTCTGGCTAATCATCTATCAGTCAATATTTGTAATAGGTCCTTTTGTAACTTGTCATTCAGAATTTTAGAGGCTATAAAAAATACTGCACTGTTAACCAGGCACTTGGGCCTCCAGAAGGTATGAAAAGACTTTACATGTGTGCCAGTTACATATAAAGAAGGAAAAAAACTATTGTCTGTCAGCTCATTTGGCCCATGGAACAAATAATGGGAGATTTCTTATAGAGTATGCTACTCAAAGTGTGGCCCTCCCACCAACAGCATTGGCATCCCCTGGGAGGTTGTTAGAAATGAAGAGTCTGAAATAAGTCAGAGAGAGAAAGACAAATAACGTAAGATCTCACTTATATGTGTTACCTAAAAGAACAAAACAAACAACAACAACATAAAAGAAGCTCATAGATATAGAAAGGAGACTGATGGTTGCTGGATGGGGTAATGGGGAATGGGTAAAGGTGGTCAAAAGGTAAAACCTCTAGCTGTAAAATACATAAGTCCCAGGGATATAATGTAGAGCATGGTAGCTATAGTTAATAATAGTGTATTGCATATCTGAAAGTTGCTAAGAAAGTAAATCTTAGGAGTCCTCATCACAAGAAAAAAAAAAAAGAAAAATGTTTGCAACTATGTAAGGTAACATGCTAACTAGACTTATTGTGGTGATCATTTCACAATATATACAATTATCAAATCATTATGTTATACCCCTGAAACTAATACAAAATTATGTGTCAATTATACCTCAATTAAAAAAAAAATGAGCCCACGCAGGCCGGCTAAGAGGAATCTGCATTTTAACGAGATCCCCATGTGATCTATATTCGTACTAAAGTTTAAGAAGCACTGTATCATAGGTATGAAACATATAAACTACATTTTTTTTTTTTACAAATAAACTACATTGTAAGCTCTCTTGAATTTTTCTTCTTACTTGTTTTCAAATATATTGAAAATACAAATTTTTACTGTGGCAAAAAGATTCATCCTCCAGCTAAAATCTCTGTGTGTGCATGAATGTTTCTTTCAGCTAAGGTACTCAGAAGCAACTCGATATTTGTAATTTCCTTTTCAAACCTAGCTTACAAAGGCAAGTATTTTCAGCTGTCCCAGTCTTCTGAATTATTTATTGCATCTTCTAATTCTAGGTAAATTTTATGTCTGAAAAGGATATTATTTACCACAGACTTCTAGAGTTTTTGCTCCCCACCCTTTTCCATTTTATGGAAAAAATATTTTTTCTTCCATACTCATTCTCTGAGAGTCATTAGGAGAAATTCTAACCTTGTATTTTTTTAAAAACTAGGCTCCATGCCTAGTGTGAAGCCCAGTGCAGGGTTTGAACTCACTTAGCATTGAGATCAAGACCTGAGCTGAAATCAAAAGTTGGACATTCAACCAACTGAGCCACCCAGGTGTCCCTAACTGTATTTTTCATTTTTAAAAAAATTTTTTTAAAAATTTTTATTTATTTATGATAGTCACAGAGAGAGAGAGAGAGAGAGAGAGAGGCAGAGACATAGGCAGAGAGAGAAGCAGGCTCCATGCACCGGGAGCCCGATGTGGGATTCGATCCTGGGTCTCCAGGATCGCTCCCTGGGCCAAAGGCAGGCGCCAAACCGCTGCGCCACCCAGGGATCCCCCCTCTTTTTTTTTTTTAAGATTTTATTTATTCATGAGAGACACAGGAAGAGAGGAAGAGACACAGGCAGAAGGAGGAGAAGCAGGCTCCATTCAAGGAGCCTGATGTGGGACTCGATCCCAGGAATTCAGGTCACACCCTGAGCCAAAAGCAGATGCTCAACCACTGAGCCCCCTAGGAGTCTCCTAATTGTATTTTTCTAAGTAGGTGTTATCATTGTTCCTATGGGGAATGGTGATCTGGTTTCTATCTATCTAAATGTGCTGGTAGTGTGCTAAATATCTAAGAAGCCACCTATGAGAATGTGACCTATCTGACCATAGAAGGAGCTCAAGTGGCATAGCTCAAGTGGCATGTAGGGCTATCCCTGCCTTGAGAACATTTCTCCTCATAAAAGAATGACCAGCTTCTAGTCTACCAATTACATCACAGATTTAATAGTATCAGGCAAACATGTGCATCAATTTACCCTTGTCCTAGGAGGGAAAAGGGTCAGAGTCCTTTGAAGGAAAAGTTACAGATAAATTTGAAATAATGTTTAAAGTGGTCTTATGATTTTGTAATACTGTAAAAAAGGATGCAATCATCCTGTAAACATTTAGATTAAGCAAAAAGGTAAGAGACAGTAGGAATCTAAGGCTGGTCTCTGTAGGTTCTTCTTTGAAAGTTCAATCTCACCTGATTGTCGAATCCGTTGAAGAGTTTGCTGGACCAGAACCTCTGATCTTGGGACAATGATGATGAAGTCCACTTTGCTGAAGTGGCCGAGGTCCAGGCTCTGACTGCCGCTATCTGCTATAGCACACACCTGGGATAAGAGTTTTCTGGCAACCGTTAGCTGTGGTTGATAAATTTGGAAGGTTTCATTATCTAAATCTAAAATAAAAAAGTCATGAGAACAAGATTAATTCACTTCTGATGAATTACAGTTGATGGCCACTGTGTATTCATAAGGGGGACACACAACACACATACACAGTAATGCTCTATACCAAGTGTTCTATTTTCACTTTCTATTGAGTTTTAATAGGTTTCTTATTTTCTCTGAAAACTTGGTTGAAAGGATGTGTTCAAGAGTGGATGTGGTAATTTTATAAATGTATCCTTTTAGAATTGACTGATTGGCTCACAAATCATTACTCAACATCCCTCCCCGACCCAGAAATGTAGAGACAAACTACACTCTCACAGTGAGAGCTAGGACTCATTTCTGGACAGAGGAAGCAAGGATTTCCAGTTTTCTTTAGGAGTATCAGCACAGGTCAGGTGCCCAAGCCCAGACAGAGTTCAGGGAAAGAGGTGATGCGGTAACCATATTAATGTGGAGTTCCTTTGAACTTATCTGGACAGCGCCACAGTAAACATTTCCTCTTCAACAAGTCAGTTGCAACATGATTGGAATTCTTCTCCCCAGGAACTGTATAACACAGGTCACAGAGACACTACCTTCACCTTTTTTCCCACTCAACTTGCCAGTGCTTATGACCTGGCAGTTATAGGTGGTTGTGGCCAACTCAATGCTGACGCCTGTACTATCTGAAGAGACCTGACTCATGACATGGCCAGCTGGCTACTAAAGAGGTGATGTATTAGAAGAACATTGTCCAGACAGTCTAAGCATGCCAGTAGCTTTTTATGACAAGTTATAACGAAGCAATCAATCTCATACCTGTGGGCATGCAAACACACACACACGCACACACATACACATATACACACACTTAACAAGACAAGCGTAGATGAATACTTGAGCAGGTAACGTTTAAGATTTCTTTACAAAGCTGCTTTTTATCAGGAATACATGCGAAAGTCTGGCTGGAACACACAAAGCCCCAATTAACCTGCACTAATTAATGTTTTCTGAAGCCAAATGCATGGGGCACTTGGGTGGCTCAGTCGGCTAAGTGTCTGCCTTCGGCTCAGGTCATGATCCCAGGGTTTTGGGATTGAGCCCCACCTCAGGCTCCCTGCTAGCAGGGATCCTGCTTCTCCCTCTCCCTTTTCCTCTGTCTGCTGCTCCTCCTGTTTGTGTGCACGCTCTTTCTATCTGTCAAATAAATAAATAAATAAATAAATAAATAAATAAATAAATAAAATCTTTAAAAAAATAAAATTGCAATGTGGCCAAGGTAAAGATGGTAGTCATAATACCCTAACCACATGGAAACTTGACAATGACTGGAGATTTAAAGGTGGCTAAGAGAACCCAGTAGAAAAGGCCAAAGCTGCAACTTTTAATAGCAGAATGGTTTTTGGCCCACAAAAATTACCACTCAAAATAAATCTTTGGGTAGCTATTATTTCTTTCCTGTCATAGGTTGGATAGGTGGCGACTAACCTAGGTGATAACATAACTTTGTAGAATTTAACTTAGCAGATTTTAAAGTTTGAGGAAACCTAATAAATATCTTTAAGCAATGTTTCTTAAACAAGGAAGCAAGGATATGTAGAAGTCTGTAAGTACTCTGAGAATTTTTAAATTCTAACTTTGTTAATAATTCAAAAATAATATGAATACATTTTAGATCATCTGGATGATTGCTTTATCATCAAATAATGTGCAGCAGTAGAAACATTTTATTGTGGGGGCACCTGGGTGGCTCAGTCAGTTAAATGTCTGACTCTTGACCTCAGTTCAGGTCTTGATCTCAGGGTTATGAGTTCGAGCCCTGCAATGTGGTCCACACTGGGCATAGAGCCTACTTAAAAAAAAAATATTGCATGCATTTGAATTTGTTTTTGTGACTGAGCTGATGCCAAGCCATGCTACTTTTATTGCTGAGGCAGTCCTAATATATAAATGACACATTCCTATCAAGTGAAGGCCAGAAGGCTGTCAGCAGCAACTTTATGGATCTGTCCTACCCTCTGTCCTATTCTTTTTTTGATCATCTCCTATGTTGTCCTTATCAACAGGGAATTGGGGAAGGAATCTGAACATAAAAGAACCCAATCTAATGGTGAAACTCCTAGCCCCTGTTCCCACTATCCCCCGCTTTAAAAAAAAAAAAAAAGATTTATTTATTTATTTATTTATTTATTTATTTATTTATTTATTTATTTATTTTAGAGAGAGTATGCAGGGGAGTGGAGAGGGGCAGAAGGAGAGGGAGAGAGAGAATCTCCAGCACACTCCCTGCTGAGCGTGAAGCCTGATGCAGGGTTGGATGACCAGAGCTGAAATCAGGGGTTGGATGCTTAACTGATGGAGCCACCCAGGTGCCCCTCCCACTATCCTTTTTTGCATCCTGGAAGCTTGTAGGGCAGATGATGTGTTGGTATTGCTGTGCTATTTGCCAGGGATGCCTTGCTATCCCTGAGATTATGTGTGTTTTATACATCAGAGAGTAAATGAAGGGGGTGGAGAGCCAGAAGCCTTGCACAGACTGCATTCTACATTCTTCCAAGCAGTTCTTTGTAGCCCTCAGAAAGCAACAATAGCTCTCTAGGCATAGCCAGAATTTTTTTTGGGAAAAAAAGAGAGTCTGCTTATAATAAAGTCTTCAACTTTGATTTTAATTCTAGGAGACATCTACTAAGAACAAGATGTTTGATCCAGGCCCCATCAAGGGACATTTTTAATTTGAGCCATATTTATTATGTAGATAGTGAGGAAAAACCTGTCATAATCTGTGACTCTAAAACAAGACCTGAAAACCCTCAGAATGACTTAGCTTCTATTTCCTCCTTTTGGTCTGAGGTGACGTTACCCAGGTTTTGCGTGGGGATCATAGCGGCAGCCTCCTGAGCTGACACACACTCGTTAAGATCTCCATTGAAAGGGGTAACCACACTTTCTCCTCTTCTTTGTTGCATTTTGTCTAGCAGCTTGTCCAGATCATCGCCTATTACATAATAAAGAGGAGATAAGATTACAAGGAATGATAAATTTATATTAGTCTCATTGGACACTTAAGCTGGGTTTTCATCAAGATTTGTCAGTCAGTCAGCTTTTCCTGTCTGAGTTTACACTTGGCCATGTCTGTAGCAGTATCTCTATAGCCAGAGCTACCCTCATATGTACTGTGCTTACGACTTACATGCTTTTACATGGTGTATCCCTCTTGACCTCCACAATACTCAAAGCAGTTAGGATGGCATCATTCTATCTCCATTTGACATATTAGAAAACTGAGATCCAGGGAGGAAGAATCTCTCCCAAGGTTACACCACTAAGTAGTGGCTGAGCTGAGGCCCTCCATACCAGTGCCCATGTGCCTTCCTCTGGACCACCTGCTGTGTCAGTAACAAAATACTGAGGATAAACCATTCCAAATGAGGGAAGGTCAGCAGGCAAGTTTAACCTCCATGCTCATCTCCTCTACAGGCTAAAATTTAAATTCAGAAAATCACACAGTTAGGGACTGGCAGTGCTGCTGAATCCTACAACCACTTACCTAATGATGTGGTTTTGAAATGTGATGCCAGGAAACTGACCTTTCCTGTGATGAGCTCATAACTAATTTCTTTCAAAAACTCACTTGTGGTTAGCATGCTCTCTGCCAGAGCTCTGGACTGATGCTGACCTGCAGAAGAGAGGGAGGAAGTGATGCACCAGTGAACAAATGTTAACAGAAATATGATTTATAATAGCAAAAATTGGAAACAACTAAAACATGTAACTATAGGGATTTGGTTAAGGAAAGTATGGCACGTCAAAAGATGGACAATTACTCAGCATTTAAAATGGCAATTTTAAGAAGAAAATGTTTATAATAAAATGTTAGATGATCAAGGGGAAAAATGATATACCTTATGTTTGTAACTCTGAAAAATACTATACATGTGTTTAAAGACTCAGTAGGAATGTGAAAAACCTTTAAAAATTGTGTTTGCATGGTTATTATGAATACCTGTCTTAAAATATAAACTTATGGTGTTTAGTTGTTTTTACAAGTGAAAATTCAAAAAAATTAATGTATCATACTTTCTGATCAAGATTTATGTCATGGAGATATGGGCAGGCAGGTTTTGCCAAAGTGAGGGGGTTTGGCTTCTTTAGTAGAAACAGGTAAGAACCCTCTCTAGAGAGGAAAAAAGCAAATTTAGTCCAGATGGCTGGCTACTCATGATGGTGCCTGATAGAAAATCAGCGCCAGAAACAAAAACACATTTTGTAATGTTCCAACTTTCTGAACCTTTTCTTTAGAGTTAATGTTACAATTTGAAGTATCCTCTTCAGTGAGGAGTTGGTGAATACATGTGCTAAGTTCCTGGCAAATTTGATTCACTGGCTTAGGCCACCTGTGGCAATGGCTTTATCACATGCTAGAGTGGTAACATTTCTAAAACCTTATAAGGACAGAAGTTACATGAGACAAGGGTATCTGTTTCTAGGACATGCTTTGAAATAATGCCTCCACAACCAGCTGACAGGGACACCAGCCAAACTAAGGGCTACAAAAATCTGATATGAGGAGAAAACAAATGTTAAAATAAGGAGGAAGAACTGGAGTTGGAGCAATTAACTAGAGATTAATTGATCATGGATGCTTGAAACACTCAATAAATATTTTTCAAATGGACAGATGATTGAAATGAATGGATAAAAAAAAAAACCAACCCCAAACATTACTCACCTAATACTACCACACAAAATTCGTTTCCTCTGATTTTTGATGCACATATCGCCACAACATAATCTGGTAGTCTCTGATAGTGTCTCATTTCACTGAGAGTCCTCAATGTCTCTGATATGCCCTCCGCTAAAGAGTTTTGGGTCACAATCACATGAACCAAGTCTTGAGATACGCTGGCGACCAGTCTAGCAAGCCAGGGGAGTTGTCCTGGCGACACAGGTGTACACTGAGCACCCATCTGTAGGGCTCGCTCTCTCAGAGTAAATTCCTGCATAGCTTTCAGCATGATTTGTTCAAATTCTTCCCTGAGAGGTATCTGATCAGGACCTAAATTGAAGAGAATTACAGTTAGAATTTTTAAAAATCACAGCTAGAAAAGAGAGAAACACACACACACACACACACACACACACACACACACACACGTTAGTGTGTAGTCCTTCTAAGCCTACCATACTCCAACTGCAAAAGAGCTCTTTTCCTATTGTGGCTGCAGGAATGGAGGCCCTGCTAACCATTTTCCATTGTAAAGTTACCTTCTCTTTGCCTCAGTATTAAAAAAAAATGCAGTCTTCTGTTCTCCTTTATGCTAATCTTGATATTTTTAAAAGAGGAGGTACTCAGCATCAGTATCAATTCCACTGTATATCTTAGGGGATGGTCCCTGAAGGTGGTATATTTGCTGAGCTATTAAACTTGTCATTACAGACATGATTAATGACTCATGAAGGAAGAAGCTAACCTACTGGCATATAACCAACTTTAGGTTTCACTCATTTCTTGTTTTATTTATAGCTACTTTGAAAAACATTTTAATGTATTGTCTCTGTACCTAATTTTAGGAATACTGTTCATAGGAAAATTAAGTTTAATTATTTTTCACTTCTAATTTATATTTAGACAGCATCACACTTTCCCTAATAGAGAATGTCACTGTTATCTAGCTATTCCTCAGCATTCTGGATTGTTACGGATGGCATTTGGCCCTCTCTTCCAGCTGTGGATATGGCTAAATTTATGTGGGTGACCAACAGCCCCTGGAATTAGGGGGATTTTGTTTCTCTGATTCTCTTTATAAACTCAACCAGTCTTTAGGATAAAACAAGCAAGTCAATATTTGACATCCAAGGGACTCAAATGAACTCCTACATTTAGTTTAAATTGAAACCAGTGAGACTATGCTCACTCCTGCTCTTCAGTCGTTTCTTTTGCTGTGCAGACCTGAGAATTGAAAGCTCAGGCTCTGGTAGACAGATAGAACCCCTCAGTGTCTGTGACCTGAGATCAAACACTAATTTCAGAACCCAGGGCTAAAATCCCCTTGGGGAAGAATACACGTGTAAAGGACTGGACTTCTATATGAGAAGGAGGCACCTTGAATGAGTCAGAATCTTTCCTTCCTCAATAGGAATTTAAGCTGGCTTTCCAGAGCCCTGCTCATATTTTCTGGGAAAGCAAGAAAATGAAGTTTTAGTAATATTTTTAGGATATAGAAAAGTAAGTAAAATATTAGATATTTTTAAAATAATTTAAATTGGAGGAAATAAGTTTTTTCATGATTGGTTGGATGCTAAAGGGAGGGAGACTGAAATCCTTTTAGAGTTTTTTCTGCCGTCCATGGAAAAAGAGGGCAAGAACCCTGCAATGGTAACATTGTGTTAATACTTCTTATGTACCCCCCCCCCCCCCAATTGCCTGCTAGAGGAAGGTAGATGCCTTTTTATTACCTAGAAGCTGCCAAAGCTTCTGTCTTCATTTTGCTTTATAAAATTAGCATCATGGTCAGTGATCACTAGGTACATACTAGGTACATACTAGGTACATACTAGGAGCTCAAAGTGTAGAGATTTATATTGACGTACAAATGCACAGTATAAATGAGTTGAAGGGAAAGTGCCTATTTAAAGCTTTCTTCCATCAGAATAAATGACAGCTCAAAAGCATGTGGCTCTGCTGCCATTCCCTACAGCCTCTCATAGACCCCCTGAAGGCTCAGAGGCCTGGTGAATAGGTGTGTCCATAAGGCTCACTCTAAACCATGACTGAGTAACATGTTCTATTAGGCAATATAATTAATTTCACATATAAAAGCATTCCCAGAAAATAAAATTATCAAACATATTCATAAGCATTCTCCATTGCCTTAAGACCCGTTTTTTAAATAGAATTTTGACTGAATTACTGTTAGGAATTGAGAAATAGAGGAAAAAGTACCAAAGTTTAAATGAGGTAAGAGAGCAAAATGCCTTGCTTCCAATCACCTCCCGTCATCCTCAGCCTTTATGGTTAAATTGCAGGAGGTTTTTCTCTACTTCCCACAAGCTTGATAATAGTAAATTTTTTCCCCATCAACTGCTGGTCTCTAGTAACTCAGCTTAGCCTAGGCATCAGTTTTGATGGCTTTTCAGATAGAACCTTGTAATAAAGACAAGGTTCCAGACTCAGAGCCCTCCAATGATCAATGGATTTGCTAATTTCACTTTCTACATCAAAAGATTTCAGGCTGTGAAATAACAGATTGATTTTTTTGAAAGACTTTTTTTTTTTGAAAGACTTTATTTATTTATACATGAGACACACATGGAGCGAGAGGCAGAGACACAGGCAGAAGGAGAAGCAGGCTCCATGCAGGGAGCCCAATGCGGTACTTGATCCCGGGACTCCAGGATCACGTCCTGGGCCAAGAGCAGGCGCTAAACCACTGAACCACCCAGGCATCCAGAACAGACTGGTTTTTTTTTTTTAAATGACTATAGTGGAAAGACCTCTTCCTTCTGAAGAATCTTGTTTTTCTTTTTCCCTCTTATGTCCAGGCAACTAAGCCATCAAAGTATTAGATTTGTTCTTTTAAAAGTTTGGATTAAATATAAAAGTCTATCTATAAGCAATAGCATATGTGAAAATGTTCTTGCTGCCCTCTTTAAAACATTTAAAGGTAAAATAAAAAAACAAATGAATGAATAAACAAACAAAAATTCAAGGACTCCATAAGAAGGGAGTTGCTGAGAAGAGGTGTCCTAATGTACAAAATTTAGATAAAAAAAAAAAAGGAGCCATTCATGTTGCACTTTGAGAGATATATTAATTGGTTGCCAGTAAAACTCTAGAAATAACTGATCTTAAAGGGCAGAGCAGAGAGGTCTAATTGGATGGAGATTTTTCTTTTTAAGGTAAGAGCTTTTAGTAATTTGAGGAGAGACATTTTGTTTTGATCATTTAGTTCATTTAATTAACTTGAACTTTGATACTTTATTTTATTTTTTAAAGATCCTATCTACTTATTCATGAGAGACACACATACAGAAAGAGAGAGAGGCAGAGACACAGGCAGAGGGAGAAGCAGGCTCCATGCAGGGGAGCATGGAGGGACGTGGGACCTGATCCCAAGTCCCCAGGATCAGGCCCTGGGCCAAAGGCGGCGCTAAACCACTGAGCCACCCGGGCTGCTTGGACTTTGATATTTTAAATTGATGTTAAAATTGAAAAAAAGTGCTGTACTGATTGGCTTGGTTTTCCAATAAATAGCATTACTCTATGTGGGCTTGTTTTACTAATTCTGGAGGCATCTGGAAGCCTTTTCGATCTTGGAACATAGTTGAAAGTCAGTGTATGTAGTAATGAAAATTATGACACCAAATGAGCTGCAGACACAGGTGGTTTTTATAATTTTATTACCCACTAATCAGCTGATTAGCAAGTCCTAGGTTTATCATCAAAGTGGCTCGTGAGATATCTAAAGCCTTGCAAGTTTCAAAAGCTCATGTCAAAGCAAGCCTTCAGACTCTTGGGGCACCAAGCCTTACAGCCACAGTTGCTAGCTGTTGCTCCAAAGACTAAATTTGGCCAGCTGAAACTTTTCTTTTTTTAACAGTGTTTATCCCAGTATTTTTATTATTTAACACTTAAGAAATTTAATCTGTACTCTTGTGGATTATTTTAATGTTTGAAAATACTTATGTGTAATTTTACATCTTGAATATTTTCCAAAGTAAATGAGTGGCTTGCGGCCCTAGAGTGAATGTATAATTAGGCTGCATGTAAGATGACCTGCTGCAGTTTGCAAAATAAAGGACATTGCAATGTAAATGTTGCTGAGTCACCACAGTATTGTCAGGGCACCTGCATACACCCACTGTGGAGCTCAGGAGGGTATATCAAATAAAGGAAGTGAAGGGTTCATGACCTATGTATCCCCCTTACCCTACAGCCTAAAGAGCCTTTCAGGGAGGTCCACAGACACTGCCTCAATGAAGGAAAACATGATGGGACTACATCAAAGCGGTGTAGCTGGAGAAGAAAAAAATGGATGTAGAGACAGTGGATAAACAAGATAAAAAGGCTAAGTAGAAAACTGTAAATGTGTAAGGCAATGGCTTCATTTACATTCCAGATGACACCTGCACTTTCAGAAGGGAGGCTTGGCCAGACTCCCCAAGGGAGAAGGGTACCCTTGACACAGCCCTTTGAGGTTCTTAGACCTCTATGTACCACTCTGGAGACCTTAGGACCATCATGCTACTGGACACAAGGTGGCGCAATTTATCTCCTCTAGGACCCAAAGAAGCAAGATTCTAGAGAAGTTAGGAGAGAAATGGGGTGTGGGGGAAGGCAAGTGGGAGAAAGGACTAGAAAAGAAATGGGAGAAGAAAGAGAACAGTCATAGAGAGTGGGGTTGAAGGAAAAGAATGTTAGAAATGAAAAGGGTAAAGTAAGAGATGGACAAGTGGATGAACGTGAGAAAGAGGGGAAAAGAAAGGAAAAAAGCATGTTGCAAAAAAGAATAAAAATTGTCACCACCAAATAATTATGGAAAATCGCTTACCTAGCCGTACAAGATACTGTATGGTCAGAAGAATCATGTTTTCCACGCTCAGGAGTTGGCTGCCAGTCAACCCTAAATGTTCCAAATCTTTGTTTTCCAACTGTGGAATCTTGTAGCAATTCACCAGCAGAGGACTCACAACAATGTCACCAACATTTCCATAGAAATAGGGTAAAGTGCCATAGCCTGCCCCAATAGAAGCAGGTCAATAAGTTCAACATTTCTTTTTAAGGTTCAACCAGGTACACTTGCCCAACTAGGATCAAAGATGCTTAACAAAAGTTTCCTGCCCTCTGAGATGGCTACCAAGCAAAATCACTCAAATATTCTAGGGAATTTCCTCAATGCTTCCAAATTCTACTCTTATATTAAATCAGATGAACAGGAAGCAAAAGACTCAGATGATATTATCTCTGTTTCCCACAGAAGGGACATGTTAATATCATATCTGCTACAGAGGATTGATGAGAATTTGCAAAACATCTCTGCATCCTTTTGTAAAACTGTAATGATAAAATATTTTCCAATAAAATTCTTGATCAAGTTTCTTTCCATATAAGAAGACACAAAACAAACTACAATAACATATTTCATTTCCTGAGGTTTTCTTAAACATTTTAAAAAGCTAATAAGCTCAAAGCAGAATCCTTCTAGTCCCAAGTACTTGCAGGTTCCTTTCTGCTATCTTAGTCATTTTTATATTCTCTTCTCAAATGTCAGTATATAGCCTCAAATTATCTTAGAAGTAGATAGGACAAAAATATGTTGAAAATATAACCTGTTTGGGTGGTATAGTGAAGAGGGCAGTCCCTCTGTAAGACTTTCCAAAAGGTCGCTATGTTCTACATATCTTTCCAAGATATGGAAACTCCATATCCATTAACATCCACTCCTTAACTCCATTATGTACGCCACTCAAATGTTCAATAAGAACTTCCTTACCATATGGAATTTAAACAACTGGGATTCTTCTCCCAGTGCCTATAGGCCCAGGAGCAGTGGATAGGACAGCCTGATAAAGGACAGGGCTTGAAGCAAAACCATCCATGCCAGTAGGCTCAAGTCAACCAAAAAAAAAAAAAAAATCAGATAACATCTCACATAGACATACCCAAATGATCCAGTGGGGTTTAAACACCCCATCTATTTAGTCCTAAAGGTAAAGCAGGTAGTCTCCTGAGCTAAGATAGTCCCCAAATGAGGTAATTCTTGATGTGAGTCTGAAAAGCACTAAGTTAGTCCTGGAATCTAAGGGCCTCTAAATTTCTACACCTCCACTTACAGACAGTTTGGAAGGACTCAGATTCTATAAAGATAAGTGATTCATAAACACTTCTCCATGATTCAGATATGCAACTCTGGGACCTCCTGGTTCTCCCAAGGGGGGTCTATTAGCTGGTTCAGCTTGTTTCTTTTCTCTGTGGTTTGGCTCCCTTTGACTGGAACATCCTTTTCCCCAACCTTGTCTACTTTCACCAACCTTCCAGTTGGAACATCACCTCTGACAAGTCTTCTCAAACTCCCTCCAGGCAGAGTTAAGCTTTCTGTCCTTTGAGTTATTGTAATTCTTGGCTATAAACCTCTACTAGCCAAGTTTCACAATATTGTACTTATTTACATGATGGACTCCCCACTAAACAGTGCTCCCTGTGGGCAAAAGGACTTTCCCTTATTCCCAACTTCTAGTCACATGCTTAACAGCATGAGGAGCTGACCATTAAAAGCTGAAAGAATCAATATATGGCTGAATGAATACATGCATGCATTGGTAAATACACAAACACTGAACTGGAGAAACAGGCAACTTGGAATTCCTTTCCCTTACCTATCAGAATTACTGGTCTAACTCCTGAGTTACTCAGCAGGTTTTCAGGAACAATTACAGTTTCCCCTGCAGGAATGGGTCGAGGTTGTAAAATTCCAGTTAGTGGAGTCTGTGGAACAGGGGCAGATAAAAGGGACTCTGGAAAAAAAGTTGTTTGACAAGAAGGATTAGACATGAAAGTGAAATGAAATACAACTGATATCAACATAGTCTTAAAACTTTTCATATAGTTTTAGAAGTCTAATGGTTCATTCATTGTTATGTAATTAAACTAATTCATGTTTATTATATAAAATTAGAAGTGAGAAAAACAAAGGGGAAAAAAAAACCCAATCATAATCACATCATCTGGAGATAACTACTGTTTAGCATTTTCCTAGTTTTTTCTTCTAGTTGTTTTTCTACATGCAATCTTTTGGATTCTGTTATTTAATTCCCTCCACCCCCACTGCAATTATCATGGTTTATTTGCTCATTAAAGAAAATTTGAAAAATATAGAAAAGAGTGAAGAATATATTCAACATTAATCAGTATAATCTAGAGCAAACAAAAATTTAAGTTTTTAAAGAATCCCATTTATGCCTTAGAATTGGTATATTTACATTTGTCTGTGCTTAGTACAGCAAGGTAGACCAGTGTTTAAACATTTACCAGTAGGCCCCCAATGGCCATGGCTAGCTATTATAAAGGAGAATCAGTTAGTTTTTCAGGTTTCTAGTCACAGACAAAACCGTCCAGACCAGACAAAATAAAATTTTGTGTATGTCACAAAAGGAACCAGAGAACAGGAGAACATATCTAACACCACAAATAGCAAAGCAAGCCCATTTTTGCCCTATGATGGTGGGTTAGTGGCATTATGCATGGATACTGTAGACCAAAACAAAGCCAGATAGTAAATTAAGATCTGTTGTGATGGCGCAAGTACTTTTAGGGAAGGCAGATGTGATGGAGACAAAATATCAGCTACTATTAATTTCCTTACATAAGACTGGACACAATGATTGGTTAAGAAAATTTATCTTCAAAGGTTCAGGGAAAGAATAGGAGTAGAAGATATCTCTGCTAATTCAAAAAGACTTAAAACCCATCTTCTGTTGAAATCTTACCAGTTCTTGAAAGAGGGCGAACTGTAGGAACAGGTACAACTAAACCAGGTTGTGGGACAGGTGACCCAGGATACCATCCCCGGTGTCGTTTCTTTGGTGGCCCAGAAATGAACATGGTAGCTAAGGCAAAAAGAAAGATGAACCTTGTCCTTAGCAGTGGAAGAAAGAAGAGAATTCAAAGTAACAGAGTCTTTAATTTGATTATACTCAGAAAGTCTAAGCCACTCCTGTAGAGGTAAAGATAAAATTAGAAAAAGTCACTCTAACAATACCACCTAACATTTGTATGCTGTTTTACAATTTACAGTTTTAGTCAGATTATTTCATTCAATTCCATCAACAGCACTGGACATTGTAGGATAAGTATACTGTTATACCATTTTATAGATGGTGAAAGGAAGGCTCAGATTTGCCCAGGGTCATGTAACAGAGAAGAACCTTGATCTCTGTACTTTAGTCAGCAAAGCTCATGGTTTTTCAAGACATTTCCTTATTCATTTGTTTCAACATTATTTTCTAGGTAGGTTCATCCTTGTAAATCACCAAGATATTTAATCATCTTTGTTCACACCAATCATAAACCTTCAAAGCCTTCAATGAGAAGCTAAGGAAAAACTGGGAGTGTACTGTCAGATAATTTATCATTCCAGACTCCATAGTACTTCTTCCATAATTAAGGTGCATTATTTCAAAACTCTAAGATGGGTAATTGTACCTTGGTCTCCTGATGCATAGCTAGGTCTTGGTGACAAAGAGTAATTCCCTGGGCGGGCTGGAGTGGAGCTGGATGCACTGCTCTTCCCTCCATGGCTACTGTTTCCATTAGCAGCATCTGTAGCACACAAGAGGAATACTCAGAACAGAAACTGAGCAACACACTGTGTTCTGTGACACTGCAATGACACAATTAACCTCACACTCTAGGATTCAAAGACATCTCACTGATAAGACAGCTCACTTGTGTAAAACTGACTATAACCATCAGAGTTAGTAAATGTCACCTAAAAATAATTTTCTAGGATTCCAAGAGATCTTTTAGAATCATTTTCAGTGATGTCTTCAGAGATGGTGGGTGAAAGAAAGAGAAAACTTTTTTTTTTTAAAACTTGGTATCTTGGAAATTTTCAAACTTACAAAAGTAGAGATAATAGTATAATAAAGTACATACCTACCACCCAGAGTCAACACTTATCAACACATGGCCAATCTTGCTTTAGATAAATATAGATTAAGATACTCCTCTCTTCCCCCTCACCCAACATACCCACATACCTGCTCTAGATTATTTTGAAGCAAACTTATTTATATTGTTTAATCCATAAATATTTCTGTATGAGTTTCTATAAAAGAAAAGAACTCCTAAAAACATAACTGTAATATCATTATATTTAAAATCAACAATGATTAATAATTTATTAATGCCAAAATATCCCATTAGAGTTCAAATTTACCCTAGTTATCTCAGAAGTGTTTTTTTTTTACAGTGGACTTCCTCAAATTGGGGTTCCAAAAGAATCTACACATTGAATTTAGTTTTTATATCCCTTAAACCCCCTTTTAAAAAACTTAATTTATTAATATAATAATATTCACATTTTGCACTATATAATAGTGTTCACATTTCATGGACTGTCTCACAAATTTTAAAAATAATTTGTTTGAATCAGGATAAGGTCATACACTGCAGATAGATTTAGGATGATGTCATTTTTGCTGAGCAAGTTTTCCAGACTCTGTATAGTGTCAGTTGCATCCCTTTTCCCCCCTTCCAAGAGCCTCCCTTAATCTATAGGGTTCCCCTTCTTTTTTTTTTTTCCAATTAATTTGCTGAAAATCTGGCAGAATTTTACATTGTCTGAATTTTGCTAATTGGCTATCCATGGTGTCACTTCACATCCCCTCTTTTCCTATATATTAATTGCTAGATATAGAGGCTTGTTTATTTATTTTTATTTTATTTTTTTATAATAAAATTATTTTTTATTGGTGTTCAATTTACCAACATACAGTAGAGGCTTGTTTAGATTTACGTTTTAGTTTTTGGGCAAGAGCATCTCATAAATATTGCCATATTCTTCCGTCAGCAGGCACATGATAACTAGCTTTCTTTCTTCTTAACATTTTAACATTGATCAGTGGGTTCAAGAGTTGTTAACCTAAGTCTCAAATTATAAAACCGTCCATCAGCCCTTCGTCTGGTGGTTTTAGCAACCATGCTGGTTATTGCCAGCATCTATAATTTTATTAACTTTGTTAATACCGTAAAACCTTGGGTTCAGTTTGTTCAAGTCTATAATCTAACCAGAAGGAAGATCCTGCAAAAACTGTTGGAACAGTGCAGCCCCGGGGGCTCGGCGGTTTAGCGCCACCTTCAGTCTGGGGCGTGATCCTGGATCAAGTCCCACATCGGGCTCCCTGCATGGAGCCTGCTTCTCCTTCTGCTTGTGTCTCTGCCTCTCTCTGTGTGTGTCTCTCGTGAATAAATAAATAAAATCTTAAAAAAAACTGTTGGAACAGAATAAGAATAAAGGTGGTCAGGATAAATTATGATACCTAACTGTCATTAAATTTCCAAGAATGATAGGCTCTTTCTTCTCATTCTTCTTCTACCTCTCTGACCACTTCTTTTCCTTAAACTCTGGAATTTCCTAAAATGTTATCCTTAGTTAACAGCTTGCCCTACCCTACCTTTCTCTTTAGCAGATCCTATTTACCCTTGTGATTTTAATCTCATGTACAATAAATTAGATGACTGTTGAGCAGCTCCACTTGGACATTTCATGAGTATCTCAAAGTCAACATGTCCACAGTTGATCTCACAATCTCTTCCTGAAGAAACTGCTCCTTATGTATTTCCTGTCTTAAATAATTGTGTCACCATTAGCAGACAGATGGGTACACACTAAGACCCCTTTTTCTGCTTCATGCTTACGTTAATCAGCCAAATTCTTTTGATTTTACTTCCTGAGTAGTTCTCCAATCTGTTTTCTCCTCTCCAACTCAGGTCAAGGGCCTCATCATTTCTCACCTAGACTATTGAAATGACTTCCAACTAATTTTCTACCTTCTTTTTTTCTTTTCTGCTCAAGTTCAAAAGTGTTTTAGCTCAAGTTCAAATCAGATCATGTTACTCCTTTGTTCTGTAAGTTATAGTATAAAATTATGCTTCTTACCTGGCCTCCTGTGACCTTTCCCCTGCCCACTACTTACTCCCCTCCTGCCACTCCCTGAGTTTTACATTTTATGGTTCTAACAAGTCCAAACCACTGGAAGTTCCTGCACATGTCATACTGCTTCTTTCCTTTCCTTTCCCTTCAAGCTTTGATCCTGGCTTTCCCCTGAATTTGAAATATCTTACCCCACTCCTCCACGCAGCGAGTATCTCCTCATAGTTTAAAACCAGGCTCCTCCAAGAACTCATTCTTCATTATTCTCTAAAATGCTGTGCTAAAAACTCTCTCCCTCCTTTGTGCTCCCCCAACGAATTGTTGTATTTACTGCAGTGTACTGAAAATATTTTCCTATAGGTCTATCTCCTCTGCTAGGTTATAAGTACATTATAAGTCACGGATTGAGCTTTATTTGTATTTGTATCCTCTGTTCCTCAAAATAGCAGGTGCCCAATAAATCAATAAATGTTTGCTGAACAGAACCAACCTCTGTCTCCCCATGTGCCAGATATCATTCCTTGACTCTTCTGGTTAGAGCATAAGGAATACAAAACTTTGTATAATAATAATAATACAATATTATAGACTGTCTTCAACTGATGGGAAAGAGCTGTTTTCTTCTACCCAATTGGTAACATGATTTCACACAAATTTTTTATAAACTATGTATTTACCAAAGAAATATAAGTGAGGAAAACATCACCTGCAGCAAAAGTCTTCCCTACAACCTGCAAAGATAAAGCCAGTGGTTTCACAACATTCTTATTCCGGGTCAGGTCCTGAGCTCCACTTAAATTGATTGCAGAATTAGCTGAACTGAGAATCGGTGAATCTGGAAAATGAAATAGGTTGTTCAAATTAGAAACTATTTTATATGCAGGAAGGAAGTTAATTCAATAAGAATGAAGTGAGAGAAAGCAGATTGTAAAATTTCAGTTTTATTCTTGACCTATTTTAAGAAAGTCTGTTTCTCTGTATTCAGGTTTTACTTTCTTTTTATCTATTCAGCAAAAAATCACTAGAAGTTCCTATGTACTGGGTACTAGTCTAAGCACTTTAATATATCAATTCATTAATGCCTATAAAAACTGAATGGGGTAGGTAGTACTACCTTAAGAAGTAGTAGTCATTTAACTTGATCAAAGTCATATGATGTGGGATCAAGGATATTACTATATGCCATATTAACACTATCTCCACGCTCCCCTTAAAGCTGTATTTTAATGAAATATATTTATCTCCTTTCAGATGATGTTGTCACTTAAAAGGTGCCCTGCAAACTAAGTCATTGCAATGTAGGAGAAAGCACTTTCCTCTGAGGGAAAGTTTGCTTTAAGTTTTGGAATTAACTCAAATTAATTTACCTATGTAAACCAGGCATATCCAAAAGAAGGTTCCTATTTGGATTCAGAAAATAATTCAGCTCAGAAAAACTACATGCCATTTCAGACAGGCTATGGGGAACATTAACACAAAAGCCAAATGGATTATTCCAAAATGACTATAAATGAGTATAAATCCTCCCAATCCTTGACTCTACTCTGCCAGAATGGCTTAATCAATTAATACCAGCAAGTGTCGAAAGGGATCATTAAAACTTTCTGAGAGTTTGAAAAGAAAAAATGCTCTAAAGAGTAGGATATTGATGGTACTACATTAGGAATTATCCAAAAAATAAGTATTCAGGGGCGCCTGGGTGGCTCTGTCAGTTAAGCATATGCCTTCTGCTCAGGTCATGATCCCAGGGTCTTGGGATCGAACCCTGTGTCCAGGCTCCCTGGTCAGTGAGGGGCATGCTTCTCCCTCTCTCTCTGCTCCACCACCCCTCTACTCATGCTCTCTCTCTCATCCTCTCTTTCTCTCAAGTAAGTAAATAAAACCTTTAAAAAATAAGTATATAAACCACAGTGTGATTCCTGATATGTCTAATCAGTCTTCATAAGAAGTCAAAAAATTGAAATGGTCTTCTACTGGCTCAGAAGAGCTAATGTGCCTCTTTGAGGGCGGGACTTACCACCAGGGAGTGATTTTAAGGTCTATAGGAAGAATAGAGGTCAGCAAGTGCACATTCAACATTACAATGTTGCAGGGAACTGAAGACTGTTTTTCATGTCTTAATAGAGAATCTTATAGGGTAGAAATCCCAGATGAGTTTGCTGTGCTATTATATAGGTTGGTCATTATGTTTCAGGCTACAATCATATTGCTTGGAACAAGACTAGTAACTTACTACAGTAGTTTATAATTTTAGCATATTTCTAATAATCCAGGTAAACATATAAGTAAAATGTAGTTAATAAATTATGAAGGATAGCAATTCATCTTATTTTTTCAAATCACTGAATTCAAATTAGCAGAGATCAGTATTTATTAAATAATGAAAAAGAACAAAGCTAATGTACAGAAATTAATCTTTATAATAATGAACATTAATCAATAGATAAAATGCCTAGGAGTAAGCTTAATAAGAAATATACACAATTAGATGCAGAAAACTTTACAATACTTCTTAATATGATGTCTTGGATTTTTTTAGCATATTCAGGGAAAAAAGGAGAGATAAAGTAAGATTAAATAATATTGGCCATATGCTCATAAATTTGAAGCTGGGTGATAGGTCCTGGTATTGGTTCATTATATTAGTCTTTTAAAAAAAGTTTTATTTAAATTCCAGTTAGTTAACATACAGTGTAGTATTAGTTTCAGATGTACAATATAGTGATTCAACAAATCCATGCATCATCCAGTGCAAATCACAACATGTGCACTCATTAATCCTTATCACCTATTTAACCCATCCCCCCATCCACCTCCCTTCTGGTAACCATCAGTTTGTCTTCATAGTTAAGAGTCTGTTTCTTGATTAGCCTCTTTCTTTTTTTCCCTTGCTTGTTTTGTTTCTTAAATTCCACATATGGATAAAATCATATGGTATTTGTCTTTCTCTGACTTTTTTTGCTTAGCATCATAACTCTAGCTCCTTTCATTTTGTTGCAAATAGCAAGATTTCATTCTTTTTATGGCTGAGTAATATTCCATTGTGTGTGTATGTATGTATATTGTGTATATATACATTTGTATATATATGCCACATCTTCTTTATCCATTCATCACTTGATGGACATTTGGGCTGTTTCCATAATTGAGCTATTGCAAATAATGCTGCAATAAACATCAAGGTACAAGTGTCCCTTTTTATTAGTATTTTTGTATTCTTTGAGTAAATACCTAGTGGTGCAATTGCTAGATCATAGGGTAATTCAACTTTTAACGTTTTGAGGAATCTCCATATTGTTTTCCACAATGGCTACCCCCGTTTGGATTCCCATCAACAGTGAATGAAGGTTCCCCTTCCTTCACATCCTTGCCAGTATCTGTGGTTTCTTGTGTTGTTGATTTTAGCCATTCTGATAGGTGGGAAGTGATATATCTCATTGTAGTTTTGCTTTGCATTTCCCTGATGATCAGTGCTGTTGAACATCTTTTCATGTGTCTGTTGGTCATCTGTATGTCTTCTTTGGAAAGATGTCTATTTATGTCTTCTGTCCATTTTTTAAATGGATTATTCATTTTTTTGATATTGAGTTTTATAAATTCTTTATATTTTGGATACTAACCCTTTATAAGATATGTCATTTGACAATATCTTCTCCCATTCCATAGTTGCCTTTCAGTTTTATTGACTGCTAGTCTATTTTTATATGTATTTTAACCTTTAATATGAAAGATTTCTAAAAATTAAAAAAATATTTCTAAAGATCATGAAAACAGATCTGAACAAATATCAAGACATACCTTGTTTCTGAGTTGGAACATTCAACGTTAAAAAGATAAAATCAATCTAAGTTAATTTATGAACTTAATATGATCCTAAGAAAATACCAGTAAGTTTAGATATTATTAGAATTACTATTAAAACTATTAGAATGTTTAAAGTAGGCAAATTTATGTGATGTTGATATAAAAAATAAACATGCAAGGATAGCTGGAAACATTCTGAAAAATAAGAGAAATGAGGGGAGCCTAGTATGATGATATAATAAGACTTACTATAAAACCTCAGTTTGAAGTAAATACTGTGGTTTTGGTGCATTAGTAAACAAAAGAATAGAATAAAAAAGTCAGTAAGAAATAGATGCAAATACATAAGAGAATTTTGTATAAAATAAAGGTAGTACCTCAAAGCAGCAATGAAGATGAGCCATTCAATAAATTGTATTGAGGCAATTTGATATATAAGAAAAAAATTAAGATGGACCTACATCTTACCCTAAACACCAAAATGGACTGAAGATATACACTTAAAAAACGGAAGATACAGAAATAATAGGAAACAACACAGAAGTTACTTATCATCTTCAAAAGGAAAAGGTCAAACTATTGTTAAAAACACAGAAGCCATTAGAAAAGTTTAGATATTCAGCTCCACAAAAATTTAAGAAATCTGTATGACAAAACACACTATAACCGTGCAAACAATAGCTAGAAGAGAATTGGAGTGGCCATATCAGAAAACATAGACTTTAAGACAAAAATTATTGGGATGCCTGGGTCGCTCCGCAGTTGAGTTTGCCTTCAGCTCAGGGCATGATTCCTGAGTCCTGGGATCGAGTTTCATATCAGGCCCCCGCCAGGGAGCTTGCTTCTCCCTCTGCCTATGTGTCTGCCTCTCTCTCTCTGTATGTCTCTCATGAATAAATTAATAGAATCTTTTTTTAAAAAAAGACAAAAATTATTATTAGAGGCAAAGTGAATTTAAATTTTAAAAATTAAATAAAAATTATTATTAGAGAAAAAGAAGGATATTTTATATTGATAAAAGGGTCAACCCACCAGGAAGACACAACAATTAAAAACATATATGCACCTACAATAGAGCCCCAGATTCATGATGTAAAGGTTGGCAGAACTGAAGGGAGAAATAGGCAATTCAAAAGTAATAGGTGGGGAACCCTGGGTGGCGCAGTGGTTTGGTGCCTGCCTTTGGCTCAGGGCGTGATCCTGGAGACCCGGGATCGAATCCCACGGCGGGCTCCCGGTGCATGGAGCCTGCTTCTCCCTCTGCCTATGTCTCTGCCTCTCTCTTTCTCTCTCTGTGACTATCATAAATAAAATAAAATAAAAAAATTAAAAAAAGTAATAGGTGGAGACTATAATATTCCACTTTCAATAATAAATAGAGAAACTAGGGAGATGATCAACAAGGAAACAGAAGACTCTTTTATAAATCAACTAGACTTAACTGACATCAATAAAACATTCTCCCAACAAAAGCAGAATACACATTCTTCTCAAGCGCCCAAGGAACATTCTCTAGGATAGATAATTTGATAGATGAAAAAACAAGCCTCAGTAAATTCAAAAGAAATGAAGTCTTACATATTACTTTCTCTGAACTCAACGGCCTCAAGTGAGCTATCAATAACAGAAGGAAATTTGAAAAATTCACAAACTGTGGAAATCAAACAACATACTCCTAAATAACCAATAGGTCAAAGAAGAAATCACAAGGGAAATTAGATATCACTTTAAGATCAATGAAAATGAAAACACAATGTATGGAAATTTATGAGATCCTGTTAAGTGCTCAGAAGGAAATTTATGGCTATAAGTGCCTATATTAAAACAGAAAAAAAATCAAATAAATAATCACCTTAAAAACTAGAAAAAGAAGAGCAAATTAAACCCAAAGTAAGCAGAAGAAAAATAAAGACTACAGCCAAAATGAATGAATAGGGAATAGAGAAACAATAGCAAAAATCAACAACACCAAGTTTGTTCTTTGAGTAGATAATGAAATTTACAAACTTTTTGCTAAACTGCCCAAGAACAAAAAAGAGAAAAGACGCAAATTACTAAAATGAAAAATGAACAAGAGGGAATTATGGCAACATTACTTCATTTTTTTTTAAAGATTTTATTTATTTATTCATGAGAGACACAGAGAAAGAGAGAGGCAGAGACACAGGCCGAGGGAGAAGCCGACTCCATTCACAGAGCCCCACGTGGTACTCGATCCCGGGATTCCAGGACCACGGCCCGGCCTGAAGGCGGCGCTAAACCGCTGAGCCACCTGGGGATCCCTGGCAACAGTACTTGTAAAAAAAAAGTTATGAAGGAATACTGTGAACAACTGTATGTCATTATTAGGACTGAATTATGTCTGCCCCCATCCCGCCAAACTCATATTTTGAAGTCCTAATGCTTAGTACTTTAGAAAGTGACAGTATTTGGAGACAGGGCTTTTAAAGAGGTATTTAAGGTTAAATTAAGTCATAAGGGTGAGGTGTTAATCTGACTGGTATTCTTATATAGCACCGAGTCCAGAAATAAACTGTTGCATTTTATGGGCAATTAAATTTTGACAAGAGTGCCAAGAAAATTCAATGGGTAAAAAAGCAGTCTTTTCAACAAATGATTATGGGACAACTGGATATCCACATTCAAAAAAATAAACTTGGATTTCTTCCTCACACCATATACAAAAATTAAGCAATGACGGATTATAGATCTTAATGTAAAAGCTAAAACTATACCACTCTTAGAAGAAAACACAGAGTAAATATTCATAGCCTTGCATTAGGCAGTGGTTTCCAAAAGCACAAGCAACAAAAGAAAAAATAAATGAACTTCATGAAAAAAAATGTGCTTCAAAGGACACCATCAACAGAGTAAAAAGGCGACCTATAGAGTGGGAAAAATATTTGCAACTCATATGTTTGATAAAGGAATTGTATCCAATATAAGAAACTTTACAACTCAAGATAGGTAAATAACCCAACTGAAAAATGGGCAAATGATTTGTACTGACATTTCTTCAAAGAAAATGTACAAATGACCAATAAGCACATGAAAAAATGCTCATCATTAGCCATTGGAGAAATACAAATCAAAACCACAGTAAGATAGTACTTTATGCCATTAGAATGTCTAAGATAAAAAACAGACAATGAAGAGTGCTGGTGAGGATATGAAACTGAACCCTCACACATTGCTGGTAGGAATGTAAAATGGTACAGACTCTTTGGAAAAAAGTTCCTCAAATGAGTATATACAGTTATTGTATGACCCAGGAATTCCACTCATAGGTATGAAATGAGAAACAAGTGAAAACATATTTCCACACAAAAATCTATATACACACATGTTCATAGCAGCATTATTCCTAATAGCTTCAAAGTGGAAACAATCCAAATGTCTATAAATAATAAATGGATAAATAAAATGTGGCATATCCATAAAATGGTATTTTGTTCAGCAGTAAAAAGGAATGAAGCAAGTACTGCTACATACTACAATATGGATGAAACTTGAAAACAATAAGCCAAATAAAAGAACCCAGTCACAAAAGGCCATATGTTGTATGATTCCATTCATATGAAATGCCCAGAATGGACAAGTTCATAGAAATAGAAAGTAGATTGTAGTTCCCAGGGACTGGAAGTGGAGGGCTGAAATAGAGAGTGACCAATAATGGATAGATGGTTTCTCTTGGATGGAGTAATGAAAATGTTCTGAAGTTTATGTGGTGATGGTTGCACAACTCTGTGAATATACTAAAAAATATTAATTGTACATTTAAAGAAAGATTGTATTTATTTATTTGACAGAGAGAGAGAGCGCGCAACACAAGCAGGGGAACAGTAGAGGGAGAGGGAGAAGCAAACTCCTCACTGAGCAGGGAGCCCAATATGAGGCTCTATCCCTATTGGGATCATGATCTGAGCCAAAGGCAAACGCTTAACTGACTGACCCACCTATATGCCCATAATTGTACATTTTTTAATGGGTAAATTGTAAGACATATGAATTATACCTCAATAAAGCTATTATTTTAAAAACACTATAAACAAAATTATACACCAAGGATAATATTTATAAATCACTATTACACTATATTCCTGTCAACATAAGTCAATAAGAAAAAGGCTTACTATTGGAGATCCTATGTTGCCTCATACCAGATCCCTTTGGCCCATCTTTGATTTCAGCAGGAGGTATGGTGGACAGTTCTGTGTGAATTCAGATTCTTGGGGGCAGCATCTTACCTAAGCTCATATCTAGCTTCCTTGAGCTTTTTATCTCAGGGCCTTCTTCATGAAAGGCCATCAAGCTCTTAGCCTTGTGTGTGGTCTAGAAATGTGAGGAAGTTTAACAATTTTGGGCAGCCCTGAACTAATGGAGAACTAAGAATAAATGTCCTAGCTTTCCATTCTTTGGAAGGATAGTTCTGGGAGGCATTCTGCATGCTTCTTACAGAATCTAGTAGATTCAAGCCTTCTTGGCTTACAGCAACTACACAGAAAACACACTTTTTTTTGGCTTCCTCCTGCTTGCAGGGATCACTATGCAAATAAACTACTCACACTCACATCTGTTCTTTGGGCTCTGATTTCAGCAGAACCCACACTATGATAAACAAGTCAAGGTAAAGGAACTTAAAGTTCATAGAAAGAAGATGCAAATAGTCTTTAAACAAATGCAAAGACCACTGAATGTCAACAATAAGGAAAATGCAAATTAAAACCACATATACTATTTTTCACCATCAGATTGACAAAATCCAAAAGTTCAAAAATAAACTTTGTTAGTGAGCTTCTGTGGGAATACAAACTGACACACATGTACTAGTAGAATCTCTATGGAGAGTAATTTACAGCATTTATAGGAATTACAGATGCGTACATGTTTGACCTAGGGTCATTGCATTGTTTGAAAACAACATAAATGCCCATCATTAGTGGATAGGGTAAATAAATTATGGCACATCCACATAGTATAACAGTACACAACAGTAAAAAATAATGAGGAAACTATTGATTTGGAAAGATTTCTAAGAGATAGCTATATGAAAAAGTGAAGTGCAGAACAGTTTTACAAAATACTGTCTTTGGAGTAAAAAAATGTTTAAAAATAAGAATCTATGCTTGTACTTGCTTGAATAGATATAAAAAAATCTAGAAAGATACATGAGAAACTAGTGACAGGGATTACCTGTTTGGTGGGGACATGTAGAAATGAGGGGGCATGGACGAGAAATTTCACTGTGTATGTGTGAATACAGCATTCTATCTATCTATACATGTATATTTCTTAAATGTAAATGTTTCAAAAACAGTGTAATAAGTAAATCTTTAAAATAAAGATAGAAAATAGTTATATGTGGACCAACAACTGGCATCAGAACTACTTTACTGTACAAGGTGAGCATTTACTTCACTATTAGATTACATGATGTTAAAGGGTAATTCCATTTCAAGAAACTGTTTTTGCCAAGTTATCAATGATCTAATCCCCAAATCCAGGAGACACTTTTCAGTACCTATCATAGTGAATCCTCTTGCTGCATTTATTTATTTATTCAACAATTATTTACTGAACACTTACCATGTGTCAATTTGCTAGGATCTATGGGTTAAGTGGTCAACAAGGTAAGCACTGTCCTTGTACAGGTTTTCCTCTGTCTACTAAAGCATTGGTGCTCTGCACCCGTTTATGTACCTCAAAAGAATCTGATAAGATTCCACAGTTCCATTTTGCATTTTTGAAAATTTATTTCACATATGTTATCACATATCATTGACAGATTTTGGAACATACCAATTATAGAATAATCAAAAAGCATAGATGAGCATTTGATAAGGTCAGAGTGAGCTTTCTAAAATGTAAATCCTATTATGTTATTCCCTAATATTTACCATTTTGCACATGCTTCTATTCTTGAATTTATTATGGATGGTGGACACTGGCATATTTAGCATTTAACACTAGTGGTTTTGATCATTTGGAAGTAGTCCCAAATGTCCAAAAATGTCACAGCCTGTCATCCTGCTTATACTCAGACATGGATTCCAACCCTGGGCTGTTGGGTAGTACCTGGTGTTTAGATAACCAGTAAGCAGCTGATTGCCTGATTCTCTCTACTAGTGATTTCACATCCATTTAAAGGAGGAACTTGTAAACACTGGAGGTATCACAGACTTGGGAAGTTCCTTGAGCGAGTCACAGCTCTGCTCTCTATGTTGTGGTTTGTAACTTCTTGTTTCTCCACTAGGTCATGAACTCCTTGAGGGCATTCCCAGCTCCTGGCACAATGTCTGTCATATCAGGGCTAAAGAAATAAAATGGGGAAAAAAAGCCAAAACAATCTCCTTATCCTCTTTGTGCAATAGTTCAATAACTCTTTGTTAGCCCAAAATCCCTGGGGGAAATTTTTTTCTAAAAAAAAAAAGGGAAGTCATTTAGGTAGTAAGGATAAAGAGTTCAAATTCTGATTTTGCCATTTACTAGCTCTTTTCATCAAGTACTATTCCTTTCTAATATTCTGTTTCATGATCTGAAAAATGGTACTTATCTCACCATAGCAGTTAATATGTTTAGCGCAGTGCCTAGAACACAGTAGATAATCAGTAAATATTCGTTTTGCTAATAAAAACCTTTTTTAAGTAGATGCCACACACTCAATAAGGGGCTTGAACTCATGACTCTGAAATCAAGAGCCACATGTTCTACCACTGAGCTAGCCAGGTGCCCCTACTTGGCTAAGTCTTGTTAAGGGTTACCCCCTTAACAAGATTGAGAACTTAAATCTTAACCATCACTCTTTCTGCCCTTGACACCTGTATAAAATGTGGACCACATAATTTGCTTCTTTCCCAAATAAAGTACACTGGACCTGTTTTCACATTCAGATTGCAACTAGAGTAATGTTTTTCCAGTAAGACACCATATGCTTATTAATGCTCTATGAGGCTGCAATAGTTATTTAGGTCAGCGGTGTTTTACTTTGGACTCAATTGAAACAAAATTCCCCCTAAAATTAATATTAAACAAGATACTTCCTAATCTGTTCTTACGCTGTTGATTTTTTAAACAGCTTTAAGTATAATTAACAATAAGTGCACATGCTTTAAGTAAACAATTTGATAAGTTTTTACATATATATGCCTGTGAAACCATCACCATGGTCAAATAGTGAACATATTTATCATCCCTAAATCTTCTACCTCCTTGTACTTCCTCCTTCCTGTGTCTCCCTTGCTCCCCCATTCCCAATCACTGACCTGTTGTCACTATAGTTTGCACTTGCTAGAGTTACATATAAACAGACTAACACGATATTACTTTTTCTTTTGTTTGGCTTCTTTCACTCACCATAATTATTTTGAGATTCATTGCTGTTATGAATATCAGTAGCTCATTACTGTTTATGGAGTTGTATTACATTGTATGGACATATAACAACGGATAAATATTCACCTAAAGGACATTTGGGTTGTTTCCAGTTTTTGTAATTACAAATAAAGCTGCTATGAACATTTTTTAAAAAGATTTTATTTATTCATTAGAGACACACAGAGAGAGAGAGGCAGAGACACAGGCAGGCCAAGGGAGAAGCAGGCTCCATGCAGGCAGCCCCATGTGGGACTTGACCCCAATAATCCAGGACTATTCCCAGAGCCGAAGGCAGATGTACTTAACCACTGAGCCACCCAGGCATCCCATGTGCACAAGTTTTTATATGGTCATATATTTCCTTTCTCTTGGGCAAATATCTAGAAAACGGAATGGCTAGACTATATGATAGATATATGTTTAAGTTTCCAAGGAACTACCAAACTGTTTCCCAAAGTGGTTTTAACTGTTTTATCTTCTCAGCAGTGTATTAGAATTCCAATTCCTCCACATCAATGCTTGGTAAAGTCAGTCCTTTAATTTTAGTTATTCTAATGAATGTGTAGTGATATCTCATTGTTCTATTTGCATTTTGCTAATGCTAATGGTGTTAAGTATCTTTTCATGTGTTTAGTTGCCATCTATGTATCTTTTGCCCATTTTAAAAACTGGTTTGAGTTTTTTAAAAATCTTTCTTCTAAATACAATTCTTATATATGTTTTGCAAGGATTTCTACTCAGGCTGTGGCTTGTCTTTTCATTCTCTTACTAGTGTCTTCTAATAAGAATCTCTTAATTTTAATGGAGTCCCAATTTATCAATCTGTTCTTTTATGGATTGTTTTTGGTGCTGTATCTAAGAAATCTTTGCCTAACCCAGGTCACAGATCCTTTTCCTGTTTTCTTATAGAAGTTACATATTTTGTAGTTTTACAGTTAAGTCTATGATCCACTTAAAATAGTTTTGTATGTGGTGTGAGATACGGATTGAAGTTCATGATTATGTATATGGATACCCAATTGTTCCAGCACTACTTGTTGAGGTTATCCTTTCTTTACTGCATTGATTGCCTTTGCGCCTTTGTTAAATGTACATATATGTGTGTGAGTTTATTTCTAAACTTTCTATTCTATTCCACTGATCTAACTGTATGTCTTTACACCAGTACCATGTTGTTTTAATTACTTCAGCTTTATAATTCTCAAAGTCAAGAAGTGTTAGCTTTCCAATTTTGTTCTTTTTCAGAGTTGTTTTGGCTATTTTTTTAAAAATTTTTATTTATTTATGATAGTCACAGAGAGAGAGAGAGAGAGAGAGAGAGAGAGAGGCAGAGACATAGGCAGAGGGAGAAGCAGGCTCCATGCACCTGCCTGATGGCAGAGGGAGAAGCAGGCTCCATGCACCGGGAGCCTGATGTGGGATTCGATCCTGGGTCTCCAGGATCGTGCCCTGGGCCAAAGGCAGGCGCCAAACCGCTGCGCCACCCAGGGATCCCTGTTTTGGCTATTTTAAGTCATTTGCATTTCCATATGAATTTTAGAATTAGCTTGTCAACTTCTACCAAAAAACCTCTGGAATTTGATTTGGATTGTGTTGAATCCTCTCCAAATTGAACTACCATTTTTTTTTTTTTTTAAGAACAAGATAGATTTATTTGCTTCTAATGTGCTAAGTTTTCAACATAAAACACTGAGGATTGAAAAAAATAATACTCTTAAGTGATATTTGCTTGATTATGAGATTAAAATGAAACAGACAAAACTTCACTGTTTCTCTTCCAAATTGCTGATGGTAAAAACACCACAGCACAGAGGTGACACTCTGGAGTCACATTGTCAGGATTTAAATTGTGGCTGTGCCACTTATGAGCTGTGTGGTCCTGGGCAACTTACTTTTTTAAAAAATTTTATTTAAATTTAATTAATCAGCATATAATGTATTATTATTTTCAGAGGAAGAGGTTAATGATTCGCCAGTCAAATAATACCCAGTGCTCATTACATCAGGTGCCCTCCTTAACGTCTATCACCCAGTTTCCCCATCCCCCACTCTTTCCCCTCCAGCAACCCTGTTTGTTTCCTATGATTAAGAGTCTCTTATAGTTTGTCTCCCTCTCTGATTTTTGTATTGTTTTGTTTTTTCCTCTCTTCTCCTATGATCCTCTGTTTTGTTTCTTAAATTCCAAATACGAGTGAGACCATATGATAATTGTCTTTCCCTGATTGACTTATTTCCCTTAGCATAATATCCTCTAGTGCTATCCATGTCATTGCAAATGGCAAGAATTTTTTTGATGGCTGAGTAGTAGTCCATTACATATATATATCTTCTTTATCCACTTATCTATTGATGGACATCTGGGTTCTTTCCATAGTTTGGCTATTGTGTGCATTGCTGCTATAAACATTAGAGTGATGTTGCCCCTTCGGATCACTACATTTGTATCTTCGGGGTAAATGCCCAGTAGTGCAACAGCTGGGTCATAGGGTACCTCTATTTTCAACTTTTTGAGGGACCTCCATACCGTTTTCCAGAGTGGCTGCATCAGCTTGCATTTCCACCAACAGTGTAAGAGGGTTCCCCTTTTTCTGCATCCTTGCCAACATTTGTCATTTCCTGACTTGTTAACTTTCACCATTCTGACTAGTGTGAGGTGGTATCTTGTTGTGGTTTTGATTTGTATTTCCCTGATGCTGAGTGATGTGGAGCAATTTTCATGTGTCTGTTGGCCCTTTGTATGTCTTCTTTGGAGAAATGTCTGTTCATGTCTTCTGCCCATTTCTTGATTGGATTATTTGTTCTTTGGGTGTTGAGTTTGATGAGTTCTTTATAGATTCTGGATACTACCGCTTTATTTGATATGTCATTTGCAAATATCTTCTCTCATTCTATATTGATCATCTTTTGGTTTTGTAGACTGTTTCCTTTGCTGTGCAAAAGTTTTTTATCTTGATGAAGTCCCCATAGTTCATTTTTGCCTTTGTTTCCCTTGCTTTTGGAGACACATCTAGTAAGAAGATGCTGTGGCTGAGGTCAGAGAGGTTGCTGTTTGTGATCTCCTCTAGGATTTTGATGAATTCCTGTCTCATATTAGGTCTTTCATCCATTTTGAGTCTATTTTTGTGTTTGGTGTGAGGAAATGGCCCAGTTTCATTTTTCTGATAGTTTGTTGGTGGCATACAGAATATAATGGATATTTGTATCAATTGATATTTGTATCCTGAAATGTTGCTAAGCTCACTTATTAGTTCTAATAGCTTTTTTTGTTTATTTCACTAAAATTTCTACATAGATCACCTGTGGTCTATAAATAAAGACAGTTTTATGACTTCCTTTCTAATCTGGAAGCCTTTTCTTTCTTTTTCTTGCCTGACTGCACTGCTAGAATCTGCAGCTCAACTGGATACAAGTAGTAAGAGCAGACATACCTGTCTTGTTATGATCTTGAGAAGAAAGCATTTAGGTATGTTAGCTGTGGATTTTTTATGGATGTTTATTATCAGGCTGAGGAAATTCCCTTTTTTCTAGTTTGTTAAGAGGTTTTATCAGGAATAATTATTGGATTTTGTCAATGTTTTTTTCCTGCATCTATTGAGATAATTATATGACTTTATTTTTTAGTTTGTTAACATGGTAAACATTAATTGATACTCAAATGTTAAACCAACCAAGCATTCCTGGGATAAATCCACTTGGTCATGATATATTACCCTCTTAACATATTGTTTGATTCAATATGCTAAAATTTTATTTAGAAATTTTTTGTTTATGAAAAAAAAGAAATTTTCTGTTTATGGAGTGAGTGCCTGCATAGCTCAATTGGGTAAGCATCAGACTCTTGGTTCCAGCAGGTTGTACTCTCAGGGTCGTAAGATCAAGCCCCATGTTAAGCTCTGTGCTGGGCTTGGAGCATACTTAAGATTCTCTCTCTCATTCTTCCTCTGCCCCTCCCACACTCACTCTGTCTCTCAAAAAAATTTTTTTTGTATTTATTCATGAAAGACATTGGTTTGAACTTTTCTTAGAATGTCTTTGATTTTGTTATCAAAGTAATGCTGGCTAGAACGAGTTTGGAAAGTAGTCCAGTCTCTTCTATTATTTGGATGAGTTTATGTAGAACTGGTGTTATTTCATGTTTAAATATTTGTGGAATCTACCACAGAAGCCATTTGGGCCTGGAGGGTTTTTTTAAGGAAAGATATTAACCACATTTTTGTGTATTTAAAAGATATAGGGCTATTCAGGTTATCTATTTCTCTTTTTTTAAAGATGTATTTCTTTGAGAAACAGAGAGAGTGAGCACAAATGGGGAGTGGGGCAGAGGGAGAGAATCTCAAGCAGACTTCCCACTCAGCATGGAGCCCGGGGCAGAGCTTCATCCTACAACACAAGAGATCATGACTTGAGCAAAACCAAGAGTTGGACTCTTGGTTTTAACTAACTGAGCCACCCAGATGCCCCAGTTATCTATCTATTTCTTATGTAAATTTTTGTAATTTGTCTTCAAGGAATTTATTTCTCAACTTTTTTGTTATGAAATGTTCCTAACATTCGCTTATTATCCTTTTGATATCATTCAAATGGATAATGTCACCTCTCTCAGTCCCAATATTAATAATTTGGACTTGTTTTTTCCTAATAGTGTGGCTAGAGGTTTATTGACTTTTTCAAAGAACTGGTTTTATATATTTTTTTTCTATTGTTCTTCTGTTTTTTATTTCACTGACTGCCACTTTGGTCTTTATTATTTCCCTTTTTCTGATTACTTTGGAGTTAATTTTCTTTTTCCTAGTTTCTTAAGATGGAAACTGAGTTCGATTCCAGATCTTCTTTCCTCTAAGATTTTTATTTACTCATTTGAGAGAGACAGAGACAGTGAGCAAGAGCATGAGCAGTGGAGAGGTTCAGAGGGAGAGGAAGAAGCAGACTCCCCAATGAACAGAGTGCCTAATGTGGGGCTAGATCCCAAGACCCCAGGATCCTAACCTAAGCCAAAGGCAGGTGCTTAACTGACTGAGCCACCTCGGGGGCCCCAACATCCTTTTTGTTTTCTAATATAGGTTTAATGCTATAAATTTCCCTCAAAATATTGCTTTAGTGGCATCCCAAAAATTTTGTTATGTTGCTTTTTCATTTCCATTCAATTCAAAATATTGTTAATTTCCTTTCAGGTTTCTCTTTTGATCCATGGATTGTTTAGAAATATGTGATTTAGTTTCCAAATATTTGGAGATTTTCCAGAGATCTTTCAGTTATCAATTTATAATATAATTAAATTTTAGGTAAAGAACATACTTTGTATTATTTGAATTCTCTCAAATATATTAAGATTTGTTTAATGAGCTTTGGTACAGCAAAGGAAACCATCAACAAAACCAAAAGAAAACCTATTAAATATGAGAAGATATTTGCAAATAATATGTCCAATAAGGTGTTGATATCCAAAATATATAAAGAACTTATACATCTCAACACCAAAAAAACAACAGAGGAAATTGGCAGAGGGCCCAAACAGACATTTTTCCAGAGAAAACACATAGATGGCTAGCAGACACATGAGAAGATGCTCAGCATCACTAATTACCAAAGAAATGCAAAATCAACACCACAACTAGACCTGTCCGTGTGGCTAAAATAAATTAGGCATGAAATATCAAGTGTTGATGAGGACGCACTAAAAAAGGAGTCCTCATTCACTGTTGGTAGGAATGTAAACTGGTGCAACCACTGTGGAAAACAGTATGAAGGCGCCTCAAAAAATTAAAATTAGAAATACCATACAAACCAGTAATTCCACTACTGGGTACTTTCCCAAAGAAAATGAAAACACTAATTTTAAAAGATGTATGTACCTCTATGTTTATTGCAGCATTATTTACAATAGCCAAGATATGCAAGCAACCTAAGTGTCCATCAACAGATGAATGGATAAGAAAGATGTGGTGTGCATGTGTATGAATACACAATGGAATATGATGCAGCTTTAAAAACCAATGATATCATGCCATTTGGGACAACAAGGATGGACAAAGAGGGTTTTATAGTAAGTGAAATAAGTCTGACTGATAAAGACAAATACCATACAGTTTTGCTCATAAGTGAAATCTAAAAAACAACAACAAATTAAATGAATAAACAACGCAGAATCAGACCTATAAATACAGAAAACAAACTGATGGTTGCCAGAGGTAGTGGTAGAGGGCTGGGCAAACTGGGTGAAGGGGAGGCTGCAGATTTGCCTACTTCCAATCAGACATTGAGAATGTAGGCTCTTTCTTGGGCAGGGGTTGTAGTATTGCCTTCATCTCCTAATTTTATCCCCAGAATCTAACATAGTACCTGACCTGCTGAAAAGTCTCAATAAACATTTGATGAATGAATGCAGGGGAATGAGGGGAAAGAAAATCAATACCAAAGCATTCCCAGCATATTTGGAAAAAGTAGACTGTGTTTTGGGGTTTTGTTTTCTTGGTATTTTTAGGAGGTCTGGAACAGTGCTCAGTCTAGAACAAAGTATTTTCCCTTACTGAGATAAGACCTTCCTAAGTATTCTATCCAATGTCTGATGAACCACGAAGTTTTCCTCTAGTTGATATGAACAGTTCCTGTTTCCTGGTCCTTTTTATTGGTTTTGGCCAGAAGCAAAGGTTGAGTTGGTCTGCTATTGATTTTTCGACTTTGGTTCTCCTCCTCTTCTTTTCCTGTACCTCCTGTCCCTTACTCTTAAAATCTGAGAAACATGAATATCTTACAGAATTTTATGTAGAGACCAGTATCACCTTTATATTCCTGTTCCTAGTACTCAGTTATTGACCAATAAAATTGTCAGTAGTGAGCAAAGAATGTTCAAATTCGGTTCTGCTGCCTTCTAGCTGTATCTTGGACTTGTCTATGCTAACCAAGTACTGGCCTTTTTTCCTACACATGCATAGAAAGCTAAAGAAAGATCAGAAAAGGCAGATATTTTCTACTGAGCTATATACATTTGGCTGAATCCTGAGAATTTTTAACTATGAAAAATATAAAAAATAGAAACAAACATGCTAAAAAATCTCACTTCTCTTACAATTGTTTTTTTCTGTCAGTATATACCCTTCTATGTTTTATCTGCATTATATTTTGCACATGACATAACAAAAATACACTTAATATTACTTCTTTTACTTAATATAATTACATTCTATGTGGCTGCATAGTGCCATAAATACCTTTTTTATAATTTTTTTTTTTAATTTTTATTTATTTATGATAGGAACACAGTGAGAGAGAGAGGCAGAGACACAGGCAGAGGGAGAAGCAGGCTCCATGCACCGGGAGCCCGATGTGGGATTCGATCCCGGATCTCCAGGATCGCGCCCTGGGCCAAAGGCAGGCGCCAAACCGCTGCGCCACCCAGGGATCCCATTAAAACATCTTTGTCATGTAAGCATGCTATTATTTGTTCAGTTGTTTCTATACTAAGGTAACTTCTCCTTTTTAGTTTTTTTTTTTTTTTTAAATTTATGATAGTCACAGAGAGAGAGAGAGAGAGAGATGCAGAGACACAGGCAGAGGGAGAAGCAGGCTCCATGCACCGGGAGCCTGATGTGGGATTCGATCCTGGGTCTCCAGGATCGCACCCTGGGCCAAAGGCAGGCGCCGAACCGCTGCGCCACCCAGGGATCCCCTCCTTTTTAGTTAATATAAAGAAGAACTTTAGTGACTATCTTGACTTTCCTTTTAGGTTATTTTCTTGGCTAATCCCCTAAACTGAGATTACTAGAGTAAAAGATATAAATATTTTTAATAAAGATTTTATTTTATTTATTTATTCATGAGAGGCAGAGACACAGGCAGAGGGAGAAGCAGGCTCCATGTAGGGAGCCCAATGTGGAACCCGATCCTAGGACTGGGATCACATCCTCAGCTAAACGCAGACATTCAACCACTGAGCCACCCAGGCGTCCTAAGATATAATTTTCAATGTTCTTGTTACATATTGCCAAATAGCTTTCTTTTTTTAAAATTTTTTAATTTTTATTTATTTATTTTTTAACCAAATAGCTTTCTTAAAAGATTATACCACTGTTCATCTCTACCAGCCTGGCTGTGAGTGTTAGTCTTAATATTTCCTTGTTAGCAGTGTATATTATCACTTAAAATGAAATCTTGTAGCTAACATAATTAGTGAAAATTACTTTTCATTGTAATTACTCAGTTTCTTCATTTCTATGAAGTGGGCCATATTCCTTATACTTGCTAAATAGTGGATTTTTTTCTTTTGTAGGGGAGGAAGAGAGGTCTCACCAACACATTCATGGCCCCATGTTGGAGGGAT
This sequence comes from Vulpes lagopus, assembly GCF_018345385.1. NCBI lineage: Eukaryota > Metazoa > Chordata > Mammalia > Carnivora > Canidae > Vulpes > Vulpes lagopus. The sequence goes on along the minus strand of NC_054824.1, from coordinate 119,474,390 downwards.
ATGATCATTGATTTTCTTTCTCCTCAATCCCCTGCATTAAATATTTATTGAGACTTTTCTCAATTTATTGAGACTTTTCAGCAGGCCAGGTACTATGCTAGGCTTTGGGGATAGAATTAGGAGAGGAAGGCAACACTACAACCCCTGTCCAAGAAAGAGCCTACATTCTTTTTTTTTTTTTTTTTTTATGATAGTCACAGAGAGAGAGAGAGAGAGAGAGAGAGAGAGAGAGAGGCAGAGACACAGGCAGAGGGAGAAGCAGGCTCCATGCACCGGGAGCCCGATGTGGGATTTGATCCCGGGTCTCCAGGATCGTGCCCTGGGCCAAAGGCAGGCGCCAAACCGCTGCGCCACCCAGGGATCCCAAGAGCCTACATTCTTAATGTCTGATTGGGAGCAGGCAAATCTGCCAGCAAAGCATTCCCACCACATTTGGAAAAAGTAGACTGTGTTTTGGTAAAGCATTAACTCGAATATTCACAAAGAACTGAGTTTAGAAAAACCTGCCAGAGGAACTTTTGATTATACTGACCTCAAGGAAGTTTAGCAGCTAAAGAAAGACAAATCTAAAGAGGAAAGGGACAAACATGGCTATATTTTAGGGACGGTTAAATGATACATTCTAATAGAAACTGCTTTCTAAATGGCTGTCACCAGGGACAAAGAAGTTTCACTGGGAGAAGAAGAAGGGGAATGGAGACAAAATAAGAAAACTATGTGAGCAAGGCAAGCATCATGAAGTATTCTGATGGCAGCATGAGATTTTTATTAGGATTGGTTCTGTCTCCTCCCTTCCTGGAGACCAAAGTCAGCTGTGAGGCTCCACATTGCAACTCTCTCACTATAGCAACCACCCCATAGTAGAGTCACCACAGTGGGAAATACAAAAACTCAAAAGAACCAAGATATTATTATTACAGCATAGCATCCCTGGCCTGTACCACTTACTCTCAAAGTAGTAAGCACTGAATCCCAGTACATGTGTATACTCTGAGTCTTTTTTCCCTATTAAAACCAAAAATACAAAAGGAATATGTGAAATATTTATGTATTGTTTAAATAATAATTACAAGGCAAATACCTATGCAACGAACCACCATCCAAGTCAAGGGTAAAAAACAAAATGAAGTACTCCCAGCAGCCAGTACCCTCTCTGTGTTGTCCCACTCCTTTACTCTCCTTTCCCTCCCAAAGTAACCACTGGGCTGTGTATGTATTCCTAAAATAATTTAATTTTCCTGGTTTTGAACATAATAAACATGAAATAATAATGGGTGTGGGCGAATTCTTTTGTAAATGGCTTTTTTGCTCAATGTGACGTTTGTAAGATTCCTCTATTGTGCTGCATATAGGTATAGTTTGCTTGTTCTCATTGCCGAAAATTTCATTATATAAATGTATCACTATTTATCCATTCTGTTATTGATGAACATGGAGTTGTGTCTATTTTGGGCCAATTTTTAAGAACACTGCTATGAATAGTTTTATATATATCTCTTGGTGCATGTGTTGAGTTTCTTTATGGAGTAGAATAGCTGAAACATAGGATATGCATATTTTCTACTTGGCTATGTGTTGCAAATTACTTGCAAGATGGTGGCATCAATGAAGATTCCTACTATCAACAGTATTCTTGTTGGTTGAAATCTTTGCCAACATTTACTACCGTCATACTTCAACTTATTGCCAATTTGGTGTGTGTATAACAATATCACATTGTATTTTTAAAGTAATCTCTCTAATTACCAAAGTGGTTAATTATCCTTTCATGTAATTTTTGGCTCCTTGTATTTTGTGTTTTATGAAGTCTTTGCTAATTTTTTTCTGTTAATATGTCTTTTTCTTATTGATTCATAGGCATTCTTAATATATTCTTCATACTCATCCTTTGTCACTTTTACGTGTTACACAAATTCTACAGTTTATGGCTTGATTTTTCACTCTTTTCATGGTGCCTTTTAATAATCAGAAGGTGTAATTTTAGTACTGTGAAATAGTCTTTTCCGTTACGTGCAGCACTTTTTTGTCTCTACTTTTAAGATATCTAAGATATTCTACAATATCTTCTAAAAGTTTGATAGTTTTGCCTTTACATTTAGATCCTCCAACTACCTGGAATTGATTTTGTGTAGTGTTAAATAGGGGTCCCATTTTATTTTTTCCACATAGGATATCCAATTTCTCAGCACCATTTGTTGAAAGAAAAGGTCCCACTTATCTGCAAGTCACCTCTGTAAGTACAAAATACCTAGAAGTTGGGCAGCCTGGGTGGCTCAGTGGTTTAGCGCCACCTTCAGCCCAGGGCCTGATCCTGGAGACGAAGGATCGAGTCCCAAATCAGGCTCCCTGTGGTGGAGCCTGCTTCTCCCTTTACCTGTGTCTCTGCTTCTCTCTGTGTCTCTCATGAATAAATAAATAAAATCTTTTAAAAAATACCTATAAGTCATGTGAATCTGCTTTTTGGACTCCCTACTCTGTTCTGCAGCTCTGTGTCTACTCCTGTGTCAGTTTCACTCTGTCTTTAATTAGTAAAGGCTCATGAGCTTGATACATTATAGGCAAGTCCTTTCATCTGATTTTAGTTAATCCATGATTTAGCAGGTGTCAGTAGTTTGTTCTTTATTATTGCTGAATGGTATTCCATTACATGGATACACCATATTTTTGCCTAACTACTCATGAGTGGATAGGCATTTGGTTGTTTCCAAATTTCAACTATGACTAATAATGCTGCTATGAACATTTGCATGTAATTTTTTGTGAAGACGTGTCTTCACCTTTCTTAGGTACATGCTCAGGTGGAATTGCTGGGCTATGTAGTAGTTTATATTTAACTTTTGAGAATCTGCCAAATTGTATTCTAAAGTAGCTGCCACATTTTATATTAAATATGTGTTTCACATAAATTTTCCACCATCCACAGACTCTTATTGTCATCTGTCTTTTTGAGTATAGTCTTTCTAGTGGGTGTGAAGTGCTATCTCATTGTGGTTTTGATTTGCATCTTCCTATTGACTAAAGATGTTGAATGTCTGTTCATGTGCTTGTTAGTTATTTGTATGTGTCTTTGAAGAAGCGTGTATTCCAAATCCTTTGACCATGTTTTGATTGTATCGTCATCTTATTACTGGGCTGTAAGAATTCTTTGTAAATTCTGGATACCAACTCTTTATTAAATATGTGTTTCACATATTTCCCCCGATTCTGTTACTTGTCTTTTCATTTTCTTAATGTTGCCTTTTTAACTGTAAAAATACTGAATTTCAATAAGGCCCTCCTATTCATTTTTCCAGAAATGAATCCTTATATTTAGAGTTAATTGATTTTTGACAAATGCAAGTCACTGACAAAAAGACAGTCAGTTCAAAGATGGTGCAGGAACAATTGGATATCCACATGTGAAAAAGATCACCTCACGCCATATACAGAAATTAACTCAAAATGGCTCACAGGTTTTAATGTAAGAGATAAAACAATAAAACTTTCAGAAGAAAACAGGAAAGAGAAACTCAAGATCTTTGGTTGGGCAAAGATTTTTTCGATTCTTGAATTCTTGTCCTGATTAAACACAATACATGTATGTCCATGTGTATTTGTATGTGGTATATGTGCATGGTGTAGGTAGGGAACTATGTAGCTACCTTTAGTCAAAATGATAAACTATTCTACTGGGATTGCTGACTAAAATTTGAATTATCAATAACATAAGAATGTTGAAAACAACATGCAAAGAAAAAGTGGCGATCCAGCCAGAACAGAAAATTCAGAGCTTGGCAGGTAGAAATCAAGACAAAGCTCTGTGTAAATAGTAAATGAATCCCTTTTTCAAATACTATGCAATGCTTACTTACATTTCAGGCTAAAAAATGTTGATTACCAGTGAGTCACTGACTACAGATTAAGAAGACAGTCTCCTACAGAAGGATGAATCTCTATCACCTAGGGAGATGCTGCATGCTTTAATGTTTGCAATGATTTTGTAATACTAAGATGAAATTCTTAAAGCCTATTATTTTCAACATGTGTAGGAAGAAACTGTTGAAGACTCACAATTCATCAAGAGGAACATTTCAGATACAAAGCCTCACTTTAAAAGTATTTTCTTCTATTAAATTCTATGGATTGCACCTAAAATTGTTAATAGCTAATTTTATAGACAAATAGCCACTTTCACCTCTACAAGAACACACAAGAATATGGGCATAAATCTTGGCCACCTGTGTTCACTGTGATTCAGTCAGTGCTTTGTGTCTCTTCATGAGTTGATGGAATCTTTGCTAAAGCCTCAATCTTGTTTCAGGGCAATATTTGTTTTCAAAATATATTTTCCAAAATAATTAAAACTGCATTATTGCTTATTAACATTTTAATATATTTTCAGGTACAGCTGGTTATTTATATATCTACCTATCCCTTTTAGGAAAAGTAACATTTTAAAAAAGATTTTATTTATTTACTTGACAGAGAGCACAAGCAGGGGCTGCTGCAGAGGGAGAGGGAGAAAAGTCTCCCCACTGAGCAGGGAACCCAATGTGGGGCTCAATCCCAGGACTCTAGAAACATGACCTGAGCTGAAGGCAGATGCTCAATTGACTGAGCCACTAGGAACCCAGGAAAAGTAACATATTTTATTGTGCTTTTGCTCCTTTACGAGTCGTTTTTGAATCACTGGAGCCATTGGTCAAGTATTGGAATTCTGCCTTCCAGCGTCTGACAAGGGTTTTAGAACAGTAAATGCTTCATACACTTTTATTGTAATAAAGTAAACATTCATTTTTAATACCGTAGTTGTAAAATCGCATTTCCCTAGCCCCAAGGTCTAATAGAAGAAAACATACAACAAAATCAGCCAAAATACTAAAATAATATTTTAGGAGAGACATATAGTTTTATCATTATTGTAATGAAGGCTAATTAATGTTTCAGTGCCAAGAGCCAAATGCCAACTTTTTCTTTCTTGAATACCTAGTAACACAATGTTCTCTCATTTATTCTAAAGAGATATGCTCTCTCTTCTTAGATCTGAGCCTCTATCTAAATCTCTCGGACAATTAAAAAATCAGACTTTTTAAATCCTGGGTGAAGTGGACTTAGCTGAGTCTCAGCTGACTTAGCTGAGTACAGACACATAACAAGAAGAGGCCCAGAAAAAGTTAGCCTTTTAATCATAGCTATTGTTCTAAGACTTATTGCTAATAACTACTCATTTCTTGGAAGTAGAAACAGTGTACTAGCTCATCAGAATTTCACATAAATCTGAAAGAGGAATGCTAAGTAGTGAAATAAATGAAGACAGCCTTGTTTTCAACTTGTGGTTAAGGGGACATTGGCAAAGCACATATACTGTGAAGTCTGCATATCAGATGAGCAAAATGGGTACTTTACCAAAAAATGAATTGAAAAAATTCACAAATTCTTTTAAAATTCTTTCCTTCTTGCCTTAGATATAACCTAGACTGGTTCTAAATAATTTTCTTAAATACTATCTGCAGTGATCTTTTCAGTTACAACCCTCTAGTCCTTCAGCCACCTGGAAACACCAAGTCCCACCTGGAGCCTTATCCTGTCCTCAGGGCCTGGGCCAGTGCAGTCCTCTATACTGGAGGAATTTTTAGAAGTCTTAGAGTAGCAGCTTATCTGCTCAGTATCAGAGGGGCCATTCTGCTGATCCTGCTCTGATACTGTAGCCTAGTTTCAGGCACTAAAATTTTATCTGGTTATTGGTAACCAAATCTCTATCTTGAACCACTAGAAACTTGAGCCTGTATTCTTCCGTCATGATCCTCAGTCCTATCTTGGGATCTTGCTTAGTATCTAGCTGGTGTAATACTCTCTGTAATGTTCTGTGGACTTCATATAGAGCCTTTCCCTAGAACTCCAGCCTTCACGAGTTATGTCTCCAATATACACCACCTGATAGCCGTGACACAGACTTTGCTCATGTCTGGATTTCTACCATTGCCCATTGTCAGAGTCTTCTAGAGACAGGTCCTATGCTTGGGCTAATTTCTTACTCTAATAGTAACTCTGGTAATACCTCTATTTTAAAAGATTTCTATTCAAACCAGTCAATAGTAAGTTTTAGATGTATCACTACATATACATCTGCTGCTTGAAATTCTGAAAGAAATTATTCCATACCTGTCTGAATGAATCCTGATTTATATCCATTAGTTGTGCCATTTTCTGGTGTCACAGTGGATGATCCTGAAGAGTTTGGTTTCATAGAGTGGCAAGTAGCAGAGGATTGTCGGCTTCTACATTCTAGGAAGGAGTAAGAATCATATTTTGGGAGGGGCCCAATATTCTGTTAAAACAGGTGATGGGAACACAGTTCATAAAATCTGTAAAATAAACTGCTGTTCCGTAAGTGGTAACCACATTCCTTCTCAGAGGTTCCCCCTCTGGAATTCTGAGTCCAACAGAATGTTCAAGATGATGAATTCACTTCATCTTCCTAAGGCCAGATGTCACATTTAGAAGAAAAAAAAGATCAGACTTTTGTTCTTCACAGATTAGTTACCAGGGGAAAATTGCTCATAACCAATATAACCATGGTAGTTTTATGGAGAAGATTGAGGCTAAAATACCTGTAATTTATAAAAAACCAATAAGCTTTCAGGACACCTGGGTGGCTCAGCGGTTGAACATCTGCTTTCGGCTCAGGGCCTGATCCCAGGGTCCAGGACTGAGTCCCGCATTGGGCTCCCTGCGAGGAGCCTGCTTCTCCCTCTGCCTATGTCTCTGCCTCTCTCTCTCTCTGCATCTCTCATGAATAAATAAATAAAATCTTAAAAAACAAACAAACAAAATAAACCAAAAAACATCAATAAGCTTTCAAATGCTAGTTAACCTCCTATCAGAATCGAGGTAAGCTGTCTTTAACACTCTTACCTCAACTTTATGTCCAAAAACTGAAGCAAAGGAAAATATATAGGTAGAAGAGAAATTTTTAAAATGCTCAAATTCTCGGGATCCCTGGGTGGCGCAGCGGTTTGGCGCCTGCCTTTGGCCCAGGGCGTGATCCTGGAGAACCGGGATCGAATCCCACATCAGGCTTCCGGTGCATGGAGCCTTCTTCTCCCTCCGCCTGTGTCTCTGCCTCTCTCTCTCTCTCTGTGACTATCATAAATAAATAAAAATTTAAAAATTTTTAAAAAATGCTCAAATTCTTAGTTTTTATTAAAGGAAATACACACACACATATATAATATATATATATATATATATATATATATATATATATATATATATATATATATATATATTCAAGGTGATTTCTGATCATGCAACACAAAGCTTCATTTTAGGTAAGCCAATATTAATGGAGCTTTACTGTAATACTTTAATAATATTTTGAATTGAGTCAGGTAGAGAGCAATTACTATGACACCCTGTGGGGTTGTACCTTCCAAATGAATTGTACTACATGTTATACTATATTAGTCTTTAAAGGCAGCGGGTGAAAAAGAAATATAAATGGTTGCAAATGACCAGGTTAATTATAGAGGATTCTTTAGAGAGTTTCCAAGTTTATCAAATATATGCAAGGGCTGGAAGCAGTTTTCTATAACCTTCATTGCTAGAACCTTCCTTGAAGAGATACTGTACTTTAGCCTAAAGGATATCTCTACATTTATGTGTATTACATGCATGATATTGCACATTGATTATATGCAATTGATATTATATGTCTACATATCTATATATAGATAGATAATATACACATACCCATTTCTAATTCTAGAATAGCAACCGCTATAAATGTGAGGCTTCAGATGCCTGACTGGCTCAAATGGTAGAGCATGTAACTCTTTTTTTTTTTTTAAGATTATTTATTTATTTGACAGAGAGATCGAGCCAGCGAACACAAGCAGGGTGGGCAAGATGGCAGAGGGAGAGGGAGTAGACTCCCTGCTGAGTAGGGAGTTGGACACGGGGCTCTATCCCAGGACTCTAGGGTCATGACTTGAGCCGAAAGTAGAAGCTTAACTGACTGAGCCACCCAGGTGCCCCTAGCATGTAACTCTTATTCTCAGCATTGTGTGTTCAAGTCCAACATTGAGTGTAGAGATTACTTAAAAATAATACCTTTTAGGGGCACCAGGGTGGCTCAGCTGGTTAAGCATTCAACTCTTGATTTCAGCTCATGTTTTGATCTCAGGGTTGAGGGACTGAGCCCCAAGTTGGTTCTGTACTCAGTGGGAAGTCTGTTTCTCTCCCTCTGCCTTTCCCTCTGCTCCTCTCACTGCTTGCACACACACTCTCTCTCTCAAATAACTAAATCTTTAAAAAAAATCTTTGTAAAAAAATAAATAAAATCTTAAAAAAAATTTTTTTTTAAATGTAAGGCTTCAAAAGCCACTCAGGATTATTGTACCTGGCTTGGAACATGCAGAATTTCCTAAAGAATTATATATCATTTAAAATGCAACCAAGAGTAATTACAGTGGAAGAATTAAAGGAAAATCTATACTTATAATTTGGATTTATTATACTATTTCTTACAGTCAGGCCAAAATCTTGCATAGATAACAAATGGAAGCATTTAAGACAATTATATTGTCTTAATAATTAAGGAAAGTCTCAGAATCTAAGTAACTGCTCAAAAAAATAAGGATTAGATTATTCCATTGGATTAGAACAATGAATAAAACTTGTGGCAAGTCCTATTGACCACACGAAGAGGTCGATGAGGTTTCAATTGGATTCAACTCTATAAATAAGTTAGTTAAGTTCTTCGTAACTTAAAAAAACCAAAACTTCACCAACTTAAGAGTGCACTTCCCCAGGTATGGTGAAGAAAGCATTATTTGTTCTACAGTGTGTATAGTTCTAATGAAAACAGAAAATTATATATGTTTGGGAATTACCAAAGAACCTAAATAAAGTTGAAAAAGGATGTAACCAGGAAAATGACACTTTGAGGTCCTCTCTAAGTGACAGAAGAGGTGGAAAGAGTCTGTCTGCACCTTACCCTCCCAAGAGACAAATACAAAGAGACATGTACTTTTCCTAAACCCGACAGTCTCTATTGAAAATAGAAAGAAATAAAAAAAAAGAAAAATAAAGAAAGAAGCTAGTCAAATAACCTGTCAGAGAGTTTTACATCTTTGGATAGTCTTCTGAACTTGGGATATTTATCTATATCATATCTGAATTGTGAACTCTGTATAGGTCATTTATTACTACTGTAACATTCTCATTCCCTTCCTTCCTTTTCCTTTCTCTCCAGAAGTTGACGCTACCTTTCCAGCAGATAAGAGGTCCTTTTGACAATACACCCTGGGAGCTTCTGACTAGGTAGTACTTTAAGTGCTTCTGCTTCTTTGGCTGGGTGGTGAGTTTCAAGTTAATATGGTTGGAAAATTCTGTGAAATATCGAAATCCTCTTTCTCCACAGCCAATACAGTTTCCAGAAAACCCTAAAAGAAGGAAAAACAAAGTTACTAGTGGACTAGTAAATTGATAAAATACTTTCACATACAAAAGGTATAGAAATATTCCGACTTTTTGACCCAATAACTTCCTAATTTCAAGGAAAAAATAATTTTAAAAAGCAAAGTTATTTATGAAGACTGATGGTAATTTAAATCCTGCTGTAAGAGGATAATGGTTAAGGAAACAGAGTGGATGTGGAAAGTGTCATGTGATAGAATTCATATAGTTGACATGAAAATATGTAAAAGTTTGGTCCTAGACATATCCATTTTTCCTTTCTCCCACACTCCCTTCTTAGAGAATCTGTTGGCCCTCATTCTCTGCCCTACCCATCACATGGACTTGCCATCATGGCCACAGCTGATTAGACTGTGCTATTATCTGATCCAGTGTGGGACAGTCAGTCTCCTAGAATTTTAAAATAAATACAAAAATAACCAGTCAGATGGCACTGGACCCTGGATTTGTAAGATCTTATAAAACTGGAAGCCAAGCTGCCTGTCAGCTAAGATGTGGGAGAGAATAAATTGAGAACCATGAAGAGGAAGCTGAAGCTCGTCTGCAGATAGGAAAGGGTATACAGTGATAGGCAAACCCAAGGCACTGCCAACTTTCCAGTTTCTATGACATCTAGCTGTACCTTCTCACATGAGTTTTCTGAGAGTCCCATTTCCTCTTTATTCACCTCCCTGTACTCAAACTAGCATATTATTCCTTTAGATCTAACATCTAAACAATTCTCACTCAGATTAATCAAACAAAATAAAACTTTCAGTGACCTACTTATAGTAGGGGACACAGAAAGAAGAAATGGAGAAGGTGAAGAGGATGAGAGGCCATCCTTTGCTAAATTGGAAATGAGCCCCCTAATACCAGAGGAAAGTTGCACAGAAAGAGTATGAATTCCTCTGGTTGTGACTGCTGAGGACACAACATATATACTGCTATGTAGTGAATGAGGACAAAAAAAAAGCTGTAAATGAGAAAGGGCATTCCCAACTCATACATACAATATCTCTCTATATACGTAACTAACTTAAAATAAATCTACTGATGAAGTGATACATTCTCTTTAAACTCCAAAACAATCTGTTACATAATTAACAAAGATAGAAAAGGAGAAAAGAGAAAGGCCACCAGGATTAAAGACAGAATATTTCACAATGTACCAATCTCAGAATGCTGACAATCAAGTCCGAGCATTTAGAAATGGCAGTCCAATTTATTATTATTTACTCAGCAATTATTTATTGAGCATCTACCTATATACCAGGCATTGTGTGAAACTGGAAAAATAGAGACAGTGGTAATTTCTGATCAGTTACATAATACTAGTAAGTCCATGTAATTAGTCTATTACTGTTATTTTATAGAATTATAAACATTAATATAATTTGATAAATTATTTAAAATATGTTCAGAGATGGTTTGCATTTGAGAGCATTTGGCTTTCTGTCCAATACCTTAGAGCTACAGGCCAAAAAAAATCATCAATGTCAACTGCATAGTTCACCAAGTTCCCAAGCCATTTAACCATCCATCTCTCCATGCATTCGTGGATCTATCCAACAAATCCATCCATCCATCCAACAAATACTTGTACTCTACCATGCACTAGGCAGTGTTTCAAGTACTAGGTTTTCAGCATGACAAAAGCAGACAAAACCACTGCTTCCATGTAACTTACATTGTGGTGTGATAATCATGCCTTGGTAGAAAAATGCCTAGTTTGTGAGGCAGATGTAGTACCCAAACACAGTAAAATGATAAAAGAACACTTTAGCAAAAATAATTAAAGACATTGTCTTTAATTACTAATTCATAAAAGATTAGTGTGAGAATTAGAATTAACTAATTACTGAGGTGAGGTTTTATCTTTTTTCTTTTGCCTATTCTCTGAGGTGAAAAGGAAGAGAGGATAAGGAGGAAGCAACACAACAGAACTGGATAATCTTCAAAGAACAGAAATGGTACACTGATGATAAGCATTAATAATATTAAAGAGATAGAATTCTACAGCTCCTTTTTCAAACTCTGTATGGTTTCAGTAATAACCTTTGTTCAAGGGAGATTTTTTGTCTGCTCAAAGTTCTTGTTGTCATCATCACAAAAAATGATTCTTCGTACAACTAAACTAGCTTTCTAGCTTTTCTGTCAATCAATTATTCCAATTGTATGGTAGATTTGGGACACATGAATGCACTGCCAACTGGATCAATATATTTTTTAATCAATCCCCCCACAGGGCGGTATGCAGATTGAATCTGCATAATTTACATAAAAGGTTAGGCAAATTGATATTGGAGTCCACCAGGATTCTAGTATATTTGAAGCTTACATTTTTTCCCCACTATATCTTAATGAATACTAAAATAATCTATCATCAGTAAGAATGTTGGATGGATGTTAACTATTAAACAACAGAGTATTGAACATATAGAATCTCAACAACATACTTATCCAAGAGAAAACTTCAACCATTTTGTTGTACTATGCTTTCAATTTAGAAAGTGGTTAGTAGGGGATCCCTGGGTGGCTCAGTGGTTTAGTGGGGGCGTGATCCTGGAGACCCAGGATCAAGTCCCACATCGGGATCGCTGCATGGAGCCTGCTTCTCCCTCCACTTGTGTCTCTGCCTCTCTCTCTGCGTCTCTCATGAATAAATAAATACAATCTTTAAAAAAAAGAGAAAGTGGTTAGTAAAAAATTATGCCCAGTCACAAGGCTAGAGAAAGTAAGCAAAATTCCATTTCTGTAATGAAATGTAAGCATTTCTGTAATGAAATGGAATTTTGTCATATTTATTAACACGACAGAGTGGTAGAATAACTACCATGTAAAGAACAAGTATTCTGTTCCAGACACTATGCTGGATGGGTGTCTTATAAACATCATTTGATCTTTAAAACCTTGCAAGGTAGGCATCACTGGCCTCTTTATACAGATGAGGAATCTGAGACCTCAGATTATAGCTATAATCAAGCTATATTATAGCTTGCCTATTATGAAAGTACTAAGTGCTAAATCTGGCATTTTAATCCCCAATTCCAACTCCCAATGCCCATGGTCTTTGATCTCCTATTCCTGGTAACATATAATTATGAAATCTATTATTCTGATAATGTTTGTTGTGTCCTTTCTGTGATATGTTCTAGGAGGATTCCTCTAGCCATGAAGAATCATTGAAAAAGAAGACATCATGAGAGATTTTTCTGTTTGTGATCAGAGCCACATGTCAACTATTCCATTTGATGACACTATAATGCTTTAATTTTTTTATGTTTGTGTTTTGTTTGTTTTTAGTAATCTCTACACCCAACATGGGGCTCAAACACATGATCCTGAGGTCAAGAGTCACATGCTTTTCCAAATGAGCCAGCAAAGTGCCCTGATGCTATTAAAATGCTTTTAAAATGTTAAAAAGAAGTTTCCCAAAATTATTATATCACAAGACGACTAGGTTACTAGCTTTGTGTCTTATCATTTTTGTGTCCCTACATCACAGCCTAGCATGGTTTTTGGCACATACTACATTTTGAACAAATAGTGTTGAATGACTGAGTGGACAAATGAGGATTTGGAAACTTCTTTGATAATGTAGTCCAATGTATAAACATTACCATTAAGCTTCTGTGTTAAACCATCTGCTCAAAATCACTAAAAGTAAAGAAAATTAACATCTTTTTTATGAAACCCTAATGGAAATTATCACTTCTTTTCCTATGAACGAAGAGAAGACTTTGGATTGTAACTTAAGGAACCTTTATAAAGCATGGGCAGGGGTACTTTCTGACCCTAAATACTGATATATGTATTTCTAAACTTTCTGATAATACTGTATGTATAACTAGGAAAAATGCATCAAACTAAATAAGCACAGCTCACAACCAAAACAATTCTTGAATTCTTTGCCTTCTTTTCTCTTTTTCATTTTTGTTATTTATTTGCACCAAAAACATCTATTTGATTGCACCTACAGAAAGAGAAATTCTGAGAAACAAAAACTCCAGAGAAACACAGAAACAAAGAAAGCAACAAACCTTATGTGACATCTTATCTTCTTTTTTTTTTTAAAGATTTTATTTATTTATTCATGACAGAGAGAGAGAGAGAGAGAGAGAGAGAGAGAGAGGCAGAGACACAGGCAGAGCTGAGAAGCAGGCTCCATGCAGGGAGCTCCACATGGGACTCGATCCCGGGTCTCCAGGATCACACCCCAAGCCGAAGGTGGCACTAAACCGCTGAGCCACCGGGGCTGCCCCATCTTATCTTCTTAATTATCTTCTCAATTATTAAAACTAATTTAAAAATAAATCTTATTTTTATTTCCCATGATGTAAGGAAACTAGGTTATAAATAAGGACAAACTCAAAGTAATACAGAAAGTAAAACAATTCTGAGATACAGTTAAACATTTTACATCATATGTATATTCCTAGTTATTTTGTTTGAACTCACGCTAAATATAAAATAAGAATCATATCAATCAAGTGTAGTTAGGAATAATGGGTGATATGGAGAAACTACCAACAACTTACAAAGTAATATAGTTGAATAATTGAGAGTTGACTTGACATCAGGTCCAAATCAATGACTCTATAAGAAGTGAATCCTGCTTTGCTTTACAAAGTATTAATATTTGATAAATCTCATGCCATCCTTTAAGCCTGGTTTTAAAAAGTATCTTTGAGGTGGGTGTTTTGAGAATGAATAGAAAATAAAAGATAATTTTAAAGAAGTTACTAAAAGAAAAAAATGTTTCACACTTGAGTTAAACTACAGAATTCTCAAATAATTCTATTTTAAAGAAAATTCTATGGTAATTTAAAATAAACTTATAGCTTAACTCCTTCATCTTAGAGGGAGTTTTATAGATGTAGAATACTCACCTAAAAGTGCATTTTTCCCATGATCATCTGGTAGAAATCGCTTGTCTACAGCACACACTAGAATGTGTTCAGGAAGATTGGGAGACTTGGCCCCCACCAGGAGGAACCCTGCTGGGATGTCAATTTGTTCCATACACAGAGATACCAAACGCAAATCCTTTCCCGCTTGACAAAAACCTAAAAACCAGTAAAAAAAGAACACAGTGAAATGTTTAGAAAAGTTCTCTTTTATCATGCGTTTGGAGGGTGGATTCACCTGTCGGAATCAGCATTAAGGACTAAATTTAAAGTCCATACATTTTAACCAGACACAAAATAAGGTATTTTGAAAAGATACAAAAAGGAGGTATTTCTGACAGATTCAGCCAACACTGATGACTTCATATTTTCTGATCCACAGGTATGCTAATGATAAAATATACACAGCAAACTTTGGAAACTGTACATGATTTTTATTGCATATAATACAATATTTTTATATTTTCAGTGCAAGTTCACTTCTATAAATGGTGACTGTCATAGAAGAGGGAGGCTTTCCATTTTACGTAGGGAGAGACTGAACCTCAGAATTTGGTGGCTCATAAATGAATGACTAGAACTAGAACTCAGAACTGTGAAGTCATCTTCATGAGCTACCACTGAAAAATATACCTTTCTCTAAGAGCTCACATTATAGTTTATTGAAAGAATGTATAAGGAGCCAACAATCACAAAACAATATTACAGAGCTATATTCTGCTGCAAAGCACCTATTTCACATCTTCTGGGAGATAATCAGACCTCCCCGAAACCTAATCACATGATTCTCCCTGGAAAACTGTGATATTCTAGACTGACTGGAGTTGGCACCTGATCCAAGCTGGCCACTGTAACAGCCCTCCTTTCTGGCTATAGTTGATCAGTCAGGGGCACCTGACATTAACTAGGCCAATCAGAGCTTTTTCTCTAGGAATTCTGAACATGGAGCCAGGAAGTGGCTTAGTTTGGTCTGTGGCAGCTTGGTTCCTTGCCTTGTGAGAGAAATCTGTCAGCACTGTCAGCAGACAGGAGGTTCAGGGGGAATGTTCTAGCAGTATGTGGGCCCCTGAAACTCAGTGTATGTGTCTTTCCCATGGTTTGATCATGAAACACTTTGCTTAGGAATTCTTCAAATAATGTCTTCATTCTACCTAAAGCTAATCTCAGTTGGGTTGGGTTGGGTTTCACTTGCAGCTAAAAGAGGGTGAATAAAAGTATGATAAATACTATTTCAGAGAGTTGTGGAAGATAAAGGATGGACATCTAACTCTCCGCACACAAACCTGAGAGGACCATCATCATCACCCAATACAAAGTAGAGAATAACTATGCTAAATCTTCACGTATCAGTTCATAGTAGGATGTTAACCAAATTGCCAACAAACAAATTGGATGTGATCAGCTAGTATATGAGAAATAATAAGAAAACAATATCCAAACATTGTGTGAAACTGTAGTGCAAATAAATCTACTATATGGTTTGGCTCATCAAACCTCAAAAGTAGACATAATGGTACTAGAAGAAGTCAACAGAAGAAAGACTAAAATAATAAAACATTGTGGTTCAATCACTTAAAGCCCACAGGTCCCCTTTTAATATGAAAAACTTTCAAGTTTAACTTTTAGTTTTGTGAATTAAGAAAAACAATAGCAGGATGTTACTGTGATTTTTTTAAAACAATTTTGAATGAATCTATATTTATTATTTACAATATAATCTATAGGTATTTGAAAAACAGTCATTTGTACATGTGAGTCATATTATTTACTTCATTTACAAACATTTTTTGGAAACTATGGATACATAAAACCCCTAAAAAATTCTGCTGTCCTCACCCCATTTAAGGGACAGGACTCACAGACTTGAAAGTGGGGAAATGATGATAATGATGACGACATTGGTGGCAGAAAAATATATGGAGCACTTAACATATGCCAGGTACAGTGCTAACCACTGTATAGATTTATCTTATTTAGTCCTCTCAACAACTACCAATTTCTTTCCAAAGATGGAGAAATTGAGGCTCAGAAAGGCTAGGGAACTTGTCTAAGGTTATGTAATGAGTTCAGTAATGTTCAGGGATATAAGACATGGGAAATTTACTATATAAAAATAGACCAAAAGGTATACTACTCAATTTGGCAAAAGAAAAGCTAAAAACAATCATAATCCAGATCTAAAACCATGAAAGGTGAACAAAGACATTTAACCAAATTCGAAAATACTAAATCTTAAGAGGCATTCTTTTT
Organism: Vulpes lagopus; assembly: GCF_018345385.1. Classification (NCBI taxonomy): domain Eukaryota; kingdom Metazoa; phylum Chordata; class Mammalia; order Carnivora; family Canidae; genus Vulpes; species Vulpes lagopus. Next base: position 119,457,792 of record NC_054824.1, on the reverse strand, counting down.
ATTTTATTTTTCAAAGATTTTATTTATTTATTTGAGAGAGATTGCACACAAGCAGGTGGAATAGCAGGCAGAGGGAGAAGAGAGGGAGAGGGAGAGGGAGAGGGAGAAGCAGGCTCCCCTCTGAGTGGGGAGCTCAACGTGGGGCTCAATCGCAGGATCCTGGGATTGTGACACGAACCAAAGGCAGATGCTCAACCAACTGAACCACCCAGTGCCCCCCCTCTAGGAGGCATTTGAAAGTCCTGAAAGAAGCACTAATTTTTTTAATCAAAGGAATTATTAATTTGTGTAGACACTACACCGAGAAACACATTTCCCATAAGAAATGGTACCTTCATCATCACTTGCTTCAAAAGGCATAATTAAACTCAGTGATGAGAGGTTCATGATTACCTATTAGTGGAAAACAGGATGCTAGGGGAACTGTCTTTGGCACTTAGAAGTAGTAATACAACCTTCCTACAACTTTGACTCACACCGCATTAGCAAGAATAGACTAGATGAAACAATGACTCTGTACTGATTTATAGAATTTGCAAATTATTATGAGCTTTTTAGAACATCAGAGCTATATAGAACCTCAAGATCATCTGATACAGCATCTCCGAACAGGTAGTTATCAAACTCCTAGGGATTTATAAAGGTATTCTGTGATACTTGGAATTACAAGTCAAACTAAGAAAATTACCAATTTCTGAAAACTAATAAATAATGATTCTAATACCCTACTTTTAAAACAGAATGTTCTGAGGGCCTTCCCTGGTATGTGTGTAGGGATAGTGAAAACCAGCTGAATGAACTCCAGGACTCACTTGTTTGAATCCCATATCAGTGTGTGGTTTTGATTTCACACCATTGTTTTTATTATCAGGCTTAATTTATACTTGTAATACACTCTTGGTTAATGATGGGAAGCTCAGAGGGCACTGATTGTGTTAATGAGCATGGTCATTTTACAAATGTGTCTAAAGATGCTCTTGTTAGGTATGAAAGTTAGATTCGATCCCAACCTCACTCATTAAATTATCAAATTATATAAAATGCACCAATATGTTTCTAGGACACCAAAAAAATGTCAAGGTAAAATTTAGTGATTATAATCCAATTTGGCTTTCCATGTTAAGAGGGAAAAGCCTACCTCATTCTGCAGCATGTTCAGTAGCAGAAAATCTGCAAGCAGCAGCCTGAAACCTTTTCATCATATAGAGCAAAAATACAAAAATTACAAAAATAAGCTAGTATACCCTTTTAATCTTAAATTATAAAATTTCAAAATGTGGGTATTAAAATTAGATTTAAAAAAAATAAAATAAAATTAGATTTTGAGTTTCTTCTTCTTTTTTAAAAAAAGGTTTTAAAATTTATTTCAGAGAGAGAGCGAGAGAGAGCGCAAACATCAGCTGGGGAAGGGGCAGAGGGAGAAGCAGACTGCCTGCCGAGCAGAGAGGGACCTGGAGCTCCAACCCAGGACCCTTGATCATGACCTGAGCTGAAGGCAGATGTTTAACTGACTGAGCCACTCAGGTGCCCCTTGACTTCCTATTTTGATGCCGGAAAGCATTTAAATACACTTAACCCCCTAAAGAGCTATAATATTTCATTTTTGAATTTATCAATAAAATCATGCTTTTTCTTACACAACTAATTTTAAATAAGTAGCAATTACTTAATAAAATGTAGACAATTTTTCTCATATGCATGAATAAGATCAAAAACTATATTAACATACTGGTTTAAAATAAATACTTTCTACTTAAAATCAATTCTTTATCACATGTCATGTAGTGACAGAATTTGGTTTTAAACCCCTGAGGATGGGGATCCCTGGTGGCTCAGAGGTTTAGTGCCTGCCTTCGGCCCAGGGTGTGATCCTGGAGTCCAGGGATCAAGTCCCACATCGGGCTCCCTGCATGGAGCCTGCTTCTCCCTCTGCCTGTGTCTCTGCCTCTCTCTGTGTCTCTCTCATGAATACATAAATAAAATCTTTAAAAAAAAAAAACCCTAAGGAGTTCAAGAGAATATATATTACTGTAAGTTCAAATCCTCAGTAACCGGAAGACGTGGAACTAAAACCCAAGTCTCTTGACTCCAAAATGACATTCCTTTACACTCATTAACATCCCTTTGAATCATATAATACTTCACCTTCCCTCGGTCTGATGTAGAACATTCTTCTATTGTTTCTTCCTTGCCTTTTTTTTTATCCCCTTGAGTTCCACTTTCTAACTTTTCAGGGTGAATCCTAGGGAAGCACTTTCCACACCAGTCCCTGCCTCATAGCCATGGTCTATCGGCACCACCTACCTCATACTTGCTGATGAATCCTTAAAATTCATGGTTTTTTTTTTTTGGATAAGATTTCTAAAAGCAATACATTGCAGCAAAGGGAGACCACGGGGGAAGCAGAATTTTGGTTCTGGGCTTAACAGAGATAGAGTCAAGAAGACATAGTGTGGGGAACACCTGAAGAAAGTAGGATTTTCTACAGAAAAAAAAAAGGTGATTTCAGGTGATTTCTGTGGAAAAAGAGAACTACACAGTCTGCTCAAATTAAGAAGTACAAATAGTTTTCAGTACTACAGCCTTTCAGGGTTTTCCCACTTAAGATATGAGGACATCTAGAGGTCGAAAGTAATAATTATTAAACAATGACTGGATTCTAGGAGAAGCTTGTTTTCTACTCTCCTTCTCCTAAAAAAATGTTTAAGGGGTACTTATGACAATGAAAAGAGAAAATGTCCTATTTTATGCTTTAAAAAAAGCCACAATGATGAGAATATGTAAAAGGGGGACAAGAACCAACTGACGGTACTTCCAATATCCAAAACTGGAACAATCTGAGGAACAAAATAGGATTGTATTAGAACTCAATATAAAATAAATATCTAATAAATAAATAGATATCCATGAGTGCATAATGATATAAATGACTGAATAAATTAATAAATGGGGTGGGGGAAAGAGACTAATTTCCATGCAGAATTTCAAATAATTTATGTAGATACTCTCCCCTCAAGAAGGTGGAGCATAATTCCCTATTCCTTAAGTATAAGCTGAGCTTAGTGACTTTCTTCCACAGAATGGAAAGTGGGGGAAAGAATGGAGATAACACTACCTCAGCCAGGTGATCTAGGTCAACAACAGTCATAAATCATGTTGATAGCATGTACCCTTAACACAATATGATGAAAATGACACATTGTGATCTCCCTTTCTCAAATCCATAACCCAAGTTTAACCAGGAGAAAAACATCAGACAAATTTCAGTAGAGGGTCACCTACAATATACCTTACCAATAATTCCTAAAACTGTCAGGGTCACCAGAAAAAAGGAAAATCTGAGAAACTGTCACAGCCCAGAGGAGCCTAAGGAGATATGATGACTAATTTAGTATCCTGGTAGGATTCTGGAACAGAAAAAGGATATTAGGGAAAAATTAAGAACCCAAATAAACTATGAACTTTAATTATTATTAAAAATTAATAATGGGGCGTCTGGGTGACTCAGTATGTTAGGTGCCTGCTTTTGACTCAGGTCATGATCCCAGAGTCTTGGGATTGGCCCCTTGTCAGGCTCCCTGCAGAGTAGGGAATCTGCTTCTCTCTCATCCTCCTCTCCTCCCCACCGCCAAGTAAATAAATAAATAAAATCTTTAGAAAATTAGTAATAATGTAAGATGTCAACCATAGGAGGAACTGCAGGGATATACAGATACTCTATAGTATTTTCTCAACTTTTCTTTAAATCTAAAATTGTTTCTAAAAATTAAAGTCTATTTTTACAATGTCCTATTTTATCTTCTTTTCCTCATGTTCCTCGCCAACACAAGCCACTCAGCCAATTCAATTTAAGAGGAAAGAAAATAAAAGTGAAAGAGAAGGCAAGGCTAAGTCCAGCAACAGGGTCAGGAAGAAATGGCCAGAAATGGTTGCAAAATCAAGAAAAAGTTCCTGTTTAGTTTGTAATTATTCTGAGAATACAGTCACCTGGCAAGGGTCTGACCTTTTACCGTGATATCTTTTCATTGTTTCCTCTAAACCCTCGTTCTTGGGATTCAGATCAGCTAATAATTTACAAAATACATTATCAGGGATCCCCAATTAAGAAAAAACATTGTGTAAAGAGCAATATTTAGGTTTTTTTTTTTAAGATTGAAAATAAGCTGTGTGTCTGTAAAGAAGAGCGGGTAGCTAAAGAATCTATGAAATGTGATTATATTTGAAGGTCTGTAGGATCCAAGTATCTGGTATAGTAGGTAGTTCTAGTCTCTAGAAATATGTCAGATTATTAATATAATAAAGAGCAATTATTCAATCTCAATTAAAACAGCACAAAACAAGGGATCCTGGGGGGCACATCGGCTCCCTGCATGGAGCCTGCTTCTCCCTCTGCCTGTGTCTCTGCCTCTCTCTGTGTCTCTCTCATGAATACATAAATAAATCTTTAAAAAAAAAAAACCCTAAGGAGTTCAAGAGAATATATATTACTGTAAGTTCAAATCCTCAGTAACCGGAAGACGTGGAACTAAAACCCAAGTCTCTTGACTCCAAAATGACATTCCTTTACACTCATTAACATCCCTTTGAATCATATAATACTTCACCTTCCCTCGGTCTGATGTAGAACATTCTTCTATTGTTTCTTCCTTGCCTTTTTTTTTATCCCCTTGAGTTCCACTTTCTAACTTTTCAGGGTGAATCCTAGGGAAGCACTTTCCACACCAGTCCCTGCCTCATAGCCATGGTCTATCGGCACCACCTACCTCATACTTGCTGATGAATCCTTAAAATTCATGGTTTTTTTTTTTTGGATAAGATTTCTAAAAGCAATACATTGCAGCAAAGGGAGACCACGGGGGAAGCAGAATTTTGGTTCTGGGCTTAACAGAGATAGAGTCAAGAAGACATAGTGTGGGGAACACCTGAAGAAAGTAGGATTTTCTACAGAAAAAAAAAAGGTGATTTCAGGTGATTTCTGTGGAAAAAGAGAACTACACAGTCTGCTCAAATTAAGAAGTACAAATAGTTTTCAGTACTACAGCCTTTCAGGGTTTTCCCACTTAAGATATGAGGACATCTAGAGGTCGAAAGTAATAATTATTAAACAATGACTGGATTCTAGGAGAAGCTTGTTTTCTACTCTCCTTCTCCTAAAAAAATGTTTAAGGGGTACTTATGACAATGAAAAGAGAAAATGTCCTATTTTATGCTTTAAAAAAAGCCACAATGATGAGAATATGTAAAAGGGGGACAAGAACCAACTGACGGTACTTCCAATATCCAAAACTGGAACAATCTGAGGAACAAAATAGGATTGTATTAGAACTCAATATAAAATAAATATCTAATAAATAAATAGATATCCATGAGTGCATAATGATATAAATGACTGAATAAATTAATAAATGGGGTGGGGGAAAGAGACTAATTTCCATGCAGAATTTCAAATAATTTATGTAGATACTCTCCCCTCAAGAAGGTGGAGCATAATTCCCTATTCCTTAAGTATAAGCTGAGCTTAGTGACTTTCTTCCACAGAATGGAAAGTGGGGGAAAGAATGGAGATAACACTACCTCAGCCAGGTGATCTAGGTCAACAACAGTCATAAATCATGTTGATAGCATGTACCCTTAACACAATATGATGAAAATGACACATTGTGATCTCCCTTTCTCAAATCCATAACCCAAGTTTAACCAGGAGAAAAACATCAGACAAATTTCAGTAGAGGGTCACCTACAATATACCTTACCAATAATTCCTAAAACTGTCAGGGTCACCAGAAAAAAGGAAAATCTGAGAAACTGTCACAGCCCAGAGGAGCCTAAGGAGATATGATGACTAATTTAGTATCCTGGTAGGATTCTGGAACAGAAAAAGGATATTAGGGAAAAATTAAGAACCCAAATAAACTATGAACTTTAATTATTATTAAAAATTAATAATGGGGCGTCTGGGTGACTCAGTATGTTAGGTGCCTGCTTTTGACTCAGGTCATGATCCCAGAGTCTTGGGATTGGCCCCTTGTCAGGCTCCCTGCAGAGTAGGGAATCTGCTTCTCTCTCATCCTCCTCTCCTCCCCACCGCCAAGTAAATAAATAAATAAAATCTTTAGAAAATTAGTAATAATGTAAGATGTCAACCATAGGAGGAACTGCAGGGATATACAGATACTCTATAGTATTTTCTCAACTTTTCTTTAAATCTAAAATTGTTTCTAAAAATTAAAGTCTATTTTTACAATGTCCTATTTTATCTTCTTTTCCTCATGTTCCTCGCCAACACAAGCCACTCAGCCAATTCAATTTAAGAGGAAAGAAAATAAAAGTGAAAGAGAAGGCAAGGCTAAGTCCAGCAACAGGGTCAGGAAGAAATGGCCAGAAATGGTTGCAAAATCAAGAAAAAGTTCCTGTTTAGTTTGTAATTATTCTGAGAATACAGTCACCTGGCAAGGGTCTGACCTTTTACCGTGATATCTTTTCATTGTTTCCTCTAAACCCTCGTTCTTGGGATTCAGATCAGCTAATAATTTACAAAATACATTATCAGGGATCCCCAATTAAGAAAAAACATTGTGTAAAGAGCAATATTTAGGTTTTTTTTTTTAAGATTGAAAATAAGCTGTGTGTCTGTAAAGAAGAGCGGGTAGCTAAAGAATCTATGAAATGTGATTATATTTGAAGGTCTGTAGGATCCAAGTATCTGGTATAGTAGGTAGTTCTAGTCTCTAGAAATATGTCAGATTATTAATATAATAAAGAGCAATTATTCAATCTCAATTAAAACAGCAAACAAGGGGATCCCTGGGTGGAGCAGCGGTTTGGCGCCTGCCTTTGGCCCAGGGCGCGATCCTGGAGACCCGGGATTGAATCCCACATCAGGCTCCCGGTGCATGGAGCCTGCTTCTCCCTCCGCCTGTGTCTCTGCCTCTCTCTCTCTCTCTCTGTGACTATCATAAATAAATAAAAATTAAAAAAATTATTATAAAAAAATAAAAATAAAAAAATAAAACAGCAAACAAAATGAAAAGAAACCTTATTACTCCCCTGTAGGGTAATTTTGAATCACATCTGAACTAATCCTGAAAGAAAGGCAGAATGTTTCTTGTAGAGGCTCCTGGAAGACCTGGAGAAGAGCGCCCTAAGGATCTAAGCCTATTTACGCAAAGGAAGAAAGATAAGTTATCGATGTGGGCACACAAATAACAATTTATTTGACAAACTTGCCCCTAAGTAGCTTTGTTTTCTGAAAGCAATACTGAAATGCTGCCTTCACCCCAAGACCTTTGGAGCAAATTATTTTAATTAAGAAGAGGAATAATGGTAGAGGGCCCTTCTTTGTAAACTTCATCTGCATTTCCTTAAGAAAATAGCCAACGTTTTCACTTCACAGAACCAGATTTGCATTCTCCAATTATCCCCCACTTGAAGGCTGCAGAGTAATCTAAGCGGGGGGAGGGGAAAGTTTACTGAAACAGCTGTAAACACAAACTAAAGTCATCAAAGCTGTATTTGGAGGCCTCCGATTTGGTTGCCCTTCACCTCTTTAGACAATCAACTGCCTCCCAGCAGGGTGGGAACCTACACTATTCCAATAATTTACATAAGAAATTAGCAACCAAAATTTACATCTGAATGGTAACCCCCAGAAGCCCATCAGGTATTAAGTATCTGCTTATCTAAATTGCCTCTAAAAATAGCTTTACCTTTCTTCAAGTCTTAGGTAAATAGAGGATTTCCCATGAAAGGAAGGTAGTATGCTAAAACAAGTCAGGCATTATATTGCCCTAATTCACAGTCATTTCTATAAAAAAATTTTCAGAGTGTTCTGTCTTGGAATGAGAGGGCTCTTAGAACCATCCTAGAAAGAGCCAAATTAAAACAGCTGTGGACAAACTTTAAACTATCAAACTATAAAGTATGCTTTTTGTTTTTAATGGCCACCTACAGGCAAATTAAAAGGAGAAAAATATGGACACGTAATTAATTCTAAGAAACCAAAGTAGCTGATATAGGAATCTACATGTAGGACTAGTGTTTTTGGGTTGTCTTGGAATGTGAATTTATGCCTGGGTGGGATTGAGTTACCCCCACCCCCAAGGAAAATTGCACCTCCAAGTCTTATCCTTCATCCCTTACACTTTACATAATCCCTACAAGGTACAAGTAATGTTCTCATGTTTTAAATGTCAAGAAGTAGTTGCTATCTGTTAGATCGCTGGGTTTGCATCTTGGTGTGCACTGAACAGCTTTCCATACCTGATTGTTAGTAATACCACTGATAGCACCTGAAAAGGGAAACTAAAAAACATATTTAGAGCACAGGGAAAACAAGGGGGCCCCTCCCCCATTTTTAGTGTAAAATTTGATATTTCAAAACTATCCCCTAAAGCTTTTACTCTGATTCTGTTTAATTCTTACATACAACAGGATTCTCAATGACAACACAACAACATTTCAAGCACAATTTCAATGTCTAGTTATTAACTATTAAGTATAGCTTGATTGAGCAATTAAATAAAAGGTACAGGGCAGCCCAGGTGGTTCAGTGGTTTAGCGCCGCCTTCAGCCCAGGGTGTGATCCTGGAGACCCCAGATCCCATCTCACGTCAGGCTCCCTACATGGAGCCTGCTTTCCCCCCTGCCTGTATCTCTGCGCCTCTCTCTCTCTCTCTCTCTCTCTCATTAATAAATAAATAAAATCTTTTAAAAATGCACAATTTTAACTTCTACAAATAAACTATACTGCATGATTGTTCAAAATAAATGGAAAGGGTAAATATAAAACATCTGATTATCCATTATTGTTTTTGAGGATAGAACAGAAAGAAGTAGGAAGACAGGACACTTAGAAAGTTCCTAAAATAGTAGCGTTCTTGAAGGAAAAGCCCTGATCTGAGTCTAGGCTTGCTTTTGCTACATATCATCTCAGAGAAGTCATTCAATTACTGTGAATCTCCCTTTCTTCATCTAGAAGATAGAATGATAATACCTTTCTTATAGACACCTGCTGTGAAGTCACAGGAGATAATGTCAGTGAGAGCATAATCATTCCTCATTCCTTTCTGTAATTACTGGTTTCCAGCCTTGAGCACCACATGCTATTTTGGAAACTAGCCAAATAAAGAGGGATTGGGGAAAAAAAAAAAGAGAAAGAAACCCACCATCTGTAGTGCAAGACCCTTCTGGGGCAGGTTTTTGTGAATAGGGAATTGGTGGGCTATTTGAATCAGACATTTCTTCATCATCTTCATCATCTTCCATTTCATTAACTGTTAGATTGTTAGAAAAATCCAGGCTTCCATTTTGAGTATAGCGGTGTACCAAATCCTTATCCAGATCCTCCACTTTGGGTTTTACATCTGGGTGAGCAAATAAATCACAGCTAATTTAATAAAAAGATGCTTATAGAAAAATAACCAAAAGAAAAATTCATAGTTCTGAAAGATATCAGAGGACAGGGAGACTAGCAACGTCTAACATTCAATCAATTTACTTCAGAGGTTCCCAGACTTGGAATTTCCATTTCTTTTAAAAGGAGTCTAGAAATGTATGGGATTGGAAAACTTACCTGCAGATGAGAAAGGATGCTGGTCAGGGTCCAAGTACAGCTGGGAAAAAATTGGCCGTGGTACCACACTACTACATCTGAGAGAGGCTTCTATAGAGTTGTGGAGAGCTTCCTCAAATTGAGCAGATTTCAGTTGCCCAGCATATGAATTCCCCATGGTCTACACCACCTCCCCAAAGAAAGAGGAAGAAAGGGAAAAAATTGATACAATTAGAGGACTCTATGTCTGCAAAGTAAGCCCATATATCATTAAGATTCATACATGAACTTTACCTATATTTCTTAAGACAATTTGTGTTGGTTATCTGTTACATCACTTTTGCTTCTTGTCTTTATAATCCAAACCCATTTCAAAAAGACCCTGTAGAGGATCTTATATCTTAGAATCAAACAGTAGTAAATGCCTTACGGTTCTCCAACCAGTAAATCAAGATTGACCTGTCAATTGTGAAGCTGAATATGGAGACGATGGGGCCACACCTCCTCCTTAAAACTAGTGGGCTACCAAACCCTATACCAAATCTATCAGTGCTTTTAGAGTAAATATCTAGTTACTTCTCTTTCCAGTAAGATCTTCTTACCCTGGCACAGTGAGGGGAGATGCTTCTCTGGGGAAAAAAAAATCTCAAAGTGTGGTCTGAGGTCACCAAGGCCTGTTCTGGGATCCATGAGATCAAAACTCCTTTCAAACTTACTACTAGTATAGTATTTGTCGTTTTGACTCTCAATCTCTCATATGTGTTCAGAATTTTCTAGAGGTTGTATGATGTATGAAACTGCAACAGGTTGAATGTGGAAACAGATAGATTATGCTTCTAACTTTTTTTGGAAAATACAGTTCTTTTTCACAAGATATGTTATTCATGCTGATATATAATGGGCTTATTATTTTAAAATTTGAAGTTAATATATATTTTAAAAATGTCTTAGTCTTAATTTCTAATAGATATAATCCACATAAGCAAAACTCAATAATTTTTAAGAGTATAAAGGGATTCTGGGATGAAAAGTTTGAGATATTGAGCTAAACAGTACACTAAACACTTTGTAAAAATTATTTTATTTAATCTTTAGTATTCTTATGTAGGTAGGACCTCTTTTCATTTTCTTTTTTTCTTTTTTTAAAAGATTTTATTATTTACTCATATGAGAGAGAGAGAGAGAGAGAGAGAAGCAGGCTCCATGCAGGAAGCCCAACGTGGGACTCGACCCCAGGTTCCTAGGACCATGTCCTGCGCCAAAGGCAGGCACTAAACTACTGAGCCATTCCAGGAATCCCCCTCTTCTCATTTCCTAGATGAAAAACTATTGCTTAGAGAAGCCAAGTGACTTGCCCACTATCATCCAGCTGGTAAAGTTCAGAACCAGAATTCTAGCTGTATGATGATAAATCCTGCACTCCTAGAGCACAAGCTCAACTTGGATAAATCTTATTTCAAGAAAGGCAATTTGACAGGCACCTGGCTGGCTCAGTCAAAAGAGAGCGTGACTCTTGATCTCAGGGTTGTGAGTTTAAGCCCCCTGTTGGGTGTAGAGATTACTTAAATAAATAAAACTTTAAAAAAATTAAAACAAGAAAAGAAAGGCAATTGGAGTATATCTTAGTCCCACTTACCCTAACAAGAAGAGGGACAGATTTAAATTTCATCTGGAACCCTAACTTTGACTCTCTGGAGGAAGTCCCTAAAGGACTGATTGAGAAGGACCCTGAGCATGCATCTGGGCTCAGCAGGTAAAGGAAGCCAAGGTCTAATGGTGATGACTCAGCAGAGTATAGGTGATGCCTACTACAAAGTTACTGTCATGTTTCTCAGACATATGCATGAGCTCCAAAGGAGCTTTTGGTGGTGCTCTCAGCTGACTCTGTATAGCTAAGAAGGCTGTTTACATGATTCCTGGTAGCAGTGAGTAGTATTCCGAGATTTCCATCAGAGGACCTGAGTTTATCAAAGCTTTGTTAGAGATTCTTATGATTTGGAGGAAAAGGTGGAATTATATTTTGGCAAACCTTTCTCAAAATAGTTAATATGAAACTAAACACCATGGATTTAAATTAGTAGGTTCCTCTTTAAAAGGAAAAGAAATTTTGTAACTATATGAGGTGATGGCTATTAATTGAAATTACAGTAGTAAGCATTTTGCAGCATATTCCTATATAAAATCATCATATTGTATACCTAAAACTTATACAGTACATCAATTTTATCTCAATAAAACTAGAAGAAATAAATCACTAGGTTTATTTATTTATTTATTTATTTTAAAAAATGTAGATTGTTACTGAAAGTGCGTCAGATAGGAAATGTTATTTTTTTATGAATTTTTTTAATTTTTACTTTTTTTTATTTATGATAGTCACACACACACACACACACACAGAGGCAGAGACACAGGCAGAGGGAGAAGCAGGCTCCATGCAACAGGAGCCCGACGTGGGATTCGATCCCGGGTCTTCAGGATCGCACCCTGGGCCAAAGGCAGGCGCCAAACCGCTGCGCCACCCAGGGATCCCAATCACTAGGTTTATTTCAATTTCTAGGATGTCTTTCTTATAAAAAATACATAGCCAGAAGTATATGCACAGTACTCAAAATTTTAAGTGCAAGAAAAATCAACAGGTCTGTCAAATAAAGTTTTCCTGCAATACCAAGCTTCTAAGACTCCTCATTAGTACAACTATAAACAATTTAAATATCCTAAAGCTCAAAAGCAATTTATTTTTCAACAGACCCACATGTGATCAAACAGGGTGCGGTTGCAGGAGAAATATGCTTTATCACCAGTGTATGCATCTAAGTCAAAATTCAATAGTCATTTCACCTTTCTTCTTTGCAGAAGGGAAAAAACTACCAGTGTAGTCAAACATGGGATTTCTTAACCGTGGAAAACAATGGAATAATGTCAAAGGTGGAACTTTAGCCTTTCTCCAGAGCACCAAATGCCTGGAAATCTTGCCTCTTCTTAACTATCACCTCCTCAACAAGTTATCTTCCTTTTATCATTGAAAATCATATTCTCTAAGAGATCTTTTTAGTTTAATAAAGTTTAATAAAGAACTGTCCAGTTGTACATAGAGGACTACATAATCTCAATCTGATTTATAGCTTAAGGAGCAATATAATAAATATGTATATGTAAATATGTATAGGGCAAATAAATATTGTGATGAATAAAAATATTACATCAACATAAAACGGAGTGATCAAATTTCACCATCATAGAATATAATTATCATGTGAAGAATTATAAAACTGACCTCAGACTTCTTTAGTGCTGAGTATGGAGTTCTTCCCTTTATTAGTCAAGTTCAATGCTATCTAATTTCCAGTTCAATGCTACCAAAAAGAAAGGTAGAGTTCAAGGAAGAAGCCTTTTTAGTGCAATGTATTCTTAATATCGTATGCTATAATATTTAGCGTCACTGAAACTGTTGGCATTATCCACCTAGACTACCAGCCTTCCTTTCCTCTGAATCTGAAAGACCCCCAGAGCCTGAGATGGCGTAACATCCCACTGAAAGTCAGTGTGAATAAATCTAACTTTAGGTCAGAAAACAGAGAACTACTTTTCAGAATTTTCAGAATCAGTTGTTGAATGAAATACAACAAGAAAGCAAACTTGCAATTTCTACATATACATGCATACTTTATGTATCTGGCTTACATTAAGGACTACAGACCTCTGAGATACTAACAGACATTCTTGTGACATTAAAGCAAACTCTAAGAAAGAGATGGTTCACAATATGGGCTCCTTCTGCACCACTAATTCTTTGAGAGAGAGAGAGAGAGAGAGAGAGAGAGAGAGAGAGGAGGGGAGGGGTAATAGGAGAGAACCTTAAGCAGGCTCTACATTCAGCAGTGTGGAGCCTGACATGGGGCTCCATCTCACTACCCTGAGTTCATGATCTGAGCCAAAATCAAGAGTCGGATGCTTAACCTCCCCCATGCATTGCTAATTAACCGCCCAAAATGCAAATGGGATCAAGTACAAACCACCACACAGTTGTGGTTTAGGGCCTTTCTGCTCTAGCCTAGTCTCATTTCTACAGAAAGATAAAAAGGCTGGAGTAGAACAGGCAACTTCCATCACCTGGTGGCTTTAGGAATAGGGACTGGATGGGATCCCTGGGTGGCGCAGCGGTTTGGCGCCTGTCTTTGGCCCAGGGCGCGATCCTGGAGACCCGGGATCGAATCCCACATCGGGCTCCCGGTGCATGGAGCCTGCTTCTCCCTCCGCCTGTGTCTCTGCCTCTCTCTCTCTCTCTCTGTGACTATCATAAATAAATAAAAATTAAAAAAAAAAAAAAAAAAAAAAAAAAAAAAAAAAAAAAGGAATAGGGACTGGAGAAGTAAGAAAAAGAGTAGCCTGGGAAATAGGTACCTGCTAATGGTTCCATGGCTTCTCCCCAATTCTCCTTTTTTGTTATTGTGGAAAAAGGAAAAAAAGGAGCAACACAATTTGAGGGAGACTACTTCTTGATCCTGTAATGTTTTAATTTCCCTTTTGTCAAATGTTTCATGGTTAGTAGTTACTAATGTATTACTAATACAGTAATCACTCTTATAGTAGTTACAAAGTACACAGGACAGAGGAAGAAAGTTTTCCTGAAGTTATTCCCCAAAGACTTTTTACGATTAAAGCATTACATATGATTTCAGAATATTCTTATTTTTCAAACGTTAACTTTAATAAGTTATATATGAAGCACATATCACAATGGTAGGCATCTAACAGGTAGGTGATATGACACCAGTTGCTGCTATCATTATTACTTTTACTGGTGGTGGTGGTGGTGGCCCTTGTCATTGCCAAGAAACGTGAAAGGAAATGTTCTTCTTTGGACAATTACAATACTAGTAACATGGAGAGCTTGCTAACTGCCAGGTAAGTACTCTATTGCCTCCATTTGTAAGAGAACTGAGGTCTAGAGAAGTTAAGGAACTTAACTTCTGTGAAACAAGGTGAAACAAAAAGGAGATGGCAAAGACAGGAGTAGGATCTAACCAGTTTAGCTACAGCAACAGCTCTCTTAGGCTATCTTTGTCACCGAGACCACTTATCTGTTTAAACACCTACAATAATAACCTAATCAGATAAATGGATACCTTATAAAATATTACTAAATTGCTAAGCCAAACAAAACAAAACAAAAGGAAATGAAACCAAAACAATCCAAGGAAGATTTTTGTTTGTTTGCTGATTTGTCCTTGTCTGTATATGTCATGGTTGCAAGACAAAGCTGAAAGAAGGGTTAAGATACGGGGTTAATAGGCACAAAGCAAAGCAACAGTTTTAAAAAGTTGAAACAAGGGATGCCTGGGCAGCTCAGCAGTTGAACATCTGCCTGCTTAGGCTCAGGGTGTGATCCCAGGGTCTGGGATCAAGTCCCACATTGGGCTTTCCACAGGGAGCCTGCTTCTCCCTTTGCCTATGTCTGTGTCTCTCATGAACAAATAAATAAAATCTTAAAAAAAAAAAGTCAAAACAAAATGAAACCACCCCTCCTCTCAATAAAAAGACCCCAAACCTCACTATATTAGATGAAAGGGAAATATAAAAAAAGGGTAAATTATTTAACAAAGAATAACTAAATACACACATCTAGGGGAGAAAGCATGGGCCCACCCTTAGATTACAAAGCACCTAACGGATGGGCAACATGTCCCCTGATTTTGATAATTCTCTTGTCCACACCTTTTTTCTCCCCATTGCTTCCAACTTTGGAAGACTTGGTCATGTTTCTTTATTATGTGGCAAATCTAGAAATCAAAAACATTCTTATCAATTCCCTAAAATTTTAGGAATATTTATATAACTTAGTTTCCTTCAATATTTCCTCCTGTCTGAAAAAGTTATTATTTCCATTTAGGGACAAGAGAAAGTTTCCTAAAACTCAAATGATAAAAAGAAAGTATGAACTTGAGAGTGTATATTCCTTGATTTTCTTCTTATATGAGTTTAAAAAGAAGTACTAGATTTGGCATATGGCCCAATCTATTACTTTAAAAAGTAACACAATTTAATTTCTATTTCCCTCTTCTATCTGTAGGAGGCCACTTAATCTAAATAGATAGAAGTAGATAGTGGCACCTGGGTGGCTCAGTGGTTGATTGTCTGCCTTTGGCTCAGGTCGTGATCCGGGGGTCCTGGGATCAAGTGCTGCATCAGGTTCCCTGCAGGGAGCCTGCTTCTCCCTCTGCCTATGTCTCTGTCTTTCTCTCTGTGTCTCTCATGAATAAATTAAGTCTTTAAAAATAAATAAATATGTAGAAGTAAAAGAATGCTAACAATATGATACAAATTTACTGGAAATTTTATAAACACAATTTTTCTTGTAAAGATAACATTGTTACAAGCAGAAAAAAAGCTGTGAAGTACATACGATGTGTTAATAATGTTTATCTATTGTTTTTAAATTATCTTTTGTGTTGCGTTGTTTTTAAACTATCTTTTTTTGGGGGGGCATCTGACTGGCTCAGTTGGTAGAGCATGTTACTCTTGATCTTGGGGTCTTGAGTTTGAGCCCCTCATTAGGCATACAGCCTTCCTAAAAAATAAACTATCTCTTTTTTCCTATTTTCCAATTTTTTTAAAGTAATAAACAGTATTATAGCATAATATAATAAAGGAAAGGAAAATATCATATAGCAAGCAAACTAATCCCAACTCTATGACTATCCTTGAACAAGTAGTTTATTTTTTTATTTTATTTTTTTAGTAGTTTATTTTTTTAAATTAAAAAAATTTTGGGGGGATCCCTGGGTGGCGCAGCGGTTTGGCGCCTGCCTTTGGCCCAGGGCGCGATCCTGGAGACCCGGGATTGAATCCCACGTCGGGCTCCCGGTGCATGGAGCCTGCTTCTCCCTCTGCCTGTGTCTCTGCCTCTCTCTCTCTCTCTCTCTGTGACTATCATAAATAAATAAAAAAAAAAATTAAAAAAAATTTTTGAATAAGTAGTTTACAACAGAGGCATATTACTTAACAACTGGTTTTCCAAAGTGAACACCCCTCCACCCTTTCCTGGTGCTTCAAGATTCCAGGGAGAATATAATTCATTCCAGTGCTTAGACTGAGAACCTCTCATAAAGATTTGGAGTTTCCACTACTACCGTCTACCATAATTACTCTAAGCTATTCCCCCCCAGTTAGGATATACTTGCATTGGCCCAACTATCTCACTCAACAAGTTCCTTTTTTTTTTTTTTAAAGATTTTATTTATTTATTCATGAGAGACACAGAGTGAGAGGCAGAGACATAGGCAGAGGGAGAAGCAAGCTCTCTGTGGGGAGCCCGATAAGGGACTCGATCCCAGGACCTCAGAATCATGACCTGGGCCAAAGGCAGACACTCAACCACTGAGCCACCCAGGCGCCCCAAGTTCCTCTTTTGACCAAGGATAAATATTTTCAAGGTACTGAACTTGGGCTATTTATAAAAGTTGACTTTTATTTATGTATTTATTTAGAGAGGGAGTGGGGAAAGGGGGCAGAAGGAGGAGAAAGAGAATCCCAAGCAGGCTCTATGCCCAGCACGGAGCCTGACATGGGGCTTGATCTCACAACCCTGAGATCATGACCTGAGCCAAAATCAAGAATCAGACACCCAACCTATTGAGTCACCCAGGCATCACTAAAAGTTGACTTTTAACATCAACCATCTGGAGAGGATAAACATTAATGTTAAAATATATAGGGAAAAGAAAGATAACTACAGTTCATGACAAGAAAGAGTGAGAATAATACTGATTTAAAAAATATTGTGTACATGCTAAGAGAAAATATAAGATGCTACCTCAGGGTTAGTCTAGTTTTAACAGCAAGATTGGCTATGGAGAAGATAAACGGGGATATACATTTTTAAAGTATAAAAAATATTTCAGATTTTGTATTTCCAAGCACTGTCTACTGAAAAGTCTGAGAGGTAATGACAATTCAATAACAATAAGCACTTCCTAGTACCCTGATAGTGATTTTTACTACCATTCTCCACTGAAAAGAATCAAAGCTCCTTGAAATTATGGCCAATTCCAGGTCTGGGGCAGGAAATACATGAGAGTAGTCTTGAGCAGAGAGCAAAGAAGCTATCAAGGGGTAATGGATCAGGTCAAAAGACATGACTCAATATGAAGTATTCCCACAGGCCAAAGAATAGAGAAATTGAACATAAAAGAGAAAAAATGCAATGCAGTGAAGCATATTTAAAATATAAAAAATCACAAATTAATTTTGCTACTGAAGGAGAAAAAGCTCCTCTTGGAAAAAAAACAAACAAAAAAACAAAAGACAAAGCATCCTCCTGAATGCTGCTAAAAGGAAAAGGAAAGAGGAAATCTTTATTTTGCTTTTCCAGCACTTCCAGTAACCAAATAGTCCTGGTTATTCAGAGTTTTAATATTTTTAATGAAGAATATCAGCTAAGAAATGTGAAAAGAATGACAGAATAATAAAATGACCACTTTGCAACCCTTAATGCAAAATTCATTTAGGCAATGATAATAAATGGGAGAACTTTATAACAGAGGGATTAAGCTGACACCTCCTGAACCCACTGCTCAAGCTTAACTTCACTGATAGTGAAGCAAAGAGACACCAGGAGCCTCCCCACATGAGAAAGTAAGAAGCACACACACTACACCAGAAGCACACAGACTATAGAGGAAGTATTTCAATGGGCATATTAAATATAGTCAAATCCTTAGAGCTACCTTCCATTTATAGGATGGAGGAACAAGTAAAGGAATAAGCAAACTCAAAATAGACAGGTAGACAGAGTAACTGATTTAGTTTCTGCAACAAGCCAGGATTATCTGGTTTACGAATTTGAAACTAGGATTCAAGTTCAGATGAAAAAGTCCATGTCTGTTTCCCCATTATGACATGTTATCTGACGTTGAAATGTCAGGAAGCAACGTTGAGCATGGAGATGATATATTTTGTTTGTGGTATGTGTGTATAGTTGGCTTTGGTTTGAGGTTTCTGTTTTTAAGGCTGTGTGCCAGACATAGTATTTTTTTAAAAAAGGACAACTTTGTGTAACTTGTCTGTTTTCTGTTACCTTTTACTCTGTATATGTTGTCTTACTCTCCAAACTTTAATAGTCATCTACCCAGCCAGGCAGCATTTATTGAAATCCTAAAATCGAAGTGGGTAAACAACTAGGCTGTAGAGTCAGATGACTTTAATTCAAATCCTACAACCACTACCCGTATGATATTGGGCAAGTCACTAAGTCTCTCAACTGTAAAATGAGGTAATACAACCAATATCATAGATTTTTGTGAGAATACGTAAGATTTAATGCATATATAACATTTTTAGAAAAGTATCTGGAAGAGAATAAATGTGAAAAAGAGTAGTAATAGGGGTGCCAGGGTGCCTCAGTTGGTTAAGTGTTCGACTCTTGATTTCGGCTCAGATCATAATTTCAGGGTTCTGGGATCGAGCTCCATTTTGGGCTCCACACTTAGGGTGGAGTCTGCTTGAGATTCTCTTTCTCCCTTTCCCTCTGCCCCTCCCTCTACTCATGTGTGTGTGCACATGCACACTTTCTCTCTCTCAAAGCAAATAAAATCTTTTTTTTTTTTTTAAAAAAAAAGCAGTAATAGGTTTTTTTAAATGTTGTTGTTTGTTTTTGTTTTTTAGCATTGTGCTACATTGAAGATACAGAGAAAAGTAAGATGTACTTCTTCCGTTGCATGTGTTAGGCATTACAATGGATTCTGGGGCATTTTTCTAGGAACAAATGGCCATCAACGTAAAAATTCCAAAAACTGCTATTTGGTACTATATATGATTTATTTATTAAGAGATTTTACAGTCACAGGTACAAATCATTATTGTCCCTCACAGTTATCAGAGTCTTTGTATAAGAAAATTACTTGTAGTGATGAATCACTAAATTCTACTCCTGAAACCAATATTACATTATATGTTAACTAACTAGAATTTAAATAAAAACTTGAAACATGAAAAAAAAAAAGAAAATTACTTGTTATATAGCAATACCACTCAGATATCTTTTCTCTATTAAAAATATTCATTGGAGTGCCTGGTGACTCAGTCAGTTAGGCAGGCATCTGCCTTCTGCTCAGGTCAAGATCCCAGAGTCCTGGGATCCAGCCCCACGTTGGGCTCCCTGCTCAGTGGGGAGCCTGTTTCTCTCTCTTTGCCCCTCCCCCTCTCCCTGCTCATGCTCATGCTCTATTAGATAAATAAAAATCTTTAAAACAAAATTCACTGATGAGCGTGATAACGGAAATCAAACATGGTTCTTGCAAGTTCAGTCTATAACCCAAAGTAAAAGCAAGCTTAAAAAGCAAGCATATATATATATATATATAAAAAGCAAGCATATATTAACATTTCTCTCTCTTTTGTGCATTTTTCATTTTTTACATTTCACTTATTCTTTGAAATTGACATTTGTTGCTCTTGATTATAATCAGTTGAGTCTAGTGATTGACTCCCTCATTATATTGTGAGTTCTTAGATGAAATATTTTGTTTAAAACTAGAATGGGTAAGAAAAATAACAATGAATACATTGAGCTTTTGTGTGTGTGTCTTATCTAATTATACATTAAATTAATTTGAAGAGATATTAACTCTTTCCAAGCACGTTCCAAAAATGCACAAAACTAATCATGCATTCAAAACAAAAGCGTGATATTTCATTTTTATTCATCCTCTTTGCTGAAAAGAAATAGAAAATATAAATAGATTAAAAGACAAACTTTCCAACCACTTTTAATGTTCTGTACATTTAAATCTGGATGAATCTCTCTTGACAGTTTCTGAAGCCACAAAGTATTTTAGGTACTGAAATAAAAACCCAGCCCTAGCAACTTTATTTTAAAATTTACCATTTTTACCAATATACTTACAGATATATAATATGTCTTAAATTGTTATGGAAATAATTACTGTAATATGCCAAATAATTTCATAATAATTATTAAAAAGTGTCATAATTAAAAGATAAAGTACAATGGTATTTTTTCTTTGCAATGAAAAGTTACATGTTACTACTGGAAATCTCTACTTTCTTCCTTGAAATACCAGAAATTCTTCTGTAAAATAAACACATCTCATCAAGACTCTCTGGAACTAGTATAATTACCAGAGGCAATCCCTGTGTAAGATCAAAGAAGCAAAACAATAATAGGCAATGTGTGACCTCTACCATGTCACCAGAGACCAATTTTTCAACAGGGAGAAGAGTCAATAATCCAGAACAGAAAACATTAAATAACCAGAAATGCTTCCAAAGTGTGGTTTACCGCATCCATCAAGCCTGCCACACTCAGAGTTCAGAGTCTCTACGGTTTCAGAGAACAAACTTGTGGGAATTTATCACAGCAGTTACTCAAATCTGCATAAAACACCAGAAGCAAAAAACCAATTTGCCAAATGCAGAATAGAATTTCAAAAGATACCACAATAATTTTCCAAATTTCATTGGATACTTTAGAAAGTATAATAGGAAGGGCACAGATGACTAAAGCTTTTGCATAGAACATTCACCTAATTTCTCTTATTTCCAATCCCCACTTAGTTTCTCCAAGAAGCTGTTTGAAAAGTGGGCTAGAAACATTAACCAAAAAAAAAAAAAAAAAAAGAAACTAACCAGATAAAATAACTAGTTGTAATACATTGAAAACTTCTGCAGGTTTTTGTTTTGATTTGATTTGGTAATACTGGTCCCTGAATCCAGAAACAGGATTTGCTTTGGTCTCTTTTGTAATGTATTTAGATGACTAATAAGAATTATAAGGGCACAAAGTGGGGTAAAGAAATTCCCACTCACAATAATTACAGTAAAATAGAAGTACATGTAAAATTGACTTTTAAAAAGCACCACAGATAAAATTGGGCCTTAGAAGCAGCAAAATCTGATTGTTTTCCTTAGCTATGAACACCAAACAGCTATGTTCTTTCAAAATTAGATGTGACTTAGGGACTGAGCAAATTTATCTGAATTTTTTAACTTGCAAAACACCCATTTTGCTGGTAATTCAGAGAGTAGTAAAAAGACTTAGCATAGAGGAACAAGTGCTGGAAATTCAAAGCAACTGTGAACATTGTGTTCTTTTTTTTTTGGACATTGTGTTCTTATATGGATTGGTTACTCCTGCTACCTTCATCTTTCCACTCTGTCATCTGCCCCTGTCTTTCCATCTTTTTATCGTATTAACATTGCTAATTGTATTTGTCAGTTTTGCCACAATTTCAATGCTACTTAAACAGCTGTGGGTTTTCTCTAGGCAATTATCAGTCACTACACTTAGGTTTCTAAATTAGTTGTTGAAAGGCACTTTAACCTTGAGAAAATAGACATTAAACACACTGCATGCATGCTGAGCCTTACATTTATGTCTATTTTGCTTTAAAATGAATCTTATGTAAAAAGATTTAAAAAATCACATACAAGTGTAATTCACAAACATTGTAACTTTATGAATTAGTAAGAAAATGCTTAACAAAGCCTGTTATATACTATTCAGCACTTCATCTTCTTTTCCCTTACTGTATATATAGTAATATATGTCTATGTTCTCTATGTATTTGTACATAGATAGAATAAATTAGAACATTAAAATATTGCCAAATTCCTCTAACAGTTCCTTTTACTACTTATGTGCCAAGTGGTCAACACCTTTCAAAGGTATCCATAATCATGGAAGTGGTACCTTGAGGTCATGGGCTCTGGTAAAGAGAGCTCTCACAACATGCAGATCCCATCCCCCCACCCCCACCCTTTTCCATTTCCCTGAAAAGAGAAAAATTCTTTATTATATAATCTTGCTTTTCTTATTCTCTATTCTTGACTCTGACATTTTCTTCTTCCTACTATAAAATATACAAGAAACACACTAAGCACACAGGCTTATGGCTATTCATCAACTGATACTTCTATGAAATACAACTACATTTTTTTTTTTTTTACAACTACATTTTTAAAAGCACTTCTATAATCTAGAAACATTGTAGTTTGTATTTCATGTGCCATTTATTCCCTTTATACATTAAAATAAATTCTAAGGTAACTTTTCAGTTAATAATCTTTGGTGTTTTTAAAGGTTTATAATATCCTGTTTGTGGGTCAAAAGCTCGTTAGAATAATCTTTAAATTAATGGAGGCTCACTCCTTACCAGTCTCTCCCCCACCCCCCACTTTTGGCTCTGAGGAAAGAAAAGAGTGGTAATTCAATAACGCAAAATTCTTCACTGCGAGACAAACATTAAAATGATAAACATTTTGGAAAGCAAAGTACACTTCAAACCCTCACTATTCTTTCAGACCTATATTGACTCTTATAGTAGTTGCCAACATTTGGTAAGGATTATCCTTCCATTAGACAAAAGCAAGCATTCCTTAGATAAATCAGGAGTTTTTGCCATGAGACTCATAAAACCTTTTCACAACACAGATTTTCAAGAGAATCCTTTAAGGTTTTAGGAGGCTGCTCCTTTTACTAAGTAACAAAATACACCCCATGGTGTCTCACTGACCCCACTCAGCTGTCCTTTGACCTCTTCAATTGTTGGAGCCTAACTCCAGGGCCACAGAATTTGCCTCCCATATCAAACAGGAGATGTTGCTAACTCCTAGCACCTGGTGTAACAAAACGCAACGGTTCTACGCTCTTCTGTCTCCTCCACTCCCTCTCTGATCATTTTCCAGATGTTCCAGGCCCAAATGTTAAGCCAATACTAGGTGCCAGGGTCTGCATGGTCACGAAGGCACAAACAAGGACTTTGCTGAAGTGGCAATGACCCTCTTGTTCTTTTTGGCCTTAAAAGAATTCAGCAGGAAGAAAAAGATCTCTGCCTCTCTTGGAAATGCCAGGCTACTCAAACATGTTGTAACATCGGAAAGGAGAGATACAGTCTTGGGCTATGCCCTGACAAACGAGAGTTCCTTAAAACAGCATCCCCACATCCTTCATTCTAAGCAAGTTTTTAATTTTCTTTGACATAGGGAGAAAAAAAGGCAGTATTTTCTTAACTAAAAGCCTCCTAAAAATAGAAAAAAAAAACTTTAATAAAACTTTTAAAACATACATCTCAGTGTTATATGATAAAACATTTTTATACAGTCAATAAATATGGTTTGGGTTTTTTTGCAGAGGTCAATAATCTAGATCTCCCTTATTAGACAACTTGAAAGATAAAAACCACAGTCAACAAAGGGGAATTAAAAACTGGATTCTTATTATCTTTATTTAGTTATACAGGAAATATCACATGAAGGCTGTTGACAGGAGAAAAAAATATTCAGCAATACTAAATATGCAAAAACTTATTGCTGAATAAGGTTTTTTTCCCCCCTTTTGGTGGAGAGGTGGGGGAGGGGAGAGGAAAACAGAGAGGAGGAAATGGAGGAGGAGTTCATGGAAATATCTGCTTAATCAGTTTAAGAACCAAGTATAGTAGCTTTATTTAAATTCTAAATATAAGTTCCCAAAACAAAACTCATCTTGAAAAATTGGGGGGGATATTATAATTGTACGATACCTTGGTTTATTTATTAACATTTTTGAATAACGTTCATGATTAAGTTGGGCTGTCAACACTTCAGGGAGCCTGCCGTCTAGATTTTACTTGTTTAAAGCTTTTTTGGACCTGCAAAAACATAAAAAGATAAAAGATTTTACTTGTTTAAAGCTTTTTTGGACCTGCAAAAACATAAAACATAAAAGATAAAAAGATATACATATATAGGCGTGAATTAGTTTCCAAATGCATTATATTCTAGAAGAAAATGATTTAAATAGTTACAATTCTACAAGAGTTACAATTAGAAATGAATTACAAAGTCTTACATAACTCCATAAACATCATAACTGGCAAATACAGATATTCCCAAAATAATCACTCCTAATTATATATACTCAAAAATAATTTATTGTTCTTAAGATACCCCTCTACTTACACCCTACTAAATGTTAGTTGAATAAATCTGTTAAGTCTGTAGTTTTGACAAGTGTTACCATATGCTGACAGCTCCACAGACCATTATTATTTTTAGGAATGAAAATAATGAAAAACAATTTTCTTATTCTAAGGAATTTGAATTTTATAATCTCTGATGCTTAGCCAAAATTTACTTCTCCAAGAACTATCAAAAATTTAAGATATAGCTAATAATGCTTAAAAGTATTTTGCTACTTTTTGAAACTAATGCTTTAATAATCTCCAAGAAAGAGAGACTGTACAAAGAAAAATAGTTATATTTTTACCCTTTTGAGTAGTTTCTTCCTAGGAGTAATTAAACTAAATAATTATAATTACATAGAACTGGTTGAAAATTACAGTGTATGTATTATTCTCTCCTTTAAGTAGATTATGGTCAATATAAACTATTGGGTGGAAAAATAGGAAATATAGTCATAAAACATCAAATGAAATAAAAATTTGTCACTGATTTTTATATGTAACTTAGAAGTGTTTTTATTCCTTTGTTACTGTGTCTAAAAGGAAAACAAAAGGGGATTTTCCTAAGAATATATTAATTTCAATATGCATATTTATAGCACTAAATATATTTAAAGGGATATTAACTTATGCTATCAAAATAAATCGTTTTCATTTTATTGTCCTTTTTTGCCAACTCGAGAGGAAAGAGAGAAAAAGAACCAGTTTAGATTTTGAAATAAAAATCTTTATCTTACCTGTCAGAAGAATGTCTTCAGGCAAAAGAACAATTTAAAAAGCAAGACCCAGATTTTCAAACTCATGTATTTCCCACCCACCTACACACAAATAGACATCTTTTTGTAAGTCAGGAGTCTTGCTACCTACATCCAAACCCAAGATTACCCCATATGGTCAACAAGGTCAAACCACATTACTGCCAATGAAACTATATGACTCCACGAGGACCTTAATGATTTTTAAAAAAGGTCAGTAATCCAATTCCAATAGCTTCATAGTCTAAAATTGCTAATTTTTGGCCACGTGCTGCACACTTCACCTGCTAGTAATGACATTTTTGTATTTTCTTCTAATTACACTCAAAGCTAAGACCTTTGGCCCTGGGCCACAGACCCCTATTCAGGCTGCACACATTCTCTTAAACGACCTGATCCTTTGTTGTCACTCTTACTCTTTCATCTATTATTTACACCCATAGAGAAGGAAGAGACTCTACCATTTGTATGGCTTAAAGCTTCTAATCATCTTAATTTCTTTGCCTTTCAACCTATGGTCTTTTTCATAGACGAATGCCAGAAACTTTGACAAAATCATTTTTTTCAACCACATCCTCCCACCTCTCTTTCTCCTTTCCTACTCCCTGGCCAAGCTCCTTCCTGTTCCTTCTCTTACAGAGGCACGATTCTGCATCAATCCAAATTTACAAATTTTGACTTTGGCAACAAAATGAATTTCTAAATATAATACAAAACTTCCACCTTGTTCTGACAAATCAATAACAAATATATCTCTTTCTTTCACCGAAAAGCCCATTAAATTTACTGGAAGTTTACTTCAAATAACTTAAGTCCACCTCCAGTCTCCCTATGGCCTGAGCATAGATTTTTCAGAATCCTCCTGCAAAAATGTCAAAAAAATCTTAAGTAAACAGTAAGGATGTTGGTTATGTGGTTAATACTTTTCTAACATTTTAATATCTACAGTTGCTCAAATACAAGAAAAAATGGAGGAAGGAAAAAAAAATGAAAATATAAAGAAAAAATTTAAAGACTAGAAAATTTTTAAATCATTACATTTTAAAAGATGACATTCTCAAACAGCAAAATTCTCACATAAAACAATGTATATCATTGCAATTTCCCAACACTTTACCCAGACGTTTTTTTAATGTCCAAATACATTTTGCAAATCCAAAGCACAGAATCATTTACCATGATGCAGATGTGCCCCTCAGATCACAGTAGCCAACAAAAGACTCTGATTTCCAAGATGTTTAAAAAATGACATATGATCCATCTTTGCTCTCTCTTTCTCTATTGCTCAGCTTACTCTTGATTTCTAACAGTATTTCCTTGTTGTCTGTCCTCTCTCTCTCTGCAGACCCTGAAACCCCTTGTCTTTTCTTATTTTCACCATTTGCTTCAACCAGCAGTTCACTGGAGACCCATCCATCTTGTAATGCCTAAAGTGACAGATGCTCTCAGGAACCACCACACTGCTGAGTGAACAAAAGATAACATCACCTCTAGGAACTCCAGAGAGAAATACAACTGCAACCTTAAGACAGGGGCTGACTTGACAGACATTGGACCATAAACCTCTTCTAAGTGAAAAAGAAAACAATTGCCACACACACAAAAAAATCTGACACAATCAAAGGCAGAAAAGAATGATTATTTGTGGATTGCCTTTTCACTCTGCAGCTCACTTTTCCCTCCCAATGCTTTTATATTGGGGCAATTCACTTGCCAAGGGGCAAGAGAAGTTCTTGGGAAAAAAGCCTTTCTCAAGTATCTTCTTTTATTCAACAATATTCAAAGTGAAATTTGTTCACGTGCTTGTATCAGTAAAGCTAAGGCTTATGATAGAGCATTCATGAGCTTGACCTGTCCTGTTTGCATAAAGCAGTATCTGGACTCAAGAAATGCTGACTCAGTTCTACTGCTGTGAGAGGCATAGGCATGTTTTGTAAATTAAAAACACATTAGAAATTAAAAAGCAACGTGTGACACAATGTCAACAATATGTGTAGCTCATAAAAAAACAGCTCACCATTCATTCATCAGACAACTTCCAACTTGGGTTAAAAAAAGACAGTTAACAAGAGGATTCTGGGAAGGACTACAGATCTCTTTTCTAACAAAGGAAGGGTCATATTAACATCTCCCAACAACAAACTAATGACAGGGATGCCGGTAAGATACAGGGGACTCTCCTGATGCCATCTAGGGTTTTGTTTTTCGTTTTTAAAAGCATCTTATTTAAAATCTTCATGCAGCAATAGGTAAATGTAAATTCTGACATTTAAGTTTAATTTAATTCTGGATTTAGATAAATACAGTGAAGGGAAATTTTTGAAGAATAGAAAAACAAAAACTGACTTGAAGGTCACTTAAGAACATTGTGTGATCAATGTCAATTACAGAGATTAACAACTGTTTTTTATAATAGGTATCAAGCTACACAGAGGGCAATCTCTGCTGCAGCTAAATACATTATCATTTTGAAACAGGGTGAATGATATAAATATCTCTGTTAAATCTAAAATAAAGAGCAAAATGCTCAAGAAAAGTTCTGTCAACCATTATTTCTAAAAAGAATCATAAGCACATACCATAGCATCTCCTTAATACAAATATTTTACTTTTCCTTTGTAATTTGCACAAAAAGCCCTTAGTTACAATTATTTTTCTTTGAAGTCATTAATGATTCTCCTCCCATTCCCATTTTACAAAAAATATATAAAATTTAAAAGATAGCTTATTTCATTCCCTGTGTTTGAATTATTTGTGGGGTAAAAAAAAATACATGTATCTGTTTTTTTTTTTCATGTATCTGTTTTTTAAACATTTTTAATGTATCCTTTATTTCCCTAAATGCTTCTATGTATCTGTATAAATAAAGTAGTACAAATATTTCAGAATCTCAGAATTTTGTTTTTTATTTTAATGCTGGCAAAACAGAAAGCATACAAAATACTCAAATAAATATATACAATTTTATGTAACTAATGGAAAAAAAGATTAATTATAGACTGCTCCTCAATATAAAAAGGACTTCTTCTAATATGGACTTGACTTCTAACCAAATAATTTTGTTTTTGGTTAACACAACCTTACCCTAAGTAATCCCCCCCAAACACTGATCCAAAAGTACATCATTCAACACTCTCAAACTTTGGCATGAATACCAAAAAGAGAGACATGACCTTGAAATGACAGTTCCATTGCAGAAGGCTCCCCCCCCCAAAAAAAAAGCCCAATTAAATGACCTACTTTTAAACACAATAGGATCGATATGCATGCAGGAAAAATACACCCCTGTGGAAAGTTCTTATTGCCTGATTGATCAAAAACAAAACAAAACTTTTCTTTTTTAAGGGCCCCTTCCAGATCACAGTCAGTGCCAGAAATCCACACAGGAAAAAAATCCATCAAAATGAAGCCCTAAAAGGGTTTACCCTTCACCATCCTATTTGCACTTCAAAACCCTGTAAGTCCTTCAGTTAAACCCCAGGGCTGAACCATTTCAATAATAAGAGAGGTGGCCAGCGGTGATTTATCTCCCATTTGGCCTCTGGACAGAGCTGTAACGTCTACGAAGCTTCCCTTCCCTGAGTCAAACCCTCCCCCAAGTCTCAACCTTCACTTGTGCAGTTTGGGATCTGCAACCTTATAAACAACTCCTATGCCGCTTCCAATCAGATGCAAGAGTAGTCTGTAATTCAAGATTTGGATACATTTTCTTGGCAATGCTTTCACAAAATGGAATGCTGCTGAGTAATCAGAGCTTTGAAAATACCAGGTTAAAATTCAGGTTCTCTTTTTATAAATTGGGAAAGAAAACAAACTTGCTAATTTTACCTTCTCTCTTCTTACATATGTTAATTGTTATCAGAATTTGTTAAACTTTTTCCAATTTATACCTTGATACTCTTAATGTCTTGGGCCACATCAGCCAACTTCCCACAGGGATGTTCATCTAGATTTAAATCCTTGCATTGTAAAATATCTTAACAAAATCCAAAAAAGTAGAGATTTCACAGGTCACACACTCCTCGGTCAAGAAGACCTTAAAAACAGATATCAGACCACTATGACTTAACTGATTTATTCTACGCTTGTTATCAAATATGTACTATAACTGTCATCATGCAATTCTCCTCTAGTAAAATAAACACCAAACATTATTTAAGTTGAAATATTGGTTTCAGAAGTTATCAAATACGAAACACAATGAAGTTATTCCTTAAAAATGAAGGATAATTTGTCACTAGGCATGAATTCTCTATTTCAAAATTACATTCACATATTTCCTAGCATAGAAAGAGGATGAAATATATATGCACCTTTTCCTGCCATTTAAACGAGAAGTTTTTCTAATTGATTCTGATAAATTCCATCTGAATGCCACATTAACAACTTGCACTAAATGATTCCACTAGAGTCATTCTAGTTTTACAAGTTGAAAACTTTGAAGCTATGTCACTATCTTCATATATTTAGAGATGCACAGGCAAATATAAATATATTTTCTTTAAACCTAAAATCAGTTAAGAAAATTAAAAAAATTAAATATATACTGATAGTTAAAAACACAAGAAAAACACATTTTTGTTAATTAAAAATTATTTATGGTTTTAGAGATATTTAGCAAAAAAAATTATATTTCTGCTGTTAAAAAATGCACCATCAACATCCTTATACCTTATTAGCAAATAGTTTTCATTTTTGGAGCGCCAAGTACCACAAATACAAGAAAAAACAACTCTCACAGCAAATGACTTCATTGCATGATCCCAGGTCAATGAATCTCAGATTTGTATTTAAGATAACATAATAATTCAAATTGCATGTATAAACTAGGAAAAACAGATGACTGAAAAAAACTAAGAGACATGCATTTTTAAATCACTGAAAACAAACTAATAACAATATCCAGGAAAACAAATTTCTTAACCTACTACATGACATTAAAAAAAAAAAGCTTTCCTCAGATAATCAACAAGAGTAAATTGATCCACCACAGAGGAAATATTCAATCTTCATTAAATATTTACTCACTGCAATAGGTTGTTAGGTCTATTTAGACCTCAAAGAAAAAATAGTTCCTGTCTGGTAGGAATCAGGTCTTCAGGGAGAATTGAATGGAGATGAGAGGCAGTTCCTTAAGTCATGACACTATTTCAAACTGCCAATTCTAAAAAGTAGAGATATGCTATAAAATGTATAGTACTACTTTGAAACCTGATACAAAGAAAGTGATACTTATTATAATGAGCACTGAGTAATGTGTAGAATTGTTGAATCACTATTTTCTACACCTCAAACTAATATAACACTGTATATTAACCATAGGGGAATTAAAAAAAACTTAATAAAACTATAGGAAAAAAGAAAGACAAAGAAAATGATACTTAAGGGACTCTTAATTTTAATAAGGTTTGACTGAGTAAGCAACTTCATTTCCTATTAATGTAGCACAATAAAATTTGGATGTCCAACATCTGCCGTCCCCAACTCTACCAGTCTGTAACTGTAGCCCAGTCACCTATCTTCTCTGGGCCTTTTTCCTTATCCATAAGATGAGGAATAAAGTAAATACATTTCTAGATTGAAAACACTGTGGTGGTAAATGGAGGCAGAGAAGAGATCCTATTCACTGCAGCAACAACAAAAATAATACTCAGGACTCAACTTAATGAAGATATGTGATAACATTTTTTAAATTGCCAAACTTTATGTAGGTGATTTCTTTATTTATCTTTATTTATTTTTTTAAAGAATTTATTTATTCATGAGAGACAGAGAGAGAGAGGCAGAGACATAGGCAGAGGGAGAAGCAGGTTCCTCACAGGGGGCCCAATGTGACACACTCAATCCTGGGACTCCAGGACCATGCCCTGGGCTGAAGGCAGGTGCTAAACCATTGAACTACCCAGGGATCCCCAATATGTAGGTGATTTATTTATTTAAAGATTTTATTTATTTATTCATTAGAGACACAGAGAGAGATTGAGAGAGAGAGAGAGGCAGAGACACAGGCAGAGGGAGAAGCAGGCTCCATGCAGGGAGCCCCACGTGGGACACGATCCTGGGTCTCCAGGATCACACCCTGGGCTGAAGGCAGCGCTAAACCGCTGAGCCACCCGGCTGCCCTATGTAGGTGATTTAAATGAATATTTACACACAGAGAGAAATGTGCCAGGTGTTTTAAAGAGCAGTCTAATCATTGTAAAAACATGTTTCTCAAACAAAATAACAAACTTGACACAACTCCACTCAAAGTATCAGTAGAATTTTGTGGGGAACATTATGAAAACCATAAGGGGTGTTAAAGGAAGATTATCAAAGAAAAGATGGGAGGAGAAAAGTCTCTTTAATAAAGGTTATAAGAGGAAGTGAGTCAAAATAAATGTTAAACTATATTATGAGGAATGAGTTTTTGGGCATTAAATCTATGTCACTAAATCCAGTGAACTTTTTTTGGTTCTCCTCTAACATGTCCTCTTGGTAGATTTCTTGAAATTTCCTTTTCCTTGGCTGGATTTCATCTTACAACCTTTCCGGTATTCCTCCTTCCCTGTGCTGCTTCTCAATTTCCTTTGTACTCCCACAATACACCACCCAGAAATGAAATGTTGGAGTTCTACAGAGTTGGGTCTGTGGTAGCTATCTTCCAAGATGGCTTCAATGAATCTTACCTCCTGGGTAATCCTTTCCCTCACAATGAATCAACACTGACTTGTGTGATTACTAAATACACAAACAAATGACAATATGTAATTTCCAAGGTTATAAAAGATACTGTAGTTTCTGCCTTGACCTCTTGGATCATTTGCTCTAAGAGAAGGCAGTCACCATTCTGTAAGGATACACAAACAACTCTGTGGGTGGGACCTGAGGTTTCCTGCGAAGAGCCAGCACCAACTTACCTAATTGTTCTCCTTGCCTTCTCTTTGGCACCCTACAATCATTTCCCTGCATTACAGAGCAAATATAATCTGTCAATCCTTCACTAGAGCCCTTCATGGTTTTTTATTACTCTGATAATAAAAATCAATATTGTAAATATCTCTGCCCATCTCTCTAGCCTTATCTGGCACTGTTCTCTTCCAAAATGCTGTGCTCTAGCAACAGTGACCAACAATGACCAACATGTTTCTTCTGCCTGTAATTCCACCTACTTTATGTTTTACTTTTGCCAATTTAAATCCCCTCATCCCTTTAGACTTCAGGCGTTGCTTCTCGGATCCCCTTAGTCTTGCTAAAAGTTCCCATTCATATCCTTCCTAACATTTAACTCATGGATGAGCTATATGTAATTTGTGTGATTAATGTCGGTCTTCCCTATTAAATTCTAAACTACATGAAGGTAGGGACTTTGTTTTTGTTTTTGCCTATTATTAATATTATAGCACTTTTGTGGTACCCTCCTACATAGCAGGTACTCATAAATACTGTTTGAGTAACTTAATAATTTAAAATGTAGGGCTAGCACAAGAATGAGAAGCTCACTGGAGACAGTCCAAGTCAACTTTATTATCTATAAAAATTATTATATAACACCCACAGCTAACATCATACACAACGGGGAAAACCAGAGCTTTTCTCCTAAGGTCAGGAACAAGACAAGGATGCCCACTCTCACCATTTTTATTCAACATAGTGCTAGAAGTCCTAGCCACAGCAATCAAACAACAAAAAGAAACAAGAGGTATCCACACTGGTAAGGAAGAAGTAAAACTTTCACTATTTGCAGATGATATGATACTATATATAGAAAACTCCAAAGACTCCACAAAAAAACTACTAGTACTGATAAATAAATTCAGTAAGGTCATAGGATACAAAATCAATGTACAGAAATCTGTTCTATACACTCATAATGAATCTGCAGAAAGAGAAATTAACAACCCCATTTACAACTGCACTAAAAATAATAAAATATTAAGACTAAATTTAACCAAAGAAGTGAAAGATCTATACTTATAAGACACTGATGAAAGAAACTGAAGATGATACAGACAAATATGCTCATGGGTTAGAAGAACAAATATTGTTAAAATGTCCATACTACTCAATGTAATCTACAGATTTAATGCAATCCCTATCAAACTACCAACAGCCACACCCCGGGATGCTCAGCGGTTAAGTGTCGCCTTCAGCCCAGGGTGTGATCCTGGAGACCCGGGATCGAGTCCCATGTTGGGCTCCCTGCATAGAGCCTGCTTCTGCCTGTGTCTGTGCTTGTCTCTCTCTCTCTCTCATCAATAAATAAATAAAATCTAAAAAAGAAAAAAAACAAAACAAAACACAAAAAACAAAAAACTACCAAGAGTGTTTTTCATAGAACTAGAACAAACAATCCTAAAATTTGTATGGAACCACAAAAGACCCCAAATTGCAAAAGTAACCTACAAAAAGAGGAACAAAACTGAATTTCAGATTTCAAGTTACATTACAAAGTGACAGTATTTAAAACACTATGGTATGGTATGTTACTGGCATAAAAATAGACACACAGATCAACAGAATAGAACAGAAATTCCAGAAATAAACACATATTATATGGCCAATTAATCTTCGATACAGGAAGAATGAATATACAATGGGAAAAAGACAGTCTTTTCAACAAATTCTATTGGGATAACTGGACAGCTATGTGTAAAAGAATGGAACAGGACTACTTTCTTTCATCATACATAAAAATAAACTCAAAATGCACTAAGGACCTAAATGTGAGACCTGAAACCATAACAATCTTTGAAGAGAGCCTAGGTGGTAACTTCTCTGATATCAGCTGTAACAACATAAAAATGGATTAGCAATCAACAAAATTAAAAGGCAACTATGGAATGGGAGAAGATACTGGCAAATGATATATCTGATAAAGGTTAGTATCCAAAATATATAAATAAAGTATACAACTCAACACCCAAAAAACAAATAATCAAAAAACGGGCAGAAGACATGAACAGACATTTCTCCAAAGGAGACCTATAGATGGCCAACCAACACATGAAAAGATGGTCAACATCACTTATTATCAGGAAAATGCAAATCAAATGAGATATCACCTCATACCTGGCAGAATGGCTAAAATAAAAAACTCAAGTAATAAGTGTTAATGAGGATTTGGAGAAAAAGGAACACTTGTATACTGTTAATGGAAATGCAAAGTGGGTGTAGCCCCATGGAAGACAGTTCGGAGGTTCCTCAAAAAATTAAAAATAGAACTGTTCCATGACCCAGGAATCACACTACTGGGTACTCACTCCCCCCAAATGCAAAGACATTTATTCAAAGGGATATATGAACCCTTATGTTTACTGCAGAATTACTTACAACAACCAAACTAAGGAAGCAGCCCAAGGGTCCAATGATAGATGAATAAATAAAAATACACACACACACACAATGGAATATTATTCAGCGATAAAAATAATGAAATCTTAACATTTACAATGACATAGATGGATTTACAGAGTTATGCTAAGCAAAATAAGTCAGTCAGAAAAAGACAAATACCATATGATCTCACTCATATGTGGAGTTTAAAAAACAAATGAGCAAAGATTAGGGGAAAAAAAAAGAGAGAGAGAGACAAACCAAGAAATAGACTCTTAACTATAGAGAACAAATTGATGGTTACCAGAAGGGAGGTGGATGGAAGAATGGGGGAAATAAGTGAGGGATATTAAAAAGTACGCTTAAGATGAAAAATAAAAATAAGATAATAAAAATATTTTGGAGCTCTTTTTACATAAAGATCTTCCTCATTATTTTTTATGACCTTGGAAAATTCCCTGGATATATATACCATAATTATTATTATTTTTAAAAGATTTATATTTATTTGAGAGAGAGTGTGTGTGCAGAGGGGAGAGGGGCAGAGAGGGAGACATAGAGAGAGAGAATCTCAAGCAGACTCCCTGCTGAGCTCAGAGCCTGATCTCACAACTCTGAGATCATGACCTGAGCCAAAATAGTCTGTACACTTAACCGACTGAACGACCCAGGTGCCTCTATATCATGATTATTGTAAACTAATTCTTTAATGATGGATACTTATTTTGCAGTCCTTGTTATTACTAAAGATATTATAATAATCAACCCTGCACTAATTAATACACACTAATTTAGTACTTGGATAAATTCCTAGATGTAAAATTGCTGAGTCAAAGGATATATGCAGTTTTAATTTTGTTAAATATTGCCAAAATGCTCTCGTTTGGTTTTGTTTTAACATACACAAGGCAGTCTTCATTTCTTCCATACATCAGAAACATTTTCTTTTAAGATTTTATTTATTTATTCATGAGAGACAGAGAGAGAGAGAGAAAGAAAGAGAGAGAGAGAGAGAGAGAGAGAGGCAGAGACACAGGCAGAGGGAGAAACAGGCTCCATGAAGGGAGCCCGACATGGGACTTGATCCTGGGTCTCCAGGATCACACCCTGGGCTGAAGGCGGCGCTAAACCACTGAGCCACCCGGGCTGCCCGTGAAACATTTTCAATTACAGCTCAGTTTCTCTAAGGTCCATATCAAGTAGGAAACTGCCAAAAGCAGAGAAAAGGTGGATTGGAAAGACTCCCTGATACTTAGTATTAAATGAGGGTTGAACTAATGGTTGAACCAATTTATACTCCCATTAGCAATTTATGGATCCTCAGTCCTTCAACAATGTAGAGTATTATCTACTTTTGGATCTTTGTTAATTTGACAGATGAAAAATGATATCTCAATGTAGTTTTAGTCTGTATTTCTCTTATGGATGAAATTGAATAGTTTTTCAAATGAATTTAAAAGCCCCTGAATCTTTTTCTCTGAAATTTCCAGTCTTAATCAGTTTTCATATTTAGTTGTTATTTTTATTCTTGATTTGTAGGAGCTCTTTATATATTAAAGAATTTTGTCCTTTGTGTATAATATGGGGCACATTTCCCCCCAGTAGCCTTTTGCCTTGGCTTTTGGTATTTGCCATTTTTCCATGCAGACAGTTTTAATTTTTGTACAATTAAATCTATCAATTTTTAAAATGTTAAGGAGTTGCATGGAAACACAGAACTTTCTTTATCTGTTTAAAAATAATCTATATAAGCCAGTATTTATTTTCTACAAACACTAACAAAGCAAAGGAGAATAAACTAAAGAAAAGAATCTAAATAAATAGAACTCCATATGTGTTATTTTTCTATTTAAAAAGGGATTTTTCAGTTTTTTAGGGGAAAAACATATTTCCACCTAACCCACTCTTGCTTTTGCAAAAGGTGCAGAATTCTACACACACACACACACCACAAAAACTGGAGAGGTGGAGACGAAGAATATACAAGGTTTGAAGTAGCCCATAGGAGTCTGGGATGAAAATTTTGAATTGGTAGCTTCTAATCCTAGAAGAAATAGAATGAACATCTGTATTTCTTGATTCTGGACTTTAAATTAGTGGAAGGACTGTATACATCTGGTAGAGGGGAGAGGACCTCAGGCAAAAGTGTCAACTATGCTTTTTTCCCCCCCCAACAAAGATGTCTATGGATTTTCTCCTTCATATCCCAAATTCCAACCCCCTTTCTCTATTTCCTATAAATGTCCTATCTTTCTGTAGTCCATAGTTGAAAAACAGGGGACCCAATCAGTGTTTATTACTGTCTTTTTTTGGCAACTCCTGTATCTACATCATTGGCCATAAAATCTTTTCTGACTTGGAGTACCTTGGTGCCACAGATGGTTGATCAACTGCCTTTGGCTCAAGTCATGATCTCTGGGTCCTATGATCAAACCCCATATCAGGCTCCTTGGCTGAGTGGGGAGTCGGCTTCTTCCTCTGCCTCTCTCTCCTGCTTGCTCTCTCCCTCTCTCTCTCAAATGAATAAATTTAAAAATTAAAAAAAAATTTGCTGATTTGCAGTTCTCCACCCAACCTCAATGTCAACTCAATATGTCCAAAGTTAGTATATTCAAAACAAAACTCATAATTATCACAGTAAAAGGTATTCCTATTTCCTGATTTCATTATTTTAATTTATTCACCTAGGACATACTATGAACTGTGCTAGGAAGGAAAATAAAGGCAGTCTCCCAATCTCAAAGAAACTTCAATCTAGAGGTGAAGACAGATATGTAAATGTGTAAGCGTTCACTAGAAGTAGGAGCAAAGTGCCATAAAAGTACAGAGATTGTAGCAATTCTGTGCAGAGAAATGAAGAAAATATAAAAAAAAAAAAAAGAGATGACATTTGCATGGCTTGAAAAGATTTATCAAACAGAACTGGCAGGACCTCACAGGCCAGTAGAACAGAATGTCAAAGGCAGAGTGCATTTTCTAAATACTGAAGGTTTATTGTTGGGGAAGAGGGGTTAAAGTGGCAAGTAATTGAGAATTCTGCCCTCCACACACCCTGCTGCAACCATTGCCACAACCGTGATGCCAAAATGAAAGAAGCAAAATCAGAAGTAGTAGCCACTACGGCAGCAGCCACAACTGCCAGAGCAGGAAGAGACTGGAGATGAGGAAAATGGGATCTCATCAGACTACGCAGCCCTCTGGGTCTTCCTCCCATGGCCCATGGGAAGCCTGGTGACCCCAAGTCAGCCCCAAACTGGAATTCACCTGCACGTCCACCATTGGGTGAATGGATAAATAAGTTGTTGTGTGTGCATGCAATGGATACTATGCTGCAAGGAACAAACTCCTACTACAGGCAACCTAGATGAATCTCATAAACATGATGTTGAACAAAAGGAGCCAGACAAAAAAGAATGGATACTCTCTTTACAGAGGTCCTCCAGTATCAAGGGGGCCAATGATTCTACCACAACTGAGTCTCCTATCTCTTTCCTAGGGCAGAGGCTTACTCTGGGGAGGCCGAAGCAACACGTATGGCCCACTGATCATGGTGGATGGGGGCCAATGCTGAATCTCCTTTTCCTGGATCAGGACAAAAAGGTCCTTCTAGAGGAGGCTTTCCCAAAGAGCAAAGAAAATCCTTGAAATGTCAAAAGTTGGTTTTTTATCAAGAATATCTGCCCAACCAGAGAATAGATCCCAGGTTATGGAAGATAGATCTGACCACCCTCTCTGCTGACACTTTGCCAGAAAGGGCCACTGTCAATAGGAGGACCTCTGTGCCTTCTACCATCCAGGCTGGAAGGAGCCCTCTGTGACCTAATGGCTATATATTTCCCTGCGGCCCTGTGATAGCTATTCCACTCACCACTCTTATCAATGATACCCACCCCCATGAGTCACCCCCCGCATTTGGGGCCCAGAGTTGTGTTTCATCACTGGTCTGTAGTGTGCACTCCTTTTTTGATCCAGCTTCCAGTGACTTGCCTACAGGACCCAAACATTTTTCCTGTCACCTGCCTCCTGGATCTTATTTCCCCTCACCAACTGACTACTAAACAGAAAACTTATTCCATGCTCTTTCTTGTGCATATGTCCACTTAGCCCCCAGCACTGCCCTTGATTCCTGAACGCCATGGAGCAATTTTCTACCATTTTTTTCTTCTAGCTGCTCATTTTAAGTCCTTTTTATGTGACATGTGCCCCCTCTCCACTCCCATGTTGCCGGCTACTCTGTGAAACTCACCAGATTATCTGACCTGGGGTAAGTGTGGATGACTGATACAGAGCTACTCCCTGAAAGGCCACTCTTCCTGCTTTTGGATTTTGTAGTTTCTGTGTCAGTAGCATGATCCCCTCTGCTCTGGTCTGTGATCACTGTGTTTTGTGAAACTGTGCGTTCCCTTGTGGCTTTTCGCAGCATCTGTAGCACTTTTGTGATTTCCCAACAGTAAAGTTTTTCTGTCAAAAATGGTGCCCTCTAGATTTTCTGCAACTCCCAATATGGAAGAATTGTGAAACTTTCCATAAGACTGCTTCCTTGGTCCTCCCCATTCTTCTCCTGGTGTTGGTTTTTCTGGATTTGAAAGAGCCCAGGAGATGCCCTTTAAAGCCTCACAGGCTTATGCCATGTCCTCTCCAGCCTACTTTAGTTACACTACATTATTGTGAGGCTACCAGTCCTTTTGTCTGAATCCTGTGCATCTCCACCCAGTCCACTTCTGGGTGGAACCTGGACAGTACTGTCACCTTATTCTCACCTTCTTCCCCCACATCCCTGGCACTGGCTCTCTTTCATGAAAACGGCAGTGAACAGGTTCAGTTTTGAACTGGCCCTAAGGAAACGAGTCAGGAGTTGTGTGGGCAAGAGGGAGGGATGAAAGCCATTGGAGAACTGAGAATAATTTAAAAAAATTTTTTTAAGTAGGCTCCACACCCAACATGGAACCCAACAAGGGGCTTGAATGCACAATCCTGAGATTAAGACCTGAGCTGAGATCAAGACCTGAGCTGAGATCAAGACCTGAGCTGAGATAAAAAGTTGCATGCTTAACTGACTGAGCTACCCAAGGTGCTGAGAATAAATTTGTTTCTTTTTAACATTTTTTTGTATAAGTAATAAATAACAAACAAATAAAAAGTAGGTTGAGGGGACATGTGGATGGCTCAGTGGTTAAGCTCTACTTTTGGCTCAGGGAGTGATCCTTAAGTTCAGGGATCGAGCCCCACATTGGGCTCCCTGAGGGGAGCCTGCTTCTCCTTTTGCCTATGTCTCTGCCTTTCTCTCTCTCTCTCTTTCTCTCTCTCATGAATAAATAAATAAAATCTTAAAAAAAAGACAAAAACTTAAAAAAAAAAAGTTGGTTGGGGACGGTCTGTAAAGGACCTTATATGCCAAATCAGGAATTTGAATTTTATCCCAGAAGCAGGGCAAAGCCAATGGAAGCTTTCAAAATATTACCATAATTTGATTCTTTAAAAATAGAAGATAATTCTGACAGTAATGTGAAAGTTGGATTAGAGACCAGATAAAAGGTTTCTGAAGTCTAGGAGGAGTTGATTAAAACTGTACACAATCAGGGATGGAAGGAACATAGAAGAGGAGCCCTTTAGGTAGGCAGTTAGAAATTCAGGACCCAAGGTCCAGAGTGGGAACTCAACAAACAAACCCTAGAAACAGACAGCTGTCACACAGATAACTGGTATTGGTACTGGTGAGATTACCTAGGGACTGCCATCACAGAGAAGGTATATAGAGTAAGAGTCAAGGGGGGACGTCTGAGAAACACTCTCATCTGAGAGTCAAGCAAAGGAAGAGGAAAACCTCTTTGCAGATGAAGAAGCAGTAGGAGAATTAGGAAGGAAACCAGGAAACTATAAGGTTGTGAAGGCCAAGGGACAAGAGATTTTGGAGAAATGGGAGGTAGTCAACAGTTTCAACAGGTAGGGGACGTCAAATAGGACCAAGAATGAAAATGTGCCATGTAGCAATTAGTCCTTCAAGAAGAGTGGTGAACTAGGACAGAAATCAAGAAGTAGCTGTTGGAAAGGTAGAATGGCAGGAAAGAGACAATAGAACAAGGGACGCTTACAGGATGAGTTTCTTCCTTCCAAAGAAAGTGAGAGGTAGAGATACTGAAGAAAGGAGATGATTACTGGAATAAGGCCCTAGAAAGGTAGAAAAAGAAAGGAACAGATGGAAGACACACATCAATGGCAGAACTACAGGGCAGGAGCCTGGGTCCCTGATGACAGCAGAAATGCCTTACCAGCTGCAGACAATTACTCCCAAACTTTCTGTGGCAAAGAAATAAACTTCTGACTTGGTGTTTAGTGTTTCTTGTCATTTGCAGACAAATGTAATCCTGAAACTGGAGAGAAGAGTGTTGAAAGAATAAGCAAGTCCCTCTCAAAAGCATTAAGACATGAAATAGCACAGTATGTTCTGAAGACAAGATCAGTCTGCAATTGCTAGACTATCAAAAGTGAGAGAGTGGTAGGAAAGGAAGATGAAAATGTAGACCCAGGTGTGAGGAGTTGAGACTGGATCCTATGGATAAAAAGTATGAAAGGATGTTAAAGAAATTACATGTTCCCATTTCAGCTTCAAATAGATTATTCTGTGGTAATCTGGAAGGGGCTCATGAGGCAGAACAGGATGTAGGGAGCGTGCTTAGAAACGTCTACTATAGTCCTGGTGAGAGATCATGATGCCTGTGTGGGTTCAGTTATAGTAGGATCACACTGGATGGAAAGAACTGAGAAATACTTAGGAATTAAATCAGTAGGAATTAGTGACCAGTAGCATGGGCAAATGATTTAGGGTGAAGCTTCGGTCTCTATCTTGCATTGCTTTTCTCCATCCCCACTGTTAGTACCTCAAATCAGGCATGCACTACCTTACATACTCATTCAGTAAATATTTATTGAGTGCCTTCTTTGTGCTGGGTCCTGCAGATACAGTGGTGAACAAGACAGAAATGGTCTTCGTTCTCCTAGATCTTAGGAATCTCATTGCTGAAAGTTTCATTTGTGATATCTCATTTAACCCTCCAAATATCATTTGATGTAAGTATTACTATGTCTCCATCTTACAGATGAGGTCACCCAGTCTAAGAAAGTTTAATAATTTGCTTAAGATCACATGGCCAGCTAATAAGGTGGTGCCAGGAATCATACACAGATCCACCTTACTTTAAAGCCATGGTTTGGTTTGGTTTGGCTTTGCTCTACACCAAATGTGGACTCGAACTCATGACCCCAAGATCAAGAGTTGCATGCTTTATGAACTGAGCCGGACAGGTGTCCCTAAAGCCATATTTTTAATTACTTGACTATGTTCTCTCTCGTGCAATTACAGACCATGTAATACTATAACAAGGAATTCAGTGGTTTGGATGATTGCAGCCTCCTAGCTGGACATGCTTTCTGCACCTTCATGCTTCTAAAGTGCAAATTGGGGAGAATGGTGTTACCTCATCTAATTGAGGGTACTTGGAGGAAGATGAAGTTTTGTTTTTTGTTTTTGTTTGTTTGTTTTGGGAAGATGAGGTTTTGAATGGGAGGTGATACACTCAGGTCTTAGATATATTGATTTTGAGATGGCTATGAAATATCCAAGTGGAGATGTCTAGCAGCAATGTGATAGACAAATTTGAAGGTTAGGGGGAAGCAGGGCTGGAGATAAAGCACTTGGCATCACTAGTACTTAGAAGTCAGTCAAATTAAGGCAATTACTGGGACTCTTCAGGAGCTCCTAGAAATAAGAGGAGCAACCTGTTAAGAAAAGGGCAGTTGGGTAAATGCTTAAAGAGAGTGAAATAGAACAATTGATAGAGGAAAAAAAGAGAGGAACTCACCAAGGGCACTCAACTCAAAGATATAATTAAGTTGTATTTAGGGTTAGAGAGAATGAATTTATAGTTGAAATCGATCTGTGTGGTTGAGGGGTTTTCTCTAGCAGCAATAACGAACTCAAGAATAGGAAAACTTGCAAAAAATTTTATCATTTTACAAGTTCCTTTCTTTTCTCCCACTCAGACTTAAGACCTTGCCTGTGAGTTCCCAGAGCGCCCTGATTTTACCTTTGATCTGCTAAAGAGCACTTGACCTATCAGGTTCTATTTAAGTTCACCTCCCCTTTGGACTTTGAAATCCTCAAAGTTCTTTGAGACTTTGAAAATTCCAAAGTTCTTTGTCTTTTGAAAACCTGTGTGGTGGTTTTTTTTTTTTTAATATATATAATCATTTTTATTTTCTATTATGTACTTATTTTTATCTCCAGGTTAGACTGCAGAGTGTCTGAGGGCAGCGACTGTGATTTTGCAGTTTTGTAGGAACATCACTGCAGTTCAATGCCTTATACACAGTATTTCATTAAACATTTGTGGGATCAGATTGACTTCAATCTGAAAGCTGCTGCAATGTGTAAACTAACCAACTATGTAATTCCATCAAGCAGTGATTTTTAAGTTTTCCAGACTTGGAATGAACAATCCTCTACTCTCAACCTTTCATTCTCTGTTTTTCATTAAGAGGTAGTTAGGACACCTCCACCAGGTATTTTAACATTTTGACTTTGGAGTTTGGACCTTACCAATAGCTCTCTAGACTTTTTGACCACAGATGATCTACTAAGTATTTCTGGGTCTGCTGAATCTGTGTTGGTAAAACTAAAAAAACTGGACCTGATGATTGAAGATGTCCCTTCTTGTTGTAAAATCCAAAGATTCAAAGAAAAAAAAAGTGACCAGCAGCAAAAAAAACAAATAAAAATAAAATAATATCCAAAAATTCCATGACCCCTGGAAAACCTTTAAACCATACTTGAGAACACCGCCTTATAAAGCACAATTAAAACATGGATGCCAAGTGAAATAAATCAGAGACACAAATACCATATGACTTAAATTATTTATGGAATATAAAGAACAAAACAAATGAACAAACAAACAGAAACCAGAAACAGACTCATAGAACAAACTAGTGGTTGCCAGAATGGAGGGGGTTGAGGGGATGGGCAAAATAGGTCAAGGGGATTAAGTGGTACAAACTTCCAGTTATAAAATAAATCAAAAGGTGCCTGGGTGGCTCAGTTAGTTAAATGTCCAATTCTTGATTTTGGCTCAGGTCAGGATCTCAGGGTTGTGAGATTGAGCCCTGCACTAGGTGTAGATTCTGCTTAAGATTCTCCCTCTCCTACTTCCTCAGTGCTCCTTCTCCCCCGCCCCCCAAATGCCATGTGCTCTCTCTCTCTCTCTCTAAAAAATTAAAATAAAAATAAATAAGTCAAGGGGATGGAAAGTACAGATAGGGAATATAGTCAATAACATTGTAAGAATTTTGTATGATGACACATGGTAACTACACTTATGGTGAACATTTCATAATGTATACAACTGTTGAATCACTATGTTGTATACCTGTAATATTATATGTCAGCTATACTTAAAAAAAAACAAAAAACCATTGGTGCCATGTTTCCTGACTGGAAAATGGCAAATAAATTCCTATCTCTATAAAGTTAGGCTACAATCTATAGAGCATATTACCTCTAAAATGAAGACACTGACATTTTACATTTAATATTGCTTTAACTGCTGATTCAAACATTTAATAGATGCAAGATGTTTTTCAACAGGCTTATCCAAAAATCAAATGAAAGGGCACCATCGTTCACTTTGGTAGTAAAAAGAGAAGAAAGCTAGAATATGAAACACCATCTGAAATCTTACGTGTACCTTGGTAACACTTTCCTTTTTTTTTTTTTTTTTTTTTCAGATGAGAAACCGAAGAGTGACTTACTCAAGGTTACAGAAGTACTAAATGGCAAGGCCGGTA
This sequence comes from Vulpes lagopus, assembly GCF_018345385.1. NCBI lineage: Eukaryota > Metazoa > Chordata > Mammalia > Carnivora > Canidae > Vulpes > Vulpes lagopus. The sequence goes on along the minus strand of NC_054824.1, from coordinate 119,413,372 downwards.
GTAGAATCCAAGGCTTCCAGTCATATGCCTTTTTTTTTTTAAACAACCAAATTGGTCAAAAATCTCCTGAAAGACAAAAACAGATGAAGGTGAAATGCCAGTTGGTTGAGTTTAAACAGAGACTCCACTTTGTTCTTTCCAGGTTCAATAATAAACAATTCTAGTGATTAGCATGAAGGGCTGGCAGATGAAACATTTGACTCCTAAACAAAAATATTTGTATTTTTGCACCACAGTTTGTAAATCAATTGTAAAAATTAAAGGAAACAGAAAACAGAGAATTAGCAAACCCAGAACTCAATTTTCCTTCACTCTTTTGGAAGACAGAAAAAACAAAACAAAATCCCCGTGGTTCCCTTCATTAGCAGCCAGGGTGGTGAGTCCCATTGTAAATCCCACATATAAAGGCTCATGGCTACCTGCAGAGCCTAGGAGTACCAATCACATTAGTGAAGACACCAGATGACCAAAGGAAGCAGTGAGGGTCTGGGAAAGCTAGTAAACAAAAGGCAGCATTCCAAATGAATGCCATTGCTAGAGTCTGCATTGTAAAATGCCTGGATTTGAGAACCCTAAAGCAGATTAGTTTAAGGCAACAAAAGATTCAAACAAGATACAAAGAGCTCATTTTGACACATTAAGAAATTGTCTTCATTAGATCATCAGGTGCTTAAGTGTAATTATTAAAAAAAAAATTCCACCTAAGTTGTGTTTGAAGAAGCTGTCCTAGAAGATACCTATACATAGTTCTTGAATATAACATGTTCGTGACCAAAATTCCTAAACCAGATATGCTGGCCTTTTTCCTTTTAATTTTCCTGACTTTTTGAAGGCCTGCAATGACTCTTAAAATTTGTTATACATACCATTTCAATATACCACTCTGCTCACGGACACTAGTACTTTAAACACCAACTAGGAAAACTTGAATCTCTCCAACTGTAAGTGATTTTTCTTCCATGTTGCTGCCTCACAAAGAAAATAAGTAAAACTTTTAAGTATGAATTGCCAAAATGAAAAGCAGCAAAACATCAGACCATGGTATAATTTCCTGGACATTTTCCATCACTTGTCATGCTAGTTTGGCTCTTGTTGCAAAGTTTAAACTCAAATACACATTAAATGCTTAAATTTGAAAATGTGGAAGGAAAGTCTTATTTATTTTCACGTGGAGGACCCTGATATTTGCTGCTGTTTGTTTTGTTTTGAGGGGAGAGTTAGAGAATTATGTTCAATAAATTTAATAACTACCAATATTGTTTGCCAGTTTTATTTACTAGATATCCATAGTGCTAAGCTTAATAATGCTGATGTAAAGTAAAAATAATTACTTATTGAAAGTCCTGTAAGAAGACATGGTCTCTGGCAATATGTGTAGTACTGGATCGAATGGCCTTCCAGTCAACATTGTCAGGTGAGCAGACCATCAATCAGTCTGAAATTTTACAAATGTATTTAAAGATCTCCTATCAATAGCAGATAAGCAGACAGGCAAGAACAGTTCTGATAAAGCCTATAAGTCAAATTTGAAGTATAATAATGAGAAGCTTTCCCTGTAATTTCTATTTGAAAATTAATATCTCATCATATCTCTTCAGTTTGATAAATAATCACCCCTCACCAAGAACACAAGTAGTTCAGGTCCCACTTTCTCTTGGAGAGATACTCCCTTTGTTTTGTCAATCCCTAACAGGGTCATAAGCAAGGCTTCACTGACACAGAAGGAAACAGTTCACACCTAATGAGCTGATGTCACCTGCAGCTTTTAAACCAGGTGAAAACTTTGACTTCATTTATATTCAAGTGAAAAAACACTGGAAGAGTTCAGTGAGTCTAAACTCCTAACAGCTTTCTGACTTCACCTCTCCACTAGGTTTAAAAGTTATATAATCACAATAACATTATAATTAAACTTAAAATTTCTATAAAATTTACTTTAAAAATATAATCAGTCACCCTTGTTTGACAGAAGCAAAAAGAAGTAGAAGAATAAAGAGACTGGTGGCTGAGCCACATTTCAAGTTTACTGCAGGCAAGGGGCACAACCTTCACCCCCAACCCCTTCAAACCCTCACTAGTGCTGTGGCTTCTCTAACCTTTTCAGTTTGGTCACATAGACAATGGCAGAAATATGTACTATCAAGTCAGTAACAGAGTATTTTTTCAGCTCCTTATTTGCTGACTGCATTCATGAAGTGTCTCCTTTCATTGTCTCATCTGTCCGTTCCCTGTCTCCTTGGTAGTTAAGCGACAGAACCAAGAATGGCCTAACCTATGCTGCTCCTAAAGCAGTGAAGACAAGTAGTGTGGGGAGTGAGAAATCTGATTCAAATCATGCTCTACTACTTTACAATCACATGGCTTGGGCTAGTTATCTGTAAAATGAGAATAATGTCTCCTACCTCATAGAGTTATAGTAGATACGGTATGGAAAGCACCTGGCATACATTAGGCATACAATCAGTTAATATTCTTCTTTATTACAAAAATATTAAGGGGTCCCTGGGTGGCACAGCGGTTTAACGCCTGCCTTTGGCCCAGGCACGATCCTGGAGACCCGGGATCGAATCCCACGTCGGGCTCCCAGTGCATGGAGCCTGCTTCTCCCTCTGCCTATGTCTCTGCCTCTCTCTCTCTCTCTCTCTGTGTGTGACTATCATAAATAAAAATGAAAAAAAAATATTCTTCCTTATAGAAATCCCTAACTATAGGAAAAATTATGCTTTTATAGAATTCTTTCATGTATATTATCTCAGTTAATCCTTATAAGACTACCACACTCAAAAGTAGCAAGGTACTCAAATGCATATTTTCCGCCACCAGAACCAACTTTTTTTCTATTGGGCTACTATGTGAGGCACTCTAGCGATGGAGACCACAACATATCTCTATATCATCAGCTCCTGTGGGTAAAGATGCAGAGCATGGGTTAAAATGGGAGGGATCTTAGAAGCAAGCATATGAAGCAGAAACTAGATATACAATCAAACAAACCCATACTACTTAGTAGGGTAACTACCAAAGAGAAAATGCCCTTAAGGTTCATCAATAAGTATCCTTTATGATAAAAAAAGGCAATAAGAATAAAAGTGAAACATAATTATAACATCCAAGGTGCTACAATTTTACAAGAATGTGATTATTTTACGTTGGTCACACACACAAAAAGTCCTTATGAAAATAACAGACCTACAAAACACTATCTTAGCCTAAGGTTGAGAAAGGTTTCCTATTGTCATTACATGCAACCAATATCTACATTAACCAAGATTTCCTAAAAACACTTCAGAATTATGAGAGCTTTCATACACTTTACTTCCTTTAATCCTCACAATAACAACCTGAGATACATATTGTATTTGTTATGAGAATACAGACTTCAAAAGACTGAGTGACTTATTTGAGAAAGTGCTGATACCCAAACCTACATTCTTTAAGCCCTATATGTGCATTCTTTAAGCTAAGCCACACTATGTTCTCTGTAGTAATAGAAAAGAACATGTGAAATGGTCCAAATTGTAATCAAGACTGTCAATTAATACTCAGGAGAGAACTAACAAATGCTACATTGGTTAAACATGAGTTTGCTTATACAGATTGTAAATATCCTAATTAGAGACTTCTGAGATCAGAATGATATTCATTGTTTAGGATTGAAAATAATTTTTTAAGTTATTCCTGGTCTACTACCGAAGTGAAACTAAAAGAAAATGTGATTCCTAACTCACTCCATTCTGATTATATACAATTAAGTTCTGAATTTACTATTTGCATTTTATAAACTTCAAGTTTTCTAATAAGATAAATTTAAAGCTTGGGGTACAAGGGTGGCTCAGTCCGTTAAGCGTCCGACTCTTGATTTTGGCTCAGGTCCTGATCTCATAGGTTGTGAGATGGTGCCCCACATAGGGCTCTGCACTCATTGGGGAGTGTTCTTGAAGATACTCTCCCTGTGCCCCTCCCCCCATGCACTCATGTGCATGCTCTCTCTTGCTCTCTCTCTCTCTCTCTCTCAAATAAATCCCTTTTAAAAAAGATAAATTTAGGGCAGCCCCGGTGGCGCAGCGGTTTAACGCAGCCTGGGGTGTGATCCTGGAGACCCGGGATCGAGTCCCACGTCAGGCTTCCTGCATGGAGCCTGCTTCTCCCTCTGCCTGTGTCTCTGCCTCTCTCTCTAGCTGTGTCTCTATGAATAAATAAATAAAATCTTTAAATAAAAAAATAAAAAAGATAAATTTAAAGCTTAATTCAGAAAGACAAATTTTTATCCAGGAATATGATCTTCCCTCTTCCTTATTACTTTTCTTTCTATTACCTGCCCTGGTAAAATCTTTGTTGAGAAGCAAAATATAAGGAATTTTCTAATTAATGGAGTTGAGGTATGTGGACCAATGGTATATAAGTTGAAAGACAAAGTGCTTTTTATTTTGGGATAAAAAGTAAAAAACTACTTTCTCTAAGGAGAACCCAAAGAAGAATAACAGACAGAAACATGTGATCCCAGCTATGGATGGGGAAAATCAACAGTTAGGTGAGGTGGAGCAGTTTGTTCTGCCAACTTGGGTGCCCAGAGAGGCTCTTAAAGTCACTTTGCTAGCTGGATAGTATCAGTGGTGATGGTAGAAAGTGCTGAATGACAAAACAGGAGTCATAGTGAGGAAAAATAGAATGGGTCTTCTCATTTATTTCAGCAACTGTCACAGCATGGGCTATATTTGACCTGAATGTAACTAAATAGAAAATCTGGCTGGAACTACTATCTAATTTTTCTTGATGAAACCAATGTGCCCATGGAGACACCAGTAAAGCTCAGCATCATTTAGATCAGTGATTCTCATGAAGTCTAGTTCAAGGACTGCATCAGAATCACCTAATGAACATATTCATCATGTAGATTCCCTATCCTCTCTCTCAGAGATTTATGACTCACCAGTTATAGATAAGAACTCTGGAACTTGCATTTTGAAAACCCTGGAAAGTGTTGCTAGATTTAGCAAATAGGCAACCCTAACTCCAGATGATTCTATGCCATTAGAGTTTGAAAAATCACTTACTTGGAAAAAGTGGGGGGGACCAAAATTGTGTATGATTGTTATATGGGATGCTTATTTATAACAATTAGCCAGACACATTAAAAAGAAAGGAAAAAACTCATTGTCTGTTTTTAGGACTAGCTACTTGACTGCTTTGTGCTTCAAGCTCTCCCTCTGGAAGATGGAAACAAACCAATGATGGTGCCTACTAGGCCCCCACCACTCTGGTTATGCTCAAAGAATGTACCCAAGAACACAAGAGAGTTAGAAAAGCCATTTTGTCATGACAACAGCCAATTGCTCCTGGGATAAGCATCACGTACACCCCCACCACTTTTTGGATGCCTGTGGCATTTGACCTTTACTTCTTCCTCTCAGACTGGCCCTAGCAGGGAACCAAAGCATCCAAAAAAAAGAAAAAAAGAAAAAAAAGAAAAGAAACATTATCAACTAGTTTTTTCACTGTAAAACCTAAAAAAAAAAAAAAATCAATTGGCACACTAAAAACAATCCCAACAATTTCCTGGGGAAATAACTATTCTCATAAAATCTTATAGAAATCATTTGGATGAAATATTATACTTAGCACCCTCTCCCCCACAAAAAACCCCAACTCTTCTAGGTTTTATATTCCACCCTCCACCCACCTCAGTAGCTTCTAACCAAGCTTTAAGTAATAGTAATTTGATTCCGTGTTACATGAAGGAAGTGTATCTAAAGGACATCGTGGAATGTTCAACTCTATAATAAGAGGCATCAAGCCTGTGGAATTCTGGTAAAGAAGACTGCAAATGACATTCCCATTTCATGGAAAAGTTAAACAGAAAAACTGCAGTATTATTAAATACCAATTATTAAAATAGTTCACTAGGGAAGGGATGCCAGAAGGGAGAGGAGTTCTGAGTAAGTGGTTTAGGAGCATAGAAGGGTGGAGGTAAGGATAGAAGACATATGGGGAGTCTGCAAAGGTAAATTTTGATGATTAGCGGTATCTTGGTGGTTAGTAAATGCCAGTGTGTTTTAGAATCACGGTACTGCTGCCTGTGACAGCCTGTTCTGAGTTGTCAAAGTCAAGGTATGCCATAAAGGTAAATTGAAAAAATTAATCACATTAAGAGCTCACACATGGGGACGCCTGGGTGGTTCAGCAGTTGAGTGTCTGCCTTTCACTCAGGGCATGATCCTATAGTCCTGGGATCAAGTCCTGCATCAGGCTTCCTGCAAGGAACCTGCTTCTCCCTCTGCCTGTGTCTCTGCCTCTCTCTGTGTCTCTCATGAATAAATAAATAAAATCTTAAAAAAAAAAGAACACACACAAATAAAAATAATCTGACTTGACATAAAGGAGACCCAGAAAAATTTGTTCGCCTCTTCTAGTTTTCTAGTTGTATCACTGGCATAAAGTCCTGTTGTCACTTTACTACTAACATATATGTGGAAAGGTAGGTCAAACATCATCTGATGTCATTTTCAGTACGAGAGCTTTGTTTCTATATAATGATATACTTGGGACTATTAAAATAGTCAGAGTCTTTCCTTATTATAATTACACAAGTCACTTCACAGAAGGAAGGAAGACACCTGATTCACACGACCAGGCATAGCCAAAGGAGCATGTGAACTTTCAACAGAAGAGGAAGCTTTGTACCAGATGTGAAAAAGTAAAGTTTATTTTTCCATTTAGCTTGTTTATTTAGGTAAGAAGGAAGGAGACAGTGGCTGCTTCCCATTCCAAACTGCTCAGGGAATGACTTTTCTTTCTTCTTTATAAATGAACAAAGTTGGCTTACTGCAGTTTCCAGAGGGATCTGGAAAGGAACCAAGTCACTAATGATTATATTTCATCTGTAGCTAGTTTAACCTTTGAAACCTGCCAATCAACAGACATGACCAAGAGGCAAGGTCAATGCAGCCTTGCCCATCTAGCATTCTCTTATTGTTTAGATGGAAAACAATTTGTTAAAGATATTATTTTAAGAAATACAAAGCACATTGTAGAGAAGATAACCCAGGTCTTTATAAGATTCATTTAACAGCTGAGAAACCCCGAGGCTTAGGTTAGTTTATTTTCCCCTTTAATTATTGTGATTAAGCAGCACAGTGATAAAGCTTTTACATTTAAAACAAAATAACCAAAGGAAAACATCTTTTGTCCTTGATTCATCTATCTTTTTATGTTATTTTGGTCTGACACACCATTTGTTTCTAGACTAAAGATCTTCTTGGTATATATTCAAAGACAAATGCTATCATTTTCACAAATTATCAAAACATTCTTCTTAATCTTAAAGATATTACATGCTATTAATAAATATAAAATATACTACAAAATAATCATTGATATTTTGATTATATATTCATTAGCAAAAAAAACAGGCTACAAAATATTAAATGGCTTTTCCCTCTTCATTTACACATCCATCTAAAAAAATACTTCCTCTTCTTCCCCCATAATATCCCCTCATCCTGCTTCTTGCAGGAAAAAAGAGAACACTATCACTAAGATTAATGGAGCATCGGTAAAGTATTTTAGGTACAAATGAGCCACTTTTATGTACTGCCAGAACAATTCAACAAGGGTTTAGAAGGAGAAAACCTGAAGTTCCTTTCCATTGAATTCATGCAGCTGGTGATAAATTGATTGTTCTCCTTTAACAACAGGGTCAGAAAGACAAAGAAATATTTTCTATAACTGGCTATATTTTTAAATTAATTAGTAAACTTTTTTTTTCTTTAAATGCCCTATGTCATCAAGATGAATTACCTCCAGTTTTAATTAAAGCCCTGTCAAAGGTAAACTCATATTGCTAGAATGCAAGAGTGGCATAACGAGATGATTTCTCTTTAAGTTAGACAACATGCGAAATGGTCACTCTTTCTAAAGGAAGAAGAAAAGGGATCGCTGAACTACTTCTGAACTTCCATTTCCTGGGATTGTTTCTTAAACTTTGTGTGTTTCATGAAAATCATCACTTTGGTTTATCATCTTTAAAAATAACCAAAAATAAAAAAAAACAAAAATAGAATTGGTAATATATAAAATTTTAGATCCTGTGTGAAACTCAAGAATCCTAAATTTTGAACTTAAATCTGTTCTTCCAAGTGTTACTATCAAGTGTGAATTAAAGTAAGACTTACTTGGTCTTTGCTATGAATTCTCACAAAGATCTCAATCTGGCCCTACAATTGCTATAGCTACTGCAAAAATTACAATTGCTAGCATCAGCTAATATTTAATGCTAAATTTAAAGATTTTTTCATGCAATCGAATAGTTTATTTTTATTTAAAACCAAGTTGTAGGGATCCCTGGGTGGCGCAGCGGTTTGGCGCCTGCCTTTGGCCCGGGGCGTGATCCTGGATACCCAGGATCGAATCCCACGTCGGGCTCTCTGCATGGAGCCTGCTTCTCCCTCTGTCTGTCTCTGCCTCTCTGTCTCTCTCTCTGTGACTATCATGAATAAATAAATAAAATCTTTAAAAAAATAAATAAATAAATAAAATAAAACCAAGTTGTAGCTACCATTTCATAGCAGTCCTGTTGGGGTCCCAAGAGAGGTAGGGAAGAAGTCTCTATAGAGTGGAGTAGTCACTGCAGATCTATTCTCAAGGCTCAGATGTAAAAGTCCGCCACTGGTGATACCATATCACAAAGTCACCAAAATAATACATCAGAGTGTTAATATTTAATATAGTTAGTAAATGAACACATATATATGTGTGTTAATATTTAATATAATTAGTAAATGAACACATTTATATATGTGTGGGCTTGTGTGCAGCACATATATGTGCATGTATACATAGTAATGCCCCCTTCTAATAAACATCGGATTTCTGGGAAACCTCAGCTACCTATCGTTGAACCAGTCAAGCACCTGGAAATAAGAGAAAAACAAGTTTCCACAATGAAATAAAGAGAGAAATGTAACTATTTGTATTGTAAGTGCAGGCTCACCCTCAGTTATAAAACAAAATAGTGGTTTACCAGAAACATGACACACTGGTTCCAGGGAGAAGTGATAACTCACCTAAAGAGAAGAGACTCCACATCTACAAAAAGTAGACAGTAATAAATAGAGTGTGTGAGAGTGAGAGAGTGTGCTACTCAGGCTATTTAGAATAGAAGCAAATAACCCTACACTAAATACTTCAATAGTCACTGAAGACATCATGGTAATTCACTGAACCAGAATAGCAGATCATTATAATGAAGGCCCTGAGTCAGTTAATGTGCATTATTTAAAAGGCAGAGTACTCAGTAATGTATTTTAGGTAGACCTTTCAATAGAATTTTTTTTTTTTTAAGTTTTGAGGCTTCGGTTACCTGGAAAATAAAGTTATAGGAAACAACTTTATTATTATTATGCTTTATGCGATGTATTTTGTCTCTAACTTTCAAAGGTTTTTCTGAATATTCATTTGTTATGCTCAGAGAAGTTTCAAGGAATGTAAATATCCTGCATAATATCGCTATTCACAACTGGATTAAGTTAGACAATAGTTGAAGTTTTTATTTTATTTTAATTTTTTAAAAAGATTTTATTTATTTATTCATGAGAGACACACAGAGAGGCAGAGAAACAAGCAGAGGGAGAAGCAGGCTTCCCGCGGGGAGCCCAATGCAGGATTCAATCTCAGAACCCTGGGATCACAACTTGAGCCACGGGCATATGCTTAACCATGGAGCCACCCAGGTGCCAGAGTTGAAATTTTTAAAGGATACCTTTTCCGATAATATTTGCCTTGTTAAAAATTGTGTTTACCAATTCATTGTAAAGCTGTTGATGGTACTGCAGTGTCTCTTCTTCCATGTTACTATAACAAGCTTCCATTCCCAGGTGGCAATAAGTTATCACCTATCCTATCATCATGTGATTTTTAAAATCTAATGTACAAACTCAGGTAGGTATTAAGGTCTCTGAAGAGATTTGCATGAGGAGAAGGGGTTGCTGGAAACAAAAATTCTTGATCCATTAGTTATTTGTCAAACATCACAATATCACGGATGTAATCCAACAGTCCTGGAGGATGCTTAGAAAACAACAGAAGAAGATTTCAGATCCTCTGAAATCTTTAACTCTCTTTCTTTGAAAAAAAATCTTCTGTCACAAGTCAGAAGGATAATGTCTCTTTTCACCCAATGAGAAAGCTGTTCTCACACGAGCATAATTAATCTTCTGACACCATGACAAAGAAATTCCTTAAAAGGATTTCTCCGATTTCCTCTCAAGACAGAAGACTGTCTTTATCCATCATCTGTCCTTCCTGATCCCTTCTTTTTGAATATCCACATCAGCAGAATTGTCCATCAGAAGAGACAGCAGGAGGGAAATCTCTGCATGATTGATAGGGCCCCAGTGCTCTGCAGGCTATTTAAGTGCAAGCATCTATTGTTGCAAACTTACTTTACAGCAGTTAAACAAATATAATAGTCGTCAATTCAACCATTGTGCAGCTTAGACTTGACAAAAACTAGTAAGTGAGGTTTGTTAATGACAAGGCACCAATTTAAACTTTGCAGATAAGTTCGCCTAGTGTCTATTTAGAAAAAGGAATATTCTCAGTCATGAAACAGTATAGGTATATTAGAAAGCATTATATACTATACTGTATGTAGACGGACATTCCCATTAAAAAACAAGAAAAGTCTGAAACATTTTTATCCTAACAGTTACTCGGTACTTCTTACCTACATCATGGTGATTTAGGAAAACAAAAAATAAAAAACAAAATATTACACTATGTTACCATCCAAAAGAATGAGGTATGTCAAAGAAGAAAGTGGTACCAACATTCTCTTAAAGTTTTTTTTCAGACTCATTGTAGTGAAGTTTTTTCAAAGAGAGATTTGAGGTATATTCAGGTACCCCCATCTATGAAGAAATGGAAGGCCATTTGAGATTTCTCCTGAGGATCTGCTACTCCCTTGGGCAGAACTAATGAACAAGAGCACTATAGGTTGGTTTCAAACAGAGGAGCAAAGCACACTGGGCAAAGGCCCAGTCCACAGAAAATGCAAGCCTGGCTCCACTTTCAAAGCCATCTACACGAAATGGAAACAGATCTAGAAATCTCACTAAGCTGTGGTAAAAGCACACCCAGTATCAACAGTAGAGGTTACAGCATGCTCTGTGTTCTTTATAGATGCTGCCAAGAAAGGCCACTTGGGCCCAGACACTAGGACACACTGACACCATGTGTTCTGTTTGCACCACAATGACCTTGACTACTCAGTTCTGGACGCACCCTGTGAAAATATTTGTTTATCCTTCCAATCCCCAAACAGTGAGGCCAGCCCCCACAGTCCAGGGCCCCAACTCATTGGTGCTTCCCTTGGTATGGTTAGGACAGATTGTCACTGCCCGACCTACCATGGGGCTTCTTCACCACTGACCTGCCTTCTCCAGTCAAGGAGAACAACTGATGGCTGACCCACATGTTCTGTCTGCGATGAGCAACGTGGTTTTGGTTTTCCTTAAATTACAGAGTTAAATTCAAGATTGATTTTTATCCCTTTGAAGATTTGGGGGAAAGGAAATATATCCAGGACAAAGACCTAGGAAAATCTGTGGTAATGAGGGACGCTAAGCAGTTTAAAAGTAGAATATATCACAGAGTTTGAATGTAGAGAAGCTGGCAATCAATTGGGAATGAGCTGGTAGTAAAAGTAACACAGAAGAGAGAGCCAGATGGGGAATTCAGACATACAGCTCAGAGGGGTCTCTGATGTGTTCCCTCAACAGTCGAGGACCCAGAAATCTCCCCAGGGCTTACATCACCAACAGTTCCCACATTGTCGGTTAACAGTTCTTTTGTGAATGGCTTGTCTTCCCAACAGGATTGTGTGTGTGCTGGGGCAGAGGAGGGTGGGTGGAAAGAACCAATCCTCATTGTTTTTGTTTGTCTATTATACATCCTATAGCACCTTGTTAAGATCAATAAACACTTTAGCTAGTTAGAATGGAAACCGAGTAACAGGCTATTAGTTCTGCCCAAGGCCAGGTGTGTAATATCTGGGAAGGGAACCTTGAGATTAAGTACAAGTTCAAGAGGAACACAGTCTTGCCTGTAACGATCCTTGGAATTTCAAACTCTTGATAAGAAACACTCACCAGTGTATATGGGAAATCTCTGTACCTTCCTTTTAATTTTGCTATGAACTTAAAATTGCTCTAAAAAAATTCTTTAAAAAAAAGCCAAAACAAAACAAAGCCTAATGGTGCTCATAAAAACTCAGGGAAAAACAAACATTTCATTCTTTTGCCCTTCAGAGATGTCTTTATAAGACAAGGATCAGTTGTAATGTGGTCCATTACAAATATTTAACACTAATTGTGTTCATAGAACTGACTTTGGATTAAGAGATACATTCACCAGATTCCAGCTCCCCTGTTTCAGTGGGTGCACATGACTCAGTTTCTCTTTGCTTCAGTTACTTCATCTGTGGACTAGTTATAATAATGGTGCCTATACATTACAGGGCATTGTAAGGATTAAATGTAGATCCTGGCATTTGGCAAGCACTCAGGATGTAATAACAGATGATTATTCATTCGTTGTTGCCCTTTTCCCCCCTCATTCACACAACTCTCTGAGTACTTCCAGCTATATTTCTGGGAGTTTATGTTGACATACACACAGGCACACACACACACACACACACACACGATATAGCAGCCTTTGGTGCTAAAAAAGGAGTAGCCCAATAAATTGAGCTAAATGGATACTTCTGAATGAGAGAAAAGAATGAGGAAATTAAGCAGAACAAGCAAAGAACAGGGCAAGCCAGGGTGACATGGGGGCTGGAAACAGACAATTTCTCAGAACACTATTTGAAGTATTGCAGGCTTGTATGTGCCACACTCTGCCTCATCCAGCTCAGCCTCACCATCTGGTATCCTGGTTACCTCCACACTGTCTTCAGATTGGGGTCTTATTGGGATACACAAAGCACAGTTTGTACTTGTTTTCATTTCCACCGAATTCAATGAATTCTTATTTTGTTCCTATAGTTGCCAAGCATTGTTACAGACACTGAGGATACATTTGTGAATAAGACTACCATCTAGGGACACCTGAGTGGCTCAGTCCGTTAAGCGTCTGCCTTCAGCTCACATCATGATCCGAGAGTCTTGGGATCAAGCCCCACATCAGGCTCCCTGCTCAGTGGAGAGCCTGCTTCTCCCTCTCCCTCTGCCACTCCTCGTGCTTGTGCTCTCTTGCTCTCTCTCTGTCCAATAAATAAATGAAACCTTAAAAAAAAAGACTACCATCTAGAAGTTGACAGCTCAGAAGGCCTTCCATGACAGTGAGAGCACACATGGTGCAATAGAGAGCATATGGTATAATAAAGAACATACGTGGTGTAATAGAGAATATACATAGTGTAACAGAGACCATACATGATGCAATAGCATACAGTGCAACAGAGAACATACATGGTGTAATAGAGAACATACATAGCATAATAGAGAATGTATATGACATAATAGAGAGCATACATAGTGCAACAGAGAACACACATGGTGTAACACAGAATACACATGGGGGTAATAGAGAGCATACAAGAAGCCTGGATGGTAGTGGTGCTTGGGACTTCAAAGACGAGCAAGAGTTTGCATGTCTGAGTCCTAGAATGCATGAAGATAGAATGGCAGGAAGTTACATTAGAGAGTGAAATGACATTAGAAAAGCAATCAGGCTTTTAAAAAAATGTTTTTTAACCAATAAAAGTGAGTCATTAAAGATTGCAGGTAAAAGAGTAACATGATAGAATTTTTTTTCAAGAAGATAATTCATGGGGCCAAATGGAAGACACTGGAATCAGAACAGGAAAAGTAGTCAAACCCCAGAGAGCTTGGAAGGGGATGATTAAAGTGGTCTGGCAAGAGACAAGGAGGAATTAACAAGGACAGTGGAGATGAGATATCATTTATTTGACTTATGCAGGTTCCCAAATTGGGAGGGTTTAGTGACCCACTGGACACGGGATATGAAAAGGGGAGGAAAAGCCTTCAATAAAGGGGATGTTTCTGGTTGGAGCACTTGAGTACATGTCATGCCATTAATTTGGATGGGGGTAGTAAAGGAAGTGCTGCCCTGTTACTATGTGTTTGAATTTGTGGAATCACATGCCTGAAGGCCTTTTGTTTACCCTATGTCACTTAACACCTAGAGCCTCCAGGAGAGAATTTAAGAATAGATTGAAATCTTAGAAAAAATAATATTTTCAATTTGTTTTTAATAAGGTATTCTTTTATTTCTACTTCCATACCAAATGAATCCTATGGTGCCCACTATAAATTCTAATTGTTAACACCCGTCCCAGAAATGCAAAGTTTCATGATTTACTCCATAGCTGAATGGCTCAATGGGTTTTGTGGCTAGACCAGTCTTTAAGTATGAGACAGTGAGGTGAAAAAAGAAAAAAAGAAGAGCAGACATCTGCCAAAAGGCTGCATGTGCCAAATGGGAAGTGAGAGCACATTTAGAGAGAGGAAAAAAAAAAAAAAAAACAACAGCTGGTTAATACTTCTATTTTACTACTAGCAAAGTTTCTAAATGGGAAGAACTTGTTTAATGATCAGTTTCATATATTTGAAGTCCAGGTCAAAGAGAACACAAATCCTTTTTAGAAGGTAGTAGCCATCTTATCCTCCTATTACTGTTTTTTTAACATCTATTATATCAGATGAAAAGATGATTTGTATTAACGATTAACTACAGCTTACAAATGTAAGTGAAATTAATATAACATTTTCATGAAAAGTTATTTGGTTTATTCACTAAACTATATGATTACCCAGCAATTCACCTTCTTAAAAAAATTCTATTAAGTTTTTAATTTTTTTAAGTTTTTAATTTTAACTCCAGTATAGTTAACATTAGCTAACTATCCAGTATAATATTAGTTTCAGGTGTTCAAGATAGTGATTCAACAAATCTATCCATCACTCAGTACTCATCAGGCTAAGAATACTCTTTAGTTCCCATCCCCTATTCCTCCCACCCCATATCCAAAACCCATTCCCTCCCCCACCTCCCATCTGGTAGCCATCAGTTTGTTCTCTATAGTTAAGAGTCTGTTTCACTTTTATAAAAAGAATATAAAATTACTACTGAAAGTGAAGAAGGATTGTGGACAAGGTAGTTAGAGTTCAAGCAGTCAGCTTTCTTTTTTAAAAATTTTATTTATTTAAGTAATCTCCACACTCAATGCGGGGCTCAAACTCACCACCCAAGACCAACAGTCACATGCTCTTCCCACTGAGCCAGCCAGGTGCCCTAAGCAGTCAGCTTTCTTGGACCATGAAGCATCTTTAGGAAAGAAAGCTATACACAGAGGAGCAAAGACAGAAAGGGTCCAGGTCCCTCACATCACATATCACCATCTCAGCCCTAGATTAGCATATGCCAGAAATAGTTTCCTAGAGCAGAAAAGTGATGTAATTCCCCCTAGACACATTTTTGATTATAAGGGTTAAAACAAAAATCTATTTTCTGGTTGATTTTTAGACAAAATTTGCCAGTTATATGAAATTTCCAGTTACCTGTTATTTTATCATATGAATAATGCCTTTCATATTTAATCAAGATATAACTTTCTGGGGCACCTGGGTGGCTCAGTGATTGAACATCTGCCTTTGGCTTAGGTTGTGATTCTGGGGTTCCGGGATCAAGTCCCACATCAGGCTCTCCGTGGGGAGCCTGCTTCTCCCTCTGCTTATGTCTCTGCTTCTTTCTCTGTGTCTCTCATGAATAAATAAATAAAATCTAAAAAAAAAAAGATATAACTTTCCTCTAGGAGCCACATGGTACTGAAGAAAAAGATATATCTGCATTCAACCTCCCACAAACCAAACTCTTATGCAGCTTTTACTATAATTCAAAATGATAGAATAATACAGTTCTTCTTCAGTGGGGTCCAATAAACATGAACTAAACATTTATGTGCTAGCATTTAGTCATTTCATTAAAAACTACTAGTAAGGGGTACATGGGTGGCTCAGTCAGTTAAGTGTCTGCTTTCTTCTCAGGTCATGATCTCAGGGTCCTGGGATTGAGCCCCACATTGGGCTCCCTGGTCAGCAGGGAGTCTGCTTCTTTTTCTCCCTCTGCCCCTCTCCATCCCCTGCTCATGCTCTCTCCCTAATAAATACAATTTTAAAAGAAAAGTATTGGTAAGAAGCCTAAGTATGTATATGCCCAAATTTTCCAACAATTCAAGTACAGTAACAACTGCTCACTCTAGGGGCCATTGACCCAGAATTCTCAACTACTGTAAACACAGTCCACTGTCTAAAAGTAAGGAGATAAGTATACAAACAACACAACAGACTGCACAAAGTTCACATTCTAAATGTATTTGCATTTCACTCAAGGGGAGCTATCAGGCACTCACCCAAACTTGTTTACTTTCATTCTGACACAGTTTGAAGGAATGTGGATATATGATTCCCAGCTTTGACAGATTAAAAGGAGTGAGATGCCAGGGGAAAGGACAATGACATTATAAAACAAAGTAAAAATTTAAATTGACACTGACAGTGAAAACAGAAAAATAACTTCAAAAAGGAGACAAGAGAACTTAAAATATTCAACAATCTGGAGCCATTTAGTTCTAGTCTACAGCTTGACCCAAAACTAAAACACTGAAAATAACTGAAATAATCAGGATAAAATTATACTTAATAAACTCTAAGTATTAAGTTATTATAGTTATTCTGTAAGTTATTATAGTTATTCTGTAAGTTATTATAGTTATACTTAATAAACTATAATAACCTTTTGAAAAACTTCTATAAAATTGTTCATTTTTAAAATCTAAGCATTTCAAGGGTGTCTGGGTGGCTCAGTTGTTAAGTGTCTGCCTTCGGCTTGGGTCATGATCCCAAGATCTGGGAATCAAACCCCAAGTCAGGCTCCCTGCTCAATGAGGAATTTGCTTCTCCCTCTGCCTCTGCCTCTCCCTCTGGCTCATGCTCTCTCCCTCTCTCTCTCTCTTTGTCAAATAAATAAATAAAATCTTTTTTTAATTAAAAAAATCTAAACATTTCAGAGAATAAATTCTAGAGGTCCCTTACAACTAAAAAATTCTATACACTAAATATCTGGAAAATTCAGGAGCTATTTCTTCCCCAATAATATATGAAATCATATATATTTCTGTTACAATTACAATCTCCACAGCATCTTCACCAGGAGTAGATTCCTTCTCAAGAAACCACTTTCTATGCTCATCCATGAGATGCAACTCCTCATCCATTAAAGTTTTGTCATGAGATTGCATCAATTCAGTTACATCTTCAGGGTCCTCTCCTAATTCCAGTTCTCTTGTTGTTTCCACCATATCTGCAGTGACTGCCTCCATTGAAGTCTTGAATCCCTCCATGTTATCCCTGAGGGTTGGAATCAACTTCTTTCAGACTCCTGTAATGTTGATATTTTGACTTATTCCCATGAATCATGAATATTCTTTTTTTTTTAATTTTTATTTATTTATGATAGTCACAGAGAGAGAGAGAGAGGCAGAGACACAGGCAGAGGGAGAAACAGGCTCCATGCACCGGGAGCCTGACGTGGGATTCGATCCTGGGTCTCCAGGATCACGCCCTGGGTCAAAGGCAGGCGCCAAACCGCTGCGCCACCCAGGGATCCCGAATCATGAATATTCTTAATGGTATCTTGAATGGTGAATCCTTTCCAGAAGGTTTTTCACTGACTTTGCCCAGGTTCATCAGAGGAATCATTGTCTACCGCAGCTATAGACAAAATAGATTTCTTAAATCATAAGACTTGAAAGTTGAAGTTACTCTTTAATCCACAGGCTACAACATGGATGTTGAGTTAGCAGGCATGAAAACCACATTCAGGGGCGCCTGGGTGGCTCAGTGGTTGAGCATCTGCCTTTGGATCAGTGCATGATCCCAGGGTCCTAGGATCGAGTCCTGCATCAGGCTCCTTGCAGGGAGCCTGCTTCTACTCCCTCTGCCCATGTCTCTGCCTCTTTCTCTCTGTGTGTATCTCTCATGAATAAATACAATTTATATATATATAAAAAGAAAACCACATTCATCTCATCATACATCACCATCAGAGCTCTTGGGTGACCAGGTATATCATCAATGAGCAGTGTGTTTTGAAAGGAATTTTTTCTTCTTAGCAGTAGGTCTCAACAGTGGCCTTAAAATAGCCAGTAAACCATGTTATAAAGGGATGTGCTATCATCTAGGCTCTGTTGTTCCATTTATAGAGCATAGGCAGAGTAGATTGAGCATAATTCTTAGGGGCTGTAGGATTTTCATATGGCAAAGGAGCAGTGGTTTCAACTTAAAGTCACCAGCTGCATTAGCTCCTAACAAGAGAGACAGCCTGCCCTTCAAAGTTTTGAAGCCAGGCATTGACTTCTCCTCTCTAGCTGTGAAAGGCCAAGATTGCATCTTCTTCCAACAGAAGGCTGTTCCACCTATATTGAAAATCTGCTCTTCAGTTAGCCACCTTCATTCATTATTCTACTTAGATCTTTTGGATCACTTGCTGCAGCTTCTCCATCAGCACTTGCTGCTTCACCTTGCACTTTGATGTTATAGAGATGGCTTCTTTCCTTAAATTTCATGACTCAAGCTCTGTTAGCTTCAGACTATTGCAGCTTCCACCTCTCTCAGCCTTCACAGAATTAAAGAGAGTTAGGGCCTTGCTCTGGATTAGGGTTTGGCTTAAGGGAATGTTGTGGCTCGTTTGATCTTCTATCCAGACCACTCAAACTTTCTCCATCTCAGCAAAAAGGCTGTTTCACTTTCTTATCACTGTGCATTCACTGGAGTGACACATAATTTCTTTCAAGAACTTTTCCTTCACAGAGTGCCTGGGTGGTACAGTGAGATAAGTGTCTGATTCTTGGGACGCCTGGGTGGCTCTGCAGTTGAGCGTCTGCTTTTGGCCCAAGGCGTGATCCTGACGTTCCAGGATTGAGTCCCACATCAGGCTCCCTGTGAGGAGCTTATGTCTCTGCCTTCTCTGTGTCTCTCATGAATAAATAAATAAAATCTTAAACAAAAAAGTGTCTGACCCTTGATTTTGGTGCAAGTCATGATCTCAGGGTCTTAAGATCAAGCCCCATGTCCGGCTCTGCGCTGGATATGGAGCCTGTGTAAGATCCTCTCTCCTTCTCCCTCTGCCCCTCCTTTCTCCCCATCTTGCTCGCACTCTAAGGAAAAAAAAAAGAACTTCTTCACATTCACGACTTGGCTGTTTGGCACAAGAGGCCTAGATTTTAGTCTATCTTGGCTTTCAACATGCCTTCCTCACTATTCATTTCCACCTTTTGATTTAAAATGAGAGACATGTGGCTCTTCCTTTCACTTGAACACTTAGAGACTACTGTAGAGTAATTATTAATTGGCCTAAGTTCAATATTGTTGTGTCTCAGGGGATAGTGAGGCCCAAGGAGAGGGAGAGAGATGGGGAAACAGCACATCAGTGGAGCAGTCAGATCACACACATTGATCAGTTAAGTTCATTGTTTTATATAGGCATAGTTCATCGTGCCTCAAAATAACTGCAAGAGTGACATCAAAGATCACTAATTACACTAGTCACACAACAAATATAATAATAATGAAAAAATTTAAAATATTCAAGGCAGTATTTATGGAGAGCAATAGAGTGAAGCACAATGAAACAAGATATGCCTGTATATGTAATGAAAAGTAACTTTTTTCATATAATAGTTCTTCTTAGGGACAACCACTGTTACCAGTTTCTTGTTTATTCTTTTGAAGGAAGATGGAATAGAATTGTAATATAAATATACACATACATATATAAATGTATGTACTGACACAAAAGGTAGCCTACCACAAACTCCGTATCTCACATTTCTCATTTCACAATAAATCTTGGAGATCTTTACACATCAGAATACAGAAAGCTTCCATATTCTTTCTTTTATGGCTATATAGTATCCCCTGGTTGATTTAATATTCAGTTCAGTAGTAAAATATTCAATCTTTGGCTATTACCAAGAATGTCTACCATGATTAATTGTACATATATCCATCTCAAACCTGCACCTCAGGAAGATAAATTCCTATCAATGAGTTGCTGTGTATGTGGATTTAAAATTTCGATAAACATTGTCAAATTGCGCTTCATAGAATTTAATTCCTACCAACAATGTATAAGCCTGTTTCACCATATGTTTGCCCACAGAATCATAATTTTTATATCGATTATTTAACTGAAAATTGAATTGCAGGGGCACCTGGGTGGCTCAGTTGGATGAGCATCTGCCTTTGGCTTGGGTCATGATCCCAGGGTTCTGGGATGGAGCCCCATGTCAGGCTCCTCGCTCAGCTGGGAGCCTGCTGCTCCCTCTCCTTCTGCACCTCCTCTGCTCATGTTCTCCCTTGCTCTCTCTTAAATAAATAAATAAAATATTTTTTTAAAAAAGAAAATTAAGGGGCACCTGGATGGCTCAATGGTTGAACATCTATCTGCCTTTGGCTCAGGTCATGGTCCCAGGGTCTTGGGATCGAGTCCTGCGTCAGGATCCCTACAGGAAGCCTGCTTCTCCCTCTGTCTATGTCTTTGCCTCTCTGTGTATCTCATGAATAAATAAATAAAGTCTTAAAAAAATTTTTTTTAATTGAATTGCAAGAAGAGCATTCTTTCATTGGAAACAGAAATGAAAAAACAAATTGGAAGAACAGCAGCTCGTGGAGTTTTAATTTCATTATTTTTCTTTGTATGGAGAGGTTAGGGATCCTCTCAAGTTTAAGATCCATTTAACCTCCTTTCTATGAAATATCTGTTTGTATTATTCCTTAACCATTTTTTTGTTGGTTGATGTAGAAACACCCTTCACAAAGTAAGGGAACCAGCCATTTTATCCATGATAGGAGTTACAAATATTTCCAGTTTATCATTTGTCTTCAACTTTCAGCTATACTGTTAAAGCACTTTTTATTTCTATGTAGTTGAATTTATCAATCTTTTATTTCCAAATGAAAAAAGTCATTCCTAATTTAGATTAAGAAAAAAATCCCACAGAAAAAAGAAAAAAATCTCACATTTACTACTATATTTTTATACTTTAATGTATAGTTCATTTGTAATTTATTTTGTTATAAGATATGAAACATGGACAATTTTGTTTTTCAATTGCATCTGATTAACTTAAGCCCATTTTCTGAATAATACATCTTTCTCTAATTTGAAAGGTCTCCTTTATTATACCCTAAATTTCAAAAGGTATTGGGGCTGTTATAATGACTTCAATGTTACATTTGTTAATATCTGAGAGACTGTTCTCTATACCACTGCTGTTCTTATTTAGAAACTTCTTGAATTTCTTATTTAATTTTATTTTTTTAAAAATTTTTATTTATTTATGATAGTCACACAGAGAGAGGGAGACAGAGAGAGGCAGAGACACAGGCAGAGGGAGAAGCAGGCTCCATGCACCGGGAGCCCGACGTGGGATTCGATCCCGGGTCTCCAGGATTGCGCCCTGGGCCAAAGGCAGGCGCTAAACCGCTGCGCCACCCAGGGATCCCCTTATTTAATTTTATATATGAACTTTAGAATCAGCTATTCTGGTTAAAAAAATTTTTGTTATTTCTATTGATCTCATTAAATTTGTATATTAATTTAGGAAAAATTTATATATATTACCATTTTGGAGCTTCTTATCCAGGAAGGACTAGTCTTCCTCTGTGGTCCTAAGTAGCATTGTAAAGTTTTCTTCACCTACATCAGGCCTTCTCAACCTCAGCAATAATGACACTGGATGATCAAAAATGTCTCTAGATTTTCCAGATGTCCCCTGGTAGACAAAATCAGCCTCAGGTGGGAACCACTGATCTAGATCATACTTTTCTCCAAATTTAATACCAAGGTTTGTTGTTTCTTTTCCCCCCTTTCTGCTAATCTAAATGGTATCTTTTCTTTTAGAGTATCACCTAGTTAATTGTTTGTATGTGCAAATACTACTTATATTTACATATAATCACATATCCAGCCACTTTCTGAATTCTTTCACTGTTTAAAATAGCTTTTCAGCTTATTCTCATAAACTTATGAGGTAGATAATCACATTATCTGCAAAATGACAAGGTCACCCTCTCTTTTTAAATTAAAAAAATGTTAATCCCTTTCTCTTTTCTAACTGCATTTTCTAGCAGCCCACAATGGTGATAAATCAAGTTAGTAATAGTGAGCATCCTTATTTTGAGTGCTTCTAATATTTCCCCATTTCTCATGATGCTGGTTTGGGGTTGGACATATGCAATACCACACAAAAAGGAATAGTGTATTATGCAAAGGAACTATCTACCTCTTGTTATTTTTTTTTACAGAGTTTTAAATCAAGGGCAGATATTGAATTTATAAAGTACCTTTTTTGACATCTATAAAGATAATCATATGCTTTTTCATTAGTGCAAAAAATTATTTGAGCAATTCTAGAATTCTAAGAATAAACTTTACTTGGTAATAGTATATCATTATTTTAGCATGCTTCTGAATTATTTGTATTTGTCTATTTTGTGCTTTTTTTTGCTGGAGTTTGATACCACTGTCATGATAGCATCATAAAAGATTTTTAAAGCATTCCTAATTTCAAATAGTTTAAATAGAGCTGAAACTTTTATTTCTTAAAGATCAGTAGAATTGCCCCATGAAAACATCTGGGATTGGTGCTCTTTTGGAAAGTAACTCTCCAACAATTTTCTCTTTTTATTGTGATTGGAGAGTTTAGATTCTTTTGGTTTCTGAGGTCAGTTTTGATAATTATACTTGCCTATAGAGTTAACTATTCCATTCTCGTCTAAAACTTGCTTGTTTATCAATAGCATCTCTTAGGATTCTTTTAACCTGTTCTTTTTTATGTATGTTTCTTCATTAGCATTTATTTTGTGATTTATGCTTTCTTCCTCTTTTTTGTACTCTATTATCCGAAGTTTTATCATTTCTTCCCCGCCAGAAAATCACGTTTCTGCATTGCTTTATTAGTATTGCCATTTTTACGTGTTTTTTTTCATTTTTACGTGTTTTATTAATTTATTTCTGTTTCTACTTTTATTATACTTTGTTATGTTTTCCTTTGATTTATTTTGTTGCTCTTTTAACTTTGGCTGACTGCTCAATTCACTTATTTTTATTCTGTTTTGTTTAGTAATATAAAAATTTTAGACAATAAATATTTCTCTGAATGCTGCCTTAACTGTATCCAGGGCTCCAATGTTACAGTGGTTAAAAATCCAGGTTCTTAACTACGTGAATGTTGATCCTATTTACTTCACTTACAAGTTGTGAGATAGGAAGCAGTCACTCTTCCTTGCTGTGGCTCTATTATCTCATCTATAAAATGTGGATAACAACAGTTCCTTGAATGAATAGCTATCGTGAGGATTAAATGGATCAATACTTAGACCAATGCCTGACATACAGTAAGAGTTTAAGTGGTTCCTAAATGAATGAATTACATGATAGATATGTTTAATCTCAAGTTATATTTTATATTATGCTTTTACCGCTTCTTTCTTTTAAAAATAATCTTTTAGGAACACGTGGGTGGCTCAGCGGTTGAGCATCTGCCTTGGGCTCAGGGCGTGATCCCAGAGTACCGGGATCAAGTCCCACATCGGGCTCCCTGCATGGAACCTGCTTCTCCCTCTGCCTGTGTCTCTGCCTCTCTCTCTGTGTTTCTCATGAGTAAACAAATAAAATCCTTTAAAAAAATAATAATCTTTTATGATGTGAGCAATATTTGCTTTCTGTGCAGGAGTACATTTCTTTTGGTAATTTTAAAGTGCTTTTTTGTGTATGGTAACTTATAAGTTTACAGATTACATTTAATCTTCTATTTTATTTATATGTTATCTACTGACTCCAAACTAAGTAACGATAAGTTTAGTAAATGTCTGCATTTTTCTTCCCACCATTTACTCTTCCCCTTGATTTTATTTTAATATTTTTCAGAGTTTTTAGTTTTAAGGTTTTTTTTGTTTTTTTTTTAATTTACAATAGTCACACACAGAGAGAGAGAGAGAGAGAGAGAGGCAGAAACATAGGCAGAGGGAGAAGCAGGCTCCATGCGCCGGGAGCCCGATGTGGGATTCGATCCCGGGTCTCCAGGATCGCTCCCTGAGCCAAAGGCAGGCGCTAAACCGCTGCGCCACCCAGGGATCCCCCGAGTTTTTAGTTTTAAATATACTTACCTATTCTTGATTTATCAGCTTTAAATTATGTCTTTTAAAAAAGATTTTATTTATTTATTTGGGAGACAGAGTGGGGGGAGGGAAGGACAAAGGGAAAAGGAGAAGGACACTCCCTGCTTGAGCCCGACATGGACCTCAATCCCAGAAGCCTGGGATCATGAACTGAGCCAAAGGCAGATACTTAACTGACTGAGCGACCCAGGCACCCCTAAATTATATCTTTTGACCACTGGCTATAAAAGATGAGGATGTCAATGTTCAATCATATACAGCATTCTTTCCCATTTCCTCTGAGTTTTTTAAGTATCATTATTAGTTTTTAAGATTTCTTTTCCCAAATAATTTAAAGTCTTATTTCCAAATTTAATGGATGCAATGTGCTCCTCCAGCTGATCCTGTTACAGTTTGTTTAATATTCACAAATGATTCTTAGGAGCTATATTCTTGTGTTTGTACATGTTTAAAAATATGTCTATAACAACTCAGAAAGTAACAGATGTTGGTGAGGATGTGGAGAAAGGGGAACCCTCTTACACTGTTGGTGGGAAGGCAAACTGGTGCAGCCACTCTGGAAAACAGTATGGAGGTTTCTCAAAAAGTTAAAAATGGAGCTCTCCTATGACCCAGCAATTGCACTATTATCCTTAAGTCCCATGAAATAAACTCAATAAAATAAATAAATAAAATGATACTTATTTTACTATTACAAAATTATATAAAGAGTTTGTGATTATTTTTTACATGTTATATAACTTGAGATAGGAGAATTTAAAAAATGTATTAGGAAAGAAGGTATCTACTTCAGCAAACTTACATCTAGGTGCTAAGAAACAGTTATATGATCAATTTTTAAAAAGTTATGATTTTTTAAAGTAATAAGTGATGGTAACAATAATGGCAGTATAACTGTATTTCTTTTTTTTTAAAAAAAGATTTTATTTATTTATTCATGAGAGACACAGAAAGAGAGAGGCAGAGACATAGGCAGAGGGAGAAGCAGGCTCCATGCAGGGAGCCCAGCCCGATGAGGGACTTGATCCCGGGACCCTGGATCACATTCTGAGTTGAAGGCAGATGCTCAACTGTTGAGCCACCCAGGCATCCCAGTATAACTGTATTTCTATAGATACCCCCTTTTCAACAACTTAAAACAACTTCTGGAAACATTACTTACTATCTTGCACAAGAGCCCAGTAGTAAGAGGTGGTTGTTAGTGCCAGTAAACATGGAGAAAACAAGCTCAGGAAGTCCCAAGAGCACAAAAGCCTGTGGATAAAGCAGGAAAAGTAATCTCTGTGCTTGGTGTTCTACCCATTAATACTGGCTTCATCTCTTCGGCCACCATCAAAATGAGTCACTGCTATTTGGCAGAGACAAAAAGATTTGGGAGACAAATTTCAGCTATAATCTTAAGAGCGTTCTAGACATAATATTGCACTTTTTCGGATTTTCTATAATTTGAGCCAGATCTCTTTTCCATCACTTAGACAAAGACTGGAACAAAAGGAAATTATTCACGCCCTAGTTTTGCTGATGCCTTCAATAAAACGTGCTAAAAGAGGTAGGTTTTTGGCTTGTCACAAATACATGTTTCCCTGGTTTATTGCAATAAGCAAAGTATAGATAGGAACTCACTCTATAGGGAATTCTGGGTTAAATCTGGTTTAAGTTACCTTAACACAGACATATAAATATAATTTTTTTTGGTGAAATTCTCACCAGACCCCCCCAAAAAATGAATTGCCGATGGTCCCCACCATCACCAATCACAACCACTTTTATTTCACTCTTTGTGCTTATTAGATTTTGTTTGAATTTGTTCTGTAGCTGATCATTACAAGCTTTATGTGTTATCTTTCCTGTTATTTTGCAAATGTCCTGAAAGAGCACTTTTATTTCTGCTCTATCCCTAGCTCACATGTCATAGAATGGGGGATGGGAGGGATAGCAAAGCAGTACTGCTGTCTTCCTGCATCCCAAGCCCTCCTAATATGCTATTACCATGACTCCCCACATCTTATGATATAGCTATTATTATCTCCATTTTCCAAAAAAGGAAGTTGAGTTTTAGAGAAGGTGAAAGATTTCCCTAATTTTACACAGCTAGTAATAAGTCAGGAGGAGATCCAAGCCAAAGAAAGGCAATAAGTGCTATTTTAAAGGTCAAAAAGAGAGGGGAAAATAGGTTTTTCCAGCCTCCTCAGAACTATGATAAAGAAAGCCAATTACTGCAGTACTCTATTGTGTTTATTAAGACTCGAGGTAGGTAAAAATTTTGGGAAGTGTTTTATTAGTCATTTTCTCTTGATTATCAATGCAACATATACTCTTTATAGGAAATATGGTGAGTAGAGAAAAAGTTCGAATACTTAAAAAAAAAAAATCACCCTACTCTCAGCACTGAGACAATTACATTGAACATTTCAGCATGTTTCTTTCTATTCTAATGCTTTTCTCTTCTAGTTCTTTTTGTATGCATTTTCTCCACATAATTGAGATCAGTCTAAATATTCACTATTTAGACTTATTTTAAAAAATTATAGTGAAAACATTTTTCATGTTATTAAAATCTTTTGTTAAATATTATAATGGGCAGCTCTACCCTTATACCAGGTTGCATGGGACCCAGTGTTTTCCAGCAGCCCTGCTTAGGCCCTCCTCTCGCTATACCCCTTGACATGAGAATGGGGTTCCATGGAGAGGAGAATGTATCCACACAAAGTCTGTGTCATCCTTCCAGAACATTCTCGAGATACTCAGAATCCTGGAATTCCATGACCAAAAGGGCCTGTTGAGATCTCTTCTCCAGTCTTATCCCTTGAGGGCCAAGGGCACAGGCACTGTGCACTCCAGGCCCAGGAGTAGCCAAGTGATCCAAGGGTATTGTCGGACTTTGGATGAGGGAATTGAGTGTCCTCACAAGCATGTGTAAGGTTCTTCTTGATGGAATAGAAACAAAGTTAGAAGAAGTAGGGGGCTGGCTCTCCCCATGCCATCATATTCCAGCATGGATTTCCAAAGAATCTGAGAGTTCTAAATTTAAATCTGGCCTTCTAGGCCATTTAGAAGGTATATTTGTCAAAGTAGGAGGATGAAACATACTCTATGAGTCTGTTAGCTTGATTTAAAACTTTCAAATATTTAAATATGTTATAGAAGCCTCCATTTGACCTCTTGCCCTGGGCCCCCAAAATGTGGCAAGAAGCTGGTAGTGTATATATTTTTGCATGTGAATGTATCATAACATACCTAACCATTCTTCTAATACTGTACATTTAAATGGGTCCTATAAATTTTTAAGTGATATATGTCAAACATCTGTATATAAATATTTACCTTAATAGCTGATTACTTCTTATGGTATACTCTGAGAAGAAAAATTAGTGAGTCAAACAGTATAGACTCTTAACAACCAACATCTTAAATTAATTGTTAGATTAATGGGGAATCTCACTGAATGTAACCTGTATCTTTCTACCCTTTATCTACACGCCAAATCCAATGACCTATATTAATGACTGCAGAGGCCATGTCTCCCCCCCCCCCTTTTTTTTAGATTTCTTTTTAATTTGACACACACACAGAGAGACAGAGAGAGCACAAGTAGGCAGAGAGGCAGGCAGAAAGAGGAAGAAGCAGGGAACTTGACACGCAGGGGTCGATCCCAGGACCTTGGGATCATGACCTGAGTTGAAGTTAGATACTCAACCAACTGAGCCACCCAGGTGCCCCAGGCCATGTCTCCTTTTAATGACTTTTATATAAGGTCATTTTGTTTCAAGATAGAAAGCTGACCCACAAAGTGTCTCTTTTTTTAAATTGAGGTATAAATAACATATAACATTATATTAGTTTTAGGTGTACAATATAATGATTAATATTTGTATATATTGCAAAATGATTACCACATTAGGTCTAGTTAAAATCCTCCAAGTATTTTTTTATATGCTTTAAAAAATACATTAACTTTTAATCCCCTAAGATCAGGAATAGGAAAACCATGGCCCTTGGGCCAATTCTAGGCTACTACATATTTTTGTAAATAAAGTTTTACTGGAACATAGCCATGTTCATTCATTTCCATATTGTGTACATCTGCTTTCAGACTACAATGGGAGTGCTGAGTAATTGCAGCAGAGACCAACATATGGTTGACCCACAACTCCTGAAATATTTACTATCTGGCCTTTTAGAGCAAAAGTTTGCCAATTTTGATCTAAAATTATCACAGGATACAAACCATAAAATAGGAAGTTAGATACTGAGTAGTCATAAATTTACAAAATATTCCCCTCCATTTCACAAATCAGATGCCCTGGCCTCACCAGGTTTGCTGTGGTATTCCTGTGGACATGTGATGAAGAAGCTCACATTTCCTCTGCTTATCAGGTGCCTACTATGTGTCAAGTAGACCTTGTACCAGATGCTGAGAGCTCACAGAAGAAAAATTAATCATTTTTGTCCTCAAGGGATTGATAAATGTGCCTACTATATGTCAAGGAGTTCTTTTGCCAGGTTTATAGAAGAGTTATTCATTGTTTTGGGCCTCAAAGAGCTTACTGGTTTTCTGAATGTGTATCCAAGTTTTCACAAAGTGAATAGGATCATTCCAATCTTCCTATACCATCTCCTGTCACGTCTGAAATTCTAAAAATGGATTGTGTAAAAAGCAAGTATTATAAAGAGACTGTGGCAGAGAGTAGAAGCACCTTTACTAAAGCAGCTTGGAGACTGAACCACAATAATTAGGCTGTCTTGGTGAAAAAATCACTGATGGCAGATGTAGAAAGAGCAGGCAAAACAAATAATTCCTACATATCAAGTAATCCCTTCTGCAGAAATTTACTTGATGTTTCTGCTTTAGCCAGTCAGTCAGGGAAAAGATTTGCCCACTTTTTGACACCAGGAATATAGCAAGAGATTGGTAAATGGGTCTTTGTTTACTTAAAAATTAAAATTCCTATTTATGAGAAAAAGCCCACATGTGTGTAGTGAGGAAAGTAAGAAGTCATTACTATTGTTTTACTCTCCATAAAGATGGGACAATAACAGAGTAATTGGCTTTGGGAGAGGACATAAACCTGAGCCAACTATTTCAGAGGATTCTATGAAATGAGGTTTGAATCCAAGTTTGAGAGGTTTTTTTTTTTTTTTGAGTTTTAGTGGGAAGATAAAGGGAGAAAAATATTTACAACTTAGATACTTTCTCACTTACTCTTGGCACAATTAATCTGTTACAAAATTACATTAGAAAACTACAAACCAAAAGCAAATGTCTTGATTGCTCTGTTGTCCTGGATCATCACTGGTATGGCTATCCTATATCACTGGGGTGAAAGAGAAGATTCTTTGTGGATTCGTGCTCCTCCTCTGCCTCTTATGAGCTGAGCAACCTTGTGTAAATTTATCCATTTCTCAGAGCCGCAACTTCTGCAAAATGTTGATAATACAAAATATTTTGCTGGGTTCTTTCATGGACTAAAGGAGGTAACATAAGAACATAAGTCAGATCATAATACAGTTATGGGCATTTAGTTAGTGCTAAATAAAATATATTTTTGTAGTTGTCTATATAATTTACAATATATGTTAAAGCCCCCAAAACAGTTTCTCAGAGCTGATGGGCTAGATACTTGTTTCAGGGACTCGGCTTGGCAATAATCTGCCTGGCTCCTACTTTTCTTTCAGTCACTAAAATTCTACTAATAGAGATGTCTTCTTTTGGCTATTTAAATCTTCTCTCCCACTGAGTTGCCAGCAAAAATGGATATGCCTCCACATGCTTGCCATCTTAACATGTTATTAGCTGAGCCCTTTCCTAGGATTAGTAGTATCTAGCTGAGCATAATGCCTTTAGAATAAAGTTCCCATGTTGAGTAGCATATATGCCTGGAGAAGGGAAAGAAATATTTAGCAGGCAGATGGGTGGGTACCACTTTGGGCATAATTTATCATTTTGCTGAGGGTTATCTTCAATGGCTCACTTGCAGAAATATGCTCATGTGCAAAGGAGAGTAACTATCTGCAGAAGGAGAGACTAGTCCTGCCTGTTCATGCCAATTCAAAACTATTAGAATGACTTGTTCTGACCTACTTAAAATAAACAAAGTCTATGCAACTATTAACTATTTGTATTGCCCATTTCTATTATAAAAACAGTTCTCAGAATATCTCTGAGTATCTGCCAAGGACTTTGTTTTGCTTATTTTTGCTCTTGTGAGAGAAGTCAGAGATAACTATTGTTTGTATTGCTGGTTGGCTTTTCTAAAGGGTCTTGATTATTCCATTCTTTTCAAGGGCTTCAAATTTCCCTTCTGTCTTGTCCTTGCCTGACCAAGGAAATCAATTATAGTGCTTCGGTCCCTCACCAAACATCAGAGCAGTTTGTCTCCACTTCTTCACCCTTCATTCCTTGTAAACATTACTTATATATTCAACAATTTATGGAATTGTTTTTACAGAGTTGACAATACAGGCCCACCCTCTACTTACCAAACCCTTATTTTCATCTTTATCCTCTACAACAATCGGTCTCTAACAAGATATATCCTATGCAAGACAATACTTGGGGTACTTGTATTAATGTTTTAATCATAATCTTAAAATTTGTATTATGTGTACTTTTAACAATGTGTATAACATATCAAAAGAGTGGATAATAATTACTCAAGCTCTTATTAATATTATTTTTAATCAATAAAATTTGGGGGCTCACTTTTGTAGGGTAGTAGTGTTCAAAGAATGATATAAGCACTTCTGGGGTATCTATGATCCTTTCTGGGTATCTGCAAGGTCAAAACTGTTTTATAATAATACTAAGATGGAATTTATCTTTTTTACTCATTCTCTCCTGTATACAGTAGAGATTTCCAGAGGCAACCTGAAATGTGATATTGCAACAGATTGATGCAGGAGCAGATATGAGAACCAAGTTGTTCTCTATTTGTAAAAAATGTAAAACGATATTCCTGTCATTAAATTTGTTTTGAAAGAGTTGTTTTTCATAAAATTATATTTATATATTTTCAATATTTTTTAAAATTTATTTATTCACAGACACACATACACACACAGAGGCAGAGGGAGAAGCAGGCTCCATGCAGGAAGCCTGATGTGGAACTCGATCCCAGATCTCCAGGATCATACCCTGGACTGAAGGCAGCGCTAAACTGCTGAGCCACCAGAGCTGCACTATATCATTTATATTAACATGTAATAAATGATTACTGTCATTTTCAAGTGAAATAAGTAGTTTTTATTTTTTTAAAGATTTTATTTATTCACTTGAAGCAGAGAGATACCACGAGAGAGAACATGAGGAGGAGGGGCAGGGGGAGAGCGAAAAGTAGGCTCCCTGCTGAGCAGGGAGCCTGACATCAGTCTTGATCCCAGGACCCCAGGATCATGACCCAAGCCGAAGGCAGACGCTCAACCATTTGAGCCACCCACGTGCCCCTGAAATAAGTAGTTTTAAATCTTAGTTTTTGAGGGTTGATAGAAGGAAGTGGGTGAAGGATGGGCTAAATGGGTGATGGATATTAAGGAGGACACTTCTCCTACTGAAACCAATATTGCACTGTATGTTAGCTAACTAGAATTTAAATAAAAATTAAAAATAATCCTAGTTTTAGATATCATTACAGTAAATATCAATAGATATACAGTGGTGTGTTAGAGCTGGCTCCTGCTTGTTTTCAGAGAGCTGTCCATAGCCTGAAATAGTCCATGCTGGTAGTTTATACCACAGAAATTGGCAAACCCACAAATTAGGGCTTTTGTTTTGGAGAACTGCTTCACCAGCACACCACCGAATATAACTCACTTAAAAGTTATTTGGGGGGAATCCCTGGATGGCTCAGCCGTTAAGCATCTGCCTTCAGCCCAGGGCATGGTCCTGGAGTCCTGGGATTAAGTCTCACATCAGGCTCCCTGCATGGAGCCTGCTTCTCTCTCTGCCTAGGTCTCTGCCTCTCTCTGTGTGTCCCTCATGAATAAATAAATAAAATCTTTAAAAAAAAATTCTTTGGGATCTTCAGTAATGTTTAGAGTTCCTAAGACCAGAAAAATTGGGAACCTCTGCTCTACAGCATTTAACACTGTTAACTGCTACATTCTTGATACTCCTTCCACACTTCCACCTCTCTCTTCATACCCTAACTCTGCCTACCTTTGGCTTAGCTAACACAGCACAGCACAGAACTTCTTTCTACTTACCTAATTCTTATTCTTTACTCCTCCCATCTTCCCTGTAGCCTGATAGAACTAGTGATTCTCATAATTTGATCTATGAAAGTTCTGTCTGCCAAAATAGAGTGCTTCTCAAAGTGCATCTGAGTTACTTGGGTGCTTTTCAAAAACTGTCCTGGGACAATTGTACCATCCCAAATTTACCCAAATTACTTGTAATTTGGTACTCTCTCCTCTGGAGGGGGTAGAGCTTTTTAATATCCAGGGGTGATTCCCATGATGATCCTAAGTTTGAGAATTCTCTAATCCACTGTTAGGGGATCTCATCTATTTCCACATCTTTAAACACCTCTTCTTTGTTTTTCTATTCTCAGTTGCTCTCTTTTGCTTCAGACATACAGTTTTAAATGCTCCGATGACATCTCCCTAGACTGTCTTGTCACCACTTCAAGTTCAACTTGCCCTGGACAACTTCCCAAGGTAATCTGTTACTCATTCTCTTCTCCTTAGCTGATGACACAAGTTATCTCAGTTACTCAGAGTTGGGCTACTGAAATGATCTCTACTTTTCACATCTTCTCCATTGCTCCCATGTGTAACTAGGTGCCCAGAACCTATACCTTCCAACTCTGAAACATCACTTAGATGTTTATCTCTCCTGTCCATTTCCCACCTAGTTTTGGCCTTCCTACTTCTGCCCTAGATAATTATATCGCCTTTCTCTTTTGTTAAGAACTTCAAGGTCTTAGTGATTTGAAAACTAATACCATATAGTGCCCTTATGACTTTGAATGTCACCTGCTGGTAGGTAAGTATTCTATAACACTTCTGGAAAGTTCTTTTGGAGACTGATGTGTGGTCATTCATCATTCATTCCATCATTGGGTACAGGTGGAGGGCTGTTTCCAGCACAGAAATTAGATGAAGAAGCAAGGCTTTGGTATGTGAGAGAGCCTGAGTCTCTGCTGCTAGGCAGGCAGAACAGAGATACTGAGAAATCATCCCAAAGATATGATACCAATGCTACATGCTTCTTGCTAGAGTTAAAATAGTTTTAGCTATAAAGGACAGATTGATAACAGAAACTGTTATCAGTTTCTCCCACTGATAACAATGGTAGAAAAAAGTTACCTGTAGGGCCAGTGAAAAGGGAAGAGGTTTGAAAGAAAAAGGAATAGGCAAAGTGTGCTGTATATCTCCTTTCTGTTCCTTTCATCCCATCTATACACATCTCTGCCCTGCTCTATGCTGGGGGGCTGACCTGTATGTACCACATCCACCGAGGTTATCTGTGCTCTGATTTCTGGTAGGATTGACTTAAGGGATCCCCGAAGGGAGGGAGATTATAAAGAAGGGAAAGAGTGAAGTCAGAGTATTTTCCTACCAGCGAATCTCCTACCACTGCCTGAAACCTCCATTGAAGGTTGCAGCTCCTGCCAGGCAGTCCTATCCTCAGTCCTCCATGGTGCTGGGTTCTAGGAGTGGCCCCATCCCTTAGCATCTTGGGTCTAGAAGCAGTAGGAACACACCTTTGTGACCAGCCTGGAGGTCCTGTATTACCCATGCGCTGCTCTACATCTTGTCTATATCTTCACAACTAGTCACTTTATGAACTCAAATCATTCTAATTTGATCATGGCATGTGTTTCCCGCTGGGACTCTGAATAATACACCTGGCTACAAAGAAGAAGGAGAAGGAGAAGGAGGAGAAGAAGAAGAATTATTATTATTGTTTCGTGGAACCTAAATGGAGGAAAGGAAGAGGGAGAGAAGAATTAATAACTGATTTTCCTCCACAAAGGTGCCCTTTGCCTACCTGGGCCACATATTTCCTCCAGGTCCACTCCCAGCATGGGTTACCTTTTCTCCTTCCACATCTCTTTATCCTCTTTCCTCATTACTTTACCTACCATCTTCTCTCCCCTCTATATCATCCCTTTTAATGCACTAACTTAAGCAACTTCTTCCTCCTGGATAGTTTATCCAACTCTGTCCATTCTGAAATAAATACGGGGCTTAATCTTTCAACACAAGGCACCACATGGCTTTCTGGGCTCTACCTCAAACAAACTTCCTTTTTTATTTATTTATTTAAAAAAAATTTTTTTAAATTTATTTATGATAGTCACAGAGAGAGAGAGAGAGAGAGGCAGAGACATAGGCAGAGGGAGAAGCAGGCTCTATGCACCAAGAGCCTGATGTGGGATTCGATCCCGGGTCTCCAGGATCGCGCCCTGGGCCAAAGGCAGGCGCTAAACCGCTGCGCCACCCAGGGATCCCCAAACTTCCTTTTTTAAAAAAAGATTTTATTTATTCATTTTGGAGAGAGAGCAAGAGAGAGAGAGGGAGGAGCAGACTCCCCCCCTAAACAGGGAGGCTGAATCGGGGCTCAATCCCAGTACCCTGGGATTATGATCTGAGCTGAAGGCAGACGCTTAACCAACTGAGCCACCCAGATGACCTTCAAATAAACTTCCTGATGATGGGGCCCTCCACAACTTCTGTCTTGTCCACAGGAGACCAATACTGCCTTCAGACTCAGGGCTTCTTGGAAGATACTCCTCTTTGCAGCTTCCCCTACGTTCTCTCACCCACCCCCCTGCTCCCAGGTATCACCCTTTTCTGCCCATCATTTGTAAGCCAACATATTCGACCAGGGGACCCCCCTGGTCTAGATTTGCTCTGTCTATGGTGACCTCTAGGTATTGTGTCACTGTTTAAATCAAAATTAAATTGGAAATTCAGTGCCTCAGTTGCATGAGTCACATATTTAGTAGCTACAAAAAGTAATGAGTACTGTGTAGAGCATTTCCATCATCACAGAAAGTTCTATTGAACAGATTGGGGCCTATATTTGCATTTCTCAACCTTTGAACTATGAATATTTTGGGCCAGATAAGTCTTCATTGTGGGGGCTGTCCTGTACATTGTAGGCTGTTTAGCAGCATCCCTGGTCTCTACCCACTGATGCCAGTAGCACTCTCCCAGTTGTGACAACCAAAAATGTCTCTGGGGCTCCTGGGTGGCTCAGTCAATTAAGTGTCTGCATTTGGCTCAGGTCATGATCCTGGGGTCCTGGGATGAGCCCCACATGCATTGCATAGGACTCTGCTCAGCGGGGAGCCCGTTTCTCCCTCCCACCTCTGCCTGCTTGTGCACACTCTCTTTCTCTATCAAAAAATAAATAAATAAAATCTTTTAAAAACAAACGTCTCCAGACATTCCTAGACTCTGGTTTATATGAAACCATTCAATTATTGATTGTGTTTTGCTCACCCACAGAGAAGGAGCAAGAGAAGTCAAGGAAAAAAAAAAGAGATGAGACACACTTGGAACAGGAGATAAAGAAAGGAGGCCAGAAAGTAAAAGGTTTCCACAAAACCCTTGCACAGTGGATCACAACTTTTTCCTAACAAGTCCTAGTTCTTTAGTAAGGTGCAGTGAGTTTCCTTCGTGGCCCCTATGGCACTTGGAGCACTCAAACTAGGTCACCATAATGTACAAAGCCCCTGCCCCATTCCTGGAAATATCAAGGAGAATAGTAGCTGTCATGTAATTGCTGAAATCTCCTGTTAGGAGCATGAAGCACAGGGCTGCCAGAACATCATCACATGATGATGTTAAGATGACCATGAGGCCTTACTAACTGGACAGGGTCACTCACACACATTCCTCCCCCGGCATAGGATAGGAGTGCCACATCCTTCTTGACCTGCCAAATTCTGTGTCTTCTGACCCTCACTGCTCTTCTGGGTTATCAGGCATTGAGAGTCATGGAAGGAAAAGTTACTATAGCCTGAGGTCCTAGTGGAGACAACTCAACTACACAAAGCAAGTTTTCCCAAAATATAGTCACCCATCTTAAGAGATATCCTACGGTCAGAAACTTTTTAAACTTTAAAACTTTTTTTTTTAAAGACAATTGTCCAAATCTATTTAACCATATGCCCCTTGGTCTGAAATACTCCCAACTGAGTATGTTTTACCCAGTGCTAACATAAAGAAAAGACTTGTACTCAACTGAAATATTCTGTCTGTCCAGAAGCATTTCCTTGACACTCGACAAGATTCTATTCAGAGAGATGAAGGCACAAAAGAAGTCCTGTTATGGGCTCAGGAAATAGCCATGCTTGAAAATCACAGAGGTCACTGTACAGAACGAAGAGTTGGGAACTAAGAACAGAACAGGTCAGGACCTGGCATCAGGCACAACCAGACAGGCTGGTGATTTCCTACTTTCTTATCAAGCTCTCAAAAATTTAACTATAAATACACAGTTAAAACAGAGATATATAATGGCAAGGACCAAACAATGCTTTATATTTGCCTCAGATTCATATACCATGTCTGGTTTACAGCAGCTCTTTGATAAATGTTGATTGAATATTATATAAAGGAAAGGAGAAGCTTGTCTACCTCATATGATAGGTCCCTAAAAGGCATGACCTTTTCTTTTATTTTGCATCTGTTCCACTGACTACTCAGGCGATCTCTGTATAGTATGTACTTTGTCAAAAACAGTTGATAGTATCCAAAATCTAAGAAATGATAACATTTGCATCAGACAGGGTCCCAACAGGAAACCAATGGCACATTTAAATCAGGAGAATTACAGGACGGCTGAGTGGCTCAGCGGTTGAGCAGCTGACTTTGGCTCAGGTAGTAATCCTGGGATCTGGGATTGAGTCCCACATTGGGCTCCTGCAAATAGCCTGCTTCTCCCTCTGCCTATGTCTCTGCCTCTTTCTCAATTTGTGTCTCTCATGAACAAATAAATCTTAAAAAAAAAAATTAGGAGACTTTCCAGAGACTTATTTGAAAGGGACAATTTGCAAAGCTATAGATGCATGTAGGGGAACTACAAGGGTTACTGCTGTAGCAGCAGAACTATTACCACTCCTCGGGGAAAAGAGACGAGAAGATGGATCGATTACAGGAACCCAAAAGGAGAAAAGTCTTATAGTGAAGAACCATGACCTTAGGTCGAGGGGCACAGGCAGCCCAAGGCAACCCCACAAGGAGGGAGAAGGGAGAATAATTAGCCTAACCTCACTCAGCCTCCCTCCCTTGAATCTCCTGCTGGGACCCTGCCATTGGCGGAAGTCAGAGGGCACAGGAACCCTTGTGTAGCTCTCACAGGGAGCCTCCTGGGTAGAAAGAGGGAGGACGGTGAGTAGATCAGAAAGGGAAAAAGGAAGATATCCTAAACAATAGGTGATTGCTATCCATGTACTGGCAGTGTTTGGAAATCTTTAAGATGCTAATTCACGATCAATTTATAATCCAACAAGACGGAATCACTTTTAAACTCTAATTCTTTATTGATGCTTTAAAAATCTGAATGTTAGGATTACCAAACTAATTTAAAAATAAGATTTCATCCAGTTCAAAATCAAATCTCATTTAAAAGGAAATTTAACCTAAAATTACAGAGATCTTAACCTTAATTCTGCTGGACGTGAAGTTCAGCCACAAATACACCAACTCTGGATTCCTGGCTAGAGGGGAAGATGGTGGTTCTTCCCACCAGGGGAACTGATCAAAGGATTACTGTACTGCTGCACAGAGCTAAAGATCTCTTGTTAGAGAATACAGCAGAACTCAGTATTTGGGGATTTGTCACAGTCACTGGGATAGAGGGAAGGAAAGTTATATGAAACTCCTAAAGGAAAAAATTACTTCATGCAGAACACAGACAACTGAGAACTAGGAAATT
Organism: Vulpes lagopus; assembly: GCF_018345385.1. Lineage (NCBI taxonomy): Eukaryota > Metazoa > Chordata > Mammalia > Carnivora > Canidae > Vulpes > Vulpes lagopus. The sequence continues at coordinate 119,375,215 of NC_054824.1, read as the reverse complement.
TATGAAGAAAGGCAATGAGAAAAGCTCTTAACTTTGAGGCTGCTACTTTCTCTAAGAAGATGAAAGGGAAAACATTATCTATTAAAGGACAGAAAATAATATAGCGGAATACTGGAAATAAGAGGCTAAGAAGAACTCCGATGGGGCTTCAGAAATAAAAGAAACAAAACCAAAACATCTTTACCATGTTTTAATTTCAATGAGTCTGTGGCCTATGGCCTATTTACATTTATTATCAAATTACAGCAAAACAAAGAAAAAGATCTCTTAGTTTTCTCCTCTCTGTCTTAATCACAGGAATATGTCCAACTTAGTATACTTGATTTGCAGAGATTTACATTCACAAAATAAACATGTAAGTATTTGTTATCTACATATTCATCAATTCCTGGAAAATCCATATATATTCAGAACATGTACAATTAAATTAACTGTTTACCATACTCGATCTAGAATTTGATGTTTTCTTCTTAAGAGAGACATATGCAGGGCTACTGCTTGTTCAGTGCAAGCTGTTCTCATCATAATGAGTACTTACCACAATTTCCAACTCTTATCTACAAGGAGTACACTTCGTACTGTTGTTCAAGCATATAACACTCATACCAAGTTGCAAATAAATAATAGGCAGAACTGATAAATGATGTTCAGTTTATATGCATAGATACTGTAAAAGAGAAAGCCAACTGTGATTGCCAATTTCTTCTGCTTTATCCCAGATTAATAGAACAACTGAAAGAGAAAGCCATTCCCTTGCCTTTGGGCCACTTAATTACCATGAAAATTTGACAGGAACATTCTCACTAAAATACAATCTATAATGATTTAGTAGCTTATATTCTTTATGGGCTTAAATATTCTTATTCACTAATTCAACCATAAATATTTATTGAGCACTATTGCACATATCAGACAATGTTACAAGCACTGGGGATACAACAACAAACAAGATAGACAAGGTTGCTGCCTTCATGGAGCTTACATTCTAGGGAAGACAGTGAACTACAATAAATAGGTAAATAAATAAGAACTTTAAATAGTAATTTTTGCTAGGAATAAAATAAAATGGGTAATGGGATGAAGAATAACAGGGGAAAGAGGTACATAATTTAGATGAGATGTTCAGGAAGGCCTCTCTGAGAAGTTGACATTTTAGGTAAAGCTTGAACAGTAGCAAGAAGTCAGTCACGTGAAGATCTGGGGAAAGAGCATTCCAGGACAGGGAAGAACTGAGGTAAAAGCCCTGAGGTGAGAATAAGCTGGGGATGCTTAAGGAATAGTAAGAAGGTCAGTAAGTGAGAGGAAAATGATAGGAGATAAGACAGCAGAGGGTGGCCAGATGCCAAACTATGCTGGGCCTTGCAAGGCAAGGAATTTGGACTTTTTTTTCCTAGAGTGGTGATAAGCTGCCATGGGGTTCTGAGATGGAGAGGATTTGATCTCTGCTTTAAAAGGATCACTCTGGGGATGCCTGGGTAGCTGGTTGGGCGACCAAATCTTGATTTCAGCTCAAGTCAGCTGGTTGGGCAACCAAATCTTGATTTCAGCTCAAGTCATGATCTCAAGGTCCTAAGACAGAGCCCAAGTCAGGTTGTGTGGTCTCTCCTCCTTTTTCCTTCCCCCAGCTCACACACTTTCTCTTTCTCTCAAATAAGTAAATAAATCTTAAAAAAAAAAATCACTCTGTCTCTGAAAAGAGAAGAGACTGTAGAAGGGATAAGGCCATTGCAGTCATTCAAGTAAGAGAAAAAGGAGGCTGGAACTATGGTGGGGGAAATGCATGTGAAAAGAAGTGTACAAACTGGGGACCTATTCTGGAGACATGCCCACCAGCAGATTGAAAGGGTCAGATATAGTCAAGGAGAGAAAAAAATAACTCCTAGGTTTTTGACTTGAGCAACGAGGCATTATTAATTGAAGGGGGAAGAAATGGAAGAAAGCAGGTAAAAGGCAGGTGGAGTAGTAATGTAAAAAAGTCAAGAGTTGCATTTTGTATATATAATATTTGAGATGTCTATTAGATATCCAAATGGAAATATAAGGTAGACAGTCATGTATCTATGTGGAGTTCTAGGGAAATGTCAGACATACTTTTTAAAAAATCTAAATGAAAAATGTATTAGAAACATACACTCAAGAGAGGTGGGGACTGTGTGTTCACATTTATTCTATAGGCTCTTGTGCCTTAAATACTGAAGTACTGAAAAAACACAAGGGGATGTAAAGTAGTAATCATGAAACCAAAAACCGAAGATCATCTTTGATTTGTTTGCTTGATGCTCCTACCAACTTAGCTCAAGTATTCCTCCACCAAAAACAATATGCCTCATAATTACTTGTTGCAGAGAATTACTACAGTGAGGAAAACAATACATTTTAGCTAAGGAAGATTTGAAATACTTGACTGATTCAGAACCAGATGCACTGGTTTGCTAGCTCAAGCCTGAACACAATAGTCACTCACAGATGATATCTGTGAAGTGGCATGACAATTGCAGGAAAGGTCTATCAGTACTGCTACATCAAAAGAAGACCAAATCCATGGAGGCAACTGACTTAAAGGTGTTAATAATATCCCCTACCCCATTTATTTTGGGGGGGGGGGCATTGTTGTAGGTCAACAGAATTTCATAGAAATGTAAACATCTTCTGATTGTCTTCCCACAATTTCCTATTGATTGGCTCTTACTTTGCTTCATAATTCATCTATCCATCATCACGAAAAGAAAGAGAGGCAAAAGGAATTTCAGCTTTCATAAGAGGAACTCTGAAGTCCCAGTAAGTATTACCTTATAAATTGTACAAACAGGTTCAAATGAAAAGCAAAGATCTTGAATTTAATAGACATGCAAATATCAAGAATTTTACTTGGGTTAGTTTCTTTACAGTAAGGTCTAAACCCACTAAACTCCTTTGTAAGGACAATAGGGCAGGAAGTGGCAAAGTCATAATCAGTGACCTTAGATCTTTTTGAAGTGCAAAGCAGCAAAGTAACAGCCTACAGGATAAAACTAACATCACACTTTCAAGTCAGTAAGCGAAGAGAGAAAATCATTAACAGCTAACCTATTCTTTAGTGAGAATTTCAAAACCAATTAGAAAGCCCCTGAAAAATATCATATTTAGGCTTAATAGTTTAGTCCTTTTAGTTCCAATAAATTTCAGAATTAAAAAACTCCCACAGAACCGTAATTTTCCACTGGAAACCTTTCTTCTGCTTATAATTGTGAGGAATTATTTAGTAGTTTCTATGCAAGTGTAATACATGACAATACCTGCACTGGAGGTGAAAACACAATGTTTTGTTTTACCTTCAAGGTGTCCACCTGAGGACCTGGACTTCAAGAACACATTGCATTCAAGCCTTGGCAATATACATGGAAAGTGATCATTAAAACCCTGTGAATACAGAATTCCCATCTCTGTAAAAAAAAGAAAGGGCCTAACACCCCAATTCATTCCTAAGACATTCTTTGGGTGGTAAGGTATGTGTCTCCCATCTACTACCCTCTTCTTCCAGAAACATTTGTGCTTCTTACATCTTAGTCTGCTTTTCCTTAGTTTCAACAGATTTATACCCACAGATGGAGGAGAGAAGGTTAAAAGAAGAAAAAGAAAAGAGAAGGAAGAAAGTAAAAGGCCATCAACTGCTCACTTTAATATGCCAGAGTTACAAAATGGTTAATGTTATCAGAAGTGTCTGGTCTACCAGGGCATCTGTTGTCTCGGTCTAACTTCTTCCAACTTCTTTTTGCTATCTTTCCCTCTGTTCTCCTCCTTATAGTGACTATCTCCCAGCTCCAGCCACTGTGCCACAAAGGCCAAACCAAGCAAAAGCAGGCCAAAAATTAAATTATGGATATGTTTCAACGGTCTTAATAGATTAGTGTAGCATATTAGAAATGTCTATTTTAAAGACTTGGTAGGAGGCATGTGGGTGGCTCAGCCTTTGGCTCAGGTCATGATCTCAGGGTCCCGGGATTGAGCCCTGGATCAGGCTCCCCACTCAGGATGTCTGCTTCTCCCTCTACCCCTCCCCCTGCTCATTCTCACTCTATTTCTCTCTCTAAAAAAAAAAAATCTTTTTAAAAAAATGGTAGATGGTTTGAGCCAAGCTGAGTAAGTATTCAAAATTAGTGACTGCTCATTCAACAAATTTGAAAAGAAGATGTGTTGTTTTTTTCTAACCAGATATCACAACCAGCTATAAAAGACTAATAAGATTTAACTTAGACCATATAGTTAAACTATGCCCCATGAGCTATTCCATAAGAGACCTAACTAATATATTAGTTCTACCATTTTTAGGCTCTCCTAAAATTTTACTAGTATCTGGGGTTATAGAACAAGAAAAGAGTTCAGACACCTCCAACACTTTCAATTTATTAGCTTAAAGTTCTTTATGAACAATGTATACACAAATGCTGTTTGCTGTAAGAGGAGTCTGCTAGGAACTAAAATATCTGTGTCAAAAGACAGCCTCTTGGAGGGAGTTTGGAGGCATCCCTTCCAGGATATCAGCACCTCAAGTAAAGCCACCAAGGATGTGCTTCCTCCTCCTGTTAAGTTCTACAAAGCAAACAAAATAACCTGTTGTCACTCTCACTCCAACAATGCACATAGATAAGGGAGGTCAAAATTCCTTTAAGAATGAATGAAATAAATGGCAAATTATCTCAATTATACTAAGTGATTCTTAGACAATCTGTAAGAACATTTACATTTTCCTTTCCAAGTAACAGTCTGCCAGATATTACTCTCCAAATGCCAGCAACATGGAGAGCATCTTAATTTAATTCATGGAGAGTACTGAATTAAAAAAAGGCTCTCCTTTCCAAACACGGAGACAACCCAGGAAATACTTAAACATCCTTAAGCATACATTTAACCTGACTAGATATTGTAACCCTTGCAGTGCCAGCAGGGTGTCCCTAAAATAAGCTGGAGAATAATTTTCTAAGAGCAAGAACCTAATTGAAAATAGCAAGGAGTATAAGAAATTTTCCATACCAGTTGTGTATGATGCCTGGCATATAGGTAAACATACCAGTTGAAAATATGTTCCATTCTTTCAGCTTATTTTGGACTGATTTTATAGGACAAAACAACATAATTACATCATCAAAGCATCTGCAAAGATAAAATCTAGGGAGCTTTCAAAACCGGAGAATGTTTGGAGAGGGGGAAGGGAAAGGGAAGAGGCAACAGAAGTTAGAACTGGATAAAACAGATTTACAAATCTGGCTCTTGAACAAAAGAAAATAGGAGCGTAAAACATTTATGAGCATCTTCATCCATAATATTTCTTCCTAAATGAATTAAAGCATTGGCTTATGATGGATTTATACCATAGTGAAACTCTTAACAACTTCAAAATCAACTTCATGTTTGGGTTCCATTCTTTCAGGTGATGAATAGTGGGAAATCAGTGAAGGAATGTCACTTGAAGTCAGTCATTTATCATGAACCAAAATGGCTAAGTGCCCCATAAACTGCAATGATCCATTTCCTATTAGCATCACACAACAGAAGGCAGCCTCATCTGCATTAACAAGTTTTATGACCTCCGTAGGCAGAGAGGCTAATGTTAGGAAATGGGTTATTTTTGTTCTGTTTTAAATGTTCATTATTATACCATAAAAAATTCTTTAAGGATATAAAATACTGATTGATTCATTAAGGAATTATTTAAAAAGGTTTTCCTCATCTTGGCCTTTTCTCAAAAAAATTTAATATTGGTATAGTAGTTTCACTTTTTTTGGTCAAGCCTTAGCTGGTTTTTATATGTAATACACACTTCTTTTCCTGTATTGTCAAATATCGTGACTGACTAGAATTAAAATAAGTTCCCCCACCCCCCAAAATTTAGGTGACCAAAATTTTTCAGTGTTGCAAGTTTAAAAACATAAATATGCCTTTTGAATTTGGGCAGAAAAGGCATGAAAATGGCATTTCATGATTTGAAGCTAAATAAAATTGTTAAAGCACTTCAGTTCAATATATTTCCTATAAGATACATGTTAGTAGATCACATCCAGATGACTACTGACACTTTTGGCTACAAACATGACCAGGAGGTTAGTTCCTACAACAAATGGTATCATTGCCAAACAGAAAAAAATGAAAAGGAAACCCAAATGGCAAGATGAGAAAAGCAACTAAGGAAAAATGGGCACAATATAAAAGGATTATGAAAATGGTGATATTTAGGAGGATACTATACTTCTCTAATTTTTTTTAAAACTTCCTCTTTTGAAATGAATCACTGAAAGTACAAAACAATTCCAACATTTATCTGATAGTACTATTTTAGCTTACTTTTAAACTACAGAATATAGTTTAAAAAGCATACTGTATTATTGAGGACTCTTCAGCCTTTTCCCCCCCCTGAGGAAACATCAATAAATTTGGAAAACAAAGAAATATATGGCAAATTATTTTTAATTGTTTATATTCAATTGTGAGCACCCTTGAAAAAAGGTGTTCATAAAGTCACAAATTCCCAGAAAAGAAAAAGTAGAATTAGACATGGTCCATGTCCTCAAGGAGCTTATATTCTGTTTAGAGGGAGAGGATACATTCATAAATGAGAAAAAATCAACCATGAGTTACTAGAAAATAAGTACATATCACAGTACTTTTCAAGTATCAGGACTAAAAAGTGTCCTTGTTAACTCATTAAAGAGAATTTTAGAAAACGAGAGAGAGAACAAACCATGAACTGGGGTGACAAGGGAAGAATTCATGGAAGGGAACAGCATAAGCTTGGCCTTGAAGAATAAGCAATTTAGCATACCGATAATTTCAACATTTTTTTCCAAACAAACAATCTCCTAGAATATCCAGTCCTAACTCATATGTATGGTTCTGAGTTCCCCAACAACAGCAAGCCTTTCATACTTGGACTTTTAACCTCTCCATTTCCTGACATTCTCCCTCACTGTCTATTCACCAAATGATGACCATCATTGTTTTCCTTTCTCCTTTGAAATCACTGATAACCCTCAAGTCAGATGATCCCACCCACCAAGAACTGGGGGAGCCTGCAGAGTGAGGGCTGAATGTTTATGACCTTATTTATGCCAAGTAGATTTTAATCATCAGAAACTTTCCTGAAGCTTTGAGAGAATGCAGTGCAAAGATAAACTGAAACAAAACGAAGTTACAAGGGGTCTCCAAAAAGGTATAAAAGGAGCTTTTGTAGTTCCTTCCAAGCTTCACCCTGAAGATTTGGGTATGGGTACTTAAGTGTTGTTCAAGTTCTTAAGCATAACCATGCTTTTTACTCTTGTCCTCTGTCACCTTGCATGTAAATTACTACAGTTGTCCTCTGTCCTCTTACCCTAGAGCACCGCCTCCCAGTCCATTCTATATGCCTCTGTTGGGGAAAATCTTCCTAAAACATAATGAGGTACACAAAACCACCTTTGAACAAAAATCTTCAGGGGATCTCCTACCACTGACAGTGCAGTCCAGCAGTAACTGGTGATTCCCTGCCTTCTTCCCTCAGGCACCCAGAGAAAATTCAAGAATATTTGTGGAACACATTACGGATCATCAGAGGAGACTTCCTGCCAACAAGTAGTATAAGCATCCCTAATGGCTTGAGGGGAAAGCAATACTACCACCCACCTGTAATTCATTCCTAGCCCAGCACAGAGGGGCTGGGGAAAGCTGGTTAAGTAATCTGTCCTCTTCAAACATATTTCTCATATTTTCTCTCTCTTCATAGCAGTGCTTCTCAAACTTTACTGTGCATACAGGCCACCTGGGCTCTTGTAAAATTGTGAATTCTGACTCCCTGAGATTCATTCAGCATTTCTAACTAGCTTCCAGGTGGGGCTGGCTCTGCTGGTTCACAATCACACTGTGAGTAAAGGAGACGATTGCAATGGTCTTCAACCACAGCTGTGATTGTACATGAACATCACCTGTGAAACTTAAAAAAATCTGGATGCCTAGGCTACCCCTCAGCCAATCAGAATATTTAAGGGAGGTTTTAGAGCTCTCCACGTGATTTTCTTTTTCAAGTTTTTTGTTTTAAATAATCGCACAACCCCAAGATCAAAGGCTGCATGCTCTTCCAACTGAACTGGCCAGGCACCCCTTCTCCGTGTGATTTTAATGTGCAACCAAGGTTGCATTTTCTACTTCAGTCAAACCATTCTATCGTAATTCCCTCTCCTCTTTACCTTTGCCCAGGCAGTATTCCACACACAGACTGCCCCTTCTCTGCTCAGATAAGCCCTGCCCTTCTTGTAAAAACTGATGCCAGTCCTTCCTCTGTGAAGATATCTCCAACCCTGGATACTGGCTACACCCTCGCAGATCCTCTGGTACTGCGTGTTCTATTCCTTATACTCTGTCCTGCATTAGCAGTGGAGTGTGTATGCCCCTTGAAGCAGGTGCTGTTTATTACACTTCTTCTTATGCCCCAGGCCTGGCAAGTACAAATGTTAGATGTACCTTGCTATAACTTTGAGATGGACTTTTAATGAAATTCAGCAAATAACAAGTGAGTTCTTTCAAGTCTAAAGGCAAGAACAAAACAAAACTGTCCTCATAAAGCATAAGTACTTTCTCAGCCAGGAAGGGATATTTTCAGGACTTGACCATGCCTGCCAAACAGGTGCAGAGATCTAGTTCCTCTTGGTTAAGAAAAGCAAAGCATCTACCCCGTCACTAAGACTTGTAAGAGATTTATAAGAAAGAAATCAGAGCCCAGGGTCATGACCTTTAGGGTAAGATGTGTAAAGGCTCAAATAACAAGCCATTCCCCACCATGCGGAAGTAAGAATTCTCTGACCACGATGGTCATAGGAACCCATTCAAATTTGGGAATGAATGGCTGGGTCTTCCAATTTAACTAATTCCCCAACCACCACATTTTAGGATATAAAAGGCTCCTAGTGCCATAAATATACAGAAAAAGAAGGGAAATTGTCACTATAGTTATTTCCAAAACCTGAGTTCATGAAATGCTTAGTTAACAGAATGGATATTATAACATCAGTCTCTTGGACAGAAAATATTTTAAATATTAAAAAGAAATTTGTAGAAGATTTATAGGTCTGAATGAATCACCCAAGAGAATCCATCAGAATTTCTTTATTACTATTATTTTTTAAGATCTTATTTATTTATTTACTCATGAGAGACAGAGAGAGGCAGAGGCATAGGCAGAGGGAGAAGCAGACTCCTTGCGGGGAGCCCAGTGTGGGACTTGATCCCAGGACCTCAGGATCATGACCTGAGCCAAAGGCAGATGCTCAACCAGAGCCACCCAGGTGCCGCTCCATCACAACTTTGAACTGAGAAAAATTTAAAGTGGGAGATGTAGAGTCATTGATAAGAGATTGATCTCTGAAATCAAACAAACCTGGATTCAAATCCTAGCTATCTCCACTCACTCTGTCTTCAGGCAAATTCCTTTACTTTCTAGGGCTCAGTTTTCTGTTTGTGAAATGGGGATCATATTGACAATTTATATATCTATTTTAAGTGATTAAATGTGGTAGCTTCTCAAACAATGTATGCAGCACGATAAATGCCAGAAATAGAAATTTGTTTTTAGTCTGTTCAATTACAGTTTCCCATAAGAGTCATGTCATATAATGGTAATATTATAGTAATCTACACTTATACCCTACCAAGCCACACACCTTTTCTTGAACTTGTATACATTTTTTTAATGCTTCAATGTTTCTGCAGACTATACTTTTTGCCTAGAATGAACCCTCTCAACTTCCTCCCCTCTTCCTCTGACAAAATAAGAACAATAATTATTACTATTATTATTATTTTGTTGTTAAGTCTCATTTTCATGGTACCTCCCCTCCTTGGAGTGTTTTCTCTAGCATTTCTACCACCAGAGGCCATCTTTTGAACTTCTAGACCACTTTATAGGGACCTGTATTGGAGTACACTTCACACCATGAAATGTGAGCACTTGTGTTTCCTTCTGTCATTTGTAAATTCTAGAGTAGTGCTGTCCAGTGTGATAGCTGTTAGTCTCATGCACCACTATCAATGTTTAAATTAATCAAAAATAAATAAAAATAAAAATTTAGTTCCTCAGTCTCATGAGCCACATGTCAAGTGTTTAAGAGGCTCATGTGGCTACAACTATTGTATTGGACCACACAAAATATTGCCATCATCACAGAATATTTTATTAATCAGCACTGTTCAATCTCTTGGGTAGGGATCATGTCTTATTCATTCCTAGAGTCTACCTTTCACTTAAGTGTTTATAAATGAATGACGATATTGACAAATTCAGGCATGTTTATGCCCTTTTGACTAAATGACAAAGGATGAATTATTTATTAGTGTTTAAACCTATAAGAGAAAATACATACAAAATATCTAGCATGAAGGTCATCACAAGGCAGACAATGAATAAGAGGTGCTTTCTCATATGGTTGAGAAATCCTAATCCCTGCCTTCTGATAATTCAGTTATTCTGACAGAAGACCATTGAAGAGGTTTTAGTCTAAGGAATATTACTACAATGGGCAAATGGACAGTCCTATTTGGTAGTTTAGCTGCATCTTACTTGGCTGGTCTTGTCAAGCCTATTTTTTCCATAATCTCAGAACCAGGGCATATCTTTCCCATATGAGAATATGAAAATCAGCTCTACATTATCTCCAATAGACTCAGTCAAGGCAAGAGATATGGCCAACAAAAAACAGTATATCTCCCAAGGCTAAACCAGAGCAGCAAAACCACTCCTGTGCATCCTGTCTTCTTCCCAGTGCCTTCCCTATCCCCTCTTTGTTCCTCCTCCATCCTGAGCAAAGATTTCTGAGATACCCAATTACTAAACTGCCCCTGCTACCTGATGCTGCCCAATCCAGTGTTGTTCACCTTTTCCCCAGTCCCTTCTAGAGTAATTCAGCACAAGTCCAAACCCTATAAAAAGATCTTTATCTTCCTGGATGCCCATAGTCCTGTTGCTGTGCTCTCTCCTTCATTGCATCAAGTTACCAAATCTATGAGTACAGTAGCATTCCTATGGTCTTCCCATGTGATCAAACTTTAAGACCAAATGAAAAATTCCACAGCAGAAAGTAACAGAACATCTTTGGCTCATCTTATTTTTGATCAAGAATCATGTTTCTCAACCCAGCCATAAAAAAGGAATGAAGTACTGATACTGCTGGATGAACTTTGAAAACTTTATTCTTAGTGAAAGAAGCCAGATACAAAAGATATAGAGACCATATAATTCCATTTATATAAAATAAAATCGGCAAATCCATAGAGATAGAAGATTTCTGGAGAGAGGCTGGTAGGCAGCAGGAATGAAGAGTGACTGCTAGTGGGTATGGGGTTTCCTTTAAGGGTGATGAAAATGTTCTGGAATTACACAGTGGTAATGGTTACACAATTTTGTGAATATATGGAAGACCACTGAACTACGCACTTTTAAAGGGTAAATTTTATGGCATGTAAATGTTATCTCAATTTTTAAAAGAACTAAGTTTTTGCTTTGACTGGGAGTTTTCTCCCAGTTTTCTGTACAAGTTTCAGAGCTACCAAGGGAAAGCTTCTTGAAGTTCTTTAAACTATTTTGGAGAGAGTTACTATAATTGACTCCAGTGTCACCTAACAAGGTTTCCCAAGTACATCATTCTACTTTGTCTTTATTCATATTCATCCTTAGAGTTTGTTTCCTTCTCATTCTGTTGCTTCCACCTTTTTTTTTTTTCTAAAACCTATCAGTTCTGTTATTTTGAAATTTTGCCATAAAACTGCCCTGGCAGAAATGCAAATCAAAACTCTAATGAGATATTAGTTCATACCTGTCAGAATAGCTAAAGTCACAAACACAAGAAATAACAAGTGTTAGTAAGGATGTAGAGAGAAAGGAACCCTTGTGCACTGTTGGTGGGAGTGCAAACTGGTACAGCCACTGTGGAAAATAGTATGGAGGTTCCTCAGAAAGTTGAAAATAGAACTACCGTATGATGCAGTAATTGCACTACTGGGTATTTACCCAAAAAATACAAAAACACTAATTCAAAGGGATATATGCACCCCTGTGTTTATAGCGGCATTATTTATAGTCAAATTATGGAAGCCAAGTGTCCACTGATAGATAAATTTATAAAGAAGACATAGTATATTTATATAACAGAATATTATTCAATCATAAAAAGAATGAAATCCTGCCATTTGCAATGACATGGATGGAGCTAGAGAGTATAATGCTAAGTGAATAAGTCAGAGAAAGACACATGCCATATGATTTCACTCATATTTAGAATTTAAGAAATAAAACAAATGAGCAAAGGGGAAAAAAAGGAGAGAAAGAGTGGCAAACCAAGATACAGACTCTTAACTATAGAGAACAAACTGAAAGTTAGCAGAAGGGAAGTGGATGGGGGGCTGAGTGAAATGGATAATGGGTATTAAAGAGTACACTTATCACAATGAGCACTGAGTGATGTATGGAATTGTTGAATTGCTATATTGCACATCTGAAAATAACATAACACTATATGTTAATTATGCTGGAATTAAAATTTTTAAAACTTTAGAATACTTTTAAAAACTGCCCTAGCAGATAATTTAACTCTTCAAATGTTGCTTTATAGGTAAAACCAATGTATAAAGATAGCTTCTCTAGTCAACTTGTCTCCAGCATACCAAAAGACACATAACACAAGATGGTGTTAGGCATAGAAAAGTTAAATAGGGATGCCCAGAAGACACTGGTATTAGAGCAGAGCTAATGGTGTCAAACAGGACATATTATGATTCTATGTAGTGGGGAAATCACTTTCAACTGGAATTACAAATAAGAAATGGCACTTCTCTCAAAAACTGGCTTAAAACACCCCTCCTATTGCCACAGGACACAAAGAATATTCATCTCATGGAGAGAAAAAGTGATGAGACCATGAGACTACTAGAAAGAAAAAGGCATAGAATGGCAGCATCATTAACTGATAATGTGGACAACCAACAGTAGGCAAAGCATTTTTACGAGGAGAGCCTTCTACAGAAATCTGATGTGAGGAAATGGTTTTTGAGACTGCTCTGAGCAAGGGAACCAGTAAAGAACAAGGACTTTTCTACTTTTCTATAATTTGCAGTTAAGGCTCTCAAGCAGCAGATATCCCCACACAGAAGGCTTGAGAATCAGTGATGCAGAATGTAAAGAGGATCAATCCAGATCATGACAGAGAATGTTCCCTGGCTACCTAGCAAGGCTCTCACCAGCTTCAGAAAAAAGAAACTGAAAACATCAAAATCTATCCTATGTACTTTATGGTTCATATTACAGAAATATTTAGAATAAACTATGCAGACCAGTGATTCTCATTTCACAGAATGGGTTCTGTGTTTTTTTTTTTTTTTTTAGGATTTTAAGTAATCTCTATACCCAGTGTGGGTTAGGTTTGAACTCACAATCCCAAAATCATGAGTCGCATGCTCTACTGACTAAGCCAGCCATGTGCCCCAAGGGTTTTGTTATTCTTAACAAATCTTTCAGACTTTTGGCATCATTACATAGAAATATCTGCTCATGTGGGGCGTGGTTGTTGCTTCAAGGTCCCCCAAAATTCCATAATCTAGGCCTCAACCTCAAAACTAGTCTATACTTAATTTGTTCTCTTTCTTTAAAGTTTTAGTCCTGAACAAAAAGCATGAATTCAGTTTTTACAAGGGATGCCTAGGGTCCCAGCTATTTCTCCTGCTTCATAGTTTTGTCCAAGGTTCACTGATTCGTGATTTCAGCATGTTGTTTAATACAAAGCCATCATAGTCACAGTATCTTCAAATAACATTGGTTCTCCTTCTTCCCTTCTCTAGCAATATAAAGGAGTAAACAATAAACACGTTAGGAGCGTTCCCCTATATTCACTGACCCAGTATACACAGAGTATCTGGTACTGCACCAGGTGCTGGGAACACAAAAGAGAAAAGCACTTACTGTGTAATGGTGAAACAGACATGTGCTCGACAGGGAAATGCCTCAGATGTCCCTACCATGGGTGTGACAGTGAGTCAGAGAAGGCTTCACCACAGAGGTAACATGGGAGCTGAACTGAGTCAGCCTTTCCTCAGACAAACAGTTCTGTGAGACTAGGGGCAGAGAGCATTCCAGGCCAGCGGAGAGGACAGTGTGTGCGAAGTCACTGAGATGTGAGAATGCTTGGGTTTCAGGAACAATGGGAGCAAGTCCTCAGTGTAGCCAGGACACAGCCTTCCGGGTGGTGAGAGAAGAGATGAAATAGGGCCAGATTATGGAATGTGATCACCTGGCTGAAGAATAGGATAGAATATTAGACTAAAAATCATTTTTAGTTAATGACAATGGAATGATAAAGAGAACGTGTGTAAAGAATAAATTGTTTGGTCAGAAGAGAATCCTACAGCAGGACAACTGTTGTTCATTATAAAGCACTTTCAAAAGGACAAATCTCTTTATATGAATGGCAGCTTATAATGTTGGGTTGTACAGATTGGTTAAGCATTTTATGCCTTGACCCTAACGTAAAGCTTGCCATAAACTTGAGATGTTCTTTTTTAAATTATTTTTTTGACAAAAAAAAATTCAAATGGCAATTTAGAAAGAAATAGAGCCATCTGCCCAATAGTTAAGGATTAGATAAGCATTTATATATTTCTTTTAAGTAACAACATTTACAAGGATAAAGTGCTGTGATACCAAAGTAAAACAAACTGAATAGCTTAAATATCAAAAGGCAATTTTAACATTTCATACAAAATTCAAGCAACTTAACTGAAAAATGAAAGCTAAAAAATCTTACTTTATCCTTGAAAGGAGTATGGTATTACCATTAACATTCATGGAAGCTGCCTTACTTCTCTTTGGCTATATCTGGAAGGTAATTAAAACAATCCATTTGGTAACTGAATGAAGTAGGACAGGAAATCAGGTGTTCATGCTACTATATTTTCCACAGATATACCCCAAGGCCAAAGCCCATTTTACCTTTTGCATTTCTCAGGAACCAGGTAGGGGCGCAGCATTTGTCAGCAATCACAGACAGGGCAGTAAGTCACTAGTGAACTCTTACAAATTATTTGTTTCAGTCACTGTAGCCAGTGAACTATTGGTTCTGTACAAAGTAGCTCTGATAGAGCTCTTTTTGTATTTTCTACAAACCTTATGCACTCTCAACAGGAAAACTTCTGTACCCACATAATTCTGGAGGCAACTGGTAGCAACCAAGAACCTAGCCTGTTGTTATGGCACACCACCACAAACTATCATCTGTGGACAAATATATACAATTTTGATTTAATTCCTAAGGTAAAGCAGAAAATAATCCAGGTTATCACAGTGACTATACTTTCATTATCCAGATAAACATGGACTGTTTCCCTCCCTATGCTAAACCAAGGACAAGACTGAATGCAAGGTAAACTAGAATTAACCTGCACAAAATAATTATCTAAACTAGTATCAGCAAAATGGTAATTTACATTGTATTCAAATTTTTAAAATGGTTACGTGAATTAAGGCCATGACTAAAAAGTAACAGTAAAAAGTATATTTTGTTGAGGCTCCCTCTGGTGAATCTTTACCATTATAGTTCAGGGTAAGTGAAGGTAAAAGAAATGGCACTTTCATTTCAGTTCATCAGAGTCTCCTCAACATACAGATGGGTAGCTCAACCTCTAATCTAAAGGTGTGATGCCCCATCTTCATCATCTTCTCCTCAGACCTGAGAGAGTGAACAAGAAAGGAGAAAAGTATGGCAGCCTTACAAAATTCTACGCCACTTGTTTCAATTCCTCAGTCAAGAAGTTACCATAAACTAAATCTATACAGATCAATTACAGTGAGTTACTTAGTGATCACATGAGTAATTTCTAAAGCCACAGCAAGCCTCTTAATAAGGGAGTCCTCAAACTCCCTGCCAGGAATAGACTTGGAAATGGGAAGTCTGAGAAGAAAGGGACCCACACCCGTTGCCCCCTGAAGGAGGAAGAATGACAAGGTGGGAGTGAGTGCCTTCTATTTGAGAAGCGAGTCCCTTTTCTGTTGTATCTCTGGCCTGGTGTTCTCATGCTACTGCATGGCCCTCACCATTCTCATTACAGCAGTTCCGGGACACACATGATCCATGCATGTGTGTTTTCATGGAAACATACCATGGGTATGTGTGTTTTCATCAAAGGCCAGGTTGCCATAATGATCATGGCTCTGTTACAGGTAAGCAGAGGTTGGCTCTCAATGTCCTCATTTGAAAGTGGGATAGTACTATCTACCTCACATAGGTTGCTGTGAGGAATAACCCAGAGAAATTGCTTTATATAAAGCACTGCCTCAAGTGCTATAATAATTCACTGGCCAAAAAGCTGGATCTTAAGTACTACAGAACAAAGTTCTGTTTTATAATGTGATTCTCTTTGCTAATATCAAGATAGGTAAAAAGTCACCCAGAGTATGCCAGGAAGTACAGGAAAGCTGCTTTTCTTAAATATAACTTCCAGCTGCTTTTCTTAAATATAACTTCCCACAGTCCTCAGAGTTTATCTAAAAAATGAACCTATACTAAAGTTCTTAGTCTTATATAAAAGGGATATTTTTAGCTCAGTTCTCAAAAATCTCCTAATGTGGGGATCCCTGGGTGGCGCAGCGGTTTGGCGCCTGCCTTTGGCCCAGGGCGCGATCCTGGAGACCCGGGATCGAATCCCACGTCGGGCTCCCGGTGCATGGAGCCTGCTTCTCCCTCTGCCTGTGTCTCTGCCTCTCTCTCTGTGTGACTATCATAAATAAATAAATTAATTAAAAAAATAAAAGCTAAGGGTGTGTTTCAAATTGTAAAGTAGACACCTTTAAAAAAAAAATCTCCTAATGTATGCTAAGGGACAAACTATGAAAACAACAATTATTCCAACTAATATGAAATGTAGCTTTTTCATTTTTTTTAAGATTTTATTTTATTAATTTGAGAGAGAGAGAGAGCAAGCAGAGGGAGGGGCAGAGGGAGAGAGAATCCAAGCAGACTCCGTACTCAGCATGGAGCCTGACTCAGGGCTCCATCTCTCAAGCCTCAGATCATGACCTGAGCTGAAACCAAGAGTTTGACACTCAACCAACTGAGCAAGGCACCCCCAGTCTTTTCGTTTTTATTTGCTGTTACAAAGGAAGAAATAATCCCACTGGCATTCTCCAAAACTGAATTTACCATCACTCATTAATATGCAGCGGTGACTGGTTAGCTCAGAGGAGTGGTACTTGGTGCAAAAGCAGCAGTCTGGCCACAACCTCACAGCAGCAGAAATATGTTCACTGAAGAAATGAATAACTTCTAGAACTTTCCTCCACAGACAGACATACACCCATTTCCCCCAAATGGAAGAAAGACCATAACCTTTTTTTTTTCTTAATAGTCTTCTTGCTCACCTGGGAGAAAAAAATTCTTTTGGGCTATTTTCAACTAACACAATCCAAAATGTCTATGAAAAAAAGTAACAATATGAAACTGACTTTCAATAAGTTGAAATAGCTAATTTATTTCATACAAATAGACTTAAATTGATTTTAATATTCTTTTTTTCTTATCATAAGGCTGCCAAAGCCTATTATGGACTCTTCTTCCATTTCCCTAGACTAACAATTGTACCCAAATGAAAAGACAGTAATTTAAATCTCATGCTTGGTATAGAAATATATTCAAGGGCTGGAAATTTCTTGTTAAAAGTGAGAATGAATCAAAATACACTTGGATGCTACAGAGAACAAAAAAATTCTGGGTTTACAATTTAAATTAAAGTTCATTTTTAATAACATGTAGGATGGATGATTTAAGTGAAGAATAGATGATAGGGTTGAATATGAATGCATAATAACAGACAACTGCAAATATTTGGCTCATTTATTAGGGCATGTGTGTTTCAACTGGCAATGAACATTATACTCTGTTTCAATGAAAGACTTCTCCTCTTCCCCAAAAAGTTACTATTTAACATTGATAAAGTTCCAATAGTGCGTGGAGTACGCAGTTCTTTAGAACAATGCGTACAAGTTCTTGTTCTACATTCTGCTGTGGGAAAAATAGTATGTATGCCTAATTACCATTCTATTTCTCAAACATAAAACTCACAACAAAAACATTTCATATAATTGATCTTAGAGGACCACCTTATTTTATTTTATTTTATTTTTAAGATTTTTTTATTTTTAAATAATCTCTACACCTAACATAGGGCTCAAATTTACAACTCTGAGATCAAGAAACACATGCTCCTCCAACTAAACCAGCCAGGTGCCCCTAGATTTTATTTTTAAGTAATCTCTACACTTAACATGGGTCTCAAACTCACAACTCTGGAAGCGAGAGTTACATATTCCACTGACCTAGCCAGCCAGGCTCATTTTGGTCAAACAGACCTCCAAATCAACTCCATGGACAGGCAATTCAAACCCCTGTGCAGGCATATCAGGACAGTCCATCCTCCAAACCAGTGCTATTCAAAGTGTGGACTGATCACAATTAACATAGTAATTTTATGTCTTTTGAATCCAATATTTAAAAATTGGGGGTTGTGTTTTGCATATCTTTTAAATTTCATTTTCTAGTTATTTATGCTTATTGTATTTTATAAAATTATTAATCTACCCAACTTGAAAACAAAATAAACTAGTGCTTGACCACAGATAATTTGAGAAGCACTGCTCTATTAAACTCCGTCTTTCTAGGCTTTTAGGGTAAGTTGGTCTCCCCTACCCAATATGATGAATTTTAAATAATCTGAACACTGAAGGCAACACTCAGCCATATACAACCTATTTTATCTCAGGACAAACATAGTGATCTACTGGGCACCTGGGTGGCTCAACTGGTTAAGCATCTGCCTTAGAAAAAAAAAAAAAAAAAAAAAAAAAGCATCTGCCTTAGGCTTGGGTCATGATCCTGGAGTCCTGTGATGGTGCCCTAAGTCGGACTTCCTCCTCAGCAGGAGAGTCTGCTTCTCCTTTTTACTCTGCCCCTCCCCTGTGCATGTGCATGCACACGCACTGTCTCTCTCTCTCTTTCTCAGATAAATAAATAAAATCTTTTTTAAAAAAACCACAGTGATCTTTACATACATGTATTAGCTGTAATTTTGCCCACTAGAATTATGCTAGATGATAACTTTACTATAGCATGGATTTTTTTAATAAATTAATTTTTTATTGGTGTTCAATTTGCCAACATACAGAATAACACCCAGTGCTCATCCTGTCAAGTGCCCACCTCAGTGCCCGCGACCCAGTCACCCCCACCCCCTGCCCTCCTCCCCTTCCACCACCCCTAGTTCGCTTCCCAGAGTTAGGAGTCTTCCATGTTCTGTCTCCCTTTCTGACATTTCTCACTTATTTTTTCTCCTTTCCCCTTTATTCCCTTTCACTATTTTTTATATTTCCCAAATGAATGAGATCATATAATGTTTGTCTTTCTCCAATTAACTTATTTCACTCAGCATAATACCCTCCAGTTCCATCCACGCCAAAGCAAATGGTGGGTATTTGTTGTTTCTAATGGCTGAGTAATTTAATATAGGTTCCAACAATTCTCTAAGTTTACACTTGCTCTTTTAATGAGATGCTGTAGCTAGAAATTAACTTCAGGCAAGTGGGCTAAAAGTATCAAAAGAAAAATATTTAAATAAGTGCTCCTACTGCATGAACTCTAAGAACAACATTTTGAGAAATTCTAGTTGGTTTGTTCTTTTATCAATAGTGTAGATTTATCAACATTACCTCCTTATTTGTAAAAGGACTGTTACCAGTGTGTTTTACATGAATTATAAACCCAAGTGCTCAGGTACAGAGGTAGTGTCCAGGTTAGGTATCCAGGCACCGTAAGCTTCTGTTGGAGATTCTTGATGAGCTACCTCAGTCAAGAACACAAAATGGCTGCCTGTTTAAATTGGTGGCCGGCCAAGGTCCTTCCATCTTGATCCAGAAATGTACTTTAACAAACATATTTAAGCAACCACTATATCCAAAGAATTGTATTAGGAGGTGAAGTTATACCAAGATTAATAATACACACTTAAGCCTGGGCTCTGGGGGAATACAACCTAGCAGGGCAATAATGTAAGTAAACAAATAACTATTACACAAAGTGACATCTAGTAGATGCTGTGACATGTTTATAAACCTCTATTTATACAGAAATTTAAAGGAGATAATCTCATATCTAGTTGGAAGGATCTAGATAGGTTTTATGGAATAGAATGCATTGAGAGATGCTTAAGAAGATGGATAAGACAACAACTAGTAAGATTAAGTAGAGAATGAAAAAATGAGCATGAGCTTAGTTAAACATACACACACATACAACTCATTAGTTTCTTGCCTACAAATATCCTTGTTAAAGTTTGTGGCAATAGTACTAAAAACTATTACATCATTCATAAAAGTTGTAAACTGCTAAGGAAATCCATTCATTCAGCACTGGATTATGTGGTATTTTGTGGTTGTTAACTCAATAAGTGAATGTAAGGAATCAGATTCCAATGTTAGGAAAAGGACAGTCCACTCAAAGAAATTTTCAATTTATATCTATAATATTAACAAGATCCTTTAATTATAAAATATTAACATCAACTTCTTTAGGTTGATCAGAGGTACAGAAGCCTAGAACTATAGATTATATAGAATATACAGAGCGAGAGGTGACAAGCCAGAAGAGAATATGTCAGTACATAAGTATTACCTACGATTATCAGATTCTTGGACTGGACCAAAGTATCAAAGGGAGGGAACTCTTCTGCAAGCTGAAGGACATGTGGACATACAGGTTATAACAAAATAAACTTACACCACATAATCTCCTCTACCCGACACTTCATCTCAGCAGATTTCCCAGGGTCTCCTGCACAGTTAGCTGCTAATAGGTTCCAAGTTATCAGCATCCTGGTCTACCAAGAATGAATATCTACTGAATTTCTTAAGAATTGTTTTGAGATTTGACTTATTTATTCATGAGAGACACAGAGAAAGAGATAGAGACATAGGCAGAGGAAGAAGCAGGCTCCCAGTGGGGAACCTGATGCAGGACTCCATCCCGGGACCCTGGGATCATGCCCTGGGCCAAAGGCAGATGCTCAACCACTGAGCCACCCAGGCGTCCCTCTCAAGAATTAAAAAAAAAATCAGCTGTTTCTTCATCTTTGTGCCTAGAAATTATTTTACCATTTAAGCTTTTTTAATATAAAATGTCCTTTTTCCTATATATTGCAAATATTCCTCTTATTTTTCTGTTTTAATCTATCAAATATCTGTCAATGTAATTGGAAGAACACTGGCTTTTTGAGAATCAGAAGGATGTGGATTTTCCTGAGTGTAACTCATACCTGAGAGAGTAGTGGGAGATGAGATCAATGAAGGATGTCAAGAATCAATCTTGATGCAAAGATACCTAGGAGTATAATTGTTATTATTGTGGGTAACATTTATTGAGTGCTTGCTGGGTGCTTCAGATGGATTCTCCCTTTTAATGTTCACAACATTCTTATAAGTACACTTATTAACCTCATTCCACATAAGAATAAGCTGAGGCAGAAAAAAACACATTTAATCACTAATATTTATATGAATAGATTCTTCTTTTTCTTTAGGACTAAGGGCAATAATAACACTGTCTTCTGGGAGAAAAACAAGAAAGGCAGAATCATAAGGTACCATTTGGATGCTCAAAGTAATCACACAAATTGAGATCTCCAAACTCAATGCAATCCCTATGAAAACTCCAGCTGGCTTTTTAACAGAAAGTGACACACTGATCCTAAAATTAATACAGACATTCAAGGGACCAAAAATAGCCAAAACAATCTTTAAAAAGAACAAAATTGGAAGACTTGTACTTCCAATTTCAAAACATAATCCAAAGCTATAGTAATCATGACTGTGTTCTAGTGGCATAAATGCAGATATACAGATCAATCAGTTAATACAATTGAAGGTTCAGAAAAAGAAACTTTCCTTTATGGTTAATTGATTTTTGGTAATGGTATCTAGGTAATTCAATTGAAAAAGAAGAATCTTTTCAACACATGGTGCCAACACAACCACATATCCACATACAAAGAATGAAGTCGAACCTCTACGTTATATTATACATAAAAATTAATGCAAAATGAATCATATACCTAAATGTAAAA
This sequence comes from Vulpes lagopus, assembly GCF_018345385.1. Lineage (NCBI taxonomy): Eukaryota > Metazoa > Chordata > Mammalia > Carnivora > Canidae > Vulpes > Vulpes lagopus. Next base: position 119,353,069 of record NC_054824.1, on the reverse strand, counting down.
GCTTAAACTATAAAACTCTTAAAAGCAAACATAGTGCAATCTCTGTGACTTGGATTGGACAATGCTTTCTAAGTCATGAAACCAAAAACACAAGTAATACAATCATGAACAGATAAACCTGAAACCATCAAAATAAAAAACCTTTATGCTTCAAAGGACACCATCAAGAAAATGAAAAGATAGCCCACAGAATGGGAGAACACTTTTGTAAATCACGTATGTGTTAAAGGCCTTGTATTCAGAATATGTAAAGATTCTTACAATTCAACAATAAAAAGACAAATAAATAGCCCAATCAAAAAATGGGCAAAGATTTCAACAGATATTTCTCCAAGAGAGACATACAAGATGCTCAACATCATTAGCCATTAGGGTAATGAAAATCAAAACCACAACGAGATACTTCATATCCTTTTGTATAGCTGAAATTGAAAAGACAGATAATAACAAATGTTGGAAAATTGCAACCCTCATATATTGTTGATGGAAACATAAAATGATATAGCTACTTTGGAAAATAGTTTAGCAGTTCCTTAAAATATTAAACATAGAGTTACTATATGACCCAGCAAATACAGTCCTAGGTATACACCAAGAAAAATGAAAACATATATTCACACAAAATTTGTACACAAATGTTTATAGGAGCATTAAGCATTACTTATAATAGCTAAAAGAGGAAACAATTCAAAAATTCCCATTTACTGATGAATGGATAAAGAAACTATGGTATATCCATACAAAATAGGGGTGGTGGAAGGGGAGGAGGGCAGGAGGTGGGGGTGAATGGGTGACGGGCACTGAGGGGGACACTTGATGGGATGAGCACTGGGTGTTATTCTGTATGTTGGTAAATTGAACACCAATAAAAAATTAATTTATTAAAAAAAAACAAAAAACAAAAAAACCAAAATAATAGTATTTAGCAATAAAAAAATGAAGTACCAATGTGTGCTACAACACAGATGAACCTTGAAAACACTATGTTCAGGGGAAAGAGCCAGTCACCAAAGGTCACATATGATTCCATTTACCTAAAATGTCTAGACTAGGCAAATCTATAGTGATAAAAAATAGATTAGTGATTACCTAGGGGCTAGGAGATTTGGGGGGTAGAATGCAGCTGATAATGAATATGGGTTTCTTTTCTGGGGTGATGAAAATGTTCTAAAATTGACCGTGGTAATAATTGTACAACTCTGCAGAAATACTAAAAACCACGGGATTGTACATTTTAAATAAGTGAATTTCATGGTATGTAAATTATACCTCAATAAAGCTGTTTTTTAAAAACAAACAAACAAACAGGGCCTTGAATCAATTAGGGTATAAAATGGAGTAGGGGGGTGAGGGGCTGATAGGCACCACACACACAAAGGGATAGGAAATGGAATACCCCTGCCCCTGATGTTGAGTTTTGCTGGCCACCCAGGGACTGAAGAAGGGAGAGAAAGGGGAGTATTTGCCAAGGAGAAGGCTAGCTTTAATATTTGGATAATCTTTTAAGATTATCTTTGAAAGTGTTGGTGACAAGTTCTTAGCTGTCATGCCCCAGTTATAGCAGAAGGAAGTGCAGGGAAGGTTATAAAAAGCATGCATTGTTCCTTAGGAACTAACTTGACCTTGGGCTTCCTGAAATCCTACCATCTAACTCATCCATTGAGCACAGTGTCTTAAAGCCAGTTAATTCAGTCTGTGGGTGGCGGGTTATTTCAGAAGAACAAAAATCCCTAGAGTGCCTGTCCCCTGTGACCTGAATATGGGTATCTGTAGATTCTGAGAATTCTTGGAGCCTTCTCCAAAATACCTAGTCATTTTCCTACTTGGCCATGTGATAAATCCATTAACATTACTTTAAATTTTTCAAACTAACATTTTAATTTAAAAGAAGGCTTCTTAGCATGTACCCAGTAAAGCACAGCTGCAAATCAGTGATAGGCAATTATTTAAGATGAATAGGCATTAGAAATCTGAGGTTACCCAACTCAAGGTAGGTTCTGTCAAGTTTGTACTGTAAAGTCCTCCATTTGTAAAGTTTAAATAGGATGAAAACACTGTGAGGCTGCTGCTGCCTTTCCAAAAGAGAAAACAATATTGTTGTGTGTTTTTTTTTTCACAAAATTCCTGCCTGTATTCACTTCAATTAAGCATACTTGATTTAAAAAAAAAAAAAAGTATGTTCAGCAAAATATCAGAGGCTAGAATATAGAACAACTTAAAAGGTAACAGTAACAAATGATAGGTTCTCCATATAATAAATCTTCTGAAATACATATAAAAGGAATTATATAGAAGCCAACTTTTTATTTGATTCTGAAGTTATTTGTGTTTTAGTTCAAGAGTAGTAAAGATTTCCTAGGACTTTATCCTAAGTAAAGAATAAAAGAAAGAAAAGAAAAGAAAAGAAAAGAAAAGAAAAGAAAAGAAAAGAAAAGAAAAGAAAAGAAAAGAAAGAAAAGAAAAGAAAACAAGAAAGGAAAGAAAGAAAGAAAGAAAGAAAGAAAGAAAGAAAAAGGGGAAAAGAATATGCATTAAGTTATCATTATTACATCATCATTTTTAACAACAGAAATCCGGAAACAACCTAAGTGCTCGAACATGAGGATATGGTAATTAGTGCATGACACATGTACCCTATGAAATATTATGTAACTGTCAACAATAATGGAAAAATGGTTAGAATACTGTTTTATAATTACAGTGCTAAACTGTATGTAATAATTACAACTGTACATCAATATATAAACATATGAACAAGAATGTAAAAAAGCACACATAAAATGCATTATGAAAGTGAGAACTTCTATGATATTTTGCAAGGAAAGGAGCTGGGAGAAATATGTTTTGCTAATTATACGCTTACGATTTTACTTGATAGGTATAAATTTGTTAACATGAAAAGTGTCCATAATAAATTTTTAAGTCAACAAAGATGGTATGATAAAATTATGTTTTTGTTTTTACTAGTCAGTGTGGAATTTTTAAAGCAAATTTATTGTTATAATTTATATACCAAAAAATATACCCATCAATAGTTTTCAGTAAATTTGCAGAGCTAAAGCGCTCATCATCAAAATCCAGATTTGGGACATCTCCATTACCCCCAAAAGTTCCCTCATATTTGCTTGCAGCCAGTCTCCACTTCCATCTCCCCCTCCCTTCCCTACTGATCTGCTAGCTCTATAAACACAATTTGACACAAATGAAAAAATAATAAAAATAAATCAGATGTCTATATATTCACACAGAAAAGTCAGAATGGACATGCACCAAAACTTTATGCAATGGTCCATTTACAGATAATATTAATTAAATTTTTAAAAAGTGTTTTTCCTGAAAATTTTAACCACTTAGCATCTACTGCCTACAGAGAAGGGTTTTGGTTTTGATTTCTGTTTTAAACAGGATATATAAGAATTTCACATAACTATGGCAGATTGTGCAGATGTATTACTTTCACTTTCTACCAAAACACAACTAAAAATGTAGTACAGGTTTTTTAAAGGCATAAATTTGTAAGGACAAGAGAGAACAGAAGCCAGGGATCAGCAACAAAATTTTTAAGCAGATGGATAAGCAGATGACCTCACAGCATTAGAAAGTTGAATCTCAAGTTAAGCTTAGAAACAACCAGTTTACACAGTAAACCACATATCTCTCCCAAAGGCACTGCCACGTTAGGTTTCAGGTATGAGGATAAAGGTGAGGTTAGAAACAGGAGGATTAACTGGAATTCTCTTTTAAGAAACAGATAAATCCCCAGATCCTTTCCCCAAGTCCAAGTAGGCAACTATATCTTCCTGATTCTGCAGAAAGCTAGGCAAGCACAGTTGAAAGTGGGTAGGTACCATTCTGTAAACAGAGAGATTAGGTGAACATTTTATATAATGAAAACAGACTCCATTCACTTCTAAACTTCTCTAACTCAGCTTCCAGAAAGAAGGCAGGAGGTCAGAAGATTTCACTCTGGAGAATCTAACCAGTCTAAGAGGAAAGACTTAACATATAACAGTGATCTTTTCTTAGTGAAATGGCCCATTGGTAGCAAGACTCACCATGGGATCACAGCTTCTTATCAGCTTTAGGGGGTATTGTTCTTAAATAAGAGCAGATAGCCAGGAACACCAAACAACTGCAGAACACCTCAAACACAGAATACAGGGATCAAAATAAGCAAACAAAAAGCAACCTGGGGAAACAGAGATTCTGCAGGGAATAAAAAATGATTAAACACTTATTTTATAAATATATTCAGAGATATAAGAGGATACATGCATAAAATAACAAGTAGATATAAAAACATACAATTTACCCAAGTGAGTTGAGAATTTATATCTACACAAAAAACCTGCACACAAATGTTTATAGAAGTTTTATTCATAATTGCCAAAACTAGCCAAGTTGTTCTCCAAAAGCTGAATGCGTAAGCTATATGGTACATCCATACAATGGACTATATTATTCAAGCTATCAAGGCATGGAGGAAGCATAAATGCATATTGCTAAATGAAAAAAGTCAGTTTGAAAACATATGATTCTAACTATCTAACATTTGAGAAAAGGCAAAACTACAGAAAGTAAAAAGATCAGTGGTTGCCAGTGGCTTGTGGGAAGGAAGGATGATAACTGGAGATTTTTAGGGCAGTCAAACATTTTGTACAATATGGTAATGATAGATACATGACATTATACATTTGTTAAAATCCATAGAACTGTAAGACACAGTGAATCATAACATAAACTGTGAACTTTAGTTAATAATAAAATATCAATATTTATTCAATTGTAACAAATGTACTACACTAATACAAGAGGCTAATAATAGGGGAAGCTATGGGGAAGAGTACAGAGTACAGAGGAGTATCTGTGAACCTTTGGTACTTCCTGCTCCATTTTACTGTAAACCTGAAACTGCTCTAAAAAATCATCTATTACCTAAAACAAAACAAAACAAAATAACCAATAAAGATTCTCTTAAAAATACTGCTACATTAGCAATGAAATTGGTATTCTTAGATTACAGGGGTTGCTATAAATTGAAAGAATCTTTTGGGAGATCTTATGCTGCTATGTCTCTAAAACTATAACTTTTAACTGAGCAATTTTACTTTTAGAAATCTACCATAAGAAAAAATGCAAAGTATGGTAGGGAAGGTCTGTAAGCACCAAGCAAAAAAATTGTATCTCATCTAAATTATCCTGTGGGTAAGTGGTTAAATAAGTTACAGTATAGCATTAGATGATAGGCTGCTTTAAAAATTATGATCATAATTTTAGTAATATCACAGAAGAATATTTAGAGAAATACTAATTTTAAAAGAATACAAAATTACATATATAATTACAATTACAAAAAATATTTCTGTAAAAATCTGTGTGAAGTCATTGGAATTATAGCCTTCCTTTTTCTCTACTACTCAAATTCTCTAAAATATTATATTTTATTTAAACAAGGAAAGCATTTAAAGTGATGAGGAAACTATGTTCTATTACTTTAATTAAACATTGGATTTGGTAATATCCTTTTTTTTTAATTTTTTATTATTTATTTATGAGAGTCATACAGAGAGAGAGAGAGAGAGAGGCAGAGACATAGGCAGAGGGAGAAGCAGGCTCCATGCACCGGGAGCCTGACGTGGGATTCAATCCCGGGTCTCCAGGATCGCGCCCTGGGCCAAAGGCAGGTGCCAAAGCACTGCGTCACCCAGGGATCCCGGATTTGGTAATATCTTTTTTTTTTTTTAATTTTTTTTTGATTTGGTAATATCTTAATGATACTTTTTCACCAAAGGAGGATTTAAATCTTGAATGATTTTTATAATAAAATATTTGTCAGAAGATAATTTCTTTAAGATTTTATGTATTTATTTATTCATGAGAGACACACAGAGAGAGGCAGAGACACAGGCAGAGGGAGAAGCAGGCTCCCTGCAGGGAGCCCGATGTGGGACTCGATCCCGGGACCCTGGGATCATGACCTGAGCCTAAGGCAGACGTTCAATCACTGAGCCACCCAGGTGCCCAGAAGATAATTTCTGACAAATATTTAGATACATAAAATTACTTTTTAGGACATGTGTTCAGTTGTGTGGAAAGTAGTACTATTCTAATGTGACTAAAATTCATGTTTATTAATTTAAAATTCCTTAAAGTCTTGACTTTTTAAAAAATAAAACATTATTAGCGTTAAGATAATCTGAGTTTTAAACTATATAATTGATCAGTTTCTGGTCTAAGTGTGGCATTCCTTTCCTTATGACATCTGATTGCCACTTTATTAATTCAAATCTGGACTCTGAGGATGATAATTTCTCTATAATATAATGTGACTAAATGTGGTGTTCTCTCTCTTGTATATTTTTGAAGTTGGTGTAATGAAATGCTTGAAGATTACTATTCTGACTTAAATACTCTAAGAACTCTTGATATCAGAACACTCTACACCTAGAACATTTTATACTAAGTGTTCTCAGTGCCAAGTACCAAGTACCAAGAATTCAGGTACTAGGTGAAACTGCTCAATGCTAAGTGTAAAATTTCTAGTGTTTATACTAAACTTCATATTTTGAGGAGAATGCTGTTGTAGCCTTAGTATCCTACAATCTACAAGCCTAAATGGCTTAAATACTAAATAAAAAGTCACCTATCATACCTACTTTGTCAGTTCCAACAAGTTTCATGAGTTTTTGTTGTATTTTATTGACAGGCTCTAGAGTAAGGAGAATGTTTTTGATACTTCATAATCCAGCCAATTTCCCAGACTCGTTTCATTTCAGAAAACCATCTACTGATTATTTTTTATTTCTGCTGGGAACACTTGAATCCAAAATAAGTTCCATCCTTTCTTGTTTTCACTTATCTTCATTACTTCCATGGTCTCACACATTTATTCAACAACTTCAACGTGCTGAACATTGAAGATTCAGAGATGAAACACGTGGTCCCTGCTCTTAAGAAGCTTCAAATGGAATTGAGCAGACAGACAAGTCACAGTGTATTATGGTGCAGTGGTTTACGCAGTTATGACAGGTACACCATGGTACAGTATAGCATGGCATGACAGGGGGTCATGGGAGCTGAATTTTGCTATGTTCAGTTTGAGGTGACATTAGGACATCTAAGCAAGTGGGTACCCTAGTAGGCACTTGACAGAGAGCTCTACAAAAAGGTCTAGGCTGGGGATAGATATTGAGAGTCATTAGTATAGGGATAATGAGATTGCCTAGGAAGAATATGTAATGGAAGACTAAGGATGGAATTCTATTTAAGAGGTGGGAAAATGAGTAGCAGCATGCAGAGTACTTGAGGAAAAAGAAAGAGAAAAGCCAAAAGAAAGTAAAGTAGGTTTTAAGAATGAATTAAGGGGTGCTTACGTGGCTCAGTCAGTTAAGCAACCAACTCTTGATTTCAGCTCAGGTCATGTTCTCAGGGCCGTGAGACTAAGCCCCCCATGGGTCTCCACACCCAGTGGAGAGTCTGCTTGAGATCTCTCACTCCCTCTGCCCCTCCACTCTCCCCTTTATCTCACTTTCGGAAGAAGAAGAATTAAAAGAAGAAGGAGGAGGAGGAGGAGGAAATCAGTCAACTGTATCATAAGTTCAAATGAGTCCAACAGGACAGGAATGGAAGGGGAAAACTTGGAGGGGGCACTTTCATGAGCCTCACAGGGAACTAAATCATATGATGCTGTGTGGGGAAACAGTAACAAGTAGAGAATGTGTGTTCAAAAGCTGGGCTGTGAAGGGAAAGAGAGATATCCAAGGACAATTGATGAGGAGCATGAGACCCCCAAAAAATATCAAAAAGCTTTCTTTCTGACTTTTCTTTCCTTCCTTCCTTCCTTCCTTTTTTTTTTATTTTTTTAAGATTTTATCTATTTATTCATGAGAGACGCAGAGAGAGGCAGAGACATAGGCAGAGTGAGAAGCAGGCTCCCTGCAGGAAGCCCAATGCGGGATTCAATCCCAGAACCCCGGGATCACCACCTGAGCCAAAGGCAGATGCTCAACCACTGAGCCACCCAGGCATCCCTCCTTCCTTCTTTCTCCCTCTTTCCAACTCTCCTCTCTGTCTTTATTTTGTCTTTCTCTTTCTTAATCTCTTCATTTTCTCTTCCTTCTTGCCTCTTTCCCTTCCTTCCTTCTTTCACTCTTTTGTAGAAGAAACAGAGATTAATTTATAAACTATAGGAAAGAAAAGAGTTTAGAAGCAAAATGTTGAAGATAACACAGGAAGAAGGTATCACAGATGTCCTCCCTCCTCACTCTGAGGAATCAGAAGAGTCAGAACCCAGTATTTGCTGCAGGAAGACCTCATTTTCATCTGTGAAGTAGAAGGCAAGTTCATTTTAGGAAAGCTGAAAAGGGAATAGAAAAGTAAGAGAATTAACTTTAGGCAGGCCAGCTGTTCAATGTAATTGGGGAGGAGCTGATTTGGGATCATGTAGGATTTCAGGTCAGATTTCCTAGCAGAGATGAGAACCATAAATGTAGTTGTTATCAATTGCCCTTGTTGTGTGTTTCTCTAGCAAAGGTCAACAACCTAGATGTAAGAGCAGAGAAAAGTGGATGGTTGGACAGTCAAGTATTGATAAAAGCCAGAGAACATGTCTTGAAAACACTGAGAACTCTAGACTCTAGGGTTTGTTTACCATAGAAGAAGTAGTACTGTAGAAAGAGTAGAAAGGTAGGAGCAGAGATCCAATAGGAATAAATATATAAGAAAGAAGAAATGTCCACAGGCATTCACATGTAATAATTAAACCCAAGATGAGTTCATGATGAAATTGGATGGAGGTGAGGGAGGGACCTTAAGAGACCAACTACTTCATTCTTTGGCCGCCAAACAGGACCATACAAAGACTTCCAAAGGAAAAAGACTCTATACTATTTTCAAAACACCAAAAGTAGATATTTCTCCACATCAGAGGTCAAGGAAACTTTTCTGCAAAGGATCAGATAGTAAACACTGCAAGCTTTGATGTCACAATTATTCAATTCTGAGTTGTAGCTCAAAAGCAGTTACAGACAATATGGAAACTCCAATAAGACTTTATTTTCAATACACATGGTGGATTGGCTTTATTTAGTCCAGGACCAGTTTGTTGATTTCTGTACCATTTTCTTTTGGTGGATTTGTTCTTTTTCATTGATTATAGGAATGCTTTATATACAAAGAATAGTAACACTCTATTACATACACTGCCAGTATTCTTTCTTCTTGTTTATATTTTTTGTTTTGGCTATTTAAAAAATGTAGAAGTTTAAATAAATATATTCATGTGGTCAAATCTATCAATTTTTTGTTTTTGCCTTTATAATGATGTTTAGAATGATCTTCCCTATATTCATATCATTAAATATCTCCCTTTGTTTTTTCCTAGAACTTTTAGAGAGAATATGTGTGTGATAGATAAGAACACAAACTCTAGGAGTGCCTGGGTGGTTCAGTGTGTTAAGTGTCTGCCTTCAGCTCAGGTCATGATCCCAGGGTCCTAGGTTCTAGCCTCAGGTTGGGCTCCCTGCTCAGTGGAGAATCTGCTTCTCCCTCTTCTGCCCCACCCCTCACTCGTGCTCTTGCTCTTTCTTTCAAATAAATAAAATCTTTAAAAAGAAGAGAAAAGAGTAATAAGAACAACAATACAAACTCTGGAGTCAGAATGCTGAGGTATATACTGCCTGTAGCAAAGTGTCCACTGCCTTAAAATTGGATGTGTGTTAGGCGGTGGGGTGGGAATAACTCCTATTTATAGGGCTGCTCCAAGGATGGAATGAGTAAAATATGTAAACATGATAAATCAGGGCTTGACACATAATACAAGCTAAATAAATGTTAGCTATTATTATTTTGATATCTTTAAGTCATCTGGAAATTATTCTGATTTAAAAAGTGAGATCGAGGGGCACATGGGTAGCTCAGTGGGTTAAGCATCTGACTCTTGATTTCGGCTCAGGTAATAATCTTAGGGTCATGGGATGGAGCCCTGCCACAGGCTCTGAGCTCATTGTGGAGTCTGCTTGTCCCTCCCCCTTCTCATGCTGTTTCTCTCTCTTTCTCACCTGTGTGGGGACACACACACACACACACACACACACACACACACACACACACACAAATAAATAAAATCTTTTTTTTAAAGTGAGACTGAGATAGAACTCCATTCCCCCCCCCCCTCATTTAAATCCATCTCCCATAACCTTTTTGTCAATCTTAGTTTCTGTCCTTCCTTCATGAGGCATAATCAACAGTTTAAAACTTTTTTTCACCATTGTTCCAAGTGTGGTATTTAAAAAAAAAAAAATATTGATTTATTTGGGGGTGGAGGCAAGGGGAAAGGAAAAGAGACATCCAAGCAAACTCCTTGCTGAGTGGGGAGCCCTAGGCAGGGTTCAATCTCACAACCCTGAGATCACAATCTGCGGGGAAACCAAAAGTCCAAACTTAACCAACTACACCACCCAGGCACTCCATAAGTGTGATATTTTCTTAATTTAAAACTAAGGGCAGCCCCAGTGGCCCAGCGTTTTAGCACCGCCTTCAGCCCAGGGTGTGATCCTGGAGACCAGGATTGAGTCTCACGTCGGGCTCCCTGCATGGAGCCTGCTTCTCCCTCTGCCTGTGTCTCTGCCTCTCTCTCTGTCTGTCATGAATAAATAAATAAAATCTTTAAAAAATAAATAAATAAAAAATAAAACTAAAAATTGTACTTCTTGTATTCATATATTTTATTCCAAAATGCTTTCTGGCTGAAAGGTTTACTATATGATGCCATCTTAAACAACACTTTCTCTTTTCCTTTTTTAAATCACATGAGCTGATGAACTAAAGCAAGGTCCAGAGCCTTAATGCAGCCTGTGAGGTCCCGAGGCCTGACCCTTTCCTACCTCTGTGCCTCTCCTCAGTCCAGACAGCCCTGGCTCCCTTTCTCAGCTCTTCCCCCATGTCAAGCGCTCTTCCTCAACCCCTTCATACACTGTGAAGTGCTCTTACTGCAACTCTTCTCTACCTTTATCTCACTCTTCCTTTTCATCTCAACACAGACAGTACATCCTCAAAAACTTCCTCACATCTCCAGTATAAATTATGCACTCTTGTAACTCTTTGCCTTTCTAGCCCTCATCCCAGTTGTATGTATAAAATCATACAATTATATAATTATAGACTCATATGTGTCTAACTGCCTTCTCTTGGAATAGGAACTCAATATCGGTTGAATTAATGAATAAAAAATTAAAATAGTAAATATATAAAAAATTTTTAAAGATTTTATTTCTTCATGTGAGAGAGAGAGAGAGAGAGAGGCAGAGACACAGGCAGAGGGAGAAGCAGGCTCCATGCAAGGAGCCCAATGCGGGACTCGATTCTGGGGTCCCCAGGATCAGGTCCTGGGCTGAAGGCAGGCGCTAAACCACTGAGCCACCCGGGCTGCCCAGTAAATATAAAAATATTATCAGTAAAATAAAAATCTCATTAACCCATTCTCCATATATGTGAAATTTAAGGCCACTCAGATTTAACTGTATGCTTAATCTATTTATGAAAAAAAATTGTTTTTATTTTAATTCATTAGTTAATATACAGTGTTATATTTTAAAAAATTTTAAGACTTTTGCATCATAATCATTTGTATACAACTAGATGCTATTACTACATATGTTAATTATTTGTAAGCAGCTAGTAAAATGATCATTTATGCTGAGATAAAAACATCTTTATGAAAATTCTATAATCAAAAATTTTATGAATTCAAAATTAGCCTTTTCTCCTTTTAGTCTGAATTGAAGTTTTACTACTGTCAGTACATTCATTCCTGCATTTATCCATTTAATCCATCACTTAAACCCACAAGTTTATTGGTTATCTCGTAGGCATTAAGCCCTGGTGATTGAAAGATGCATTGTACATAGTCTGTGCCCTCTAAGAGTTTACAGCCAAGTTAAATACATGCCAACCAGGTATTACAGCCAAGGAGCAGTACACACAGAGGGCTGCTTGTCATCTGGAGAGGTCAGGGAAGACTTTTTGGAAATATAGTTGAGACTTTACTATCCATGTTTTAACTGTCTATAAAGAGAAATATTAAGTGAAATATCTTTAAGAAATAACAAGAGATAGTAAGTCTCATTTATTTATAACTTCTTGTGAAATTCACTTTTCACATTTGTAAAGAATCCCTTTATCCATTTAACTGTCTTCAAGACAACTAAATTTCACTCAACCAAAAAAAAAAAAAAAAAATTTTTCACTCAACCATAGTGTGGCAGAAGCTGACAAGAAGCTCACCAAATCCACTTCCTCTCCCCAGAGACACAGCCAAACAGCATTTCCTAGTTCTCACAATAGAATGTGTCCACCGTGATGGCCAGACAGCTAAATGTTGTGTGCCTTCCCTATACTCTCCTCCTTCCAGGGGAATCCTGGAGGCTGGAATTCTAAGAGGGCAACAAAAGATGAAAGGATCCTAGATCCCTGAGCAACTTCAAGGAGAAACAACTCACCATGTTGGATTGCAATGTGAACAAGTAAGTAATTAAACTATTGAAATTCCAGCAGTTAGCTTACCCTAATGAATCATTCCACTGTGAGGGCAGGGTAGGGTAAGGGTAGTATGTAGCCATCAGAATTTTAAAGAATATGAGGATGACAAATACTCTTAGCCCCTTTTCAAATACTCATCTCGCCTTCTTCTTTGCTAATAGGACCCAAGTTTTGTTTGGGGTTCCAATGCATGCAGCTCCAGAAAGAGGATTTTGATTGATCTAATAAGCTCACCATGAAATTCATGTTCCTTATCTTTCTAGATTTTCTGCAGTAAAGGATGGCCAAACACCCAGTTCTAGCTCAGGAAACCAGACCTAAGGGGAGTTTCCTACAGGGATTTCTAGGAAAGGTTTTCCTTTTCTAATAAAAAGTGACCTGCATGGCTGGCATCATCCCTCTCCCCCACCCTTGACTCAACTGGGGAACTGCACAACTGGGGTTATATTCTGAGCTAATTCAGTCAATGCCTGAACTAATGTAACATATTTGTCAAGCCCATGAATTTCTGAGCTGATAATGGGATATGCATAAAAAGAAGGGTGCATGCCTCATCTAAAGGCATTCAGAGATAATTTTTAATTTAAATATTGAAATGACAGAGGCCTCAAAGGGTCCGTGGCCACACAGCCCATGAAATCTTAAATATAAAAGCCTATTAACACTACCCTTTAATTTTTTGTCATCATCTGTCAAACATAGAACAACAGTTTTATCTCTCATGCTTTCTTAATGTGCTTCTTTTTTTAAAGATTTTATTTACTTATTCATGAGAGACAAAGAGAGAGAAGCAGAGACATAGGCAGAGGCAGAGAAGCAGGCTCCCTGTGGGGAGCCCGATGTGGGACTCCATCCCAGGACCCAGGGATCATGACCTAAACCAAAGGCAGATGCTCAACCACTGAGCCACCCAGGTACCCCTTAATGTGCTTCTTTATCTTTCTAAAGATTTATTTGAGAAAGAGAGAGCGAGGGGTGGGGGCAGAGACAGAGAGAGAAAGAGGCTGAAGCAGACCCCATGCTGAGCACAGAGCCTGATGTGGGGCTCAATCTCATAACCCTAAGATCAGGATCTGAACTGAAACCAAGAATCAGATGCTTAACCTTCTGTGCCATCCAGGTACCTCTAATGTGCTTCTTTAAATCAGTACAAAGTGTTGGCTGAGAGCTCAGGCTTTGGAGTCCAACTTCCTAGATTCAGATCCCAGCTCTGGCACCTATTGTATGAACTTAAATGATACTAAACTTCTATCCATTCTTTCTCATTTCTGAAATGAAGATTATAGCATATGCTAAGAATGGCAATAAGGACTAGATGATATAATCAGTATAAGTTCTTAGTAGATTGCTTGGCTCATAATGCTTAATAAATATAAACTTTTGTTTTAACTACATCTAAATTTCACCCATACAGCCTCAAGTAATGAAATAATCCATTATCTGTGAGAGGATGTCTGCTATCTATGGATGTAAATGTGCTTTATGTTCAGGGCCTCCTGGTGAGTAAACTAAAGAATAATTAAGGTTGCATGACAGCCTTTGGACTGCCTGGGTTTTAAGCAGGGTTAAAATAACATCACGGCTAAGTTGTTTTAAGTAAAGGATTAGAGTAAATGACTAAGAGTCAAGGGCGGGATATGAGAGGACACTAGAGGGGTATGGGCTGTGTGCCCTTTCCTGCCCTGGGAACTCTTGGGCTTGTGGACTCTGGAGCCTCACTCCAGACAAGATGATAAAGAGACAAGAGGTAGCAATAGCCAAGATGGTCATTCCAGCAGCAGTAGCGGGCCAGACTCCCTCTCAACACTCCACTTACCTTCCCTGTGCTTCTCCAAAATGGAACATTCACCATTACAAGGACGTGGACCGTGTTTTTTGTTTCCACATCTCTGCTCATGCAATTTCCTTCCCTAAAAAATTCACCAGCCCATCTCTGCCTGTCAAAAATCTATTCATTCCTCAGTCTAACATAAATGTCTCCTCTTTCAAGATAACTCTCTAGTTTCCCCCCCTTTAAAAAAAAAAGATTTTACTTATTTATTCATGAGACAGACAGAGACATAGGCAGAGGGAGAAGCAGGCTCCTCACAGGGAGCCCAAAGTGGGACTTGATCCCAGGACCCTGGGATTCATGCCCTGAGCCAAACGCAGATGCTCAACCACAGAGCTACCCAGGCGTCCCTCTAGTTTTCCCTCTCAAATAGTCTCCCTGACATTTTTAAATCCTTGTTGAGCTTTATTCATTCAAGAAACATTTTTAGGTATGTACTATAACGGAACTGTCTCATTGTGCTAAGGGGCATGGTCTTCATCCTTCAGGAATAGTTTATAATGGTTATAACAAATTGAATTTATTTGTACCCTCTCTCTCCCCCAACTGGATATGTACTGGCTACAAGAAGAGATATATGTATGTGTAACAGAATAGTAAAGGAAAGTTTAGGTCCAAGAGAGAGAAGGAATAAAACATGCTCAGCATCAAATGTAGCACCTAGGAAACCAGGCTAAATAAAAAGGGAAACACAATTATCTTTTATCACAATATTCTGTTATCAACAGAGAAGAGGATGCATACCAGTTCCTCAAAGCAAATAAAATGTATCCCTTACTCTAAAGGATCATATACTTCCTCCCTTGGATTGTTACAGAGGTTTCAAATAGTTACAATTCAATGTCAAAACTGCTAAAACAGAGGCATGTATAATAGGATGCGAAGTAGTTCACTAGATTTCAAATTCCTTAAATGTAAATAATATATTTTATTCATAGCAACAGGGACAATAATGCTATCTTAAAGGGCAACTCACCAGAATACCATCCTAGATTGCATTTTCAGAATTAAGTAAGCTGAAATAGGATGCAAGGATTTAAATGAGTGTTAGTCACTGTGCACATCCCATAGAGATGAATGTAATATTTGAGGCATATGATAAAAATATACTCATTTTACATCTGCCTGTAGGAGACATTACTTAGGTAATCAGATATTATAGCACACATACTTGGGATTTCCAACTACTCACCCAATGAAAGCATCCCTCTCCCTCAGGGTATAATAAGACTTCCTTAATGCTGGAATCATTACCAGCTCCAGGCATTCCCCTTGTCATTTATCAACAACGAACTACTTGGGCAGAGAGCTTTCATAAGCCTGTTTGCTTTCAGATGTGACCAATTTCCCCATTCAAACTGTAAGATACTGACATCCTAAAATTTGTCCCTAAACTCAGGTCCTGAGTTTGGAGAGGTATGGTGGAGACTTCAAGCAATGATGAATACTACCACCAACAATGGAACTAGTAATTGGCTCTGAAAGTTCCATTAATAAAATTCTGCTCAATTAAATAAGCACCTAAGTACTCTCTAGGCACAAGGCAATGCACCCAGAGCTGAGAGAAACACTTTGCCCTTTTACACCCAATACAAAGAGAAGAAATAGAAAAGGTCTCCTATAAGTGAAAGGGGTGTTTCAGATTACACTGTGCTCATCAGGCACCTGTCTCCCCCTATCAATTCTATCACAATTGCTAGATTCTGATCTTACATCTGGAAAGTTCCTGTAATTCATACCCTTTAATTCTAGTTTTCAACAACATCAGAACTACATGAAACATAAAGCAAAAAAACCCTGAAGCCCAGGCTAATGATGTGATTCTCTTATAATGCATTTCCCTATCTGCACTTGGGATACCTGGAAATCTCACTTTGCCCTTCTATTGTGTCTCAGTTTCTCAATTTGCAGAGTTATGATTTCCACATTCAAGGTTTCACCTATTAGGCCTCAGGGCATTGGGGGAGGAATAGGGAGAGGTCATGTTCACTTTTTTAGACACAGTAGTATTCTGGCCTCCTGGTCACCACCAAAAAAAAAAAAAAAAAAAAAGAAAGAAAGAAAGAAAGAAAAGAAAGAAAAAAAAAAGCTTATCTTAAATCTCCTCTGTCATTTCTACTATTCCTGGAGGGCAGAAAGCAATAGTGGAAAAAAAGTTCCTGCAAATACCTTCCCTTATCACACTTTATGATTGGAAGAGGTCATAAGGCAATCAAGCATGTGCTTCTTGTAGTTATTTCTTGTATCAACAGGTATTTACTGAGCCCCTACATCTATGCTGGGATCTGAAGAATCCAAAAGCAGTGAAAACACTGTTCCTACTCTGGAGATTTATAGTTTAATAGAGAGGTAGGGTTTACCCAAAAGCCCAATTGAGACCAGCTAAGTTGCAAATCCTCTGATACTAACAATAAAAGAAGAAATCAACCACACAATCTTAGAACTGAAGGAAATCTAGGGAAGAGGGAACCCAACCCAACCTCTCTCCATAGGCAAAAATCTTCCAAAATCCTTGGCCAGGGTCTTTAAGCTTCTGATTAATATAGAACTCACATTTCACATAATACTCCATTTAATTTTTTGAAGCCTCTCATAGCTAAAACATTTTATCCTATTTTGAACAAAAATTCTCCCCTACTTATTATTCTATACAGCAATGATTTAAAAACCTCAAAGTAGCGCAATATATCTTTAAAAGAAATATCAACCACAAGTCAACTATCTAAAGCAGTTAAAAGTAGAACTCTTCTGTTGGGAGCTGCAAAGGGCCCTCAGCATGTCCCCCAGTGCCCCCTGCTCTACCCCTCTGCAGCCCAAGGCACCTCAAGATGTCTGCAACTCTGCAGAGCAAAATTTAAAAACCACTGCTTTAAAGGTAATGAGAAGCAAATCTAATTCCTGCTGCACATATCAGCCCTGGAAGACAGCTATCTTGTCTCTCTCTATATCTTCTTGGATTAAACTTGTCCCTTTCAAATATCTACTCCCTTTATGTAATTTTCTTCCATATCTCCTCCATCCTGGTCACTCTTCCTCTGAAAATGTAGAAACCATACCTAAACATAATTCTTTAGATACTGTGATCAGCCAAGGATACTGCTCTTGGTGCAGCAATAGAAGTTAAGGAGGGCTTAGTGAATGAAGAAGGACCTGAGCTAGACCTTAAGAAATGTAGGATTTAGGTAGAGAGGAGAGAAGATAAAATTCCAAGCTGGGAAGACAGCATGAACAAAATACAGAAATTAAAATGAGGGCCTCCTGGCCCACTTTGAATACTTCTCCAGGCTTTTAACTGGTTCTTTCCATTCAGCCAGCTGCCCACTCTCTTATATTTCTTGGAAGAAAATTAAGCCAGATTTTATCTCCATGAATGTAGGCTTCTGTGTGCTGAAACCAAACAAGGAACATGATCTGGGCAGTACTAAAACTAGATCATTTCAATATTGTAGTTATTGCCACAGAAGAAAGTACCCGACAAAGATGTTTAAGTCTAAAAAAAGTGTGTCACCTTTCAATGAGTCAACATCTTGATAAGAAGATTCATAAAGGTTTATAGCACTATTGAGGAGGATCCTTGGGAATTCTCAAATCTAAAGTCAACCCAAAGAACATCTTGCCTCTAAAAAATTATCTTTTGCTTTGTCACTCGCCAAATCATTGGTAATATGTGCCACAAATGGTCTCCTGGTTGTAAACACAGCATTTTCATATTTCATATATATATATGAGTGCTAACCCACCAAGGCAAAATATCTTGTGAAAACAAATATTAAAAGACTGACTTTTTGGTAAATGTAATCTTCAAAATGCATCCTCTCATGTTACTTAATTTTCCCACTTACAGATAAGAACTGAAGCACATCAATGGTTCATATAATTTGGTTTGTTATTCAAGAATGAAGGTCTTAAAAATAGGATATTTCACTATATACTCCTTCCTATAAAATGTGTTCATTATCGATTACATGAATATTTACTATTTCATATTATAGGAATGTGATTTTTATAAAGCAGTCCTCACAAACCTGGAGAAATTGAGATCTTGTCCTAAATTTTAATATGTGTTATGAACCTAAAAATTTTAAAGGTGTCCAAAAAAACTGATCTTACTAGCATTCAGGGTAATTGATTCAGACATTTTATTTCCATTATTTTCTCTTTTCCTTCATCTCAAAAGGGGATAATCTGAATTGCTCTAATCTGAAAAACAACAATAAGTGTAGCAAATACTTGACAATGAAGATGGAAAGCCTCTAAAAATCTGTTACCTTAGTAACGGCAAGAATGTGGAAGAATAAGAATACACTGTCAGGACATCATTTCAGATTCCACAGATTTGAGGCCTAAATACAGTCAGCTTTCATTAGCTTTTTGTTTTTCCCAGCAGGTCCTTGGACTTTGAAACAAAACCTGAATGACAGCTATGAGCAATTCCAGCCTGGCTCCTGATTAGCTATGCCAAACAAAACAACTCTCTGCAGTGTAAACTTTCCAGGCATCTGCAACCAAGCCTCTGTAGAGACTATAATTCCTCAGTGAGATTTGAAGGAGAGTCAGAGGTTGGGGGGTAAAGGGTGACCAGGAGGGGGAAGGGGGGAGGGGAGAAAAGGATAAGACCTTCCCCTCTACCTCGACCTAGTTCCCTGAACTAGTCTGATTAAAGCAGGGGAATAAATAAAGTAGAACTTGTCTTGGTGTTGTTGTCATTGTCACTTTTTAATTCTGCTTATTCTAGATTTAACCAATTCTCTAAATCTGAACGTGCTATTCCAATTAACGTCCATAACATCGTATTCCAAACCACCCATGCATTTAAACCAAACAAGCTATTCTGAGGCCCTATTAGTATCAAATAGAGCAAGGAGTGGATTAAAAACATCTAAAAGAGAAAGGAAACAACATCTATGAATAGGCAGTGCCCCATATGAATGCAAACTAACATTTTGTGCCATTTGCTGTCATTCACCTTTGGTGCATGCAGACCTAAAATTAATTGCATCAAATGACAGTGCACTATGTTGTGTGGTCCCATCTGCTACATAATTAGATCCTGGTAGAACTATTAAGAAGCTTTTTTCTTATGATCACTCCCCTTAATTTTACCTAACGAACATTCCTTTATCTACACAAAAGAATTACAGATTAGATTTCAAAGCAGTCCATTTTGATCAGATGCTTAATTTTAAAGTTATAAGTGGTTTCAGAAAAAGTTGTCTGAAGAAAATTCTATATTGGAGTGCTAGCTGATAGTTCAGTTGTAAAGAGATGAGTTGAATTAAAAGATTGACTTAAACTTTGCCAATAACCCTTTTAAAATTTCAGAGGTAAAAACTATTATTTTTATACTTCTTGGTGACACAGCAACATGGTAGCATTGAAATGTTCTCTTGTCTTCTGGAAAAATGACACTTAACCACACTGATCTCTATTGCTTCTGAGATAACCTACAGACACTGGTAGTTGGGTTACTTAGAACGCTGGGCAACAAAGGTCCCTGCTCCTAGTCAGTACCCATTTTTTTTTTAACAATCTCCTGATGATTATGTGGTGTTTAAAGTAAGGAAAATAGCTCTAACACCCTAAGACGTAATTTGCAGATATATGTCAACAGATGTCACAGAAAACTTAACATTTGCATAACCACATAAAAGCCTAGCCCAGATTAGGACAACATTAAATTTAAATCATCAAAGATTCAAGTGGAAAATTAAAGTTCAGACATAAAGAAGCACCTTTATAAAGATTTATCAAAAATCACAATCAGGGAGATATTAATTTTGGAAATCACAGACAAGGAAAACTTCAATGTTTGAGAAAGGCAATATCAAACCAGAAAGCTACTGCAATCCCACCATTCTATTAAACTATATAAAAGAACCTTAAGTATATTTTTATAATATGCGAAGACAAGAACAGTGATGTCAGAACAACAGAAAACCCCTCAATATGAGTCTGTGCTTGAAATCCCAAACCAAACCTGCTGATTCAGCACAAAGTCATCAACAGAGTTCTTATCTGTAAAAGGAACAATCCATTGTCTGGCTGAAACAAAGGGCAGTGCACAGGAAATCAGTCAAATCTGGGCCAGATGGTCACTGATTCAAGTTTCATTCCCCCCCTCCCCCCGCTCCCCGGCACTACAAAAATAGATTCAGACAGCATTTTTGGTTATCAGGTAATAACCCTTCGTGTAAGGTATAAACATTTCATGATTACCTATACGACCTCCCACCTCAACACCATCTGATTTACTAAAACAGAATGTCCTTATAAAAAGTTAAATGAGAAAATTGCTATGAAGCAGTTATTGAAGGGAAAATACCTTTGAAACCCATTATTTGTTTCTTAGACATGGCATGGAGTTTTATCAAGTGGAATGGTTAAAAATATGCACACCAATTTATTCTCATCTATTGTTTTTTCTCAAATCATAAGATCGAATAAAAATGAACCTAGAGAAAACTAGCTTATCACACGCATTTCCTACCAACTGACCACTGATAATCATGAAAAAGAGTTTTGTGGTTTGTAACCCAGAAACGCTTTTTACCAATGACAAACCACCAACAAAAATAACTACTGATTTTGATTATAAACTAATGTGCTGGACTTCATATCACAGAATCTATAAATTATGATACTGCTATAAATACACATTTCACACACCTACTATAAAATTTAATTTTAAATTCTCAACAGCAACTATTAATTAAAGCCAAATATGCAGAATTGTGTCTTAAAATCTGCAAGCACTCTAGGGAAAGATAGATATTAAAGAATGGCATTAAATAAAAAGTCAAGATCTCGCAATAAAAGTATTCAGAAAACACTCCTTTACTTTTCCTAACTATAAAAGATATTTCAGTTATAAGCAAAGGTCTAGTCTTTTCTTTGAAGAGAACCGTTGATTTTATAACAGTTGCTCAGAGAAATATTTAGATTTTTGTGACCTAAGTAAATTTTATCAACCAACAAATAGCAATTCCTTTAGTAAACTTTATAATCTTTTTTATAATTACTTTGGAAATGTCAACGCAGGAGTACATTTTATGGGCATGCTATGGAGCCACTTTTCCAAAATTTACATATAGAAAGGTTAGGGTAGATCAAAGACTTTTTTGTCTGTTTTTTTTTACACAAGATAATCACAGGCTGGTAATGCAGCAGCTAAAGACAAAAATGACCTCAAAATATGCAATCAACAGTAACTCACACAAATGGTCTGTTTTATTGCAGGGAAGTAGAGAAAGCTGCTAAACTCAATACAAGGTAACCTCCCTGAAGAGAACAGTCTAGCTTACACAACTGTCAACAAGTGAGTATAAAATGAAGCCAAGTTACAGCTTTGAATCTTGACCTTCTGTCTTAAAGGGAATAGTGAAAAGTGGAAATATTTTCATAAAATTTGTCCTCAGAAATTGCTCCTGAAAGTCGATTTATAATTATGGTATCAGACTAAATTTTAAGCAGTGGTTACAAATACAATCTAAATGTAAACATAGTATATAGATACGTGCATGTGTGATACTCATAAGTGTGCTTCAGCTTTTTTTAACATCTCAGATTGATTTATTTAAAATATATTTCAAAAAATATATATCAAAAACCTGATTTCTTTTTAAAAACACTACTATTTTTCTTTACACAGTACTACAAAATAATATTCAGGATCATACTGTAAATTATGGAACTGTTGTCACATGTGCTTTTCCAGCATATAAATTAATTTTCTTCTAATATAATTTTATAATCTCGAAAAAACTAATTTGAAAAAATTAATCTATTAAGAACCCTTAAAATAAGGTAGTTGAGTTTGGCTATTTAACAGGTTTTTTTTTTTCTTTAGTGTAAAATAAGGATTTATTTCAGTATTTGTGAAAAAAGAAGAAAATGACTATTCAAATTAAAATTCTTTACTTTCTGAGCTCATCTTTAGAGTCTCTACGATAAATTTACATTTAAATGAAACACACACAAAGGCAGCTGGACTATCATAACCATCCCACACACATTAGTGTTTTCAGAGATTTAAATCTCTAACTCTTAGGAAAGAGAAAATTGTGACTTCACTATTTTTTGTCATTGCAATGGGATTTATATGTTAATGCTTTAACTTAATTTAAGAGTTAAGGGAAAAGTATCTCTAAACAGATCAAAATAGAATTCTACTAACAAAAGTCAACTCAGAACAGAGTTCTCATGCATTTAAGTTTCTGGAAAACCAGCTATTAAATAAGGTAAAAACAAACACTATAATGACTAAATAAATGTAATGAATTAGAATTTAGCAGACTAAATTATGATCTTGTTCTTTAATAAGCCCTAATATAAAAGAATAACAGAGTTGAAAGCCAAAATATTATTGTAGATACCACTGAGTTCTAGTTAAGTTCTTTCTTTCTTTCTTTCTTTCTTTCTTTCTTTCTTTCTTTCTTTCTTTCTTTCTTTTGTTCTTTCTTTCGTTCTTTCTCTTAAAGATTTTATTTATTTATTTATGAGAGACACAGAGAGAGAGGCAGAGACACAGGCAGATGGAGTAGCAGGCTCCTCACAGGGAGCCCGATGCTGGACTCATCCAAGAATGCCAGGATCATGCCCTGAGCCAAAGACAAGACACTCAACTGCTGAGCCACCCAGGTGTCCCTATTTTTCTTTCCTTAACAGGTTGGGTGGTCCACAATCCAGGTAGAAAATTTAATTCCACTCAAGTCAAAGAAAATTTGTAAAGAGGCAACATATTTATGGTAAATATGGTGTTGATTTAGTCTTATTACTTTTTTATTACTGTACATAATGAGAAACATATATCAAGGGCCAAATTAGAGTGTGCATACCTTTCACTGATGAAAAAAATGATAAGACTCCAATTTTCTAAAGAGTGAATTGGCATTTATAAGAAAATATGTACACTTATAAGAAATTTTGTGATCTGTGCTCTAAAAGTTTAGTATTTCTCAATATAATCCATATGCATTAGTAAAATAGTAATGTATCAATTAAGTAAGTAATCTCATGTAACTGTAAATGTGCTTTAAACATAGACTGAGGTCAAAATAAACTTTTACTCATTGTCTCTCTAAATGATAATTTCTTATACCTTAAATTTACCACATCTCAAAATGAGCTTATTTACCAAAAGTAGTTTCTGCTCTATAAGACAACAAAAAAGATGTGAGTTGAATACTGACCAAATTCATATATGCAAAATATATATATCACAGTTTGGGTTTTATTTATAGATACATTAATATCCATGAAGTGCCACTAACAAACTTAAGAGTCATACCATGATTTCCTTAACATCACCAGCATTGTTTCAAATTTTACATAGAATGCTTCATGAACAAAGTTAACAATATCTTCTAGTTTTAAAAAAATGAATGGACATCAAATTTCCATCAGATATCAGTGCATTTGAATTCTTTTATAATTTTGGTAACAGAACAAATAGCACACCCTTACATATTATGTTATATAAATCTACTACATTAGTATTGATTTCAAGAATATGGTTAAAACAAAACTAGATCTGAATCTACGAAACCAAAAGCCACAGAAATGCATTTGAACTAGAGTGTAGGCTTCCCTAAGGTCAGAGATAGTTCTCTATTCTCCTTTCTCTTTCTCCACAGCACAACTCCAATTATAGGTACCTGATAAAGACTTATTAAGTTAACTTTCATTGTTAATTTCCTGCCCAAAGGAGAATTCTATTATCTCCACTGGATATAAATATCTTGCTCAGTAAGAAAACCATGATGAAAAAAATTATTTTTAAGGAAATGACAAATGTATTTGATGCTGTAATTACTTTTTATCAAATGAACTGAGAGGAAGTTTGATATTGTAATTGCTGTAATTGCTGTTGCCAATTATTACTTCAAAGTCTTAAAAAAATCAGTACAGGTTATACACAAACCTTAAGATAGAATTATGGTGCCTGTTTGCAATTGGTAAACTTTTAGCTCCCCATACAGATGTCTGGTAATCTCCCATGTAACAGTATCTAAAGTAAGCCCAAACTGTTTGATTTTGGAAGTCTTACCAATTTGAAATTTAATGAGCAAAACGAATTGTAACATATATACAGTACGAGAGATTTTTCATATTTTTCGTTTTTTTAAAGATTTTATTTATTCATGAGAGACAGAGAGACAGAGAGAGAGAGAGAGAGAGAGAGAGAGAGGCAGAGACACAGGCAGGGGGAAAAGCAGGCTCCATGCAGGGAGCCTGACGTGGGACTCGATCCTGGATCTCCAGGATCACACCCTGGGTCAAAGGCGGCGCTAAACCTCTGAGCCACCAGGGCTGCCCTGTCATCTTTTTCAAAACGTTTTTTCCAGAATTCCAATTCCATGGTTCTATTTCATCATGCATTATTATCATGAAAATAAATGACTTTTGATTTTTTTAAAGATTTATTTATTGGGGTGCCTGGGTGGCTCAGTTGGTTAAGCATCTGCCTTCGAATCAGGCCATGATCTCAGAGTCCTGGGATCAAGCCCCACATCAGGTTCCCTGCTCAGCAGGGAATATGGTTGTCTCTCTCCCTCTGTCCTCCCCACTAATTTAGTTATTTATTTGAGAGAGAGAGTTGGGGGGCGGCAGGGGACACAGAGGAAGAGGGAGAGAGTTTCAAGCAGACTACACTGAGCCCCACACAAGACTCCATCTCACAACCTGAGCTGAAACCAAGAGTCTGACGCTCAACAGACTGTACCATCCAAGGCCACCCTGACTTCCAATTATTTTTTATTAATTAGGATAGTTATTGACAAAGTTAAAGCCTATAGTACCTAAAATATGTATGTATCTTGTAAATAAGTAAATTTGATGATAAACTGATCATGTATGCAGGATTACAAAGACATCATCATTTTGCAAAACTCAAAAAGAGAAAATGAAATGCATCTCCATTCATTTCTGCCACAGAATTGTTTGGGGTTTATTTTTCCTTGTTAGCATTCTTTACTCAAAAGATAATGCTATTGACCTAGCTTCCACAGGACTTGGGCCTCATTTCAGCATTTCCCATAGAGGTAATAAGCTTATGTTGTTCCATCTACCACCCCACCGCCCTTTTCCCAGCTCCCTTTGGCTCAGTGGCTTAAGCCTGAAAGAAGTTTGGCCAAGGTTAAGGATGGATTTCACAGCCATGGAAAAAAAGGAACATGTCTACAGAAGTCATTCATTCATTCATTCATTCATTCATTACCAAATATTCTCTAAGGAACAATTATATGCTTATTTTAGGTATGGAGACAGAGTAGTGAGCAAAAGAGACAAAGTACTTGCACTCATGGAATGTTCATTCACATTTGGTGAGTATGTCCAAGATTTGACCTCCACTACATTCC
The DNA here is from genome assembly GCF_018345385.1 of Vulpes lagopus. Classification (NCBI taxonomy): domain Eukaryota; kingdom Metazoa; phylum Chordata; class Mammalia; order Carnivora; family Canidae; genus Vulpes; species Vulpes lagopus. Next base: position 119,327,344 of record NC_054824.1, on the reverse strand, counting down.
TTACTAACCAAGCTACTGCCTTGGTACAGTCTGGTTCTCCAAAATAAGGTGCTAGCTGGTCCCCTGGTGGTCTGAGTTAATATGCCTATTAGCACCTATCTATACCATCTTCAGCAAAAGCAGGAACATTTGCAAAAGCTACCTTTCTGGATGATATAAAACACGAGATACAATTCCTGACATCCAGATCTTACAATCTAGTTGAGTAATAAGACATGTACCCAAGAGTACGACTTTAGAGGGAAGAACAAAGGCTATAGAATCAGCCAGCCCTAGGTTTGAATTCTGACTTTTTCACCTACTATCTAGGGGCTCTTGTGAAATTTACTTAAGCCTTTCTGAGCCTCGTTTTCTTAGCTGTAAAAACAAGAATCACGATGCCTACTTTACAAGGCTGTTGTGAGGATTAGAAATGATATGTGCACAAAGCCTGAAGTAGTGTACCCTAATTTTTATTAAACACTCGGATTAAATTCTTCACTCCTGCTATAAATTAAATGATTAAATAGTATGCAAGGATGAAGTAGAGAAGCATATACAGGTCTTAAAGACCTTTATGGCTTTTTTTTTTTTTTTTATTAAAGGCTATGTTTTGTGCATGCACACATCTTCTGACATATATATACACTCTCCAAAATTCCAGATAGGCAACCACACTATGTATTATACTATTCAGCCATGGTGCCTGCTCTGGAAGGAGAGGTTAGATAAGGCATACCACTGACTCATGAGTCTTGATGATGGCAAAAAAAAAAAATCCTCAAACATTTAGAATATCTGAAATACCATAACCCAGACACTATACTTCCAGACTCCAACATAGTTTCAGTAAGATTGTGCAGATGGTCCATTTAATACCTGTCCATATATCAAACAACTTCTCACACCTTTTGACCAAGAAAACTATGAAAATATCATACCTAGTATTAGATCATTCCATTCATATGAGCATGGGGGAGAAAAGTTGGTTTTTACATGGTCCAACTTTTCTAGAAAATGAAGAACTTGGTAATATTAGTTAGAGGCAAAACAGATAATACAAATTGGTACTCTCTGATGAAGTCAGAGGCCTGCAATTCAGCAAGTCAGATAAGGAAAAACCCCCAATACTTCCTGAGGGTCTATTTTGTACCAGGCAAACACGCTTAGTGAGTTGATCCATTATCTTGGAAATGTGACTATTTTGCAGTCAAATTGTGAATCAACGGTCTTTGAGTAAAAAATATATCAAAAGTTTCAGAGAAAAATTGTTATTTGTTCAGTAGAGGTTTTTTTTCAGGTTTTTTATTCATTTGAGAAGAGACAGAGAGTGCGTGTACACACACACACACACACACACACACACACACACGCGAGGGGGAGGAGCAGAGGGAAAGGGACAAGCAGACTCCCTGCTGAGCAGGGAGCCCCATGGCGGCCTCTATCCCTGGACCCTCGGATCATGACCAGAGTCAAGGGCAGACACTTAACTCACTGAGCCACCCAGGTACCCTAGATTTTCTCTTCCTTTTTTTTTTTTTTTTTTTAAGATTTTATTCATTTGTTCATGAGAGACACAGAGAGGCAGAAACATATAGGAAGAAGCAGGTGCCCCGTAAGGAGCCCAATGTGGGACTTGATCCCGGACCCCAGGATCACGCCCTGAGCCCAAAGGCAAAGGTCAACCGTTGAGCCATCCAGGTGGTCTCTAGATTTTATTTCTTATTTAAAAAATTAGATTGATTTTATATTACTAGATGATGAGGCTATCAGAAAATGCAGTTCTTTGTTTTCACATCAACCCATGATAATACAACCTGTCAAATTATGCACATGAGAATGTAAAAGAAACATTCCTTATATTAGTCCTAAGTGAAATGTTGCTGCTCTATTACTATTAGTAATATTACTAGTCTACCTTGATCCTTCACTATACCCCAAATTGTGAAGATATAGGTCTAGCCATTCTCTAATGTCAAGACCTTAACCTCCTACTCCAACAATTTTCAAGGGATTACTAAATCATCAGAGTAGAACAGCTACCTGAGATTCTATAGTTGATTAGGAAATGAACCCTTATTCATTGGAGGGAAGGGGTTCAATTCCAAAGTAAGTTTCTTTATCAGCTCAAGAGGTTTGATTAGTTTATTTAGAGAATGAAGGGATCAGAGCACATTCTAAAACAACCATTGAAAAAAATGCTGCAAATTTAAACCATATAGGGAATATCTTCATATAATATGTGTCACAAACCTATGCAGAATTTTCAAGTATATTCCCAACAAGTGAAATTAAGGAAGAATATTTCAGAAATATTCTTACCATCATTTATCTTCCATCTCCAATATTACAGACATTGTTATGATTTTTCAAAGAATTATCAATTATAAATAGAATGTAGATTGTCAATTCTGTAAAGTGTAATTAATCAGTAAGTATTTTGTATTTACCATGTATCCAATACCATATTAGATATTTTGGAAAATATAGATTATAGAATGCCACAGTACCTTCTCTAAAGGGACCTACTCTCTAATCATGAGGAAAAAATGCTTTCTGAAATAATTAGGGAATATAAATATCTACAATAAAATTCTAAAACTGTGGCATATAAATTATGAATGTTATTGAAGCTTAGAGTTGGAGAAACTTAATGAAAACTTCCATATTTAGTATATTTCTATAAAAGAAATAAACTAGATCTCAAGGCAGTGGTTCTTCAGCATTACGGAGCATGAAAATGGCCTGGGGCCTAACCCTAAGGCTTAGACTCCGCATTTAAACAGCATTTCTGGTTGATCCCCATATAGGTGGCCATAGTTTAGCCAACACTATGTTGAATAATAGGTATGATTTACAGGAATCTCTAAAGCAGCGTTGTCCAACATTTTGCAATGGTAGAAATCTTCTATATCTGTGCTGTTCAATATATTAGCTACTATCCATATGTGGCCATTAAGCTCTTAAAATGTGATAAGTGGGGCAGCCCAGGTGGCTCAGCGGTTTAGTGCCACCTTCAGTCCAGGGCCTGATCCTGGAGACCTGGGATCGAGTCCCACGTCAGGCTCCCTGCATGGAGCCTGCTTCTCCCTCTGCCTGTGTCTCTGCCTCTCTCTCTCTCTCTCTGTTTCTCTCATGAATAAATAAAATATTTTTAAAAATACAGCCTGAAGTAGAAGAACCTTTTTCTGACTCTAGTCTAAACTGTATGAGGTTTGAGTGTGCTGCTGACACCTTGGGATAATGAAGAGACAAGAAGGAAGACAAGTGCCATCAAGCTGAGCATGTCACAGAATGAACTAAAGAAGCTGGGTCTTCTCTTCAGTTAAAATAAGTGTCCTTCAATAAAGTAATGAGTGTTTAACTGTAGAATGTGTAACTACAGAATATCACATAGTCATGAAAAAGAATAACAGATAGGCCAGTTGACTTAGAAGTATATCCCTTGTGTTTTATTAAGAAGCAAGTGAAAAAAAGAAACATGATTTTTAATATGTCTTAATGATAGATTACATATATAAAGTATGATAGTATATAATATGCTCAAAACATACAATATAGGATTACATGATTACAGAAAAAGTTATAACAAAATAAACATATTGGCTACACTGTTGAGATAAATCCTGAAGTGAAAGGTTCACCCACCCTCTAAGATAAGAATGGCAGTAACGATCTCCTAGTTCCCTGAATATTCCAACAGAAACACAGACATAAACTTACTATAAGTAGTACTCGCTTAATTGGTTTAAAATGCAAGAAATAAATGAGACATTATACCAATTACATCTTCTCGTCATATCGTCACATCGTGACCTCTACAGACAGTCGTGACAATTTAGACATTCCTGCTCTAACACTAAACGTATGGAATGACAAATGTGAGGAATGGTTCTAAGATTTTTATGTTCATAAAATCACCTGGGAAGATTGTTAAAATGCACATTCCAGGGTCCCACCCCAGAAACTTATTCAATAGGTTAAGAGACCAATAATCCTCATTTAACAAGCACCCCGGGGCAAGTAAGACAGGTGTTGACAGATCACACTGAAAAACAGTGAACTGAAGGATGTCTGATTGCTTTACAAACTGAATAACCAAAGAATTGAGAAGTGTGGTACACTAGAGAGAACAAAGAATTTTGAAGTCAAAAGATCTAGGTTACCTCTCAACCTAATCCCCCACTTACTCCCTCTCTTGCTCTCCCCTTCAGTAGCATTGGCATCCTTGCTACTCCTCTCAAAATAGATGAGAATGCTCTTCCTCTCAACTTCCCAATGATTCACACAGACTTCAGGTCTTCACTCAAGTGTCACATCCCCGTGACACCTTGTAGAGAATCACAGTTCCTATCTCATCTTCTCATTCCCTTTGCTGCTTCATCTTCCTCTCTAGCATTTCTTGCAATCTAAAATACAATGGTTCACTCATTTTCTCTTGCTATTGTTTGAGCCCCATAAGAGCAGGAATATTTGTTCATTTTCTTCACTACAGTATCCTCAGCACCTAGAACGGCACCTGGATAGAGTTCAAAGAGATTTCACTTGGCCAAGACAAAACAAATGAAGCATGAAACATTCCATGATAGGAGGCGAATACATCCAGAAGGTGGACAGCTTGTTAATATAAATTCCTGGGCCCTGCCAGAGATTCTGATGATTCCAGGGGCTTGGAGTGGGGCCTGAGATTCTGAATTTCTTTTTTTTTTTTTTTTTAAGATTTTACCTATTTATTCATGAGAGACACAGAGAGAGGCAGACACATAGGCAGAGGGAGAAGCAGGCTCCCTGAGGGGAGCCCAATGTGGGGCTCAATCCCAGGACCCCAGGATCATGACCTGAGCTGAAGGCAGACTCTTAACCACTAAGCTACCCAGAAGCCACGAGATTCTGAATTTCTAACAGAAACTCACGTGATACTGATACAGCCTGGAGAGTTATCAAGGGCCTCTGTCCATTTTTTTTAGTGAAATCCAACCTATTCTACTGTTTGAAAACAGCTGCAGGCAAAAGAGGGAAAGCTTTGTTCTACTCACGTGCACATCAGAAGAGAAAAACTATTCCTCTAATCTCTGTGTACTTCAGTTATCTACCCAAATAAATAAAACAATTCTACAATAAAAATATTTTTCACTTATCTATATGTCATGGATACTTACTGCAACTTAATTTTTAATAAAAATATGATGTTTAGTTTATTTCTAATTTTTTACTCTATAAATAATGATCTAGGTGATATTTCTGTCATATTCTTTTGTATATTTGTCTAATTATGTCTTTCTAACAAATTCCTAGGAGGAAAACTTAAGTCAGAGTTTGAACCAAACCTGTCCAACAGAACTTTCTCCAATGATGGAAATCTTCTATATATTCACAGTCCACTATGATAGCCACTAGCCACATGCCACTATTAAGTGCTTGAAATATGATTAGCACAACTGAGAAACCGAATATTTAGTTTCATATAATGTTAATTAATTTAAACTTAAGTAGCTGCATGTGGCAAAGAAATACCATATTGGACAGGGTAAGAATAGACATTTAGGTCTTGATCCATGATGCCAAATTGCTCTCCAGAAAAGCTGTAAGCATTTGCCTTCACTCTTAGTGTACAGCAATCATACCTATCCCACTTCCAACACTAGATGTTATCAATCTATTGAATCTTTATAATCTGAAAGTTTAAAAATTGTGTTTTTATATGTATTTCATTTATTAATAATGTTGAACAGGGCTGTTTCTTCCATCATCACATTCATTCAAATGCAAATATTTTCACCCGTTAATTAACTGAGAGGTTAGAAATTATCTGGCTTTACAAATTTGTTTTGTTGTGTCCACATGTTTTCTTACAATTTCTTGACAACATATAAACTCATATAAAAATATGAATTTTGGGAGGTGCCTGGGTGGCTCAGTTGGTCAAGCACCTGCCTTCGGCTCAGGTCATGATCCCAGGGTCCTGGGATCGAGCCCCATGCCCAGATCCCTGTTCAGTGAGCCTGCTTCTCCCTCTTCCTCACCCTCTGCCGCTGCTCATATGCTCTCTCACTCACTCACACTCTCAAATAAATAAATAAAATCTTAAAAAAATATATATGAATTTTCAACTCCACTTAAAAAATGAAATGATCTGGCAACAGTGACACACACTCCCATAGGCACAAATCAGTGAAGCCTTAGAAATTCCCCACTGCCTTTAGGCTTCCTTGCCTACCAGAACCCATTAGCCCATATTATTTTATAGGTGTTCACTTCACTCACTCAGATTACCTACTTGACCCCTACAGGCACCTGAGTTTACAATTCCTCTGAGTTAAATTTTTGAGGAATTAAAAGGCAAACAGCAGCTAATAATAATAGCTAAATTTCATTTCATACTTGCCATGCAAAAGTGATGTTATGATATTTCTGGGTTATTTTATAACTAATATTTAACTAACAGAAGAATACTTTCCTAGTGGTTCCCTAAAACAGTGGTTCAGCACCAGAAGGGTTCTTAAAATGCAGGTAAGTGGGCCCTGCCCTGAGTTTCTGATAGAATAGTTTGGGTTGGGCCTCAAGAATTTTCATCTAAATACAAGCTCCAAGTACAGTTCTACTCTGAGGTGAGGTTTTTTCAAAGGTATGGATACCCTGGAAGTGTAGTAATAATGTGTAATTTTTTAATAACCTATTTATTTATTTATTTATTTATTTTTTAATTTTTAGTTATTTATGATAGTCACACAGAGAGAGAGAGGCAGAGACACAGGGAGAGGGAGAAGCAGGCTCCATGCACCGGGAGCCCGACGTGGGATCCGATCCTGGGTCTCCAGGATCGCGCCCTGGGCCAAAGGCAGGCGCCAAACCGCTGCGCCACCCAGGGATCCCTTTAATAACCTTTTTAAAATTGAATTTATACATCCTTTCTTCTCAAAACGTCCACATTTATTATTTCATTTTATCTTTACAACAATCCTGTGCAGAAAGTTGATAAGTAGAGCAGTAATTGTTCGTTCCATTTTATATAAGAAAAGTAAGGCACAAGAATTAAGAATTCACCCAAACACATAAGAAATTAAAAGAGCTAGAACAAGCAAGTTTCCTAACTCCTAACCTGGGTAATTTAGGCAAACATAGCAATCCAGGACACAACTGGAACTTGCTTCTCCAGACTGGTATCATAAAAATAGACCCAAGCCCAAGAAGAGAAAAGACCATATAAAATTCGGTTCACAGCAACAAACATTTATCAAGTGCTGATTATGTGTTAATTATGTTAATCATGCCTATAGTCTCTACTGTAAGGACTGTTGAAGATATTCATAAAGCACAGAAAATTTTTAAAATAAAATCTGAAACCACAACCTTGAAAATATACTGAATCTCCATATCATAGGACAAAAGCAAACATGCTGAAGGGGTAGGTAGTAGGGGTAAATACAGAGTTAGGTAGAAGAGAAGAGTCACTGTGGGAGCTTCACATCTGGAGTTGGAGGAGTTGCTATCACCAGTCAGTCAAGAATGGGAGGGAAGAAGAGTACACAATAGGGAGCCCTCCTGGAGCTTAGCAGCACAAAGAGCTGCTGTTATCCACACTGGGTGTGTGTTTGCCAGAAATATCAGGACTGCTGGAACTCCAGAACTTACAAGGGCATGCTTTTGTGTCGTCTAAATTACCTTGACTATATAAGAACTCAAGTCAGAAGGAATAACTTCATTATCCATTTGCAGGCAAAAGATATCATGTTAGGGCTCATGAAACTTTCTCTCTGATTTTTCCCCCAAGTTTGGAGAAGCATTCCTAGTAAAAATCCACCAAATTGTGATCACAATAATGCTAATTATAAATCAGCCCCTTGAGGGGAAAAAAAGAGAGGATTGCATTTTCACTTAAGTAGAACTGATTTATTATTAACTTTAGCAATTACTTTCCTAAGATTTAAAATAATAACTAATCGCAGTTACCACAGACTGAAAATACAAAAAAAAAAAACCCAAAACAACTATAATTAATTTGAAAGATCTATCAGAACATTTGATTCAGTCTTTATTATCAATGTAACTGACCTGTCCTATATAGTTTTATAGTCTAGTTCAAAATGATTGAGGCAGTAAAATGTCTACTACCTCATTTAGAAAACTATAGCAAATACTGCAAGGGGGCGGGCAGCGGGGGGATACCTCTCTCTTTGCACAAGACCAAAGAAATACAAATCAAAACAAAGGGATACAATTTTACATTGATCAAACTAGTCACAATAACATAAATGTTTTAAAACAACATAACCACACACATAGATTGCCAAAGACACTATAAATTTATATAACCCTTTTGGAAAGTAATTTGGAAATTACCAGCAATCTGGAAATGTCCTATTAAAAATAAGAGTTAACATTTACTTGTGTTTTCATCATGCTATTGCTTTTTATCTTAACTTTGTAGAGACTACTACTATACCTATTTTATAAGTTAGGAAGCTAAAGTTCTAAGAAAAAAATTTAAAAGTAAATTTTTCCAGTAAGTGATGTAGCTAAGTTTTGAACCCGAAACTTTAATTTTAGAGTCTACCCATTCACAACTACATTATTACCTCTCTAAAGAAATAATAGGAAGGAAGGAAGGAAGGAAGGAAGGAAGGAAGGAAGGAAGGAAGGAAGGAAGGAAGGAAAGAAAGAAAAGAAGGAGGAGGAGGAGAAGAAGAGGGAGAAGAAAGTTACATTCATGAGGACAGTGATCAAATTATTTTTAAATACTAGAAAATTCCCAAGTTGAGGAAGGGCTAAGTAAATTATGGTACATTAATTGAATAGACTATTATAAAATTACTACAAATAATAGGAAGTAAATCATAAAAAATAATGAAAAAATCAGGGTAGAAATGCATCTGTAATATAAGACATCTGTAAAAAAATATATTCATATGGCAAGACTCAGAAGAGATCTGGAAGAAACAAAAACTATTACATTTTTAGAAGAACTTCCTACTAGTACTTAATTTTCTTTTGTTATTGTCAGTCTTGTCAATCAAGATTACTCTAAGTACCCTTATAAATCCATTCTTTTAGTTTGTATTCTCATCATCCCAATCAAACATTCCTAAAACTTCACTAATAATGTATTCATATTACAGACTTATTCAAAATAATTACATAATATTCTTTATTGGTGATTCTGAAGCTCTAAAAAATGAGACTTCCTTAACATCAATGATTTTTGCAATCACTATTCACAGTGTACTTTTTTTTCTCTTTTCAAATTATTATTTAGACCCTAGTTAGTTAACATACAGTGCAATATTGGCTTCAGGGATAGAATTCAGGGAATCATCACCTACATACAACACCCAATGCTCATCATCACAAGTGTCCTCCTTAATGCCCTCACTCATCTAGCCCATCCCCCACCTGCCTCCCTCCAGCAATCCTCAGTTCATTCTCTATCTCTTATAGTTTGTTTCCCTCTCTCTTTTTTCTTTTTTTCCCACCTCCTATATGTTTTCTTTTATTCTACCTCCTATATGTTTGTTTCTTAAATTCCACATATGAGTGAAATCATGGTATTTGTCTTTCTCCTATTACTGTGTACTTTTGAAATACCTTAATGAGCCCATACAGAGTGACTAAAGTAAACTAATTCTTTTTACTTTCATAAACTTGCAATCATTCCTCAGCTCCCTGTACTCATCCAAGGATCATTTGTCCAGAGTTTGCAGGTGTTTTAGAGATTAGAAAGATTTACTACTAAAAACATGATCTCTAAGTGAAATAAAACAGCTGTAGGGATATTCACATTCTAAATACTTGTGAAAATTACTAATCAAATTATGTCAACTTCTTTTGAAGTTGGTAAGTGAACTTTATTTCCACTTACCAAAAAGAAAAGTAAGTTTGGTAAGAGTAATTTCCCTAAAAATGACACCATGAGCTGTGAAGAAAATTCACTCCTTTGCCATACAAGGTGATACACAGACACCCATTCAGCTTAGGATTTGGCCTCTATCACTAACATAAACAGACATTTTGTGGGAAAGTGAAGTAGCTGTTCTTCAATGATATCAATCTCATAAGAACAGGAATGTAGTTTAAACACCTCTCACTTCCTTTTTATGAGTCTACAAATCAGGAATTTTTTTTTTTTTTTTTTTTTGTCACCCTACTATCTAGTACACACAGGTCCAACCGGGTTATCCTTAGCCAGTCTTAGGACACCTACAGAGCTGCGATTTTAATCATAAAAGTTTATATTTAAAAGGACCTTTAGAAACCAAGTAGTTCAATCCATTTATTTAACTGAGGGGGAAGCAAAAGCATTTCTAAGAAAGTTCCTTCATTTAGCTTGTTTAGGGTAAATGCAAGCTTGGAACTAAACACATCCAAATACCTTAAACTTGGCCTTCATATTTCTCCCTCACCATTAAATTTTCGTATTGTGTTATGTCAACAGGAGTGTATACATATGCCTTTTCAATGTCTTCCGATAATATACTTCACCAGACAGAGTAAGCTATAGTGCTCATGCTTTATTTCATAAAGAGTTCCAAGTGGAGGAACACATTTTTAAAGGTTATTAAAAACAGTGCAGAGAAACTAGTGATGGTGGGGGGGGAGGAGCAGGGATAATAGTTTTTAATAGTCCTGCTTTCCACAGTATACTTGTTTCAAGATTTTTAGCACTCTGATCTTCCACTGTAATATGTGCCTTAAGGGCAAAAAAAAAAAAAAAGGTTCTAAAGTCATCACCAATGGATATCGCATAGTCATCATCACCATTGATACGTAGTTCAGTCTTCACTTATACTCCCTTCTTTTTTGTCCTTTATTTCCATAATCTAATTCTACTTTAATAGAAGTTGTGTAGAAGAATATATAAGAAACTGACACAGTGGGAAGGAGGACATTGGGAGTATGGAGGTTGAGAAAGAAGACTTCCTTTATGCTGTTCGAAATCCTTACCCTACGCATATTACTTTTCAATATTAATTAAAAATTTCCCTTTAGACACATGCCCATATTCACATAATTCTACTACTAAACATTTTCAATGCAACAATTCTTGTAATTTTTTTTCCCCTCTTTTAAGTAACTCTTCAGTATCGCAACTCGTGGAATCACAATAGAAATTTTCCGAAAGAAAAAGAACAACGCGGTCACAAGACTCAAAGCAGAATCCCAGGATCTAAAAGTATAAGAAAATGTACGGTGGGATGAGAGGCTTTTAAGGGGGCATTTGATTCAAGAAGTGTTTGCAGAAAAGCTCTTCCCCATATTCCAATGGCTAGGTCTCAAAACGGGACTTAGGTGGGATTTGGGAGGGAGGGCTCTTTACAAAGGTGTGAAAAATAGAAATTAAAGTTTGGTGTCTGTCTTGTGCACCGGAGACAGAGGGCTGGGGTCGAGCGGATGAGGACCTTGTGACAGTCACGTTCATGCAGGAGAGGAGCAAGGTTGAAGGAGTTTCTCCAGGATCCGTCCACCTCAGTTGGAGGCAGCAGCTGTTCCCGTGCAGATGAACTGTTCCGGCCCTCACTTGGGCTCGACTGAACTGAGAAGCCCCACGAACTGAATCTATGCAGATCTTTTTTTTTTTTTTTTTTTTTTTTGATGGAGCTCGGAAGAGGGACCAAGGGAATTGGTTTACTTTAACCAGGCGCCTCCTCATCACCCTGGCGGGCCAGAGCACACACCTCACCTCGCTGTCCACTCGTGCCAGGGTCAGCTGTCAACGCAGCCCTTTGTGTCTCATTCCGATCCGGAGTGGTCCTGCACCACCCGCAGAGAACACGGCAACGCCGGCGGCAGACGCGCGCGCCCGTGACGAAGTGACATTGGATGTGCGGGAAAGAAACCCCAGGACGCGGAGCAGCCGCCCCGCCGCCGCCGGACGCTCTCAACTTTGCCCGGCGGAGCCCTCCCCACCCCGCCCGCGTCACCCCCGCGCCCCCCGCCTGCGGTCCGCTCCGGGCGGCCCCCTCGCAGCCCCCGCGGCGCCCCCCGCCGCCGCCTCTGCGCCCCCCGCCGCGCCGCAGCCTCTCCCGTGGCTCGCTCGGGCTCCCGGGCTCCCGGGCTCCCGGGCTCCCGCCACAAAGGCAGCGAGCGGAGCCCGCGGTGACAGGCCTCCCGCCTCCCGCCTCCCGCCTCCCGCCTCCCGGCGCGGACCGCACGGGCTGGGTCCCCTCCGGGCGCCGACGCGAGGGGTCCGGACCCGAGGCCGCCGGCGGCGCCTGTCCTCGCCGCGCACACGCGCGCACACGCCCCGCGCCGCCCCGCAGAAGTGAGCCGCAGCGCTTCCCGGCGCGCAGGGTGCCCGCAGCCCGCCCAGGGGCAGCCCCCGGCCGGCGCGCGCCCCGGCCCCCGCCCCCGCCCCCGCCCCCGCCCCCGGGCCCGGCCCCGGCCCCCGCGCCCCGGGGTCCCCGCAGCCGCTCACCTGGCCCTGGCGGGGCGCTCGGGCAGAGGACCAGGGGGTGGCCCTCGCCTCGGCCGGGCTCGCTCCCCACCCCCAGTCCGGGTCCCGGCGCTGCGCCGCGCTCGCTCCGGCCGCCCTCCGCCGAGGTGCTAGCGCCGCCGCTGGCTGGCGTCTCTCTGGCAGGCGAGCTCGCCGCGCGCTCAGTTCCCCGGGGCGGAGCGAGGCGGCGGCCGCCGCGGCCGGAGGCGGATTCCTCAGGTGCTGCCCCTCCCGCTTCCCCAGAACCTCCGCGCCGGGGACCCCGCGCCCCCTCCCCCCGCCCCGCCCCGCCCCCGGCCTCCCGGCCTCCCGGCCTCCCGGCCTCCCGCGGCCCTCGCGCCCGCGAGTGGCCTTGGGGGCCCCGCCCTGCCGCAGAGCGCCGGGCGCACGCCCCCCCGCCCCCTGCCAGGCCGCCCCCAGCCAGGCCGCCCCCAGCCCACCGGGCTCGCGCCTGCATTTCCAGACTCCGCGGCACGATGTGCGTGGCCACGGTGGGGTGTGCAGGGCGGGGGTGCGCAGGGGGTCTTGTGCGAAGGAGGCCCCCCCCCCCCGTGCGGCTGGCGCGCTCAGCCAGGAAGAAACATTTTCTCGCGGCTCCCGCGCTCGTTCAAGTGCTCTCGCGTCCCTGCGCCGTTGCTTTCCGTGTGCGCAGGACCGCGGCTGCAGGGCCCTGAGTGTGAACTCGGCCTGCGCGACGGTGGGTCAAAAACCCTTGGCCTTTGCTCGAAGGGGGTAGGGCGGGGGCCGGGCGCGGACAAAACCAAACAAGCCCGGGAGCGCCGGGCCACAGCCGACTTTTGCACCTCCGGGCTGAGCGCGCTCCCGCCGGCGGACCCCGGCCGGGCGCGGGGGAGGCTGCCCGCCGGCCTGGGCTTGGGCTGAGCCTCGCGGACCCGGAGCCGTCGCCCGCCGCACCGGCAGCCGCGTGCAGCAGGCCCTGGGCCGCGACCGGTGCTGCGGGGCCAGAGTTCTCAAGAGATGCTCAGCCGCTAGGGACAGATCTAGCTCCGCTTCTCACAGCGGCTGGTTTCTGTTGCTAGAGGTGTGGCTCCATTTTAAAGACTGTCATTGTTGCCAGAGATAGGCTGCTGGACTCCTTTCCTGGATTGCCCACCCTCTGGAAGAAACAGCTCCACACAGTCTTGGTAAAGAAAAGCTGATCCGTTGTCACCGTCTTGGGGACAAATATAGCCCCGGGTAGCTCAGCATGTTGGGGGAAGTAGGGCAGGAGACGGCACCCAGTCTCCGACCAGGGTTGCTTATCAGTCTATTGTTATGATATCATTATCAATTATAGTTTAAAAACAACTTCAATCAAAGTAGATCTCAGGGGGTCCCTGGGTGGCTCAGCGGTTTAGCGCCTGCCTTTGGCCCGGGGCGCAATCCTGGAGTCGTGGGATCGAGTCCCACGTCGGGCTCCCGGCATGGAGTCTGCTTCTCCCTCCTCCTGTGTCTTTGCCTCTCTCTCTCTCTCTATATATATATATATATATATATATATATATATATAAATCTTTTTTAAAAGGAGATCTCATATGATCTCTAATTACATTTTGTTTGCTTGTCTTCCTTTTTTTTTTTTTTTTTTTTTTTTTTTTTTTTTTAAAGAACATAAATGCAATTTCTCACCTCCTTTCTTTTTTGGTCGATCCAGAGGGAATTGACCAGAAGTCACCAGAAAATAACTTAAGGCACAGTTCAGTTATGACTAGCAAAAGCAAGGGATTTATTTGTGGTTTCATTGGTCTTCTCTCCCTCCTCCACTGGAAAGACACACTCAACTGCCATTTTCTTTAAAATCATTTTGTGGTGTTAAGAAGCAGAAATGGTTTGGTTTACAATTTGGTTTGTTTTTGGGGATCCCTGGGTGGCGCAGCGGTTTAGCGCCTGCCTTTGGCCCAGGGCGTGAGCCTGGAGACCCGGGATCTAATCCCACGTCGGGCTCCTGGTGCATGGAGCCTGCTTCTACCTCTGCCTATGTCTGTGCCTCTCTCTCTCTCTGTGTGACTATCATAAAAAAAAAAAAAAAAAACAATTGGTTTGTTTTACAATTGAATTCCTGTTGTCCAGTCCTTAAAATCACATAGAAACACTTTCATGTGCCACGAGGGCAGGAAACAGGGCTTTCAATCACTGCTGAATTCCCACGTTCTGCATCTTGCTCACAATACAGGCTTAGCAAATGAAATCAATATGGTTTTTAAACAACCACAACATAGAAAGATGCAGATGATTAACAGTATAGCTCAACACATCAAAAAGGAATCTAAACTCACCATGAGAACTAGACATACATGAAATGACAGTAGAAACCTGAGATTTCGGTTGACCTTGTCAATACAAACTAAGCTCACAAGAGGTTAAAGCAGGTGAGAGACTCTTTTGAAAAACTCAATCCCTCACAAGGTCTGTAGAGTTGGGGAGAGGGACACCATTCACTTTAAAGATAAGGAAACTGGGAACAATGAGCAGCCTTAAAGTAAAACCACAGTGCAATTTTCCTTCAGTTTAGTTTAAGGACCATTGTTGAGTGCCAAGCATGCTAGGCTCTGGAGATGTAAAGGCAAATTTGGCAACAGTTACTCAAGGACCTTAGATTAATATTATAAAACTCTGGTATTCATTCTTCATTCATTCAACGAGCATTTATTGAGCACATACTGTGAGCCAAATGTTATAGTGAGAACTGGCGATTCATCAATAAACAAAACAAGTCTCTAACGAGGTTAAAAGTTAGTGATGCTAATCTATCTCTGGTAGATTGAAAACCTTTTAATATCTCCTTTACTAGATAATACATTCCCTTGCCCTAAATTCCTTCCTGGGTTTATATATCCCTCATCATGCCCAATAGACTTCTGTGATTATAAAATGTGATAGGGTTGAGTAAGCACCCTGGCTCCAAGACTTATCTATATTATGTAACCTTGACCAAGTTACTTGACTCCAGCTTAGTGTCCCCTTCTGTAGAATACCTTATAATAGTACATACCTCAGAGAGTAGCTATGTGGATTGAGACAACACACGTTCCTGGCAAACTATAAAATGTTAACTGATGCAAATCCCTCCAGTCTTCCGCATAACAATGATTCCCAAATGTTTCTCCATAGATATTCTGCATCAGAATTCAAATTCAGTGAAAAATATGAGGTTCACAGCAGTTAGGGTCCTTATAAATAATAGAATCCTTCCAAGTGGTTATTGTGAAGATCTGCCTCAGCAATGAGTTAAATTCTATGATTACATCCTGGTTCTGCTCTCAAGGATGAATATCCTTTTGCATTAATTTCTGTTACCCTTGTTCCACACTCTTAAAGACTTTCTTTTTCAATATCCTTTATGACCACATCTTAAGTGGGCATTGGGAAGTATTCCTTCCTTGGAGACTTCAGAATTTTTATAGCTCATCTCCTGGTGGCACAAGTTTGGGGTCCTGAGGGTTCTTTTACAATTAAAAGTTTGTAAGGTGAGGCTTGTGGCTTATCTGACAATATAGTTCCCTTGAACACATAGTGGACTTCATATTTATTTCCTTCCATCGAGTTCCATGTGCCAAAGTCACACCCAAAGTTCTTTCCTGGGCATAGTTTCAAATACCTTTATTCCTTGCTTCCTCACCCTATACATTTTCACCTTAATATTTGAAACTTGCATCATGTGTACCATCAACCATTATCTCCTAGGAGGAAAAAGGGCACTACTTTCCCACTCAGGACCAATTCACTGAGGGGAAACCAAGTTCCAACCTAGCACTGCCATCCTAAGAGGATAAGATTCACTGTGGGGATTTGAACAGTGGTCTTTCTAATTTCAGAGGGATGCCAGTTACCAATGCCAAATGATCTAGATCTCCACATAAAATATGAGCAGATAAAATATATCATTAATCAGAAGCAGAAAATCTACCATTTGAAAGAAGATATATCGCTCACCTTCCTGAAGTTAATACAGGAAATAGGAGAAAACATTTTTAAAGAATCTTGTTCATGGTCTTAGTCAAATTTAAAGAGTGATAGTGGCCAGTTGTCATGAAAATAGAACAATCTGAGAACCAGAATATCCTCAGAAATTAAAAAGTGAATGAATATTTTAAGTTGAAAAGACTATAGAAGCAGTTAATAGAAGAAAAGATACTGCTAAAAACCAAATTAGTGAATAATAAGACCATCTCAAAGAGTCCTTCAGAATGTAGAACAAATAAAAAAAGATAGAAATTATGGGAGAAAAGATAAAAAATAGTTTAAAATAGATCCAGGAGATCTAATATTTTTATGTTGGAAGTATTAGAAGCAAGATGGAATAGATGTTATGGGGCAACTGTGTGGCTGAGTTGGTTAAGCATCTGACTCTTGATTTCAGGCCAGGTCATGATCTTGGGGTCCTGAGATCCAGCCCTGCCTTGAGCTCCACACTCAGTGGGGTGTCTGCTTGAAGATTCTCTCCCTTCCTCTCCTTCTTCCCTCCCCCTTCTCTCTCTTTCAAATAAACATCTTTAAAAAAAAAAAAGATGGAATAGACATTATATATTAATATAATTGTAATATACAGTGTCTATTTTGTAGTATACTACAAAACATCCTTAAAAGAAATTAAAGAAGACCTAAATAAACAGAAACATATCATGCCTTGTTGGAATTGAAGACTTCATATTCTTAAGGCGGCAATACACTCCAAACTGATCTACAGATTCAACACAACCCTTATCAAAATTCCAGCTGGTTTTGTTTTGTCTGTTTTGCTTTTGCAGAAATTGACAGACTGACCCTAAAATTTGTATTGAAATGCAAGGGACTCAGAATAGTCAAAACAATTGTTTTTTTTAAATTAAGAAGGTCAGGGGTGCCTGGATGGCTCAGCCAATTAAGGGTCTGCCTTCGGCTCAGGTCATGATTCCAGGGTCTTGGGATCAGGCCCCACATCCCTGCTCAGCAGGGAGTCTGTTTCTCCCTCTGCCCCTCCCCCTTGCTCATGCACTCTTTCTCTCTTTCTCAAATAAATAAATAAAATATTTTTAAAAATAAGATGAAAAATAAAAATGCAGGTCAGAAGACTGAACTTCCCAATTTCAAACCTCATCACAAAGCTACAATAATCAAGACAGACTGTAGACATATAGATCAATGGAATAGTATTAAGAGCCCAGAAAAAACCCATGAATCTATGGTTTATTGGTTTTCAACAAGGGTGTCAAAATAATCTGCCTTCCAACAGACAAAAATTTACTCACAATAGAATTTAGATATAATGTAAAACTCTGTTAATAAAGTTCTTTGAGGGATCCCTGGGTGGCGCAGCGGTTTGGCGCCTGCCTTTGGCCCAGGACGCGATCCTGGAGACCCGGGATCGAATCCCACATCAGGCTCCCGGTACATGGAGCCTGCTTCTCCCTCCGCCTGTGTCTCTGCCTCTCTCTCTCTCTCTGTGACTATCATAAATAAAATTTAAAAAAAAATAAATAAATAAAGTTCTTTGACATTGGTTAGGCAATGGTTTCTTAACATGACACCAAAAGCACAAACAACAAGGAACAACTAGATAAACTGATTCATGAAATCAAAAGCTTTTTGTGCATCAAGGGCACCTGGGTGGCCCAGTTGATTGAGCGTCTGAATTTGGCTCAGGTCATGATCTCAAGGTCCTGGGATAGGGCCCCAAGTGGGCCTCTGCACTCAGCAGGGAGTCTTCTTCTCCCTCCCTCTCTCTCTCTCTCTCTCTTTGTGCCCCACACCCCCCACTTATGTTTGTGCGCTCTTGCTCTCTCTCTCTCTCTCTCTCGATTAATAAATAAATAAAATCTTTTAAAATAGCTTTTGTATGCCAAAGGCCAGTTTCAAGAAAGTGAAAAGACAACCCAACAGCGTGGAAGTAAATATTTGTAAATCATAGACCTGATAAAAATCTATTACTCAGAATATATAAAGAAATCTTAAAATAAAAAGACAACTAATCCAAATGAAAAATGGGCAAAGGATTTGAATAGACATTTCTTCAGAGAAGAGTGTCAAATGGCTAATAAGCACACAAAAAGGTGCTCAACAATTCTCTCTCTCTCTGTGTGACTATCATAAAAAAAAAAAAAATAACAATTGGTTTGTTTTACAATTGAATTCCTGTTGTCCAGTCCCTTAAAATCACATAGAAACACGTTCATGTGCCACGAGGCAGGAAACAGGGCTTTCAATCACTGCTGAATTCCCACGTTCTGCATCTTGCTCACAATACAGGCTTAGCAAATGAAATCAATATGGTTTTTAACAACCACAACATAGAAAGATGCAGATGATTAACAGTATAGCTCAACACATCAAAAGGAATCTAAACTCACCATGAGAACTAGACATACATGAAATGACAGTAGAAACCTGAGATTTCGGTTGACCTTGTCAATACAAACTAAGCTCACAAGAGGTTAAAGCAGGTGAGAGACTCTTTTGAAAAACTCAATCCCTCACAAGGTCTGTAGAGTTGGGGAGAGGGACACCATTCACTTTAAAGATAAGGAAACTGGGAACAATGAGCAGCCTTAAAGTAAAACCACAGTGCAATTTTCCTTCAGTTTAGTTTAAGGACCATTGTTGAGTGCCAAGCATGCTAGGCTCTGGAGATGTAAAGGCAAATTTGGCAACAGTTACTCAAGGACCTTAGATTAATATTATAAAACTCTGGTATTCATTCTTCATTCATTCAACGAGCATTTATTGAGCACATACTGTGAGCCAAATGTTATAGTGAGAACTGGCGATTCATCAATAAACAAAACAAGTCTCTAACGAGGTTAAAAGTTAGTGATGCTAATCTATCTCTGGTAGATTGAAAACCTTTTAATATCTCCTTTACTAGATAATACATTCCCTTGCCCTAAATTCCTTCCTGGGTTTATATATCCCTCATCATGCCCAATAGACTTCTGTGATTATAAAATGTGATAGGGTTGAGTAAGCACCCTGGCTCCAAGACTTATCTATATTATGTAACCTTGACCAAGTTACTTGACTCCAGCTTAGTGTCCCCTTCTGTAGAATACCTTATAATAGTACATACCTCAGAGAGTAGCTATGTGGATTGAGACAACACACGTTCCTGGCAAACTATAAAATGTTAACTGATGCAAATCCCTCCAGTCTTCCGCATAACAATGATTCCCAAATGTTTCTCCATAGATATTCTGCATCAGAATTCAAATTCAGTGAAAAATATGAGGTTCACAGCAGTTAGGGTCCTTATAAATAATAGAATCCTTCCAAGTGGTTATTGTGAAGATCTGCCTCAGCAATGAGTTAAATTCTATGATTACATCCTGGTTCTGCTCTCAAGGATGAATATCCTTTTGCATTAATTTCTGTTACCCTTGTTCCACACTCTTAAAGACTTTCTTTTTCAATATCCTTTATGACCACATCTTAAGTGGGCATTGGGAAGTATTCCTTCCTTGGAGACTTCAGAATTTTTATAGCTCATCTCCTGGTGGCACAAGTTTGGGGTCCTGAGGGTTCTTTTACAATTAAAAGTTTGTAAGGTGAGGCTTGTGGCTTATCTGACAATATAGTTCCCTTGAACACATAGTGGACTTCATATTTATTTCCTTCCATCGAGTTCCATGTGCCAAAGTCACACCCAAAGTTCTTTCCTGGGCATAGTTTCAAATACCTTTATTCCTTGCTTCCTCACCCTATACATTTTCACCTTAATATTTGAAACTTGCATCATGTGTACCATCAACCATTATCTCCTAGGAGGAAAAAGGGCACTACTTTCCCACTCAGGACCAATTCACTGAGGGGAAACCAAGTTCCAACCTAGCACTGCCATCCTAAGAGGATAAGATTCACTGTGGGGATTTGAACAGTGGTCTTTCTAATTTCAGAGGGATGCCAGTTACCAATGCCAAATGATCTAGATCTCCACATAAAATATGAGCAGATAAAATATATCATTAATCAGAAGCAGAAAATCTACCATTTGAAAGAAGATATATCGCTCACCTTCCTGAAGTTAATACAGGAAATAGGAGAAAACATTTTTAAAGAATCTTGTTCATGGTCTTAGTCAAATTTAAAGAGTGATAGTGGCCAGTTGTCATGAAAATAGAACAATCTGAGAACCAGAATATCCTCAGAAATTAAAAAGTGAATGAATATTTTAAGTTGAAAAGACTATAGAAGCAGTTAATAGAAGAAAAGATACTGCTAAAAACCAAATTAGTGAATAATAAGACCATCTCAAAGAGTCCTTCAGAATGTAGAACAAATAAAAAAAGATAGAAATTATGGGAGAAAAGATAAAAAATAGTTTAAAATAGATCCAGGAGATCTAATATTTTTATGTTGGAAGTATTAGAAGCAAGATGGAATAGATGTTATGGGGCAACTGTGTGGCTGAGTTGGTTAAGCATCTGACTCTTGATTTCAGGCCAGGTCATGATCTTGGGGTCCTGAGATCCAGCCCTGCCTTGAGCTCCACACTCAGTGGGGTGTCTGCTTGAAGATTCTCTCCCTTCCTCTCCTTCTTCCCTCCCCCTTCTCTCTCTTTCAAATAAACATCTTTAAAAAAAAAAAAGATGGAATAGACATTATATATTAATATAATTGTAATATACAGTGTCTATTTTGTAGTATACTACAAAACATCCTTAAAAGAAATTAAAGAAGACCTAAATAAACAGAAACATATCATGCCTTGTTGGAATTGAAGACTTCATATTCTTAAGGCGGCAATACACTCCAAACTGATCTACAGATTCAACACAACCCTTATCAAAATTCCAGCTGGTTTTGTTTTGTCTGTTTTGCTTTTGCAGAAATTGACAGACTGACCCTAAAATTTGTATTGAAATGCAAGGGACTCAGAATAGTCAAAACAATTGTTTTTTTTAAATTAAGAAGGTCAGGGGTGCCTGGATGGCTCAGCCAATTAAGGGTCTGCCTTCGGCTCAGGTCATGATTCCAGGGTCTTGGGATCAGGCCCCACATCCCTGCTCAGCAGGGAGTCTGTTTCTCCCTCTGCCCCTCCCCCTTGCTCATGCACTCTTTCTCTCTTTCTCAAATAAATAAATAAAATATTTTTAAAAATAAGATGAAAAATAAAAATGCAGGTCAGAAGACTGAACTTCCCAATTTCAAACCTCATCACAAAGCTACAATAATCAAGACAGACTGTAGACATATAGATCAATGGAATAGTATTAAGAGCCCAGAAAAAACCCATGAATCTATGGTTTATTGGTTTTCAACAAGGGTGTCAAAATAATCTGCCTTCCAACAGACAAAAATTTACTCACAATAGAATTTAGATATAATGTAAAACTCTGTTAATAAAGTTCTTTGAGGGATCCCTGGGTGGCGCAGCGGTTTGGCGCCTGCCTTTGGCCCAGGACGCGATCCTGGAGACCCGGGATCGAATCCCACATCAGGCTCCCGGTACATGGAGCCTGCTTCTCCCTCCGCCTGTGTCTCTGCCTCTCTCTCTCTCTCTGTGACTATCATAAATAAAATTTAAAAAAAAATAAATAAATAAAGTTCTTTGACATTGGTTAGGCAATGGTTTCTTAACATGACACCAAAAGCACAAACAACAAGGAACAACTAGATAAACTGATTCATGAAATCAAAAGCTTTTTGTGCATCAAGGGCACCTGGGTGGCCCAGTTGATTGAGCGTCTGAATTTGGCTCAGGTCATGATCTCAAGGTCCTGGGATAGGGCCCCAAGTGGGCCTCTGCACTCAGCAGGGAGTCTTCTTCTCCCTCCCTCTCTCTCTCTCTCTCTCTTTGTGCCCCACACCCCCCACTTATGTTTGTGCGCTCTTGCTCTCTCTCTCTCTCTCTCTCGATTAATAAATAAATAAAATCTTTTAAAATAGCTTTTGTATGCCAAAGGCCAGTTTCAAGAAAGTGAAAAGACAACCCAACAGCGTGGAAGTAAATATTTGTAAATCATAGACCTGATAAAAATCTATTACTCAGAATATATAAAGAAATCTTAAAATAAAAAGACAACTAATCCAAATGAAAAATGGGCAAAGGATTTGAATAGACATTTCTTCAGAGAAGAGTGTCAAATGGCTAATAAGCACACAAAAAGGTGCTCAACAAAATTAGCCACTAGGAAAACGTAAATTAAAACCACAATGAGGGGATCCCTGGGTGGCTCAGCCGTTTAGCAACTGCCTTTGGCTCAGGGCGTGATCCTGGAGTCCTGGGATCGAGTCCCATGCCGGGCTCCCGGCTTGGAGCCTGCTTCTGCCTCTGCCTGTGTCTCTGCCTCTCTCTCTCTATGTCTATCATGAACAAATAAATAAATAAATCTTAAAAAATAAAATAAAACCACAATGAGATACCACTTCATACCCATTAGAATGGCCATTAGCAAAACAGAACAAAACAAAACATAAAAATGCAATCCTATTATCTTTAAGAAGGAAGGAAATTCTGACATATACAACAGCATGGATGAATTTTTTTTTTTTACTTTTTTTTTTAAAAGATTTCATTTATTTATGTCAGCCCACACAAGTGGTAGGGGAGGGAGTAAGACAAGCTGACTCCATGCTGAGCATAAAACCTGATGTGGGGCTCCATCTCATGACTCTGAGATCATGACCTGAGCCAAAATCAAGAGTTGGACACTCAATGGACTGAGCCACCCAGGTGTCCCTTTAATTTTATCATGGATGAATCTTGAAGAGATCATGCTAAGTGAAATAAACCAGTCACAAAGGACAAAAGAGTATGATTTACCTTTAAGGTAAATTTGGTACCTAGAGTAGTCAAATTCATAGAGACAGAAAGTAGGATGGTGGTTGGTCTAGGGCCAAGGTGGGGGAGGTGATGAGGAGTAATTGTGTAATGGGTACAGTTAGGAATAAGGTTAGAGTAAGACATGAAGAAAAGTTTTAGAGATGGATGATGGTGATAGATGCACAAAAATGTGAATGTACTTAATGCCACAAAACTATACCCTAAAAGTGCTTAAAATTGTAAATTTTATGTTATAAATAGCAGTAAATTTTATGTTACATATAGTTGACCATTATAGAAAAGCTCTAATTTTTCAAAAAATATAATAACAAATGTGGACAAAGACATGGAGAAATTGGAACCCTTATACATTGCTGGTAGGAATGTAAAATGGCAGAGCCCCTGTGGAAAATAGTTCAGCAGTTCCTCAAAAATAGAATTATAATATGACCCAACAACCCCACTCCTAGATATATATCCAAGGGAATATAAAATATTCACACAAAAACCTGTACACAAATGTTTATAACAGCATTATCCATAGTAGCCAAAAAGTAGATACAACCCAAATGTGCCCCTCCAATGAATGGATAAATAAATGGTATATCTATACAATGGAATATTATTCAGTTATTTTTTTTAAAGGAAGTACTGATACATGCTTCAAAATGGATGAATCTTGAGAAGAGTATGCTAAGTGAAAAAGGTAAGACATAAAAGGCCACATATTCTATGCTTCCAGTTATATGAAATGTCTAGAGCAGGAAAATCCACAGAGATAGAAAGGAAATTAGTGGCTACCTGAGGTTAGGAGGTTTGGGGAGAAATGGAGAATAAGTGCTCTTGGGTATGGATTTTTTTGTGGGGATGATGAAAATGTTTTAAAATTGATTATGGTAATGGTTACCCAACTCTGAATAAAAACCACTGGATTGTACATTTTAAAAGGATACATATTATTGTATGTGAATTATGCCTCAATTTTTTTTATACCTCAATTTAAAAATGGATAAGCAGTGGGATCCCTGGGTGGCGCAGCGGTTTGGCGCCTGCCTTCGGCCCAGGGCGTGATCCTGGAGACCCGGGATCGAGTTCCACGTCGGGCTCCCGGTGCATGGAGCCTGCTTCTCCCTCTGACTGTGTCTCTGCCCCTCTCTCTCTCTCTCTCTCTCTGTGACTATCATAAATAAATAAAAATTAAAAAAATAAAAATGGATAGGCAGTATTTAAACAAATAATAGAAGAAATTTTTTCTGGAGATAAATATAAATTTGTGTATTCAGCTTGAAAGGGCAAGATTATTTGATATACATATCCTTGTGAAATTTCTGCTTTAAGGTTAAAAACTAAAACTATGTGATATTTTAGACCTCCCATTAAAAATAGATCATCATCTCATGATGAGATCAACATCTCATCTGTACAAGAAGGAATATTTACAGGACTATAAAGGAAAGACTATGAAGGAAAACGATATAAGTTTGAATTCCAAACGAAGCTGTAATACAGTTGCCTCCCAAGCAACACTTCTCCCATTTGGGTAACTATTTGAACACTATAATTTCCTTCTCCTTGCTTTTGTGATTAGATCAGGGATGGACAATAATATAGGCCTAATCAATGAGTACACATGGCATTTTCTTTGTTTTAGATTACTCCAATTAAAGTGAAGGGCAATACTTTATTTAATGATTCAGAAAAAAACAATTCTCCCCTTCTCATTGTGTGATGTGCTTTTGTGAAGCCTAAATTGCTACAACCATCTTGATACCACGAAGGAGGCTAACGCAAGGAGGAAGTAGATTTGAGAAAATCAAAACTAGAGTAAAAGCCTTCATCAAGGGCAGCCCCGGGTGGCTCAGCGCCTTCGGCCTAGGCTGTAACCCGGTATCCAGTCCCACATCGGGCTCCCTGCATGGAGCCTGCTTCTCCCTCTGCCTGTGTCTCTGCCTCTCTCTCTCTGTCTCTCTTTGTGTGTCTCTCATGAATGAATAAATAAAATCTTTAAAAAAAAAAAGCCTTCATCAAGCTGTATTTATTTTATTTTTTTAAGCTTTTATTTGTTCATGAGAGACACAGAGAGAGAGAGAGGCAGAGACACAGGTAGCGGGAGAAGCAGGCTCCACGCAGGGAGCCCAATGCGGGACTTGATCCCAGGACTCGCGACCAGACCTGAGCCAAAGGCAGATGCTTAACCACTGAGCCACCCAGGTATCCCTTAGGCTGTGTTTTAATTTGCCTCACAGCTCTGTTAAATGAGCAAAAATTCTACTTGTTATTGAGTTTCTTTGTGATGCATTTGATGTTGTTTACAATTAAAGATCCAATAAAAAGGAAATTAGAATATGCAAACAATGCAAAAGTAAAATCCCCATAATATATAAATAATTATTGATAATATTTTCATAAATCTTGTGTACATATTAACAGAGGGTTCATAGCATAGGAAAGCAAAAACTTAAATATTAAAAATAGTCTACAATTAAAATTCCAGTTTATTTTAACAAATATGGAAGGTATGGATCCCTAGAAGGAGAATTATAACTGTTAAAAGTCTCAATGTGTTTGGGGAAGAAAATAAGGCATGAAGAATAGACATCATTTCCTCTTGATATTTATAAGTATATATTGGTTCAGTTTTTAAAAATTTAATGATAATGACCACAACTGGTTGTAAAACTTTGAAATAATTTGGAAAAAAAAGAAAATCAAAATCACAAAAGTCAGGAAAAGAGGAAAAAATGATAAAACATAATAAAGAGAAAATAAGGTGTATGAATACATTCTTAGCATTAATAACAATAAATTGAGCAAGCTAAATTTTCCGATAGAAAGACAAAAATCTCTCAGTAAAAAAAACAAGAGATAATTTATTTATTTTAAATTTTTAAAAAAGATTTTATTTATTTGAGAGAGAGAGATTGTGCACACATGAGCAGGGGGAGCAGCAGAGGGAGAGGGAGAAGCAGACTCCCTGCTGAGCCGGAGCCTGATGTGGGGCTCCATCCCAGGACCCCAAGATCATGACCTGAACCACGTAGGCACCCCAAAACAAGAGAAAATTTAATTCTATTCTCTTATATATAATACCTGAAATAAAACAACACAGAAAGACTGAAAATAAATGGGTGTCAAATAAAATGCAAGAAAATGCAGACAAAAAGAAGGAAAAGTAGCAAAATAAAATGAAAGTGAAATTCATGATTAAAAAGTAAGCACCAGGGTAGCCCAGGTGGCTCAGCAGTTTAGCGCTGCCTTCTGCCCAGGGTGTGATCCTGGAGACCCGGGATCAAGTCCCACATCGGGCTCCCTGCTTGGAGCCTGCTTGTCTCTGCCTGTGTATCTGCCTCTCTCTCTGTCTCTGTGTCACTTATGAATAAATAAATAAAATCTTAAAAAAAAAAGGGGAGGGGAAGCACCACGTAGGACAATAAGACTAATTTACCTTAATAAAAGTTACAATAAGAAGAATAGTGAATATTTATTGAACACTCACTACATGTCAGACACTTAACAGGATTTTCTCAAGTAATTTTTACAAGTTATTGAGTGATTATAATTAACACATTTTTGCAGATGCTGAAAAAGGCTTTAGAGAGATTAGGTGTCTTCAATGTCATGCAGTGTAGATGAGTAAGGAACTCAAACACTAATCTGCTAATTTCAAAGTGCAAATATGTAATATCAATATTTATAAATAAAAAACTAATGGGAATAAAAGAATTTGTTTTAAAATTTAAATCCCTTTCTCTAAAATTTTGACAGATCTCATAGATCAAAAATAAATAGAAAGGAGAGGATTCAGTAACTCAGTGAAACACATATGTGATATATACAGATAACTTTGAACTCTAAAACCATAGCATATACATTTTTTTCTAAAGTCCAAAAATACCGACAATACTAAAATGTTCTGTCATAAAGAAAATCTTATCAAATTCTGAAGAATGGAAGTCTTAGTCTTGAGCCATAATTTTTGACCCTAACACAGAAAAGCTATAAATTAATTATAAAAAGATAACTAAATAAATCTACTTGGTCTAAATAAAGATAAATTTAATTTGCAATTATAGATTAGATACAAATTATGAACAATGAGAATACACTGATTAAAAACCTAGAGCTTCACGTATTTGATTTGGCAATGATTTGGGTATGACTAAAGCACAGGCAACAAAAGTAAAAATAGATAAAATGAACTACAGCAAAATTTAAAACTTCTGTGCATCAAAAGACATGATCAGCAAAGCGAAAAGGCAACCTTTGGGATGAAAGAAAATATTTGCTAATCATGTAACTGATAAGGAGTTAGTAAACAGGATGTATAAAGAACTCCTACAACTCAAAAACAACAAAACTCTAAATCCAATTTTAAAAATAGGCATAGGCTTTTTTCGCAGCGGGTTTGCTGCCAGAACATAGGTGTCGTGAAAACCACCGCTAAACCTAAACCAA
This sequence comes from Vulpes lagopus, assembly GCF_018345385.1. Lineage (NCBI taxonomy): Eukaryota > Metazoa > Chordata > Mammalia > Carnivora > Canidae > Vulpes > Vulpes lagopus. Next base: position 119,299,748 of record NC_054824.1, on the reverse strand, counting down.
ATGGGAAAGGAAAAGACTCATATCAACATCGTCATCATTGGACACGTAGATTCAGGCAAGTCTTCTACTACTACTGGCCATCTGATCTACAAATGTGGTGAGATTGACAAAAGAAATAATGAAAAACTTGAGAAGGAGGCTGCTGAGGTGGGAAAAGGCTCCTTCAAGTATGCCTGGGTCTTGGATAAACTGAAAGCTGAACGTGAACGTGGTGTCACCATTGATATCTCCCTGTGGAAATTCGAGACCAGCAAGTATTATGTGACCATCATTGATGCCCTAGGACACAGAGACTTTATCAAAAACATGATTACAGGCACATCTCAGGCTGACTGTGCTGTCCTGATAGCTGCTGCTGGTGTTGGTGAATTTGAAGCAGGTTTCTCCAAGAACAGGAGACCCGTGGGCAACAAGCACACTCAACATCACTAATAATCAGAAGAATGCAAATCAGTACCTCAATGAGAAATTACCTCACGTTCATTTAGGATGGCTACTGTAAAAAACACAGAAAAAAAAAAAAAAACAAGTGTTGGCAAGGATGTGGAAATTGGAATCCTAATATTCTATCCTGATAGGATTTTTAAAACTCTTTTCTGTTTTACCATGAGATAACTTTTGAATCAATCTATTTTCATCCTCAGGTACCCATTTCGGTCTAGGAGTCAGCAGTATCCTTCTCCTGGACCATTCTATAAGTTGCTTGGCTGGCTTTGCATATACAAGGCCTGCTTGTAATCCAGTCTTCCCCACACTTATCAGAATGGTCTTTAAAAATAGAACTCTGGGGCACCTGGGTGGCTCAGTGGTTGAGTGTCTACCTTTGGTTCATGTCGTGATCCCAGGGTCCTGGGATCCAGTGCCACATCCGGCTCTGTGTGGGGAGCCTGCTTCTCCCTCTGCCTATGTCTCTGCCTCTCTCTGTGTCTCTCATGAATAAATAAATAAAATCTTTTAAAAAAATAAAAAGAGAACTCTGATGACATTCTTCCCTTGTTTAAAATATGTGTATGGCAATTTTATACAGTGCTCATGATATGCCAGGCAGTCTTAAGCTCTTTACATGTTTTAACTAATTTCATTCTTATAAAATTATGTGATAAGCACTATTATTATCCTCATTTTACCTAAAGGGAAATTAAGATACAAGTTAAATGATTTTTTTTCCCTGGTGCTACTATTAATATGTAGCCAAGATGTGTGAAGCCAGGCAGTCTGTCTCCAGAGTCTACTTTGCCTCTAAGAACATTTCAGTGGCTTCTCTTTGTCCTTAAGAAAGCGTGCAAACCTAGCCAGGTAGGATCTTAAGGCTTATATGTTAAAGGAGAGGTGTTTTGGTTATCTATCTTTAGGGATAAAAAATTGCAGAGGAAAGTTGTTATGGGTTCAATTATGTCCTCCCAAAATTCATATGTTGAAGTCCTAACCCCCAATACTTCAGAATGTGACCTTATTTTAAAATAGGATCATTGCATATGCAATTAGTTAAGTTAGGATGAGTTCAGACAGGAGTAGAGTAGGCTTCTAATTCAATATGACTGAAGCCCTTATACAAAAGACAAATTTGGACACACACATGCATACAGGGAGAACACCTTTATGAAGGTGTTCATATGAATACCTTCATGGGTTTATGGGTTTATGAATACCTTTATGAAGATAAAGGTAGAGATTGGGTAATACATCTACAAACCAAAAAACATCAAAAGTTGCCAGCAAACCACCAGAAGCTAGGAGAGAGTCCTAGAATAGATTTTTCCTAACAGCTTTTGGAAGGAACCAACCTTCCTAACACTTTGATCTTGGATTTCTGGTAGAACTGTTAAGACAATAAATTTCTGTTCTTTATGCTTCCTAATTTGTAGTTCTTTGTTGTGGCAGCCTGAGCAAGCTAATACAGAGATTTCCCCAGATGTTTCACGTCTATGACCATCTCAGGTGTGGTTATAACTAAGATTGTTACAGACTTTCTTTTGCCAGTACAACCTTTTATTTTTTTTTAAAGATTTCATTTATTTATTCATGAGAGACACAGAGAGGGAGAGGCAGAGATACAGGCAGAGGGAGAAGCAGGCTCCAAGCAGGGAGCCCGATGTGGGACTTGATCCCGGGACTCCAGGATCACGCCCTGAGCTGAAGGCAGATGCTCAATCACTGAACCACCCAGAAGTCCCTCCAGTACAACTTTTTAAATTGAAGTATAATTGATAGACCTAATACTTGTTTCAAATGTACAACATAATGATTCGATATTTGTATATATTGCAAAATGATCACCACAGTAAGTCTGGTTAATATCTGTCACTACATATCATTATAGACTTTTTTATGATGAGAACTTTTAAATCTAGTCTCAGCAAATTTCAAATATGGAATAAATTATCATTAACTATAGTTGTCATGCTATACATTATATTCTCGTGTCTTATTTAATTTTAGATTTGATTCCCTTCATCTATTTTGCCCTTGCCCTCACCTCACCTCTGGCAAACACCAATTTGTTCTCTGTCTCTAGAGCTTGTTTTGAGGGGAAGTGGAGGGATCAGATTCCACATATAAGTGAGACCATACAGTATTTGTCTTTCTATGTCTGCCTTTTTCACTTAGCATGATGCCCTCAAGATCCATTCCTATTGTCACAAATGGCAAGATTTCATTCTTTTTATGGCTGAATAATATTCAATGGTTTATATATATCACATCTTCTTTATCCATTCATCTTTTGATGGACCATGATTTCTTTCCATACCTTGGCTATTGAAAAATAATCCCACAAAGAACATGGAAGTGCATATATCTCTTTGAGGTAGTGTTCTCATTTTTTTTTTAAAAGACAAATACCCAAAAGTGGAATCAGTAGATAATATGGTAGTTCTATTTTTAGTTGTTGAGGGAATCTCCATACTGTTCTCCATGGTGGCTGCACCAACTTACATTCCCACCAATAGTGTAGGAGAGCTCCCTTTTCTCTACACCCATGCCTGCATTTGTTATCTCTTGTCTTTTTGATAACAGCCATTCTGACAGGTGTGAAGTGATATCTCATTGTGGTTTTGATTTGCACTTCCCTGATGATTAGAGATGTTGACTATTTTTTCATGTACCTGTTTGTTGGCCATCTGTATGTCTTCTTTGGAAAAATGTCCATTCAGATCCTCTGCCCCTTTTCAAATTAGATTGTTTGGGGTTTTGTTTTTTTTTTTATATATATATTAAATTGTAAGAGCACTTTATATATTTTGGACTTTAATAACTTCTTAACTTTGTAGCATCTCTATGTTTATTAAGATTCTTTAGTGATTAATGATAAATTCCAAAAAAGAAACATACAGACCAGATTGCTTGCCTCTGGATATCTGAGGAAGAAGGAATTTATGGAAAGTGTACTTATCTCTACAGCCAGTCTTGTGAAAGAAAATAACAAAAGGATGCAGAGGCAATAGCAACATAAAAAAGGAAAGACAAGAAGGCTGCCCTTGGGGCCTGCCAAAAAGAGAGAGAGGATAGGGAGATGCTTGGGCCTAAGAGCCTAGAAGCTTCTCTGGAATTCCAACACTTTTAACTTCTCTTGTCCAGAGAATTGCAGCAATCTTTTCACGGGCCTCTTCTATCTCCTGTCTTTGCCCCTGCCATTTCTCCAGCCTCAGTGTTCACTAACCTCTTCTTTGAGTACCAGAACTGAGACTAGGGTGAGGCAAACAAGGCCCCGAGGGTGCAAAAGATAAGGAAAACATTCACTCAGGTGCCAGCCCTGTGTTTTCACTGCCCTGAGAATGAAGGCTTTTCTAAATTCTGCACCTGCGGTGCCTGTTGAATTCAAAGCTTTTCACTCTTCAGTGCTCATCTACTCTCCCTGATAATCCCAGTCAAAAGTAATTGCTTGTCCTATGTGTTGCTGTAACACTTTGCTTATTTTTCTATGAACTTAAAGTACTCCTATCACTCCATGATAAATCTGGAGTCATCCTTGATCCTTGTATTCATGCAAACCCCACATTCAATCTGTCAAGACATCTTTTTGACTCTGCCTTTTTTTTAAAAGACTGTATTTATTTATTTGACAGAGAGAAAGAGAAAGAGAACACAAGCAGGGAGAGCAGCAGAAAGCAAGGAAGAAGCAGGCTCCCCAGTGAGCAGGGAGCCTGATTGGGGCTTGATCCCAGGACTCTGGGATCATAACCCGAGCCAAAGGCAAACACTTGACCGACTGAGCCACCCAGGTGCTCCTTGACTCTGCCTTAATAATATCTCCAATATGACCACCTCTCACTCTCTGCCTTCTTACCACCTTCTTCTGAAACTGCTGGACAATTGCAATGGCCTTCTAGTTTCCACTCACTTGCTCTGCCCAAGGCCCCTGTCTACATTTGTACTGGCATACCTTGGAGATATTGCAGGTTCAGTTCCAGACCACAGCAATAAAGAAAATATTGCAATAAAACCAGTCAAATATTTTTTTTTGTTTCCCAGTATATATGAAAGTTACATTTACACTATATTGTAATTTATTAAGTGTGCAACAGCATTATGTCTAAAAAATGTAAATATCTTAATTTTAAAATGTTTTATTGCTAAAAATGCCAACCATCATTATGCTGAGTGAAGTAAGTCAATCGGAGAAGGACAAACATTATATGGTTTCACTCATGTGAGGAATATAAATAATAGTGAAAGGGAATAGAAGGGAAGGGAGAAGAAATGTGTGGGGAAATATCAGAAAGGGAGACAGAACATAAAGACTTCTAACTCTGGGAAATGAACTAGGGGTGGTGGAAGGGGAGGAGGGCAGGGGGTGGGGGTGAATGGGTGACGGGCACTGAGGGGGCACTTGACAGGATGAGCACTGGGTGTTATTCTGTATGTTGGTAAATTGAACACCAATAAAAAAAATAAATTTATTTAAAAAAAAGAACTTTCAGCCAGTCAATATTTTTGCTGATAGAGAGTTTTGCCTCCATGTTGATGGTGCTGAATAACAAGAGTGGTGGTTGCTGAAGGTTGGGGTGGATGTGGCAATTTCTTAAAATAAGACAATAGTGAAGTTTGCTGGATTGAGTGACTCTTCCTTTCATGACCAATGTCTCTGTAGCATGTGATACTGTTTGGTAGCACTTTGCCCACAGTAGAACTTCTTTCAAAATTGGAGTCAGTCTTTTCAAACCCTGTTATTGCTTTATCAACTAACTTTCTGGAATATTCTAAATTCTTTGTTGTCATTTCAATAATCTTCACAGCATCTTAACCAAGAGTAGTTTCGATCTCAAGAAATTCTTTACTCATCCACTAGAAGCAACTCATCTGTGAAAGTTTTATCATGAGATTATACCAATTCAGTCATATCTTCAGGCTCTACTTCTAATTCTAGTTCTCTTGCTAATTCCATTACATTTTGCAGGGACTTCCTCCATTGAAGTCTTGCACACATGTAAGTTATCTATGAGGGTTGGAATCAACTTCTTCCAAGCTCCTGGTAATGTTGATATTTTGACCTCTTCCCATGAGTTATGAATGTTCTTAATGGCATCTAGGATGGTGAATCCTTTCCAGAAGATTTCCATGGACTTTGCCCAGATCCATCAGAGGAACCACTCTCTAAGGCAGCTATAGCCTTATGAGGTGTATTTCTTCAATAATAAGGTTGAAAGTCAAAATTACTCCTTGATCCATGAGCTGCAGAATGGATGTTATGTTAGCAGGCATTAAAACCACATTCACCTCATTGTACATCGCCATCAGAGCTCTTGGGTGATCAGGTGCATTGTCAATGTGCAGTAATACTTAGAAAGGAATCTTTTCTTCTCAGCAGTAGGTCTCAACAGCAGCCTTAAAATGGCCACTAAACCATTTTATAAGCAGATGTGCTGCCATCTAGGCTTTGTTGTTCCATTTATAGAGCACAGACAGAGTAGATTGAGCATAATTCTTAAGGGCCCTAGGATTTTCAGATGGCAAAGGAGCAGTGGCTTCAACTTAAAGTCACCAGCTGCATTAGCCCCTAACAAGAGGGCCAGCCTATCTTCTGGAGCTTTGAAGCCAGGCATTGACTTCTCCTCTCTAGCTGTGAAAGGCCAAGATGGCATTTTCTTCCAACAGAAGGCTGTTTCGTCTACTTTAAAAATCCATTGTTCACTGTAGGCACCTTTGTTAATGACCTTAGCTAGAGTTTCTGGATCACTTGCTGCAGCTTCTCCATCAGCACTTGCTGCTCCACTTTGTACTTTGATATCATGGCGATGGCTTCTTTCCTCAAACCTCATGACCCACCCTCTGCCAGCTTCAGACTTTTCTCCTGCAGCATCCTCACCTCTCTCAGCCTTCACAGAATCGAAGAGGCTTGCTCTGGATCAGGCTTTGGCTTAAGGGAATGTTGTGGCTCATTTGATCTTCTATCCAGACCACTCAAACTTTCTCCATCTCAGCCATAAGGCTGTTTTGCTTTCTTATCACTGGTGTGTTCACTGGGTTACTGCTTTTAATTCCTTCAAGAACTTTTCCTTTGCATTCACAACATGGCTTGCTATTTGGCACAAGAGGCCTAGCTTTCAGCCTATCATGGCTTTTGACATGCCTTCCTCACTAAGCTTAATCATTTCTAACTCTTCGTTTCACATGAGAGACATGCGGCTCTTCATTTCACTTGAACACTTAGATGCCATCTTAAGGTAATTATTAATTAGTCTAATTTCTTTTTTAAAAATGTTTATTTACTCATTTTAGAGAGAAAGCAAGGAAGCAGAGGGAAGAGCATACATAAGGAGAGGAACAAGCAGACCACACCGCCCTGAACACAGAGCCCAATGTGGGACTGAATCCCACAACCGAGATCATGACTTGAGCTGAAACCATGAGTTGGGCACCCAACCGACTGAGCCACCTAGGAGCCTCTTAGTTGGTCTAATTTCAATGTTGTTGTGTCTCAGGAATAGGGAAGACAAGGAGAGGGAGAGAGATGGGGGAATGGCCAGTGGGTGGAGGAGTCAGAGCACAAATATTTACCAATTAAATTCTCTGTCTTTTATGGGTACAGTTTGTGACATTCCAAAACAATTACAATAGTAATATCAAAGATCACAGATCCATAACAAGTACAATAATGAGACGGTTTGAAATATTATGAGAATTACCAAAATGTGACACAGAAGCATGAAGTAAACAAATGTTGGAAAAATTATGCTGATAGATTTGCTTGATGCAAAGTTGTCACAAACCTTCAATCTGTTAAGAATGCAGTATCTGCAAAGCTCAATAAAGTGAAGCTCAATAAAATAAGGTATACCTGTCCTCTGAAAAGCATTCAAAGGGATCACCTTTTAAAATTTGAGACAGAGAGGCATCTGAGTGGCTCAATTGGTTGAGCAGCTGACTCTTGATTTTGACTCAGGACATGATTTCAGGGCCATGAAATTAGGCCCCACATTGGGCTCTGTGTTCAGCAGGGAGTCTGCTTGAGATTCTCTTTCTCTCGTTCTCTCTCTGTCTGTGCCTCCACCGCTGCCTCTCAAATAAATAAAATCTTCAAAAAACACTCTTTCTTTAAAAATTTAAATAAAAATAAAAATCAGTAAAATCTATAAAAAGAGACTGCCCCCCAACATAAAAAGCTAAGAGAAATTTACTAAATTATTATTATTATTATTATTATTTTATTTGAGAGAGAGAGCATATGTGTACACAAGTGAGCAGGGGAAGAGGTAGAAGGAGAGATAGAGAGAATATCAAGCAGATCCCTGCTGAGCTAGGAGCCTAACTCAGTGCTTGATCTCACAACCCCAAGACCAGGACCTGAGCTGAAACCAAGAGTAGGATGCCTAAACAACCGAGCCACCCAACCTCCCCAATTTATTAAATTATTAATAGGAGCAATGTTTGAATAGCATCATCCAGATAATTTTTAGCTTTCTCTTTTATACTTTTTGTAAGTATAAATGTTTAATGAGCATGTTATCCAAATGAAGAAAGGTAACTTTTATTTTAAGTAAAAAAAAAAAAAATGCATAGTAAGTTGCACTTGATAATCCTATAGTAAAATTAGCAGGATTTGCAGGAGAAAATGTGAATTGACAGAGGAAGGCAAATCAAATAGAGAATTGGCCTTGAAACTGCCTCCGTGTTTTGGTAAATATTACTTAAATTACTTATGAGACTACTCCTTTTATTAAAAAGTCTCTGCTATTATAATATGCCTATTTTCACTTTTCCTTGATGATCAAAAAGGCCATTTCTAGTGGAGCTCTTTCACACTCTTCTAGAGCTTACTTCTTAAAGCTGATCCACATCCATGGAACCCATCATAACAACTATTCACTATACTCACTTTGTGTGTTAGTGGAGACCTCTCAGTCATGTGGAGTTGAAGATTTGGTAAATGCATCTTGGAGCTTTTTGTAAGAATATTTCTGGAATTCTGGCTCCCTACTGTTAAAATAAATAAATTCTCTACACCAGCATGTCAGAAGGGAGCTGGGCTTTGGAGCTAAGGTCAAGGGTAGGGTCAATCAGCAGGAGTCTTACAAAATCTCAGAGGGTATGACATCTCAATGCAGGGTAAGTTTTTTCTAATGTAAAAGTGAGTGTTTGCAGATTCTTGGAAAAAAAAAAAAAACAGGTAACTTGGCAACTTTTTTCTTCCAATCTCTAAAAAAAAAAAATCTCTCCAGCAGTTATCAGATTGAAAGTCATACATAAAGCTCCATGTCTTACATAATAAAAAAAAGTAGCTTTTCTTAGATTTAACTATTGTTTTAATCAGGTAATTTTCTACCATATATCAAACAGAGCCCATTTAATGGAAAAACTTAAGAACAAAACTAGTCTATAAGTCTCTATCCTTAGAGAAAACACTAGAGAATCAAGAAACTATAAAATTAATACCAAAAACAATTCTTGAGCTTCAATTATGTATCTGGCACCATTTCCATGTTCTAGTATAATACAGATTTACCCATAACTGCAATTTGGTTTGGGTTACCTGAGGGAAAAAATTGAACATGTTTTTTAAGTTTGCAATGCTTAAAAATCATATAGGTCTTATCAATTCAAAGTGAAATTAGGACTAGCAAAATAATTAGGTTTTATATAGATCTAAATATACATTTGATGTACAAATGTGGGATTATATGGCACTTTTAAGTCATAAAAGGCATTCTTACTTCCTGAATTTAGTTCTCAGAACACAATCTTATATGATGTTTCATGAAGAAGTTATTCAATAGTCAAATAAGTTGGGGAAATGGCATATGCTCTAACTTCATCCTGAAAACTCAAATTCAAAGAATCATGTTAAAGTCTGTAGGAAATTCTGTAAGAACCCAATATAACTTTGTTTAACCTAATGTTTTTGTAATTTACATTATCATGGAGCCTCTTTTTTGTTTGTTTGTTCTATAATATTTATTAACATTTTCTAGAATCTCTTTGAAACACTGCTCCAGGCCAATGTCCTCATTTTTATAGAAGGTAAGAGCCCAGAAATAAAGTGATTTGCTTACAGAAACAGTTCTTTATTTACTTAGAGAGACTTGTAGGTAGGTAAGCTACATGGTATTTCTTTTTTTTTTTTTTTTAATTTTTATTTATTTATGATAGTCACAGAGAGAGAGAGAGAAAGGCAGAGACACAGGCAGAGGGAGAAGCAGGCTCCATGCACCGGGAGCCTGATGTGGGATTCGATCCCGGGTCTCCAGGATCGCGCCCTGGGCCAAAGGCAGGTGCCAAACTGCTGCGCCACCCAGAGATCCCAATGGTATTTCTTTTTAAATCAACTTCAATTATTTCTTCCTATTGAAACTTTGCTTTGAACTATTAGTGATCATAGGCAAAAACAATCTAACTTTCTGCAGCTAGACTCTTAGTGAAAAATACTACACACTTCAGTATTCCCTGACTTAAATTAGTTTATATAAATCAAGTAATAGGCATCTGATGGAAATTAAATTATTTGGGAGGGTAAGTTATCTGTTAATCACCTAGCTATGAAAAGGTCACTATATCATCATGTAGTGGTTAGCACTCTAGACTCTGAAAATGTTACTCTAAATAACTCTTTCAAGGTTCAGCAGGGTCTCCATTACCTAACAAAGTCTTCCTTGACAACCCCCATTCACAGTGATTTTGCCCTTCTCCAATCAATATGTAATCAAATTCTGTCTTCTATTGTTACTTACATGCCCCATGTGTATATCTTATCTCCCTAAACATATTGCAGGCTCCTAGACTGCTAAAACTAATTCTTACTTTTCTTACCAGTCACGTTTGACACATCATAGATTCTCAAGAAATACTTTTGGATGCCTCACAAATGACCAGTTGGATGGAACAGGGGAAATAAGAAAGGAGCCCCACCTTCGATCTTCTACCTTCAATGCAGAATTCCTCTCTCAGCTTGTATGGCTAGCAATACCTTCTTGGCAGTCTTATCTAGGGGTCCACAGTAAGCTGGGCTGCCCTTGCTCAAGGGACACTGCTTGACCCTGTCAACATTCCAGTGGATCAGTGAGAAACTCGTCAAATCAGCAGGACAAGTACGAGTCATGCTCCAAATCTGTTGGGAGATCAGATAGGCTTACTCAATAATAAAATGGAAGCCTGATTTTATTCTACTGTTTGGCCTCAGATTGATTAGGCACATGCTCCTAAAATACAAAACAGCTGCTTTTTAACACTCAAGTTAAATTGTCTTCCTCAAAGAAAAGCTGATCCCAGAGTACAGATAGTTCTAATTATGTTTTACCCTGTTTTATGGCAAGATCTGAGAGATGCTGAAAAGGAAGAAAGGAAACTTTTCTCCCTCCCTATCACTGATGACCCAGGCTGACTTTGGTTAAGAAGTAAGCCCTGTTCTAAAAAGGTTTAAACAAACCCAGTACCCATAAAGTGGGATCTCTTACTGTTCCTAGGAATTCCAATTTGTGTTATATATACATCTTTGGTTGATATGGACCAATATTGTCAGATTAACTCATGGTTTTGGCCTACAAACAAATCAATGCATGTTGATTGTGCAGGTGCCATGTTTTCAGCACTGCTGTAGGCACTGTGAGGTTTGTAGAAGATGTGCAAAGATATGGTTCTTCCCCTTGAGGGATTTACAATCTAATAAGGTAAGATAAGGCTAACATTGAAAACAACTGTGAACAATACAAGGCGATATATATGATCCAGTGCTGACCTGAAGGCCTTGGACTTTAACTGTAGTAGAAATTCGGTGAAAGGGTAAGAGTCACTGGGAATTTCAGACATAAAAGAAGACTTCATGAAGAAAATGGGACAGAGGTGAACCCTACAGGAGGGACAGGACTGGAGGCAAAGAAGTTAGGCTGTCCAGTCTAGTTTCAGGCAGTATCATTTTGTTAATTCTTTGAGATACCCCAATTCTTGATTATTATAAGACAGAATATTAATAAACAAACACACTTTCAATCACTGAATTATTACTTTTTCTAAAAACTACCTTTTTTTAAAAATTAAAATTTAATAATATACTATTATTTTAGTGGTCAATTTTCCATTTCCCAGTTAGCAGAGTAAGGCCAATAATTTGGTTTATTAGTCCTAAAGTTATTAGTTATATGATATAGTTTATTAAAAAGTAAAACAGGGACACCTGGGTGGCTCAGCAGTTGAGTGCCTGCCTTCAGCTCAGGGTCAGCTTAGGGCGTGACCCCGGGGTCCCGATATCAAGTCCCACATCGAGTTCCCCATGGGGAGCCTGCTTCTCCCTCTGCCTGTGTCTCTGCCTCTCTCTGTGTCTCTCATGAATAAATAAATAAAATCTTAAAAAAACGTAAAATAAAGTGGTCACTATGTGCTAGGATCTTTGTTGGGTGCTGAGGATAAAGTGGTGCATAAGTAATCAAAATGCCTGTCAAGTTTCAATGTGTTGGTGGAGACAGACATATAAAGAACAACATGATTACAACTATAGTATGTGTCATCAAAGAAAAAATAGAGAGAGCTATGAAAGCACATATCAGGGAAGTCTAATTTATTTTGGAGAAACAGTGACAAATTTCTTGAAAATTTGGTAATTTAAGCCAAGATCTAAAGTACTTAAGAGTTAGAAGTAAAGACGATAGGAACAGAATATTCTAGGAATAGAGAAGGCAATTAATGTGGTTAGAGGGTAGAGAGAGATAAGCCTAGACAAATAAGTCAAGCTGGGTCATGTTTATCTATCTATATTACAAACAATTTATAAATTATAGCAAGTTGAAATATTCAGCACTGATGGCATTTTATTTTACTCTTATCACAAACTATGATGAGAATTAAGTTGCTCTTTGGTAGAAACAATATGAAGAGATAAACATAAAGCAAGAATGCCTTGTTATTTCATACATGTTGCCTTCTGTTCAGTATGTATCTACAAGATACAAATGGAACTTTAAAATTCTAGTTAAAGTGATTACCTCTAAAATTACAAAATAGATTAAGAAAAATCAGACCCCTAGGAGGCAACATAATGAAGCAGTTAAGTGCATGGAATTTGAAATTAACCTTTCTGAGTTTGAATTCCAGCTCTTCTACTTACTCATTCTATGACATTAGGCAAATTGAACTCAATTTTCCTGTCTTTTAAATGGGGGTGGATTACACTAAAACATAAGTAACCAAAAAACAAAAACAAAAACAAACAAACAAAAAAACACAAGTAAATAAATTGGAATTCATCAAAATTAAAAATTTCCGTGTTTCCAGCAGCCCTGGTGGCTTAGCGGTTTAGCGTTGCCTTTGGCCCAGGGTGTGATCCTGAAGACCGGGGATCAAGTCCCATGTCAGGCTCCCAGCATGGAGCCTGCTTCTCTCTCTCTCTCTCTCCCCTCCTCTTTCTGTGTCTCTAATAAATACAAAATCAAGTAAGTGGAAAGACAACCCACATAATGGGGAAGATTTTGTATAAATTATATATCTGATAAGGTACTTTATCTAGAATATACAAATTCTTAAAACTCAGTAATAAAAAGATAAATAACCGATTGAAAAGTGGGCTGGGGGTGCCTGGGTGGCACAGTCAATTAAAGCATCCAATTCTTGGCTTTGGCTCAGATCATGATTTTGGGGTTGAGACAGGCCTGCATTGCGCTTTGGACTTAGTGTGGAGTCTGCTTGGGACTTTCTCTCCTTTCCCAACCATGTGCACTCTCTGTCTGTCTGTCTCTCTCTTTCTCTCTCTAAAGTGACTAGCTAGATCTTTAAAAGGGGGGGAGGGGCTAGTGATCTGAACAAGAATTTCTCCAAAGAAGATTTACAAATAGCCAATAAGCACATGAAAAGATGTTTGACATCATTAACCATCAGAAAACTGCAAATCAAATAAGATACTACTTCATATCCATTAACACGGCTATAATTAAAAGATAAATAATAACAAATGTTGGTGAGAATGTGAAGAAATTAAAACTTTCATACACTACTGATGGGAATATAAAATGGTATAGCCACTTTGAAAAAACAAGCTGGTAATTCTTCAGAAAATTAAACATAGAGTAATAGAGATTTTTGTCTCTTTTGTTCCCAAGTTCCTGGCACACAGTTGGCTCTGAAAGATATTTATGAATGAATAAATGATCTGGAGGAAGTATAATAAATAAATTTTATATATGCAGTATATATTCATAACCACCACCCTTCCAAAAAAGCATATAAGGATGGGAAATGCCAAGCAAATGCTTTCTCATTCCCTCTTCCCACTCTACAGCTATAACCACTGATCCATGAGATTTTAACTAAAACAATGAAGTCCAGACAACTAGCTTCTTATTTGCAACAGTTAGAGCCATACCTGAATAGATCACCTTTTTCTCAGAAACATCCTAGAGTTTAGAGGTTAAGGAAGTCTAGAAAGATATCTTTAGGGCCAGGGCCAGATATGTGTTCCCCCTCTATATTGCAGTTTGCTCCACAAATACCTGACTAAACCCAAACTAAAAGGCAGTTAGATAAGGAGTTTATACTATAATATAAACTTAAGAATGGTCACTGCTGGCAAACAATCCCAAATTCAACATTTAGTTGTGTACAAAAACAAAACAAAAATAATATAGTTTTAGACAAAATAGAACATTTCAAGTAAAGTCAATTTATGGACAAAAATGACAAATTCAACTCATTTATTTACTTTTGCATCCTATTAAAACTCTGCTAAGAAAACAATAAAGGGGAGCCCCTGAATGGTGCAGCTCATTAAGAGTCTGACTCTTGGTTTTGGCTCAGGTCATGATCTTGGGGTCCTGAGACTGGGCCCTGTGTTGAGCCTGGCACCAGGCTCTGAGCTCAGGGAGGAGTCTGCTAAAGTTTCTCTCTGCCCCTCCCTGTGCTTCCTCTCTCTCATAAATAAATAATAAATAAATAAATAAATAAATAAATAAATAAATCTGTCTTTTTAAAAAACAATAAAAAGATTTCTTTTTAAATATCAGAAATCCATAGGTACAGAAAGGAGCCAGAACTGAGACAACAGAAACAAAGCTAGAAAGAGATAGCTGTATGGCAATTTTTCTAGAAGATCTAAGAAAATTAGTTTTTAAGCTGGCAGTGGGGAAGGCCTAGAAGCAACTCAAAAGACTTGGGGATTGGTGGCATCAAGTATTGCTGGAAGTTGCAGCTACAAATAGGAGGCTAAGTTGAAAATCTGTAAAGTAGTTAAATTCCTAAATCCATTCCTCAATTCCACATAGCTAGGTGACTGTTTTCCTTCACCAGGCAAAATAAAGGAAATATATTCTTTGAAGAGGGTAAATAGAGCGTTCCAGGCCTTGGACACACAAGGCACAACTATAGGTGGGGGTATTATTTTGAAGATAGAGATAGTAAATGAACTCATAAACTTTATGCTAAATCCTATTAACCCTCTTTTCCTGTTGAGCTCACAGAATACTAGCATCCAGAAATTACCCTTTAGTGAGGTGACTGGAAGAGCTTCTCTAAGGGAAATTAACCTTTTCAAGAGGAATGACCTAAAGTATTGATGGAGATGTTCCTCAAATAATTGACCTAGCCAGATCATCCTATATTTAAGTCTAACCTGTGTACTCAAAGACTCCTATCGACCTCTTAGTGCTCTTCTCTTAAATATGAACTCATAATTAAGGACTAGCAGATGTTGGAGAAAAGTCACTGACATGAAATATAAAGACCAAAACAAATAAACTAAAAAAGTAACTTGGAGAAAACAAAGCTATGCATGGAGATGAACACAAGAAAAAATTAATACCTCTAAAGAAATTAGAGAAGATATTGAATATACAAAAGAAGGAGATGATGTAAAGAGAGCTTTTGGAAACTGAAAATGTAATTGTACAAATAAAATCTAAATAGAAAAACTGGAAAATAAAATTTTAGAAACTCTTCCAGAGTGTAGAGCAAAAAAACAGAAATGAAAAATTCAATTCTGTTAGGAAAATTAGAGGCCTGGTCTTAGAGATCCAACAAACATTTGAGTTCCAGAAAGAGAACAGAGAAAATGGAAGGAAGGAAATCATCAAAGAAATAATTCAAGAAAATTTTCTAAAAATGAAAGATACACATTTTTAATTGAAAAGGCCCAATACTATGAATAAGAATTCTCTCACCCCAAAGCATATCATTGAAAATTAGTCATAAAGAGAGGATTCTACAAGCTATTGGAGAGGAAAAAAAACAGGTTTATGCAAAGATCAAGAATCAGAAGAGATTTAAACTTCTCAACAGGAATGCTGAAATCTGAAGACAATGAAGAAATGCCTTCAAATTTTTAAAGGAAAATTGTCTCCATGTGATAATTCTAGACCCAGCTAAACTATCAATCCAAACAATCTTCCAAATGGGAAGATCAAATAAAGACATTGTCACTCAAGCAAAGTCTCAAAGATTTACCTTCCATACATTCTTTATCAGGAAACAGAAAATATACTTCATTAAAATAAAAAGATAAATCACGAACAAGCAAGATATGGAATACAAGAAACAAAGGACCTAACACAATCAAGAGGCAGGCCAACAGAATCCTGACAATGATGATGAAGAAATATCCCAAGATAATGCCTACCTGCCAAGCATGGATAGCAATTAGTCCAGTTTGGAACAAGCCAGAAAGCTCAGGAATAGCTTCTTAAGAAGTGAAAGCTGATAGAATTTTTGGTACATGTGAATGTGTTTGAAAGATTTAGATAATTAGGAAGACTTTGGCATTGAAAATATATAAAAAACAAAACAAAAGAAATTATGCAATGATTAATCCTAAAGAAACCAAAGAGTCATACAGAAAAGAAAAAGTAATCAGTTTCCTACACAGGTGACTGTGAATATTTGCATAATATATCATATATTATATATGTATGCATGTATAATATGATCTAACAAAAATTACAATATCACTATACTAGGAGGGGTGAGATTTAGGTGAAGATGATGTGAGAAAATGGAGGACTGTGTGAAAGAGAGCTACATCTTTGTCTTTCACAATGGAGTTCCATTCATAATGTCTAAAACTGAAAAATCATAAAATAGTAGTATAACTGTATTATTTAGATAAATAAAGGTAAGTAGCAAAATTAATGAATAAGAGAAGAAGTAATGGTAGATAACTATTTTTCCTAATAAGCTTTATGAAACTATTGACTCCTTCAACTATACGCATATATGATATTGACAAAAGTAAAAGTAAACTTTATCCCGGTGCTACAAAGGGTAAAAAATGAATAAGATTTGGTCCTTCAAATTGCTTATTGTCAAGTTGGGGGAAGAAAGATACTCAGCTATAATGTATGAGATGGTGTGAAGTGTGCCCGGAGAGGTTAAAACAGAAAACTAGGGAACCCTGAGGAGGGCAAACGTAGGCCTTAGGGATAAATAGTTTTTCATAAAGGTTTCATGTTAGGTCTGAAAGGAAATGCAGAGATTTTAGCAGGTAGAGATGAGCGTGGCAAGTATCCCGGGTAAAGGGATTCTGTGAGTAAAAGTAGACAAGCAGAAAAGCTGTGCTGTTGTCCAGGAAGGAAGACACAGTCTGAGTTGATGGAGTATGCTGTCTAAGCAGGATGTGCTGAGAAATTAAGCTGGGGAGGGAAATTGAGGACAGACCTTTGGATTACCTTGAATATCCCATTAAAACTTTTGGAAAGCAATGGGAAATTGCAAAGTTTTTGGAGCAGGGAATTGATATGATCTAAGCTGCAATTTAGGAAGATTATCTGGCAGCGGTACATGAGTTAGATTGAAAAGGGAAAAAAAGAAGACAAGGAAATAAGAAGGAACCCAATTCAACAACCCAGGGCAGTGGTTTAAGGATCTGAACTTCAACAGGTTGGTGAAAATGGAAAGGCAAGGATGAATAGGAGATATTTCAGAGACAGCAATCAAACCTGCTCTTAAAAATTTACTAATTTGCTTTTGCTTTTCTTCTGTTGGAAATTCTTCACAAGCACTATGGTTTTAACTGGCTGATATAGGGAGACTGGAAGCCAAGTAAATCATTTTGATTTGTACCTTATATATTTTTAAAAAGCCAACTAGTTAATAAGCCTTAGAACATTCTGATCTTGGTACAAATGCCTGATGTGCTCATGTTTTCTAACATTATATTTCATTTCCATTGGTTTTTTAAATGTGTAGCTGCTATATATCATTGACTACAGACTTTAAAAAGAATTTAATTACGCTTTACTGTTCATCATTTTATCATCCTTGTGAACCAAAGTTATTTTTTAATATAAATAAGAGACAAGCTCATAGCTAACATCATAGTCAGTAGTGAAAAGCTAAAAGCTCTTCTTCTAAATCAGGAATAAGACAAAGATGCCCACTCTTGTCACTTTTTTTCAATGTAGTATTGGAAGTCCTAGCTAGAGCAATTAGGCAAAAAAAAAAAAAAAAAAGAAAGGAAAAGAAAAGAAAAGAAAAGAAAAATAAAAGGCATTCAAATTGGAAGAAAAGAAGTAAAACCATTACTATTTACAGATGACATGGTACTATACAGAGAAAACCCTGAAGACCCCATCAAAAAAAGTGTTACAACTAAAAAATAAATTCAATAAAGTTTCAGGACACAAACTCAATGCACAAAGGTCTGTCGCATTTTTATATATCAATAATGAACTACCAGAAAAAGAAATTAAGAAAATAGTCCCATTTACAAAATAATAAAATACCTAGGAATAAATTTAATCAAGGAGGTGAAATATATCCTTATAAAATAAGTGTGCAAATCTATTGTTTAACCACAATAGTGGCTACATCACTAGTAACACTGACCTCAATCTCTCCCATACTCCCAATCTACCCATCATTCACAACACTGTCTGATAAATATTTCTCCTTAATATTCAATCACTGCTTCAAATTTATGCAGTCGTTCTTTATTTAAAAAAAAAACTTTATTCATTTATAGAGATGCAGAGAGAGAGGGGCAGAAACACAGGCAGAGGGAGAAGCAGGCACCATACAGACAGCCTGACGTGGGACTCGATCCAGGGTCTCCAGGATCACACCCTTGGCTGCAGGCGGTGCTAAACCGCTGCACCACCAGGGCTGCCCTGCAGTTGTTCTTTAATGCCCGCCCTAAAAAAACTAGAAATTGTCTGCTTGACATTCAAGGCCTCCAAGACCTGGTCCCATTCACTTCTGCAGTTTTACTTTCAATGACCTCTAACACTACACCTCCACTCCAACGTAGCTGATCTCTTCATTATACCCTACTCTCAACATGCATATTTGCATTTCAGTGTTTTGCTTTCAGGCTTTTCCTAGCTGGGATTCCTTCCTTGGACATTTTCCTTTATTTAAATTCCTACCTGCCGGGGAATCCCTGGGTGGCTCAGCGGTTCAGCCCCTGCCTTTGACCCAGGGCGTGATCCTGGAGACCTGGGATCGGGTCCCGCGGCAGGCTCCCTGCGTGGAGCCTGCTTCTCCCTCTGCCTGTCTCTATCATGAATAAATAAATAAATCTTTAAAAAATAAATAAATAAATTCCTACCTGCCCTCTAAGATTAAGATTCTACTTTCTCCAGTCTCTTCTCTCCCAGCCAGATACATCAGAGAAAGTTGGATCTTTGCATTTGCTAAAGTTTTGGAGTTTGCGTCATATAACTTGGCATTTAATAATCTTCATTTTTGTGACTCCTTTCCAAGCAGTCTACCATTTTCTGGAGAACAGGTTAATTCTATCATGTACTTCTGATCCCCTCTACCTTTATTCTCTGCATTAGTTATAATTATTTTGGCTGCAAAAGACAGAACCCCAATTGAAATTAGCTAACAAAAAAAAAAGATTATTTTGTCTAATGTAAATAAAGAATCTATGGGTAGAGTAGGATTTAAAAGCACATTTGAACCTGGGTGTTTGAATAACATCAGGAATAGGTGTCTCACCATCTCTTGATCCTGCTTTCCTCTGAGAGAATGAGTCCAGGCAGATTCTTCACGTGTATTTTTTTTTTAAAGATTTATTTATTTATGTATGATAGACATAGAGAGAGAGAGAGAGGCAGAGACAAAGGAGGAGGGAGAAGCAGGCTCCATGCCGGGAGCCCGACGTGGGACTCGATCCCGGGACTCCAGGATCGCGCCCTGGGCCAAAGGCAGGCGCCAAACCGCTGAGCCACCCAGGGATCCCCTCTTCACGTGTATTAACACACATGGCCAGTAAAAACTTGGAGCTTACATCTGAACAGCTTGGTAAACTCAGCAGAAAGAATGCATATTATTCTCCATCGTTCTAGAAAAAAACCCAAGGTTGACTCTCATTGGAGAGAGTCACATATTCACCACTGAATCAGTCACAGCACCTCTTATTAATTAAGTCTGGGTCACATGATCAAGCCTTGACCTGGGGAGATGGTCTCCCGTGGATGAAGACTACACCCACTGAGAATGGCACTGGGATGCTTTTTCCAATAGGAAAATCCAGACATTGTTACCCGAAGAAGGGGAAAGGATTCAGAGCAGGCAAAAAAATAGCCTCTGTCTGCCATACCCGTCCATCTCCCAGGTCACTTGTATCATTATAAAAATCTCTTTCAAATACTCAAATAAGATCAACTTTCTTGAGCTGCCAAATTGTATTTTATTTTTGAAGCACTGTGGTAAAGATGCAGATGGGCAAAATGTGGCATCCAGAAGGGTGGAAAGTCGGCTCTTTGTAAACATTGGAAGTCAAGGCATCCTAATGTGGTAAAGTAGTATCACCAAATGAATCCTCTTCTGTCTTTGATTACGGTGGATTTGAAAGGGGCTGTTAATGCACTATAAAGCATCTTAATTAGGGATGCCTGGGTGGCTCAGCGGTTGAACATCTGCCTACAGCTCAGAGCATGATCCTGGAGTCCTGGGATCAAGTCCCACATCTGGGTCCCTGATGGAGCCTGCTTCTCCTTCTGCCTATGTTAGTCTCTCTCTTTCTCTGTGTCTCTCATGAATAAATAAAATCTTTTTTTTTTAAAAGCATCTTAATTAAATCGAACATCTTGTTTTCTATGCTCTGTTAGACTCTGATCAGCTTCAATAATACAGCCATTCATATGGCAGAGAATTCCAAATAGAAAACAAATTAGTGATAAGTCACAATGACTTAGTTATAAAAACTGACAATAATTTAGATTTAATGTTTAACAGAAGCAAACACTATTTTATTTCTGTTCTCCTCAGATGTTACCAGAACCCCTGTCCCCACTATCTCCTCAGGAAATTAGCAGAAATAAGATATGGTTTTAAAAGAGTATATAAACAAATAGTAATGAAATGTTTTTGCAGAACCTGAGTTTGGGAAGGGGAACAGTGAAATAAAGGTTTTGGGAAGGGGAGGAGGATTCTTGAACCATCCATATCAAAGAGAAACCAATACTTTAAGCCCAGAGCCTGGAATTCTCTTGGGACTCTATACAGACCAGCATCTGCCACCGTAATTACAAAAGGTGTCATCTGACCGAACTCAAGCTATAATGTTAGACTAGTGGTGTGAAACAAAACAAAATTTTACTTTCTTAACATCCTTTAAATAGGTGTTACTTCCCTTAATAGCACTGCTGTGTTTGGTGGGAGGAAGAAGGGAAACCTAAATCCTCATTCAATAGCTTTAATAATGTTCCAACTATTATTTTTAAGCCGGTATGTTTTTTCCTCTAATGTCCTCTAACTTCTTCAAGGCTTATCATTTTGCAAGGATTTTTTTTTCCCTTCTTACTTAGATGGAGTATTTTTTATTTCACTGTTATTAGAAACACCAAATAGTTATTAGAAGGTCTTTAGATCTTGCCTATAGAATGCGTGATTTAAAATTCTAAATTTAAGTTGTCTTACAATCAGGACAAAATTAATTTCCCTTTAATTTGTGTGGCGCTTAATTTCCAAATGTTTCGTTTTAGTTGAGACTGAATATTACAGCTAATATAATGGGGAAGAAAAGATAAATTTGGTGATCAATCCTAAGTTTAATCTAGACATTTTCCCTGGGAATAAAATAAGGGATAAAAAACTAAGTTAAACATTTCCGTAATTCTGGCCACAATTTAAATGGACAATATTTCAGTCTCCAGTGAAACTTTAATCTAATAACCAATATTTCTTAAATAAATAAATCAAGCCTCCTGAAAAATAACAGAATTTAATAGGAAAGCCCTTCAAATAAAATAATGAATTAACTATTGCTAATCACATATCTGTATGGTAATAGCTGCAGTTGTAAACTGACGTGGTCATCCATTGGTACAGCACGTTATGGGCCTAAAACATGGTCCCCTTATCTCATATGCACTCATCTGTCCTTTGGCATTTAGTCATGTTGTGGTCGTGAGGTGCTACTTGTAGCCTAAACTTCGTAGTTTTCCCTGAGAGTTTGAGTAGAGGACTAATGGCACTTGAGGCTTGTCCAGCTCTTAGAGATCTAGACTCTTCTATTTCACACTACAAAAATAAAACTTTTACCAGATTGCAGCTCTTATATCAATTATCACAGACACAGAATGTAAACAGTGGGTATGGACTTTTTTTTTTTTTTTTTTTTTTTTTACTACAAGAAGTGGTACTTAATTTCTCAGAGTAATTTTGAGAAATGCTTTGTATGTTTTGTTTGTGTATTTTATTTGTGTATTTTTTTAATTTTTATTTATTTATGATAGTCACAGAGAGAGAGAGAGAGAGAGAGAGAGGGGCAGAGACACAGGCAGAGGGAGAAGGCAGGCTCCATGCACCGGGAGCCTGATGTGGGATTCGATCCGGGGTCTCCAGGATCGCACCCTGGGCCAAAGGCCGGCGCCAAACCGCTGTGCCACCCAGGGATCCCTGTTTGTGTATTTTAAAAGGCAATCTAGTGAGTATTTTCTGAACTTGTCCACATACGTCCTCCATGTTTCTTTGCATGTTTCTTCTTAAACTAGCAGCTTATTGAAATGAACAGAAAATGCCAAAAATTCAAAATCTCTCAAACACTTGAGGCTTGTAAGATTTTTTTTTTTTTTTGCTTGTAAGATTTTTATGAGATTATCTACTTGAAAATATTTTGGGGAAAAGGCATAAAAAATAGGTTAAAAACAAACAAACAAACAGGGGCACCTGGGTGGCTCTGTGGTTGAACGTCTGCCTTCAGCTCAGGTCATGATCCCAGAGTCCAGGATCCAGTCCCACATCCAGCTCCCCACGGGGAGCCTGCTTCTCCCTCTGCCTGTGTCTCTGTCTCTCTCTCTCTCTCTGTGTCTCTCATGAATAAATAAATAAAATATTTTTAAAAACATACATACATACATACATACATACATACATACATACTTTGAGCCTGGAAAAAACTGGGTTAGTACCTCTACTATAACATCCTAGCTCTGTGAATTTAGATAGGTACTTAACATTACTGACTTCAGTTCTCTCAACTGTAAAACAGGATCATAATACCTTCCTTACAGAGTTGATATAAAGACTAAATAAATTAAATGAGAAACCACAGAAAGTGCCCAATTTAGCAACTGACATAGAGGGTATGTTCAAAAAATGGTAAACAATATAATGAAAAACATACTAAGATAGGGAGGAAGTATCTAAGGCGGGACTCCTATTTATAATGTAGGCTACCATACTTAGGACAGTTGTTCTCTATACCCTCAATCCAATGTTGTGGGAAAAATTTTGGAATAAGAATAAAAGGTTTTTTTTTTCTTTTTAGTTTTACACAAATATTGGAAAACAAATTAATTTAAATTTGGAAACAAAATCCTCTATGCATTAATCATGATGCTTAAATATTCTTTTCAGATAGTTATATATGCATTTAATGTTCCTTCTTTGTGCTAAACAGAGAATGAAGGAGGATATTGAATGAAAGAACATGGTGAAAAATAACTAGAAACAGAAGACCCTGAGAGACAAAAGAAAATTGAAGATGATAGAGACGCTTCATTCCAATCCTTTCAAATATGATTCTCAGGCTCTCTGTTAGATCAGGCAATGAAATAACAAATGTTATTTATTTCCAAGCTGAAGGTTGACCTGCTAAATAAGGCTAAAAAAAATTTCCAGGAAAATTTAATAGATTGGCCTGTCCTATAATGTACTTGGTAAATTTTATGGGAGAAATTACCCCTCTTTAAGGAAAGGAATAAAATGTTGCTGTTTCTATCTCAATCACTGTAATGCAGAGGGTTGTTAGATGTTCTCCAACAAAATAAATTGCGAAGAGGCTAAACTGATTAAAATAAAATGAAATTTTCAATTATTTGCAGAAGCTGCATTCACAGTATAACAAAAAGTATTATTGCCATAAGAGAAATACTTTCAAGGCTCAGTGTTCTTTCAGTAGTACAAATAACCCCATTTTGGCAGTTCTGATCATTTAGAATCCAACAAAGAGAAGAACATTGTCAGTAACATCTGCTGTAATAGAAAGACAGCAACATCAAATTCATTTTCCTTGAAACACTGATTTGGATGGCTATGTGATTTTCCTAGGATCACAGTGTGTCATGGTTCTTTTCGGCGTGTGAACTTTTTAAGATTTGCTCAAATTTGTACAAAGTTTTTACCTGAGGTAAAAGAGCCCTTCTTAAGGGCTCTAGGTAGAATATATTTAAAATGGAGTCGGTCTTTCAGCCCTCACAGAATTTAGGGCTCGTAGTGGCTTAACAGCTTGGGCAAAGAAAGCAGAAAGGAAGCTGCCTATTGGTGACAGCCAGTGGCTTGAACCACAGTGGTGGCAGAGGAGATGGAGATACATTTTGGTGGCAGAACCAATAGACTTTGTTAATGATTTGCATATAGAAGAGGGGAGAAAAGGAAAAATCAAGAATGACCACCAAATTTTAGGTTGGAATAATTAGATGGAACTGGAGCCATTTACAAAGCTGATAAACTGGGAGATTGGTTTGAGAAGAAAATAAAAGTTAATATAGGGGTACCTGAGTGGCTCAGTTGTTTCAGTGTCTGCCTTCAGCTCAGGTCATGATCTCAGGATCTTGGGATCAAGACCCATATCTGGCTTCCTGCTCAGTGGAGAGTCTGCTTCTCTCCCTCCCTCTGCTATTCCCCCTGCTTGTGCTCTCTCCCCCTCTCTCTCTCTCTCTCAAAATAAGTAAATAAAGAAAATAGTAAAATAAAGTTCATATAATGTGAGTGTTCCTCTGAATAAGATATATTTTTAAAATAATTTTTAAAAAACCACTATCAACACTTTGCTTTTTAAAGCATGTTCTAAGGGGGCACTGGTTGGCTCTGTGGTTGAGTGTCCACCTTTGGCTGGGGTCATGATCCCAGGGCCTGGGATTGAGTCCCGCATCAGGTTCCCCACAGGGAGCGTGCTTCTCCCTCTGTGTCTCTGCCTCTCTCTCTGTGTGTCTCATGAATAGATAAATTAAAAAATTTTTTTTTTAATTTTTATTTATTTATGATAGGCACACAGTGAGAGAGAGAGAGAGGCAGAGACACAGGCAGAGGGAGAAGCAGGCTCCACGCACCGGGAGCCTGATGTGGGATTCGATCCCGGGTCTCCAGGATCGCGCCCTGGGCCAAAGGCAGGCGCTAAACCACTGCGCCACCCAGGGATCCCTAAAAAAAATTTTTTAAGTAAAGCATGTTCTAAATGTTTTCTTTGAAATGGTATTGTTTTGGTCTATTTCAAACCTCTTTTAAATTATTGAATATTTTGAAGTTTCTGCAGATAATCATAATAAATCAAAATATTTACTACTCTTGTTGTAAAAGGTATGAGTTTATCTTTTGTGAAAGTTAGAAAAAAATGTTAAAATAATTTTTAATCCTTTTCCTAAGTTCCATGTTTTCAAAGATAAAATTAATTACATGCTTTTCAAAATTAATAAATTTCTTTTGATAGTCAGCAAATACTAGCTGGGCAGGCCACACTAAGCTAACTCATAAGAAATTTCTCAGATTTTTAAAAATAAATTAGAATACTTTTTTTTGACATTTAACCATTGTTGAATTTGCAAAAGCCTAAAAAGTTGTTTTAAAAGAAAACTCCAGGGATGCCTGAATGGCTCAGTTGGTTAAGTGTTCACCTTTGGCTCAGATTATGATCCTGAATCAAGTCCCATGTCAGGCTCCCTGCTCAGCAGAGAGCCTGCTTCTCCCTCTCCCTCTCCTGCTCCACCCTGCTCTCAAATAAATAAGTGAAATCTTTTAGAAAAGAAAAAAAAAAACATCAGGCTGACAGCATGTTTTTTAAATCCTAAGATTTAACCAGACAAAAGATAATTTTTTAAAAACTTAGTTGAGAGAAACAGGTGTTCATTTTCTCAAACAAAAGATCAGAGTGACATCTAGTGTTCAATAGGAGAATCTGCAACTGACTGCTATGGGCACATCTTATCAAATCTACCAGCGCCATTTTTCCAACAGTATTTGCTCACTTTCTACCTATGTGTCACAGTTTAACAATTCTAACAATACTTAAAACCTTTTAATTATTATTATATTTGTTATTATGATCTGTGATCAGTGATCTTTGATGTGACCATGGTAATTGTTTTAGGGCATCACGAACTGCCTCTATAGACATAGAACCTTAACTGGCAAACGTTTTGTGTGCTCTGACTGCTTAACCTACCTGTTATTTCCTGTCTCTCACCCTCCCCTCAGGCTCTTCTATCCCCTGAGACACAACAATAATGAAATTAAGCCAATTAATAATCTACAATGGTCTCTAAGTGTTCAAGTGAAATGAAGAGCCGCATGTCTCTCATGTGAAACGAAGAGTTAGAAATGATTAAGCTTAGTGAGGAAGGCATGTCAAAAGCCATGATAGGCTGAAAGCTAGGCCTCTTGTGCCAAATAGCAAGCCATGTTGTGAATGCAAAGGAAAAGTTCTTGAAGGAATTAAAAGCAGTAACCCAGTGAACACACCGGTGATAAGAAAGCAAAACAGCCTTATGGCTGAGATGGAGAAAGTTTGAGTGGTCTGGATAGAAGATCAAATGAGCCACAACATTCCCTTAAGCCAAAGCCTGATCCAGAGCAAGCCTCTTCGATTCTGTGAAGGCTGAGAGAGGTGAGGATGCTGCAGAAGAAAAGTCTGAAGCTGGCAGAGGGTGGGTCATGAGGTTTGAGGAAAGAAGCCATCGCCATGATATCAAAGTACAAAGTGGAGCAGCAAGTGCTGATGGAGAAGCTGCAGCAAGTGATCCAGAAACTCTAGCTAAGGTCATTAACAAAGGTGCCTACAGTGAACAATGGATTTTTAAAGTAGACGAAACAGCCTTCTGTTGGAAGAAAATGCCATCTTGGCCTTTCACAGCTAGAGAGGAGAAGTCAATGCCTGACTTCAAAGCTCCAGAGGATAGGCTGGCCCTCTTGTTAGGGGCTAATGCAGCTGGTGACTTTAAGTTGAAGCCACTGCTCCTTTGCCATCTGAAAATCCTAGGGCCCTTAAGAATTATGCTCAATCTACTCTGTCTGTGCTCTATAAATGGAACAACAAAGCCTAGATGGCAGCACATCTGCTTATAAAATGGTTTAGTGGCCATTTTAAGGCTGCTGTTGAGACCTACTGCTGAGAAGAAAAGATTCCTTTCTAAGTATTACTGCTCATTGACAATGCACCTGATCACCCAAGAGCTCTGATGGCGATGTACGATGAGGTGAATGTGTTTTTTTTTTTTTTTTGTGAATGTGGTTTTAATGCCTGCTAACATAACATCCATTCTGCAATTCTGCAGCTCATGGATCAAGGGGTAATTTTGACTTTCAACCTTATTTTTTTAAAGATTTCATTTATTTATGTATGAGAGACACACACAGAGAGAGAGGCAGAGACATAGGCAGAGGGAGAAGTGGGCTCCCTGCAGGGACCCCAATGTGGGACTCGATCCTGGGACTCTGAGATTACACCCTGAGCCAAAGGCAGACGCTCAACCACTGAGCCACCCAGGCATCCCAAATTTCAGTCTTAATGAAGAAATACATCTCATAAGGCTATAGCTGCCTTAGAGTGATTCCTCTGATGGATCTGGGCAAAGTCCATGGAAACCTTCTGGAAAGGATTCACCATCCTAGATGCCATTAAGAACATTCATGACTCATGAGAAGAAGTCAAAATATCAACATTACCAGGAGTTTGGAAGAAGTCAATTCCAACCCTCATAGATGACTTATAGTTGTACAAGACTTCCATGGAGGAAGTCCCTGCAGATGTGGTGGAAATAGCAAGAGAACTAGAATTAGGAGTGGAGACTGAAGATGTAACTGAATTGCCGCAAGCTCATGATAGAGTTTTCACAGACGAGGAGTTGCTTCTTGTGGATGAGCATAGAGAGTGGTTTCTTAAGATGGAATCTACTCCTGGTGAACATGCCAAGGATTTAGACTATTACATAACTTGAGTTGATAAAGCAGCAGCAGGATTTGAAAAGATTGACTCCAATTTTGAAAGAAGTTCTACTGTGGGCAAAATACTATCAAACAGCATCACATATTACAGAGAAATCACTCATGAAGGGATTCACTCAACGTGGCAAACTTCATGATTCTATTAAGATTTTGCCACAGCCACCCCAGCCTTCAACCACCACCACCCTGCTTAGTCAGTAGCCATCACCTCCACAGGAGGAAGAGTATGACTCCCTGAAAGCTCAGATGATGGTTAGCACTTTTTAGCAACAAAGTATTATTTAATTAAGCTAAGTACATTTTTTTAATACATAATGCTATTACACACTTAATAGACTGCACTTTAATGTAAACATAACTTCCGCATGTGCTGGGAAACCAAACAATTCATTTGACACACTTTATTGTGATTTTTTTGCTTTATTATGCTAGTTTGGGACCAAACTGACAATATCTCCAAGGTATGCCTATATTTTCATCATTTTATCCTGCATACAAGATATTGAATGCAGCATAAACACAAATGGAAGGGAGACAAATAAAAAAGGTTGCTGTGGTAATAATAATAATAATAATAAGTAATTTCTGAGAGTCTAGAGTCTCTAGTCTCTAATGTGGTTTCAGAGATTCAGGAGTGGCATCCTGAAGTAGCGCCTGCCTGGACTGATATGTAAAGAAAAGGGAATGTCATAGGTGACAAGAACATGGGAAGAGCTCAAAAGACAGCAGCATGGGTTGAGGTAGAAAATCAAACTACAGAATAATATTGTGGGGCAAGTTCAATGGCTCCAGCGTAAAGCAGGGGACACAGAGCATCTGGAAGGGAAGCAGAAAAGAGAGGCAAAACTACAAGAAGTGCTTGTAATTTCTAATAATGGGAAGCTGCCTTAGAGACAGCCTTTTGGTTTGGATAGAGCCATGGCATAAATGGGGGATGCATAGGGAGGAAGGGCTGAGACTCAAATTGGCGATTACTATAGTAGATGATGGTAGTAGTAAAGAGAAGATAGATTTAATAAATAATTGGGAGACAAAAATCAATAATTGGACTTGATAAAAGATGAAGGGCAGGGTCAAGGATATCACCTTCTTTCAGAGGTCACATAGATTCTATGTTCATTAATTAATACTTTTAAATTATTTTAAAAAGCATGATTAGTGAGAAAGATGATTGATTTCATTTTGATAAGTTAACTTTGAGGTGCATGGGAAATAATGATGCATTCATGACAAAAACCAATTGAGTATCTGGGTCTTAACACTTTAAGGAGAGGACTAAATGAGGTATGTGAAATTAGGATTATCAACACAGAGGTGGTTGCTGAAACAATGGTAGTGAATATGAGTACCTAGGAAGCGTACCCAGTATAAACCAGGAGCATAGATGGAAAAGACATCATTAATGCTTAGTGAAAAAAAATTTATAGTTGTATTTGTCTAAAATATATTAGAAAGAAAAGATAAAATCTCTTTAAAGTCAAAATGCAATTCATGGAAAGGATCAGTATTTCAGAGATTCCCTTTTACAGTCTAGCCATACAAATACTATTGTAGTACCAAATGAATACATGTTATATTCATTAACTATATTAACCAGAGCTCCTTCAGCAAGAAATAGGAACTTTACCTAAACTAGTATGAGTAATAGGCTTCATTACCATGTGACCTGATGTCTCTGGGGACAGGCTGTCTCCAAGGACAACTGGATCCAAATGCCATGTCTTCAATGGACTCTCTTCACGTCTAGAAGGTAGTTTATTCCATATTGACTTCATTTTTATGCAGAGGCAAAAAAAATGATTGTAGTATTAATATGAATATAAAACTTCATGACAACTGAGAAAAGAACAAAACCCTCCTTCCTTCCACTGTCTCATATTGACCTTCCCCAAAGAGTTCTAATTGGCTTTACTTTAATCATGTACCTATCACTTGAGCCAATCATTGTGTCCAGAGGGAGGATATATTCCAATATGTTCTGGATTATGTCACGTCCCAATAGTAGTAAAGTTATAAAAACAGTTCAGAGTGTTTCCTTATATCCTTCATCCAGCTTCTCCTAATGTTAATTAACATCTTACATAACCTCAGTATAATCACTTAACAATTTTTATTCCAAGAAAGGTGGAATCCTTTCTAAAGCATTGTGACATGAATTCCTAGTCAATCAAGATAAGTTGTGACTATCATACCTAATATTGCTTTAGAGTTTTATTTTATTTTTTTAAGTGGAAGTGACTTTTTTTAAAGATTTTGTTTATTTATTCATGAGACCCACAAAGAGAGAAAGAAAGAGACACAGGCAGAGGGAGGAAAAGCAGGGTCCATGCAAGGAGCCCAAAGCAGGACTTGATCCCAGGAATCCAGGATCACACTGTGAGCCAAATGCAGATGCTCAACTGCTGAGCCACCACTGAGCCACGCAGGCATCTGCTTTAGAGTTTTAAAAACAGTTTAATTTTTTTCCTTTAGGAACATGTTTATTTTTTTCTGGTTCACATTTCTTTTTTATAGCTTTTGAGATATAATTTATATATAACATAAGTTTAAGGTGTACAACATAATTTTATATATACACATATAGCAAAATTATTACCACAATAAGTTTAGTTGACATCTATCACCTTACATAGTTACAATGTTTTTCTTATGATGGGAACTTTTAAGATCTACTCTTAACAACTTTCAAATACACAATACAGTATTGTTAACTATAGCCAGCATGCTATACATTTACAACTTCAGAATTTATTTATCTTATAACTGGAAGTTTGTACCTTCTGACTACCTCCACATATTTGTTTCCACCCCAATCCTTACCTCTGGCAACCACTAATAGGTTCTCTGTTTTCATAACTCTGGGGTTTTTTTTAGATTCCACGTATAAGTGAGATTATACAACATTTATCTTTCTGGGACTTAGTTCACTTAGCATAATGCCCTCAAGCTCCATCTATGTTTTTGCAAATGGCAGGATTTCCTTTTCTTATTTTAATGTCTGAATAATAGTCTATATAATTTATATTATGTGGGCATTAAATATAGTATATATACAATATATATATACATATATATATGGTGTCTGTGTATTTATATATATATATATATATACTACTTTTCTTTATCCATTTGTCCACTGATGGGCACTTAGGTGGTTCCTAAGTCTTGGCTATTGTAAGTAATGTTGCAATGAACATAGGGATGCAGATATCTCATCAAGATAGTGATTTTATTTCCTTCAGCTATATATTTGGAAGTAGAATTGCTGGATTAAAATCTTGATGTTCAAAATCAAGCACATGTGACAGATTTGTCCCTTGTATTTTAGACCAAAATTTTGTTTGTCTAGATAACAAATTGGGTTTTTTTTTTCCTCTGTTAGGAAATTGATGAAAAGTACTGGAACAATGACTGACTAATAGATGAGGAATGTCATCAGAGAAATGGAAACTATGAAAAAAGCCAAACATATATTCAATAACTGGAAAGTACAATTTCTTTTCCTTTTTATGTTTTTATTTATTTATTTATTTAAGTAATCTCTATATCCAGCGTGGTGTTCAAATTCATGACCGCAAGATCAAGGGTAGCTTGCTCTTCTGACTGAGCCAGCCAGGGGCCTCATGGAAAGTGTAATTTCTAAGATAAAAACACCCACTGGTTGGGCTTAACAGTGACTGGAGATAGCAGAAGAAAGGGACAGTGTGTTAACCTGAGAAGTGGCCCCCAAGAAGAGATTAAACATATAAGGCTTGTGTTATAGGAAACACTTGGGAGAGAAAATGCAGAGGCCCCTGGAGAAGGCCAGAGAGCCATCATATTGGATGCAAGTCTGATTCCAAGTGAAGGAGAGACCAAAGGAAGATTTTCTGGATGGACTGTCTGTACAGCCTAAGGGAGGTTTGGAAAGGACAGTGGAGAATCCTTGAGCCAAAGTCGGCCATCAGAGGAGTCCTGTATTTCCTAGAAGTGGGTTTCTCTTGGTTCCCTCCACACATTCATGGCAAGTATACCCTGATGCAAATACAGCAATAGGTTCCAGAACACAGTCTGTATGCATGTCTGTATTATCTTACCTTTCACAACGTTGCTCTCCATTGCTATATTTTCCCAGTTCACCACCAGAAAAACATTCAGTAGTTGAGTTGCTGCCTTCTGTGAGAGAATCTCCTTGTTCCATCTGCCAAGAGTAGCATCCTATTTGCCTGCCAGGTGGTAGGCAACCAGTCTCAAATTCTCATCTTACCTCCTGCTTTCTCAGGCCACTCCTGATTCTCCCTGTGTTATTCCAGGTGCCCCCTCAAAGCAGACATTAAGGATGGGTTTGGGGAAATGCTTCTTATAGAAAATGGAAAGGGGACTGAGGAGGCTGTGATAACTATCATAACACACTACAAGTCTGACGTGGAGTGAAGGAGAGAAGGAAGGAATATTAGGTGTCATGTAGTCTAAGGAAAGTTCAGGAAGGCCAATAGGGAGTCCTCAAGCCAACATAAGCCATCAGAGGACTCCTTAGTGTTTGTACAGCAACAACCCATGAGAAGTATGGCCTAAGCACAGACAGTGATGCATTTTACAATATTTCACGATATAATAGCTCAGACCCTCACTCAATTATGTTCCTGGTAGCTGGTGGCCTGGGAGGCAATTCTCATGACCACTACAATCTGGAAACTTGAAGAAAGATAATTGGAAATTATATATACATTCTGAAAAAAGGAAGGAAATAAGACTACAAATAATGAACATTACAAATAATAAACAAATAATGGGACATTTTAAGTGATCTGATGCAAGTGCAGATTGAGTCTCAGAGTGAGAAGAGAAGGAGAATTGGACCAAAAAAAGAGCTAAAGAAAAAATAGTTGAGATTTCCACAAATTTGTGGAAAAAACTTACTTACCTACCCAAGAAGCTCAACACATTCTAGGCAAGATAAATACAAGAAAAGCACAACTAAGTACATCACAGTCCAACTACCAAAAACAAAAATAAAAATAAAGAGATAGTGAAAGAAAAACATTTCATATAGAGGAGCAATGATACATGATGGCATTACATCAAGGAAATATTTCACAGGAAACAATAGAGGCCATAAGACAATAGAAATGTATGTTTAAAGATTTATTTACTTGAGAGAGAGAGAGAGAGAGAGCACATGGCAGGGAGAAGCAGAGGGAGAGGGAAAGGGAAATTTAAGTAGACTCCACACTGAACGTGGAGAGGGAAAGGGAAATTTAAGTAGACTCCACACTGAACGTGGGAGCCTGATGTGGGAGCCCAATCTGGGGCTTTTCCCATTACCCTGAGATCATGACCTGAGCCTAAACCAAGAGTTGGAGGCCTAACTGACTACACCACCCAGGTACCCCAATGAAAAAACATTTTAAAAGTAATTCTGAAAACTTCTTGAACACATGCTAAACCATGATACAAATCTTATGAAATTTCAAAAATATTGAAACTTTACAGAGTTTGTTTCCTGGCCACAATGGAATTAAACAGTAGAAAGCAAGAAGTAAAACTGTGTTTATTGGGTAGCCCAGGTGGCTCAATGGTTTAGTGCCACCTTGAGCCTAGGACGTGATCCTGGAGACCTGGAATTTTAAATTATTTTTTTTTTAATTTTTTATTTATTTATGATAGTCACAGAGAGAGAGAGAGAGGCAGAGACACAGGCGGAGGGAGAAGCAGGCTCCATGCACCGGGAGCCTGATGTGGGATTCGATCCCCGGTCTCCAGGATCGCGCCCCGGGCCAAAGGCAGGCGCCAAACCGCTGCGCCACCCAGGGATCCCGAGACCTGGAATTGAGTCCCGCATCGGGCTCCCTGGAGCCTGCTTCTCCCTCTGCCTGTGTCTCTGCCTCTCTCTCTCTCTCTCTGTGCCTCTCATGAATAAATTAAAATAAAATCTTAAAAAAAAACTGTATTTACAAATGATATGATGGTTTTTACAGAAATGTCAAAACAAATGTACAAAAAACTAGAAGGTTTAAAATGTGAATTTAACAAGGTGATAGAATATAAGTTTAATATACAAAAATCAATTATATTTTTATTTACTAACAAATGATTAGAAAATGAAATTTTAAAATACCATTTACAATAGCATGGAAAATAAACTACCTAAGATTAAATTTACAAAAATTGTGTAAGACTTCTACAGTGATAAATACAAAACACTGATAAGAGATATTAAAGAAAATCTAAATTAAGTGGTTTATATCATGACCATGGATTAGAAAATATAATTAGATTCATAGTCTTCCAAAAGTGATCTTTAAACTCAACACAATTCCAGTAAAAATCCTAACAGAATTTTTTTTCTAGAAATTGACAAGTTGATTCTAAAATTTTTCTGGAAATATAAAAGACCTATATCTTAAAAAAGAACAAAGCTAGATGCCATGCACTATGTCATCACAGGATTGATTACAGCTGTAGTGTTTAAGATGCTGTGGTAATGATGAATAGATACAGAGAACCAAAACTGAAAGAAACAGACCTGTACTGACACAGTCAGTTGGTATGTGACATAATAGCCAAGGTAATTTGAAATGGAAAGTAAAGACTTTTTTTAAAAATGGTGCTGCACAAATTCACTGTCATCCCTGCCTGCTCAATTCAGTAAGATTTCTGGAATATGTCTGGATTCCTGCTGCCTGCACAAAGTCTGGAAACTACATCAGGTAACCTGGGACGCAATCTCAGGGTTCACCTGATGCATACACCAGTATGGGCTGCCAGTTGACTAATGCCTGAAAGTAGGTATTAAATATGATGTGTCCAGGGGATCCCTGGGTGGTACAGCGGTTTGGCGCCTGCCTTTGGCCCAGGGCGCGATCCTGGAGACCTGGGATCGAATCCCACGTCGGGCTCCCGGTGCGTGGAGCCTGCTTCTCCCTCTGCCTGTATCTCTGCCTCTCTCTCTATCTCTCTGTGACTATCATAAATCAATAAAAATTTAAAAAAATTTTTAAAAAAATAAATAAATATGTTGTGTCCAGTTTTCTGGTTATGGGAGAAGGTAAATCCAGACCCTGTTACTCCCCTGTGGTCGAAACAGAAGTTGATGTGCACTTTTAAAAGGCCTTCTGTCTGCTGTGTGAAGAATAGATTGTCATCGAGCAAAAATGGAAGAAAGGAAAGCCAAGTCCATTTGGGAATGATCTGTAGCAGTCCAAGGGTGAAACAAAAGTGCTTAAATCAGTGTGACAGGGGCATCTGGCTGACTTGGTTGGTTATCGGACTGGTGATTTCAGCTCAGGTCATGATCTCAGGGTTCATGAGGAGTCCCACATCAGGCTCCCTACTTAGCAGAGAGTCAGCCCTGGATCCTCTCTCTCTCTCCCTCTGCCCCTCCCCCCTCTAAAATAAATAAATAAAATCTTTAAGAGTAAAATAAATCAGTGTAGCAGCCATCAGAAAGGGGACCAGTCAGCTGCTCAGTGCATTTCAGAGTTAAAACTGGCAGTACCTAGTGATAGATTGCATTTGGGGCAGCGAGAAGGGAATGGACATAGACATTAAGAGTAATAGAACAGAAGCAAAAACAAAAACAGAAGAGTAATAGAAGTTTTTGCCCTGCAGAACTGCCTGAATGACATTTACTAAGAGGAGATGATGGGGTACGAGAAGATTCAGGGTTTTTGTTTTTTGTTTTGTTTTGTTTTTGGTGGTGTTGGGAAGTGGGTGGTAAGGAAGCAAAGAGTCCAAAACTTCCATTCTTGGTCTGAAAGTACAAAAAAGAAAATTCAGGTATGAATTCTTAAAATATTTTTTTCTGAGGGAACCTGGCTGGCTCAGTCAGTGGAGCATGTGACTCTTGATATCAGGGTTGTGAATTCAAGCCCCACATTTAAGTAGGTAGAGCCTACTTTTTAAAAACTTAAAATTTCATTCCTACATCTTTATTGCAAATTATGTATCTCTCTTCTCTAGATCATGAGCTTTTTGAAGAGGGAGTCATTGTCTTATTATTCTGATGTCACATGCAGTGCACACCATAATCCTTTAATGTTTGTATTTGTTTGTTAAACTGGGGGATCTGATCAACTTGGTGTCAGAAGTGGAGAGCTGATCATTCTGGGTTACAGGAGAGGATAATACTGAGTCCCTGGAGAAGATCTAGAATGCTCTGCTATTCATTCCTGGAAACCAGCGTAGCCCAGTAAGGATAAAAAATGTGTATGAAATCATAAATACTGTGTGTTTATATAACCTTAGATGGAAATAATCAGAGAAGATGCTTTGTGATTTTGGTATCATTTGTTTCCATGAAGAATAAAAATTATTCTTTGAATTGAAAACACAGAGGTGAAGTGGAGAATGGGCTCAAGTATGTGTCTAATAACATGCCAACATATCTAAATACACTGCTTAAAAGCTAGTCTTTCTCGGCTGAGTGCTATAGTTTATAACGTAGCTCCCACAGAGCTTTTCATGGTCATAGATGGCTTTATTTTTATAATCTTTAGCTGCAGCGTTAAAAATGCCAAATTGACGCTGCATTCTGTGGGGGTGGATGGGAAGAGAAAGGTAACCCTAAATGGCCATAAAAAGCCCCACTGCCTAAAACTTTTGCTGTATTTCTAATTTTCACTATTAGATTCACTTTTTAGGTTAAAATATGGACCTAAAAATAGCCATTTAAAATGTGTTAAATGTCTTATTGTGTGAGGTATCACAAAATAGGGAGAATGTATGCAGTGGTTAAAAGCTGCTGTACTGTAGACCTTCCTTGCTTACCAGCCTAGCGATCCTGGATAAGAGAGGCTTAACCTCTCTAAGCCTCACTGTATTAATCTATGAAATGGGACTAATAATGTCCATCACACTGTGTTGTCATAAGGATGAAATTAATAATGAATATAAAGTTCCTCTGGAACAGTTCTTGGTACCTTTAGTTAGCTAAGAAAGAGCAGAGAATAATGAAATAAGACCCTGGACAGGTACATGTCGATATGATGGAAGGACTGGCAAAGCCTGAAGCATAAGGAGCCACCATAGAAAGAAGGAAAGGAAAAAAAGGAAAAAAAAAAAAAGAAAGAAGGAAAGGGTCTTGGCTGAGAATGTTAGTGAACAGAGGGCATCACAGGGATTCTCAAAGGCACTGGAGACACTCCAAAGGAGGGATAGGACATCATCACCAATGGAAAATTGGAAGCTTGTGCCAAAAAAACCCCATGGCTACTTGACAGTTTTACTTAAGACGGATCCAAGTAAATATTTACCTAATCTTAACATAGGACAAAGAGTTCTTAAGTTTGGAAACAAGGGAAGAAATCATTTACACAAAGTTAATCGTGTTTGACTACAAAAAAAAATCTTAACTTTCCTACTTCAAAAACATTTCAAGAATTTTCAAATGAATAGAAGTTTCATAAACAGAAATTATTTTTAAAGATACCACTGAAGGCCTTCCAGGTAAGACAGTAATTACAGGCAGGCATCTCCTGTACTTTTTACTCCTTCTCACAACCCTACTAAAACAACAGTGAAGGGATTGTCGTCAAGGTATAAATCCACCAGGTTGGAGAGAAGAGAAAGGAGGTGATAGAAACAAGATTTTGAAACTACAAAACAGATGGAGTGAGAAATGTTTTATCAAACCCCCAAAATAGAATCATAAGTCAGCAGCCCAGAAAGCTAATTTACTGCAGGATCTCAGATGGGTTCAGATAGTGGCAGCCCCTGGCACCTGTGGAGGTAGGGAAGCGGAGTGAGAAGAGCTGGAAATAGGACAGCTGGTTGAGTCTGTTAAGTAATTGGACCCCAGGTCTCCTCCCTACTCCGTAACTGGGCCATCAAGGAGACCTCAGAGACCCTGGGGGTTTACTCTAGGGAGAGATTAGCATAGATGACACCAGGTATAATTGTAAGTGGGGCATAAAGTACTGAAAACAGATCCTGAGACACCTTGGCCTCTTCTCCCCATCAGCAACTGGCAGCTGTGTTGTTATGAAAGGAGATCAGCAAATTTTTTTTTTTTTAAAGGAATTTGACCAGCTCAAAAAATCAGAACTAAATAGACTGACAATAAAAGTCCCCAACTACCTCATTGTGAAGTGTTCCCTTTCTCCCCCCTGTTCGGAGTCTGCAAGCAGCTTTTTAGTTCCTTACTCTTGAGGAAATGAAAACAACCTGACATCCAAGGGAAGTCTCCGAAACGAAAGATAGAAACCAAAGAAATAAACAGGGGGGAAAAAGCAACTTGGAGGAAACAAACCATGAGAGAGAAAAGAACACTGTTTTAAAGAAATGCTGTCATTAATATTCTGAGAAAAGATATTGCCCATGAAACAAAAATTGGATACTATTAGAAAGGTGCAGAGGTCCCTCAAAGGAAGAAGAAAATCTCTTAAAACTAAAAACTTGATAGCAAAAATAAAAACTCAATAAAAGAGTTGAGAGAAAAAATTAAGGAAAATTTTCAGCAAACAAGGTAAAAGACAGGCAGATGAAAAATGGTAAAAGTAGACAGAAACATTGGCAGTCCAGCAGAAGTTCTAAAATCCAAATAATAGGAATCCAGAAAAAGAGAACAAAGAAAATGTATAAGACAGTGTTCAAAACAAAAAAATCAATAAAATTTCTCAGAACTGAAGCACATGAGCCTACAGATTAAAAGAGTCCATTGAGAGCATAGTACAATGGATAAAAATAGGCCCACACCAAGACACATGTGATGGTTGATTTTATGTCAACTTGGCTAGGCTGCAGGCTGCCCAAGTGTGGAGTCCCTATTTTATACTCCCGGTTTTCTAAATTTTGCAACTATTTTATTTTATTTTATTTTTATATAATTATATTCTGGGATAAATATGGGGTTTGTTCCAATTAAGTTGTTAGTGCTTATATGGGGGGGAAAAGTATGTTTTTTTAAAGAGAGTCATCAATTGAAACTGAAGTATGGAAGCAATAAAATGATTATCATACTTCCTCTTAAAAACAGTTGGTTATCACATCTTTAAAAACTATGAGCCCGCTGACTGTCAAAATACACAGGGACCTTTGGCATTTGTTGTACTGAGGAGCTATGCTACCATATGGTGCCTGAGCTGGTGACATAGATTTATATAATCCCGACAGTGTTCTTTGTACATGTGTTAAGTATCAAGGGGAAGTGCTATTACTATCAAAGGTAGCCAAGTGAGGAGCGATAAGCAACTGGAACCAGAGAGAAAGCTGTGATACTCACTTTCATTTTGCATACAAGCTTGTTTTTCTGCGAGTGCCTCTCTTACACGTAGCTACCGCTAGATGGCAGCACAGTGGTGTTCTGGTGGTCTTCAAACTACGCGTCAAATCAGAACCAGGAAACTGGCTTGAGGGGACCCCCTAAGCCTGCAGAAATTTAGAACTGAGACTCGCTGCCATTTCCTTTATCCATCCATCCAGTCATTTGTTCAACAAATACTCATTACCTTTAAGAAAGAACTCTTAATAATGATACAGTTGAAAAAAAAATTTTTTTCAGTTGAAAATTTTTTAAAGATTCTATTCATTTGAGACAGTGAGCACGAGGAGGGGGAGGGGCACAGTGAGAGGGAGAAGCAAGCTCCCGGATGAGCAGGGAGCCCAACACAGAGCTCCATCCCAGGACCATGAGATCATGACCTGAACAAAAGGCAGATGCTTAACCGACTGAGCCACCCAGGGACCCCAATACACCTGAATTTGAAACAATATTCCTAAGACCAGTTTTAAATAACTGAAGGGGACAAGAGATAAAAGAAACAGGTTGAAGTACATTGCTCCTGCATGATTGGTGTAGATGGCGAAGTGCAAAAGTAGGCACCATGTGTTTTTTATTTTTTGTGAAAGAGAACTTTTTAAATCATTTTTACATACAGAAAATTCAACAGTGTACGATTAGAGTAGATAGAGAAGTCCATCTGCATGTTTTTATTTTTTTATTTTTTTTTGTGAAAGAGAACTTTTTAAAATCACTTTTATATACAGAAAATTCAATAGCGTACCCTTAGCCCAGCTTGGTGGCCAGTTCTTTAGCCTTTGCCTTTTCTAGCTTAGCAATGCAAGCCACCAGTTTAGGCCCTCCTCAGATCTCATCATATCTGCCTTTGTAATTGGTTCTGATAGCTCCTACCAGTTTAGCTAGAGCTCCTTTGTCTTCCAAGTTAACCTGTGTGAAGGCCCTAGCGATGCAGGTCTTCCTGTGGACCAGACGCCTCAGCCTGGCCTTCCCTTGATAATGCAGTAGGGAACGCCCATCTTACAACACAGGGCAGGCAGGAGGACAACGACCTCAATGGGCTGCACATCATGTGCAATCACTCCAGCTGAGCCTTATTTTTTACCAAGGTGGTGACATAGTAACCCCAGCTCGAAGGGCAGGCGGCCTTTTAGTGAGGATATCCGGTTTGCAGCTTTCTTCTCAGCCCAGGCCAACAATCTCTGCTTCCTCACTTACTTTGTCTCTGGTCTATGTCTGTGGGTGAGCTTAAGCAGCTGAGTAGCTATTTGGCAGTCCGAGGCCTGGGTGAACTGGTTAATCACAAGAGGCCCTTTTAGATATCTATAGAGAATAGCCCTTTGCTGCCGCAGCCAGATGTAGCAAGACCATTCGACAAAGCAGGTGAGGTTCCTTTGGGGCTGGATATCCTGTCTGATGCCTTGACAAATTCTTGAGCCTTTTCTCCAACAGGGGATTGACCACCTTGTTGGCCTGCTTCTTTATGACAGCAGGAGCCAGGGCTGCCTTCTTCCCTTTCGCCTTCTTTCCTTTTGGCATCTTGGATGGCTGAAGGGGAGGGCAGTGCTACATGGTTTTAAACACAAAGAGTCAAGCATTAGGCTTGACTTAATGAGGGAGCCTTGGGAGCTCTTTCTTGAGATCAGAAATCCCAAATAATTCAAGGTCAAAGCTTTAGAACAGGAAGAAGTGAATAGTCATCAGAGTCAAGAATAGTGTTGATTAATTATGGCTGCTATTCCTTGTGGATCTGGGCAGTTTTATAGAGCCGTCTCACAAATACCTGCTGACAGAGACAATTTGATATCATATCGATATTTAACTGCTATAATTTTCCTTCTGCACTATTAAAGAAAAGCAATTTGTTTCTTTGCTCACACATTTGTTCCCTGTGTACTTCCTCCCTGCTCTGTTTTTCTGAACCTAAATTTCATCTACACCTTCCAGGAGTTTTACCTTTACTACTAAGAGATCTTGATATGACTACTCCAACACTAAGGAGAGAAGTGGATTAGGCTCCCAAACCAACTTCTTTAGTTCAAATTGCCTTTTCAATACATAAAGGGCATACAAAATATAATACAAAAAGGCAGGGATCCCTGGGTGGCGCAGTGGTTTGGCGCCTGCCTTTGGCCCAGGGCGCGATCCTGGAGACCCGGGATCAAATCCCACGTTGGGCTCCCGGTGCATGGAGCCCACTTCTCCCTCTGCCTATGTCTCTGCCTCTCTCTCTCTCTCTCTCTGTGACTATCATGAATAAAAACAAAAAAAAACAAAAAAAACAAAAAAAAAAAAAACAAAAAGGCAAAATGTGGCATCCTGTAATGGTCAAAAGTGTGATTTTATCATTCCTGTATATAGAGAGAACACCACAGAGAATAGCTTTGTCCTCTAAAGCAACGACTTTTAAATCTTTTGGAATCTGATCTTCAACCAGAAATATGTTATACTTTATAGCTGGGCCAGCCCTGGGACTGTCTTTTCTCAAATCCATTCCTTCCTTTTTCTCTGGCATGTTTCAAGGATGCTGATCCCAAGAGGCTGTATTTCCAGGCCTCCCAGGTTATGTTAAGTGACTTCTTGCTGAGTGCTACTCATGTGCAGCCCTGCTCTGACACTGGAAGATGAGAACAATGGAAAAGTGGGGATGATTCCCTTCTTTCTCTTCTGGAGGGCATCTTTGACAGTGGCTGGGTCTTCCCTTTAGCTCCAGCTCCAGGCAAAAAGCCCTCCCTGCGATATCAGCTTCTGCTGGATGACCCCAGCTCTGGGACCCAGCAACAGTGCCACCCCTCTTTGTCCCTCCAATCGAAAGGGGTTAGTGGTTTCTGCCATTGCTGATTCCTGGTTGTCTCATCTTTCCCTATTTGGCTTCTCAGCTTTTTTATTATTTATGTAACCAGTTTCCTGTATTAAATTTCCTCCATTAAAAAACACACTGACCATGCTTTCCATTTTCCTGATATTGAATTATAGCACATACATATGCATGAAACAGAAACAAATGCTTCATTAACAATACTCCTTTTACTGTGTGCAAGGACTCTGATATTTCCTATTCTATTCTATTTCACCTTTTTTTTTTTTTTTAATAGGCTCCTTGCTCAATGTGGAGCCCAACATAGGGCTTGAACTCATGTCCCTGAGATCAAAACCTGAGGACCTAGGTCTCCTATTCTGTTTCACTTATTAAAATACTAATCACAAGGCAGCCCCGGTGGCGCGGCAGTTTAGCACTGCCTGCAGCCCAGGACGTGATCCTGGAGACCCTGGATCGAGTCCCACGTCGGGCTCCCTGCATGGAGCCTGCTTCTCCCTCTGCCTGTGTCTCTGCCTCTCTGTTTCTGTCTCTATGAATAAATAAATAAAATCTTAAAAAAAATAAAATAAAATACTAATCACAACCCACTAAACTGAATTTACAACTCGCTGGAAGGTTGTATCCTGCTAATGGAAATTTGAAAAACACTGCTTTAAAGACTGTATTTATTTTTCCTTTTCCTTTTTATTTTTTAAGATTTTATTTATTTATTCGTGAGAGACACACAGAGAGAGAGGCAGAGACATAGGCAGAGGGAGGAGAAACAGGTTCCATGCCGCGAGCCTGATGTGGGATTCGACCCCAGAACTCCAGGATCTCACCCTGAGCCAAAGCCAGATGCTTAACCACTGAGCCACCCAGGCGTCCCTATTTTTACTTTTTCAAATTCAGGTTTACTGAGTCATAATTTATGCACAGTAAATTTACCCTTTTAGGTGCACATCATAAGAATTTTGAAAATTATATACAGAATATTTCCATCACCCCTAAAGTTCCCTCGTTCTCTTTTGTAGTTAACCCCTCTCTCCATCCGTAGCCTCTGGTAATCATCGATGTATTTTTTTTTCTTTGTCATAGTAGTTTTATCTTTACCAGAATGTCATGTAAATAAAATCATAGTGTATAGTCTCCTGAGTCTGATTTCCTTCATTTACAACAATGCTTTTTAGATTC
Source organism: Vulpes lagopus (assembly GCF_018345385.1). Classification (NCBI taxonomy): domain Eukaryota; kingdom Metazoa; phylum Chordata; class Mammalia; order Carnivora; family Canidae; genus Vulpes; species Vulpes lagopus. Next base: position 119,256,747 of record NC_054824.1, on the reverse strand, counting down.
ATTTGTGTTATTACGTGTATAAGTAGTTCATTCCTTTTTATTGCTGAACGATATTCTTACCATGTTAAATCTTAGATAATTCTTTTTTAGCCTAAAATGTATGTTTTACTTCTGCTGTTTGTTTGCAACCTGTGAGTCTGAAGTTATGTAAAACCTTCATCACAGAACAGCCTCAACAATTTTCGTGTTCAAAAGCAAGAAAGTAATAGCCTGTGCTCTGGAGTCTTACTCCTTTGATTGAATTCTTCAATTGAACTCTTGCTACTTTCTGATCTTGAGGAAATTACTTACCGTCCCTTAATAGTTTCCTCATCTGTAAAATAAGATGGTAGGAATGGTATGTGTTTCACTGAATTCTCACAGAGATAAAGTGTCTAAATGAGACAAAGTGTGTAAAACACTTAGTGCAATGACTGGTCCTAGTAAATACAAGTAAATTGGTGTATGTCTTAGGAAAGCTGGCTATAATTTAGCCAGTCAAAGAAGTCAGGATGAACAGTGTTTTCCAAGGCCATCTCACTTCCTGTAAAACCCTATCACTCACTTCTAAGTATCTAGGAGCAGTGCCCTTGCCAAGCAATGATTTGGCCTGATTCAGTCCATGAAGTCAGGAAGAAATGTTAGGCAAGCCCAAATCTGGGGACTACCCATTGACTCTGGCACCTAACATCATTAAATTAGTTGGTCATTGTACTCCAAATCAATAGACATGAAATGGGAATGGGGAGTCTGCATCTCCTCTATAATCTTTTCAAATCATATTATGTTGGGTCTCTAGTGCATGTCTTAAAAAGATGTAGGCAGCATGGTACAGTGGAAGAATTCCAGATTTAAAGCCAGAACATTTTGGTACCAGGTTGGACTTAACCACTTTTTACTGATGTGATCTTGAACAAGTCACTCAGCATTTCTGTGCCTTGATTTCTTCATCTGTAAATGGGTATATAACATATTATTTTCCATAAGTCTTCCTGAATCAACTGTCACTTGAAATGATTTTGAAATTAAAATTTTGAAAAAAAGAAATTAAAATCTTGTTATTATTTTATATGCAAAATATATTTGATCATTCTAATGTGGCCATTCAGATTTGAATTATATGAACTCTGTGATATGATGAGCATGAAGATTATTTCTGTGAAAGCATTTTTATTGCTTCTGTAATAAAGACTGATTGAGTTTATAAAACACTGCTCCACTCAACCCCTGAACATCAGTGTGTAATACTCACCAGGCATGCACATTCTAACAGTCTTTGTGTTCATATAATGGACCAGTGAATTCTATTTGCTGCTGAGGATTCAATCACATCCTACAAACAAAGACAGATTGTTTTGAATTATTGTCTGTTGGAGAAAGATGTTCAATTGTTAAACTACTTTATGTGTGAGTTTTAATTATCTGGAGCATACACTACTACTTTACAAATCATATTTCTCTGTAGAATGAAATCTTCATGAATGAGATAAACTAAATTGTTGATATATTTCTATATATTTAAATCACACTTGCAGCATATATTGTCATTTAAAAAAAAACACATTTGGGACTTTCAGAAAGCCATTAAAATGTCACTGTCCTAAAAAAGCAAAAAGGTGCAATAACCGAGGCTTAAGCATTTTCTGATAAATTTGTTAAGGGACATAAAAACTGCTAGGTATAACATCCATCCACCTATTCTTTTTTTTTTTTTTTTTTGAGAGAGAGAGAGAGAGAGGGTGTGTACATGTGTGTGTGTGTGTGCGTGTGCACGGGTGCACAAGTAGGTGGAGGTATGGGGGGAGCCAGAGGGGCAGAGGGAGAGGGAGAAAGAGAACCTCAAGCAGGCTTCACACCCAGCAGGGAGCCCCATATGGGGCTCAATCTCAAAACACTGAGATCATGATCTGAGCCAAAATCAAGAGTCAAATGCTCAACTGATTGAGCCACCTAGGTGTCCCATCTGTCTATTCTATTACAGAGTATCTATTATATACTTGGAATTGTGTTGCCTAAGGAATGCTAAGTAAGAGTGAGAAGGTCACAATCTATTGAAAAAATAATACAATAATAATTTATAATACAATACAACTGTAATTGAGATGTTAATTCATCAGTAAATATTTTTAAATAAATTTAATGCCAGCATGTGCCAGACCCTATACTAGCTATTAGGAATAAGACTTAAGACTTAAAGAGCTTATAATCTAATAGAGGAGACCAACAAATACAAGAAATTACCAAAGAGTACCCACCTAATCTTGAGGAATGGTGCAGTTTAAACTGAGTATAGAAAAACTCAGGAGGTAAGAGGAAGAAAAGAGCTAAGGATATTGTAGGCAGAGAAGCAACTTTTGTAAATACAGAGATGAGGAAACCTGCAAATTGTTTAGTTGTCTGGGTCCTGGGAAACATATTAGAAAGTGGCAAGAGATGCAGCCAGGATGAGTACGGGCCAGATAATGAGGGGCTGTGTATGCTGTGCTATCCAAATCAGTTGTTGTTGCTGTTGTGTCAGCTTTGTCAGCCTTCAGGGTATTTGATGAGACATTTACTGTCTTTGGAACAGTTATTTCTTTATTTTATTTTTTTAAGATTTTATTTATTTATTCATGACACACACACACACACACACACACACACACATACACAGGCAGAGACACAGGCAGAGGGAGAAGCAGGCTCCATGCAGGGAGCCCGATGTGGGACTCTATCCCGGGACTCCGGGATCATGCCCTGGGTGCAAGGCAGGTGCCAAACCACTGAGCCACCCAGGGATCCAAGTTATTTCTTTATTGACAAAGTATTGTTTCTCTTTTTGCTTTGCAGATTTTTTTGTCTTTAGTTTTCAGATATTTGGCTATGATGTATCTTGGTGTGGATTTCTTTGGGTTTATTTCATTGAGGTTTTACTAGCTTCTTGAATCTGTCAGTTTATATCTCTCACCAAATTTGAGAAGTTTTCAGCTAGAACTTCTTTGAATACTTTTTCAGCTCCATGCTTTCTCCTCTTCAGAGACTCTGACAGGAGCTTTAGATCCTTTGCTGTTATCCCACAGGTCCCCCCCAGGCTCCTTTCAATTAAAAAAAATTATTTATATATTTATTTTAGATTTTATTTATTTATTCATGAGAGACACAGAGAGAGAGGCAAAGACACAGGCAGAGGGAGAAGCGGGATCCCTGCAGGGAGCCCCATGCAGAACTTGATCCCAGGACCCTGGGATCAGGACCTGAGCCAAAGGCAGATGCTTAACACTGAGCCACCCAGGTGCTCTGCGTTTTTTTTTTTAACAGATATATTTTTTTTAAAGCAGATATTGTAAGGTTAAAAACAACAACTGTTATCATTGATAAAGTCATGCCAATTGTTAAGTACTGCTTTACATTTCCAAACTACAAGTTTATGTCCTTATTTAGAAAGGGATCTAATTCTTTTTTTTTTTTAATTGGAGTTCAATTTGCCAACATTTAGCATAACACCCAGTGCTCATCCCGCCAAGTGCCCCCTTCAGTACCCATCACCCAGTCACCCCAACCACCCCCCCCCGCCCACCTCCTCTTCCACTACCCCTTGTTCGTTTCCCAGAGTTAGGTGTCTCTCATGTTTTGTCACCCTCACTGATATTTTCACTCATCCTCTCTCCTTTCCCTTTATTCCCTTATTAATTTTTATATTCCCCAAATGAATGAGACCATATAATGTTTGTCGTTCTCTGATTGACTTATTTCACTCAGCATAACACCCTCCAGTTCCATCCACGTCAAAGGAAATGGTGGGTATTTGTCGTTTCTAATAGCTGAGTAATATTCCATTGTATACACAGACCACTTCTTCTTTAAGGGATCTAATTCTTCAAGAAAATTCTTCCGTATTTAGGTTTTGGAATTATTAAGCAATCTGGCACTTTAATACTAGCTACCATGGCCTCAAACAGTACATGTCCTCATAAGATTGTGACCTCTGTGTCAGGGATAAGCCATAGATTCACACGCACACCTGTTAAAGAAACAAACTGTGCAATGCTGGTGTTTCGAAATGTCCTATTCGCCCCTCAGATATTGTTATTTACCACCAATGTGACGATATGTATGAGGATGCAGCCACTGAGTCAAGAAAGACAACGGAAAGAAAACAAGAAATAGATGCTGACTGATCCTGTAGACAGAGTGCAGCTCACCTTGATGAATTACAAAGGGAGAAGTAGTTTTTAGTCCACTGTGCTGAAATGGAGGATTCTCCATCTTATTTAGAATAAGGTTTCAAAGTGCCACATGCTTCTTATTTCAGGTTTTAAGGGCAGATGTTTTTAGTAAAATTAGTAGTGGTTTTTCAGCAGGCGTCAAGGATAAAAAGTGAAATTTTTAAAAGTGTGTCTTTAAAAGTTGAGAAGCAGTTTCACAGCCCCTAAGTTTGGTCAGTGACTAGGACTTAGCAGAAGAATTTCTGAAAGGACAACAAATAATATAAATATTATTTTAATGTGAAGTAACCAGTCACATCACAAAGCTCAAATATCTCAATAAGGGATCTTTTGTAGAGAGAGCTCCTGATCAGGGTGGCTCTTCTTTTATTTTGAATTCATCTCAGTTGCTTTTTCATCTTCCTTGACCTCTCATCTCCTCAACCTCTTTCTAAATTTTGTTTAGTTTTTACTTTTTTTTTCTGCATAATTCCAAGTTTCTCCCCATTCCACCTAACTTGTAAAACTCGGAACTGAAGAAATTAAATGGAATTCCTGATAACATAGTCCAGTGTTATCTTAATGCTTTTGCTACATGCTTTATGCGCCTAATGTTCTGTGAGAAATGTGTTTTCTTCCCTGCTAACACATGCCCACATGCTTCCATTACTAATGCTAGAGCCACCTCTTCCCAGTGATAACATAGCTCAGATCATTTTTCTAGTGTGTGGATGAGGCTGTTGTATGGAATGGAATCAAAGCTTCAAGGAGCGGGTGCCTAAGTGGTTCAGTTGGTTAAGTGTCTGCCTTCAACTCAGGTCTCAGGCAGGTCATGATCTCAGGATCCTGGGATTGAACCTGCTGAGCAGAGAGCCTGCTTCCCCCTCTCCACTCCCGGGTTTGGGCTCACTTGTGCTCTTGCATGCTCCTGCTCTCTCTCTCTCTCTCTCAAATAAAATCTTTAAAAAACAAAACGAAGTTTCAAAGAGCAAATTATATTGACTTGTCCTCCCATATAAGACCCAGAAGGAAGTTAAACTGCTTTCATGTGGCTTGCATTCAGATGCACTGTGGCATAATATGCTTTTTTGCCAACGTATTTCCCTTTTTCCCATTTGAATGACTCTAAAAATCTTACTGGGAAAGATAAACAAGCTTTTAAAAATATAAACAGAGGTCAAAATTTTGAAGCAGTAAAATAAGACTTGTAGAATTTTCATAAGGCCAGAAATAATCTGGCCAAATCTTATTCAGGATGTGGAAGGAGCATTCTAGGCAAGAGCTCCATGCCTGGGCTTTCATAGACAAGTGTTTTCATCTCTACCCAACAGAAGAAATGCTGTTCCTCTCAAAAACAGTGCCAGGAAAATTTGTGAGGAAGACAATTTATATTTGACATCAAGAATCTCCCTTTCAATTAGCCTTCATTTCCCCCCTTTTAATTTGGTTTAGTTATTTCCAACCATCTCTTTCTTTCTGTTCTCAGGAATATGTCAGATATATTCCCAAGAAAATATAAATGGCTAATGTGACTTCATATGTTCCTTCCCAGAGGTAATTACAAGGATCAAAGCCTAAACCTAAAGTAGTGGTAATCAAATCACATGTCACAGGAACAGGACAGGTGATGTAAATGAGCAAAGTGGGTGGCATTTCAGGAAAGCAGGGAGATGACGGAGATAGAGCCAAAGAAGAGTACTGGCTTCTCTCAAAGAGGAAGTCCAGCCCCTGTAGACCGTTGCCAAGTGGGCTTGTTGGCTGCCGTATTACTAGATCTTCTGGCATTTATTTGACAACTCAGGTTTTTGTGAGAAATCTCCTGAAGTATCAGAGTGCTTGAGTGCTAAACCTAACATACCTGCAAGTTGCATTCATCTGTGGACTACTCATTTATATTCTTGGATGACAGGAAGACATACTGACCACTGAAAGGCCATATGGACCAGTGGAAAGAGCTTTGTAGTGCCCCACACGTGTTAAAATCTCAGTTTTGTCCCTGACAGTTTCAGGAAGCTTGAGCAAGGTATTTAATGTCACTGAACTTATCTATAAATTGGGAATAAATCATCTCTGTCTTGGGAAATTTGTAGGTTAAATTGTATAATATATAAAAAGCATGCATCAGAGTCTAATACACAGTAGTTGCTTAACATGCGGTCAATAGTACTACAGCTACTACTTACCACTACTTATTATTAATATAGTGGGATTTCAGGTATCAACCAACATGTGATGAAAGCATTCAACAAGGGCTGAGTTTCCTGCAGCCCTTCAAACATCGTGTTTGGGGTCACTTATCTGTATATAATATCATTCCTGTCTATATAGTCTGAATATGGATGTGTTATGGAATTCTGTGATTGTAATTTATTGGAGAGTTGACACAAAACATCATTTACATTTCAGCAAAGGGGCTAAGTTGTTGCTACATACATGGGAATCAACAGAGTAACATCAAAGTAGTTTTTATTTTAATTGGGTTCTAGGTTTTTTTGGTTTTTTTTTTTTTTTGGTTTTTTTTTTTTTTTTTTTTTTTTTACCTGTTAGTCACCTGGGTGACTCAGTCAGTTCAGTGGCTGACTTTTGATTTTGGCTCAGGTCATGATCTCAGGGTCCTGGGATTGAGCCCTGTGTCAGGCTCCATGTTCAGCCGGGAATCTGCTTCAGGATTCTCTCTCCCTCTGCCCCTTCCCCTACTTGCTCACATTTTCTCTCTCTCTCTCTCTCTCTCTCTCTCTCTCTCTCAAATAAGTAAATAATTCTTTTTTAAAAAGATTTTATTTATTTCTTTAAGAGAGAGAGTAAAACAGCATGAGCAGAGGGAGGGACAGAGGGACAAGCTGACTCCCTGCTGAGCCCTACAGGGGGCTCCATCTCAGGACCCTAAGGTCATGACCTGAACGAAAGTGAGATGTTTAAGGAACTGAGCCACCTAAGTGCCCCAATACATAAATCTTTAATAAAAACCCCCAAACTCTAGTTCCATCCATATCATTGCAAATACTAAAATTTCATTCTTTTTGATGGCTAAACAATATTCTATCATATATATATATATATATTATATATATATACCACATCTTCTTTAGCCAGAGAAAGACAAATATTATATGATTTCACTCATATGTAGAATTTAAGAAACAAAACAGATGGGGACACCTGGGTGGTTCAGCGGTTGAGCACCTGCCTTTGACTTAGGGCATGATCCTGGGGTCCTGGGATTGAATCCCACATCAGGCTCCCTACAAGGAGCCTGCTTCTCCCTCTGCCTATGTCTCTGCCTCTGTCTGTCTCTGTCTCTCATGAATAAATTAAAAACTTTTAAAAAAAGAAACAAAACAGATGAACACAGGGGACAGGAAGGAAAAATGAAATAAGACAAAATGAGAGAGAGAGAGAGACAAACCATAAGAGACTCTTAACTAAGGAAACAAGCTGAGAGTTCCTTGAGGGGAGAAGAGTGAGAGGATGGGGTAACTGGGTGATGGACATTAAGGAGGGCACTTGATGGAATGTGCACTGGGTGTTGTATGCAACTGATGAATTACTAAACTCTACCTCTGAAACTAATAATACACCATATGTTAATTAATGGATTTAAAAAAATTTTAAAACCTGTTAGCCTTTAGCTTTTTTCAATTTTGATATATATATTATGCAAAATTTATTGTAAAACTTTACTTAATTCTATAGAGAAAGAAAAAATGGAATAAAGGCAAACTGATATAAAGTGAATTATGGTATATTCCATATCTCATTATTTTAAGTCACAGTGCATAGCATAATTAAGCCTTTGTAAATGAACGGAAAAACTGATTCAGTTTTAATAAGTAAAATAAGGAACATATAATTCAAACTAACTTCATTAAAATAGGCTAGAATAACCCCAGTTATCCCATTTTTTCCTGAATTTCAATCTGGATCCTGCCAAAACTTGAGCAACTTTACCATGGATTTTCCCCTTAAAAAACCTAACAGAGAAAAAGACTAGAAATTCATAGGCCAGAATAAAGCAAGAAGTCTGATGCCAGCCATGTTTATTCTGTTAGATGGCAAAGGACTGGTAATAAATGTGTGCTGAGTCTGAATACTGAGGACATTGGTACAGAGGCGTTGGAATGAGGATTCCTGGCACTCGTGAGTTCAATAGGTAGCACTGTTAAGGCATAAGGTGTTTGAGTCAATTTCAATGAAATAGATCTTCCAGATTTCTTTTGTCGACCTCCCTTTCAATTCTTCTCTCCATCTTGATTAGCTAACATCATTCCTAAAGTTCTGATAATCCTTTTAACAAGGTTTGTTTATCCTTGAATAGGAGGAAGGGTATAGGGGAGAAGAGAGACAGTAGTGTATCAGGTGCTGTTATGAATTAAAACAAAAGAAAGATGACTGTCAAGGATTTCATGACTATGGTGTCAAGATACATGGCTGGTGTTCTGTATGAATTTCAAACAATGTTAGTAGCATTTGTGATTCATCTGTTTACTACTTCAGGACAAGAAGTTTGTTTTGTTTTTGGTGGCAGAACTAATTCCATCTATTTCAAAGGGACTTTTGCCCACAATTATACCCTATTTTTTATTTAGTTTACATAGAACAGTCATATTTTCTTGGTTTTACTTTTCCTCCCAAGAATTTTGGGTTACAGCAATACTATATTTGAAGTGGTTTTTGTAAGTTTCTCTGTTTGTTTTGATATCTGATTAGGACAAGGTGTGTCCTTCTGTAGACTTTCTGGTTTCTGGAAAGAATTCCATTTTTTTCTTTTTTTTTTTTTCCATATGTCAGATGAATAGGCAGCCTTACTATTTTTCCCCTTGTAGAGTGAACACATCTTATGGAAAAGGGGAGGAGTAGTTTCAATAAATATGACAATAAGCATGAAAATGCCACTATCCTCTTCTCTCCTCCCCTTTTTGGCACTGCATTCATTACTTTGGATGCAACTAGAAACACAAATCAGTCCTTGTCTTTTGCTCAGTTTGTTTGTCTCTTCAGGCCCTGCTGGCCAGTGATCAATAACAGGCCTTTATAGTAGAACCATGTAAAAAAATGTATTTAAGGGCAAATAGCAGTATGCTTTATATCTCTAGTATTTGTGGTAGTAAAATATGGAATGCAGTTAAGTTATGTTAGAAAGGAAGAGCCAAACTAGAAATCCAGGAAGCAAAAAAAACATGTCCTAAAACACTCAATAAATATGTATCAAACATTTTTTATGTGCAGGAAACCCAGCTAATTACTGGAAAAGTTACAAAGGTATATGAATTGCAGTCCTTATCTTTGATGAATTTAGTCAAATGGAGTCAAGTCACAGGACAAGTTATAAAAGATTTCTGAAGATGATTTCAGTGATACAGGGGTATCCACAGAGTGTATTTGGTTGGTTGGTTGTTAACAGCTCTACTGAGATATAATTACTATGTGATAAAATGCACCACCCATTAAACTCGCTCATTTGAATGGTATTTAGTAAATGTTTGCAATTGTGTAGTCATCACTACAATCTAGTTTTACAACCTTTCTTCCACTCCAAAAAATTTCCTTGTGTGCCCATTTGCAGTAAATCTCCCACTTCTACCCCCAGCCTCAAGTACCCATTGATCTGCTTCATCAAAACAGCCTTGAGTCCAGCGCTAATGTAACCTCACTCCTGAGACACTACCATTCTGAGAACTGCACCCGGCACCATTGGAAACCGGAACTATCCTCAGCCCTGTGAGAATAACCCTATAGGGATTTTTTCTCCTGTCCCATTCCTGTGTTTCTTTCCTCAGCCTCAGTAGTTCCCCCACACTGAGACTAAAACTCAAAAGGACTTCTCGGCAAATTTCTGAGAATTATGACTCTCCCCCCAGTGTAGCTCTCTCTCCTCTGATGCTTTGCCCATAAATGTTAGCAGCTCTGGCTCCTCAACCCAATGAGACTATTGGATTTTGTTTGTGTTCCTCTTCCCTGAATTTGCTGCCTAGAGCTGGGGTATTGTTGGGCTCTCACCTCATTTGTCCCCTTATCTCCCTTATGTGCTGTCCTGTGCTGCCTAATTGCCCAATGTCTGAAAACAAATTGTATCCAAGCTGCTTGAGGTGGGAGGGTAAATCTAGCCTCTGTTATTCCATCATGGCTAGAAGAACAAGTTCTAGTTTTAAGGGCAATTTCCTATTATTCCCATGTTCCACCTACATGGCCAGTTCTATACAATACAATTAATTTTCAATAAGTTGGCAATGGTGAAACCAGTTTGAGATCAAACATAGTAATATAGATGGACATATACAGACATATATGTGTATGTCTATATTTAAAAGTATAAAATGGGTGATCCTGGGTGGCTCAGTTGGTTGAGTGTCCTTCCGACTCTTGGTTTTGGCTCAGCTCATGGTCTCAGGGTCATGAGATCAAGCCCGTTGTCCGGCTCCACACTTGGCATGGAACCTGCTTCAGATTCTCTCTCCCCCTCCTTTCCCCTCTGGTTCTCCTCCTTTGCTAGCACCACCCCCCCAAAAAAAATAAATAAATAAACAAACCGCAAAACATAAAATGATGATGAATCAGTGAAAACTTTTATATATTGTTATAAACTACAATGCTTGCTACATTATGTCAACCTAATAATAACACTTTCCTTTCCAATTATGTGTAGGTAAATGTGGTCTTGAACTTCGTAGGGGGGGTCAAATGATTCATTTGGATTTGGATTTTAAAAAGTGAATTTAGGGGCACCTGAGTGGCTCAGTGGTTGAATGTCTGCCTTTGGCTCAAGGAGTGATCCTAGGGTCCTGGGATTGAGTCCCACATCAGGCCCCCCACAGGAAGCCTGCTTCTCCCTCTGCCTATGTCTCTACCTCTCTCTGTGTTACTCATGAATAAATTTTTTTGAGTGAATTTATTTTGTAACCTCTTGTATGATGTTGCAAGATTGCTTAGTGGAGAAGAGAATGATAATAACAAAAGAATGGAAGCACTAAGCACCACAGCCAGCAGCCAGCAGCCAGCAGCCAGCATGATGTCCTGGTATGCTCTCTTGCAGACAAGGATATTTGTATTCTTGTCATACTTTTGAAATACATTTACAGACTGATCAATGTGTTCTTTTATCAGGATTTTATGGTTCCCAATGTCAGAAACACTCACCCAAACTAGTTAAAAAAAAAAAAAAAGAATTAAATGGCTAGCTAACCTTAAAGTCCATAGTTAGCTCTAGTTTCAGATGTGGTGGGATATAAAGGACCAAATGATGTTATTTATTTTCTGTTTTTCTCTCTCTAATTTGGCTCCTCTTCCTTTATTCTGATTCCATTCTCAGATGGCTTCTCCCATCCTGGTTGCAAGATGGTTGCATGGGGCTACATATTTCCACTTTGTATTTCCAAGTATTCCAAGCAAAGGTCTCAAGATTCACTCCAGAACAGCCCAGGTCATATGTGCACCCTGACCACTTTGGCAAAGGAGATGTAATACACTAATTGGCTTAAGCCAAAGTCATGTACTTCGCTATAGACTGAGGTCAGAGCTACTCTCAGATCATGTGACTGGAACTCGGGCAGTGCTTAAAAGATGCGTGAATGGCTCCTGGAAAGGCAAGTAATAAAGTGCTCACTGTACATCAGATATAATTGCAAGCAAGTAAGCTTACCCTACCTATTCTGTGACAGCCTATATTATCTCCTCCTCTACTCTTGCCCCCAACACATGTGTAGTCTTGTTACCCTAATTAGCTAAGGACTGATTATGCCTGAGCTATATCGTCAAACACAAGAACAGATGAGAATACACAAACAGTGGAAATCTCAAAAGACTTCATAGAAAGGGGTTGGCTTTAGTATCAAGAGATGGAAGGAGAAGGACATGGCAGGGAAAGAGAGCAGAACAAAGAAAATGGGCAGGAAAATGTAGAACAATAAATAGATCAGTGGAAGTACAGGTTGGGGTCAAGGGTGAGATTATAAAAGGGGTTTTGAGCCTCAGGTTACAGGATTGAGAATTACTCTAAATGTGCTAAGGCACAGGTCAACAACCTTTTTCTATAAAGATCCAGATAGGAAATACTTTAGGCTTTGCAGGCCAAATGCCAAAATCAAGGGTATTGTGTAAGTACTTATACAACGAGAGAGAAAACAAATTTTCACAGTGAAATTCAAATATAATGATAACGATGATAATGGTAATAATAATAGAGTACTTTTTGTAATATAGGGATACAGTAAAAATTCTTTTGGGGATCACATTTTGTTTAATTGGGGTTCAAAGTTAGTGTGCTCTAAACAAATGCATTACAAATATTCACATGTAAAAACCATTCTTAGTTCACATGCTGTACAAAAACAGGCAGCCAGATTTGATTTACAGGCTGTACTTTGTTGACCTCTGTACTAGGGAATCATTTCATGTTTTCAAGAAGGGGGATGCAATCCGATATTATGTTGGTTGCATCCGAATGAGACAAACTAAAGGCAGTAAGAATAGGCAAGAGATAATGAGAACCTGATTACAATGCCATGGACTTGGGTGGTCATGTTCAAAAAGCAACTAAAGTAGGTGGAGCAAGAAAGAATCTTGGATCCAGTCAAAATCAGATGGAGTGGCATTAACTACTCAGATGGGTAAACCTGAATCATAAGAAAGGTTTATTCCCTTTTCTATACCTGCCATATGTGGGATCACTTACTTGAACTAGCAAAAGGGTCCAGATGCCTTTAGGCAAGTCTTGTGTCTGATTGAAGCAGAGTATAAAAAAGCTAAGAGAACCTCCAGAATAAAACATTTGAAAGACAAACTTACTGGGCAAGGAGGGAAGCCCTTCAAACTATTTTTAGGCACTGCAGAGACCCTTTGAGAGCAGGAGAATGATCACTCTCTATGAAGTGGTTTTGTAGCTATAGTGAGTCATCGTATCTTTGCAATTCATTGTGCTTGGTTATATAATCTTGTCAACTGTGTCACACTCTCAGTTATCCAACAGATATACTAATAATAGCTTTTAATACTGCATTATGGCGATATGGTATCAGGGGAACATGCTTTCCAAAGAACAGAAATTATGTGCTGTTGAAGTTTCATCTTGAACCTAAACCTTATTCACCTAGAATCCAAAGTGAATATGGATGCATGTTTTAAGGAGCAGTGTTTGGGCTTTAGAAATCTCTTTACATGAAGAACCAAGTATCCTCCTTGGACAGTCAGTGTTGGAAGAGAGGGATAGTTATGAATAAGGTAGTGTCTGTCAATTAAATTGTTCTCCAGCCCAGTTGCCGCAGACTTATGCTTTAGTCTTACGGTACTGGGGACACAATGAAGGAGGGTGTGAAACTGAGCTGAGAGATTAAGAACTCTTGGAATTAGTAATTTCATCAATAGAATGAGACTTGCTCTGGACACAGATCTTGGCACGCTTGACTCAGGTATTTACCACCTCTGTGTAGATGTTGGCAGCAGAGTACTTGCATGCCCTTGAAAATGGGGGCCTCCTTAATTTTCGTGCGTAGGTAACCTAGTTCCAGTCCTGGTTAACAATCATAGACATCAGTGGTATCAATTTTGAGGCAATTAGATGCAAGTAGTAGGGGAGAAATGGTGAACGAAGCCATCATGTATAGCTTGAAAAACTCATAAAAAAAGACAGTCACCCCATATGCACTTACAGAATAGATCTTGGGGTGGCTTCAAAAGAATGTGCATTGTTGCCTCATATCCTCTGTGGCACATGGTGGACTATAAATATAAAAATGATTCAAACAATCACATAAACATTTTATTACATATGAAGACTTAGATATTGTATGGGTATGTGAATTCCCCTTCCACAAATCAAATTATTATATATGGTGTATTCTATTCCTTCTAGAACGCTACAGAGAAGTTGCAGATATGCAGCTATGTTATTTCCTACTCGGTGTTTGCTTTATAATGAAGGAAAGCAAGCTATTTCTTAAGGAACAGGTGTAGTGCTAGTCAGTTGAGAGAATAGCAAACAGCAATGGGCTGCTGCCCTGGAAACTGCCTGGTATCCTAGCAACAAGCCCATTCATTGCCTGGTCTGCCCTGCGGAGTTCTGTCAACACAGGTAAAGGGCTTACCCTCCAGCACTTAAGTGACAGCCTTTCTGTTTCAGAGAAAAGTGAGGCCCATATATATAAACCTGGAAGTGAAGGAGAAAACATGATTCTGCTAAGCAGCCAGTGATTTGGAAGGTAAAAGGACAGCAATGTAGGAGTTAAATTTATTCACATTTACTTTTCTTCTAGGTGGGCTGGAAATAAGTGTCTTTAACTGTTGGTTCTCCTAAAGGAAAGATCAAAACTTTGGTGGAAGTAGCTAATGCTATGACCTATGGCTCTGCTCCCACTGGCTTCTTTGGGTTAAGAAGTGCAGTATTTTCCCAAAACTTTAGTTGACCTCTGCTTCCATGAGTAGCCACAAGGAGTAGGAGAAAGAGGACAGAACATATCCTGGTGGTGATTTGAAAGTTACAGCTTCCGTTTTTCCATATATTTTAATTGTACTCCCTAAATTCTATGAGAATACTTGAGATTTTTTATTTCAAAAATGTTCAAAATATCTCCTGAGACCCATAGGAAATCTCAGATGATTGGAACTAGCTATGGTATAGAATAGAGAGTGAATTTTCTAAGGGCAGAGCAGAAACTTGATAGGATCTGAGCCCTTAACCTCTTTTAAAAGATTCATTCCAATCTGTCTCTCTTTTTCCATTTTTTCCATGTTTCCACATTTATTTCATATATGCCAGAAATTATTCTAATCATAATGAATCATCATTGCCTTCTCTATAACTCTAGGGATATAAAAAAAATAGTAGGTACCACATAAGCAAGTGGTGAATTTCAATTCAGGAGTGGTAAATTCAACATTAGATCAGATATCTAATCTCTCTTCAGAGACCTAGATGAATTGGAAATTTCAGTGTTGCCAGTTGAAAAATTATGACTTTTCTTTTTTTTTTAATTTTTTTTTTTTATTTATGATAGTCACACACACACACACAGAGAGAGGCAGAGACATAGGCAGAGGGAGAAGCAGGCTCCATGCACGGGAGCCCGACGTGGGATTCGATTCCGGGTCTCCAGGATCCTGCCCTGGGCCAAAGGCAGGCGCCAAACCACTGCGCCACCCAGGGATCCCAAAATTATGACTTTTCAATGCATTCTCAATAAAACTGAACCTCAAAGAGATTTCTCCTAAAAGAACATCTACATCTATCTTCAAAATTGGGAATAGAGTATATTGAGGAATAGTATTTTTTTCTCCTGATTTGTGTGTGAATGTATATAATTTTAATGTTTGCAGAACAAGAAATCAAATACTTTTTTAAATGATTTTATTTCTTGGGTGCCTGAATGGCTCAGTCAGTTAAGTATCTGCCTTTGGCTCAGGTCATGATCCCAGGGTCCTGGGATGGAGCCCCAGGACAGGGGCTCATCAGGGGGTCTCTCCCCCCCCCACTCATGCTCACTCTCTCTTGCTCTCTCTCTCTCTCTCTCCCTTCCTTCTCCTTCTCATTTTTAAAAATTTATTTATCTGAGACAGAGGGAGAGAGTACAAGTGTGCACAAGCCAAGGAAGGGGCAAAGGGAGAAAGAGAGAATCTCAAGCAGACTCTGCACTGAGCACAGAGCCTTATGTGGGGCTCAATCCCATGATCCTGGGGTGATGACCTAAAGAGAAATCAAGAGTTGGACCTCCATCGACTGAGCCACCCATGTGCCCCAAGAAATCAAATACTTAAGTAAAACTTCTATTCCTTTAGAATGGCTCGACCCTTGTATTAGCTGGTGTCATAGTCTAGTAAGTCATATACATACATACACAAAATGTTTTTAAGTTTTTCATAACTAAATCACCAGGAGCAAAAAAAAAATTATTTTAATAATGAATCTCAGCTCCTTAGTTTAATTTCTAAAGGAGGTTCAGCTTTTCATTTTGACTTAAAATGATGATAAAAAGTTCTAGGAATTGATAAAAACTAACAGGAGAGTAATGAAACAAATCAGAAAATTAGTTTAAAAATTCAAGTGGTTGCCTGAAAAATGTCTTTGGTAACTGTGGAGATAAATGTTTGTAACAAAGAACATGTTGAGTAACTATATTGTTATCATTATGACAACATAGGCTTTTAGGATGAAGTCTTACACAGAGGGAAATAATTTCCTACTTCCAAGCTGGTGACCAACCAACCAATTTAGAGATTAAAACTACAAATGAATTGTATTTTAGCTGATTACATTTAATTAATTAGTAAAAGTAAAGCACAGATGAAAGACCTTTTGTAGTAGGATTGACAAGGAAATAACAAATGATGCTGAGTGATGGTATGAGGCAACTTCCAGCAGAGCACATGGCAGAAGGAGGAAATAATAATCACAGATAAAGCCAATCAATATAAAGACAGTGTTGAAGAAGACAAGAACATTTTTGCTAAAAGTGAATACAGGTGTGTCTCTCATGAATAAATAAATAATCTTTAAAAAAAGTGAATACAAAAAAAGTGAATACAGGTATGTTTACACCTGAAATTAAACTGTTTTTTTTTTAATTTTTTAAAATTTATTTATGATAGTCACAGAGAGAGAGAGAGAGGCAGAGACACAGGCAGAGGGAGAAGCAGGCTCCATGCACCGGGAGCCTGATGTGGGATTCGATCCCGGGTCTCCAGGATCGCGCCCTGGGCCAAAGGCAGGCGCCAAACCGCTGCGCCACCCAGGGATCCCTACACCTGAAATTAATATAAGATTATACACTTCAATAAAAAAGTGACTATAGAGAGTCATATATGTGCATGTGTATGTTGCTGATGGCTTAAAGAAACATCCAAATATATTTTATTTTAGCAGTGCCTTTGATTAAGCATAAACAGCAAATTCAGTACTTATGTCAACTTCTATTTTAGTAACATGTTTAAAGCAGATTACAAATCTCCTAGTAACCATGTAGTCACAGTTCTTCGTGAAAAAAAAAAAATCGTTTCTCTGCAGCAGTTGGTTCTGAAAGGCAAATGTATTTGTGGAAACAAACTTTAACACCAGGAGGTATTATTTTGTAGGCAAAGTATGTGAATTTCAACTTGCGGTATGCTCGATTGAAGTGCATTTAGTTTTCCAAAGGATGGTTCTGCACAAAGTTAAACAAAAGGTTTAACAAGAGTTTTAAAGTCCTGTTAAAGATTTCCTAAGAGCTCTCATCTCACTTGCTTCCATTTTACTTCTGCTTCTCTGTGGTCACTATTGCTGCGCAAGAAGCAATTTTGCAAGCATTTATATGGCTGTGAGCCATGTATGAGTCAATTAGATTGCCTATTTTTTAAATCTCTCTAACAGTTTATAGAACAGACTAACCCCTTCTCTCACACTGCATCAGGCCTGGATTCTGCCCTTTTGAGGAAGAATACATTAGACCAAAAAAAAAAAAAAAGGCATCTCAATGAGATCAGAGCAGAAAGACTATCAAACTCTTCTCTCCTCCTTTTAAAAATGATATACTCCTCTTGAGATCTATTTGACACACACGTGCAATGCTCAGAAAAAAGTAATTCGTTAGTAACAGGGTCCAACAGGTTCCCCCATCCCTAAATATGCCCACCCCAGTCCCTTATTCTTCTATATTTGTTTGTTTTAGCTTCACTAAGCCATGTTGTTTACCAAAATTGCAAATAACTTCCCATGAGAAACCCACTTTTTGTGAATACAGATCTCTATAGATAGAAGAGAAAGTCAGCAATGTGAAACATAGTCTTTTCAATACCACTCTAGGCCAGTATTCAACTGAGCTAAACATCATGGACTAATAAGAGTAGCATGGATAATACATATGAAAACCAAGCGTAGGGGAAAACATGTTTTTAATTGCCTCTGGAGGCAGATGACTTGCCTTCCTTCCTCTTTTCTTCCTTCTGCCCTTCATTCTTACATCTGATGAAGCTAATATTAACATTTGCTTGCATTGCCTGAGCACAGGGCAGATGCCTAGGCCATGAGTGATGAGCAGTGGGCTAACAGTGTGCTGAAAATTCAACCTGGGAAGTTCTCTTCACATGTTTACATCTTTTTAAAAAGATTTTATTTATTTATTTGAGAGAGACAGAGATAGTGACAGAGAGCACAAGAGGGGAGGAGAGGGAGAAGCAAGTTCCCCATGGATCAGGGAGCCGGATTCAGTGTTCTATCCCAGGCCCCTGGAATCATGATCTGAGCTGACGGAAGACACTTAACCCACTGAGCCACCCAGGCACCCCTCATGTGTTTGCATCTTAAGAACTACTTGGCCTTCCCTGCTAAGATAATTGGATGCTACTTTATTCTACTATACATTCCGTATCAGACAATACAGCACTTGATATTGGCCATTAGCTACATAGGAACAGGGGATTGGATCTCTTTGTGCTCATCATTACAGCCCAAGTATCTAGCACAGCATGGAACAGAATAGGTACTCAATAAATATTGAGGGGTAAAGTGGATTTGGTTTATTTTTCCTAAACATTTACAAATGCTAAAACTATTTGCACTTACCCAAACACACAATGTTTTCCACATCTCCCTATATTTTGACCCATCAATAATTCCGTGTAGAGTTTCTTTTTAATTAACCTTTTATCTATAGATTCCTACCTACCCTTCAAGTTTTAGGTGGAAGAATAATGCTCCTGTGATGCTTGGGTGGACTCCTCTGTTTTGTGATGTTTCTTCCTACACACAGCACACAGCATCTTGTACATACTGCTCTCTTCTGGCATTAGGATTGTTTATGGGCTTAATCATGGCTGCTCTGTAGGCTATGAATTCCTTAATCTTTTCATCATTGTAACCTCTACCCTAGCATGGGTCTGATTTGTTGGGATTCGGGCAATGTTGATTCAATGAAAACTATTTCCTTTCACATCCCAAAAGTCAGACACCTAATCAAGTAGTTGGGATATAATCTGATGCATCTCAAAGCAGAAACATGATACATTAAGGCCTATAGGAGCACAAAGGAGGGAATAGTTATTCTTTCCTGGATACTGGGATTAGGTTCTACAGAGAAGGTAACATTGACCTGTCCTGGGGATAATGAGAAGGAATTCACAAACTGGGTGATCTTGAAGACAGAATACTATGAGCAAATACATTAAGATTTAAAAGTGTAGCATTAGGGGAGCCTGGGTGGCTCAGCGGTTTAGCGCCGCCTTCAGCCCTGGGTGTGATCCTGGAGACCCGGGATTGAGTCCCGCATCAGGCTCCCTGCATGGAGCCTGCTTCTCCCTCTGCCTGTGTCGCTGCCTCTCTCTCTGTGTCTCTCATGAATAAATAAATAAAATCTTTTTTTAAAAAAGTGTAGCATTAGAATTAAATATGTTAAGATTTAAAAGTGTAGCATTAGAATTCTGCTTTTCAGCTAAGATGGGGTAACAGGAACCAGATTTACCCTCTCACCTGCACCAACTGTATAACCAGATAAAATATAAGAAATTATGCTTTCAAGATATTATACATAGGTATCAAAGGGCAATAACTGAGGCAAGGTGGAAAATAAGTAAAATGGCCCCTATGGTTGTCCCAACTTACCCAAGAGGGAGTTTCCAGGCCACTGTTCTAGTAGAAGGAAGGAATGGAGGCAGGACCTGCTTCTCTCCCTGACCCAGAAGTCTTGGGAAACTAGGATGCCTGTTGTCCACAAGGAAAAGTACTGGAGCTACAAAGAGAACTCCAGAGACTGAAGAGATTGCCTCCTAGAGTCTTCAGCTGAGTACTGATTAACATTTATATGTGAAGAAACTACGTTCAGCTGGGAAAAGAACAATGAAATGCCTTGAAAGAAATAATCCCTGGAGTTAGTCCATTGATGGAAATAGTTCCTGTTCTGTATCCAGAGTGGAAATCTGCATAATTAGCAGAATATTGGCCAGAAAGGTTTTGCCTTAGTAATGGGACAAAATTAGCCAGAGACTCAAAGCTGCTCTAGTCTCAACTGCCCCATCTCAAAAGCAATAACTATGTATTAGTTTTCTATTGCTGTGTAATAGACTGCCAAATGTAGAAGTTTTTTTTTTGTTTTTTTTTTTATTTTTTATTTTTTATTTTTTATTTTTTTTCAAATGTAGAAGTTTAAAGCAACACTAAATTTATCTCACAGTTCCCATGGGTCAGGAGTCCTGGTACAGGTTTGGTGGTTCCTCTGTTCTGGGCCTCCACAGGGAGAAATGAGGTGCGGTATTGACTGGGGCTGTGCTTCTCATCTGAGGCTTGGAGTTCTTTCAAGATCATTCAAATTGTTGGCAGAATTCAGTTTCTTGCAGTTGTAAGACAGAGATCCCTGTTTTCTTGCTAGATGTTGGTACAAAGACCACTTTCAGCTCCCAAGAGCCCTCATAGGCAACAGACCAGTGGGAATGTGGTCTCTTAATGTTTTATCATCTGTATCTTTTAAAGTCTCCTCTGATTTGGTCACCTACCTGGATGATATCTCAATGCCTGGTGGCGTTTTAAATGCAAAAAGAAATATTTAAGACTATTACATTAACAATGGGAGGGTAAAGGGATATAAAGACAAGCACAGTTTCTTTATTTTAACTGGTAAATTGTCAACACAGTAAACTGATAAGTTGTACGTATATAAGTCGTACATAATAACTAGAATGATCACTAAAACTTTAATTTTTAAAAAATATTTATTTATTCATGAGAGACACACATACACAGAGAGAGAGAGGCAGAGACACAGGCAAAGGGAGAAGCAGGCTCCCCGAGGGGAGCCCGACGTGGGACTCGATCCTGGAACTGATCATGCCCTGAGCTGAAGGCAGATGCTCAACTGCTAAGCCACCCAGGCGTCCCTCTTTGTTTTTTTTTTTTTTTTTAAGATTTTATTTATTCATTAGAGACACAGAGAGAGGCAGAGATACAGGCAGAGGGAGAAGCAGGCTCCCCACGGGGAGCCCGGTGTGGGACTCAATCCCAGGACCTCAGGATCATGACCTGAGCTGAAGGCAGATGCTCAACCACTGAGCCACTGATCACTAAAAATCTATACAAAGAAATATATGCAAATATACCATATATATGTAAAAATGGAATTATAAAAATTGTTCAGGTAACCCATTAGAAAGCCATTAGAAAGCAAAAAAAAGAACACAAAAGCAAAAAAAAAAAACAATAAACACAAAACAAAAAATTAAATGGCACATTTAAGTCCTAAAATAACAATAGTTACATTGAGTGTGAGTGATCTAAAACACTAATCAAAACTTTAAAGAGCTAATATAATCAGGTATTTTAGTATTGGTAGAAGAATAGACAAATGGATTGATGGAACAGAATAGAAAGCCCAGAAACAGACTTACTTAACTAAATATAGTCAACAGATCTTTGACAAGGGAGCAAAAGCAATAAAATGGAGCAATGAGAGTCTTTTCAACAAATGGTACTGAACATACACACACAAAAATAAATCTGGAAAAACCTTACACCCTAAACAAAAATGAACTCAAAAAGATCTCATGTAAATATAAAATGTGTAACGATAATTATAAAATTCCTAGAAGAGAACATAAGAGAAAATGCATGATCTTGGTATGGTGTTGAGTTTTTAGATACAGCACCAAAGGCATGATCCATGAAATGAATAATTAACAAGCTGGGCCTCATTGAAATTAAAAACTTCAACTCTGAAAAATACAATGACAACAGAATGAGCATACATGTCACAGAATGGGAGAAAATATTTGCAAATGCTTTGCACAATATCTGATAAAGAACTCTTATCCAAAGTATACGAAGAAGTCTTGAAGCTCAACAGTAAGAAAGTGAACAATCTAATTAAAAAGTGAGCAAAAGACCCAGACACCTCACCAAAGAAGATACACAGCTGGCAAATAAGTATATGAAAAGATGCCCAGCAGCACATGTCATTAGGAAACTGAAAATTGAAGAAATGATGAGATACCACCACATACCTGTAAGAATGGCAGAAATGTGAAACACCGACAACATCAAATGCTGATAAGAATATAGATCAAGGAATGCCTGAGTGGCTCAGTGCTTGAGTGTCTGCCTTAGGCTCAGGACGTGATCCCGGGGTCCTGGAACTGAGTCCCACATCGGGCTCCCTGCAGGGAGCCGGCTTTTCCCTCTGCCTGGGTCTCTGCCTCTCTCTCTCTGTCTTTCATGAATAAATGGAAAAAAATCTTTAAAAATATATAGAGAGATCAAAAGAGTCTCCCATTCACTGCTGGTGAAGACAATTTGGCAATTTCTTATAAAATTAAACAAACCCTTAACATATAATCCAGTAATTGTATTCCTTGGTATTCACCCAAAGGAGTTGAAAACCAATGTCCAAACAAAAACCTGAATGTAGATGTTTATACCAGATTTATGTATAATTGTCAAAACTTGGAAGCAGCCAAATGTCTTTTACAGGGTAAATAGGTAAGCTGTAGTACATGCCGACAATGGAATATTAATGAGCACTTAAAAAAAAAAAAAAGCTACATGGGGCACCTGGGTGGCTCAGTCTGTTCATGAGATCAAGGCCCACATGAGGCTCTGGGCTTGGGATTCTTTCCCTCTTCTAATCTCTCTCCTCTTTTGTCCCTCCCACCACACCCATGAAGCATGCACATGCACTGGTTCTCCCTCCCCCCCCTCCCCTGTCAAACAAATAAATAAATAAAATCTAAAAAAAAAAAAAAAAAGGGCAGCCCTGGTGGCTCAGCGGTTTAGCGCAGCCTTCAGCCCAAGGCGTGATCCTGGAGACTCAGGATCGAGTCCCTCGTCGGGCTCCCTGCATGGAGCCTGCTTCTCCCTCTGCCTGTGTCTCTGCCTCTCTCTGTCTCTCTGTGTCTCTAATAGATAAATAAAATCTTTAAAAATTTTTAAAAGAAAAGAGCTATTAAGCTGTGGAAAGATATGGAGGAAGATTAAGTACATGTTACTAAGGGAAAGAAGACAATCCAAAAGGCTATACATTACATGATTCCAGCCATATGACATTCTGGAAAAGGCAAAACTATGGAGACAGTAAAAATGTCAGTGATTCAGTGGTTATGGGGAGAAAGGCATGAATAGGCACAGCACAGAGGATTTTGAGGGCAATGAAACTACTCTGCATGACACTATTATGGTAAATACATGTCATTAAACATTTGTCCATACCCATAGCATGTAAGACACCAAGACTAAACCCTACTGTAAATTATGAACTTTGGATGATAATGATGCGTCACTGTTGGTTCATCCACTATAAAAAATGTGTCACTTAGGTATGGGATGTTAAGTAGAAGAGCCTTTGCATCTTAGAGGCAGGGGTATATGGAAACCTTCTCTACTTTCCACTCAGTTTTGCTGAACCTACAACAGTTCCAAAAAAATAAAATCCATTAAAATTTTTTCAAAAATGGAGATATTTAGGGGCAGCTGGGTGACTCAGTCAGTTAAGCATCTGCCTTCAGCTCAGGTCATGATTTTGGAGTCCTAGGACTGAGTCCCGTGTAGGCTCCCTGCTCAGCCGGAAGTCTGCTCTCCCTCTCCTTCTGCCCCTCCTCCCTTCACAGGCATGTACTCTCTCTCCCTTTCAAATAAGTAAAATCATTTTTAAAAATGAAGATATTTAAAACTGCTCTTTGTGAGTTATTTAGGATGTTTTACAGCATGTCTAAACTTGATTTCTCAGCCACTCAAATGGTTTGGATTTTCAAATTATTTCATATATTTATAATGTTACAGGATACCATACTTTCTTTATATCAAATAAGAATATTCCTTCAAGGAGGCAAAAGAACTATAAAAACATAAATACATAAATATACTCATGAGATATGTGATGTAATTATACACAACATATGTTTTTGAAAACCCTTAAAAATTATATAAATATTTAGTTCTTCATACTAGATACTAGAGAAAGGAAAATTTTTTGTTTCCTCTTTTAATACAACTGAAAATAGTACAGAGTCTTTACTTGTATATTAAGACAGACACACATACACAAATACACTTAACACATGCAAATTCACAGACTATGAAGTCAGAGACCTTGTTCAAATTATGTTTCTGTCATCTACTGGCTTCCTGACATGTATACATTAACTCCTATTCTGAGGCTTAATGTCTTTATCTATAAAATGGAGATATGTCAGAAGGTTATGATAATTAAAATGAAATAATAAGATAAAAGTCTAGAAATACAGAAGGCACATAGTAGGGGCCTAATAAACATTGATAAATATAACAAATATTCATTAAAATTATAAATATTAACTGTTATTACATTCACCCATCACCTTTCTGAAATTTCATTCATGTAATTTATAAAGGTGTTTATTATAATTTATAAAGTTTTAAAATAAATAATATATCTTAGTGAAAAAGAAAATTCATCTCTTTATGAAAAATTGTTTTAAATACTTAGATTTAAATTTTTAATATTTTGGAATGCTTCTATTTAGAAATCTGATCATTACATATTAATAGTGAGAAACAGAATAATGAAATGAACAATCCACTTATAAATAATTGTGTTTTTATCTTTCACAAATGCCAATTTTTGGTCATTATGAATGCATTTTTCCTTTCCCAATTGCCTATTCAATGAAAAATGCATAAAACTCCAGTTTATTTAGAGTACAAGCAGTTGAGACAAATAATTGAAAAAATTTTACACTTCATATTTGCAAAGAAAATCCCAACAAAATTAATTCAAAATAGGCAAGCTGATTTGGAGAACTTTTTAAAAAATTATTTTTAGTTTTGTAACTATATTTTTTAAGGTTATATTTATTTGAATTTTTATTTTATTTTTTAATTTAAATTTGAGTTAATCAACATGTAGTGTAATGTTGGTTTGAGGAGTAAAATTTAGTTATCACTCACATATATAACACCCAGTCTCATCATGAGTTAAAAAAGTTTTTTTTAGATTATCCTTTCAATAGTGTTTCTTATAGCTTCTATGAACAGAGTTCATGTCAATACATGCTGTTCAAAAACATGATGTTGAACCCACTAAAATCCTTAAATTATTCTGAACAGTGTAAGCAATTCATTATAATTTGTGCTAAATAAAATTATTTTAAAATGTAATTTTTTGTACTTTAATTCTTTTTGTCAACCTTACATATTTCAAAAACCACATATACTACATGTACAGACTTCAAAACTATGCTTTGCAAGGGGGCACCCAAGTGCCTCAGTTGATTAAATGACATACTCTTGATTTCAGGTCAGGTCATGATCTCAGGTTCCTGGGATTAAGCCCCATGTGGAGCTCAGTGCTCAGCAAGGAGTCTGCTTAAGGATTCTTCTCTCCCTCTCCTTTTGCCCTTCTCCCATGTCCACTAGCACATTTCTTCTCTCTCTTTCTCTCAAACAAATCTTAAAACAACACCACCAACAACTACACTTTGCAGGGTAAAATAGGTGAAGAGGATTAAAAGGTACAAACTTCCAGTAATAAAATAAGGAAGTCCTGGGGATGTAATATACAGCATAGGGAATATAGTCAATACTATTTCAATACTTTTGTATGGTGATGGATAATAACCATTCATGGGGATCATTTTGCAATGTATAAAAATATTGAATCACTATGTTGTACACTTGAAATTAATGGGATATTGTATGTCAATTATGCTTCAATTAAAAAAATTCTAAGCTTTACGTAGACTAGAAAGCTGGATTACACAGTAAGACTATGTTCCATCTGGCCTTATCTGAAACAGAAGATATGTATATATATCATATATTATGATATATATATCTTGACCTGTAGTGATGATTGAATATGAATTCTGAGAACTTGAAGACTGGTATTTAGGGGTAATATATTTTAGAAATAGCTGCGGATTATTAGCTTTTCAAATTTAGTCTTTAAAAGATAAGATGTACCATGTATATTCACAGAAATATTATGTTTTCTTAAAATACCTTTAAGTGAGTGTGGGTTCATTGAAAATAGTATGGACAGGTTGAATCATCTTGTTCATCTTGAAAATAGAAAGCAGAGGAATTAATATAAAGGAGAAAGGACATTTAAACATAATTTTCTTGTAGGGTGCCTGGGTGGCCCAGTTGATTAAATATGGGACTCTTGGTTTTGGCTCAGGTCCTGATCTCAGGGTTGTGAGACTGAGCCCCACGTTGGGCTCCACACTCAGTGCTAAGACTGCTTTAGATTCTTTCTCCCTTTCCCTCTGCCTCTTCGACTGGTGCTCTCTCTCTCTCTCAAATAAACAAATAAATCTTAAAAATATAGAAGGATAATCATGATATGGTTTCACTCAAATGTGGAATATAAGAAATAGTGAAAGGGATTATAAAGGAAAGGAGGGGAACTGAGGAAGGAAAAATTAGAGAGGAAGACAAACCATAATAGACTCCTAACTCTGGGAAACAAACAAAGGCAGGGAGGAGGGTAGGGAGATGGGGTAACTGGGTAACTGGCACTAAGGAGGGTACATGATGAGATGAGCACTGGGTGTTATATGTTGGTAAATAGAATTTAAATAAAATATTTTTTAAAATCTTAAAAAATTATTTACTTGCAATACATGTAAGTCAAATCATTATTCTATATGCTTACAATACATAGTGCTGCATATCAATTATATGTCAATAAAACTGAAAGAAAAAAATTTGCTGAAATGCCAACTCCTTCTCTCCACAAAGCAAAAAAGGAACTTGAAAGAAATACAAGCAAAAAAAAAAAAAAAAAAGAAAGAAAAGAAAAGAAATACAAGCTAAATAAAGTCATCATCTTCCCCAGCTAAAACTAAATTATTAAGGGGATAAATCTTATTGGTATTATAAAAGCAGAATTAACAACTAATATTAGAGGTTTACAGTTTATTAAATTATTATCTATCAATTATCTTATTTGTTTCTCACAGCAACAGCTGATGTAGGCACTATCATAATTCTCATATTCCAGGTGAAAAATCTTAGATTCAGAAGGATACTCCCCATTTTAATCATTTAACTTTTCTACCAAATCACAACAAAGATAGTTTCCCCTTTCTCTAGGCAGTAAGAGTTGTTTTCTGGTTTGTAGTGATTGTTTTAAAAGTCCCATCCTGGGGAAATAACAGTCATGTATAGGTGGCAAGAGGATACTATTTCCTTTACCATTGACACAGCAAGCTACGGTGGCCAATGTTGCCTTGTTAGGACTAAAAACAACCTAACAAAACTCTCCACTATTTTGAGATCCAGAAATAGATATCAAGTCAATCCTAGCTCCCTCAGGAATTTAGGTTGGCATTTAGGGAGTGGGAGTGTGTATACTCTGGCATTAGGGGTCACTCTGATGCTCAGTCCCTCTAATGTTTACTTGAACACTAGTTTTGGGGAAAAACAGGACAAGGAAACAGGCTAGAAGTCCCAAAAGGGATGAAAAAAATAAAGTGTTCCATACAGAATTTCAGTTCATTGAAGATATTATTTCAAATAACCATCATAGAATGCTCTCTAAAATTTTTCTCTTTTGCAAATGTAAAATTGCTTTGTATTTGGAGGGTATATATTTCAGTCACTACACAGTTTTCAACTTGTTCTGTAAGCCAAACAGTTCTCTTTTTAGAAACTCGTAAACTGCATAGTTATCTGGCAAAATTAGATTAAGGTATGTGACTGGGGAGTGTGAGATGGAGTAGTTCCAGTTTACAAATCTGGAGAGCTTATCTTGAAAAATATTGGAAAAAGAAGTATTAGCATGGATAAAGAGAGACATTACATAATTATAAATGGGTAACTCATCAAAAAGATGTAACAATCCTAAATGTATATGAACCTAACAATAGGGCTTTAAAATATATGAAGGAAAAATGAATAGATCAACAGGAGAAACCCACATTTATACATGGAGTCATCAGTACTTCTTTCTCAGAAATCAATAGAACAATTTAATAAAAAAAGCCAATAGAGTATGAAAGAACAATACTTTCAATCAACTTGATCATATTTACTTGTATAAAATATTCTACCATTGGCAGAACACATATTTTTTTCTTTTTTTTTTAAGATTTTATTTATTAATGAGAAACACACACACACACACACACACAGAGTGACAGAGACACAGGCAGAGGGAGAAGCAGGCTCCATGCAGGGAGCCTGAGGTGGGACTCGATCCCAAGTCTCCAGGATCAGGCCCTGGGCTGAAGGCCGCGCTAAACCGCTGAGCCACCTGGGCTGCCCTACATATTTTTTTCAAATGCACATGGGAATATTTACTAAGATAGACCAAAGTCTGGACCATAAAGCAGATCTTAACAAATTTAAAGAATTAAAACTCTACAAGAATAGGGAAATTCATAGAGACGAAGTAAAATACAATTGTGAGGGGTTGGGGGTAAAGAAGACTTTTTGCTCAAAAAGTGCAGAGTTTCAAAAAAAAAGTGCAGAGTTTCTACCTGAAATAATAAAAAAGTTCTAGAAATAGATGTGGTGATAGTTACACTGCATTGTGAGGATGTGGAAAGCCACTGAATTGTACAGCTAAAAATGATTAAAATGGAAGATTTCATATTATGTATCTTTTACTACAGTAGAAAAAGTCAATTGGAGAAAAAAGTCATATACACAGTATGTTATGTAACAGAACAAAATTTAAAAAAAAAAAACAAAATTAAACAAGAAAACAATAGAAAGGTATCAGGAAAATCCTCAAATATTTGTAAATTAAACAACACATTTCTTTTTTTTTAAGATTTTATTTATTTATTCATGAGAGAGAGAGAGAGAGAGAGAGGCAGAGACACAAGCAGAGAGAGAAGCAGGCTCCAAGCAGGGAGCCCCATGTGGGACTCGATCCCGGGACTCCAGGATCACACCCGGGCTGCAGGCATCGCTAAACCGCTGCGCCACCGGGGCTGCCCAACAACACATTTCTAAATAAACCAGGTGCCAAAGAGGAAAGTTCAAGAGGAGTTAGAAAATATTTTGAACTGAATGAAAATAGAGCATATAAAAATTTGTGGAATGTAACCAGTACTTAAAGGGAAATTTACAGAAGAAATGCCTATATTAGAAAAAAAAAAAAAGGTCTAAAAATCAACAGCTTTCAGCTTAAGAATCTAGGGAAAAGTAGGGGGTGCCTGGATAGCTCAGTCAGTTAAGATCTGACTGGATTTTGGCACAGGTCATGATTTCATGGTTGTGGGATCAAGTCTCACATCAGGCTCCATACTTTTAAAATTTTAGCAAATGAATCCAGCAATATATAGAAAGGAAAACACTTCATGATAGATTTGGGGTTTATCCAAGGAATAGAATGCTAGTTTAACATTTAAAAATCTCTGTAATTTACCATACCAACAGAATACAAAAGAAAAACCACACAATCATCTCAAGAGATACAGAAAAAAACCATCTATACTTGAATTTTTAGAAAGCTTATGAAACTAAGAATAAAAAGTAACTTCCCCATTTTATTAGGAAACACCTATAACTAACCTAACAGTGAAAGACTGAATGCTTTTCTTTATGATCAGGCACAAGAGAAGGATGTCCACCCTCACTGTTTTTAGCTAACACTGCACTAGAGGGCCAACCCAGTGCAATAAGACAAGAAAAAGAAATCTTATAAATACAGATTGAAAAGAAATAAATCTCTCTCTCTGTTGACTGACAACAAATAGAAAATCCTAAATAATATATAACAGCTACTGGAACTAATAAGTGACTTCAGGAAAGTCTTAAGATTCAAGGTCAATATACAAACATCAATTCTACTTCTATAAAGTAGCAAAAACTATTAGAAAGTGAAATGTGAAAACTATACAATAGTGGGATGCCTGGGTTGCTCAGTTGGTTAAGCATCTGACTTCAGCTCAGTTGCAATCTCAGGGTCTTGGAATTGAGGCCCATGTTGGGCTCACTGCTCAGAGAGGAGTCTGCTTGTTCCTCTCCCTCTGTCCCTCCCTTCTGCTAATGCTCACATTCATATCTCTCTCAAGTAAATAAATAAAATCTTAAAAAACAGATAATTATGTGATAGTATAAGAATATGAAATATTAAAAAAAGAATATGAAATATTTAAGTATAATCTACATATGCTAAAAATTATAAATTATTGATATAAGAAATAAAAGACAACCTAAATAAATGGAGAGTATATGATATTCATGAATTGGAAGGCTTTTTAGAATATCAATTCTCCCAATTAATCTATAGTTTTAATGTAATCTCCATTGAAATCTCAGCAGAGTATTTTGCAGAAATTAACAAGTCAATTCTAAAATTTCATAAATAAGCAAAGGACCTACAATAGCCAAACAACTTTGAAATGGGAAAACACCTACACTACTTGATTCAAACTTACTATACATTTATGGTTATCAAGACAGTGTAGTACTAGAAAAGGATAAACATACAGAACCATTGAATAAAACAGAATTTAGTTTTATACAAACTAAATTGGTTTTGACAGAGTTGTCAAAGAACTCAGTGGTGAAAAAAACGTTTTTCAGCAACTGGTGACTAAACAATTTGGTAACTATATGCAAAACTAAAAGAATTATCTTTTTGTTGTTGATTTATAATATTTTCTTATTGTCAATTAGTATACTTTGTGTTATTTTAATTTATTTAAATTTGTCAAGATTTTTTTTTGCTTCATGTATTTTATTTTATTTTTTAAAGATTTTATTTATTTGAGAAAGAGAGCATGTGACAGAGAGAGAGAGAGAGAGAGAGAGAGAGAGAAAGTGTGTGCACTTGAGGGCACAAGCAGAGGTAAAGGCAGAGGGAGAATGAGAGAGAGAAGCAGACTCCCTGCTGAGCAGGCAGCCTCTCTTGAGGCTTGATCCTGAGACCTAGGAATCATGACCTGAGCCAAGGGCAGACACTCAATGGACTGAGCCACCCAGGGGGCCCTGCTTCTTGTATTCTATGTAAAGTCTCATTATTAGGTGTGTACCCACTTAGGATTGTTCTTGGTAAGTGACCATATTATAAATCTCTAATGTCCTTTTTTGTCCTAACAATATTCTTTGTTCTGAATCTTAATTAGATATTAAAATAGCCACTCTAGGGGTACCAGAGTGACTCAGGTGGTTAAGAGTGCACCTTTAGCTCAGGTCATGATCTCAGGATAATGGGATGGAGACTTGCATTAGGCTCCTTGCTTAGCGGGGAGTCTGCTTCTCTCTCTCTCTCTGCCTCTCCCCCAGTTCATGGTCTCTCTCACTCTCTGTCTCTCAAATAATAATACATAAAATATTTTTTTTTAAAAAATAGCCACTCTGGGGGTGCCTCAGTGGCTCAATGGTTGAGTGTCTGCCTTTGGCTCAGGGCGTGATCCTGGGGTCCTGGGATCGAGTCCCACATCAGGCTCTCTGCAGGGATCCTGCTGCTCCCTCTGCCTATGTCTCTGCCTCTCTCTCTGTGTCTCTCATGAATAAATAAATAAAATCTTTTTTTAAAGCCACTTTGGCTTCCTTTTGATTATTGTTTACATAATACGTCTTTTCCATCCTTTTATTTTTAACGTGTTCTTATATTTAAACTATGTTTCTTGAGCATGTAGATTTTTTAATTCTTTTTTTAAAATTTTTATTTATTTATTCATGAGAGACACACACACACACAGAGGCAGAAACACAGGCAGAGGGAGAAGCAGGCTCCATGCAGGGAGCCTGATGTGGGACTCGATCCCGAGACTCCAGAATTATGCCCTAGGCTGAAGGCAGGCGCCAAACTTCTGAGCCTCCTGGGTTGCCCAGATTTTTAATTCTTATATGACCATTTTGATCTTTTAATTGGTGTGTTTACCATATAGATTTAATATAATTATTTAACATTATTATAATCCATGTGTTTGGTTTTAGGTCTATTATTTTGCTACATATTTTTTTGTTCCCCTTTCCCTTCTTTCCTGCCTTTTTTTGGATAGTTAAATAGTTTTAGCATTATGCTGTATTTTATATATTACATTTTGTTATTCTATTTCTGTCTCTCTCATTTTATGGAAGAGTTTCTCTACATCAAAACTATTGGTATTTTGGACTAGATAATTCTTTATTCTGGACAACTACTCTGTGCATTGTAGGATGATTAGCAACATTTCTAACTTCTATCCACTAGATGCCAGTTACACCCTTTCCCACAGTTATGGCTGTCTCTATGATGCCATTTGTCCCCTGATGGGCAAAACTACTGCAAATTGAGAACCACTGGGTTTTTTTTTAATTTTCTTTATTTATTCATGAGAAACACAGACAGAGATAGAGAGGCAGAGACACAGGTAGAGGGAGAAGCAGGCTCCATGCAGGGAGCCTGATGTGGGACTCGATCCCGGGACTCCAGGACCACACCCTGGGCCAAAGGCAGGCGCTAAACTGCTGAGCCACCCAGGGATCCCCCATTGTTCTTGATAATACAGTAATTTTTAAGTAATATGTAGAAATTTACAACCACATAAATCCCTTACTCTCTCCCCTTATGTTATAGTTGTCATGTGTTTTACACTAACAGGCATTATTTTTTAATTTATTCTTTTAAAGATCTGAGAGAGAGAAGAGGAGCATATAAGCAGGGGAGGGACAGAGAGAGAGGGAGAAAGAGAATCTCTAGCAGACTTGCTGCTGAGTATGGAGCCTAACTCTAGGCTCCATCCCACAGCACTGAGATCATGACCTGAGACAAAATCAAGGATTGGATGCTTAACTGACCAAGCCACCCAATTGCCTCTAAATTGACATGCATTTAAAACCTTATCAGACAATGTGAAATTTTTCCCTTCAATAATTTTACGTATTTTGGGGGTTCCTGATTGGCTCAGTTAGGATAGTGCACAATTCTTGATCTCAGGGTCATGAGTTCAAGCCCATGGTGGGTGTGGAGCCTACTTTAAAAATATATCAAAAAATAATAATTACATATATTTTGAGGAACTTTAAAAAAAGGATTCACTATTTACCCAGATATTACTGTTTTTATTCTTCTTTCATTCTTAAATTTCTAGGTTTCATCTGGTATTGTTTTCCTTCAGTCTGAAGAGCTTCCTGTATCATTTCTTTTAGTCGGCCATGGGTTCTTTTAGATTGTCTTCATCTGAGAATATCTTTATGTCTCCTTTATTCCTGAAGGATAGTTTTGCTGGGTATAGAATGCTGGGTTAACATTATTTTCTATCATTTTAAAAATGCTGTTCTACTGTCTTTTGGCCTTCATGGTTTCTGATGAGCAGTCCATCAC
The DNA here is from genome assembly GCF_018345385.1 of Vulpes lagopus. NCBI lineage: Eukaryota > Metazoa > Chordata > Mammalia > Carnivora > Canidae > Vulpes > Vulpes lagopus. Next base: position 119,223,401 of record NC_054824.1, on the reverse strand, counting down.
CATTAACATCATTGTTCTCCTATAATTGTCATTTTTCCTTAGCTACCTTTAAGATTTTTTTTCTTTACATTTAGTTTTCAGTAGTTAGATTATAATGTGTCTGGGTGTGGTTTTCTTTGAGTTTATTCTGTTTATGATAATTAAACTTCTTGAATACGCAAGTTAATTCTCATCAAATTGAGGAACTTTTCAGCCATTGTTTCCTCAAATTCTTTATCTGCATCAATTAATTTATAGGACTCCATTGTTATAAATGTTAGACCTTTGATATAGTTCCATGACTCTCTGAAGTTCTATTCATTTTTTTCCAATGTATTTTCCTCTTCGTTCTTAAGACTGAATGATTTCTATTAATCTAGCTTCAAGTTCACTGACCCTTTCCTCTGTCATCTTCACTCTGCTATTGAGGTCAGCCAGCAAAATTTAAACTTCACAGATTGTATGCTTTAAAATGATTTCGTTCTTTTTCTAGAATTTAATTTTTTTTGCTGAGTGCTTTTATATTTCTATATGTTTTATTTAATGTATATTTACCTTATGGAGCTTATTATTATTACAATCCATTGTTTTAAAGTCTTTGTCTTATAATTTCAGCATCTGTGTCACCTTAGGGTTTGCACCTATTCATTATCTTTTCCCTTAAGAATTGGCCACATTTTGGGCAGCGCTGGTGGCGCAGCGGTTTAGCGCCTCCTGCAGCCTGGAGTGTGATCCAAGTCCCACGTCAGGCTCCCTGCATGGATCCTGCTTCTCCCTCTGCCTGTGTCTCTGCCTCTCTCTCTCTCCATAAATAAATAAATAAATAAATAAATAAATAAATAAATAAATGAAAGAATCAGCCACATTTTTTGGTTCTTTGTTTATCAGGTAATTTTGGATTGTATTCTGGACTTTAAGAATATTAAGTTGTGTAGATATGAATCCTGTTAAAAATCTCTAAGGTATTTTATTATTATTATTATTATTATTATTATCATAATCATCATAATTACTGTTTTAGCAGGTGGTCAACCAAGTCAACTTCAGATTGCAAGTTTTTAAAACCACTTTTTAGAAGGCAAAACGGCTGGGTGTGCAGCATTCTGGAACCCTCCATCAAGCCTGCAGATCATATGTGCCTCCAGGAACTCCAGGCCTCATCATGGTGGAGGCTGAGCACCTCTCAGCCCGTGGCTGCTGGACTGTCTTCACCAACTTCTTATGCTCCAGAAAAGGAACTCTATTGTGTGCTGAGATGATATTGTGCCTGGTGATTCTAATCTGGTTCAGCCTCTCAACACCAGCATACTCCTCTCTGTCAGTAGTTGAGATGATTCTTGCTGAGATCTTCTTTGTCATCTACATGTGTGACCTAGCCTCCAAGATACAATACTGGTCTTGGATTGATTTCTTCCGAACCCTCATTGCAGCCACCCTCTACCTCATCACCTCCATTATTGTCCTTGTTGAGGGAGGAAATCGCTCCATAATCATTGCAGGAGTACTGGGCCTCATTGCTGTGTTCCTCTTTGGCTATGATGCCTTCATCACCTACCCCTCAAGGTAATAAAGACACAGAGCAGCACTGACTGTGTTGGTGGATTCCCTTTTTTCCCTGAGACCTGGTTGATGGTTTGATTCTTAATTCAATTCTCAAAGTTTTGCTAGGCAACTTTGGATCTGTCCTATGCATATACAGCTCAAGAGTAGACTAGGGACTGGTATAGTTTCTTACACAGCATTAGGGCAGCCTCTTCTTGACCTCACTTCCTTCCAGGTTTCCTCCTATGCCCCTTGCCTCACAGAGGCCCTTTTTCCCAGTTCTTTGTGCAGAAAAGTGAGATTTCTTTTTAGAGTTTTACCTGCCCCTATTATTGCTGCTGAGCAGTTCTGCATGCAGGGCCTGTCCATGGGGCAAAGCCACAAACCAAAAGAGGGGGAAAAAATGGAACACTCATTCTTAAATGTGTTGCTTCTTCAAGTTTTGACTCCACTCCACAAACTGCCTGATTTTGTTTACTTTTAAGAGTCCTTGTGTCATTGTTTTTGTGTATTTTGTCGAGAGTTTTTAGCTGTAATCAGAGAGATAGGCCATAATGGATGTACTCTAACTTCATCAGAAATCAAAGTCACATTTCAACAGTAGATTTAAGAAAAAAATTTTGAGGATGTTTGTAAAGATATATAAAATTAATATAATGGAAGACTAAGGTCTTAGTGATCACACAGCCCAATGGAACTCCTTCTCAGTAGTTGCCTGGGGTAGGAAGGGGGTAAGTGTGCTAAGTATAGCCAATACCAATCAAGTGTATTCTTAAAATAACTGACCAAACACAGACCTCAAGCATTCTAGTTATGCTGAGACATCTTGATGCCCTTTCTCATACTCTTCTTCAGTGGGTAGCTTGCACAAACATCCTTTAGTGATGTCTAGAATAGTGATTTAGAAATTATGCTATTCAGAGCTATAGGCATTCCATGGAGCCCATTTAGGAACAAAAGTAGTGCAGAGAGGGCATACTGTTTGATGCCACTCCCTGCTTCAATTAGAGAAGTCTACTTTTTTTTTTTTTAAGATTTTATTTATTTATTTGAGAGAGCAGAGTGAGAGAGCATGAGTGAGGGCAGGGAAGGGATTGAGGGAGAGATAGAAGCAGGCTCCCCACTGAGCACGGAGCCCGATATGAGGCTCGATCCCAGGACCCCAGGATCATGACCTACACCGAAGGTAGACACTTAACCAACTGAGCCACTCTAGCATCCCTAGAGCAGTCCACTTTGAACTGTTTTTTGTACTGGACTGTGCAATAATGTGTCATAATAACTAAGATTTACATTGGTAAAAATAAAAATAAAAAAGAATCATGGAAATCCACCAGTTTGTGGTAAAGATCCTGGGATTGATCAGCAGTTGTGATGATGCTTTCCAATTCTTCTCTGATGCTTATAAACTAGTTGAGATACTTTAGATAGGAAGTACTGAGGACTTGTCAGGGATTGCCTGGAACACAAGGGATGGTTCAGAGCAGTTAAAATGTTTCTGCTTCCCTAATTTAAAGTGGTGGTCTGAATCCTGGAAAAAACATCAGCTGTCATGAGCTTTTGTGCTTCACTCCCTCACTGCCAGAGCAAACTAGCTTTGCTTGATGATTTAAAGTTATCAAACCAGGATAACTGACCTATTTTATCCCTTTGGAGAATATTTGCATTTCATGAGGCTCCTGACAATGTCAAGTACTTCACACAAATAAATTGTTTTAACACTTGCATTTAAAGTATCAGGCTATGGAGGACATTGAGAAGGTCAACAGGGCTTCAGCATAGAGAACATCCACTACCTGAACGATGGGCTGTGGCACATGAAGACGTACAAATAGCGTGGGGAGTGGTGCCAGGGGACTGAACCTGGAGAACTGGACCTGTGCTGTGTCTGTGTGTGTGCATCTGTGTGTGCGCTGGTGTGTCTTGTGCGACACGAGGTCTGCATGTCCTGTGCCCAAGGGAATATGAGTACAACAGATGCTGAAAGAAGCACCCCCCCCCCAAAAAAAAAACCCTCAACACCGAGTAAATGATTTGGAAGGAGAAAAAAAAAAGTATCAGGCTAATGGAGGAAGAGACTCTTCCTTGAATGTCTTATAATACCCAGATTATATAAAGTAAGTTAAACAAACTTAGACCCACTATTTAAGACTAGGATGATGGCTGAGTAATTAAAGCATTTGATAGTTCTTCTCCTAATTTCTATTAAATATTCACCAAGTACTACCAAAAGATGAAAATGCACAACAAACTCCAAAAGAAAGAATAAAAGTCAATCTTAAAAGAGATTCTAGAAATATTTCTATTATTAAGTTTTCAACAGTGACAAATTAACAAATAGAATTGATGTCCCAGGCACACAGCATCTTTTGAATCAGAAAGCACAGCCAGAAAACAGGCAGAAAAAATCCTATGTCATACTTCCCCAGGATTCACCTCAGCACTGCCCTAAATTTGGAAACACAGAGCTTCATGAATGAGAAAGGGAGACAATCATAGCCTTCATTGTGTAGAAACAGACTTCTGAAGAATCAGAGTGTCCCTTTCATATCAGTCATTCTTTTTTTTTAAAGATTTTATTTATTCATGAAAGACACACACACACAGAGAGAGAGAGAGAGAGAGAGAGAGAGAGAGAGGCAGAGACACAGGCAGAGGGAGAAGCAGGCTCCATGCAGGGAGCCCGATGTGGGACTCAATCCCAGGACTCCAGGATAACGCCCTGGGCCAAAGGCAGGCGCTAAATCGCTGAGCCACCCAGTGATTCCCCATATTAGTCATTCTTAATTCAGTTTCTATAATGCCTGGCACATAAGGCTAGGATAAATAGGAGAGATCTTGGTGTATGTAGTCCTCTGAAAGGTGAAGAATTTCAGGTAGGGTAGAGGAACACTAAAAGTAGGGAAACCTGGGAGACGGGTAAAATTGTCATGTACCACTCAATGTCATTAAGGAAAAGTAAATACAGTTAAATTCTGTAGGTTATACATCCTTTTTCAAATAGAGAATCAGGAAGTGATTCTATTTCATTTCAAAGGAACAACACAAAATAAATGTCTATTAAGCAACAAAAAACTGGAATTGGCCTCTGCCTGTCAAATCACAGAATTAGAGGAGAGTCAGTACCTAAGTTAGATGGTGAGGGAAGTAAACATTAAAACTCTGCACCTTACCTTTTTTTCAAACTCTGGGCCAGGATATTTTTCTCCCAATTCCAAGTTGAAAAAATAGGGAGAGAAAAAAAAAAAAAAAGACTTAGTATGCCGTCTAAGACAAGAGAGGCCAGGATATTTTTCTCCCAATTCCAAGTTGAAAAAATAGGGAGAGAAAAAAAAGACTTAGTATGCAGTCTAAGACAAGAGACATAATCTTTTTTTTTTACTTTAAGATTTTATTTTATCCATGACATACAGATAGAGGGGGGCAGAGACACAGGCAGAGGGAGAAGCAGGCTCCACGCAGGGAGCCTGATGTGGGACCCGATTCCGGGTCTCCAGGATCACAACCTGAGCTAAAGGCAGATGCTCAACCACTGAGCCACCCAGGTGCCCCAAAGACTTGAGTCTTTTATAGTTCCCTTTTTTAGAGAAAAAAAATGACAACAAATCTACCTCTAGGATTGTCCCAGTGAAGTTTTTAAATTTCAGAAATACACGAAGAATCCAACAAGAGCTAAGCAAGAAAATGTTGCCGATAAAGCAGTAAGACAGAGGTTGGTCTTTTCATTTCCTCAGTAGCACTAAGTCTAAAAAAGATAACAGAACAAATTTAATGGGCAAAAATTTGTGGAATCAAAAAAGTATGCCTATTCATGTTTTCATTGATGTATGAGGACAACAGATGTTTTGTTTTGTTTTTTTTTTGAGCAGGGCAGGGAGGAGCAGTGAGGGAGAGGGAGATGTAGGCTCTCTACGGAGTGAGGAGCTTCACTTGGGACTTGATCCCAGGATCCTGAGATGGTGACCTGAGCCAAAGGCAGACGTTTAACTTACTGAGCCACACAGGCTCCCCAACAGATGTTCTTAGAGATATGCTACATCTCACCTAAGTGTCCTTTATCTTAAAATTATTTAAAGTTTTACTTTAGACCACTAAAAAATGAGTAAAAATTAAAATTCGAGAAAACATTCTCTACAAGGACTGGAAGCAAATATAGAAATTAGACATACAGAAAGAAATCTAATTGCTAGTTGTAATTTAGTTACAAAACTGAAGATAGTATTGTCAAACTTGAAATAAAAGATTGTAGTGTTTTTTAAAAAGAAAGGGAAAGGGATCCCTGGGTGGCGCAGCGGTTTAGCGCCTGCCTTTGGCCCAGGGCGCGATCCTGGAGATCCGGGATCGAATCCCACGTCGGGCTCCCGGTGCACGGAGCCTGCCTCTCCCTCTGCCTATGTCTCTGCCTCTCTCTCTCTCTCTGTGTGTGTGACTATCATAAATAAATAAAAATTAAAAAAAATAAAATAAAATAAATAAAAAGAAGGGGAAAGATAAAGTTGGGCAGAAAATGTGCTAAGTTTCCTGTCCAAATAGAATTCTCAAAAGTTGCAGTTTTATTCTTGGAGCACATGGTTGACTTAGTCTATTAAGTACCTGCCTTCAGCCTCAGATCATGACCTCAGAGTCCTGAGATTGAGCCCTGAGTTGGGCGCCCTGCTCAGTGGGGAGTCTGCTTTTCCCCTCTCCCTCTGCCCTTCCTCCCCACTTGTGCTCTTTCCCACTCTCTCTCTCAAATAAATAAATAAAATCTTTAAAAAGTTACAGCTTTCTTCATAAAATTTATAATAATAAAAATGCATATTTGACATTGTTTATGTTTAAGGATAACTATTTGTAGGCTAAAAATAAGGAATCTTTATTCCAAAATCCAAATCATTGCAGAGGCAAAAGGAAAAATAAGCTCAAGGTTATATAGAAAAATATAAGAAGCAAAGACTAAGACTAAGCAGGAATTTTTTTTTTTTTTTTTTTTTTTTTTTTTTTTTTTAAGCAGGAATTTAAAAAAAGAAAAAAACTAACAAAACCTACAGTACCTATGAGACCTCTTTTTAAAAACAAATATTGAATGAAGAAACCACTTAACTGAAAGCAAAACCAAAATACATAACTCAGGAGAGACTTGTGCATGAAAGTATTCATTGCAGCATTGTTTGGAATAGCAAAAGGTTGGAACCAATTTAAATGTCCATTAGTAAGGTATTGGTTAAATAAATTGTTGTGCAACTAAAAAGCAAATTACTCTATAGTTAAAAAGAATGAAACAGTTCTATCTTTACTGATACAGAGCAATCTCCATGGTACCTTGTCAAGATAGGGAGGAAAAGCATGGTAGAGAGAAAAGTCTGTGAAACAAATATAAAATGATTGTGTACTTCTGGAATGAATACAAACAACTGAACAACCATTCCCTTTTGTGTTGAGGAACTAGTGGCTTGTGGACAGAGGTGGGAGGAAGAATTACTTTTCATTTTGTATCATATTATATTTTTTGAATTTTTATGTCATATGCATATATTGACTGTACAAAAGATAATTATGGGATCCCTGGGTGGCTCAGCGGTTTAGCATCTGCCTTTGCCCAGGGCGTGATCCTGGAGACCCAGGATCAAGTTCCTCATCAGGCTCCCTGCATGAAGCCTGCTTCTCCCTCTGCCTATGTCTCTGCCTTTCTCTCTCTCTCTCTCTGTCTCTCATGAATAAATAAAATCTTTAAAAAAATAATTATGTAAAATTTACAGAATATGGACAGAAACAAGAACTACTTCTTGAGCTCTGTAAGTACTTAAATTCACTGTGTGCGTATGATGCTAAAGTTGCTATATTTGGCTTATGTACAGGGAGAAGTAGAAATAATCAGGTCATGGATAGAGGAAAAGAGTAAATTAGATCCACAAGAAGCAGAGATGAGAACCATTTTGGCCTGGCAAGACTGAGAGTGTATCATTGCTCCCTCAGAGTTTCTCAACTCTTTTGTTCTATTTTATTTTTTCATATTTTCCAAAATTTTAAAAATAAGTATGTACTATTTTTATAATGAAAAGAAAAACATGATTATTGCTTTTAAAGTCCTAGCCTATGCCCTAGGGAGTGCATAAAACAGCAGTGACAAGAACACATAAACAAAAACAAATGTATAAACTCAACTAGCAGAGTATTTACGCTGTCTGCAAAAAAAAAAAAAGAAAAAGAAAAAGAGGGGGATAAAGTACATAAAGTGTCATGGTTATTAAAAAAGAATATATAGAGTATATATGGGTGATATTTATATGTTGATGGGTGAGTATGAGGAATCAATGTTTCTCTTCCAGTTACAGAGATTTTAGGGAAGGTGTTATATTTCAGGAGGTCTTTGAGTGATGGAAGGGGGATCAAAATAGTGAAATGTTAAAAACAGATATTTTTCTCTTTCCAGGTGTTTGGTATGGATGTCTTTTTTTTTTTTTTTAACCATATCATTATTTTCAATGTCCAACGTTTATAATATGAGGGCCAGGGCTTTCTCCTCAACTTAAGTTTATAAATTTTCTATTGGCTTGTGAGGCCAATAGGGATACTTCTTCTTGTCTAATTTGGTTTCTGGGAAGACTTCATTCTCAATGGTCATCTCATCAAATGGAATTATGTTCTTCATCTTCTCCAGCTCTTTTTCATATTCTTCAATCCTGGCCTTTGAGATAGACAAAAACTCAGCACAGCTTTTCACATCTTCTTTTTTCTCAGCATCCACCCGGACAGTGTATTTATCCTCTGGCACAGGAGGAAACTTCAGGGCATTAAACCTCTTCTCAAAGTCATCTACCAAGCCAGCCTTTGCCACATTGGCCTTGTAGTAAGCCCAGTTGATAGCAGGTGGTTTCTCAGGAAGAATAGCCAACCTGGAGGTAAGCACCTCATTCCAGGATTTCAGGGAGTTGGCAATGGTCTTCTGGTTTTGGGGTATGATCTCCCCAAAAGCTACCCAGTCAATGGTTTTTATTTTATTTATTTTTTTCAGTCAATGGTTTTTAGAGCAAGTTTTTCCCCAGCCATCTTGAGATCCTTCACCAACCTCAGCGGCCCACAGTCCACAGCAGCAAGGGCCGGAAGTCGGTATGGATATCTTAAAGTTGGAACTGAGATGAGTAATGAAAGTTGTGATGAATAAAAATGGGAAGTAGATATTGGGTGATGAGCCTGTTGCTGCCAAAAAAGGCAGTTCTTCAATTTAAAGGCCCTAAAGAGGAAGATGTAAGAACCTAAAAAGCAGTGGGTAGAAAGCACTGAGTCTTGGGACTCAGTGGAGTGGTGCTGGGTAGGAGGAAATTTGGATGGAAGGCTGTTGCAAAAAATGGGAAAGAGTAAGTCTGTGGGGGGGAAAAATGTACTCTCAGTGATTTGCATGCTTGGGTTTGTGAGTGTAGCATCAGTACCGTCCCCAAATGGCAATAACATAGAGCAAGAAAGTAATTGTTTTACAGAAATCTGTTTCTCTCTATGTCTCCATTCTGTTTTTAGGGTCAGTGCAAGTATTTTTGCAGTTGAATGGAATAGCAGCTTCTAAGAAATAAAAAACAGATGTTGGAGGAAGGCATTCAGGGTGAGTCAGGAGAAGCCCTTAAGGCACTCTGTGCTCATGGCTTGCCCTACACTTTTCCCTGCTTTAATCTTGATAGATGCTGAAATTCCCAACTATGCTTAGGCAGCACCAGGGCTGTAGTGGATCGAAAAAGGACAAACTACACTGACTCCCAAGCCTGACTGTCCTGTGGAAAGAAAGGAGTAGCTTGGCTGATCTCATAAGGAGTACTCTTAGGTAAAGGAACATATTCTTCTTGATTCACTTCTCAGATCTAGAAAAATATGTGCTTATATACTATTTTGGGATAAATATTAATCATATAAAGTCAAGCTCTTAAAACTGAACCTAAATTTTCACAACTGTTCATTTAAGTTGTTCATAATCAGGTGAAGTGTTCTACATTAAAAAACATTTTAATGCCCTCTTGGAAAGTTGTGTTAAATATAATAAGTATCATACTTTCTTGGAAATGTTAGCTAAAGTTTCTATAGGAACTTAGCCACATCACATTGTTAACACATTTGCGGCATGCATTTTTGAAATTACATGCAATTTGTGGTACTGAATTACAATTGATATGCAATTTGCAGTATGTACCTGAATTTATGGTATATTTTTTAGACAGAATAGACATGGTTATGCACTAAATTGAGAAAATATAAAAATACAGGTAAAAATGTGTTTTTTTAAACTTTATTTTTTTCTAAAGATTTTATTTACTTGAGAGAGAGAGAGAGAGAGAGAGAGGCAAGTGAGGGAGAGAGTACCAGCTGGTGGGGAGGGTGAACGAAGAGGGAGAGGGAGAAGCAGACTTCCTGCTGAGCAAGGAGCCCTTATGTTATGCAGGACTCATGCGGATTCTATCCCAGGACCCCAGGATCATGACCTGAGCTGAAGACAGAAGCTTAACCAACTGAGCCACCCAGGTGTCCTGAAAAAGTGTTTATATGGGAATATAACTTCATAAGACTTTTTAAAATCTGGAAGAATTCCTTAATTTGTTAAAAAAGCTTTTACATTTCTTTTGAATAAAGGTTTTGTTGAAGATAGTAAACATGAATTAATTCATCATTCTTTTACTGTTGCCATTGTGGACTGCTTCTTGTATAGTGGGTAATACCAAAAAGTATGAAAAGGTACTCCCAATATATATATATGTATATATATATATATATACATATTTATGAATGATTCTTTTCCTGAGATCCAACTGTTTGGGTTATTTATTGCTGAGAAACTACCCCAAAACTTAGTGGTTCAAAGTAGTGATCATTTTATTATTTCTTCATGATTCTACTCTGTGGGCAGTCTTTGGAGGGATTAACTTGTTTCTGCTCCATGTGGCATCCTTTGGGCATTTCAGATGGCTGGGGGCTGATGGAATGGCTTCACTTGGGTCACAAGTCTGGAGTCTCTGTTCTCAGGGTCTGCTGGATTCCTCAGTTGTCCTCCATGTGATCTCTTCATGTGGTTAGTAAGTGTGGGTTTCCTCACACCATGGTGACCTCATGGTTTAGTTCAGTTTAGTTGGATATCCCAGAGCACTAAACTGTTGGTTGCCAGGCAAACTGTCAAAGTTGGGCCCGATATTGGCACAGTGCCATTTTTGCTGCATTCTATTGGTTAGAATAGCTCACAAAGCCCCAGTCCAGATTCAGTGTAGGAGGGAACTCCAGGAGGCCATGCATACTGGAAGACATGGTTCACTGGGGGGCCATCTTTGGGAAGCTAGCTACCACATCAATATTTATGAAAGAAATTCCATAAACATTAAACTGAGTCTATTTCCTACCAAAAACCCCAAAGCAAAGGAATGCTAAACTTAATTGTCTTTCACTATTCACAAGTCTACACCCAAATCTTTCTGATTTTTCCATGATCTTTCCCAAATATGCCTCATTCAAATTCTTTCAGCACTGCAGTCTCTTCATTGGTTCCTAGCATGAGTCTCATCTAAATTAAATGTTTCCAGATGTTTGAATTCCCAAAGCCAGAAAAATTAAGATATAACTAACTTAATCTATGTATTTGCATAGAGTTGCTAACTCTGTAAGTTTTAAATATCCAAGTGAGAACATTAAAAGCTGTGCCATCTACTATTACTCTTGCTTCTAAAAGGAGAGTACATTTAATTTTTTAAAAAAGTTAGTAAAGAGAATTTCAGACTGAATGATAGTCTTAAATTAAAACTGCTTACTTTATGAAAACATGTAATAATATGCCTTTATTCTCATTTTGCTGCAGGTCAAGGAGACTCCACCAAGGAGTACCACTGGTTCTTGGACCCAGTGTTTGGAAACCTCTAGTTAAGCCATTGTTATTGAACATTGTCAAGGTCCTTTTTATTCTGAATCTTGGTAAAAATCATTTCATATCTCTCCCTAGGGGCCATAATCATATTGATCATGATGAAAAATTTAAAATTCCTTCTTTTACATAGAATCATTTAAATTTGTGCTAATGCAAATAATACAGTTGTGAAATGCTTATTATTGTACTAAGATTGGATAATGTTGGCATACTCAGCTGTTAGGAATGGGGACTCTGGAGTCTGACTTCCTCTGTTCCAATCTGGATCTGTCATGATCTTGAGCAAGGAACATATCTTTCTGTATCTCAGTTTCTCCATCTATGATGTAGGTATTATCATAGCAGAATTCTTTTGATGTTTTAATTGAATTCCATGTACAAAATGCAATATTAAAATGCCTAGCACATGGTAAACGCTCAGTATGTATAATTAATATTATATTCTTATTTATACAAATCAGTATTTTGCAATTGCACTTAAGATCTTAATATATACTTTAAGGGTGATCCCAAATATCCACAATGCTGTTGAAGAGAGTAGCCATTAGACAATAGAATTTTAAAGTTGCAAAGGAACTTCAATGTCATATGATTCTACCTTATGACAGGTGAGGACTTTTGTATTTAAAACAAACTGACATAGAGTCCATCCATCTTATGGTAAAAGATAAATAGTTGAGGGTTACAATAATCAGATTAACCTTGTAGAGAAGTAAAATATATAGCCCCCCCCATATATTTCCAGTAGCTTTGCCAGATTGGTTTTCAATTCCACTTATATTTATCAGTGCCACTCATGTATTGTCTTAGCTACCTGCACTTTTTTTTTTTGCACGTGTCCAATGAAAAGCAACATAATGCTCACAGTACTCTGAGAAACAAAATTCCGAAGAATACCTAAAAATGGTAATAAAAAAGGACAAGCAGAGTTTAGGAAATTTATTTTAGGGCAACTGCCAGATTTATTTTAAGCCCTATGCTTAAAAATAAATGTAATTCACATGACCAGCGTAAAATACTGGAGCCAAGAAAAGTCACTGCAAAAGCATTTAATAAAATACCTGAATTTTGTCTAGTTGTCATCTTTGTTATGATTTTTGTGAAGACTTACTTCCTATCTTGATTTATACAGTGGTTTTTACATCTAAATATTTCTTGTATATAATAAGGTGAAAATAGAATAGACATTTTTCAAACAATATAACATTTTCCTAACCTCTGACTCACACCACAAAGTTAGTGGACTGTTCAGATGCTATGCAATGTTTTTTACATAGAAAGTCAATTGGTTCATCTGTAGCATTTTCCAGTGTGGGGTAAAACATCCACGTTTTTTATTTCTAGCAATCTTTAATCTGACCTATGAGCAAAACTAAAGATTGATTAGAAATAAGGTAGATTTCCCGCTGATAGCCGTGAAGAACATGAGCAGACTGAGCAACAAGTCTTTACCTTCTCACACCACAGTCAATGAAGCAATTGACTTAAGAGGAAATGCTCATAATTTTCATATTCTACATTGGTTCTGTTAAAAATCACAATTTTAAGTTTCACTGAACTTGCAGGATCACACATCAAGAAGAGAACTACAGGGGATCCCTGGGTGGCTTAGCGGTTAAGCGCCTGCCTTCGGCCCAGGGCGTGATCCTGGATACCGGGGATCGAGACCCTAGTGGGGCTCCCTGCATGGAACCTGCTTCTGTCTGGCCCCCCTTCTCTGTGTCTCTCATGAATAAATAAAATCTTAAAAAAAAAAAAAAAAAGGAAGAGAACTACAATGGGAATGAATAATGGTGCGGAAGAACTAGTAGGAGTAACTTAAAATATTGATTCTGAGATTAAAAAAAAAAAAAAGCAAACTGAACTTGATTTCTACGGACTATTTCTTCCGGAGTCCGTATTTAGTGCTCCCCTGATACACACGCTCGGCTCAGGAGGCTTGAGTACTGCATGGCTTCGTCATTTTCCCATGGAATCGCAGACGGTTTAAACGTGGTGGTGTTCCCGGAGGGCCGACGGTGAAATACTACAGAAAACCAGCTCATTAGCTGATGCTAAAATGCTGCCTTGTCGGTGAAAAGGCATCTTGCCTAAAAAAGAACCTATTTGCAAAATAATAACAAGCACCCTCTCTTTCCGGTCAGAGAGCTCTGGACCGCAGCCGCCCAGAGGAAGGGCAGTGGAGGCAGCTGCCAGGATACGACCAGAGACCGAAAGAGCTCGGCGCCCCTGCCCGCCCCACCCTCGCCTAGCCCGCCTCGACCTCTGCTACAGCTCCAGAGCTCCCCTCGGCTCTTCAGAACCGGCCGGGGTGAGGTCGGTACCTCCCGCCGCACCCCGTGGGCTCCTCCCTGCTTACCAGCCCTCCCCGTCCGCCCGCTAGGCCCCTGGCCCGGCCCCGCCCCCTGGCCCGGCCCCGCCCCCTGGCCCGGCCCGGCCCCGCCCCGCCCTGCGGAGGCGCCGGCGTGCTCGCGCGCGCGGCGCGAGACCGATTCTCCTTCCGAGCGTCCGCGCCCCGCATGCGCAGTCCGCGCCGGCGGTCTCCGTTTGTTTGAACAGGAAGGCGGACATATTAGTCCCTCACGGCCCCCCTCGCCCCACCCCCCCAGGCATTCGCTGCCGCGACTCGCCCTCTCCAGAGCTGGGGACGCAGCCCCTCCCAGAAGTTCCCCCATCAGCAGCCGCCGGGACCCGAGCCTCGTCTTCCTCCGCCGCCCGCTCTCCAGACTTTCCTCTCCTAAGTCTCCATCGGGCACCGACCTCGCCCTGCCCCGCCGGACAGCGCGGCAGCAGCCCCAGCAGCGACGGTACAAAATGGGAGAGTGAGGCTGTCCCGCGGGGAGCAGCTCTTGGCAGGGTCGGATCCGGGCGTCGGGCCGCGCCGAGGAGAGCCGGGGATGCGGGGCTAGACCGCCTACAGCGCCTCTGAGCGGAGCGGGTCGGGCCCCGTGGCCCAAGAGGCGGCAGCAGCTGGCACAGCTCCGCACCCGCCCTTCGCTTTCGCCTTTCCTCTTCTCCCTCCCCTGCTGCCGGAGGAGTCTCCACCCTGCTGCTCTTTCTCTCCCACCGCCTGCCCACTTCGGGACGGGGAACTCTCCATGGCGAAGACGGCTGGGGCCCGCTAGGCTGAAGCGCCAGCCGGAGCTACGAGGCTGGTGGCGACGGCGCTGTCGGCTGTCGTTAAGGGGCTGCCGGGTGGGATGCGACTTTGGGCGTCGGAGCGGCTGTGGGTCGCCGTTGCCCCCGGCCCGGGGTCTGGCGAGCGGAGATCCCCTCAGTGAGGGGAGGAGGGGGAACCGGGCGCACCTGGTGACCCTGAGGTTCCGGCTTCTCCGCCCCGCGGTCGCGAACCCACCGCCGGAGGAAGTTGGTTGAAACTGCTTTCCGCTGCTGGTGCTGCTGGTACGAGGGTATTGTCACAGTAGCAGCAACATGTCGACTGGGGACAGTTTTGAGGCTCGGTTTGAAAAAATCGACAACCTGCTGCGGGATCCGAAATCAGAAGTGAATTCGGATTGTTTGCTGGTGAGTAGCACTGTCGTCTTTTGGCAGTCTGGGGTTCTGCGTGTATTTGCCTTCCTCTTGCTTTCAATCTAGTTATTTGCAGAAGAGAGTTTCAGGTGTGCATACTCTCGGAAAAACACCAAAATCTGCTGTTTTTCCTGAACCGTCTTTGGAGCACCACTAAAATCTCATGCCGTGGCCTTACTTATCGTTGGAGTGGCTCTGTACTAACTACTCTGAACTTTTAGCTCGAACTCAGTTCATCATTCCACAAAAGGTACTTAGGCATCACGTAAAAAGTTACACTGTCAGTTATTTCCGCAGTTTGTTGAATGACGATCTTAGTAATAATCTTTTTGATCGGTTTGACAGCAATGCTGGAAAGACGCTTTCCACTTAACAGCGATTCAGCTCCTAAGGGTTTAGTTTTTAGACGTGGAAGTGACAATGGAGAATCAATATTGAGAAAGCGATTTTTGAGCCAAGATGTCATAGGTGATTTGAATCTGGAGGAACTTTTTTCTGGACTGTTAAGTGTAAAGATCTAAGATAACTGAAGATAGGTCATCGCATTATTAACTCTTTTACAGTATTGGTGATTACAAAAGTACCGCACAGATATTTTATCATAACTGCCTTTTTTGGTGGTGGTGTGCTTACCATTGTCACTTTTAAATATTTTTTTTTTAATTTTTTTTTTTTTTTTTTTTTTTTATGATAGTCACAGAGAGAGAGAGAGAGGCAGAGACACAGGCGGAGGGAGAAGCAGGCTCCATGCACCGGGAGCCTGATGTGGGATTCGATCCCGGGTCTCCAGGATCGTGCCCTGGGCCAAAGGCAGGCGCCAAACCGCTGCGCCACCCAGGGATCCCCATTGTCACTTTTAAAAGGTTCTGAAAGTTTTTATGAAATGAAAGGCCAAGTTCTTAAAGATCCTTCAGTGGTTACAATTATCTGTAAGTAATTAGGGTTTGCAAGTTTTGTCTATTTTCCCTGATACTAATAGTTGCAAACTCTGTAAGGGAGTTTCTCCTTTTACTTTACTGAACAACTAAAAGTTATATAATAATTCTGTTTTAGTTCAAACAAAACCACAATCTCTAAAATTGCAGGGAGTATGTATACGAAGTTATTTAGAGCCCCCTCAGAAAATTAAATGTTAGATATATACAGTATTTGGGATTAAGATTAAGTGAACACAATAATGCCATTTAGAGAAATAATTTAAAAATCTCATGTTGATTCTGGAAAGTTATGTAGATCATCTTAAATTAGCATGTATTTCAGTTATTCTGAATATCTGGGTGTATTTTTAAGTGTATAATGTTATACAAGAAAATTTCTCCCCAAACTTTCAAAATTACTCTAAACATCCTTTACTATGAAAGTAGAGTCTTGTGGGTTGTATATTTGAAACATGTCACATTATGGATGCGCTTCATATTGAGAAACAGGATGATGGATGCCTGATACGATTTAAAACACTTTATTGAATGACAGAAATGGAAGGAATTAGAACACATCTTTCTACTAAGAATTTGTCATTTTTAAAGCCCAATTCTTTTAATATTTACCCAATTTCCATGTATCTTTGATTCTATTTTACTTTTTGATCTTACTCCATGAAACAGCAGTATGGGGTGTTTAGTAGCTTTTTTTTTTTTTTTTTTTTTCTTAAGTTGTCATGTAACATCTTGCCTTAGTTGCCTATTGAAATGTGGAAGATAGGAATATAGGTCATGGACTCTTTTTTTAAATTTTTATTTATTTTTTAAGATTTTATTTATTTATTGGTGACTGACACAGAGAGAGGCAGAGATACAGGCAGAGGGAGAAGCAGGCTCCATGCAGGGAGCCTGACATGGGACCCGATCCCAGGTCTCCAGGATCACGCCCTGGGCTGAAGGCAGCACTAAACCGCTGAGCCACCCGGGCTGCCCAGGTCATGGACTCTTTACTTGGAAGTCCAATCTATTTAGGAAAACAAGACCTAATCTTAAATATGCACACAGAAACAAAGGAAAACACTTTACACACTGAAAAAATGTGTGATAGATTTCAAATGATTGGTGTAGGTGATGCATGTTCTTGGTTATTGAAAAGAAGAAATTGCTGTGTGTTCAGAGGGCGGGAGTATGCTTTATGATGAGTGGATAGGTTTAGAGGATGTTCAGAGGAGGAGTAGAGGATAACATGAATGGAGGGTGAGGATGTGATTGGCTATGACATGTTTAGGGGAACAAGATAAAGTTGGAAACATAGATTGGGGTTAGAATGTGGAAGACTTGATTGTTGGTTATGGGAGTTTAGATTTTCTTCAGTATATTGTAGCTATTAAATATTTGTAAACAGCACTGTGCCAGGATGAATGAAGGTGAATCTGGTAGTTATATGTAGGATAGGGTGTGTGAAAAGAGATTGGAGATGGGATGAGACTGGGGACTTCTTAACAAATTAATAGTCCAGGAATTATTGAAGCCCCAAACTGGCACATTAAAATGGGAAAGGAAGAATTGATGGAACTTGATTGGCAGGGCTGGGGAGAAGGGGGAACCAAAGTGAGAGAAGATAGATGATGCTAAAAAATTTGAGGCTAGCTTATAGGGAGACTGTTGAAAAGCAAAGTCAGGTTTGGAAATCTCTTGGGAAGAACAAGCAACAGAGAAGTTCAATTTCAGGTTGTATTTTAGAGGATAGTGGGACAACCACAAAGAAATGACCAGTAGACTATTGGAGATAGGAAACTGAGCTCATAAAGATAACAATTTGGAAATCATTTGCACAGAAGTGCAAGTTGAAACTGATAAAACGATAAAGGGTAAGAGATGAAAGTTGAACAAAGAGGAAGAGTCAAGAAAGTTGGCAATCAGGGCCTTTTCAGGGTTAGGACAGCCAGGTATCTTGGAGTCCAAGAGTTGTGAAAGAACATTTTGAGAAATAGTCAACAGATTTTTTGCCCCATGTAATCTTAAAGTCTTGGCCCTCTTTTCTATTTGGTTCCATAATTGTTTACTGATAGCTGTTGAAATTTTATTACCATATTAATCTGAACTTGATAAGGATTGAATTTTTTCTTTGGAGATAAAAGGTTTTTTTTGGTTTTGTAGTGTCTAGCCTGATTTTTTTTTGCATGGTATTTTATGTTTATCATTAACCATTCATTCTACCATTCAGAATGACCCATCGGGCAACTTCACCTTTTTTTCAGTGAGTCTCTTACACTTTCCTGTCTGGACTTTGAATATCTCTTGTAGGCATGATACTCCTTTTAAATTGATTGCTTTTCTTTATTATTTTGGCCATTGATGATTTACTTAATTGATACATACTGAGTATGTATTATGTACCATGTGCAGCAGTCAAGTTCTAGGTTTTTTTTGGTAATATCAAAAGATAAAGTTTGTCCTGCACTTACTTAAGTAGATCTACTCTTCAGAAATGAAAGTTCCAGAAACTTTTGGTTTCAGAAGAGTCTGCTGTCAGTCGGCTGTACATCCTCTCTCTCTTTTTTTTAAAAAAAGATTTTATTTATTTATTCGTGAGAGACATAGAGGGAGAATCAGGCCTCCCACGTTGGGGGGAGCCTGGCATGGGACTTGATCCAAGGAGCCTGGGATCATGACCTGAGTCAAAGGCAGATGCTCAACCACTGAGCCACCCAGGTGCCCCTCTCTCTTTTTTTTTTTTTTTTTTCCCCTCTCTCTTTTTAAAAGATTTTATTTATTTGAGAGGTAGAGGGAGAACATGTGAGCAGGGCAAGGGGCAGAGGGAGAGAGCATGGAAGGAACCCAATGTAGGGTTCCCCCTTATGACCCTAAGATTATGACCTGACTGGCAGATCTTTTTTAAACCATCTTTCCACAAAAGAATCTTTTGTGTTGAGATCCTGATGATAAATATTAGTAGTTATAAAATAATGTAGCTGGAAGAAGCCCTGATAGTGGCTTTCTAACCTTTTCTCATATAATTTAAGAACTAGATAAGTGTATTTTTCATATTGCAAATATAAATGCTAAAAGAGTCTGCAGATACTAATATTATGGTAACTATACACTTATTGTCTGTATCATCCATATCACTCAACCTTGGTTTTCTATAAGTCACATTGTTTTCAGTGTCTAAATGGTTCCCTTATTGTCCATGTTACAGTTTATAGTGATTATCATGAGCTGTTTTCCTTTTCACTGCCTTTCTTTTTAAGCTTAAAATTATTTTATCTAGGACCTACTAACAATTTCTCAATACTGAATACAGTAAGGTCTAGAGTTTAATTAATTCTAAATTTCCAGAGGAAAAAATGCATATGATTTGTAAATTATTATTTTTAAAGATTTTATTTATTCATGAGAGACAGAGAGAGAGAGAGAGAGGCAGAGACACAGGCAGAGGAAGAAGCAGGCTCCATGCAGGGAGCCTGACGTGAGACTCGAACCCGGGTCTCTAGGATCATGCCCTGGGCCGAAGGCGGGCGCTGAACCACTGAACCACCCGGGCTGCCCTGATTTGTAATTTAAAAAAGAAAAACAAAGATACCTGGGTGGGAACATTAGATGTGTATTTGTCTTGAAGGGTGAGGTACATTTCTTAAAAATATAGCTATCTTGCCTTTAGCATGTTGAGCATACTACTGCAGGATGCCAGTTTAGAGCATAACATTTTTTTCTAGTTTTTGTTTAGCTGTTAGAGATGTAGCAGTAGTGGGTAGAATGGAGGGAAGAAGGGAACCAGTGTTAGTTGAACAGTGCATATTGAATTCTGACACTGCTGTCATTTTTCATATTTGTTAACTATCATTTTTCATCAGTCAATTTTTCAGAATGTAGGAGGCATATGTAAGTAATTTTCAGGTGTCTGTTTTTGGGTTTTTCTTCCTCTAAATTTTCTTTTGGACTTCCTAACCCCACTGCTTTCCTATCTTGTTGCTGACTTCTTTTTCTCTCAGTCTCAGTCTTTGGTTTTGTAATACTTACTTTTTCTTTACTCTCATGGAAATCCATTTTTATAGCTTCAACTAATGTCATCTCTATGCCCATGATATCCAGGTCTTTATTTTTTAGTATTTTTTTCTGGTTTTATTTTATTTTATTATTTTTTAAGATTTTATTTATTCATTCATGAGAGACCAAGAGAGAGAGAGAGAGGCAGAGACACAGGCAGAGGGAGAAGTAGGCTCCATGCAGGGAGCCCGACATGGGACTCGATCCTGGGTCTACAGGATTAGGCCCTGGGCCAAAGGCGGTGCTAAACCGCTAAGCCATCAGGGGTGCCCTTTTTTTCTGGTTTTAAATCCTAAATATCTGACCGCCCACCAGGCATCTCTACTTGGATGTCATGTTATCATTAAAATTTCTCATATTTTAAAATAAGCTTTCTTCCATATACTTCCTTATCATTGACACCACTACTTTCCCTTTCACTCACCTGGAATTTTTGTCGTGAACTTTAACAATTCTATGCCACATGTTAGATTATTTCAACAGATTTTGGCTAGCAGTTCAGATTCTAGATTATGGCTATATAATCCCTCTATACATCCTGCTAGTTGAGTTGATCACATTTGGAGTTATATTAGTGAAATGAAAAGACCTGAGGTCACTAAATCTTTGAGCCTAAAGCTGTATACCTGCCAGTATTCATAATTTACGAGTTTATGAGTGTTACCAGTATCAATTGCATATCTGGTTAGTTTGGACCAGACTGTTTTGATGTCAGTATGTTGCAGAATTTTTTTTTAAAAAAACAAATTATTACGTTCATTCATACAGTGAATATTTGTGTAGGCTCTAAACTTGGATTCAAATGTAGGCTCTGCCAGGTACTTGCTAGATGATTTTAGGCGAGTTATTTTAACCTGTCAGAGTTTATTTCATTTTCAGGAAAGTGGGGGGATAATAGTACTAGATTGTTTTAAGGGTTAAATAATATAGACAAAACAATTATCACAGCATATGACATTTAGTAAGCATTTTTTAATGGGTAATTATTATCTTTTTCATATTTATAGTATTCCTGTTATATGCTAGTCAGTGTGCTTAGGCTGGAAGTTGATATTTATTATCTTATGTAAATGCAGAATAATGATGGCACCTCAAGCTATTCCCATAAATTCATAATCCAGCTATATTTTATTGAACTGTCCAAACCAATTGTAACTGAAAATGGTGACGTTTAGATGGGATTGAGTAGAATGGGGAGGCACTTTTGGAGACTGTTTAGTCCGGTTTATAAATACCTACTTTGTGCCAAGGGTTATATTTATAAGAAAGGCAATTGGGAGCTGGTTTGTGGAGATTTAGTTGTTGTCGTGTCTTCTTTCTGTGTGTGTCTTTTGTACTTTCAGTATGCGTTCTGTAAATAGGCCCTCTTGCACTACAAGTATCCTGTGGGTGTATAGAGAGGTGGCTCAGAGTAACAGCTGAGACATGAATTGGGCCATTCATTAATCTCTTGAGTCAGAAATGTTTTTAATCCAGAAGAAGGAACCACATAAAAAAATTTATAATAAAGAATAAATTCTCAGTTTTAGATTTGTTTTTGCATAACTTTAGAGTTTAATTTCCCAGGTTTTGCTATGTGTATGTATGATAAAAGCTAGAGATTTTGTTTGTATTGTGGCCGAAGGCCCTACATGTCAGGAAATATTACATATGGAGTTCTGTTGCTGAAGATAAATAGCTCTGTTTCCCTGTTCCCATCCTCACTAAAAAAGAGGTACACCATTTAGTTTAAGTTCAGAGCATAGCTGGTAGATGCCACACTTGTGTGTACAAGATGAACAGATAGTGCTGCATTTCACAATGGAAAATATTTTTTGACATATGCCATTTGCATGGTATAGTAAAAAAAAAAAAAAAAAAAAAAAACCTCTGGATTGAAAATTGAGAGCATTGGCATAAACTTGTTTTGCTATTAGTTTCTTTATTTGACCAAGTAAATCTTTTTTCGTATCTGGGCTTCACTCTCCCCGTTTGTAGAATGAAGAGTTGGGCCATATAGTTGCCGATGTCCATTGTGTATGAGTCTTTGCTTATTATATTTCTGTAAATATTTAAAAAGTTGTGTCATTGATTCATTATTTAAGAAATATAATTTAAAAGTTAAACGGTGTTAGATTAGAAATATAAGAATAGGGACCATCTTTGGTAAGCACTGTTTTTGGAACTAGTTCTACATAGCCTTGGAAGATCATCCTAAACTAATTGTTGTTACGATTGACACTTTTTTATTTTTGCATTTGTGACTTGTGTTCATAAATGTAGAGTTTTGTACTTTTTAAACAGAGAATGTAGTAATTGAGTTACTCATTTGCATATCCATTAAAATGTATAACGTGTAGTTTACTTTTCTAATACATCTGCTCTCCCTGTTTGGGACTGTGAAATATAGGAGTACATTTTTAATATAGTGCCTAGACAGTTAGTGGACATTAGATGTTCAAATTAATGTTCCAAAGGTGATGTCTCAGAAGGTGAGAAGTTGTCTTATATTTGTGTCTTATTTTAAAAGGTATGCTAACCTGTACCCTCTCTTTATTCTTAGTTTATTTTTGTTTTATTCCCGTACTTTATAGTCTTTATGCCATACTCCGATATTGACTTTTAGAAAGTAATTGAAATTTTATCTTAGAGGAACTAATTTTGAAATAGTAGACCTCATGTAACTCTTCCTTTTTCTAGTTATTCATTCATTCAACAAATGTTTATTTGGTGTGTACTAGGCACTCTGATAGGCACTGGGGACACCATGTTGAGTACAAACAAACAGGGGTCTTGCTTTTGTAGAATTGGTAGTCTCAGGAAAAGGGTAAATTTTGAGCAGTTAGGAGTGGGGTAAGGTTTGAAGGGAGGTAAGAGATACGATCATGCCTTTCCTTTAAGGTTTGGGATATATTTAAAGACTCGTGGTAAAATACTCTAAGTGTATAATTTTTAGCTATGTGTCTGTAGATTCTCTGTATCAGATTCACTTGAGGACTTGTTAAAAATGGAATCTGGGCCCATGCCCAGACAAACAAAATCAGAATTTTTTGGGATGAGTCCTAGGATTCTGCATGAGTTGTGGATTTTTAGACATATACAAGTTTGGAAACTAAAGGAAAGAACATTTATTTTTGTTTTGTTTGATAATTTTGTAAATGAAAAATTTCAAACATATACAGAAGTAGGATAATAGTATCGGCAACTTCCATTACCCAGATTCTGCAGTTTTCAAAATTTTATCTCACTTGCTTCATTCATCACCCTTTTGCCTGCCAAAATATTTTAAACTCCAGATATTCTCTCATTTCACCCCTGCATACGTCAGTAAGTATCTCTAAAAAAAAATAAAGAACATTTTCTTCTTTACCACCATGGCCATTATCATGTCTAACAAAATAAAAAGCTTCTTGGTACCATTAATTCCCATTGTTATTCATATTCACCTGGTTGTATAAGACAATGTGTTTTTTTACAGTTTTTTTTTTCTTTTAGAATATGGATCCAGACAAAGTCTACATATTGCTTTTGTTTGTTGGGTCTTTCAAGTCTCTTTTTAGTATAGTGCAGTCTTGTCCCTGTGTCTTGTCTACCCTCTCCTAACTTCCACATTATCTTGTTGAAAAAACTAGGTCATTGGTACTGTACAGTGTTTCACATTCTGGATTTTTGTTGTTATTTCCTTGTGATGTCATTTAATTTGCTCATGTATCTTCCATATTTCCTGTAAACTGGTAATTAGATCTAAAAGCTTGATTTAGGTATTTCAGATTTGTAGTCCTAGATTGTGTGTTCTTTTACCTCACATCAAAAGGCATATAATACCTGACTGGCTCACCCTTAGTGATGGTTGATCAGTGTGTTCAGGTGGTAATTGTCTATAATAATTTCCTTTGTAAAATTGATCATCATCCTTTCACAGTGGTTCCATCCATTTATAATCTTTATTTAATCAATTATTTCATTAGAGATAGCAAAATAATTACTTCCTAATTCTGTCATTCCTTTCACATTTATTAACTATAATTCTTCTGTTACGAGAACTTAAGAATTTAAGAACTTTCAGTCATCATCTGTAGGGCTGTTTGCTTACCTTGAAATACAGTTTATAAAATACATGTTTCAGTCTTTAATTGCAGCTTTTCCGAATAAGATGATAGATGTAGCACAAACTGGGTATTTGAGAGAACTTTAAGAAAGGGACTGTTTACAAAGGTATAGACAGTATTTAAGGAAATCAGTAGGGATAGCACAGTACCCTAGGATAGTAGCAGTGGGGAAGAAAGCTGCTACCAATTCTAGGCCTGAAGGGACACAATAAGAGAGCATTTGAGGAGGGTAGATCTCTAAAGATGCTTATAGGGGCTGTGGTTTCAAGTACAGAGAAGCATGTTGATCTGGCAGTGAGAGAACCAGGTGGACCATACCCCCTGCCTTTATTGGCCTCCCACCTTGCAGTCTCTTACTGTGGTCTCCCATTGTCTGGAAAGCTAGTATGCAAAAGGACTTATTGAGCCAGTCTGTACGGGTCAGTAAACAAGATAAACCCAGCATTTATTCATTCATTCATTCCTTTCTCTGTTTTGTTTTTTATTTTTAGGATCCTTATGGAAAACATTAAAAAAAATAAATTTGATGTTTTTCAGTCAATTATTGTAATCCTTGCTGTTGTTTAGTTTGTCCTGTCTTTGGCTAATGAGCCTCTGTATGTTGGCTCCCATCTCATTTGTATATGACTTTAATAATCTTTGATAGAGCTTCCTTGTTTTTTTGTATAATAAGATGCCTAGGCTTATCTTGTACATTTCTTGCCCCAGGCTTGGAAGTTAGCCATTGTTTTCCATTTGTTTGTTTGTTTGTTTGTTTATTTTTAAAGATTTTATTTATTTATGAGAGACACAGAGGCAGAGATGATCTCAGATCTCCAGGATCACGCCTTGGACTGAAGACAGCACTAAACCACTGAGCCACCCAGGCTTCCCTGCTTTCCCTTTAGTACAGAATGATACCCGGAGACCACATATGGATTCTAGGGGTATTCATTGCTACTGGTTTGAAATTGCTTCTTGTTCTTGTTTAATGAATGGAACTATGAAATTTTATTTTTGGAAAGAAGAAAAAATATACTGGTAATTTCAATTTCAGTTTATCATCACTTTGAGTTTGTATTTTTTTTACATGAAGAAACTTAGCTCTGACAACACTAACAGTTACAATTTTGTTTGACTTCTAAGAATGTGGGTATGATATAGTGAAAGAAAAACTGAGCTGAATAGGATAGGGTTGGCGGATCTGAAGCCTTGAATGTACTCATCTAATTGATTGTAAGTTGTAAATTGAAAAATTATGTGGCTTTGTCCAGATAACACCCTCTCTCAGAACTTTGGCTTTCTTCAGAAGCATAATACAAAATTCACTAATTGAAACCATCATCAAAATAATTTGTCTTTATTTATTTATTTTTTTAAAATTTTATTTATTTATGATAGTCACACACACAAAGAGAGAGAGGCAGAGACATAGGCAGAGGGAGAAGCAGGCTTCATGCACCGGGAGCCCGACGTGGGATTCGATCCCGGGTCTCCAGGATTGCGCCCTGGGCCAAAGGCAGGCGTTAAACCGCTGTGCCACCCAGGGTTCCCATAATTTGTCTTTATATACAATGTATTTAAATTTCCAACCTTATCAAGAAATTCTGTTTTAGGGACTTCTGGTTGGGTATGTCTTTGACTCAGGTCACTGCCTTTGGCTCAGGTTGTGATCCTGGGGTCCTGGGATTGAGTCCCACATTGGGCTCCCCACAGGGAGCCTGCTTCTCCTTCTGCCTATGTCTCTGCCTCTCTCTCTGTGTCTCATGAATAAATAAATAAAACCTTAAAAAAAAAAAGAAATTCGGGCAGCCCAGCGCTTTAGTGCCTGCCTTCAGTCCAGGGCGTGACCTTGGAGACCCGGGATCGAGTCTCATGTCAGGCTCCCTTCGTGGAGCCTGCTTCTCCCCCTGCCTGTTGTCTGTCTCTCTCTCCTCTCTGTGTCTCTCATGAATAAATAAATAAAATCTTTGGGAAAAAAAATTCTGTTTTAGATATACATCTTCTATTTGTTCTTTCACTAATTGCTTAAATTTTACTACTTCTTTAGCAGTAGGACAAAAAAATGTTTCTCTGATATTCATCATCCACTCTAAAAGTGTTTACTCCTCTCAGCCTAATTGTATTTCCTTTGCTTATTTCTAGTAATTTGTAATCAGAGAGGCAGTATAGCATAGTAGTTAAGAGCATGTTCTGGAGTCATATTGTCTGATTTTGAATCTTACCCAGGTCAGCCATTTATTAGCCTTATGACTTTTTTTTAAATTTGAGCGTAGCTGACACACTATGTTACATTACTTTCAGGTGTACAACTTAGTGATTATTAGGTAAAGTTTTTAGTTTTTTTAAGACTCAAACACATCATCCTCGAATAAGATTAATCATAGACTCTTATAGGGCTATTAGGAGTATTAAATATGATAATGCATGTAACATGCTTTGCATAGTTCCCAGCATTTAGTAGATGTTAGCTATCATTATCATCATCATTGTCATCATTATATATCTTTGTAATTTGTCCTGGGAAAAAGGACTTTTGTGCTGACCAAGTGTATTATTATCCACCTCCCCACACCACAGGCCAGCTTTTTATTTAGTTGTGTCATCTTGGACAAGTTATCTAACTTCTTGGCCCTGAATATATTTAATTTGCAAAATGAGAATCATGATAATATTTACTTCATAGGTTTCGATTATGAGGATTGAATGAAATAATTTATATGTAGGTGCCACATTTTCATCTGGGTATTAATAGTTACTTTTTTCTTTACCTTCTTACTACAGATTTGATGAAGGTTCCACTGTAGTTAGCAATAATGCTTAGAAACTTAGAAGAAGAGTAGAATGAGATTCTTCTTTTGAAATATTTTAAAAAATCTTATCTTTGGTTTCTATTATTGCTGCCCTACCCCTGTCCAAATTTTTAACCCAGCATTCTTGGATTAGTGGAACACCCTAGCAGTTTGCCAATATAATCCATACTGTATGTTTCTTTTCCTTAACGTTAGTGCTTTTTGTCATGTGGTCTTAGCTTACCTATTTACTTAGCCTTACTTCCTGTTATTCTCTAAAGTAGCCTGGGCCAGGTGATTTTCTCACTTATACGGCAAGTTGCCCGTTTTTCCCTAACTTTGCTCTTACAGTCCCAGGCCCTTTCTTTTCTCTCCTTTTGAGTTTTCCTCTATATTCTCCTCACTAGTTTCCTTTCTCATCTTTATATTCTAAGATAAGTCACAATGATGTTATATTGTTACTTTCTTCTTTGACCTTCTACGGTATTTATAATTGTCTCATGTACAATTATCATTGTACTCATTGATCACTGCTATCTAGTATGAGTCTTGAGTGTTGTTCTTACCTCTAATGAGAATTCCTTGAGGGCTTAGTATAATTCTGGACATTATTGTTCAATTAATACTTGTCAATTGTTGTGAATGATTATCCCCTTATCCTATACCCTGTTCTTTCTCTCTGAATTAATTAGGACTTTTGACAGTTACATATGGTAGAACTCGAATTTTCCTAGGCAAAAAGAATTTATAGATTCAGGGAAACCTGATTGCAGAGATTCAGTTGAGTTTTAATAAGAACTAGAACTTGGGCTTCCAATGCAAGCAGGCTTCTCCCTTCATTTTCTTATTCTTTCTTTGTGTTGTCATTCTAATTGTAGACTGGTTTTAGTCACTTGTGGAAGATATGGCTATTCAGCACTAGCCTTATATCTAACAGCTTCAGCCACTGATTTCAAGTTTTTGAGTCTCAAATCCAGAGAGCTCTGGAGCAAAAGATTCATTAGTTAGGCTTGGGTGAGGGGCCCATCCCTAGACTAATCACTTGTGATAAGAAGGGTAGGATTACTTGAGAATTATGAGAATAGGGAGGCAAGGGCAGTGGGACAGGGCAAACAATAACAGATGTTCATTTTTTCCACCCCTTCTTCCTTTCTTTTTTTCTTTGACCTTGTGTAAGTCACTTAAACTCTTTTACAACAGCCGTTTCCTCAAACTATAAAACAGTCGTTAATAACTTACTTCATAAGGTAGTGGTGAGCATTAAATGTGATGATCTATAAAGCAGAGTTTGAAATCTCACAAAAACAATACTGTAAGCTGATGATAAGTGGATGCCCCTTGGTCCCTTTTGCCCTCATGCCCTATGCTCATCTGGCTTGGCCCCAAAGCTTTTTTGTCTGTAGGTGCTTATCTTGCCACTCCAGGTTGTTAACTGGATTTTTGGCATTACCCTATTCAGGTGCATCTCCTATAGCTTCTACCATCTTTCTAAGTAGAAGGAGGAGGAAGTTATTAGCCTTACATAGATTTTCGTGGATAGTTTTAGAATAAGATATTTACTATAACCAAATAACTTATAATCTAATTAAAGGCAGTGGGCTTATTTTGCAATTGAAGCGTTCAAGCTCAGTCCCTGCCCTTTTCTTCCTTCTTTTAATAGTTGGGGAGTAGTCACTAGATTTAGTGAGTTGAAGGCTAAGGGCCTATAGAGATTTCTATTCCTTTTTATCTGTTTTAACTAGAAATCTTTTGATTGTAAAGGACGAAAACCCAAACCAAATTAGCTTAAGTGATAAAGAACATTTATTGCCTCTGAATACTTTATAGGTAGACTCTAGCTTCAGGAAAGGTTTTTTTTTTTTTTGGGCTTAAATGATGTGACTGACTTACTGGTTTTCCACATCTACTTCCATAACTGTCTTCCTTTTCAGACAGATAACTTACTGTGATTTTAGGATGATTGCTTGTAGCTTCCAATTCTACTTGTTCATGTAAGTAGAAAGAAAAAGATTTTTTCTTCTAATAAAGTTTCTAACTGATTTGGACAGCTTAGGTCGGGTGCCCGTACTTGAACCAATCACAATAGTTAGAAGAATGGTATATTGATAAGCTTAGGCCTTCATCATGTACTCCAGTCTCAATATTGGAGGTGAGACAGCTTGTACCAAGATATATTAGAGTTGCATGAGGGAGAAGTAGAAATTGGAGTTCATTTACCACAAGAAAGGGAAATGACATGCTGGACAGTCCCAAACAAGTATCTACTACAGTAGGTAGAGATTCCTCATCAGGAGAATTGCAAGTAATGATAGTTTATTCTTTATATTTTTTGGAAATGAATTTTTTACTGAATTGTTAAATTATATAATACCAAAATTAGAATATTGCCAGCTATTTTCCAAAGACTGCCAGCTTAAGACTATAGCTGGGATAACATCTGATCCATTAATGGAGGGATGCCTGTATAGTGCTTTGCCTTTAATGATCAATCTTTGGGTGACACATTTAAAATTTTCCAAATGGCTGTTCATGGGTCAGACACATTAAAACAAAATACAGATTTTTGAGGGCTTCACCACAGCCCTACTGTATGAGAATTGGAGTTAGGAGATGTAAGTATGCTGAAATTTGTATTCTTAACAGGGCCTAGGTGATTGTATAGCTGGGTTTGGGAAGGACTGAGTAATTGCCAAGCAGCTAGACATTATGCCTCCTGAGTATATCTCATTTTGGAATCTGCTGTGAGGAAACCAAAATAAATCAAAGTAGGATTAGATAGAAAAACTTACCTCTCATTTAGGAAATCATTTTTTCTCTCTCTCTCTTTTTAAAGATTTTATTTATTTATTTATTTGAGGTGGGGGTGCGTGCACATGAGTGGAGGAGGGGGTAGCAGAGGGTAGAGGGAAAAGCAGACTCCTGGAGCCCAGCCCGGGGTTCTATCCCTGGACCCTTAAGATAATGACCTGAGCTGAAGGCGACACTTAACCAAGTGAGCTACCCAGGTGCCCCTGTTTCCTCTTTTTTTTTAATCTTAAGATTTTATTTATTTATTCATGAGAGACACAGAGACAGAGGCAGGCTCCATGCAGGGAGCCCAATGTGGGACTCGATCTTGGGACTCCAGGATCATGCTCTGGGCCAAAGTCAGATGCTCAACAGTTGAGCCACCCAGGCATCCCTATTTCCTCTTTTTTTTAAAATAAGGTTTAAGAAAAAATAGGTTATATGAAAGAGCGTGAGCATTTTTCGAAAAACCTGGTTTTTTTTAATTTTGTTTGAGCTGATTTGGGGGAGAGAATCAAATTTGATAAAGAAACGAAGTGTTACCCTCAGTCATCATTGTAATTCCCTAGTACTTTGTTCCTTTGCCGGCCAAAAGGAAAGGACCTGCTATTTTCTTAGGAATCTATGAAGAGATTTTTTAGATGTACAGAGGCTATAGAAGAATAATTACTATATAAAAAATTTTTTTTACAAATTCAAAAGAGATTGTAAATTTATATTCTTATTAATTTTTTTTCCTAAATGAAAACATATTTTGATTTGTGAAAACATATTTTCTTAAGTAGCTCTTGGGCTTCTGAGCTATTTTATTTTGAGAGATTGATGTTCAGCATGTGAGCTCCATGAGAGCAGGTATCTGATTGTCTTGTTTGCTGATGTGTCACTAGTTTTTGGAACAGTGCTTACTAAGTTTTCAATAAATATTTATTTGTTGAATTACTAGAAAATGTTTGTTTCTGTGACAAAAGCCAAAAATACTGACATGATGTTAAGAGATATGCTATAATTGATAATTTATTTAAATCTAAGCTATATATCTGTTCTGGGAGATAACATCTTAAAACTAAAAGTGGTCTGTATAAAGGTATTGATAGGTTTACCCCCCTTGATGTATACATTTTGAATGAAGGACCAAAAGACTATAATAGTTATTTTTATAGGACTTTACACATTCATTATTTAATGTTTACAACAATCCCATGTGCTGGGTGAGGCATATTATTATTTTATTATTTCCACTTTGTAAATGAAATTAAATCTTAGAAAAGGTAAATGAATTCACTTAACAGTAAGTGGCAGCCTTTCTGATACTTAGTTTGTAGTATAGTGGAAACACTATAGAGTTGTAGATACCATGCCATAAACAGAAGTGTTCCCATAGCCTTAAGAGGCTGCTTTTTTTTTTTTTTTTGGAGGCTGCTTTGTACACAGAATATACTAAATGAAAAATATATAAATTGACCAAAAAGTATGAGGATTGGTAAATAATGAAATGGGGAAGATGAGATACGAAGTAGTAGGGAAAAGACCTAGTATTTAGTGACTGGGTTAGATGGGAAAGTAAGCCCTATAATATTTTATCTTAGAAGCAGTGATCTGGAACTTGACTGAATGAGCGATGGGAGCCAGTTCTTTGATAGAACCTGCAATGGATTGCAAGATTCAGATAGCTGCCTGCCAAAACATATCTTTGTGGGATTTGACATGTCTGGAAAGTGAGTATTGGTAGGCAGTCTAAGCTATGAAATATTGGTGATCTGATGTAGAATAAAATGCATAGTTACAAATAACACCATCATGCACATGGTTGACAGGCAATAGTAATGTTTTCCTGAACTGGTTTGAAATAACATAGTGACTTTGGGAAAACGTTAAAAAGATTAATAACCCTGTATTTGGATTATTGCAGAACCTAACTGTCTTATTGCAGAACTGAACATTTTTCAGGGGCCAGGGATGGAATGGAGTGGATATGAGGGAATATTTAGAGTGATGAAAGTGTTCTATATCTTGATTGTGGTGATGGTGGTGGTGGTTACACAACTGTGTTTGTCAAGATTCATAGAACTGTAAGCCTGAAAAGGATGAATTTTACTTTACATAAATTATATCTTGACAAAACTGTGACTTTTAAAAAAGGAAAAAAATACTGATTTGGTGAAGGGATTAATCCATGACAGAACTGAACATTTACATGATGCTTTCAGTAATATGGCCTTTGAATGTGAAGGTTGTGTCTGTGTGTGGCTTTACTTATGTATATGTATGTGTCATTGGGGAGGAATCTGTGCTAACTGGATTTTGAAGTATAATGAACAGATATTTTCTTATTTTAGATTTTTGGTTCTTTATTTGAGATAGAGAGTGAAAGAGAGCATGAGCCAAGGGACAGAGAGGGAGGGAGAAGCAGGCTCAACCACTGAGCAGGGAGCCCAATACCGCGCTTGATCCTAGGACCCTGGGATCATGACCTGAGCCGAAGGCAGATGCTTAATCGACAGAGCCTCCCAGGCGCCCCGAGCCAGTATTTTTCTAAATGACCAACGCATGATGTTATAAGATCATCCATGAGTTGGGCAGCCTGGGTGGCTCAGTGGTTGAGTCCCTGCCTTTGGCCCAGGGTGCAATCCTGGAGACCTGGGATCAAGTCCCACGTTGGGCTCCCTGCATGGGGCCTGCATCTCCCTCTGCCTGTGTCTCTGCCTCTCTCTCTCTCTCTCTCTTTTTCTGTCTCTCATGAATAGATAAAATCTTAAAAAAAAAAAAAGTCATCCACGAGAAAAGGTCTACTCAAAGTGCAAGATAGACTGATATATTTTAATGTTGCAAAGTGAGCACAAAAGATTCCATATTGCAGTTAACCTTTAAGAAACACCACTTGTCAAATTTGGTGTTGTAGCAAAAAATTTCCACAATTATCTGAAAGTGCTATTAAAATATCTTGGGGAGCCTGGCTGGTTCAGTTGGTAGAGCATGACTCTTGATCTCAGGGTTGTGAGTTTAAGCCCCATGTTGGTTATGGAAATTACTTAAAAATAAAATCTTAAAATACTCTGTTCTAGCTCATAGCTACATAGGTCAGATTTTCATACTTCAACCAAGACAATGTATTGCAACATATTAAATGCAGAAGTAGATGAGAGCTGTTTTCTAGTAAACCAAACAGATTTGTAAAAATGTAAAATAATGCTACTTTTTTTTTTTAATCAGTTAAAGAGGTTTTCATAAGATGTTATGTATACTAGTGTATAATGGGATTACTTTAAAAAAATCCGTTCTGGTAATCTTCTTTTAATGCATGTTAAGTGTGTTAAGAATACTCCTATTTAATGTAATTATTAATATGTTGGGGCTTAAGTCTTTCATTTTATAATTTGTTTTGTGCTTCCTTCCTTTGTTTCTGTTCCTGTTTTCTCCTTCTTGCCTTCTTTGGGTTATTTATACATCTTTAAGTATTCCGTTTTATCTTTTGTGTTTTTGATTATATCTTTTGTGTAGTTTTTTTTATAGTGGCTGCTGTTCTAGGGATTTCAACATGTATATTTAACTTTTCAGTCTACCTGGGTCAGTATGCTACCACTTCTTTTATAATGTAAAAACCTTACCACTATATAGGCCTCTTTACTCTCCTTTTTTGTTGTAGTTGTCCTGTGTTACTGCGGCTATAAACATTGAAAACTCCAACAGAAAATGTTATAATTTTTGCTTTCAGCAGTCAAACATTTTAAATAAATAGCTCAATAGGAGAACAGATAACCTATCATTTCTGTTTCTTTCTTTCTTGCTTCCTGTTTCAAGTTTCCTTCTATCATTTTTCTTCTATCTAAAGAACTTCCTTTAAGACTTCGTTTGTTTGTTTTTTCCTTCCAAATAGCTCTTTTACAGCAGGCAGGTCAGCTGTGTGAATTCTCTTATTTTTTTTCCTATTAGAATATTACTTCATTTTCATTCCTATGGTATTTTTTCTATGCTTATAGAATTCTGGGTTCACGGTTCTTTCAATACTTAAATTGGTGTTCAACTTTTGTTTTTGTTAGAGTTTTCGCATAGTTTCTCTTGGCAAATCTAGTTTCTAGATTTCTAATAAGATTTCTAATAAGATTTCTAATAAGAAATAATAAGTTCTAATAAGGAATAAGATTTCTAATCTTATTTCTAGTTATTCAGAAGACTGAATCTAGTTCAGTCTTCTCCTGTAAGTAACGTGCCATTTTTCACTGGTTGTTCTCAAGGTATTTTGTCTTTAGTTTTCAGCAGTTTGATTATAAGGTATCTAGAAGTGGATTCATTTGAGTTTATTCTGTTGTGGTTTGTTGAGCTTCCCAAATTAGTATTTTTATGTCTTTTTGCAAAAGACATAAAACTTTTTGGAAGTTCTCAACCTTTGTTTCTTCATATATTTTTCCTGCACTGTATACTTTCTATTCTTTTGGGACTGTGATGACACAAATGTTCCCCTTTTGGTGTCATTCCCTCAGGTTCTTAAGGCTTTGTTCATTTAAAACATTTCTTTTTTTCTTAAAGATTGGATCGCATATCGTCAAGTAGAGGGAGTCATCTCCATGCTGCCAAATTTATCAGATGTATGTTTTATTTTGCTTATTTTTCCATTCTAAAATTACTATTTAGTTCTTTATTGACTTCACTGTCCATCTTTTCATTAATTCCAAGAGTGTTTGCCCTTATTTTTTGAAGTATCTTAATAGTTCCTTTAAAAACCTTTGTGAGATAATTTCAACCTGTGTGTTTTTTTGGCATTGGCAGCTGTTACTTGTCTTTCTTTTTAACTTTTTATTTTGCAATAATTACAGATTCATAGGAAGTTGCAGAGAGGTCTAGCACACCCTTCACCTAGTTTCCCCTAGTGGTTACATTTTACATAACTGTAATACACTGTCAAAGCCAGGACATTGCAATTGATTTAATGTGTATGTATAGTTCTGTGTCATTTTCCCACATGTTTAGCTTTGTATAGCCACTACTAAAATTAAGGTAATAGAACTATTCCATTACTGCAAAGATTTCCTTTTTGTTACCACATGTAGTCATTACACCACCACCCCCTGCCCATACACACAAATCCCTAAACCATAGCATCCATTAATCTGTTAGTATAGACATGAGGATCTCTAATTTCATTCTTTGACGAATGTTATTAGGACAAATTCATACAGTATGTGACCTTTGGAAATTGTTTTTTTTTCACTCATCATAATGCCCCTGACATACATTCAAGCTGTTGCATCTTTTAGTAGTTCATTATTTTTAATAATAGTATTATTCCATGGTATGGCTAGACTATGGTTGTTCAGTTATTCACCTATTGAAAATATTTTTGTTGTTTCTCTTCTTTGGCTATTAGAGATACTGCTTGTATGAGTATTCATGTACAAATTTTTGCATGCAATGTTTTCTTTAGGATAAATGCCCATGAATGCAGATGTTAGGTCATATAATACTTACTGCAAAACAACTTGAGTTAGTTTTTGTATGAGGTATGAAATTTAGGTTGAGGTTCATTTTTATGGATATCCAATTCTTCAGCAATATTTGTTGAAAAGTCTACCTTCTTCCATTGAATTGCTGTTGTACTTTGCCAAAATTCATTTGGCTATACTTGTGTGGACCTATTTCTGGATTGTCTGTTCTGTTCCATTGATCTGTATGTCTTTCTTTCTATGAACAGCATATTGTATTATTGGTATATAAGTCTTAAACTTAGGTGTGGTTGTTCTTCCATATTATTCTTTCTAAAAATTGTTTTAGCTTTTTTTTTTTAGCTTTTCTAATAAAAAGAAAAAGTATAGAAAAATTTGCCTATATTAACAGAAACTTGCTGGGATCTGACAGAAATTGTATTAAACTTATGTGTCAATTTGGGGGAGTTGATGTCTTACCATACTGAATCTTCAATCCATGAACACCATGTCTCTCCCTTTATTTAGATCTTTTTTGATTTCTTTCATCAGTGTTTTTCGGTTTTCAACAAAAGACCTATACATGTTTTGTTAGATTTATATGTAAGTACTCTTTTATTTACATGAATTTAAATGGAAATGTATTTTTAACTTTTATTTCTTCATGTTCACTGTTAATGGATAGAAATGTAATTGATTTTTGTATGTTGATCTTATGCCTTTTGACCTTATGGAACTTACTTAGTTCTAGGTGTTTTGTTTGTTTGTTTTTGTTTTGTAATGTCTTGGGACTTTCTGCATAGATAAACATATCATTTGTAAATATTGACAATTTTATTTTTTTCCTTTCTGATCCATATGCCTTTTATTTCCCTTACTTGCTTTATTGAACTGACTCTGAGTTTGAGTGGTATGTTGAATAAGAGTGGTAAGATGGGACATCCTTGCCTTGTTCTTAATTTTTGAGGGGAAACATAGTGTTTCACTATTAAGTATGATATTAGTTTTATGGAGTTTTTTTGTAGATTTTTTTTTATAACTTGAGGAATTTACTATTATTCCTAGTTTTCTGAGAGTTTTTCTCATGAACAGGTATTGGATTTTCTCAAATACTTTTTCTGCATCTGTTGATAGTAGGTTTTTATTCTTTAGCCTGTTCGTGTAGTGAATTATATTGATTAAAATTTTTTTAAAAAATATTTTATTTGTTTATTCATGAGAGACAGAGAGGCAGAGACATAGGCAGAGGGAGAGGCAGGCTCCTCGCGGTGAGCCCAATGTGGGACTCACCCTGAACTGGAGGCAGATGTTCAACCTCTGAGCCACCCAGGCATCCCGATTTAAAATTTTTTTTAATTTTATAATTTACATATAACATATTACTTTCAAGTGTATAATATAGTAATTCCATATTTATCTAAATCATGAAATGATCACATTAAGTCCAGTTAACATTCACTACCATACATAGAATTTTTCTTATGATTAGGACTTTTTTTTTTTTTTAGATTTTATTTATTTGAGAGAGAGAGTGAGTGTATGCACACAAGCAGGGGCATGGGGAAGGCCAGAGGGTGGAGGGAGAAGCAGACTCCCCACCAAGCAGGAAACGTGACGTGAGGCTCAGTCCCAGGACCCTGGGATCATTACCTCAGCCAAAGCAAAGGCAGATGCTTAACTGACTGAACCCTTATAAGGAGAACATTTAATTAAGATTTAGTCTCTTAGCAACTTTCAAATATACAATACAGTATTAATTGTGGTTACCATGCTGCATATTGTGGTCACCATGCTATATATTACATCCCCATGACTTATTTCATAACTGGAATTTGTATTTTTTTTTTTTTTTTGCCATCATCACCCATTTTCTCTGTGGCAGCCACTAATCTATTTTCTGTATCTGTGGGTTTTGTTTTTTAGATTCCACACTATGTGAGACCATGTGGTATTTGTCTTTCATTGAACTTATTTGACTTAGCATAATGCCCTCAAGGTCCATCTATGTTATCACAAATGGCAAGATTCCATTCTTTTTTATGACTGAATAATACTCCTGTGTGTGTGTGTATACACACATACCACATTTTCTTTATCCACTCATTCACTGGTGGATGCTTAGTATGCTTCCGTGTCTTGGCTATTGTAAATAATGCTGGTCCATTTTTGAATATTGAATAATTCTTGTATCTTTGAAGTAAACCTTTGTTGGTTATGGTATATAGTTGTTTTTATATATTGTTGAATTCCATTTGCTAATATTTTAAGAACTTTTGTATCTATATTCATAAAAGATATTGGTCTGTGGTTTTTTCCTTCATACTAACATTGTCTTAGTTGGCATCAGGGTATTACTATTAGCTGCATAAAATGAGTTTAAAAGTGTTCCCTCCTGGGACACCTGGGTGGCTCAGCAGTTGAGCGTATGCCTTTGGCCCAGGGCATGATTCTGGGATCCGGGATTGAGTCCCACATTGGGCTCCTTGAAGGGAGCCTGCTTCTCCCTCTATCTGTATCTCTGCTTCTCTCTCTCTCTCTCTCTCTCTCTCTCTCTCTGTGTGTGTGTGTGTGTGTGTGTCATGAGTAAATAAGTAAAATCTTAAAAAAGAAAAGAAAAGAAAAGAAAGTGTTCCCTCCTTTTCTGTGTTCTGGAGGAGACTGCATAGAATTGTTGTTAATTACTTTTTAAACATTAGCTAGACTTCTCCAGTGAAACCATCTGGCTCTGGAGATTTCTTTTTTGGTTGGCATTACATTATTAGAATTGATAGTACTATTTAAATTATCTTACTGATAGTGGGTTAGTTGAGGTAATTTGTGCTTTTTAAGGAATTGTCCATTTTATTGAAGTCAAACATGTAGTGCTGGTCATAATATTTCCTTTATTACCCTTTGTATAACTGCAGGATCTGTATGATAGTGCCTATTTCATTTTTGATATTGGTATTTTGTCTTCTTTTTCAGTCTTGCTAGGGGGTTGTCAATTTGATCTTGTCAAAGACCTGGGTTTTGGGGATCCCTGGGTGGTTCGGCGGTTTAGTGCCTGCCTTCAGCCCAGGGCGTGATCTTGGAGTCCCAGGATCAAGTCCCACATCAGGCTCCCTGCATAGAGCCTGCTTCTCCCTCTGCCTGTGTCTCTCATGAATAAATAAATAAATCTTTAAAAAAAATCCTTTTAAAAAAAAGACCTGGGTTTTTGTTTTATTGAATTTTTACTTTTGTTTTTCTGTGTTCAGTTTATTGATTTTTATCCTTATTGCTTCCTTTCTTGTGTTTGCTTTAGTTTTTTTGTGCTCTTCCAGTTTTTTGAGAAAGGAGCTCCTGTTATTCAAAATCATTCTTCTCTAATATGAGTATTTAATGCTATACATTTCTTTTTCAGCACTGCTTTAGCTATGTTCCACACATTTTGATATGTTTGTGTGTGTGTGTGTGTGTGTGTGTGTGTGTGCAGTTTAATGTGTATTTTTATTTCCCTTTAGACTTTTTCTTTGTGGATTATTTAGAAATATGTTATTTAGTTTGCAAGTGCTTTGGGATTTCCCTACTATCTTTTTATTGTTTGCTTTAGTTGATTACATTTTAGAAAACACACTGTTTGATTTTAATTCTTATAAATTTGTTGAGGATTGAGGTTTGGCACAAGATTTGGCCTATCATGTTAAGTTTTCTGTGAGCACTTACAAGGAATGTGTATTTTGCTGTTGTTGGGTGGAATATTCTATGAGTGTTGTTTCTAGATCCTGTTGGTTGATTGGTGTTGAGTTCTTGCTGATTTTCTGTCTAGTGTCGACAATTGCTGAGAGAGGAGTGTGGAAGTCTTCAACTAAAATTGTGTATTTGTATATTTCTTTTCATTTCGATCCATTTTTACTTCACATATTTTGTAGCTCTCTTATTTAGAAAATATACATTTAAGATTGTTATGCCTTCTTCATAGATTGACTCTTTTATCATCATGTAATTTTCCATTCTGTTCCCAGTAATTCTCTTTGCTCTGAAGTCTACTTTGTTTCACAGTAATATATCCACCCCAGCTTTCTTTTGATTACTGTTTCGAGTGGCATATTGTTTCTTACTCTTTTACTTTTATTCTACCTATATTGTTACATTTGAAGTAAGTTTCATGTCTGTAGTTTGGTCATGTTTTGTTTATCAGCTTTGGTAATCTGTCTTTTAACTTGAATTATTGCTTCAGACTATTTACATTTAATATAATTGTTATTTTAGGGTTTACCTGTGCTTTTATTTTTTGTTTTGTTTAACCTCCCGATTTTTTGTCTTTCTGGTTCCCTTTATCACCTTCCTATGTGCTACTTGACCATTTACTATTCTATTTTGATTTACTTATAGGGCTTTTGTGTGTATTTCTCTATAATAGCTTTCTTATTGGTTACTCTAGGTATTAAATTAGACATACATAACATCACAGTTGATTGGTCTTGACATTTTACTAGTTTGAGTGAAGAGTAGGAATCTTACTTATACTTTATGTTCCTTTATTTTCCCTGTTTGTAATCTTTAATATCACCTTATACACATTGAGAAACTAGGTAATATTATAATACTTCAGCTTTTAAGAAAGTGAAAGTGTATTCTATTTTCCCAACTTTATACTTTTTTCATTTATTTTTCCTTCCTGATATCCCAAGATTATTTCCTTTATCATTTTCACTTAGAGAATTTCCTTTAAACATTATCTTCGGTCTTCTCATAACACATATCTCAGTTTTCTGTCATCTGAAAAATTTTTTTTAAAGATTTTATTTATTTGAGAAAGAATGTATGTGCACAAGAAGTGGGGTAGGGGGCAGAGGGGAGAGGGAGAAGCAGGCTCCCTGTTGAGCAGGGACCGCTACCTGGGCTTAATTCCAGGACCCCGGGAAACAACCTGAGCCGAAGGCAGACACTTAACGCCCCCCCCCCCCCCCGAGCCACCCAGGTACCCGTCTTTTTTCTTTTTTTAAAAGATTTTAATTTATTTTTGAGTGTGTGTGTACATGAGTGTGTGCAAGCTGGTGAGGGGGGCAGAGGGAGAGGAAGAGGGAGAGAAAGAGACTTCTTGCTATAACCCCGACATGGAGCTCAGTCCCAGGATCCTAAGATCATGACCTGAGCTGAAATCAAGAGTTGGATGCTTAACTGACTGAGCCACCCAGGCGCCCCTGACAATATCTTTTTTAGTGCATTTTATTAATTGAGGTATAGTTGACCACACAATGTTACATTCATTTCAGGTGTATAGCCTAAATGATTCAACAGCTCTCTATATGTTAGCTCACCACAAGTGTAGCTACCATTTTTCATCATGGAGCCTACTTAAAAGAAAAATCTGGTCTTAATGAAATTTTTTTTTAAAGATTATTTATTTATTTATTCATGAGAGACACACAGAGAGAGGCAAAGACACAGGCAGAGGGAGAAGCAGGCTCCTTGCAGGGAGCCCAGTGTGGGACTCAATCCCGGGACTCCAGGATCACACCCTGA
The DNA here is from genome assembly GCF_018345385.1 of Vulpes lagopus. Taxonomy (NCBI): domain Eukaryota; kingdom Metazoa; phylum Chordata; class Mammalia; order Carnivora; family Canidae; genus Vulpes; species Vulpes lagopus. The sequence goes on along the minus strand of NC_054824.1, from coordinate 119,182,961 downwards.
GCTAAAGGCAGGCGCTCAACGGAAGAGCCACCCAGGCATCCCAGTAACTGGAATTCTTATACATTGCTGGTGAGAATGCAGACTAGGACAACCAATTTGGGGAACTCTTTGGCAGTTTCTTTTATTTTTTTTATTTTTTTGTTTTTTTTTTTTTTTTGTTTTGTTTTTTGGCAGTTTCTTTTAAAGTTAAACATATACTTAGCATATTTATCTAAAGGTAATGAAAATCTATGTTCACACAAAAAAACTGTGAATGTTTAAAGCAGCTTTATTCATAATTCTTAATGAAAATTTTTATAGGAACTTTAAGAAGATAACATTAGCTATTTTTTTTAAGGTTGTTACACTACTGCCAACTAAAGAATATATGACATCTATTTAAAAAAATGTGGTCTTAACAAAAATTTTTATAGGAACTTTAAGAAGATAACATTAGTTTTTTTTTTTAAGTTGTTATACTACTGCTAACTAAAGAATATATGACAACTATTTTTCCTGGAGGAAAAAAAAAAATCAATCACTTGAAAAAGAGTACTTTGAAAAACAAAAGATACTCTTTCCCAGAGCAAGATCAAATTATATGAACTTTTTCATTTATTTGTACGAAGATAAAGTCTTGCTTGTGTTCATCAATACCTATACACCTATAAAGTGATAGGGGGGAGAATCCTCTTCGAAATTATCCTCGAGTATGTTTCTGTGACTTACTAGGATATATCAGGTTCTTATTAACAGCTCTGTGTAGTAGTTACTGTAGTTATCTTTGCTTCACAGATGTGAGCATTGAGGCTATGAGGGGCTAATAACTTGCTAAGATCATGAGACTATTAAGTGTTTTAGATTAGGATATGATTCCATGTCCTTTTGAGAGGATACCATTTATGTACACATATTTTTCCTTTTTCTTACAAGGTTGATGTCTCAACTTTGTATCTTCATTCTGTACCCCCTAACATTTCTTGGACCCACACCTAATCATTTATCTTCTGTAAAACTGTGTCTCTTCTACCTACCAGTATTCCATCAAGTTTAGGTTCTAATCCTGCAGGCTTCTAATCTTTGTCATTTCTTTTTGCCATTATGTGTTCATTTTCCATTAACTTTTTTTTTTTTTAATAAGGGAGAGTGTGTGTATGTGCAAGCAGGGATGGGGGGTGTGGGGAGGGAGAGAAAATCTTGAGTAGGCTCCATACCCAGCATGGAGTCCCATGGGGGGCTCAGTCTAACAACCCTGAGATCATGACCTGAACTGAAATGAACAGTAAGAGGCCTAACTGAGTGAGCCACCCAGGTACCCCTCCATTAATTTTTCTATCTACTGTAAGCTGAAGGTGGCGCTAAACCGCTGAGCCACCCAGGCTGCTCATCTTAATTTTCCAGAGTCTCATCCCAGTTTCTCTTCTGGGCCTAGATGGTCAATTTACACATCTACTATAATCTTCGGCCTCAGGTGTCTATGGGTATTGTAGTTATTTTGCAGCTTTTATGAACAATGCCCACTGCTTTTTCTGCCTACGTTCTAAGTGTTCTAAAACAGATGAAGTCCTTGCTTTAGTCTTTCACGCAATCCCCAGACAGTTTGGAACAGATATATACAATAATTTACCAATATGGTTTTACTCTGGTTCAAGAAGGGGAAAGTGAAAAAAAAAAAAAAAAAAAAAAAAAAAAAAAATAAGGGGAAAGTGGGAACCAATCTGCTACCTGCTTAAGACTAGCTTGCCCCAACTTGGAGGAAGTGGGATAAGAGTGAGTAAAAATGTCACAAAACATCCTACCATTTGAAGATGGCTTTTACTTAATTGGGCATTTTGTTTGACTTTTCTAAGCTACTCCAAAGTTGGTTCAGAGAGCTTCTGGGATTTTTTGTTGCTGTTCTGTTTTGTTTTAGTAGGGAATGAGAGCTTGGAGCTTCCTAATCCACTGTTTTGTTTTGTTTTGTTTTCCTGTTCTTCTATCCCATACTCATTGGGTAATTGCATCTATTTTCATGGGTTTAAGGGTGTTCTCACGATATACAAACCTGTATCACAGTCCAGTCACTCTGTTGAACTCACACTCATATTTTCTTTCTTTCTTTCTTTCTTTCTTTCTTTCTTTCTTTCTTTCTTTCTTTCTTTTCTTTTCTTTTCTTTTCTTTTCTTTTCTTTTCTTTTCTTTTCTTTCTTTTCTTTCTTTCTTTCTTTTAAATTTTATTCATTCATTCATGAGAGACACAGAGAGAGAAAGAGAGAGGCAGAGACACAGGCAGAGGGAGAAGCAGCTCCATGTAGGAAGCCTGATGTGGGACTCAATCCGGGGACACCAGGATCACATCCCAGGTGCTAAACCACTGAGCCACCCAGGGATCCCCACACTCATATTTTCAACTCCCATCTCATTATCCATGAAATGGTATAGGGACCTAAAATTTAAGCATCTAAAATGTTTATCTTTCCAAAATATATTATCTGCTTTGGTTAATTAAATTGCTACTCACCTAAAATAGAAGATATATAATTATTTTTCTAATCACATAATCATACTTAACCCTTCCTGTCTCTCTTTTGGTCACTGATCAGGTTCTCCTGTTTCTCATGCCCCTTTCTTATTGCTCCAATTTATTTTTTTATATTTTACTTTTAAAGATTTTATTTATTTATATGAGAGAGAGAGAGAGTGTGCATGTGCACACTAGCAGGGAGGAGGGGCAGAGGGAGAGAGAGAGAAGCAGGCTCCACTGAGTGGGGAGCTTGTTGTGGGGCTAGATATCAGGACTCTGGTATCTGAGCCGAAAGGCAGACACTTAACCAACTGAGCCACCCACATTCTCCCTTGTTGCTCCAATTTAATTTAGACTTTTACCATCTTGTGTTTTTATTACCATAGTATCCTCCTAATTAATTGCTCTTTTCTGTACCTGTCTCTTCCTATTCAAATTTATCATCTTTATCATTGCCAGGCTTTAGTAATGTCACTCACTCTCTTTCCCCCCAAAATTCCTGTGGTTCCAAATCGATATCAGAAGATAAATAATCAGATTCTTAGCCTGGTATGTTATACCTTTAATGCACATTGTATAACCCATCGTCACAGCTTTGTCTGCCGCATCTCATTCTTCTCACCCTTCTAGGACCAGAGTGTTCTACTCTCAAATTCTCCTTGCCTTTCCTCTTTCCTAGATTGCCTTGTCCGCCTCTATCTTAGTCTTCCTAAATTCTGTTTTTAAGGATCAGCTCAAATTTCATATCCTCCCTGAAACCCAATTTGGTTAAACTGTCCTTTCTCTGTACATGTAGTAGCTAGTTATCACACTGAGGATCCTATAATATTTACTTTTCTACCTAACCAATGAACTCTCAGATACAGGAAGTATTTATTATTATTACTATTATTTCTGTGTTTTACTATAGAGGAGGAGGGAGACCTATAAATAATAACAACACAACAAATTCCTGTAATAGGGAGCACATATGAGGTCATTATTAACATTTTCTCAGGGTGTTGGGGGGAAAGCACAAAGTAAGCAACATTTGAGGCAGTTTGAATATAAGTACTGTTCACATTCCAGCCAAAGAAAAGGGCAGTTGTAAAGGCAGTGGGGTAGAATGAGCATTACCTTTTGGGGAGTATCTGCAGCACACTGTGGCCCAAGCCTAGATACTTCCATATAGAGAAAATGAGGCTGGAAAGGTATAGCTGAAGACTGATTGGAAAGAGCCATTGTATGTTTTACTAAATATTTAGAATACATAATTTTTTGGTACTGTAATTGTCCTAGGGAGCGTTGGCATGTATGTTGTAATGTCACACTAATTAAACAGATTTTAAGTATTTATATATATATATGTATATATATATTTTTTTTTAAAGATTTTTTTATTTATTCATGAGAGACACACAGAGAGAGAGGCAGAGACACAGGCAGAGGGAGAAGCAGGCGACATGCAGAGAGCCTGATGTGGGACTCGATCCTGGGACTCCAGGATCATGCCCTGGGCCGAAGGCAGGTACTAAACCACTGAGCCACCCAGGGATCCCTAGATTTTAAGTATATTTATTTTATTTTTTTTAATTTTTTAATTTTTTAAAATTTATTTATGATAGTCACACACACACAGAGAGAGAGGCAGAGACATAGGCAGAGTGAGAAGCAGGCTCCATGCACCGGGAGCCCGACGTGGGAGTCAATCCCGGGTCTCCAGGATTGCGCCCTGAGCCAAAGGCAGGCGCTAAACCGCTGCGCCACCCAGGGTTCCCTTAAGTATATTTAATATCAGAAGTTGTTAAAATTTCCTGAGGAAATTCTGTTTTCATTTTCATATCAGTGCTCAGTTTTGAGAAATTCCTTCTGTCTTTACGTAGTAAAGAGATAGAAATATACCCATTTTATTTTTTTTTAAAGATTTATTTATTTATTCATGAGAGACACACACAGAAGCAGAAGGAGAAGCAGGCTCCATGCAGGGAGCCCGATGTGGGACTCAATCCCAGGACCATGGGATCACGCCCTGAGCTGAAGGTTGATGCTCAACCGCTGAGCCATCCAGGCGTCCCTGCCCATTTTCTTTAAATGGTATATTGTCTGTTATCAAAATATCCTTTCCATCAAGCAAATGGAAAGATATACCATGTTTATGGATTGGAAGAATGAGTATCGTTAAAGTGTTCACACTACCCAAAACAGTCTGTAGCTTCAATACAATCCCTTTCAGAATACTAATAACAGTTTTTTTTTTTTTGTAGAACTAGAAGAAATAAACCAAAAATGTATATGGAACCACAAAAAACCTCTAATAACCACAGCAATCTTTTTTTTTTTTTAAGATTTTATTTATTTATTCATGAGAGACGACGGGGGTGGGGGGAGCAGAGACACAGGCAGAGGGAGAAGCAGGCTCCACGCAGGGAGCCAGACCTGGGACTTGATCCCGAGTCCCCAGGATCAGGCCCTAGGCTGAAGGTGATGCTAAACTGCTGAGCCACCCAGGCTGCCCTAACCACAACAATCTTAAGGAAGAACAAAGCTGGAGGTGTTATAATCCTAAATTGTAAGATACATACTACAAAGCTGTAGTAATCAAAACATATGGTACTGGAACAAAAATATAAAGATCAGTGGAACAAAATTGAGAACTCAGAAGTAAGGCCATGCCTGTATGGCCAATTAATCAACAGCCGAGGAGGCAAGAATATACAATGGGGAAAAGAGTCTTTTCAATAAATGTTGCTGGGAAAACTGGACAGTTACATGCAAAAGAATTAAACTGGACTGTTTCCTTACACTATACACAAAAGTGAACTCAAAATGGATTAAAGACCTAAAGGTGAGATTTGAAACTATAAAACTCCTGAAAGAAAATATGGGCAGTGATCTCTTGGACATTGACCTCTGCAGCATATTTATGGATATGTCTCCTCAGGCAGGGAAAATAAAAGTAAAAATAAACTGTTGAGACTACACATGCATGTGCATGCGTGCGCGCACACACAGGAGAAAGGAAACCATCAACAAAAGAAAAAGGCAAGCTAGTCAATGGGAGAAGACGTTTTGCAAATGATATATCCAATAAGGGGTTAGTATCCAGAGTATATAAAGAACGTTAAAACCAATCTGATTTACAAAGGAGCTATAGATAGAATAGATATTTTTTCCAAAGAAGACATGCAGATGATCAACAGTCATTATCAGGGAAATGCAAAGCAAAACCACAATGAGAATCACCTCACACCAGTCAGAATAGCTAGTCTCAAATAAACAAGAAAGAATAAGTGTTGGTGAGGATGTGGAGAAAAGAGAACCCTGCTGTTGCACTGTTGGTAGGAGTATAAATTGGCACAGCCACTGTGGAAAACAGTAAGGAGATTCCTCAGAAAATTAAAAATTCAATTACCGTATGATCCAGTAATTCTACTACGAGGTATTTACCTAAAGAAAATGAGTGTCATCTGGGTGGCACAGTCAGTTGAGCATCTGACTCTTGATCTCAACTTAGGTCTTGATCTCAGAGTCAAATTCAAGTCTCGTGTTGGGCTCCATGCTGGGCATGGAGCCTACTTAAAAAAGAAAAAAGAAAATGAAAAAAGTTTTGAAAAGATAAATTTACTCCTATGTTTATTGCATCGTTACTTGTAATAGGCATGATATGAAAGCAACCTATTTGTCCATTGGTGGATGAATAGGTAAAGAAGATGTGATTCTCCTACATACACATACACACTGGTGCATTACTCAGCCATTAAAAAGAATGAGATCTTGCCATGTGTGACAACATGGTTGGACTTAGAGGGCATGATACTAAGCAAAATATGTCAAAGACAAACACCTATGATTCACTTGGATGTGAAATCTGAAAAACAAAGTAAGTGAAAAAACAGACTCAAATATAGAGAACAAACTATTGGTTGCCAGAGGGGAAGTGGTTGGGGGAAAGGATGAATTAGATGAAGGTGATTAAGAGGCACAGATTTCCAGTTATAAAACAAATCACAGAGCTAAAAAGTACAGCATAGGGAATTAAGAAAAAAAAAAAAAAAGCGTTTGACATCAGTCTTTTAGTACCAAGTGTAGCCTGTTTTAGAAATAGTTTGGTTTTCAGAGACCCTGGTTTAGTAAAGACCATAGTTTTAATGGTGTTTTTGGTAGTTTCAAAACAAAAAAAAGTCTGGGTTTAGATTAGTAACCAGTTAGATTCTGAAATTTACTTAAAAATGAATGTTTTTACACATAGTATATCTTGCTTTCCTCCTGCCTGATATTCTCCTGTCTTATAACAAATGTATTATTACTAAAGATTTTGATCCTAAATGATATTTTACATAGATATCTTTTATAATTCAAAATTATCCATAGGACTAGTTTGTAACAGTGTTTAGTTGAATAGTTTTTTCTTGCTGCCTCTTTTGTGAGATCTTTTCATCACAATAACAACAGTGCTTCTTAGGAAATGTGAAATGTTCGTTCCTTAGATATTGTAAAATGTTATATTTGTATTGAATTATACCTTCCTTTATGTGTTTATATGAAAGCACTTCTGTGACTAGCTTCTTTCAAAATATACTGCTGTTACTAGGCTCCTATCATTGTTCAACTAGAAGTAGTAAAGAATTTAATTATTGTAATTCTTTGACATTGGTTCCTTTCTTAACATTACGTGTCCTCTCCTCTTGAGTTCTTAAATTGATAATTAAATTAAATGATGGGCATGTTGTGAAAGTAGAGGGTGGCTTTTCTTCATGCCTAAATAATAAAGTTAAGTGAAGGAACAATAGATCTATATGCTTTGTCTATTATTCTTTGTAAATTGTCTTTCCACTTGGAGGAATGTTCATTTCTTTAAGGTCCTGACTTCTGGTACTAGAATATGGACTTTAGGAAGTGAGGAAGTCTTTTTTTTTTTTTTTTTTTAAGATTTTATTTATTTATTCATGAGAGACACAGGCAGAGGGAGGAGAAGCAGGCTCCATGCAGGAGCCCAATGTGGAACTCGATTCTGGAACTATGGGATCACGTCCTGAGCCAAAGGCAGAGACGCTCAACCGCTGAGCCATTCTGGCTTTCCGGAAGTGGGGAAGTCTTTATTCATTATTTACAGATCCTTAGAGTGTTGAATAAAAGTCAGAATTCCTTGCCCCAATTTATGGTTGGAAATAGACATTACTTGTGTAACTTATCCACTGCATGAAAGTAGAAGCCTGTGTTCCTCTCTTCCACTACAGTGCCCTGCTCCCTTTGGCCTCTGTTTTGTATATGCTTTAGATAACACTTAGATACCTTCTTGTTCTTCTTTTTTCTCTGATAAAGGGTATATAAATTTTGCTTATGGATGATCCTGAAAAGCCATACACCAGCTCATACTACTATAAAATTAAAAGTGTATAGTTATAGGTCCAGACACCTTCTCACCGTATACAATTAATGGAGGCATCTACTTTTCCACTAACAAATGTATGGTTGAATTCTGTGGCCAAGCAAAAGTAAGATTTCCTATATTAAAAAAGAAAATCCTAAATGGGGATTACTGTATTGGAGAAGAGTTTTATAACAGTGATCTAAGATTTACTTTTAGAGTTTTTTTTTTTTTAATTTTTTTTTTTTTTTTACTTTTAGAGTTTTATGACCACATGACTAAAGTGTCCTTTTTTTCTCTTTGTGTCATTAATAGCAGTAGTGAGAATAATTTGTAAAACTTTCAAATATCAGAGAAATAAAGGAAAGAAAGGAAGTGAGACGATTTAGGGTCATTTTACATACTTCACTGATTTAATTCTCACAAATCCATCGTGAGTTGTAGGTAGTTATTATCCCCATTTTACAAAAGAGAAAACCTCAGGAAGGTTGACTTGTCCTCCCAGAGTTACATGCAAATATAGTATGTTTTTTTTCTTTAAAATGCTTTCACTTTACATCTTCATGGTGAATTCTTTTAACCCATCTGGAGTTCATTTTATTATTAAGCATGACTCAAAAATTATTCATCTCCAAAGTTCTGTCCAGTTATACAAACAACATTTACCAAATTTTTGTCAGCCCCATCTTGCCACATCCGTACTACTGAATGAGCCCTTGCTGTGTATTTCAGATGCTTTAAGTTATAAGATACAGAAAATGCCAGTGCAGTTGAATCAGACAGTTCACGATCTCAGGCATGAGTAGAGTGACTCCAGAGTAGGTTAACTCAGTGATTGAACAAACATCAGCAGGGACCCAGGTTCCTTCCATTCCTGGCTTTATTATACTCAGTGTGTTTGGTTGTTTTTACCAGCTTCTTTGAGGTTACAAGTTGGCCGCTGTTGTTTTAGGTGTCGCATGCAGACATGGCAGTTTCTCTTGAAAGGAAGATATTTTTTCTATGTATCACTTTTAAGAGAGAAGAAACTTACCCCACAATCCTTCTGTAGGTTTTCCCTCATGTCTCATGTGACATATTATTACCATGTTCCTGCACTTAAAGTGAACGCTGGCAAGAGTAATGGGCCACCATAGTTGGTTTATGGACTATATTTAGAAACAACTTCCTGAAGCTGAGGAAGGTCTTCCCACACCTTGGAAGCTGATAGTCTCATTGAGGAAGGTGGGGAGGCATCCTGCCATCAACACTGCGGCTGGAAACGCACGGACACTGGATCTCTTTCTTATTCACTTTTGGGGAAAAAAAAAACAAAGCAAAAACAAAAACAAAAAAACAAAAAAAAGTGGCTTGAACAAAATCACAGTTAAATAAGGAAGGTAGAAAGGGGGAAATAATGGTCAAGTTAAGAGCGCCAGCAGTCTTATACTATATATGAGTAAAATGTGATGCTCAGGTCTGGGGCTTAGCTTACTCAAGGCATTTGAAACCTAGCTTGACGACTGAAGTAAAAAAATAGTTCAAAGATAAGGGGAACAGTTAGTTTTTATAGGTAGTTTAAGGAAGGTCATCAGAAGAGAGAGTAGGGGTATAATAGAGAAAACAGGTTTGAGTCCTAACCAGTGTCCTTTCTAGTTATAATTAGAAGAATGACTGGTGGTTTTCTATTAATTTTTGGACAGTACATCTTGAATTTAAATAGACATTTATTCTCAGTTCATAACTTCACTTTTAAGAGATTCAAGATTTTTTCAATCATGTTTTTAACATGGTCATGTTACATTTATACAAAACTAAAAGAGTTAGCATTTTGATTTTGATACAGCTAGCTAGCTAGTATTGGGACAAGTCAGTATTTCTCATTGGTATTTGATGAAGTTGTTCAACAAGGTAACTTTTGAGGTGGTTTTATGCCTAACATTTAATAAGTAAATAAAAAAAATTTACGTGGACTAAGATTGGAAGCAGTTATTTTCAATATATTTGCCAAAGAGAGCATAAGAGTGAAATATAATGTACATATCTTTTACTTTTTTTTTCATACCTTTTACTTTTTAATGTTTTATTTGATATTAGAAAACAGTTTAAGCTATTATAATTTAGTTCTGAATCTTTTAAAATTTGCAGGTGTGTTTAGAAGTAGATGTTTACCAGGAACTCTTAAAATAATAGTTATTATAAAATATAATAATATATTGAGATTATTCTCCAGACAACTTTAAGGTACCAAACCAAGTTTTGCCTAAAATTTTTCTTGTGTCGTCGGTAGTACTTGGACTACTCTGTAGTCTAATTTTGGGGAGTGACTCGGTGCATGAAACTTAATATCTAATCTAAGAAAAATATTTCTTGAATAATGTAATGCCATTGCTGGTAAGCATAAAAATCACTGGCTTAGTGTACATTTTATGTCTGCTTGTTCAGTCATTCTGTCTGCAAGGTGCTTTGGAAAAAAATGAGAGATTAACTGTGGTTTCTGCCTTAAAGAACCTAAAGGTCTTTTTTTAAAAAAACATCTTATTTATCTTTACCTAGAAAATGGTGAATTCAAATATTTATTGGTTTGGTTTTCCAATTTAGAATAGACCAAGCATTAGCTGGTCTTCCTAAAAATCGTATTTTCATAGAAAGGTTCTCATCTCTTTTTCTGTAAAAAGAATTACCATAAATGTTCAGATTGCTTAGAAGACTCTAGGAAATGTGTCTTAAAGATAGATAAATTTTCAGTAGGAAATGGAGGAGCTTTTTCTTCAGAGCTGCACAAATTGTAAATTTTGAAAAGTCAGTATTAGGTGGGTTGGTCTCTTCAAGCAGTCAGCAGTATTGGTGTTATTACCTGTTTTTCCATGTTCACTTTCCAACTCTGCAATGGTATATTTTAAAGCCTGTTTAAATTTGACTCTGCTTTTTGGCTTCCTAGGGAAATATTTTAAGTACTTGTATTCTAAAATAGCTGAGTGATCACACTTGTGGCTTAACACAAAGTATAAAGTATATCCTCCGGCTTTAATTTTTCCTTCACCCTTTGGTGAACATGACTGTACAGGGTCTGCAGAAGGTGCATCTTTCTCTGCTGCTTCTGTTTTTATTTTTGGGCTCTACTAAATTTCCCCAGCTAAATAAAATGAAGATTACTTGGGATTATCTGAATGTTTCTCTTGCTTCTGCCACAAGACAGGATATAAACTGAGTAGACCCATTCCTACTTCAACACTATTAGGTACACCTTCATGTTGCCCTCTCCTTGCTTAGATAAAATTTAAAAATCTACTTAAAAGGTAAAAGCTCATGTTTGTCCTTTACTAATGGTTGCCTTATAAAGTACTTCAAAGGAAGAAAGAACCTTTCTGAAAACCCAGTGTGTTTTTGTAATTAAAAATGTATCATCTAAATGTAGAATTTATTTTATACTAAACATCACATTTTAGAAACTAATGTTTAGCTACTACCTTTTAAAATATAGTCACAAATACAGGACATTTGGTTTTGCTGAGTGTCTGTAAAATAAGGATAAATGTAGTAGTCAGGCAGAAGGAAAGTAAAATTTCATGCCCTTAGGAGGGGAAGGGCATGAGTTGAAGTCATGTGTAGCCAAATTGTGGTGGTTTTGCTGCTTCTCAGACTGGGTGACTTAGAAGGTGAAAAATCTATATGAAATAAATAAAAACAAATTTTCTCTTTTCCTGGCACCCATGTAACCTTGTAGAAGGTGTTAAATGAATGCAAGAAATAGGAGAGGACAAATTAAATGTTAAAGCAATGTGTTTTATTCTTTACTCCTAAAAAAGGAAAGTGTTCATAGTATGATCCAAAAAACTAACTGTTTGTTTGTTTATTTGTTTAGGATGGATTGGATGCTTTGGTATATGATTTGGATTTTCCTGCCTTAAGAAAAAACAAAAATATTGACAACTTTTTAAGCAGATGTAAGTAATTTTTTGTGGAGGTTAATGACAGACTGTATACTGAACAAAATCTTCACTTAGATCATTCAAGCCCCTCTTTTTTTTCTTCTGTCTACTCTTTGGTTATTTTATCCAAAAATCCTACATAAAATGAGCAGGAAATAGGAAAGAAACTTTATTAATTAGTTTATTAATTTGAGTGCCTAGCAGGAGAATGTTTTATAAAATATTTCGCAGAAAAGGAAATGAAAAATAAATGGCTAAAATAAGTATGTTAAATAATAATATGCACACATGCACATTGAATTTCAGTAGTATTGTATTTATCTTTATTTTTCTTTTGTAAATTATTATTTTGTAAGTTATTAGTTATTGTATTTTAATAACCTGCAGGTAAGAACAGATTGCATGTGAAAAGCCCACTATCCCTGAGATAATGAGAATTTTCTCCATAAAGGCTGGCTTATATTAAGGTTTTACGGATTTTCTTTTCTAAAACTTTTTATATTTTGATACTTAGATTTTATCACTTAATATTTGCTTAAAGAATTTATTAAGATAGTTTCAAACTTTTACTCTTTAAAAAATGATAATAAAATTTAGATCATAAAATCTTTCCCATTCCATTTCTTTATTTCCATTCCTCAATCCTTCATAGTGATACATTGGGTTGGGATGGTTTTAATGTTATCCTTCAATTTTGGTTACATATGTTTTGTTAGAAAAGTACTTTTTTAAGTAGTTAAATCTTTTTACTTTGTTGTATTTATCATTTTTACAGTTTGAAATCTTGCCTCAGAATTTTACCTGTCAATTTTTTTAAGTTTCTTTGCTTTTTATAAAAATATTTATTCAACCTAATTTTACTTTGGAATTGGTGCCAGAGCCTGAATTGGGAACTTTTTAACTATAAATTTTATTAGTTTCTCACATCTTACTGAAATTACAGGAAAATTTTATTACTGTTTATATTTGTTTACCAACCAACTTAAAAATAGAGCAAAAGAACTAAAAAGGTGGAGAGTCATGACCATTTCTTATTTGATGGGAGGCAAGGAGAGGCTATGTGATTTTGTAAAGCAGGCTAGCAAGTTTTGAAACACTTGCTTCTTAGTTTGTTACTCATTTTACTATGCAACATTACTGTTTTCATAATATGAATATGGCTTTATATACATTTTATAAATAGAAATATCAATAGCCACAATTAGAAATAAGTAAAATAAAATGAAAGTATACTATAAATAAATAAAGTAAACTTTTAACTGACAAACCTATATAGTTTAGTCTAGTTTTTAAATTGGTGCAAAGTACAGAGAGTAACATAACAAAATTTTAGTAAATTATATCTAGCATTATGTAAAAATTGTGACAAAGGAGGGTTTATACCAGGATTGCATTATAAAGTTAGTTCACGGTTCAAAATCAACTAGTGTAATTTACCATATTAACATATTAAAAAAATCCATAATATCATCTCAGGAGATAAAAAAAAGCATTGATACAATTCAGTATCTATTTTTGACTAAAAAATATGTCTCTACCTACTAGGGATTGAACAAAACTTCCTGTAATAAAGAGAATCTACAAAAAACCTACAGTTAGATTGTATTTATTGTATAGTACTAAATGCTTTCCCCCTAATATCGGGAAAAGGCAAGTCTGTCTTCTTTTATTACCACTTTCATCCATAATTGTCCTGGAAGTTCTAGATAGTACAGTAAGGTAAAATAAAGAAAAATTATATGGATTAAAAAGGAAGAAGTAAAATTTTTTTTATTCAGACAGCATGCTTTTGTATATACAGAAATCTCAAGATTTTTTTTTTTTTTTAAATTTATGATAGTCACACACAGAGAGAGAGAGAGAGAGACAGGCAGAGACACAGGCAGAGGGAGAAGCAGGCTCCATGCACTGGGAGCCCGACGTGGGATTCGATCCCGGGTCTCCAGGATCGCGCCCTGGGCCAAAGGCAGGCGCCAAACCGCTGCGCCACCCAGGGATCCCAGAAATCTCAAGATTATACCAGAAAAGCTTACAAGAACTAATTAAGTTCAACAAGAATGCAAATTAGAAGATTAATATGTAAAAAGCAATTGTATCTCTCTATATTAGTAATAACCAATTTGAAGTTGATGTAACAAATATAGCATCATTTACAATAGAAGGAAAAACATGACAAATTTAGGAATAAATTTGACAAAATCTGTATAAGACTTATATATTGAAAACTATATAATATTACTGAGAAATTACAGAAGACCTAAAAAAAAAAGAATAAATATTCAGTGTTCATGGATTGGACAATTAAGTAATAAAATATTAAGAGTCCCTATATTAACTTATAAATGGAATCCATGTATTCTCAGAACCTAAGCAAGTTTATTTTTTGTATAAAGTGGCAATTCTAAAATTCATATAAAAATGTGGAGGATCTGTAATAGCCAAAGTAATTTTGGAAAGTAAGAGCAGAGCTGACAAACTAACACTATATGATTTTCAAGATCAAGACAGTATAATATAAATGAAAAAAGAAATATACATAAATGGAACAAAATAGAGAATTCAGAAATGGACCCATATGTACATGGTCAGCTTATTTTCAACAAAGGTAACATGGTAATTCAGAATTTGAACCTTACTTCGCACACTGTATACAAAAGGTGATTCAAAATTTTTCATAGACTAAGGAGCTACAATAGCACTTCTAGAAGAAAACACAGAAAATATTTTTGACTGGTTGGGCAAGACGTTCTTAGATGGGACACAGATAACACAAACCACTTTTAAGAGAAGATAGACTTCATCAAATCTGAAACTTTTTCTTTTCAGAAAGTACTGCTAGGAAAATGAAAATGTGATTCATAGACTGAGAGAAAATAATTGCGAAACATGTGAAAGGGAAAAGAATAGTCTTTTCAACAAATGGTGCTCAGACAATTGGATATTCATATATGAAGGACTGAAGTTGAATCCCTACCTTACACCATATACAAAATTAATTAAGAATGGAAGGACCAAACTATAAAACTCCTAGAAGAAAATGTTGGCATAAATCTTCGTGATCTCAAAATTAGTCACTTTCTTAAATATAATACCTAAAGAACAAGCAACAAAAGAAAAATAAAATGAACATCAAAATTAAAAACTTTTATGCTTCAAAGGACACTATTGAGAGTGAATGGGAGAAAATGCTAGCGTATTCATATACCTGATAAAGAATTGGTATCTAAAATATATAAGTCTTACAAGTCAACAATAAAAAGCTAACCCAATTTAAAAATGAACAAGTGATTTGAACATACGTTTCTCCAAAGAAGATGCACAGTTGGCCAATATGCAGCATGTGTAGTTGTCATTCAGTAGTTTCAAATTATGACCACAGTGAGATACCATTACACATTTTTATAATAACTAAATTTTTTAAAAACTAACAACATCAGATATATGTGAAACTGTGGAGCAACTGAACTCTGGCACATTGCTGGGTAGTTTGTAAAATGGTAAAGCACTCTGGAAAACAGTTTGGTGTTTTCCTTATAAAGTTACGCGTGCATTTACCTTATGACCCAGGAATCCCACTTCTGGGTATTTATCCAAGAGAAACAAAAAGCATGTGTCTACAACAAAGACCTCCATGAGAATGTTTAAGGTGGTTTTATTCGAAATTGCTGTAAACTGTAAGTTTACATGCCCATTAGTCAGTAAGTGGATAAACAAATTGTGATACATTTAATGGAAAACGTAACAGTAAAAAAGAGTAATTAACTGATAGGTGCAACAATATCAGTACATGTCAAAAGCACTGTAGTTAGTGGAAAAAGCCAGGCACAAAAGGCTATATACTGTATGATTCAGTTTATATGATGTAACATTTCCCTTCAACTAAATTATGTTTGTTAATACTTCACACAGAATAATAGATCTTGATAGAATGATAGGATTTTTTTTATTCTGCTTAAGTTATATGAAAACATATAGCTTTCATTAGTAAGTATATGAAAGTTTTTTTTACTGAAGGTGAATGCTTGCTTCAAATTGCTTTTTGCAGACAGATAGATGTAGTGATCTAAGGGATATACCTGGAATATGGGATAAAATCTTTCTCTTTATTAATGCAGCTGAACTCTCCCTCGAGTATAACATCTTTAAAATATAGCAGTTTGGGGGCACCTGGATGACTCAGTGGTTGAGCATCTGCCTTTGGCTCAGGATGTGATCCTGGAGTTCTGGGATCGAATACTGCATCGGGCTTCTGCATGGACTGCTCCTCCTTCTGCCTGTGTCTCTGCTTCTTTCTGTGTCTCTCATGAATAAATAAATAAAACCTTAAAAAAAAAAGTATAGCAATTTGAAGTATTTTGAACTTTAGGCCTAACAATATTACAAGTTGTTAATTTTCATCTCATGTTGAAGAATGTTTACAGATTGAAAGAGAAATGAGAATCTGTGACCATTTAACTGAATAACTAGTTAAGTATAAAGATTTGCTTTTCTGGACTCTGGTGTATGATGCCTGAATAATTAGTACTACAAAGGAAATGTTTATCATCCTAATATAACTAGTAAAGATTTTAAGGTGAATTTTAAGTAGGCATTAGAGATCCAGATAAAATGGTGGGAGTTAGTCACGTTTTAGAAGACATGTTTGGGGGAGTACATTGGAAGGAGGAGAAATGGGAAATTTGGGAACAGTGATTATGACTGTGTATGTTTATAAACTGTTATCAGTGTCACTGAGATTTTGGGTACAAGAGTCATAATATTATGTAAGTAAAAAAGCAAACTTACTAAACAAATCTAACCAGTCTAAAAGAAGATAATGGAGGGAAGAGCATTGTGTGAAAAATTCCATAAACTTGAGAGTAAATATATGGTAGAGAGCATTTGTTTGGATAACAAACAAACCCAGAAATGATATTTTATGGTAGCATACTATAGCATTCCTTAGAGATTACAAAGGTGTCATATTAGGTTTGGGAGTGATGGTCTAGCAGCTGTGTACTTATAAAAGCATACAGAACAGTTGACAAACTCTTTATTTGCTTTGCCAGTAATTTATTTATTAAGAAAATTGGAGTAATGGCTGTTCTGAGTTTAATTGTAACCAAAAAGCCTGAACTGGTTAGCATTTGGGATATGACAGAGACCTTGAGACAAAGCATTCAGTTCATTTTAGACAAAGTTTTCTCAAAAGTGGCACTGTTGACATTTTGAGTCAGATAACTCTGTTGTGAGGAGGGACTGTCCTTTGCATTGTAGTATATTTAGTAGCATCCCTGGCCTCTACCTTTTAGATGCCAATACCATACTCTTCTCCATCCCTCAGTTGTGGCAACCAAAAATGTCTCAAGAATGCCAAATGTCCTCTGGGCATCAAAATTGCTCTCAGTTGAGAATTATTGCCTAAGACTATATTAATGAGGAAAGAAATGCTGGGCAGAGTCAGGTATGTGCTCCAAGCTTAGGAAATTTAATCAAATTTATTGAAAAGATAAATTCTATTAGTGATTCCAGGTGAAGGATGGATTTCAAAAAGGGGTAAATATAAGAAAGTTTTATTAGCTCAAGAAACCGGGGTAATTCCACAGAAATTCTTAGCCCAGATTGGAAAGGATATGAACAACCATATCAAGTATGAGTACATATCCAGAGATAAATGTGAAAGAATAGCATAAATCTATAAAAATTCAGTTAGGCCAAAAGGCTGTGTGATGAGCCAAGATTTGTGAAAAGTTCTTAAGACAACAAAAGTAATTTCCCCCACTCATCCTTCTCTGTTTAAAGTAATGGGTTGAAGATGTATGAGAAAGTGATACATTTACTACATAATACCATTTATCTATCTATCTATCTATCTATCTATCTATCTATCTATCTATCTATATCAGCACGAATTGGGGGTGGAGGGCATGGAGAGGGGCAGAAGAGAGGGAGAATTTCATCCAGGCTCCACACTCATTATGGATCCCAAAGTGGGGCTCAATTCCTCAACTTTATGATCATGACCAGAGTGGAAACCAAGAATTGGACACCTAACCGACTGAGCCACCCAGGCACCTCTGAGAGACCATTTATTCTTGAAAAACTTTTTGAATGTCTAGTCAATAAAGACATGAAGAATAAGACAGTGTTTTTTTTCTTTTCTTTTCTTTTCTTTTCTTTTCTTTTCTTTTCTTTTCTTTTCTTTTCTCTTTTCTTTTCTTTTCTTTTCTTTTCTTTTCTTTTGATTTTATTTATTCATGAGAGATACAGAGAGAAAGGCAGAAACATAGGCAGAGGGAGAAGCAGGCTCCCTCTGGGGAGCCTAATGCAGGACTTGATCCTAGGACCCTGGGATCATGACCAGAGCTGAAGGCAGATGCTCAAACACTGAGCCACCCAGGTACCCTGACAGTGTTTTTCTTTAAAACTGTAGATCTTAACATCTTATGAAGGGAAATACAGGAGCAAACAGTAACTTTTACATATATATACTTTTATAATTGAACTTTTAGAGAATGTAATGATACACAGATCTTGAGGTAGTAAAAAAAAGGCTTATGAAGGAAAATAATATTTGAATTGAGTCTTAAAGGACCAGGCTAGGGGATCCCTGGGTGGCTCAGCAGTTTAGCACCTGCCTTTGGCCCAGGGCGTGATCCTGGAGTCCTGGGATCAAGTACCACATTGGGCTCCCTGCATGGAGCCTGCTTCTCCCTCTGCCTATGTCTCTGCCTCTCCCTCTCTGTGTCTTTCATTAATAAATAAATAAAATCTTAAAAAAAAAAAAAAAAGGACCAGGCTAGTTTTTTTTTTTTTTTTAAAGATTTATGCATTTTAGAGTACACACATGAATGGGGGGAGGGGCAGAGGGAGAGAATCTTCAAGACTGCTGAGCCCAGAGTCCCACTTGGGGCTCAGTCCCATAACCCATGAGATCAGGAGCCGAGCCAAACCAAGAGCCTGCCACCCAACCAACTGAGCCTCCTGGGTACCCCCAGCTTAGATGTCTTAATTAAGGAAGAATGATTCAGACAGAGAAGGAATAGCATTTGTTAAGTCAGAGAGCCATCTAAAAGTATGGTAGCTGAATAAACAGGAATTTTGTATAAGTTGAACTTGGTTGTTGATGAGTGGGAAGGGGTAAGGAGGACAAGTGGCAGAAAAGACCAAAATAGTATGTTGGGGCTTTTGGATTAATGAATGGGATGAAAAAGAACTACTTAATAAAAATAAGACTTTTGTTTTCATTTTTCTCATTTTTAAAAACTTAAAGGAATTGAAGTTCAAGGAAAAGATAAAATTTGAGCTCTTCAAATTATTTTACATTCCCAGATCTAGGCAGATTATACCTAGAATATTGAATGAACATGCTGATTGATGTGTTGAGGATCTTTAGGAAACCTTTGGAGAATAGTGGAGCTGCCAGAAAATTAAAGATAAGCAAATGATCTTATAAACTGAAGAAAAGACCCAAGAATGTAGATTTTGGTCGGCAGCAGTCTTTAGACAGAGGCTTGAACTTTGTTTTCTGTTACAACTATTCTTGTTCAGGTTTCATCTTCTCACTTGACTGATCTCAGTAAGTCTTCTATCTAGTCTCAGTTTATCTGCTTTTCCTTGTACAGTTAGTACATTGCTGCCAGAGGATTCTTTTTTTTTTTTTTCCCAAAGATTTTATGTATTTGTTCATGAGAGACACACAGAGAGAGGCAGAGACATAGGCAGAGGGAGAATCAGGCTCCATGCAGGGAGCCCGACATGGGACTCGATCCCGGGACTCCAGGATCACGCCCTGGGCCAAAGGCAGATCTCAACCTCAGCCCCTCAACTCTGAGCCACCCAGGCGTCCTGAGGATTCTTTTTTTTAACTGCAAATTGCTTAAGTCAAATCTCACTCCCAACTTTTCATACAGTCTGCTGTATGACCTTTCAACTTACATTCTTATATGTACTGCTACTCTTTTGTTTCCTTATACCTCTGCCATATGACTTACTCTTTCTTGATAGAAAGTGCTTTGATACCTTCTCCACAATACTTTTAGGAGTTTCCCTCTTTCTAAAATTCCTTCTAACCCCATCTAATTTAAAGGAATCACTTTTCAATTTCAAATAAGCATTTACTTTAGTTTCCTAGCCCCTTGAGCTAAGTCAGATATACTACCGCTGGGTATGTGCTTTCATGGCATCTTGTGCACTGACCATAGTTATTTATTTGTGTGATTATTTGATTGGTATCCATTCCTTTTCTCCTTCCTCCCTTATCACTAGAATGGAAGTGTCATGAGACCAGGGGCACTTGTATTTGTATTGCAAAACCTGGCTAAATATTAGGTACACATTAAATATTTGTTAAATATATTAGAGGTTAGATGCTGACTAGTTTGGGATGTAACGATGATCTACAAAGTATTCTTTTGTTAGTAGAGTTTGGATATGATCATTGTCATTTTAAATTGTTTTTTATTACCACATATTTTAGATGAATTGACATAACACATATCTGTGTATCCATGATCACAGTTAAATTAGTAGTTAACATTTTGCTGTATTTGCTCCTGGTCTTTTGTTCAAAATAAGCTGTTAAGTTACAACTTAGGCCTTGGGCCTTATATCTTCTTCTTGCAGATGTAATTGCTAGCCTAGAGTTGATGATATTTGGTTATTGTTAAACTGTCTTGGAATAGTGATTTCTAAAAAGATAGCCGCCATGTAAAATAATCAAATCAAGAACAAGCATACAGATAAATCAACGAATAAGCTGCACTTGAAAGAACAAAATAATTTTGGTTGAGATAGAAAGTAAATTTCTTTCCAAAGTTCCTTTTATCATTTTAAAGGGCAAATCATTGTATCATCATAGTAAATCATTCTATTAAAAGATTACATTACTTTTATCATTGTAAAAGGGTTACATCTAAAGTTTTTGTTTATTTTTCCAAGTAATTACATTTAGTAACCAATCATACAATATTTTAATGTTTCATAAAATGGAATTTAACCTTTTCTCTAGTGGTTACTTTCTTAGTCTCCTTCCCAAAATGAGTTTTCATGAATTGCAAACATTTATTTAGATATTTATTTACTTGTAAACAGACAGTAATGGTCATTAGAAAGTTTTTTCTTCTTTCCACTGTCTTGAAGTTTTAATATTTTGTTACTCTGGCAGGTTTCAAAACAAAATACTTCTCCGTACTTTTAAAATTTGTAAAATCATGGAACCTTATTACTTATTCAATGATTATTATGATTGTTGAATGTTACTGTTATCTTTAGCTATTCATTGGTTGGTGATTAAAATCAGTAATCAGTTATCTTGTGTTAAAAAATGTGAAGAAGAAATAAATTATTTTCACTTCAGCATATTCTGTTGATATCATCAAAGAATCCATTGTTCATCCAAGAAAGTAAAAGCAAACTTGACTCTGTTTGCCTCAGCTCCTTGTAGACTTACACAAAAAGTAGAAATTGCTCAATAGAAAAGAGAAAACTTTTTCTCACTTTAAGGTCATAAAAAAATAATAAATTAAGGTCATAATAATAATCAAACAAAACATCACAAGATTTTATGTGATGTTTGTAGAAAAACCCTAATTTTAATGTTTGTGACCACTTTCTCCTAAGAGTATCTTATTACATACTGTAATATTGAAGATGAATATTACATTATCTCTAATAAAATTAAAAATAGTTGTCACCTACTTGGAATATAAAGTTTGATGTAGTTAGAGGTCTATACTTCTCAGGAATTCTGAGGAGCAACAATTCTGAAGACAGATTTTATGTACTACCTAAACATACTGTTCTACATTATAAAAGGATAAATTTCGGGTGCCTGGGTGGCACAGTTGAGTCTGACTCTTGGTTTCAGCTCAGCTCACAATCTAGGGTCATGTAATCAATCCCTGTGTTGGGCTTCACCCTCAGCAGAAAGTCAGGTTGAAGATTCTCTGCCTCTTCCCCTCCCCCCTCCTGTGGATGCTTGTGCATGTGCTCGCACTCTCTCTCTCACTCTTGCTCTCAAATAAAGAAATAACTCTTAAAAAAAAAAAAAAACCTTCACAGCTAAATATTTAAGGTACACATAGGAGTCTACATTAATGTGGGACATACTCGAGCCAGAAAGCACTGAAATGTAATAAGGTTTTGGCAAGTTTGATTTTTTTGCATATTAAGTATATAAATGGCTTGCATGGTTTGGTAACTAGCACCTAAACAGTGAATAGTATTTCTATTTCTAGGAGGTGGGGACAGGATTGTAACTGAAAATATATTGGGATTGGGATCCCTGGGTGGTGCAGCAGTTTAGCGCCTGCCTTTGGCCCAGGGCGCGATTCTGGAGACCCGGGATCGAGTCCCATGTCGGGCTCCCGGTGCATGGAGCCTGCTTCTCTCTCTACCTGTGTCTCTGCCTCTCTCTCACTGTGTGCCTATCATAAATTAAAAAAAATAAAGTTGTTAAAAAAAAAAAAAGAAAATATATTGGGATTAATTCTTGAACCGTACACTGAAGTATTAAAAAAATAGTACTTTCTTGAAGGACACAAAGATCATTAGATTATCAGAGAGTGTGAATAAGCATACTTTTTTATTATATGAAAATTTGATTTAAGCTTAACATGACATGTCATTGGGTAGATTATTCAGTAATTTGTATTGGATGTCCATCTGAAGAGAAAATGATTTTCAAGTCTCCACTTCCTAACATACTAGAAATGTAAAGACATAAGGGACTAGGTGAAATTATATAGTTTTCAAGTAGGGAATGTATTTTTTTTAAAGCAGGACTCTAGGACTAGTAACTAAAGGAAACAATGACAGATTTTTGCCTTTTCAAAACTATATATAAGGAAAGACAAATATATAAAGAACATTGGCAAACAAAAAAAATTACAATATATTTAATAAAATGATATTTCTAATGGGGAAGAGACCCTTCTAATAAGAAAAACACAATTTTTAAAAATAGCCAAAATAGCCAAATATGTAGTATAAAGGAGAAAAGATATAAATGACCATTGAATAGTTAATAGTTGAACAAATGCATTAATATTTTCAACAAATATAGATTAAAATAAGAAAAAGACATACCCTCCGCATCTGAATGAGAAAGATAAGAATCTCATGTAGAATTGGTGACTATTAAATGAGATGAAATATGGTAGAGCCATTTTGAAGGGCAGTTGGACAATGTATTTTATTATTATTTTTAATTTATTTACTCATGAGAGACACACAGAGGGGCAGAGACATAGGCAGAGGGAGAAGCAGGCTCCCTGCAGAGAGCCTGATGCAAGACTCAATCCCAGGACCCCAGGATCATGACCTAAGCCAAAGGCACTCAACCACTGAGCCACCCAGGTGCCCTGGACAGTGTATTTTAAAGCTAATAACATTCATGAGCTTAACCTAATCTTTTGCTTAAAGAAGTGTGTCCTGCAAAGCAGCTCTGAATGTATATAGGAATGTTCATCATAACAAATATATATTATTAGATCAAAAAGTTAGAACACAAATATAACTCAATAGGAGAAATTTGTCCACTGTCAACAGTGACTTCCATGAAAAGTAAGTTGCAAAATGTCTTTTTATGTCAATAAGTATAGATAATATATTTTTAAAAATGAATATATTCCATGTAATGTATCTTAATTAAAAAACTTTCTGTGGGGATCCCTGGGTAGCTCGGCGGTTTGGCACCTGCCTTTGGCCCAGGGAGCAATCCTGGAGTCCCAGGATCGAGTCCCGCGTCTGGCTCCCAGCATGGGACCTGCTTCTTCCTCTGCCTGTGTGTCTGCCTCTCTCTCTCTCTTTCTATGTCTATCATAAATAAATAAATAAATCTTTAAAAACAAAAACTTTCTGTAATGGTAGACACTTAGGTTCCTTCCAGTTTTCCACTAGTGTAAATGAGGTTGTGATGAATATTCTTATACATACAATTTGATGAATACTTGCTGCTTCTTTCTTTGGAGTGAATCCAGGAACTGCTGAGACAAAAGTTGTATCCAGTTTACATTTTGATACATAGTGCCAAATGCAGTTTTATACCAGAAGGTGGTATAAAAGTTGGAATTTTAAAATGAAGCCATAACATTGAATAAATTAATGCAATATGACCTAGGATATTACATAAGCTTGTTTGAAGTTATTACAAATAAAATGCCATTAAATTCAATTTTTTAAAAAGAAATGTTAAATATTCTCTTTATTTACTTTTAAAATAAGTTGCATTATAGTAAACTCATGGTAAATTTGCTAGGGATTCCTGTATGCCCTTTACCCAGTTTTCCCTAATGTTAACATCTTTTATAACATGGCACATTAACAGAACTAATGTATTAAAATTAACATATTACTGTTAACTCATTACAGGCTTTGTTCAGATAACAATTTTTCCACCAATCTCTTGGTTTTCATTCTAGAATCCACTGTAGGATACTGCATTGTTTTCAGTTGCCATTTCTCCTTGGTCTGTGATAGTTTCTCCATTTTTTGCTTATTTTTTTTAATGACCTTGACAGTTTTGAAGATTACTGATCAAGTACTTTGTAGAACGTCCCATAGTTTGTGTTTGATGTTAGACTGGGGTTATAGGTGATATCATGATTTATTAATGGTAATGTTAACTTTTATCACTTGGTTTATTAAAACAGTGTCTGCCAGGCTTCTTTCCTAGAAAGTTACTGTTTTCCCTCTCCATATCCTGTTGTTTGG
Organism: Vulpes lagopus; assembly: GCF_018345385.1. Classification (NCBI taxonomy): domain Eukaryota; kingdom Metazoa; phylum Chordata; class Mammalia; order Carnivora; family Canidae; genus Vulpes; species Vulpes lagopus. Next base: position 119,158,528 of record NC_054824.1, on the reverse strand, counting down.
AATCTGATCACTAACTAGTTCAGCCTACCTTATGAGCAGGGGGATCAATAAACTCCACTTCTAGATTCAAAAGGTTGTATATACTGTCTTTCACACAGTAGAAGTAATATTTTATTTTGATAGTCTCATTTATTAGTTATTTCTGTTATGGATTATGCTTTTAGTGTTGTATATAAAAATCATTGCCGGGCAGCCCAGGTGGCTCAGTGGTTTAGCGCCTGCCTTCAGCCCAGGGCGTGATCCTGGAGATCCGGGATCGAGTCCCACATTGGGCTCCCTGCATGGAGCCTGCTTCTCCCTCTGCCTGTGTCTCTGCCGCTCTCGCTCTTGCTCTGTGTCTCTCATGAATAAATAAATAAATTTTAAAAAAATCATTGCCAAACCCAAGATTGATTTGTTAAATAACTTTGTTGAGGTATAACTTATAAAACTCACCAGTTTAACGTATACAGGTCATTGTGTTTTTTATGTGTATTTTTAGAGTTCAACCATTAGCAGTCATTTTTAGAACATTTCATCACCTCATGAAGAAACCCCATATACATTAGCAGTCACTCCCATTTTTCCCTAAGTTCCCCAGCCCTAGGCAATGATTAATCTATTTTATATCAGTATAAATTTCCCACAAATAATGTACATAACCTATAGATGGAATTATATATGTGGTCTTTTATGACTGATTTTTTGAACTTAGTGTGATACATTCAAGGTTTATCTATGTTGTATCATGTGTTTTTTAATTGCCAAATAATATTCCATTGTGTAGATACACCTAACACTTTTTGTTTATCCATTCATATGTTGATGAACATTTGAAATTTTTTAAAAGATTTTATTAATTTATTCATGAAAGACACAGAGAGAGAGGCAGAGACACAGGCAGAAGGAGAAGCAGGCTCCATGCAGGGAGCCTGATGTGGGACTCAATCCCGGAACTCCCAAGATCATGCCCTGGGCTGAAGGCAGGTGCTAAATTGCTGAGCCACCCAGGGATCCCCGATGAACATTTGTATTGTTTCTACTTTCTGGCTATCATGAATACTGCTATGAATATTTGTGTGCAAGTTTTTGTGTGGACATTTTCATTTCTCTTGGATAAATATCTAGAAATTGAATTGCTTGGTCATATGGTAATTCTGTGTTTAACATTTTGAGAAATCCAAGATTGATTTTTAAAAACACACTTCCACTATTTTGTAGTAAATAAAAGTGATGGCTTTTCTGTTGTTCCTGAGTAGGTAAGAGCTGCATGAAGTTGATTTGTCTCCATTTATAAAATCATTAAATGTTTTTAATGTTTCAGTAAGTATCATTGAGCGTGTATGTACATCAAGGACATATCCATGAATGAAATGTGGTCTCTAGCCTTACGGAAATGGGAATGTACTATATAATAGAAGAAACATAGTTATATAAACAATTTCAGTACAGATTGATAGGTGAAATAACGGAGAAATTGTGGTGCCTCAGAGGAGAGGGAGTTACTAATCTACTTGAGGGAATCAGCAGTGACTGAAGCAGAGATACAGGATTAGATCTTGTTTGATAGTAAATTGGTCAAATAACATGGGGCAAGTCATTTTAGGTTGATGATCAGTATCTGCAAAGGTATGGAGATTTGAAGCAATTTGGTAATGTGAGCAACTGCAAGTAACTGGGCATTGGTAGAGTATGTTAGGGAGAGTATCTAGAAATAAAAGACTGGAGAACTGGACAGTAACAAGGTCTTTATGTTAAGAATTTGGATTCCTCCCCTTCCTTTATCTGTTTCTCAAACCGGATTACTCTGTGTGTGTATGTGTAGTTTGAATTTTATTTGAATATTGGACATAAAATAATTTTTCATTAAAGCAGATTTTTATGGAATTGAATATTGTAGATTTTCTGATAAGTTTTATTATATAACTTCAGAGGTTTTTAGGGATACTTTGACTACTCTAAAAGTACAAGGTATAGTAGTTTCTTTAGGCAAACGGAGCAGTATTTTAGTCAAACAGCGTATTGTACATAGCTTTTATTACCATATTTCATCCTAACATTAAAAAAACTTACTTAACAATTGGGATGTGTCTTACAGTCTATAGTGGTACATAAAATTGTGGTGCACTTTATAATCTCGGATCTTAGATTAGGCAGATACATCTTTTTCTCATTAGAAATCAATAGTCCTAGAAAATTTGAAATCTGTAGATGTGAAGAATAAAATATCTGAAATTCTACTGCCCTCGGAAATTATTGCAAGTATTGTTTTGGTATGTTTCCTTCTAGCCTTTTTTTTCTGTTCACGTGTACCGAACATATTTGTGCACTTTATACTGTTTATTTAACATTATATGTTGAATATCATTCTATGTGATTATTCTTTAACAACACAATTTTAAATGTCGCCTAATACTCCATTATATGTATGTAAAATTATTCAATCTTTACATTGTAAAAAACATTTTATTGTTAAAAATCTTGGTTCCACATTATATATAACTTCTTTAGGATAAATTTCTAGAATTAGAATTTACTGGGTATGAAGTGTGACTTTTTTTTAAGATTCTAGAAATAAACAAACTAAAACATTCTTTAAAAAATCATCCATTCAATTTCTAGAAAGTTAGATTGAAGAGTCTGTGTGTGATTGAAATCTTTTTGAATTGTTGGTAACCTTGAAACTATAAATTATCAGTCTTTCTGCCTATTTTGCTAATTTGTGATTAGAGACTGATTAGCTAGTTAGTGGCCTGTCAAAACTTATGGTGTCTATTTGTGACTCAATTTGCCTATTTCATTTTTTGCTTACTGTGCTGTGAAGTAATATCTCACTTCTCGGAATCTTAGCTTTCTGTCAGCATCACTTGGCTCAACAAAATAATCAGAAGTTAGTAAAAGTATCTAATGGTTACATAATCCTATTTATTGGTCTTAGGATTAATGGGGACTTACCAAATGTATAATTTTGCATGTAATAAATTCTGTAAATAACAAAGAAATTAATAATATGGGAAAAACATAGAATGCTCTAAGAAGGATTAGAAGTTTTGAGAATTTTGCAGTTTTAGATAAGGTGACTAGCTTGGGACTCACCATAAAATGACATTTGAGAAAATTATTGAAATACTTGAATTAGTCAAGCAGATGTTTGAGGGAGGGGAATGTTATACAGAGGAACAGCCAGTGTGAAGAGTCTGGGAGGAATATACCTGGTGTGTGTGAGAGGCAGCAAGGAAGAAGCCATTGTGGCTGGATAGGATTGAGCAAGAAGGAGAATAGTAGGATGATGTCAGAGAAGTAAGGAAATAGGCTAGGTCATGTAGAGTCTTGTACGCCATTATAAGATCTTTGACTTTTGATCCGGCTTAGATGGCAAGACATTAGAGAGTTTTGAGCAGAGGAGTGACATGCTCTGACTTGTATTTTTAAGAATACCACCTAGGGTTAAGAATAAACTATGGAGAGTCAAGGATAAACATAGGGAAATCAGTAATGAACTGATTGTAATAATCTGAAGGAGAGGTGACAATGGCTTGGTCCAGCATGTTAGCAGTATAAAGAGTGAAAGTTATCAGATTGGAGATAATATTTCAAAGGTAGAGCGATCATGTTTTCCTGAATGACAGGATGTGGTGTGTAAGGAACAAAAGGAGTCAAGAATGCTCCCTAGGTTTTAGAAAAATTGAACTGTCAACAGAAATATGGAGATCATAGAAGTTTTGGGTAAAAACATGTCTTCGATTTCATACACATTAAATTTGAGAGATCTGTTACCCAAGTAGATATATTTTGTTTTGTGTTTTTTTTTTGTGGGTTTTTTTTTTGTGTGTGTGTGTGTTTTATTTTTTTTTAATTTTTAAAAATTTTTTATTTATTTTATTTTATTTTATTTTTTAATTTATGATAGTCACAGAGAGAGAGAGAGAGAGAAGCAGAGACATAGGCAGAGGGAGAAGCAGGCTCCATGCACCGGGGCCCGATGTGGGATTTGATCCCGGGTCTCCAGGTTCGCGCCCTGGGCCAAAGGCAGGCGCCAAACCGCTGCACGACCCAGGGATCCCCTTTTTTGTGTTTTTAAAAAAGATTTTATTTATTGATTCATGAGAGACACACAGAGAGGCAGAGACATAGGGAGAGAGAGAAGCAGCCTCCCTATGGGGAACCCAATGTGGGACTCGATTCCAGGACTGTGGGATCACGCCCTGAGCCGAAGGCAGAAGCTCAACTCCTGAGCCTTCCAGGGGTCCCTCAAGTATATATATTTTGTAAACAATTGAATATATAAAGCTGAAACTTAAGGGACTAACCATAAAAATTTATTGACATGTAGATGGCTTTTAAAGCCCACCAAAGAAATAAAAATAAACAGAAAAGAAAACAATATGAAAGATTAAACCTCAAGATGTTCAGTGTTAAGAACTCTGGGAGAGGAGGAAGAGCCAGCAAAGGCAACTGAGAAGTAACTATTAAGGTTTTAAAAATACCCTTAGCATTGTTGGAAGAAGCATGTGGAAGTCAAGTAAAGAAATTAAACTAGCAGAGAGAGACCAGACTGTCAAAAGCTGCTGATATGTCAAGATAAGAACTGAGAATTTGTTACTGGATTTAGCAACATGGTAATCCATGACTTTGACAAGCAGCTTTGATAGAAAGGTAGTGGCCAAGTCCCACCTAAATGGATTTAAAAGCAAATATGAAGAAAGATTTAGAAACTGAAAGGACAGATAACATTTGAGGGATTTTGCTGTAGTGAAGTTGAGTAATGGGGCAGAAGCTGGTGAGAGAAATGGAACAAAGAGATTTATTTAAGATGGGAATGAAATTAGCATGATAGGATCTGGTTTGGAAAGGGGAAACTTAATGATACAAAAGAGAGAGGATAGTACTGCTGGAGGATTATCCTTGAAGTAATGAAAAAGGATGTGATATTGGTGGAAAGATTGGTATAAAATAGCACTATTGGTATAAAATAGCACTATTCTCCTCCAGTAAAAAATGACCAAATATATGCATGCACATGCTGGCAGTTTAATATACATGTGTATGGTGGTAAATCTGTGATAGTTTTCTTGTGATTGTTATTTGCTTCAGGGTGGTAGCCAAAAACATCTTAGCTATGAATGAGGATCAGTGGGAAAGCTGTGTAAGATTTGAGAAGAGGGAAGAAAATGTAAAATATGGTGTGTAGCAGTGGGAAAGTGAACAGTCTAGTGAAATATGCAAGCAGAATTAGGGACCAGCCTTATGTTTATGATTATGAATTTAAAGTGAGTTCAGTCAGTATGATTTTATGTATTTATCAAGACTTATTTAACTGTGTGGGTGCTTAACAGAGTTAGTTGGAGAATTGGATTTAACTAGGATTATGATTTTGCCAAACTAAGTATAATGAAGCAGAAGAGAGCCGAGGCATTGAAGGTGTATGCAAGAGAGGAATTCTAATGATTGACCATGTAATTTAATCTGGGGAGGTAAGAAAGCAATGAGGTGGGGTAAAATGGGATAGGATCAGTGGATTAGAGGTTTTGGTGGGGCTGGGGATTGTTCGTGTTGAGTTATTGGAAGAAGTGAGTGTGAGATTTGAAATCAAATTTGTGGAAGGATTATAATTATTGATAATACAAGGTCTAGTATGTGAACATGGAAATGAGTGGCTAAGATAAGGTATAGGACAAGATCATTGAAGGAGAGAAGTTAAAGGTTGAGAGGCCAGGTTATTAAAGTGTCGTCTATGGATATAATAAAATCTCTAAGAATTAAAACGGGTGAATATTGGAGAGGTCAACAGACCAGGAACTAAAATTGTCTGACAGTGAAATTTGATGACCTGAGAGTCAGTAGATTACAGCAATAATGAGAGGTAGTGAGAAATACGACTTAATAACATGAAAATCAAAACTGGCAGATTTAGGGTAGGAGTATAGAGATAGCAGTGGAATTCAGCCACCCCACTTTCAGGGTCAGTGGTATAAGTCATGTGGGAGGGTAAAGGTCACCACTTGAGAGCTTCAAAGGAAGCAGTGTCCTTTGTGGGAAGCTGGGTTTCTATTAGTAGAGGTTGGCAAATTACAGTCCAGAGGCTAAATCTGGCCCACCACCTCTTTCTGTGTTTTATGAAGAATGTTTTTTATATTTTAAAAATAATTGATAAAAGATCGAAAGAGGAAAAATGTGACATGTGAAAATTATATAAAATTCAGATTTCCATAAATAAAGTTTTATTGGGACATAGCCACATTCATTCTTATGTGTTTTCTGTCACTCACTGGTTTTGTGCTACAGTAGCCAAATTGAATAGTTGCGGCAGAAATCATACATGATATTGTTAATTACTTTACACTGCCACTCAGCTAAATCACAGTGGTACAATTGTAATGGAATAGCATTTCATGTCAATATCACCATATTACAACATTATATTATTTTTTTTGCCAGTGTATGCCCTTTGTGTAAAAACAAAAATGAGAAAAGTGAACTTCGAATGTTGTCATTTTGAGGCACAGTGGATTGTGGATTATTCTGTGAAGTTAAATGGCGAAAGGATCGTGTTTATTTTGCAGTGACATTATAGCTGTGCTAAAATAATATATATTGATGTTATCAGAGTGAGTCCCTATCATATTCCCAACTCACAGGAAAGCAACAGTCAGAAAAAATAGAAGACTTGAAATGGAATATCTCCTCACAGAATTTTCTTCACAAAAATAAGAAAGGAATCAGACTGCGACCTTACATTAGTTTATGAGTGGCTTGTTAGCCAAACAGGGAAAGCTGTTCACTATTGTTGAGTGTTTGCAGCAGGAAAGAAAGAAAGAGAGAAAAGAAAAAAGAAAAGAAAAGAAAAGAAAAGAAAAAAGAAAAATTTCCTTAAGAAGACTGTTAGCTTATTGGCAAGAATAATTGCTCAAAGAGTTGAGGTCATTGAAAGCAACATCAATAGTCAATTAAAAATAAGACAAACAGGGCAGCCCGGGTGGCTCAGTGGTTTAGCACCTGCCTTTGGCCCGGGGCATGATCCCGGGGACCTGGGATTGAGTCCCACGTCAGGCTCCCTGCGTGGAGCCTGCTTCTCTCTCTGCCTGTGTCTCTGTCTGTCTCTGTCAAATAAGTAAAATCTTTAAAAAAAAAAAAATGACAAACAACTTTGAGTGATTTTTCTTGACTTATTTGAGGAGTCAATGCTGAGTTTAAAGTATAGGCAAGAGTATTTTTAAAGAAGTTGAGAAAATACTAAGTACAGCTTGAAGAGGAGTCTGCTGAGGTGTGTTACAAGTGATAGTAGTAAAAATTAGATAATAGAAAAAGGCTTAGTTGGACAAACTGATAAAGCTTATGAAAACACAGACGTATAAAGCCTATAGTTATGTATTGTATTATATACACTGACAGATACTTTGTGAAAAATATTTGAATCTATCGTGTTATTGAACCACAGTGTCAGTGGTACACACATCATTCAGTGTCATGGACTTACATCATCAATTCTGTAAAATTTTGTGAGAAATTGGAACTAAACTAAACATTCAGTTTATCTTAGTATAAAATAAGTTGATGTCTTAGTGGTGATGTTTGTGGTTTTTTTTTTTTTTTTTTTTAAGGACTGTTATGGATTAAATTGTGTTCCTGCCATTCCCGATTTATATGTTGAAGCCTTAACCCCCAATTACTGTATTTGGAGATAGGGCCAATAAGGAGGCAATTAAGGTTAAATGAGGTCGTAAAGGTGGGGCTCTGGTAGGATAGGATCAATGTCTTTACCTTGGGTTGTACACTCGAAAGAGGTCATGTGAACACAGATGGCACCTGTCAACAAACCAAGAAGAGAGCCCTTGAGAGTCCTTACCAGAATCAAATATGCTAGTCCCCTGATCTTGGACTTCCAGCCTCTAGAACTGTAATAAAATGAATGAATGTTGTTTAACCATCCAGTCTGTGGTATTTTGTATGGTAATATGAGCTAAGACAGAGACCAAGATGAAGGTTTTTTTAAGTGAAAAGAGCCACTCCCAACTGTCATTGAGTTTTCATTAAATACTGATTGACTTTGAAGTTAGTTTTTTGCTCCAGACTTGATGTTTCTTAATGAATGGAACAGAACCTAAAATAAAAAGGCAAAACACCACTTTTATGCCATATATGAATGTAATAAAATCATTCTGACGGTAAATGTTGTTTGAATCACATATCAAGCTGCTTTATACACTTCCTGTGCTGTTAGAAATTAAAACAGGAAGCAAGGTCATTCCCACATAGATTTGTAGCGGATATGTTTTCTGAGCTCAAACAACAGACTTTTCAGCCTATTTATGGCTGTAAATCTCATAGAACCAGAGCTAGGGATCTTTTCTCAACCTCACAGGCTATTATATAACACATCCTGGTTCAGGACTTTGTTAACTCTCATCTGGAATATTACAGTACTCTTAAAATTCTCCCAACCCCCAGTCTTGTCCTTATTGAGCTCATCTTTTTACATATTTCCCAGAGTGGTTTAGCTGAAATGTAAATTTGACTGTGTTATTTATCTGCCTTATTTCTTTTCGTGGTGTTTCTCAGTTCCCAACAGATCCCACAGGACTCTCAGGGACTGCTTTCTGGAAGAGTGTAAAGTAGATGAAACTCCAGCCCCTCTCTGATATCCCCACTACAGTACCACTACCATCCTGAAGCAGAGTACTTTCTATTATCCATTTGACATATTGAGTTGCTTTAAATTTTATTGTGAGAAAAGATTTTTTATGATTAAATAATAGTTTTATAAATACGGTCCTATAGGTAAAGTTCAAACTCCTAAACCAGTTTGGGGCTTTCCAGCATCTTCTTTGAACCCTTATCACAAACTTGATACTTTAGCATCACAGACCATCTTGTATGTAGTTCCTCTATGCCTTTGCTTATATTGCCCATCTGCCAATAGTATTCTCTGTTTTCTTCTCCCCACCTGACTAACTGCTGTGCTTCATTTAAGATTTGTTTCAGGTGTTACCATTTTCAGAAAGCATTTTCTAACTACCTCCTTTCCAGGCAGGTTTTGGGTTAGGTATCTTACTTAGTGTTCTGCAAACTCTGTGCTTAGCTATATAGCTTCCCTTTCTTCCTTGCCTTTCATTGTGTTTCGTTGCGTTTCGTTGCCTTGCCTTTCCTTGCCTTTCCATTCCATTTGTTTTTCATTGTTTGTTTCTGTTTAACTTGCTAGAGTTTGAACTCCTTAAGTGGAGGAACTATGTTTTAAAGTTATCTATAACTACAGTGATTCTATAAAGCCTGCATGGTACACAAATAATTGTGCAGTATATTGATTGTTGCTGTATCTTTGTGATGTATCTTGCAATAGATATGTAACCTAAAATTAAATATATTATCTCTGTGTAAAGATTTGCTATCTTTTGCATGTGTTCATTGGTTATAATGTATACAAACACTTGAGTCGAAATAGGCATTTAAAAAGAAAGACAAGAATATAATACAGAGTTTTTATTAAGCCTAGAACTTAAGTTTAATAGCTGTTCTGTATTTTGTGCACTCGAAACGTGAAGCTTTTCCATGTAATCTCATGCCAGTGTTGACCCATGTGGATTAAAATAGCCCTATTTTAATCTATGACCAAATTAGGAATTAGAAGATCTACCCAGTGGGGATTTGTAAATTATTGTAGTTTGTAGTGTGACAGGTTTATATAAATAATTGCAGTGATTTCCACTGTGTGTTTTAAGTTAAAATCTAGGTTCAAATCCAGAAACATATTGATACAAGTATGTGATTTTTTTTCAGCATTGGTTATCTTCAAATATTTATATCTTCTTGGAGGGATCATCAAAATTGACTTCTTGGAGGGATCATCAAAATAAAATTGATAAAATTTTATTTCACTAATCTAAAATATATATCCATGATCCCTCAATTCAGATTTGCTCAGTACTCAATTAATTGTCCTCAGTGTGTGTAATTAGTATATTTATTTTCTGAGATAACTATCAAGTTATATTTTAATGAAAAATTTTTATTTTTTAAAAAAATTTTTTTTAAATTTTTATTTATTTATGATAGTCACAGAGAGATAAGAGAAAGGCAGAGACACAGGCAGAGGGAGAAGCAGGCTCCATGCACCGGGAGCCCCGACGTGGGATTCGATCCCGGGTCTCCAGGATCGCGCCCTGGGCCAAAGGCAGACACCAAACCGCTGCGCCACCCAGGGATCCCTGAAAAATTTTTAATAGCTAGTGAAGTCATTCCAGAATTTATTTAAAACCATTCTTAACACATTGAACAGTTCTCTTTTATAACTAAATTCACTACAAAATAATTCTTAATATTTTTGTTTTCTTTCAAGAACTTGAACGTAAAATAAAGTGTTAGTTGTAATATTTCAATGATTTAAAATTATAAACTTTTCTTTTCATACAGATAAAGACACAATAAATAAAATTAGAGATTTACGAATGAAAGCTGAAGATTATGAAGTAGTGAAGGTGATTGGTCGAGGTGCATTTGGAGAAGTTCAATTGGTAGGTTATTTTAATGAGATTAAAAACAATAAAATTTAAAAATCCATCTGTGTTTACCATATGTTATTTGGTTGGGATGGTATTATTTTTTATAAAATTGTAAAGCTTTAAGTCATCCTCGATAGTCTTGCCAAAGGATATGAAAGCCTAGAGTCAGATTCAGCAGTAGTATGAGATATTTTCCCCAAGCATCCATGGGTAGAGAAGAGGTTTCAAGTATCAGAAGAAAAATCTTTACTCCTTATCTTAGACTTCTAAAATGTAATGGAATCCTAAGTTTTATAAATAGAAAGCAGCATGCATAATGGTGGAGAAGGGGGAGTGTGCTATAGTATCGAAATAAAGGTATTTTTCTTTTTTTTTTTTAACTAAATAAAGGTGTTTTTCTAACATCACTTGCCTTATGGTAATTGAAGACTTGACATTATCTAATTGACATAATTCAACAGAAGAGATGAAAGAAAAGTGGCTAGAATAGTAATGTTATGTTATTTGACAAGGTGTTAAAATCATTTAGTAAATTGTTCTGGTAAACACTGAGCTTTAAATGTTCATTATTTTCTGTTTTCAATTTTAAAGGTAAGGCATAAATCCACCAGGAAGGTATATGCTATGAAGCTTCTCAGTAAATTTGAAATGATTAAGAGATCCGATTCTGCTTTTTTCTGGGAAGAAAGGGACATCATGGCTTTTGCTAATAGCCCTTGGGTCGTCCAGGTATGATTTTGCTACTGTTTTTTTGGTTTTTTTTTTGTTTTTTGTATTGCTGTGCTAGTTTGTAACTAAACATATCAGAGAAGCTGCGTTTGTATTTTATAACAGTAATAGAGAATTTACTGGCAATTACAAAATTATCTAATGTATTGTTATTTTTTTAATCATAAAATTTAATTTTATTGAATTGTCTCTAGGAGGAAAATAAGACCAAAGCAAAGTAATGATGTCTCTGTAGACTTTAAATATTAGAAAAATTAAATAATCTACTTTGATTTGGGAGATATCATATACTATCATCTTCTAAGTAGATACTTTTATGTAATACTGAAATCTAAGTTTTTTTCCAAATATGAGATCCTTTTATTCTGTTTAGTTTACCATTTATTCATCTATTTGTGTCTCTCATTTTGTGGAGAGGAAGGAATGGGAAAATGAAGGAAGAGGTGGGAGGTAAGGTAGGCCTTCAAGTAATACTGTGTTAGCTGTAGGTTTTACAGTGGGAAGAATACACTTGAAGTCAGTAGTTGTAAGTTCTAGTTTTAACTGTCAAAAACCTATCTGTGAAGCTCTCGCCAAGTTTATTTGTATCTTTGGGCCTCAATTTCCTTGCTCAGAAATGTGGAAGTTGGCTTAGATTGGTTATTTTCATCTGTGGAGAATGCCTCAGGTGAAGTCATAGGGACAAGCAGGAATTTGGAGAGGTTATAATTCTGGGTTTTCTGTTTCTGTTTCTGTTTCCTCAATTTGACATTTTTAAGCATTTGCAAACTGGCACTACTACGTCCAGACTTTGACTTAGCAGCAGGTATAAAAGTCAAACAAGGTATAGTCCCTTACATTTTTCTGGAAGGGATTTTAGTGATCGGGATTTAGGGAGGTTAAATAAATTACCCAGTCACATGGCTATTGGACAGCTGAGCCTATAGTCCAGTTTTTCAGACTTCTTGAGAATTGTGGTATTGATAAAATTTAACAGTAGACCTCACAAAAGCACATTGAATCAGAATCATGATATTTCTTTGCTTAGGAGATTTGTATATTCTTTATTGAAACTATTGTAATTTAAAAAAATTCTCACTGTAAAAATTGAATTAGTATAGCAACACATAGAGAAAAAAGTTCCATCTAACTCCTTGGAAATAACCATCGTTCCTTTGTATATGCAAAGGCCTTTGTAGTATTTATGTTTGTGTGTTTTAAGAGTACTGTATTTACTGCAATTTCATTAATTTAATAAAATCTTATGTTAGTATTTTTGTCATTTTTTAAATGAAGCAATGTTGCTTAATGTTAATGATTTCTTATGTGTCTTTGTATAGCTTTTTTATGCATTCCAAGATGATCGTTATCTCTACATGGTGATGGAATACATGCCTGGTGGAGATCTTGTAAATTTAATGAGCAACTATGATGTGCCTGAAAAATGGGCACGATTCTATACTGCAGAAGTAGTACTTGCGTTGGATGCAATCCATTCCATGGGTTTCATTCATAGGTAAAGATAAAAATGTTGTAAATGTTTTCATTTATTGAAGGGGGAAGCTGAAAAGTACTTAAGCTTTATTTGATTGGTATCCTACTCAAAATCCACCTATTCTTCTTCATGTGACATAAGTGGTATTTTAGAATTTAGAACTTTGAAATTCATAGTTTTATTATTTCAGTTTAATGTTGATATAAATGTATTCTTTAATGTCTCTTAATCCAATTACATAGCTTTAATTTGGTGTTCTGAAAAATAAAAATTGTAAGTTGGTTTTCTGAAGTATGTTCATTTTTTAATAAACTAATTTGCTTTTGATTAGTTTTTGTATGCAAAGTTTTTAATATACAGATCAGTTTGCTTTTAGTTAGTGAATAGATCATATTTATTTGTTAGGACAACAGTTTCATCTGTTTTGCCAATACCACTTGAATCCCATGCAGTTGCTGTGCTAAGTGCCTGGGATACAAAAATGAAAGTGATTTAGAACCCTGTTTTGGGGTTATTTATGTACTTAAGTTGAAAAGTGTGTTTCAATTACTTTTTATGTCTGAGTATTACATTTTTTATAGTTATCCTCTCTTAAATGGTTTGCTTTCCCCCGTGGAAGGAGTAAACTCTATTTAAAAGAAAAAGAGAGGGATCCCTGGGTGGCGCAGCGGTTTGGCACCTGCCTTTGGCCCAGGGCGCGATCCTGGAGACCCGGGATCCAATCCCACGTCGGGCTCCCAGTGCATGGAGCCTGCTTCTTCCTCTGCCTATGTCTCTGCCTCTCTCTCTCTCTCTCTCTGTGTGTGTGTGTGACTATCATAAATAAATAAAAATTAAAAAAAAAGAAAAGAAAAAGAGATATTAAATGTCTTTTTCTGAGGCACTAATATATAAAGGAGTTTCCCTGCTGAACTACAATTTACAGATATGGATAGAGCACATATGAATAAAAAATGGCTTTATCTACAGTGAGTGAGGATATAGGGCCTAAAATAACTGCCTCATAGAATTTTTATCACTGTCTGACTGGTTTTAGAAACACTCTACTTTTTTCCCCCCCTCCAGAGATGTGAAGCCTGATAACATGCTGCTGGATAAATCTGGACATTTGAAGTTAGCAGATTTTGGTACTTGTATGAAGATGAATAAGGTTAAATAATTTTGTTAATTCAAGAAAGATGCTTTTTAGAAAATGCTGTAAGAATGTACTAACCATAACTGGACTTGTATAGAATTGATGTGATCTGTTACTTGTTGAAATAGATGCCATGGTTTCAATGTTTTATTAGTAACTTGTAAGTGATTTATGTTTTCCTCTCTACTTAAAGGTAGGTATTAATTTCCAGCTTTGTTAAATCCTTTATAACAACTCTGTAATATATAGTACTACTAGCGACTAGAAATGAAAGACTAGTGTTAAAATTAGACTTTCATAAAATTACATTTCAGAGGTATTTTTTTAGTGTTTTACTTAGCCTTCTGTTAACATGTAAAAGATCTTACTGCTTATCTTGGGAGTTAATCTTAAAACATACCATCGGTCCTCATTATTTACAAAATAAATAACTGTTATCTATGGCTGAAGTGGCAAGTATGCTACTTGCTTAAGTTGAAACAGTTTATATTCTTGGAAACTTACCACACAACAATAGCCAAAAAGTTGTATTTATTATTTTTAAAAGAAAATTATTGATTAGAAGAAAACACTACATGAGAACTTTTGTGTGAACATTTAATTATGATTCTGTTGTGTTAATGCCAGCTTAAATAAGTAACAGCTATGCATAGTTTTTGCACTTAGTTTTGGGGATATTTTTGGAGTGAGTTAAAATGCATATTAAATAGATATTCAGTGTGCTTAGTACCATTATACCCTTTTCCATTGCACCTACTTCCCCATTTTATATTTATACAGTTAATTCTTGTTTAAGTTTCAAGCATGGTTAAATTGAATGGCTATTTTAATAAAAATAAAAAGACAATAATTAAATCAGCATTTATATATTATTACCGAATGATTCATCCTATCAGTCCCTCAATCTGTTTGCATTGGCTTATATACTTGTTCTCTGCAATTATGATGTCATATTGGTACAACTGGATGACGCTGTGTCTTTCTAGTGAGTAATATTACAAAGTAAAAATCACTGATGCATCCATACACACAAGTACACACACATATTTCAAATATACTGTGTATATAATGTATATATGTGATTAGACTATATGTTCATTTTTGTCAAGTTTGCACAAGGTTTTGATATATTTTATAGTCCAAAGATTTAGAGTCCTACAGGTTTTATTAGGAAAGACCTTTTAAGTAATTCAGAATTTATATTTGTATCCTAATTCAAAAGTTGACCCGCTACTCTTTTTTTTAGGAAGGTATGGTACGATGTGATACAGCAGTTGGAACACCTGATTACATTTCCCCTGAAGTATTAAAATCTCAAGGTGGTGATGGCTATTATGGACGAGAATGTGACTGGTGGTCAGTTGGGGTATTTTTATATGAAATGCTTGTAGGTGAGTAAAGGGGAGTTTTGTGTATCTCTAACATAGTTGTTCATCCCATTTGGCTTTTTCTAATAAAATATTTATTACAGTAAGCAATACTAGTTTTGTTTGTAGAAAACAAACTGATCCAAACCTGCTTTGTGTGTTTTTAAAAGCTGTTTAGAAGCTTAAAGCAATTTTGTGATGTATTACTTCTTTTTTATATATTAAGCATATGTCTTTAACGCATATGTAGTAATCTTTACACATATAACATTGACTCTTTTCCTTTGAAACTGATTTTTTTAATGTACTTTATTTGCTTTTGTTTTCCCTATCAATTTTCCAGGTGATACACCTTTTTATGCAGATTCTCTGGTAGGAACTTACAGTAAGATTATGAACCATAAAAATTCACTTACTTTCCCTGATGATAATGATATATCAAAAGAAGCAAAAAATCTTATTTGCGCCTTCCTTACTGACAGGTAAATAATCTTAACATTGAACTTTATTCTAAGGAAATTCTCATTTTGCTGCTCAATATTTGAGGACTATATCTAAGCTCCTGTATTTGAACTTTCGGAATAAAAATATTGCCATTCCTCAGATCAGTAATGATAGTGAAGTCTAATATTTTGTGATATCTGGATGGCTTTCTGGATCTCAAATCACTTGCCTTACCTAAGAAAATGGGGTAATGGCCAGATCAGATGGTTTTTAAAAATTTAATTGTCGAATATTTAACTTGGTTAAAAATAAAAATTATATTTTCTTGAGTCTGAGGGTTTTTTTTTTTTTAAGATGTAGCATCTCTGAAAATTAGAGTGCATCTTACAGTCAATGGCATGTATTAATTTAATTGGAAGCATTTTTGTCCTAGTGATGGAAAAATGATGTATCTTCTAATCAGTGCAATTAAAGATAATTCAGTATTGTATAATTGAAATTTGCTAAGAGTAGAATTTAAATGTTCTTACCAAAAAGAAAGGTAAATACGTGAGGTGTGATAGATGTGTTACGTTAATTAACTCAGTGGGAGAATCTTTTCACAGTGTGTACATATGTCAGAGTATCACTTTATACACTTTGTGTATCTTAAGATTTTATCCTCAATAGAACTGGAAAAGATTTAATTATATATGATTATATATTTGATGAAATTAAGTTACTAGTGCAATGCTATAAAGACATATGTATTTTCTACCTCCTTCCCTCTAGAGATGGTCATTGGTATGATATCTTTCAGATTCAGTAAGCATTTTTATAAATGTATACTCATGTATGTGTTTTAGAAACAAAAATATATGTACCCTTATGGTTTACTTCTTAAATTTAAATATGAACCAAATGATGTAAGATTATGTTTAATATTTATGTTTGTATATTGTTAATTTAAATATTAGAGAGGCCTCATACTTTTAGATCTGTTTCAATTTCAGATTCACTCAATTAATTTAAATTTAGTGCCCTTCATATGTCCTTTGGAGACTGAAATGTAGTCTTTGAAATTTTTACATTTCGATATATGTACTCTAAATATAAATGCTATGCTGTGTGTTAGGTGCTAGGGATATAGAAATGAAAAAGATATACAGTCACTGTTCTCCACTACCTCATAGCTCTTTGACGGAAATAGACAAGTGAATGAGATGTTTACTGTACAGAGATAAGTACTCTGAGTTAAGTACTGTCTGCCAGAGGACCATAGAGAGGTTCCTTGATCCAGTCTGGGAAAGTCAATAAAAGCTTCTTCAGAAAGTGTCACATTTTATCAAAAGCAATTTCTCTTTTAACTCATGAAAAACTTTGGAATTCAGGATATTCTTTTATAACCACTCTAAGGGGATCCCTGGGTGGCGCAGCGCTTTGGCGCCTGCCTTTGGCCCAGGGCGCGATCCTGGAGACCCGGGATCGAATCCCACATCGGGCTCCCGGTGCATGGAGCCTGCTTCTCCCTCTGCCTGTGTCTCTGCCTCTATCTCTCTCTCTATGTGACTATTATAAATAAATAAAAATTAAAAAAAAAAGATTATTATAACCACTCTAAGTTTATAAGCACTCTAGTAGAAAACAGAAGTTGCTAAGTTCCCCTTTCTAAATCCACTAAAAGCAGATTTTTAAACATTTATCTCCCTGCTCACCTAAGTGGCCAGGAATCAGTAATTTGTTCCATTAAAACTCTCAGTTTTGTAGTAATGTCAAGAATTAGTTGTCATTGGTTTTTGATAGATCAGTAATATTTATAGTAGTGTATAAAATGGAAATTTTAAATTTAAGATGTCTTTCTGAGTTTTTATTAGCTGTTGGTGTGAAATAAAGTCATTGGTTGCAAAAAATGTGTAACTATCACAGTATTTAAGAGCTGTCAAGAAAATTCACTGTGTTTTATTCATTATGCTCATGAGGCAAAGTGAGTGATCAGGATTTTTGTTGTCAACAGGAAAATCATGGAGTATATAACAAGTCTGTTTTTCATATATATATTTTTAAATTCTTCAGTATTCTGTCTTCAACTTATTTTTTATTTAAGCTGAAAATTATAGTGACAACCAATATACTATCAAAGTGACATAGAACTATTTCTATTATTAGGCAGTGATTTAGGATTATTCCCACAAATATATCCGGACATATTATAATAATATCTAAAATGATTAATAACGTTTTTCTTTCCCTCTCTATTTAGAGAGGTGAGGTTAGGGCGAAATGGTGTAGAAGAAATCAAACGACATCTCTTCTTCAAAAATGATCAGTGGGCTTGGGAGACACTCCGAGACAGTAAGTTCTTTTTCTTGCACATTATAGTAGATATTTGAAAGTAGTTGTGGTAAATATGGTTTGTTGAAACTGCCTTGCTACTATATGTATATATTTGATGAAAATTAAAATACACAGATGTGGTTATGGATATTATTCTACTCTAAAGAGAGAATGTTTGATAATGTTGGGAAAATTGTACTGCTTTTTCTCTGATATCTTATTTGAGATACCAAGGTGAAATACAATATACATGAGAGAGAATTGGGCTCAGCAGTCATAATTTGATAGTTGATCTTTGTTGAATTGCCTTTTGTCTTAGATTTTAATATCATTATGAGGAAAGTCAATAAATAAAGGGTAATTAAAATATATGGTAATTAAAATATATTTCCTGTGAAAGACAAGTTATTATCTTGTTTATACTAAACTTAAAATATAAAATATAAGGTTCTATTATTGATAAATAATTTAATTTGTATGAAAATATAGGAAATTACAGTATACTTGATTCCATCAGACTTGCAGCTTGCAATTCAGAAATGAAAATATGTAGTGTATAAGAAGTTATTTTCAGTCAATTTAGAACATTTCCCTATTTCAAAAAAAGTTAATAAGATGATTCATAGAAAACTTTGCTTAACATAGCTGAATCAAAATTACAATGGTACCAAATGTGCCCAACACCTTTGTGGATTTGGAAGGCCAAGAATTCATCTTTCTCCTGTTGAAATCTTAGGAATTTTTTTCTGTTTTCACAGAAAGGATAATGTATACCAGTTCCTAACTTTCTGCTGTAGCAACAGTAGTAAACCTTAATAGTGGAAATGAACTCAGCTGTGTGGTTTTAGAAATCGTTATAAATTAAGTATGTAGTATTTGTTTTCTTTGTTTTTAATTTTTTTTAGTATTTGTTTTAAGGACTAAGTTGAGACTGGGAAAATTCAGGGGAAAAGAATCTTGTTAATTTTGAAGAAACAGATCATAGTTTTGCCAATATCAGGGAAGTATCCTAGTTATCAAATATTTTTAAAGGAACAGTTAAACTGCCTTCAGGTAGGCACATATACTGTATACAAGCTATATAATTGACTGAGAAGGGAAAAGAGGAAATAAATTCTTGGGGAAATTAAGAAATTATACAATCGGGATCCCTGGGTGGCGCAGCGGTTTGGCGCCTGCCTTTGGCCCAGGGCGCGATCCTGGAGACCCGGGATCGAATCCCACATCAGGCTCCCGGTGCATGGAGCCTGCTTCTCCCTCCGCCTGTGTCTCTGCCTCTCTCTCTCTCTCTGTGACTATCATAAATAAAAAAAAAAAAAAAAAAAAGAAATTATACAATCACAAAGAATGACATTGAGTGACCTGCTATCTGGAAAAAACTCCAGGAGCAGTTTGACCTGGAGAGACTTTATTAAGTTATATACTGGAAAAAAGAGAACTTCCTCCTCCCTATAAATAAATGTGACATGATTGTTTTCACACTCAATGAGAAACTTGCAAAGACAGAGATGAGTAGAGTGAGATGATGAATGATTGCATTGAAAAACTGGGGTTTTTTTCAAGCTGTGCTCTTAGAAGTTGAAGAAAGCTAAAAACGTAAAAATATGATTATAATCTTTAGAAAATTTAAAAGATGACTGAAGAAAATGCAAAGTATCTTCTGTATTGGTTTAAATTCTTTCTTAAAGTGAAACAATGTATAAATAACTCTAAAGAATAACCATGGAGTAAATTGCTCTAAAAGTAGGGAGGACGCATTTCCTTTGGTGTATTGAAAACCTGATATCAATAAGTAGAGCAGGTAACCTGGTCAACAAATACTGAACACCTGCTTATATGCTGAGCACTGTTCTATTTCAGGCACTAGGAAAATATCAGTGATCAAACCAATGAAAGTTCTTTACCTGTGGAGCTTATAGTCCAGTGGAATTGGGGAGTCTAAATCAGTGGCATTTTATGATATTGTTATACCTCCTTAATAGAACTTTATAGTAACTTAAAAACAGGTAAAGTGAATTACTTCATTGATTTAAATCAAACAGACTTTATATTTAGAGAATCTTTATAGTTAGATAATTTTATTAGTATTATTGATATTTCTGTATCTCTTAAAAATCTGTATTATCTATGACTTTGCTGTACTGTACTTAGATTTAACATAGTTATAAATATTTTGATATCTTTTCCTAATCCCAGTAGCTCTTATCTTGTGGTTATTGTTAAAAAAAGAAGAAAAGAAAAAATTGAAGTCTGTAGAACTTACTGTTTTCTTCTTCCCGTTCCCTCTTCCTACCCTTTCTTCACTTCCCACCCCTAAAATACCAAGAATACTTTTATTGTGAATTGACCTCTCTGACCTGCTAAGCTTTTAAAAATTAAGTAACAGTTACAATTCTTAATTTTTTTAACTTCTCTAATTTTATTTGGCTGAATTGCTTACCTTTTCCAAATAGCAATTCTTTTAGTAGCTTTACCACTTACATGTCTCTTAAGTTACAATGGCAGTTAATATTTACCATCTGTTCCTTGGTGGTGTGGGGGCAGGGTACAAAATAGCTTGATTTGTGGCAGAATTTCCATGCGCTTCCTGATCTTATTCACTCTCAATTTAGAGACACAGAGAATTAAGATTGTAAAATTACTTTTTCCCTCATTTGAGATAGAATTGAAAGAAATGGCAGGAATGAGATTAAAGAAAGAAGATGGAAGAAATGAAAAGACCTAACTAACCTGCTACAGGTCACCCTACTTGCAGATGACAGTGTCAGGATTCAGATCTTCCTGACTCAAAAGCTTTAGATCTTCTGGAATACCATGTGCCATTTAAGTAAAACCAACCAATATTAATACAAAGTGGAAATGTAGGGAATCAACATTCTTCGCAGTTAAATTTTGGAGAAAATAAAATGGTAACTTTTATTACATATAACAAATATATTATTAACAATACTATGTTAAATATAATGTAATTTGCAAAACACTGTGCCATTCATGATCTCATCTGAGATAAGATATTGTGATTACCTAATCCACTATAGCTGGTGGGAAGACACAAGATGATAATAGGAGTAACTGCCAGCTCATGTGATAAGTTTTCCATTCATTTAAAAACAAACAAAATTAATTGTAAGCACATATATGGTATTCCAGGTTCTTTGCATTAATTAAGTCTAGTATCCTCCCTTTTAGAGTTGTACATTCTCATGGGAGGGATTATCAGTGTAGGCTTCATAGATAAAGAGTTTGAGGTCTCACAAGTTTCAGGGACATAGAAGTTTAGACTTTCTCAGTATTGTGGTAGGTTCATGTGTTAAAAACATTAAGAAAAATTATCTTCTTTTGTGGCAAAGTATATATAACATAAAATTTACCATTTTAACCATTTTTAACTGTATAGCTCAGTGGCATTAAGCATCTTCACATTGTTGTGCAGCCATCACTACCATCCATCTCCATCAACTGACTGAGCTACCCAGATGCCCCTGTACTTTTTTCTTTTATTATTATTATTTTTTTATATTTATTTATTTATGATAGTCACAGAGAGAGAGAGAGAGAGAGAGAGAGAGAGAGAGAGGCAGAGACACAGGCAGAGGGAGAAGCAGGCTCCATGCACCGGGAGCCCGACGTGGGATTCAATCCTGGGTCTCCAGGATCGCGCCCTGGGCCAAAGGCAGGCGCTAAACCGCTGCGCCACCCAGGGATCCCTCTTTTATTATTTTTATTTGTAAAAGGTCAGTAGTTATATCCTCACTTTCATTTCTGGTTTATTTGTATCCTCTCTTTTTTCCCCTTAGTCTAGTAAAAGATTTATCAATTTTGTTGATCTTTTTTTTTTTTTAATTTTTTTTAATTTCTTATTTATTTATGATAGTCACAGAGAGAGAGAGAGAGACAGAGACACAGGCGGAGGGAGAAGCAGGCTCCATGCACCAGGAGCCTGATGTGGGATTCGATCCCGGGTCTCCAGGATCGCGCCCTGGGCCAAAGGCAGGCGCCAAACCGCTGCACCACCCAGGGATCCCAATTTTGTTGATCTTTTAAAAGAACTATTGGTTTTGTTAATTTCACTGTTACTTTTCTTTTCTTTTTTTTTTTTTACTGTTACTTTTCAATTCTATATTTTATCTGCACTCTAATCTCTACTGTTTCTTTCCTTACTATAGCTCTGGGCTTAGTTTGCTCTTCTTTTTTTAGTTCCTTAGGGTGTCTGCTGGGTTATTGATTTGAGATTTCTCTCTCTCTTTTTTTAGGCAGGCATTTATTTACAACTAAAATTTTTCTGAGTATTACTTTTGCTGGATCCTATAAGTTTTGGTTGTTGCTTTCATTTGTCTCAAAGTATTTTTCTCTAATCTCCCTTGTGATCTCTTCTTTGATTCATTGGTTTTTTTGAGTATGTTGTTTTCACCTTTTTGACATTGGCTGTAGCAACTTTTTACTAGATACATCTCCAGAGGCAAGGGAAACAAAACCAAAAATGCACTATTGGGACTTCAAGATAAAACCTTCTGCACAGTGAACGATACAGTCAACAAAACTAAAAGGCAACCTTCAGAATGGGAGAAGATGTTTGCAAATGACATATCTGATAAAGTGTTAGTATCCAAAATCCATAAAGAACTTATCAAACTTAACACCCTAAAAATAAATAATCCGGCTAAGAAATGGACAGAAGACATGAATAGGCATTTTTCCAAAGAAGACATCTGGATGGCTAACAAACACATGAAAAGATGCTCAATATCACTCATCATCAGGGAAATACAAATCAAAACTATAATGACACCACCTGACACCTATCAGAATGGCTAAAATTAACAACACAGGAAACAGCAGATGTTGGCAAGGGTGTGGAAAAAGGGAAACCCTCTTACGTTGTTGGTGGGAACGCAAGCTGGTACAGCCACTCTGGAAAACAGTATGGAGTTTCCTCAAAAAGTTAAAAATAGAACTGTCCTATGATTCAGCAGTTGCTCTAGTAGGTATTTACCAAAGGATTCAAAAATAGTGAATTGAAGGGATACATACACCCTGATGTTGGTAGCAGCATTATCAATGCTAGCCAAATTATGGAAACTGCTGAAATGTCCATCAACTGGTGAATGGATAAAGGAAGATGTGGTATATATATGCAGTGAAATATTACTTAGCCGTAACAAGGAATGAAATCTTGCCATTTGCAATGACATGGATGGAGCTAGAGAGTATAATGCTAAGCTAAATAAGTCAGAGAAAGACAGATACTGTGTGATTTCACTCATGTAGAATTTAAGAAACAAAACAAATAGAAGAAAAAAGAGATAAACCAAGAAACAGACTGTTAACTATGGAGAACAAATTGACAGTTGCTGGAGGGGAGGAGGGTGGGTAGGTCAGAAATTAAATGGGTGATGGGCACTTATTGTGATGAGCATTGGGTGTTATGTGTAAGTGATGAATCATTAAATTCTCCTTCTGCAACTAATACTACATTATATGTTAAATAACAGCATAAAACAGTAACATTTTAGAAATATGTATATATATATATATATATATATATATATATATATATATATATATGTTTATGCAGATTATTTTAACCTGAACAGTCTCTTAAATCATATTCCCATGTGTCCAGTGCCAAGGTTAACAAATAGAACCTTACACCTGAGGGATGCCTGGGTGGCTCAGTGTTTGAGAATCTGCCTTCAGCTCAGGTCATGATCCCCAGGTCTTGGGATTGAGTCCCACATCGGGCTCCCTGAATGGAACCTGCTTCTCCCTCTGCCTGTGTCTCTGTCTCTTTCTCTCTCATGAATAAACAAATAAAATTTTTTTTTAAAGAACTTTAAAAAAATACTGGAATTTAAATAAAAATTTGAAACCAAAGACTGTGTTTTTTTCCAGGTATTTGTGAAACTTCCTGTTTTCCTTCTATTGTTGAAATCTTGTTTCATTCCATCATGGCTGGAGAAGATATGTAGTTTGATTTCAGTATCTTTAAATTTATTAAGTTGTTTTTTGGCCTAACATATAGTTTGTCCTGGAGAATGTCTCATGTACAATGTGTATTCTGCTGTTGGTGGTGGAGTGAGTTTTATATGTCTATTATATCTAGTTGGTTTAGGATATTGTTCACATCCTGCATTTTCTTATTCCATCTTTTGTTTGTTCTGTTCATTTATTGAAAATGGGTTATTGAAAACTCCATTGTTTTAGAACTGTCCACTTGTGTCATTTTTATTACGTATATATTGGGGCTGTGTTGTAAATGCATATATTTTATAATTGTTTCAACTTGATGAGTTGACTCTTTTTATCAGTAGTATCATCCATATCTCTTGTATTGTGTTGTCTCTTTTAACCATTTAACTTTAAAAAAAAAAACATTTTACTTAAAGTCCGTTTTGTCTGATATTAGTATAGATCCCAGCTCTTTTTTCTAAGGAATATCTTTCATTCTTTTAGCCTATTTGTCTGTAGATCTAAAGTGAATCTCTGTATACTCCATGTAATTAGTTTTATTAATCTATTCTTCCTGTTTTTACTTTTTAAATAAGTGACTTTAATTCATTTAAATTTAAAATGAACACTAAATATAAACACTTCTGCTATTGTTCTGTTTTCTATATGTTGTCTTTCTGTCCACAATTCCTGCATTATTACCTTCTTTTGTGTTGAGTGGATTGTTTTATAGCATACTGTTTTGATTCCCTCTCCAGTTTCTTTCTATATATTATTTAGTCATTTTCTTACAGTGACTATCCTGGGGACTACATTTAACATCCTAAACTGATAACAATCTAGGTTGAATTAATACAATTTATGTCAAAAGCATACAAAAACTGCTTCTATACTGATCCATTTTCTTCCTTTGTTATCATTACAGATTACATCCTTATATATTCTGTGCTCATTAACAAATTATAATTTTATGCATATTTCTTTTAAGTCATATAGGGGAAAAAGTGGATTTATAAAACAAAAATACATAATGCTGGCTCATATATTTACGTGTGTAGTTACCTTTATTTCTTCACAAAGCTTTAAGTTAGTGTCTGGTGTTCTGTCATTTCAACCTTAAAACTAACAGTTCTTGTAGGACAGGTTTATTAGCAACAGTCTCTAGTCTTTACCTGGGAATCTCTTAATTTGTCCTTCATTTTTGAAAAATAATTTTGCTAGATATAGAATTCTTGGTGAACCATTGTTTCAGCACTTTAAATATGTTGTTCCATTGCCTTCTGGCCTTCAAAGTTTCTCCTTAGAAATGCACTTAAAGGGAGCCTGGGTTGCTCGTCAGTTAAGCATCTTACTTGATCTCAGTACAGGTCTTGATCTCAGGGTCATGAGTTCATGTCCTGTGTTGGACTCCACACTGGGTGCATATCCTACCTAAAAAAGAAGAAAAGAAAGAAAGAAATGGATTCTTAATCTTATCAAGAATTCCTTGTATATGACAAGTCACTTTTCTATTGCTCTCAAGATTCTTTGTCTTTTCAAAGTTCATTATAATGTGTCATAGTGTGGACCTGAATTTTTCTTACTTGGAGTTCATTGTGCTTCTTGGATGACTGAAGCCCACAACAAGCAATACTAGTAAACCTGGGAAGGGGGAAATCTGATTTCCAGAATTACATTTCCAAAAAAAATTACAAAGCATATAAAGAGACAGAAAATGTATGGACTATTCACCGAAAACAAAGGAAATGTCAGAAAACACCACTGAGGAAATCCAGATATTAGATTTATTAAACAGACTTTAAATAAAGAGACATAAATGTGCTCAAAGAGCTAAAGGAAACTATGGACAAAGAACTAAAGGAAGCCAGAGTACATCTTAAAAAAATACAATGTATCAATAAAGAGAACAATGAACAAAATAGAAATTCTGGCACTGAAAAGTACAATAGCTGAAACTACAAATGTACTAGAAGGGTTCAATAGCAGATCTGAACAGGCCGAGAAATGAGTGAACTTAAATAAGACCACCAGTATTACCAAGTGGAGGAAAAGAAAGAAAACAACCTGAAAAAGTGAACTCTTGGGACGTCATAAAGCATCCAGCATACACATTATGAAAGTCCTAGGAAAGTAGAGTAAGAGGCAGAAAGAATATTTAAAGAAATAATAGCTCCAAACTAACCAATCTGATGAAACATATGAATCTACACATCCATTTGTTTAGTGACTTTTTCAAATTATTTTTACAAAGTCTGTATTCCTTGTCATGTGTGATCACTAATGTCTGTTTTCCATTATTATGTCATTGGTCAGCCAGTGACAATTCCCAAAATGCCAAAATTTACTAGCTTCTTTTTTCATTAAATATTCCCGTTTGGGATGCCTGGGTGGCTCAGTGGTTAAGCATGTCTGCCCTCGGCTCAGGGCATGATCCTGGAGTACTAGGATTGAGTCCCACATTGAGCTCCCTACATGGAGCCTGCTTCTCCCTCTGCCTATGTCTCTGCCTCTCTCTTTCTGTGTCTCTCATGAATAAATAAAATCTTCAAAAAGTATATTCCCCTGCTTATTTTAAGGTTTTTCTTAGATCTCAGAGTTCTGAAAAGGTTATTTTTGATAGTTTTTGCCAGCATAATGGTTACTTCAGTGAAAGAGTGGCTTCTTAGAGCTGTCTGCCATTTTTTATGACATCAGCTGGATTCTTTTTTATGGAACATGATTCCTATATTACCAGTTACTTATGGAAAGGTAAATTTTTATAAATGGACTAGTCTGTATATCAGTCGTAATTCTGTAAAGCTATTTTTATCCTTATTTATTAGTTCTGATGTGATTATATGGTATCCCGTAAAACCTATATGTCTTACTGTAAATATAGAAGTATTACTTTTATAATTCTCCTAGGATTTCCCCTACTTGTATCTCAGAATTTAGACAGAGTTTGTATCATTTTAAAACTCCTCTGAAATGGTATGTAATCTATTAAAAAAACTAGATTAATCTTAAACAGCAAAAAATTCATCAGACTTGCTTTGCTTTCTTTTAAAATAGATCTTATAAGATAATTTTAAAGAATGTTTTTTTAGCCTGAACACTAAACCAGATAAATCTTTTTTGTGTGGCTTGTCCTGAACTTTCTTGGATGATTAGTTGTCTCCCTGGTCTTTACCCACTAGGTGCCACTAGCACACATCCCCCAGATATGACAGCTGAAAATGTATTCAGTCATTGTCAGATGTCCCCCCAGGGAGGCAAAATTGTTTTAAAATTGAGAAGCACTGTTTAAAAGTAAAATTTATGCCAAGATCACAATTGATTTATTTATTTCACAAGGAGAGACAAACCTCCCCCCTGCCACACCCACTCATTTTACAAATTAGGCAGTTAGTATTATTAGGAAGCTAAAACTGTCTAGTCAGGCAGTTCTCTTGGTCATTAAGAAAAGAGAATGATGGAAAATTTCAGTACCAAAATGTTCTCTCCATAGCTACAAAAAAGTAATCTTGATTTCTAGTTTGCTATATAGCAGATTAACAAACAAAATATTATATTTGAAATCAATCAACTTTGAATACAATTTAGTATGCTATGGTTTCTGAAAAGTCTTTTCTGTAGTCCTAACCGCTTGTGCATATTTGACATATTTCAAAACAAACCTTAATACTTTTAATATCCAAATTAAACTTGATGTATAGGTGATAATTAGAGGTGATTTTGAAGGTAATTGTTTCATAGAATTATAATTATCAATATCAGTTGATAATCCTGATAAAACCAACTAAAATAGGATTCAACCCATATGAAATTTGTGGTTTGCAACTTACTTATATGTAAGAAATTTAGTGTTGGTATAGAATCTTTGTTTCCCTTAATTTTCCTATTAAATTTGAAGTGAACTATTAATTTTGTTTCCATTTTTAGCTGTAGCACCAGTTGTACCTGATTTAAGTAGTGACATTGATACAAGTAATTTTGATGACTTGGAAGAAGATAAAGGAGATGAAGAAACGTTTCCCATACCTAAAGCTTTTGTTGGCAATCAGTTACCCTTTGTAGGATTTACATATTATAGCAATCGTAGGTAAGTATGCTAAACATTGATTTTAGGGGTAGGTACTGATTTGTTGAGGTCTATTATTTTCTTAGGGATATCTCAAAATGACTTTAAGAACATTTAATGGTATATGAAGAGACTTTAATATGCCATTTTTCAGTGATGCATGATATTTGTAGTATTCCATATTTCATTTCTTTTAAACTCATCCATTATCAAGATACCGTGTTTCAGAAATTATTTGCTGAGTAATGAGTTATATATGTTCAGGTTACAGCAACTAATAAATTCTATTAATACTAATATCTTGGTTAAGCTCATTATCCAAAAAGTTCTGATTTTGTAATACGTTTGTTGTTTTTTTTTAAGATTGTTTATTTAGGGCAGCCTGGATGGCTCAGCAGTTTACTGCCGCCTTCAACTCAGGGCATGATCCTGGAGACCCAGGATTGAGGCCCATGTCAGGCTCCCTGCATGGAGCCTGCTTCTCCCTCTGCCTGTGTCTCTGCCTCTCTCTCTCTCTCTCTCTCTCTCTCTCTCTCTCTCTCTGTCTCTCATGAATAAATAAATTTTTAAAAAAGATTATTTATTTATTTATTTATTTATTCATGATAGAGAGAGAGAGAGGCAGAGGGAGAAGCAGGCTCCATGCAGGGAGCCCAATGCGGGACTCGATGCTGGGACCCTAGGATCACTCCCCGGGCCAAAGGCAGGCGCCAAACCATGAGCCACCCAGGGATCCCCTGTAATATGTTTTGGAACAACAAATAGTTTTCTAGCATTATCATCATTATATTGATGTTACAAAGGCCTATAGTTTTTAGTATGCAAAAATTGATTCCTCCCCAGAAAATCGCTAAATGCATTTACGTGTCTTATAGCATGTAAGACCTTGTGATCTTGAACAAATAACTTTAAACTTTTATGCCTCCATTTCCTCAACAATAGGGATGATGATGGTGATGATACTTGTCTCATAGGACTATTATAAGGGTTAATTAAATCAAAACAGTAGAACACTTAACATTAATATTCAGTTAGTGTTAGCTGTTATTTGTATGAGCTGATGTTAACTTTAGTCTTCAAATGGGCTTGAGATATAAACATATAACATTTCAGTATGCTGAGCATTCATTCATTCATTCAACAAACATGTTTGCCAGACAGCCTGGGTGGCTCAGAGGTTTAGCGCTGCCTTCAGCCCAGGACATGATCCTGGAGACCATGGATCGAGCCCCACGTCAGGCTCCCTGCATGGAACCTGCTTCTCCCTCTGCCTGTGTCTCTGCCTCTCTCTCTGTGTCTCTCATTAATAAATAAATAAAATCTTTAAAAAAAAAATCATGTTTGCCAACTTATTTTTTTGTCAGGTATATGCTAAGCACCAAGGTGCAGGGAGAAAGATGAATAAGATATGGTTAGTACCTTCTCTTAAGATGCTCATATCCTAGTGAGGGAATGGATATATTTTAAATTAAGCAAAAAGTGAACTTTTTTTATAAGAGCCTGTTCAGGTCAAGTTTAGAAAACAGGAATGCAATTTAATCCTGCCTTATGAAATCTCTCCAGTAATCCAATTGTAAGTCAGTACTGGATACTTTTTGTTGCATCAAGTACTACAGATAGTACTTGACTTTTGACTCTTAGAAAAGTCCAGTATTTTAATCCTTCCCCTCCCCAACACCCATGAATATAATATTGTGGCTATTTTATATTGAAGTGTGTGTATATATATATATATATATATATATATATATATATATATATATAGACAAGTTTCCTAGTGGTTTTTGCTTAAAAAAAAAACTTCCTTCTTTCTTTCTTTCTTTCTTTCTTTCTTTCTTTCTTTCTTTCTTTCTTTCTTTCTTTTTCTTCTTTTTTTCTATTATCAATTATTCTTTGGCTTGGTTTCTGAAACACTTGAAATGTTGATATAAACAACCTCCAGTGTTTTTGGATTTTCTGTTGTTCATAGAAGTTAATGACTTTATTTAGGGTTATCTAAATAAAAGTAATCTTGAATTAAATAAACATTATATATACTATTTGTAGTACATTGTCATGTACATGATTATGTTCTCTGGGTTTTCCTTGCATCCATATGATGCATATCCCAAACGAATTTCCAGGTTTATCAAAAGTAAAAATTGTATTCTGTTCTTTTTTTTTAAAAAATCTTTTGGTGATTTTTTTTTTTGAAAGATTCTATTTATTCATGGGAGACACACACAGAGAGGCAGGCAGAGACACAGGCAGAGGGAGAAGCAGGCTCCATGCAGGTAGCCCAATGCAGGACTCAGTCCCGGGAGTCCAGGATCACACCCTGGGCCAAAGGCAGGCTCTAAACCACTGAGCCACCAAGGGAATCCCTGTATTCTGTTCTAAAATACCACCACCTTATTGAATAACATAGTGTTGTTTTATAATTGCTTATTACATGAATGGTTGAAGGTGTGATTATCTTAAAGAATCAGCAAAATACTGATTAGCCTTATGGTAATGTGTAAGTATAATTTTGAGTTACTGTCATGAAATAGAAAACTTCTGAAATTCTTACTCCTGAAATCAAAACATACTTTTAGAGATCTTTATTGCTGAAATATAGCTAAATGAAGAATGATTTTTAATGGTTTAAAGGTTAAACCTTATTATTTTTATTTATTTGTAATAATCTAAAACCTCTCAAAAAGTTACCTAAATGACCAGATTCTATATGAAAGCAGCAATATCATATATACAGTAACTTTGAAAGAAAAAAGAAGATAAAAAGTGGAAGAATGAATGTGTACAAATGATGTCCTTATATTTTCAGTGCTGCATTCAAGAGAGTTATATTATTAACTTTGCAGAAGTCAAATATTAACCTCAGTTATATAGCATATTAAAATTTAGAAGAGGGCAGACACCTGGGTGGCTCAGCGGTTGGGCACTTGCCTTCAGCTCGAGTTGTGATCCGGGGATCCGGGATTGAGTCCTGCATCAGGCTCCCTGTGAGGAGCCTGCTTCTCCCTCTGCCTGTGTCTCTGCCTCTCTCTCTCTCAGTCTGTGTTTCTCATGAATAAATAAATAAATCTTTAAAAAAAATAAAAATAAAATAAAATTTAGAAGAGGGACGCGTGGGTGGCTCAGCAGTTTGGTGCCTGCCTTTGGCCCAGGGCATGATTCTGGAGTTCCAGGATTGAGTACCATGTCAGGCCCCTGCATGGAGCCTGCTTTTCCCTCTGCCTATGTCTCTGCCTCTCTCTGTGTGTGTCTCTCATGAATAAATAAATAAAATCTTTAAAAATAAAATAAAATTTAGAGGAAATCTTGGAGACCAAATGGTCTGATTTCTTATCTAATTCAGATTCCACTGGTATTGCTATATGATTTTATTTACATTACATGATGTGGAATCTCACACTGAATTTCTGAGACACTCAGTAGTTAATGGATTGAAGTTGTACTAAATCTAGATTTTGTGATTTGTTACATGGGACCTTTTCTCTACAAACCTGTTACGTAGTGTGTATTACTGTCTCCTGATTATTTGATTCTCTACTGAATCTGAATAGCTTTCCATGGAAAACAAAAATTAACATTTTCCTGGGTTTTTTTTTTTTTTTAGAACACTGTTATATATTTTTAATGGTAATTAAAGGAACTTGTCTTCTTTAAAAAAAAAACTATTAATGAATACGTAGTGCATTATCAGCTGCCTATAATAGCTATGAACTATATAGTAGCTATTTGACATCTTTTTGAAGATGTTCTTCATGAACCAAGGTGGTGACTATAGTGGTGGTGATGATAGAGGTATTAATGGTGGAATGGTGGTAGTTGTAGCATGTTAGGGGAAGTAGCAAGATCAGTAGCAGAGGTTACTACCTCTACCTCTAGCTAATACCCTTACCTTTATATAACATTTGAGAATTTGGAAAAATTTTTTTCATATGATCTGTTTAGTTGTGTTTGATAATCTCATAAGATGTCCATAAAAAGATTTCTGTAAGTCACTACTATCTTATATGTAATGCTGACTGTACTGAATTTAAAGAGCCCTGTAAGCCTTGGAATCTCAAAATATTAGCAGGACACCACCAGAACTTTAGGTTATATTAACTGAACTTAAGGCAAAAGCTCTTTTTTTTTTTTTTGGTCCAGAAAGGCAGTATCAGTCTTGGCTAAAGAATAATTGGGGCAGAGAGAGAAGTTGTGCCCATGTCTTTAGAAGTTAACAAATCCTTATCCCCAATCCCTAATCCAGAAAGCTCCATAAACTAGGGCACCTGGATGGTTCAATTGGTTAAGTGTCCAACTCTTGCTTTCAGCTCAGGTCGTGATGTCAGGGTTGTGAGTTCAAGCGCCGTGTTGGGCTCCATGCTTGGAGTGGAACTTACTTACTTAATAAATAAAACCAAAAAAGCTCTAAAAACTGGAACGTTTTAGAGGTTTGTTTGGTGACAAAAGCTGCCATAATCTGCTCTCATGGCCAAAAACCTAATCTGAACTAATTTGTGACTATTAGTGGTTTTTATTTATCCTACTTGGTATGAATATTCATATGTTTGCTGCAGGAATAGTAAGGTATATGATTATAGTGCCACTTCTGACCTAAATGGGGGTTTTATTTAACATATATATCACTTTTATACTATGTTTCTAAAATAAAAAATTATGATCTTGTATTCAATTTTTAAAAAGCATAGCAAAGTACAATACTGAACATAAAAAAGACACGTAGTATATATGGTTGTTATTAAATACTGAAGAGTTTTTTGGTTTTTTTACTTTTAAAACTTCCTCTCAGATACTTATCTTCAGCAAATCCTAATGATAACCGAAGTAGCCCCAATGTGGATAAAAGCTTGGTAGGTATTCTCTTATTATTTTTTTAAAAAGTTGTTTTGTAAATGGTTTATTTTGTGTATGTGATAGTAAATAAATATATGTTACTTCTGAATGTGTGGTAGTGGACTTAAATTTTGATAGCACTTTTTACCTATTGTCTTCTTCCAACTTGATTTCTTGCCTGAGTATCAAATGGGATATTTTATGTTGAGATAATTAGTAAACTATAAATTGCTACATATATTGTCAGTGGCAGTCTTCTAATCTTTGGAATTATGGGTTTATGATAAATCAATGTACCAGTAAGGATCTTGACAGGAAAACAAATAACACATTCAAAAGGCTTAACTAAAGTTTTGTGTGTATGTGATAAAACATACATAACATAAAATCTACCATTTTAGCTATTTTTAAGTGTACAGTTCAGTGGAATTAATATTCTTCACATTATGTAATGACCACCATCTGTCTCCAGAACTTTTTCTTCATCCCAGACTAAAGTTTTGTGTACATTAAACTCTTTATTCCACTCTCTGTAGTCCTGAGTTACTATCCTACTTTTTCTGTCTCTACAAATTTGATTATTCTAAGTACCTCATGTAAATGGAATTATACAATTTGACTTTTTGTGATTGGCTTATTTCCCTGAGCCTTAATATCCTCAGGGTTTCTCCATGTTGTAACATATATTAGAATTTGATTCCTTTTTAAGACTGAATGTATTCTATTGTATGAATATACCATATTTTGTTCATTTATTAAGAGAGTTTACCTAAAGGACTATTTACCTTGCTATGAGCAGGGTCAAGGGGAGTAATAAATAAAGGGTGCAATGATTAACAACATGGGGGAAAACTCTTGTCCCCAGTCTGAGGGACAAGGAGAGACAAGTATTGTTACCACAGCTCAGAAAAGCTGTCCTCATCAAAGAGGAAGATAGAATATAGAACATTGCCACAGTACGGCAATAAAAGGGTGGGGAGAATGAATACTTTCTTTCTCCCACTTTCTAATTTCCTGCTGGTGTCTCCCATATAGTATAACTAACCCTAAAATCACAGGCAATAGAACTCAGGTAATGCAGTCTGTAGATTGCAACGTAAAGTAGGGCAGAGGATGGATTTCATGGCTCTAAAATAGAGGGAGCAAATGGAAGAATAACCAGTACAGTCAGCATTATCTAATTTGTCCACTGAAAATTATTGTTGTAAGTAAATATTAGAGACAGGAGTCCTTTCTATTGTCTGTATAGCTCATGTTCATGAGACAGAAGTTTAAAAAAATCTTACTTTGATTTGAGAAGGTCTTTTTCAGTTGACCATGGCTTTTCCTAGAAATATTAGACACAATTGGGGTACTTAGCTGGCTCAATTGGTAGAGCATGAGACTTTCAGTCTTGGGGTTTTGAATTCAAGCCCCATGTTGGGCATAGAGCTTATTACTTAAAGAAAATATTAGAATAATTATTTGTCCATCCTTGGAGCATTTTTTGAACTCTGTGTACTGTAGCCTACATATTAGGGGGAGGGGAGTAGGTAGCAATCATTTTTTAAAAGCTGATGTAATTCTCTTTCTTGACACATTTACTCTTAAATTAAGAGAACATGCAATTTGAAGGGAGAGTGGGGAAAAAGATAGTGGACTGTGTGAGGACTCATTAGCTGTTTTGATCATCTCTTTCAAATTCTCATCTCCTTAGAGCTATCTGTGTGCCAAGTTATATAGCAGGGGCTCAGAAATCTTTGAAGAACCTTTAACCTAGGGAAGATGACAATAGGAGCCGCAATAACCCAGTTCTCACTGTCTTACTTATCTGTAGGATTAGAAGTACATAGGACTTTAAAAAATATGTAGTGGAGTCATGTTTTCTTTGGGCTGATCTTGTTCAGTGGTGATTGTCAGAAGTTTCTGTCACTGGCTGCTGCTGCTACCTTTTATATTTTGCTCTGGTAAGAACACAGGGGAAGTAGAGTACTTTGATGTCCCTACTCTTTCTGTTAACATAGAGATAAATAGGAAAGTTGAGTCTCCAGCAGAGATGCTAATGAACAGCTTTGCAATTTCCAAACAAAATGAATAATTTTCATTCCTATCTTATTTTTTTTTTCCTACAAATAACACTGATTAATCCCTCTTCCTTGGAACTTTTATAACTCTTTCATGTTCCCATTATTTCCTTGTTTTTCTTCCCATCACTTTAGATTTTATTTTCAGTCTCCTTTGCAAGACAAAATCTCCTTCCCCTTCCTCATCTTCTCTCCCCTTCTTCCCTTCTTCCCCTTTAGTTGTTAAATGTTTCTCAAGATAATTCTGATCTTGGCTGTCTGCTCATTTTCTATGAGTAATCTGACGTATGTGCAGCTTGCTCCTCTGAGCTCCAGACCTTGCATCTCTCCTCTGACTAGATTTCTCTTCTGTGCTTCTTTCGGCACCTCAGCCTAGGGCAGAGCTAAGGTCATAGTTACCTTCTCTCTACCACCTCCCCCAGCAGTTCTTATTGTGTTCTCTATTTTATTATATGGTATTGTTCCTCTCTTCCTTTTTTCCCCTCTTTTCTTTTCTGATCTTTAAAAAAATTGTATTGAAGTATAGTTGACATATAATGATACATTAATTATTTCAGGTATACAACATAATGACTTGACAATTCTATGTATTACTCGATGCTCACTATAAGTGCAGTTACCAACTGTCACCATACATTGTTATTATAATATTATTGACTATATTCCCTATGCTGCACTGTTTCATCTCTTTCTAAAATCCCAATACTCTGTTGTTTCCCTTTTTGAAATGCTTATGGGTTAAATGAAGTATCTGCTTACTGTTTTTTGCATACAAGAAACGTGGTCTCAGATTTTCAGATTTTATGAAATTCATTATATTATATTCTGCTCTCTGCCTGTACTTGATTTCTTCCCTTTTCCAAAATGTATTTTCTTCTGCTTCTCTACTTTTGGACTCATTCATTCTGGCTAAAATGCCTTTTTTCTACCGCCTTCTCCATTTAGTAAATATCTTCATCTTGTAGGTCTGATCTCAAACATTACATTTTCTTGACAGAATTAGATGTGACCCCTTCCGTCCTTCAGAATACCTCCTATATAACTTTATCCATCACCACATTATTATGTAATAGTGTGTATGTTTTTGGGTTATTGTAGGTTCTTTTCACCCTCTTATTCTCTATACTCCTCTGTTTAATTCTTAGCTTCATGAGCACAGAGACCAAATCTTAATTTTTTATGTTACTATTGCCTACCACAGTGCCTGACATATTTCTAGGTGTTGAAAAAATGTTACTAAGTTAATAATAGTTTCAGATAGAAAGGAAAAGGTTAAGATTGAACCAAATAACTCCTTCTTGAACAAGTTTAGAATGGTAACACAAACTTGTTATTTTTAAGTTCTATATGAATATTCTTAGTAGGATGAGTTTTGTTTTGTTTTTAATTAAAGCAGGAAAATTTGCAAAAAACAATTTATAAGCTGGAAGAACAGCTGCATAATGAAATGCAATTAAAAGATGAAATGGAGCAGAAATGCAGGTGAGAATATATTTTATGTGTTTTTAACATTTAAAGTTGTATAGCACATACTTATTTTAAAACTTGCAATCTATAAAACACTTGAAAAGAAACTGGAAATGAGGTGGAGATACAGAGGTTGCTGCTTATATACAATAAAGAATGTCTTGGCTAGAACTGGAAAGTAGTATTTATGTAGGCATTAATTATAGACATATTATCCTCAGAATATTTAAAGTGCATTTGCTCCTGGTGGTCTTTATTAAAAAACTATAGTGCTGATTCGCTTAATGGCTGATTTATTACTTTTCTCTGCCATTTTAATTAGCTGACTGAAAGTGCAAATTAGTTTACATTAAATAAGGTGTTTTCTAAAATGTAAATCTTATTAAATATCAAATAAATATTAAAATTGTTAAATCTAATAAGAATCTGTATTTGTGAAATATCTAATGATCAAGATTATTTGAAGTAACTTGGCATGATGTTGAGTTACTTATTAACTACAAACAATAACTTTATATACATTTATATTTTTGTGAGTGGTATTGAATAAATGAAATACAGATGTAACACAGAGATTTAGTATTCAACAAATGGAATTAGGAAAACTGGCAATTTTTTGATTGAGCCAAAGAAGAAATAGGTAAAAATAGGTAAAATTCTCATTGCATACCATTCCTGTTAGGTTAAATACATAAATATATAGTACATTCTTTTTTCAGAAAAATACTTACATATAAAGCAAATAATTAACTGATCCCAGGATTTGGAAAGAATTTCTAAGTATAAAATATGGAAATAAAGGAAGGAAATAGAAATAAATATGTTAAGTTTCTTCATGCAAAATTAAACTAGTGACAGTGGTAGTGGAGGGGATCAATTTGAGGAAGAAATAGGAATGGCCCAAAAGACCTATAATGATAGGAAAGTGTTGGAGAAGAAGGGCAGCCTAAGATGGGGGTGGGAAGGTTGACACAACTAGATCATAGAGAACTTTGGTTCTGACAAGCTAAGGAATTTGGAATTTATCCTAAAGATGATGGAAAAACATTGAAAGTTATTAAACTAAATTAAAAAAAAACTGATCAAATTTGCTTTTTAAAAAGAACTATCTGGTTAAGCTGGCAGCACTTGACATTTGTTCAGCTAAATGGGAATGAGGGAGGATGATGAGCCAAGGATGATTCCTAGGTTGTGTTTTCTCCTGGGGACACCTACAATAAAAACAAATTGGTATTATGGGTAAGGATGTAGAGAAGAGGGAATAACATTTTTGTGTCGAGTGAGGTATTTGATGAAGCATCCATGTGAAACATTGCACATACAGATTTGAAGCTTAGGGTTATGTTCAGAGCCAAAGAAAACAAATTGTAATGGAGATAATACACTTTTAATTTATCTCAACTTTTTGACTAGGTTGTTATGTGGTACATTTACTAAATTATATATGCCACCTTACCTTTCATTATTTAATGTTGTATAAAGGCTAACTTTTGTTTATTAGTGAGTATTACATGAAGGAATTCAGGGATCTTAACCTGGATCTCCTGGTGATAATGGACCTCCCCCCAAAAGGTCCATAGATAGAATTCAAGATTCTTAAATTTGGATGAGAATAAGTGAGTATTTTCCATAACTTATAACTAAAATTGAGCAATTCCTTCCACTATGAACAAAAGCAGTAATCTACATTAGCAGTAGCTGTGATTTTTTTTACTAATAGATTCCATAAATATTTTCATATATTATAATTATCTCTAAATATCATTTGTGCTCATCACCACTTTGAAATTACTGCCACTAGATCTTGTGATTTAATGTATTAATAAAGAAGCACACATATTACTGAAACATACGTTTATGTATTTTAAGGAGAAAGGGTGTGGAAGAGGGAATCTTAAGCAGACTCCATGCCCAGTGTGGAACCTGACAGAGTTGATCTCGTGACCCTGTGAGGTCATGGCCTGAGCTAAAATCAAAAGTTGAATGCTTAACTGACTGAGCCATCTAGGTGCCCCCATATATTTTAAAATTTAAGACTGAATTTTAATATATTGTTGGCTTTTTTAAATCCTGTATTTTATTTTATTCTCTAAAATCTATTATTCTGGGAAAAGGTCACAAGCTTCACCAGACTGCTAAAGGAATCCATAGCAAAAAAATGTAAAGACATCTTAGATGGAAGAGTAAGGATTGTGGTATTCCCCCACTGGGCAATAAAAAAATAAACATATTTCTAATCTATATTGCTTTTGTTTTTGCAGAACTTCAAACATAAAACTAGACAAGATAATGAAAGAATTGGATGAAGAGGTACTTTTTGTTTTCTAATCAGAAGCTTTCCTTTTTGAGAATTTTTTCATCTTTTAGATTGTCTTGTTTTCTAAGAAAATTGCATTTGAACTTTTTATAGACTAAAATACAGAACAGAATCAAAGATCTATAATGAAAGCCTCCCTTAGGACCTGCAGGTTTAAGTGATACAGATTAGACTATACTTTAGTTTCCTTTGTGTATATCCTTTTATTCTAAAACCATGTTGAAATATTAGTACATAAATTTTATTTCACTGGTTCTTAACATTTGAAAAGGGAGAAGCGAGAGAATCAAATGAGATCTGGAACTACAGCAGAAAGAGACAAAGAGGAAAGAGGAATATATTAAATTGTAAAAAAAAAAAAAGTCCTTTTTAAAAGACTGACATTAACATAATTTTATGTAATCAAATGGGAAATGATTGATTTTAGAATTACTCATGTTTTCCGTGGTCACCTAGCCGGAGGCTTTTATTATCAGGGAAACATTTATGATTCAGATGTTTATTTGCAAATATATAGTACATCGTCTTCATTTTGATCAAGTTTATAATATCTTTCTACTGTGTGTATGAAGAGTACCCTAAAAAGAAACATACTTTCTATAGCCTTATTGAATACTTCCTTTGTTTCTTTTTTCTTTGTTTTTTTTTTTTTTTACATTTAATCTTTCTAGTGGTTTTTGTTCTGTCTTAAAATTCTCTTCCCTTAAGGAATAGTATTTGTCAATGGTTTTTTGTTTTTTTTCATTTGTAGCTTTTGATATGCATACACATATAATACATACATTTATATACATACCCATGTAATACAAATATATATAATAGTTCATCAACTTGCCGTTGGTCATTGTGTACTTAGCAATATTTATTTAGCTCTAAGTATATAAGAAATCCATCTTGCAAATCCTCAGCTTTGGATATTTCATTTCTAAAACATAGATGAAATTCTGGTATGCTAGATTTTTTTTTTAATTTTTTATTTATTTATGATAGTCACACAGAGAGAGAGAGAGAGTCAGAGACACAGGCAGAGGGAGAAGCAGGCTCCATGCACCGGGAGCCCGACGTGGGATTCGATCCC
The DNA here is from genome assembly GCF_018345385.1 of Vulpes lagopus. Lineage (NCBI taxonomy): Eukaryota > Metazoa > Chordata > Mammalia > Carnivora > Canidae > Vulpes > Vulpes lagopus. Next base: position 119,118,830 of record NC_054824.1, on the reverse strand, counting down.
GGGTCTCCAGGATCGCGCCCTGGGCCAAAGGCAGGCGCCAAACCGCTGCGCCACCCAGGGATCCCAAGATTTTAAGTTAAGATCAATCCAGTAAGAAGACATAGCATTCATAAATTTGTATCTACCAAGTAGCAGAGTTACAAAATATGTGAAGTAAAAGCTGATAAAACTGAAAAGATAGAGAAATCCACAATTATTGTTAGAAACTTCAATATCACTCTATAGACAGAAAATCAGCAAATGGAACCCAATCACACCATCAACCAACAAGATCTGTTTAACAATTCTAGAACCTTCAACCCCAAAAAAACCTAGCAAAATGAACATTTTTCTTAAGCACTCAAGTAATACATACCAACACAGACTATGTCCTGAGCAAACTTCTACCAAAAAGAAAAAATTAAAAACATATAGTGTGTTCTCTGACCAAAATGTCATCAAACTAGAATGACTAACAGATATTGGGCAAATCTGCAAATATATGGAAACTAAACAACAGAGTTCTAAATAATCCATAGGTCAAAGAGAAGTCTTAAGGGGACTAAAAGAATATGTTGGAATGTTAATTATGTTTCATAAAGTTATGGGTTTTTTTAAGGGTTATTTGTTAATTTGAGAGGGAAAGTATGAGCAGGGGGAGAGTCAGAGGGAGAGGGAGAGAAGCAGACTGAGCTACCCAGGCGCCCCCTCAAAGTTATGTTAAAGAGTTATGGCATATAAAAAAGAATGAAATCTTGCCATTTGCAGCAACATACATAGTCCCAGAAGGTTTTATGCTAAGTGAAATAAGGCAGACAGAGAAACACAGATACTATATAATTTCAGTTATATATGGAATCTACAAAACAAACAAAAAAATGGGCTCTTATATACAGAGAACAAACTAATGGTTGCGGGGATATAGGTGAAGTAAGCGAAAAGGATTAAGAGGTACAAACTTCAGTTATAAAATAAATAAGTCCTGAAGATAAAATGTATGCTGTTGGATATTGGAGTACATGGTGAGCCTTTAGCAATGTATGAAACTGTTGAATTGCTGTGTTATTTACCTAAAACTAACATAACATTGTGTGTCGACTATACCTCAATAATAAAATAAGTTGTGGTTCTTAATCTTTAAAAAAAAAACTTGAACAGTGAAAGTAAAACATAAAAATTTGTGGGATGCAGCTGACATAGTGGCTCTAAGGGAAATTTATACATTAAAGACACACATTATAAAAATAAAACATGAAAAATCTCAAATCAATCATCTAAGCTCCTACCTCAAGAACTCAGAAGAGCAATATAAACCCAAAGCAAGAAGGGGGAAGGGAAAATAAAGATAAAAGCAGTTATCAATGGAATTGAAAACAAAAGCAATAGAAGAAAATCAATGAAAACAAAAAGCCAGGTGTTTAGAAAATTGACAGACCTCTAGCAAAATTGATAAAAAAGAGGACACAAATGTTCAGTATCAAGAATAAAACAGGGCAGGCATATCACTAAAATCCCTATAGATAATCAAAAGGATCATAAAGGAATACCACAAACAACCCTTAACATGTAAATGTGAAATTAGGTGAAATGGACTAGTTCTTCCAAAAGTAAGAACTACCACAATTCACACAATGTGAAATTAGATTATTTGAATAGTCCTATATAACTATTAAAATGAATGCATATTTAAAGTTTCCCCAAAATAGCGGTGCCTGGGTAGTTCAGTCAGTTAAGCATCTGACTCTTCGTTTCAATTCAGGTTATGATCTCATGGGTCATGGGATTGAACCCCCACATGGGACTCTGTGCTCAATGGGGAGGGAGTCTGCTTGAAGATTCTCTCCTGCCTCTCCCCTGCACTCGCACGCACGCATGCGTACTTTCTTTTTCTCGAATAAATAAATCTTATAAAAAAATAAAAGCTTCCCAAAAAGTAATCTCCAGGACCAGGTGGTTTTACTAGAGTGTTACCAAGCGTTTTAAGGCGAATTCATACTAATCTACACTATCTCTTCCAGTTTATGTAAAAGAAGGGAACACTTCCCACTGAGTTTTATAAGACTAGAATTATCCAGATAACCAAATCTAACCGAGAGAGTACTACAAAGAAAACCATAGATCAGTACCCTTCATTTATGAAAATGTTTGGTACTTAACAGCTTGGGTTTTGAAAAGTTCTTAGACATGACATACAAACATGATGCACATAAGGAAAATAATACAACAAATTAGATTTTTTCAGAATTAACAGTGTTTGTTCTGTGAAAGACGCTGATAAAATGACAAAATACAAACTGGAAAAAAATTATTTGCAAAGTACATATCTCACAAAGGACTCTATTTAGATTATTTAAAGAACTCTAAAGCTCATCAGTAAGTAAATAATCCTATGTGAAAACTGCAGAGGACATGTACTGTTCTTCAGAGTGGATAACAAGCACTGAAAAGATGATCAACAACATTAACCATGAGGGAAATGCAAATTAAAACCACAGTGAGATATCACTTTATAATCATTAGAGCAAGTAGAATAAAAAATAGCATCAGTACCAAAACTGGCAAGAATATAGGGAAACTGGGTCACTCATACATTATAGATGGGAATGTAAAATTGTACAGTCAGTCTGGAAAAGATTTTGGCAGTTTCCTGAAATATTAAGCATGCAGCTACCAGGTGACCCAGTAATTGTACTATTGGGCATTTATCCCAGAAAAAAATGAAAACTTATATCCTCAAAAAACCTATATACTACTGTTCACAGTAGCCTTATTTGTAAGAGCCAAAAACTAGAAATAATCAAAATGTCCTACAATAGGTGAATGGTTGAACCAAGTTTGATATATCTATACCATGGAGTTAATACTACTCCACAACAAAAAGGCACGAACTATTGATAACACACAACTTGGATAGATCTCATCAGCATTATATTGAGTGTTAAAAGCCAATCCTAAAAGGCATGCTGTGTTATTCCATTTATATGTTTTCCAAAAATGACAAAATTATACAGATGAAGGACATATCATTGGTTGCCAGGGATATGGGTGATGGGAGAAGGGTGATGTGTGCAGCTATAAGTAGTGGCTGGCTGGAAGGTGATCATTGTGCTGATGGAAGAGTTCTGTATTTTTTTTTTTTTAAGATTTTATTTATTGATGAGAGACACACAGAGAGAGAGGCAGAGACACAGGCAGAGGGAGAAGCAGACTCCATACAGGGGTCCCCATGTGGGACTTGATCCCGGGTCCCCAGGATCATGCCCTGGGCTTAAGGTGGTGCTAAACCACTGAATCACCCAGGCTGCCCACAGTTCTGTATCTTGACTGTAGTGCTGGTGGTTATGTAAATCTACTCATGAGATAAAATAACATTACTACATACGCCTAGCAATATCAATTTTCTGATTTTGTTACTGTACTATTGTTACATAAAAATGTATCTAATAGGGGAAACTGGAAAAAACATGAAACCTCTTAGTACTGTCTTTGCAGCCTCCTGAAATGTATAATTATTCCAATTTTAAAAATGAAAAAAATTAAAGTTAGAATGATAAAATCTTAGAATTGGAAAGATCTTGGATGATCTCTGTAAGTTTTACTGAATATAACAGCATCTTATTTAAAACAAGAGTTCTGCTTAGTGATGGGAAAGCCCAGAAAAATACTATACAGGAGATTTTCCTAGTGTGGAATCTTAAAGATAAAAATGAAGCATCAAAAGCAAGGTATGTGGGAAGTGATAACTCAGAAACAATATAAATTTTTAAGTTGTGAAGATTTGGTTGGGTATTTTTTTTCTTTAACTCTCCCCTCTCGTGTGATTTCATTCTCTAAAGTAAGTATTTCCTTCATTATTTTTTAATATGCATTAGTAGGGAGATACACAGAACATTTTAGAAAAGGTAGGTTGTTGAGACAAGAAGAGGATTAAGGGAGACATGGGGCAACCAGGCAAGATGGCGGCGACCAAGAGGAAGCTTTGTGGAGGCTTGGCAGTTCAGGTGAAAAAACCAAGAAGGAATGAAAAAGATTCCAAGCAGCCAGCTAAGCTGTGCAACATGGCAGAAGAGGCGGAGGAAGAGGAGAAAGACCATATCCCAGGCCCCGTTTGCAAGGGCAAGTGGAAAAATGGAACAGATTCTCATCTTTTCTTCCAGAGGAATAAATTTCAGAACAAGGCATTTAATGCAAGATTTGAGAATGTTGATGCCTCATTCTAAAGCAGATACAAAAATGGATCATAAAGACATTGTCATTAATGAGGTTTGTGAAACGAAAAACTGCAATAAATGTATCTATTTCGAAGCTAAGAAAAAACAGGATCTCTATATGTGGCTTTCAAATTCACCTCATGGACCATCTGCTAAATTCCTTGTTCAAAACATTGATACCCTAGCTGAGCTAAAGATGACTGGAAACTGAAAGGTTCTTGGCCCCTTTTGTCATTTGACCCTGCTTTTGATGAATTACCACATTATGCTTTATTAAAAGAACTCTTAATTCAGATCTTTAGTACATCACGGTATCATCCCAAAAGCCAACCATTTGTGGACCACGTGTTTACTTTCACCATTTTGGATAATAGGATATGGAATCCATTTTGGATTCGGAACTCTCATATCATAGAAGAAGATGCTGCTCTTGTAGAAATAGGACCTCGTTTTGTCTTAAATCTCATAAAGATTTTCCAGGGAAGTTTTGGAGGACCAACTTTATATGAAAATCCTCACTACCAGTCACCAAACATGCATCGGTGTGTCATAAGATCCATCACAGCTGCAAAATACAAAGAGAAGCAACAAGTGAAAGATGCACAGAAAATGAAAAAGAAAGGACCAGAGACTATTCTTCCACATGATCTTACTGCAGATGTTTTTGTTATACCAGCTGAGGAAAAGCCAATAGAAATAAAGTGGGTAAAACCGGAGCTGAAAGGGGATTTGAAGGCAAGGAAGAAAGGGATTTTCAAAAGGCAAAGAAAAATGAAACAGAAGATGAAGAGTGGCAATGCCAAATGAATCAGTGGATAACTAACTTCTCAGTAATTTTATATTTATTTTGTATTCAGTGTGTAAATACTTTTTTATTATCCAGGACTACCTTACATCTCATTAGTGTGGTATTTAAGACAGAGAAAAACCAAAATAAAATTCGTGGCTTCAAAAAAAGGGCGAGGAGACACAGGGACTAGTGAACTTACTACACACACTAGCATTTGGTACCATTTGAGTTTATACCATTTAATTGTCAAATGTGTAATAATTATCTTTCATATTTATATATTTAATTTAGGATTATAAATAAACCAAAATATTGGTAATATAATGCAATCTGGTCATCTTAAACTAATAAAGCAGCTCTCTAATAAGATTCATAGGGTTTTTTATATTCATGGATTTAAAAATCTGAAAATTTTCCATATCTAGTTTGAATATGGGGATTCTATCTTCTTAAAAGGCATGCTAATTCTATTCTTAGAAATTGTCATTAGCAGGTACTTTCTGATTTTAAAACAAAAAAATCCATCCTAAGTTTCTGTGTATTTTATTTTTAAAGAACACAGTATTCCTCTAAATACATGAAGAGTTTAATTGCAGTGGTAACTTATATCATTATGTTTTCAGGGGAATCAAAGAAGAAACCTAGAATCTACAGTGTCTCAGATTGAAAAGGAGAAAATGTTGCTACAGCATAGAATTAATGAGTACCAGAGAAAAGCAGAACAGGAAAATGAGAAAAGAAGGAATGTAGAAAACGAAGGTAAATTGTTACTACTTTTGAAGAGCACTGGAATTTCTGTCTTAACACTATCCTTGAGGTTTTTGTCATGAAGTTGTCTTAAATTTAGGGTCTATGAAGTCAGTAGTAATGTTTTAGCTAAAAAGTGATTTTCATCCCTGTGTGCATATTGAAATCTCTTGGGAAGCTTTAGAGACTACTAATGCCTAAGGCCCGGAAATTCTAATTTTAATGATCTAGACATGTGGCCTGGGCCTTGGTATTTTCTATAAGCTCTCTAGGTACTTCTATCTTACAGGCAACCATTTGAGAACTATTAACTAAAATTTCATGTGTTTTAATACTAGTGTTAGAAATATATTTAAAATAGCTTTCTATACCCTTTGATCTAATGATTTCATTTCTAGGAATTTATTTTATGTATGCACCTGTGCACATGCTCACTGTTAAAAAAACAAGATATTTGTAGCATTATGTTTAAGATGAATCTTTAAGTGAAATAAAACTACAAATTGTTGTGGGTTTTTTTAAGATTTTATTTATTTATTCATGAGAGACACAGAGAAAGAGACAGGCAGAGACACAGGCAGAGGGAGAAGCAGGCTCCATGCAGGAAGCCTGATGTGGGACCCAATCCCGGGACTCTAGAATCACGCCCTGGGCCAAAGGCAGGAGCTAATTCATTGAGCCACCCAGGGATCCCCAAAAGTACAAATTGTTTAAAACAAGGGTGCTTGTCTAGATATGCTTAAGGATGTGTATGTGTATGTGTATATAAATGTGCTGGTGAAAACATTTATCTATTAATATTTGTGGTTTTATGTGTTAGGTATACACTATCTTAGGAAGGTTATATAAGAATTAAGTTATAATTGTTGCTTGGAGAGGAGACCCAGAGAGACTCACAGACCCTAGCGAAAGGAAGGCTTATTCTATACCACAGACCATTTGGTACCTTTTGAATTTTGACCCATTTTTCACATATTGAACTATGCAAAGATTTGTGCTATTCAAAATAAATACTGCTAATAAAACTGGCTTTATAGCGTTTTCACCTTATTAAGGGAATAAAAGGATTTGAAATATTACAACACTGGAAACCTTTTATATTCTGTATTATAAAATAACGCTGTACTTTTTGTTGAATTTAAATGTATGTACTTCCATGATGAAATTTGGCTTTGGGAGTGGACCTAATATAGCTGACTGCGGTCTAAGACTAAATTTCATTTTTTAATAGAGATTTATATGTTTATATATAACTTTCTCTCTATTATAACTTTCTCTAATTTCTACATTCTTCCTTTCATTTTCTAGTTTCTACATTAAAGGATCAGTTGGAAGACTTAAAAAAAGTAAGCCAGAATTCACAGCTTGCTAATGAGAAACTTGCACAATTACAAAAACAGGTAAGTTTTTGGAATAAGATTTTCTTTAACTATGATTTATTAAAATAAGTTTGTATTTTGGCCCAAAACCTGTTTTCTTGCTCTTTAATTTATTTTTTATTATTATTTTTTTAAATAGCTAGAAGAAGCCAATGACTTACTTAGGACAGAATCAGACACAGCTGTAAGATTAAGGAAGAGCCACACAGAAATGAGTAAGTCAGTTAGTCAGCTAGAGTCTCTGAACAGAGAATTGCAAGAGAGAAACAGAATTTTAGAGAATTCCAAGACACAGATGGACAAGGACTATTACCAGCTGCAGGCTGTATTAGAAGCTGAACGAAGAGACAGAGGTCATGATTCTGAGATGATTGGAGACCTTCAAGGTAATATTTTTTTGTTATTGTGAGTAAAATATATATAACATAAAATTTACTGTTTTAGCCATTTTTAAGTGTACAGTTTAATGGCATAAAGTCCAATCACATTTTTGTGTAACCATCACTATCCATGTCCAGAACTTTTTTTATCATCCCACATTAAAACTATACCTAGTAAATAAAAACTCCTATTCTCTATTCCTTCCAGACCCTTGTAACCACCATTCTACTCTATTAATTTGACTGTATCATAAAAAAGGATTCATACAATATTTATCCTTTTTTTTTTTTTTTAAGATTTTACTTATTTATTCATGAGAGACACAGAGAGAGAGAGAGAGAGAGAGACAAAGACATAGGCAGAGTGAGAAGCAGGCTCTCCACAAGGAGCCAGATGTGGGACTCCATCCCAGATCCCAAGATCACGCCCTGGGCCAAAGGCAGACAGACACTCAACCACTGAGCCACCAAGGCGTCCCAATATTTATCCTTTTGTATCTGTGTTATTCCTCTTAGCATAACGTCTTCAAGATTCATCCATGTTGTAGCAGGTATCAGAATTTTCTTCTTTTTTAGATGTGGAGATAAAGGATTCCTCCTGCACCTCCCACCTTTGGTGGGAATGCAAATTGGTGCAGCCACTGTGGAAAGCATTATGGAGGTTCCTCAAAAAATTAAACATAGAATTACTAGGGGCACCTGGGTGCTCAGCCAGTTAAGCATCTGCCTCTTGATTTTGGCTCAGGTCATGATCTCAGACTCATAGGACCGAGCCCTGAGTCAGGCACACACTTAGCACGGAGTCTTCTTGGGATTCTCTTTCTCCATCTCCTCTATCCTTCCCCCTCCCTTTGCCCATCCTCCTCCCCTGTGCTTGCTCACTCGCTCTCTCTCTAAAATAAATAAATCTTAAAAAGAAGAAGAGAAAAAAATAAAATTACTATATGATCCAATAATTTTACTACTGGGTATTTACCCATAGAATATAAAAACACTAATTTGAAACAGATGTATGTGCCCCTATATTTATTGCAACATTTAGAATAGCTAAAGTATGGAAGTAACTAACCCAAGACCCTCCATAGATGAATGGTGTATGTATACAAACACACACACACACACAGGAATAATGACTCAGCCATAAAAAAGAATGGGATCTTGCTATTCGGGACAAGATGAATAGACCTAGAGAGTATAACACTAATTGAAGTAAGTCAGTCAGAGAAAGACAAATACCATATGATTACATTCATGTGTGGGATTTAAGAAACAAACGAAAAAACAAAAAAGAGACAAAAAATAGGCACTTAAATACAGAGAACAAACTGATGGTTGCCAGGAAGAGATGGGTACTGTAGGTGAGGGGATTAAAAGCACTTAACCAATGAGCACATTAGTAATGTATAGTGTTGTAGAATCATTGTATTGTATACCTGCCACTATTGTAACACTATAATTATACTTCAGTTTAAAAAATCCAAATTTAAAAAAGAAATGAATTTTTCTTCCTTTTTAAGGATAAATAATATTCCATTGGGTGTGTATACCAAATTTTGTTTATCACTGGAAGATAGTTTTTAAAAGTTTATTTTTAATTGTGGCTAAAAATATTTACCATATTAATCATTTTTAAGTGTAAAGTAATATATTTTTGATCATACTGTTCAAAGAAAATGATCTTGGGCACCTGCATGACTCAGTCAGTTAAGCCTCTGCCTCTTGATTTTCACTCACGTTACAGTTTCAGGGTCATCAGATCAAGTCCTGTGTTGGGCTCTGCACTGGGCCTGGAGCCTGCTTGAGATTCTCTCTTTATTTCTGCTCCTTCCCCTCACGTATGTGCACTCTCTCTCTCTGAGAAAAGAAAGAAAGAAAATGACCTGGGTGAAACTGGAAGTGGTTTTTCTCTCTTCCAGAATAATGCCTGTTTTCTATCATGTTGTAATTTCTTCCCTCTGACAGGCACCCTTATGAGGTCAGTAATGTGGTATTTCGAATTTTACAGCTGGATTACTGAAAACTTAATTTTAAAACATGCCTAATTCACAAAAGCCTTGCTCAAAGTAGTACTAATCCAGAGAAAAGATTATCACTATTAAAACCTGGGAATTCTTTGTACATTGTTGGCAGAAATAGAAACTCAATTACAGAAATAGTAGAATCCCATTACAAATAAAGAATTAGGTATGTGGGAAGGTTTGAACTACAGATATCAACAGTCTTTATGAATCTAAAAGGAAAAAGATTGAATGTAACTAATAGTGAAGGAACAGTTTTGGTAATGGTAATACAAATAATTTGTTTTCAAAAAGATGCCTTCCTTTGCCAGCTTCTCACGTATTTTTCTGTTTTCTATTCCTATTAGCAACAGCATCCATACTACCTAATCAAAACAGATATACAGGGAAGTTGCCAGATCTCTCAGGGGAAAGTTGGGGGAGGGGTAGTCCTTTTAACCTTAGTCACAGGATGGGAACATAGTTTAGGGCCTCATGGGGCTTGATGATTAGCTATAATACTGTGGAGAGAGGTTAGGGTCAGTTTTTGTGACTATGGAAACAGAAATTAGGATCTCCCGTTGGTTTTTAGCTGAGGAGTGTTGTGCAATCTTATTTCTCAGGGAGTAGGCTTAAAATAGATCTGAATATAATCAAGAAAGTAACCTCCTATATACTTTAAAAGCTGCATATTTGACTTCTTAGATTGCTTCTCTAGGCTTTTTTTTTTTTTTTTTTTTAAGATTTATTTATTTGTTTGAGAGAGAAACCATGTAGGGGGAGTGACAGTGAGAGAGTCCCAAGCAGACTCTGTGCTGATCACAGAGCCCAAGGCAGTCTGGGTCCTAAGACCCTGAGACCATGACCCCCGTGGAAACCAAGAATTGGATGTTTAACTGACTGCACTACCCAGGAAGGCACCCCTTTAGGCTGTTTTATGTAAAGCTTATTACCTATGTGAAAGTCATTTCATCTGCCTTCTGTATCTATAAACCAAGAAGATTAGAATAGGTGACTCTTACTTATTATTCCAATTTTAAAATTAAGTCTGTGATCTTCTGGATATGACTGCGCTTTGAAGTGCTTTTACTTTTAAGGAAGAAAACATCATCCATATGTTCATCAATAGTGGTTTTAACTGAATCTGATTTTTAGATATTGGTGAAGTTAGGAAAATTTATAGCATGCTTTATTGATGTTTATTCAGTGCTCCCTTTAAGGCTTAGTTTTTAATTGTGCATCAAAACTCATGCATTTAAAAATGCATGCAGCTTATATGAGGTTCAACATGCATACAAAGATGCATCATAGTAAAAAAAGAACTTAGTTTCTACATTAATCTTTTATGGTTCATAAGGAGTTTCAGGGGAGCAGCGGGAGAGACAAGCCAACTCAGCCCGTGGAGCCTATCTTGGGGTTCAGGCTCATGACCCTGAGATCATGATCTGAACCAATACCAAGAGTCTGATACTTAACCAACTGAGCTATCCAAGTGCCCCTAAAACTTCTTTACCTTAATGATCATGCTGAAAAAAGGAAAACAGACTTTTCTTTGGATAACTTTGTGACTTGAACATTCTTCTCACTTGATAGCTCGAATTACATCCTTACAAGAGGAGGTGAAGCATCTCAAATATAATCTTGAAAGAGTGGAAGGAGAAAGGAAAGAAGCTCAGGACTTGCTTAATCACTCGGAAAAGGTAAATGATTTAACATAGTACCAATTATGAGATGTTGTGTACTGGCTATCAAATATTATAATGTGTTTTTATAAAATAGCATTCATTCCTAATGTTTATATACTTGTATTTCTAAAAGTTTTTATGATTGGTGACTGTTTTCTGGGGGTATATGTGTGTCTTATTTAGTGCTTTTTATTTTGTCTTTTGTTTGTTTTTAACTTTGAAGGGTACTAGATGTTTGATATTATCTGATCATCACAAATTACTTTAGTTCGGAAATATCTTCTCATGTAGAATTTTTCCCCCACATTTTTATACTTGGGTAAGATGAAGGTGCTGAACCTTATTACTAGCCTTATGAGAAAGGAAAACAAAGGACAGATATATGGCAGACCATGTATGCTTTTTCCATTTTATTGTAAAAGCAAAATAGAAAAGAGTATGTGTGTTTGGCTTTTGCATATAGTTTTCTCACCCATCAGAGTTGTCATTGTTATCCTCTGTCCTTACTTTTCTAAGAAAAGGAGTAAGTAGATAATATGCAGATCTAGCTCTCACATTTTCGTTTTCTCCCTGAAATGTAGGTTTTCTAGATCCTCAGATAAATGAGAAAATGTACCACTTATCTTGTCCTTTGGACATGTTTTGTGATAATCAGAGTAGTATATCTAAGCCTGATGTAAATGTGGATGTAGGATGAAAGATGCAAGAGTAGAAGATACACCCAAGCAGAAATGGAATACATTTTGGCTTGTCCTTTGCTCAAGGCAGTGTAAATCTAGGTGTAGATTTAATTTAATTGTAATTTAATGTAGATTAATATAGATTTAAATCTAAATTTAAATTTTTTTAAAGTGGCAGCAAAAATTTTTTAATGAACTAAAGAATTGTCCTGTTCATTTCTGTGAACCGTCTTGAATATAGCTGCCACCACAACCTGGGGGAGGGAGGAGTGATATTTTGCTTTTAATTATATGTGCTTATCATGATTTTTAAAGTAAGATATTATAAATAATATGAAATATACAAGAAAGTATGAAAAAGTTATGTCATACATATAAATATTTAAGTATAGTGTCACATTTCAGGTCTATGTGATTCATATATTATGTCTTATAGAATATTAAGTAATGTAATATTTAATAATGTGTCTTTTGCATAGTGTATTATGGAATTCATTTTCATTTTACAGGAAAAGAATAATTTAGAGATAGATTTAAACTATAAGCTTAAATCATTACAACAACGGTTAGAACAAGAGGTGAATGAACATAAAGTAACCAAAGCTCGTTTAACTGACAAACATCAATCTATTGAAGAAGCAAAGTCTGTTGCAATGTGTGGTAAGTGTCAGTTTTAATATTTTCTACATAATTAGTTTTAAAATAGTGCCCACCAAAAAATTGATTTTGTTTAAAATTTCTTTTTATAATGGTATAAATGCTTTAAAATTATAAATTGTGATCTAGTAAAAAGATACTTCTCTGTTTTGCTCTTTTGATACCTTCTTTTTTTTTTAAGATTTATTTATTTATTTTAGAGGGAGGCAGAGGGAGAGAGTCTCAAGCAGACTCCCTGCTGAGTATGGAGCTCCATCTCAAAACCCTGAGATTATGACCTGAACTGAAAGCATGTACCCCAATACCTTCCATTTTTTTCAGTTTCACCTTCTATTTTCCTGTTTCCCTCCATTCCCTATAAATGTCAGTGGAATCTCTCTTTGCTTCCAATTTCCTTAGCCCTTTATTTTCTTCCTGATCTATTCTGGAACTCATTGTCTGTTAGTTTATCTGCTTTTTTGCTTTCTAGCCTCAATTTTCTAATTCCTTTGTATTTCCACTGTGCTGTATACACCTCTAAACACAACCTTAGATCAGACCAACCAACTACTTTGTTCATTCAAGTAGTTCTTTAGATGGAGGTTAGCCCATTGCATTAACTCCAACCTCAGTTGAGCTGTCACTTTTTAATATATCACTCACTCTCCTTCTCTCAGACTGTTATTTCTGTTCTCAAACTTCCTGTGCCATTTCTTTATTATTCCACTTTTAGGTGAGTTTTTCTCCTATTTCAAAAAGAAATAATGAAAGCATAGGTGTGAACTCCTCAGTCTTCTTCTCTTACTTAATATATCCTACTTCTCTACTCCTCTTCCTTGTCTTTCCTCTCCTCTTAGAAGATACTGATCCTCCTTTTGTTCTGGTTAATATGTGTTAGCTGTACTCCGATCTACTCTCTTCTTATCTCTTTCTCTCTTCTTTATCCTCCACTGAATCCTTTCTTTTTGTGAACATGTGCAAGTCTCTTCCGTTTAAAAAAATAAGTAAATAAAAATAAGGTGGGCACCTGGGTGGCTCAGTCGGTTAAGTGTCTGCCTTGGACTCAGGTCATGATCCCAGGGTCCTGGGATGGAGCCTAATGTCTCCTCAGCGGGTAGTCTGCTTCTTCTCTCATTCTGCCTCTCTCTCTCCTCTCTCAAATAAATAAATAAAAATCTTTAAAATAAAAGAAAAAGAGATTAACCCTTGCAGTAAATACATGATCCTTACTAACTGCCACTGTTTCATTCCATCCCTTTAGAGCCAAACTCTTAGAAAAAGAAATTTTCCTATTTTCACCCTGCACTTCTTTGTAACCTTTTACGATCTGGAAGTATCACCAGTTAAGTGTCCAACTCTTGATTTAGGCTCAGATCATATTTCAAGGTCCTGAGATTAAGCCCTGCCTTGGGCTCTACACTCAGCAGGGAGTCTGCTGGAGGATTTCTGTCTTTCTCTCTTCCCCCGCTTGCACATTCTCTTTCTCTCTCAAATAAATAAATAAATAAATAGCAAGCAAGCTTTCAATAAATGAGAAAGATTATTATGGTTAAAGGTGATGATACTCAACATCCAGGAACCAAAGCTAGAAGTCTGGGAATCACTCAGCACTTCTGCTTCCAAGTGATATATACAATATATTCCTTCTTTCCTTTTCTCTTAGTTCATGGTGACATTATCACTTTGTTTGATCTGTTGCAATAGACTTTTAATTATTACTGTGCCAGGAATTGTTCTACTCATCAACCTTTTGTTCTCACTTATGCCAAAGTGATCTTTTTGAAATTTAAATCTTGCTTTGCTAGTTGTTCCTAAAATCCTTTTGTCTTTTCATTGTTTGCAAGATACAGGTCAAACTCCTCATGACATAAAGAATCTTTGAGTTGGCACTTACCTGTCATTATAGTCTTACTGCTTTGGACTTTCTTATGTTATCTCATGCTTTAGCCATATCACACTACTTTTATTTCTTTCACATATGTTAATTGTTGACTATCTACTATAGGCCAAGCACACCTGGGAATATATAGCACAAAATAAGACTTACAAGAACTCTACCTCTTAGAGATTATATTCTTATGGTGTAGATAAACAAAAAAAGCAAATAAATGAAAATAGTATGAAGAAAATACAATGTGATAGTTTCTAGGAATTGGTGTGTTATATAGGGTTCTAAGGAAAGGTCTCTCTGAACTAAATATTTGAGCCAAAATGAACCATCCATTTAAAGAACAGGAAGAAGTATGGTCCAGGCAGAAAAGATGATAAGTTCAATACCCTAATTCTAAGAATAGTGGATAGCCATTGTAGTATTTTGAGCTGTGCTGCAATGTGTAATTTATGTTTTTAAAAGACCATTCCTACTGCTATATGGAGAATGCTTTTGAAAGAGGGAACAGTTTAAAAAGGGAGATCAACTAGAAGGCTCTAGTCTGTAGGCATTTGTGGTAGTAGAGCTAGGAAAAATGGAAATATAGAAGGCAAGAGTTGGTGATGATTTGGATGAAAAGAAGGAATCAAGAAAGACTTAGGCTTTTTAATTTTAACAGTTGAACATATGTTAATATGTTTTGACACTGAGATAGGAGCGATTTGGGAGGGGAGGGTAATAAAGTTGTCTTAGATATGTTAGCTTTGAAAAGTATATTAGATATCTAGGTGGAGGGGCAGTCTGGGTGACTCAGTGGTTTACTGCCGCCTTCAGCCCAGGGCCTAATCCTGAACTCCCTGTATGGCGCCTGCTTTTCTCTCTGCCTGTGTCTCTGCCTCTCTCTCTCTCTGTCTCTCTCATGAATAAATAAGTAAAATCTTAAAAAAAAAAAAAAAAAAAAAAAAGATATCTAGGTGGAGATGCCAAATAGTCAATTGTTATATAAGTCTGGAGCTCAGAGGATAGGTATCAATTCAGGAGTCCTACACATAGAGCTATATGCAGAACCTGATGAGATCAGCTAAGAGAAGAAAAAGGGCAAAATAGAAAAGGAATCCTAAGGAGCCCTTATGTAGTCTGACATTTGAAGGTCAGGTAGAAGAGGAAAAACCAACAAAGGAAACCAAGAAAGAGCAGCCAAAGGAGTCATAGGAATGCCAAGAGAGTATGGTATTAGAACTCAAAGAATATTGAAAAAAATGAAATTGTTTAATATATTGAACTTTGTTAAGATCAATAAAGATAAAGACATGAACACTGTCCTCTGACTTTTACAGGATAGACGTCATTGGTTACCACACAAAGCAGTTTGAGTGGAATGGTGGAGATAGAAGCCAAATTGAAAAGTCATAAAATGGGGATCCCTGGGTGGCGCAGTGGTTTAGCGCCTGCCTTTGGCCCAGGGCGCGATCCTGGAGACCCGGGATCGAATCCCACGTCGGGCTCCCAGTGCATGGAGCCTGCTTCTCCCTCTGCCTGTGTCTCTGCCTGTGTCTCTGCCTCTCTCTCTCTCTCTCTCTCACTGTGTGCCTATCATAAAAAAAAAAAAAAAAGTCATAAAATGGATAGTAGAAGAGGCACTAGAGACAGTAAATATAGGCAGCTCTTCTAAAAATTTGTGAACAGAGATTGATGGTAGCTGAGAAGGGATATGAGATCAGTAGAGGATATTTTAGGAGAGGAGATAATAAAATAGATTATGATGATGATGGGAATGATTCATTTGAGAGCAGGAAACTGTTGAGGCAGGGAAGAGATGAAATAATTGAAGGAACAAAGTCCAGAACAGAAGTGGATAGATTTGTGTTTTGATTATAGAGATGGGAGTTAAGACATGATGATTATTGGTGTGGCTAAGTTCATAGGTTTGGGGGGAAAGATGAGGAAATTTTATTCTAATGGTTTCTATTTTGTCACTTAGAGAGTAATCTCTGAGAATGGAAAAACCAGCTTACTAAGTTTGGATCATTTGGTGCAAGCAACTTAACTAGTTGCAGGACCTTGGGAAAATTAACCTCTTAGAACCTTAGTTACCATATCTCAAAAAAGGAGCCTCACTGTAGACTAGTATCTTCAGATAATGATTAAAGTAGGTATTATATCACCATGGAATTTTGTTTATCTAGCTTCATATATTAGAATTCCCATCAGCCTTAAGTCCACTGTTCTGGAACAATGTAAGTTATAGGTTAATAACCAAAGCCTTATCTTTCTGCTTTTATCTGAAATGCTCCCATTTTTCTTACTGGTTACTTCACTTTTTTTCCATCTATATTTTTACTTTCTAGTCTGAAAATGGCACTGAATAATCTCTCATATCATTGGGCATGGATTGGATTTAGAAGGTTTTATAACTCCCTTTAGAGATCTTACTATACAAATAATTCAGATTACATTAGGACTTCTATAGTAAATACCTCTATTAGAATCCCAGGATAAAAACCGTGGGGATTCTTGGCACCGATTTGTCTTACATAGTCCATAAAAATGAAAGTATGTATGTTTGTAACTTTTTTCTTTCACAGAAATGGAAAAAAAGCTGAAGGAAGAGAGAGAAGCTCGAGAGAAGGCTGAAAATAGAGTTGTTCAGATTGAGAAACAGTGTTCAATGCTGGATGTTGATCTGAAACAATCTCAGCAGAAGCTCGAACATTTGACTGAGAATAAAGAAAGGATGGAGGATGAAGTAAGAAAAATATACTGGTTTTGTTCATCTTATAAAAGAGAAACATAAATTAGGACCAAAGTCATATCTGTAATTTAAACAACATGGAGGAGATTTGAATAAAATAGCCTGTTTGTGTTTACCTCTGTAAGGTCATCACTATATCCTTACCTTCTAGAATTTTCATCTGTAAATGGTTATTGAATATTCATACCACATGGTCTATACCATTTTGCACTATGACAGTACAACTCTGTAAAAGTGTCATAGCTTGTCCCCTGAAGAATCTGACCATCTGCCTTTATTTTTTTTTTTAGATTTATTCATGAGAGACAGAGAAAGAGGCAGAGATATAGGCAGAGGGAGAAGGAGGCTCCCTGTGGGAAGCCCGATATGGGACCTGGGATCACAACCTGAGCCAAAGGCACTCACCCAGGTGCCCCTGACCATCTGCTTTTTAAGAAAAACAAAACCTTTATTGTAAATTTATCTTATAATCCCAAAGAGGAGCAGTTGCTCCAAGATTTTGTTAAACCACAGTCTTGACTGATTTAGATTGATAGAAAACACAGGGTGCACATTTAGAAAGCAATAAATAAAAAGAAAATGACATTATATCCTTGTGGTTATTATATATATATTTTAGAAATCACTTATAAGATTGAAAGTAATCAATTTACTGTATAAGTTAGAGAAGGGAGAAAGAAAAGACCAGAATAATCAGGAAAACTTCTTAAAGAAGGTAGGAGATATTACCATTATCTAAAGATTGAGTAAGACCTCAAAAGTTAATAGTTTGAGAGTCAGAAGCCAGCATTGGTAAAGGGAACATTATCAGTGATGATGATAATAAAAAAGTGATTAAGGAGTGAAGATAGATAAGTGAAGGACAAAAAAGGACTTGATATAACCAGAGAAGAAAAAACATATTGAGTAGTCATGGGAAACTTGGGGACCAAAGTATTGAGGCTATAGGTGAAAATACTCTTTTAGAAAATAAAATTAGTCTGGTAGTGTCCTATAGAATGAGCTAGAAAGGAGAGATTAAAGGAGAGCCCACATGCAGGAAGAAGGTATGTTGAAAATTTAAAAGATAATATTCAGTCATTTCAAATGACTTGGCTTGGGTCATGATCTTGGGGTCCTGGGATCAAGCCCACATTGGATTCCCTGCTCCAGGAGGAGTCAGCTTCTCCCTCTCCCTCTGCGGCCCCCCCCCCCCCCCCGCGCTGCCCTGTGCACTCTCTCTTGCGCTCTCTCTCTCTCAAATAATCTTTTTTTAAAAAAAAGGTATGTTCTTGACTTCTATGGAACTTTCAGCCCAGAGAGAAAGACAGATATTACAAGCTTAATTACAAACATAACTTATATTTAAAGAGGAAATACTGTACACTGTAGGAGTGTTATGACTAATCACATGGCCAGGGATGGGGGTGGAGCAGTAAGGAAGGCCTCACTAAACTTTAGAGGATTGTAGACCAGAACACAAATAATTATGAATGAAAAGGTAAATTTAAATACTGCTTAGGAATGTCCCTCTAAAAGTAGCTTTTATAGCCACCTTCATGTTGGTGCAGAAACCAGATTGTTTTCCCCAAGGTCTCGTATCTGAAATTTGGGGGTTAATTTGACTTAATAGTAAATGCTAGTAATAAATAATGTTGCAACAATGGAGACTCTTTAGAATACTAATATTCTCTGTATAACGCAGTATAATGCACTTGAGATTTGGTTAGTATTCTTTCAAATAATATTTAATAAATTATTAGCGAGATTTAAAGTCGTGGCTCAGTCTGCTAAGCGCTAACTCTTGATTTCAGATCAAGATCTCAGGGTGTTAAGGTCAAGCCCCAAGTTGGGCTCCATGCTGGATGTGGAGCATGCTTAAGATTCTCCCTCTGCCGCCCCCACTCCCAACACTCTCTCTCTCAAATGAATAGGTAAATCTCTTAATAAATAAATAGTGATATTTAAGATCCCAATTATTTTTCTCATTTATAGGTTAAGAATCTATCCCTGCAGCTGGAGCAGGAATCAAATAAGCGACTGTTGTTACAGAATGAATTGAAGACTCAGGCATTTGAAGCAGACAATTTAAAAGGTCTAGAAAAGCAGATGAAACAGGAAATAAATACTTTATTGGAAGCAAAGAGATTATTAGAATTTGAATTAGCTCAGCTTACAAAGTAAGTCTCAAAAATAACATTTTTGTTTCTTTTTTGTGTTCAGCATTGCTTATATTTGATATTTTATGTGTGTAGAAATAGTGTATTTGGAGTTTGTGAAACAAAAACTTTAGAAAAATGCATTTAGATTTGAAAGAATTTACTTGCAAAGGTTTGCAAGGGATCCTTAATAAATAATAGAGATTTTTTTTTTTTTTAAAGGAAAAGGGAGATTATCAAGGCTACTGACTTTACTGTAAAACTGAAAGCTAGAGTTTTCTCATGTGATTTTCATACCCACAAGTCATGTTTCTTCACACTAGAATTACAAAAATCAGGGATAGGATCAGTACCTTATGGGAAATGTTCAGTGTTTCTTTATTTTAGAAATTAGAGTTAGGCATAATGACCTTGTGTTTGTTTTGTTTTGTTCCTTTGGTTCACATCTCAGAATGTAAAGTACCTTTTTTCTTCTTCTCTGCTCTGAGAGGTGATATGTTCGCTTACTTGAAATGGAGACAAATGAGGTGTCATTATTGCTTTCAGAATTTGTATAAAGATATGCTTCAGAAATTTAATGTCAAAGATGAGTATATCTTCTGCCAACTCATGTGTTTTTATTTCTTCTGGATTTATATTCTATCTTCATTTGCCAGCTTCATTTACAACTTAGTAATTCTTGAAAAAAAGTGTCAGTTTTTGTTCTGTTGGATTTATATTAGCAAAATTCTTTTCCCTCTGTTAGAGCCATCATTTTCACATAATGTGGTTTATAGTTTTCCTCTCCTAAAATAACTTTCACTCGGCATTCAGTGAACATTTATTATGTCCTTTTATCAACCATATGCCTTGGTAGATGCTGAAAATACAAAGCTATTACTGTCTAACATGAAAATCTAGCAGATGCAGAAGGAACTGTTTATCCTTGAAAATCTGTGTTTGTGGATTGCATTGTGTTTCTGTTTTATCTGTTTCTATGTGAATTGTGTTTGTGTGTGTATTATATATATGTAGGTGTGTCTGTATTCCTCCTCCTCTATCCATTATTGTTCTTGCCTTTTGTTCCTTACCTGATTTTTCATTTCCAACCCCACCCCCATGCTTTATTGGCCATCATGTATAGTATTTTATGTATATATAATGTATAGCATGTATATTATTAATATTTATTAAATAATTTCATATCCCCTTTTAATTGCTTACTTTACTACATAAGACATTTAAAATGTATCCCTAAGAATGTTTTCTCTATTAAAATTCACCAAAAAAAAAAAACATTTTTATTTTTGCAACTTGGATTAATCCAGTTAATATTCTCCTGAAAGCACCTTCAGTAGAAGACAGTTCCCTCTACTTTGCACAGTATCATTTTATAAGGAGCAAAATGGAACCAGACAGCCTGTCCTAATCAGATATAATAAAAGTCATACTGTATAATGAAGTATGATTTTTAAAAATAATTCATTTTAGTAAACCTTTTTATTTTTAGCAAGTTTAATAAATAAAGAATAATATAAAGCCTAGTGTAAATAGCATTCATTTACTATTTTCTCTTTGACCTGAAGACAGTATAGAGGAAATGAAGGACAGATGCGGGAGCTACAAGATCAGCTTGAAGCTGAGCAGTATTTCTCGGTAAGAATCATTTTTAACACCTGGTTTAAAACAAGGTATTAAGATTTTTAACATGAACTGTGACTTTTTTTCAAATGATCATGAACTGATTTTCTCCCCCTTTTCATATCCCCATCTCTCCATTTCATTTCTAAATCTGAGTTCATGGTCTGTGTAAGTTGTAAAGAAATGATCATTTTTGTGGAACATTTCTAGAATTGCCATCAAACTAAAACTGTATGTAAGATTTTGTTAAGGGTTTTGTTTGCCTGATAGCAAGCTTGGATGGTTGGAGTATCAATATTTTCATGTGTGGTTCATGTATGCACATTACATTTGTAGGTATAACTGCATACAGTTAAAGGTATAATTAATGCTCAAAAGCTTTGGTCTAGTTTTACCTCTTTGTATGTACTTTATGCATCTATTTTGCTCTTTTCTCCATAGAAGTCATTCTAATTCTTACTGGCTACAGGCCAGGTTATTTCACTACTACTATTAACATTTATAGCCAGTGTTTTGAGATTTTTATTGAAGCCTCTGCATTTTTTGTTTCTTTTGGTTACCAAGTTTATACTCCCATTTCAACTTAACATTTATCTATTCTCCATTACTATCAACACTGGCAGCCACTTTTCCTACAGGTCTTAGTGCATTAAATGAGTGAGTTTGAGTTGTGCTGGTGAACATGTCCTAGAAACCAAGTAAACAATATTAGAAATAATGATTTCCTTAATAAAGAATCTGAACACTAGTAGAGCTCTACAGAACTTTCACATGTTCAGAGCTTCATGCTGTACTCTGCTCATCTCCTAATAAACATGGTGACTTTCTTTCTATCTTTTGCCTGTTTCCTTCTTGGTTTGTTAGACTATCACTGAAATATGTTTTTAAATTTTAAAAAATTCAGTATTGTTGAAAAATCTTTCTCTGGGTAGAGATTAACCTTAATTGTTCAAAGTGTGTAGTACTGACTTCTGCAAAGTGGGCTGTAATATAGCCTATAATCCACACTTTCTTGTCTATACTTTCACAGAGTAATCATCTAGTACCTCCTTTATTTATATTCCTATTGAAATATATGTGTTTTTCCCCTAGAGAAGTGCTACTTCTTAGAGGGATAAGTAAGTTTACAGTGTAAAAGTAATTCTCCATAGCTATTTGCTAGACCACTAATTTTTCCCCTTCTCTTTTATACCAAAAAGTATAGTTTATTTTTTTTTCAAAAAGGATAGTTTAAAAAAATGTGAAATGAAATTTACTCTGTAACCACAGCACCCTAACACAATATGGGTTTAATCCTTACTTGTATCTGTTAAACATCTGTTGATGGAGTTGCCAAAAGCCAAATGAATTTTTTAAGAACCATTTTTCTATAGTAAGTATATATTATTTCTGTGTTAACAGAATGTTTGATAAATCTTGTTTGTTATTTTATTCATGTCATTCAGCCACCTACTTAATCCCCCTCACTCAAAAAGGGAAGTGATTTTTCTAACATTACTCACTTCAAGAATTGATCTTTTAAATGAATAGTGCTTGCTCAGTTTCTTTATACTGTTTTCCCAAATCAGTATAATATTTAATGTACTTGAGATACAATTTCTATTTAATTACTTATAACCATTTTAAGTGTATGTGTTGATAAGTTTAGGCAAATGTGTATACTGTGTGACCACTACAACAATCAACATATAAAACCTTTCCTTCACCATAAATTCCCAGTGGCCCTTTGCAGTCCATCTTCCCCACTTACATCTATTTGTAGGTAACCACTGATTCTATTAAGTATTTTCACCTGTTCCAGAATTGCATGTATGTGAAATCATACAGTATACGCTCTTTAGCATCTGTTTTTTTTTTTTCCACTCAGCAAAATATTTTTTAGGTGTATCATGTTGTTTGTATAAGTAGTTCATTCCTTTTTATTGCTCAGTATGAATATTCCACAGTTTTTAAAATTCATCTGTTGATGAACCTCTGGTTGTCTACAGTTTGTAATAAAGTGCTAATGAAAATTCATGTATAAGATTTTGTGTGGGTATATGCTTTCATTTGTCATGGGTAAACACTTGGGAGTAGAATTGTTGGGACTATATGTTAATTGTTTATAAGAAACTACCAAATTTTTTAAACTCATAAACACTTATTTCTTGTAATCACTTGTTTTGCAGACACTTTATAAAACCCAGGTAAAGGAACTTAAGGAAGAAATTGAAGAAAAAAACAGAGAAAATGTAAAGAAAATACAAGAGCTACAAAATGAAAAGTATGTCCATTTTTCTTTAGCATAAGAATCACTATTACATCAAAGCATTCTTTAAGATAGAGAGTAGATGTGCCATTATTCTGATGAGAATGGTATAACAAATCTTATTAGGCTAATTTAGAACAAATCAAATTAAATTTAGAGTAAAATTTCTCTTTATGGTGAAAAAAAATACATTAACACTATGGCTATTGTACAGAGATTCACTAAACTGACAGTAAGTTGTTTTCAAGGGTCTTTCAATCTTTAAACATCTACTTGTATATAAATAGTTCATGCTGTATTTACAAGTCATTATTTTTTGCTAGGTAAAGGTATTTAAGATCTCCCTCTTAGTTTAAGGCAGGTTAAATTCCATTGCATGTATGCTCAGGGCCTTAGAAGGAGAAAACCTAAAGCTATTTTAAGTATAACAACTTCTCATAGCTAAGTGGAACACACACTAGAACTAGTTTTCTGACATTTTTATATTTTCTTTCCATATACAAATTTTTAAAATTTAACCATTTTATTGCTGAAACAAAGAAACACATTAAATATTAAAATGAGC
This sequence comes from Vulpes lagopus, assembly GCF_018345385.1. NCBI lineage: Eukaryota > Metazoa > Chordata > Mammalia > Carnivora > Canidae > Vulpes > Vulpes lagopus. The sequence continues at coordinate 119,095,153 of NC_054824.1, read as the reverse complement.
ACAGTTTTATGAATTAGATGACAAATATTATTATAATTACTACCCATGAAAGAGACAAAACCTTGTTATTTACTTTAGAAGTCCACTGTATTCCCCCTCCTGATCATGCCTTCTTCCCTCTCTACCACTAAAATAATCACTATCCTGATATTATTTGTCAGAGGAATGAGATCATTCCTATATAGTTTTCTTCAGTTGTACTAATTTAATTTATTCCATTTCCTCAGTTACTTGAACATTTTTGTCTTTCTGTGTTTCCTATGAATCAGTGGTTAAATCTAGAACTGTGCTGTCCAGTATGGTAGCCCCTAGTCTTATGTAGCCATTTAAATTTAAACTTTAACTTATTTAAATGAAGTATAAAATTTAGTTTTTCAGGTGTACTAGCCACATTTCAGGTGCTCAACAGTCACATGTGGCTAATGTCTACTATATTCAACAGCACAGGTATAGAGAACATTTCTATCCTCATAGAAAGCTTTATTGGACATCCCTAATTGGGAATCTTAGTCATATTCAAATCTGATTTATAGAGAGGTGAAGACTACTTCATATATAACCTTATAAAATAATGTGGTTGCCTCTTTGTGTTGTTAGCAAACATGGACACTCAATGTTTAGATCTTTAATTTATTTAGTAGAGTCTAAGGAGCATAGGTACATTTCCTGGCTAGTCTGTGTGACAGTGATAGAATCCTATTATAGTCTATTGCCTATCGTTTATATGGTGTCTGCAATGTAATATGCAATCCCATGTTGTGTGCATTCACTGTGAAGAGGACACCCAATCTACTACATAGTATATTATTTCATAGGGTTGTTACATTTGCCCTTGTTTGATCTATTTGAAAGAAACATATTGATCACCACTAGTGTGTGTGTTTTATTATTAAGTTATGGTTCTTACCCTCAAGTACTGTAGAATCTAGTCATGAGACAGCTATAATTAAGGTAGGTATCTATGGCAAAGTGCTAGCGATTGACAAGGTGATGTCTCAGAAAGCTTCACTCTTTAGAGTGAAGAATGGATTGGAGGCAAAACAGGTGGATACAGGAAGTGGAATTATGTAGCCTTTGGAAAATCTAGATGTAAAATTGTAGTGGAAGTTGACAGTAAAAGGAGAGGCAAGTACATGGGGGAAATAAAAGGAAGTTAGAAGCAATTGGACTTGTAGATTTGGGAGTGTGGGCATAAAAGTTGGGAAAAATTCAGGTAGGTTCTCAAGTTTCTGACGTTGGGTTGATGGTAGCGTACTGGTCCCTGAGTTATGGAATGCCAAGTCTGTGAAATGAGGGGAGACAAGGTATTTCCATTTCAGATCTATTGAGTTTGAGGTGCCTATGAGATGTCCAAAAAAATGATTTTGAAATTGCTTCAGAGCTGAGAGAAAAGATAAGGACTTGAAGCTGACTTGACGGTCACTGTATATTGAAACAGATTGGAAGACATGAGATTTGTTAAGGTGATTGTGTATATCAACGTTTATAAACTCATGAACCTATAGTAGTATACGTGTAACTGATTTGAAGCTAGTTGGGTATATTCGTTGTGTAAATTGTGAGTATTATAACAAACTAAGGAGTTTATCTCAGTTCTAACCACTTGCTGCCACATGGTAACACTGATCCAGTATTTCAAGATCTGGTTTTTCAAGAGAAGCCAGAAATCTGAATTTTTACGTAAAATGGCTCAAATCTATTTTAATTGTGTATCTGGAGAGAAATAGAGGAACACTTATGTGGACTCATTTGACCCTCTCAGGTAATAAGTTATAACTCCTAGTGTAAGATGAGAAGACATAAAGGCTGGCTGGCGATGGACTCCTAGTGCCTATACTTTTAAAGGACAGAGAAAGGGAAAGTAAAAATCACCAAGTAATAGAAGGAGAAAAGCAGAGTAAGATTACAAAAGATAGGGGAATAGAATACTTCAAAGAAGGCAAAGTGATTTAAAGTACCAAGTACTCAGAAAGGTCAAGTAAAAAATAAATTGTCCATTATATTTAAGGTTGTTAGTTATCTTCTTGAGAACAGTTCCTAAATAGTAATGAGAATGGATACTAAAGTGGATTGAGACATGAATGGTAAGGGTAGTAGTGGAGACAGAATGTAGACTATAGCCACATTTACCTCCTTACAGTTCAACAAACTATTCAGTTACTCTCCTGCCTCAGAGCTTCTAGACTTGCTCTCCCCTCCACCTGGAACATTTTCCTCTGAGTATCCACATGGTGTGCTCCTTCACCCCCTTCAGGTCTAGGTCTAAACGTCATCTCAGCGGGGGCTTCTATGAATATCCTTAAAATTGTACAAACATTTCCCACCCCATTTCCTTGTTACCCAGCTCAGTACTTCCTTACCTGTTGTATTTTTCTCTGTAGCACTTATCCCTTCCTAATATAATATAGAATTTGCTAACTTATTTTACTTACTATTTTTCTCTTTCTGCTAGAACTTAAGCCCAGTGAAGAAAGGAATTTTCAAATGTTCTGTCCTTAACTCTAATTCACTGCTATTTGTGTAGCACCTGGAATTGTACTTAGAATATAGTAGATGGTCAGTAAACATTTGTTAAATTAAAAAATTCAAGAAATGTAGTTGTTGAGGCAAAGAGAGCAGTAGCTGGAGAAGGTGAAACAGAGCTATTTCTTTTTAAAGATAACAAATTGGAGCATATTTAAATGAGACATGGAAAGAAAAGGAAATCAGAATGGGAAAAGTTGCAAACATCTATACATTTATTGAAATGAATGTGAGCACTTTCTATGGGCTGGAGACTTCTGGGCATTTGGGATATAGCAGTGAACAAGAACAAAGCTCTTTATAATCTTATAAGCCAGAAGAAAAAGGAGTTAATAAACTGATATCATTGAGGAGGTAAGGAGAATAAAGGTGACAGATTGGCATTAAGCATCAGTAAAGACAGGTCTTTTATTTATGGAGAGTCGTGAAGGAAGTCTGGATGGTTATAGTTGCAGACAATTTTACCCTGAACCGTCTCATTGTTTCTTGCTTTCTCTTGCACAGTTGCATAGCCAGGGATAGAACTGTAATTTGGGATAAATAGGTTTTCTGGCATTTTAATATATAACTTAGATACTTTTATCTGAATTTGATACAAAGCAGTAAGCCCAGGTAGGAATATGTTATCAGAAAAAAAAAAAAAAAAAGAATATGTTCTCAGTCTGAAGCCTTATATTATAATAGCTCAGAACCACGCCCCTCCCTCCCAGGATCATAGACTTATCATTGGCATTACTCCTGTCCTTTCCTAATGTGCTAACTTACCTACACTTTGAGACAGCTATTTTGTATCTTCTCCTTTCTCCTCAGATCTTCAACAATCTGTCCTCATCCTCACATGCAAATGGCCTTGCTTCCTAGATGTCAGAGAACCTCTACTCTGTCCCAGCTTCACAGCTACTAACCTATTTGCCTCTGTACCTATAAATCCTGCCTGCCTTCTGATTGATATAAATGGACAAAATGTGCGTTTAAGGGCAGCCCCTCAATCCCATCCCATCTGTTTACTTAAGAATATGATTCCAGGAATCCTTACCTTTTTTAGGAAATTTTTTTCCTTTGTATGGTCATTCTCATTAGTATTTAAACATAACAGGTAAATATTTCTGTAAAAAATAACCATCTTTTAAATTCATATTTGCTTCCAGCTATACAGTCTTATTTTTCTGCTTCCTTTTATAACAAACTTTTTTTTTAACTTTAAATTCAGTTAACATATAATGTATTATCGGTTTCAGAGGTAGAGGTCAGTGATTCATCAGACTTATATAATGCCCAGTGCTTGTTACATCACGTGCCCTCCTTAATGTCCGTCACCCAGTTACCCCATCCCCGCACCCCTTTGTAGCAAACTTCCTTGAAAAGCAACATACCATTTATCTTCAGGTCTTTTTTTCCCTTTCTGTCTCTAGTTCATTCCAGTCAGACTTCTGCATTCATCACACTACCAAAGTAACCCTACTCTAGGTCACTGATGACTTCCTAATAGTTAAAGACAATAGTCAGTTCTCAGTCCTTATCTTATTTAACAATGGCAGTTGACATATTTGATTACTCTCGCTTGACACAATTTCTTCATTTGGCTTCTGTGACACCATGTGGTATTTTTTCCGTATTGAATTGGCTGCTCTTAACCTCCTTTGCTCCTTTGTCCCTTCCCCTCTCTGAGACCTTTAAAATTTGGAGGGCCCAAGGGATCACTCTTTCCTTGTTCTCATCCAGCTTCATAGCTTTAAATAGCATCAGTGTACAAGCATGCTCTCTCCTGAATTCCAGGCTTGTATGTCCAGCCGTCTGTTTGACTCTACTTGAGTGTTTAATAAGCATCTCATTTTTAACATGTCCAGAAAAAATTCCTGATTCCCTTACTTTGCCAAACTGCTCCTCCCTGTTTTTCCCATTTCAGTATTAGCAAGTCTATTATTTCCAGTTATTTAAACAGAAAACCTTGCAATTATCTTAGACTCTTCTCTTTTTTCCTAATACTTTATATGCAATTTATTAATAAATCTTCCTAGCTATAATTTAAAAGTGATATATATCCAGGATCTGATCAGTTCTTACTTGTACCATTTCCCAGCTTGATCCAAACTGCCACCATCTCCAATTTTGATACTATAATTAGCCTCTCAGCTGATATCTTTGCTTTTGCCATTGTCCCCCTATTGTCTGATCTTAATAAACTAGCCAGAATAATCTTTTTAAAACAGAATACTCAAGAGTAAAAGCCAAAGTTCCCTATACTGTCTTAGAAAGTCTTACAAGGTCTTTTCTCTCTTCCCACTTCTCTTAATAACTTCCTTCACAACTTTCCTTCATCTCTCACTTCACTCACATTAGTTTCTTTCAGACCAGGCTTAGGGTATTTGTTGTTAGATGTTTCTTCCACTGTAACACTATATTTTTAGATACCTGCATAGCTCACTCTCTTACTTCCTTCATAGTTCTTCTCACATGTCCTAGCAGAGAGACCTCCTTGATCACCCTGCATAAAATACCACATTCACAGCCTCTTCCACCTTTTTTTTTATTGTGTTCTCTGTAGCATACTATTTATTACTTGTTCATTTTTTTTTCTTGTTCATTTTTTTTAATTGCCTATTTCACCCCACTAATATATACTTCCTCAGAGTAGAGACTTTGTACTATATGTCTTAATTTAGACAACCATGTTTGGCACATAGTAACCATTTAGATAAATGTTTGTTGGACAAATGAATGAATGCTCTTTTTTTTTTTTTTAAATAGATACTATGTCTCCCTCCTTAGGTTTGAAACAGAAAATTTCATTTGTCTTATTCCCTTAGTAAAAAAATAGATGGCAGTCATTTTTTCATCAAACACTTATTGAGCACCTACCATATGTAGGGGGGATACAGTATGACCAAGATACCTTATCAAACAGAAGTTCTTTAGGAAGAGCAAGCAAGCTGGAATAATCTGGTCCTGGTCTGAATGTCAATTCTGAAAAAACTTTAAAGTATAATTCCCAAGGAGCATTCCTAGAATAGTTTATAGTGGTTTACAAATCTATTTATAAGTCTTCATAATCTCAATAAATTTCAGAACTGAAAGGGACCTCAAAAATCATTTAGTTTAACTCTCATTTTACAGATTTGATTAAATTGAGCTCCAGGAAATGTAAAAATTTGCCCAATTTTCTTACCCAATTAGTTAGTGATAGAACAGGGATAAGGTCAAGCAAGGTCTGGCCTCTTGGTTTTACAAGCCTATTATTTTTCTTCTGTCCCATGCTAACCTCCATTCTAAATCCACAACAAGTTCCTTTTCAAAAGTAGGCTGCTTATCATTGCTTTCCCACCTTTTCTTAGTTAAGTACAGCAGCAGGTACAGGATTAAAGAGTTCTTTACTTTTATAGTTTTTCAAAATGTGAGAGGTTAAGTTTATTACTTTTATAGAATTTTTGCAGTAGATTCAAATAATGTATTTTAAGCAATAAAATGTTTAATTCTTAATGTTTAAATATAGTTGCCTTCTTTTAAGAGCATATTGTTAAGTTGGAAGAATAACTGAATTTCTTTGTATCTGTTTCTCTTATAAATCTATTACAGAGAAACTCTTGCTACTCAGTTGGATCTGGCAGAAACAAAAGCTGAGTCTGAGCAGTTGGCTCGAGGGCTTCTGGAAGAACAGTATTTTGAATTAACCCAAGAAAGCAAGAAAGCTGCTTCCAGAAATAGGCAAGAGATTACAGATAAAGATCACACTGTTAGTCGGGTAAGTGTGATTGTCAGGTAAGTTTTATGACTGAAATTTACCTAAATAAAAATAGGTCACATCTTTAAGTGTTAGGGTGAATATGTGTGCATATGTATTTACTTTGACTTTACTTATACACAGTAGTCAGTCTGTACTTTTGTATAAAGCAGTTTACATAATCCAAAACCATTGTTAATGACTGAAATTCTTATTCAGTATAATGTGTTTTTTCTCTTTCTGGCTATAGATCTTAATATATTATATCTGAAGAAATGCTTAGGTCAAATTCATTTGTTGTATTATCTTAATACATTGCGACTGATTTTGTGGCCAGAATTCTGTAAAACACAGAGAAACTTTTGGGATGAGAAATTCTTTATGGATATCTACAAATTAATTCTAGGAACCAGTACTGAAATTATACTATTGTCTACATAGGGAGTTAGATTTTTCTTCTTTTGAAGAAATCCAGCTTTACCTCTAAGAAGTTACATGGTTTTGGCAATTTACTTTAACTTCCCTAAGCCTCAGATTCTTCATCCATAAAATAGAAGTAATACCAGGATGCCTGGTTGATTCATTCAGTAGAGCATTCGACTCTTAATCTTCAGGGTTGTGAGTTTGAGTCTCATGTTGGGAATAGAGAGTTTACTTGGGGAAAAAAAAAATACTATCTATTCTACAAGATTCTTATAAGGTTAAATGAAATATATTTGAATTTGGTATGTCCACATATGTTAAACCAGAAACCAGGCATTTTTATAATAAAGGCTTGTCTAATTTATCCTGCAAAGTATTTTTTAAAGGATATTTTAAATGTGAGACTAGCAAAGTGAATGTGATTTAAACCTTTGTGTGTTTTGTTAAGCTTGAAGAAACAAACAGCATGTTAACCAAAGATATTGAATTATTAAGAAAAGAAAATGAAGAGTTAACTGATAAAATGAAGAGGACAGAGGAAGGTATGTAAGGTTTTGTTTTGTTTTTAAATCATAATGTTTAATCAAGTTCAGAGGTAAATCTTGAGTGATTTATATTGTGTGTTAGGTTTTTGAAATATTTGTTTTCATAGGTTAAATAATTTCTATAGTCTTAAGAATTATCTTAGCAGAATTTAAATATTCTCATCCCCCAAAATTGTGAATATGTGAGGTGATGGATGTCTTAATTAACTCAATAAGAGAACCCTTTCATGTTGTGTACGTATATCAAATCATCTTATTGTACAGATTAAATATGTTACTAATTTATTTGTCAATTATATCTTAAAGCTGAACAAAAAATTATTTTAATGAACTTATTAAAAGTGATGTAGTATATACTAATTTGAATAATTAAGAACATTGTTAATTTGGAACACAAATTTAATGTCATATAACACTATATAATTTGTTAACAGAATATAAATTGAAGACGGAGGAGGAGATCAATAATCTTAAGGCTGCCTTTGAAAAGAATATCAATACAGAGAGAACCCTTAAAACGCAGGTATACATACTCTTTCAGCCTTTTCTATATGTTTATATTTGAATATCATATATTCAGAAGTTAATATTTGCTATTTGTGTACTTTTTCTTAAAACTTAGGTCATAAGGGCAGCCCCGGTGGCGCAGTGGTTTAACGCCGCTTGCAGCCCAGGGCGTGATCCTGGAGACCCTGGATCAAGTCCCACGTCAGGCTCTCTGCATGGAGCCTGCTTCTCCCTCTGCCTGTGTGTGTCTCTGCCTCTCTCTCTCTCTGTGTCTCTATGAAGAATAAATAAATAAAATCTTAAAAAAAAAAAAAACTTTGATCATAATATTCAAACTTTTCATTGGAACAAGTAATGTAATTTTCTTTCTTCGTTAAATATAAAACACTTCCTCAGGAAATTGGCTTTCAATTGAGTTAAAAAAGATGTGCTAAAGAGTACTATTCCATTTACATGGAATATAATACTATTTATATATATATATATATATACATGAATATATAGTAGATATAGTATATTCTATATATATAATATATATAGTATTCTATATATAGTATATTCATATGGAATATAGTACTATTCATATAAATGGAATAGTACTCAACAGTAAAAAATGAAATCTTACCATTTGCAGCCACAGGGATGGAACTACAGTGTAAGTCAGACAAATACAAATACTATGTGATGTCACTGATCTGTGGAATTTAAGAAACAAAACAGATGAACATAGGGGAAAGAAAAGAAAGAGGGGAACACAAGCATAAAAGAGACTCCTAACTACCTAGAATAAACTGAAGGTTGCTGGAGGAGAATTGGATATGGGAGATGGGAGATGGGCTAACTGGGTGATGGGCATCAAGGAGGGCACTTCTTGGAATGAGCACTGGGTGTTATATGTAAGCAATGAACCACTAAATTCTACTCCCGAAATTAATATTACACTATATGTTAAGTAAGTAGAATTTAAATAAAATCTTGGAACAGAAAAAAGGGAAAGTAGCTTGTCTAGTCATTTGGCTAGTAAGAACATGTTTCAGATTGTATAGAAGACCTGTAATTTGACAGAGAAAACACTGGACTAAAACGAAGAGAGAACTGGGAATAAAAAGAAATTGTAGGGGTGGCTGTATCATTTAGCTGTGTATTTAATGATGCAGTTAGATCAGATTTTTACAGTAAAACTTGATATCTTATCATTTTACTAAGTTATCCAGTAGTTTAAATTTCTCATTAAGGTACCATGTACCTTAGTTGATTTTTATGGTAAGATACATATTTTTTTACTTTTTTATTAAACAATTGTAATAACTTCTTTGCCACTTATCTATTCTCCCTCCCAGCAGTTTTTCATGTTGCATCTAGATTAATCTTTCAAAAATGCACTTAATATTTGTTGAAAATCCTTCAGTGGAAATTTACTTACCTTTGCATACAGAGACCATGAAGAAAAAGATTGACCTTTATTACATAAAAATTCAACCATAATAGAAACCAAGAAATAGAAATTAAAGCAATAATGAAGTATCTTTTTGGCAAATGGGCACATTTTTTTTTAAAGATTTTATTCATTTATTCATGAGAGACACACAGAGAGAGAGAGAGGCAGAGACATAGTCAGAGGGCAGGCCCCATGCAAGGAGCCCGACATGGGACTCGATCCCGGGATTCGAGGATCACGCCCTGGGCTGAAGGCAGGCACCAAACCACTGAACCACCCAGGGATCCCAAAATGGGCACATTTAAATAAGATACAATACTTGTATTTGGTAAGAACATAGGAAAGTTTATTTGTAAAATATCTGAGGGAGTAAACTATAAGAATAATTAGCAAAACATTTTAATGTGCATATTCTTTGACCCAGTAACTGCACATTTAGGAATTTATCCTATGTAAATAACTCCATAAATGCTCAAAAGAAATATATACAAATATAATTACGCAACATTATTTTTAATAACGAAAAAATAACCCAACCACCCATCAGCGTAGTATTGACAAATCATAATACATCTATGCAATGTAAAGGAGCCATTAAAAATAAATGAAATATATATATATAAAGACATGGGAAAATAATAGTTCCCATATTTGATACAGTATCAAATTTAAAAAGAAAGTCTCAGCACAGAATGTACAGCATAGTTCCATTTTTTAATTTAAATATATCTATAATCAGCTTATATACATAGGGAAAAGTTTAGAAAGATATACACCCAGCAGATTGAAAGAAGAGTCTTTAGTAGAGGTGTTCTTTGATGGGTGATACTACAAGGGTTTTTCACTTTCTTCATAATATATTTCTGGATTTGATTTTTCTTATAATGTTAGATTTACTATTAGGAAAACAATACCCATTATGAATCAATGAAATAAATTTTTACTGCATTAAAAAAGTTATGGGCTCCTCATCCTAGATAGGACCATATCCATGGAATTGATAGTAACTCAGACTTTTTTGTGTCTTAGTGGAAAAATCTTTGGTTTTTTTTTTTTTAATATCATTGCAGAAAAAAATACCATGATTTATGTTTTAGTTTATGTAGCTTAACTTTACATGCTTTTAACACTTCTGATTTTGAATATATGCAGAAGGGGTTAGCCTCAACTAACATTTGCATTTTCTCTTACATTCAAAAGGACCTCAGTATGGCCTAGTCTGTTACCCTGTCTGCTTACATTCCTACTTGTCCAAGGAAGAATGTTATCTTGGGCCTTTTGTGCTGTTTGATCTGATTTTAATGCCATCCTTGGCTCTCCTTGACTCCTCTCTTTAATACTGTTTCTTCTTTGCTTATCCAACTCTTGCTTGTCTTTTTAAGAAACATATGTAGACACATATGCAGGTATATCAGGAAGCCATCCTTGACCTCCCTAGTCTCAGTTAGGTACTGCTCCCATAGCACACTTGTTTGCCTCTTTTCTTTTTACTTACCACTCTGTACGTTATAGTACAGTATATTGCTTGTTTGGCTCCTCCACCAGAGTAGCATGCCTTTGGGGCATAACTATATTCTCTCTTTTTTTTTTTTTTTAAAGATTTTTTGTATTATTAGAGAGAGAGAGAGAGATGGTCAGAGGGAAAGGGGAGAGAGAATCCCAAGCAGACTCCACGTTGAGTCCTGATCCTGATGCCAGGCTGGATCCTACAACCCTGAGCCGAAACCAAGAGTTAGAGGCCCAACCACCTCTACTACCACCCAGGGGGCCCCCGTATATCTATTTTTGTATCTAGTGCCAATCAGAGTGCTTACATACAAATAACAAGTACTGAATAATTGTTGAATGATAAATGGGTTTTGCAAGCCTGTTTGGTTCTTACATTTGAACAAGATAAAACAATAATAGGTACCCGTGCTACCGGTTACCATGTCCCACCCTTCATTAGGTTCTTATTCACACAGACACAGACACACACACACACACACGTACTCCTGCTTCCTGATTTTGAAGAAAAAAAATAGATTTTAGTGGAGCTTTAAATTAGATGGCAATGATAGAGGTCTTTACTAATAATATTTTAATATTTTAATAGGCTGTTAACAAGTTGGCAGAAATAATGAATCGGAAAGATTTTAAAATTGATAGAAAGAAAGCTAACACACAGGATTTGAGAAAGAAAGAAAAGGAAAATCGAAAGCTCCAACTGGAACTCAACCAAGAAAGAGAGAAATTCAACCAGATGGTAGTGAAGCATCAGAAGGAACTGAATGACATGCAAGCGGTAAGGTTTATGTATGTGTGTTTGTAGGATTCGTTTCTTAATTTGTTATTGCTATTTATACCTATTACCTATTGATCCTAACTAGATTTTTTAGTATAAAAATGCATATTCAGGTTTATAGTCTCCATAACTTGATCATTATTACTCTAATATGAACCATGATCTTGAAAAACTAGAAATATACTGTTGCCTATTAACCCTGATAATTTGAGTAATTTTTTTTTTTAATAATTTGAGTAATTTTACCCATGAGCATTTACTTGATTAGAGAGACTCCTTTGAGAGAAGCAGCCAAGGATTTGCCGCTTTGGCTTTAGATTGAAATTGAGATACAAGTAGGATAATATTAACTATAATTGAGGTAAAGGATTTGAAGAATTATAGATTTTTTGTTTTCTCTAACCAGGACTCACTTTTCAGAAATCAAATACCAATCTTAATTTTTTTGATATTTCCTGGCTTGTTAATAGCACAAAATTGAGAACATGGTCTCTGGACCTAGACTGCTTAGATAAAAGCACTATCATTTATGGTTTTACCATACTGAGAAGCTTTCTCTACCTTTGAAACTGTTCCATTTGGAGCCATAAGAGTATTTCCTAAAGTTTGAAGAGGTGGTTAGTTTTTGTTTTTTGTTTTTTTTTTTGATGCTTTGTATCTATTTATTTATTTTGACAGAGGGAGTGGGGCGAGAGAGAAGGAGAGAATCTTAAACAGGTTCCATCCCCAGCATAGAGCTTGATGCAGGCCTTGATCTCGTGACCCTGAGATCATGACCTGAACCAAAATCAAGAGTTAGATGCTTAACCAACTGAGCTACCCAGATGCCCCAGCTGCTTTATTTTTAAAAAGTAAAAACAAAAAGTTTGTTTAAAGCAAGGAGAAAAGGAAGTTACCTAAGCAATGTATTATTGAGGAGGAGAACTTGAATTTTTACAATTAAGTCAAAATCTGTGGTAGTGGGATGTTTGGGTGGCTCAGCGGTTAAGCATCTGCCTTCCACTCAGGGTGTGATCCTGGAGTCCTGGGATTGAGTCCCACATCGGGCTCCCTGCATGGAGCCTGCTTCTCCCGTTGCCTGTGTCTCAGCCTCTCTATTTCTGTGTCTCTCATAAATAAATAAATTAAATCTTAAAAAAAAAAATCTGTGGTAGTAAGCATTCATGAAATTTAGAGTAAGTTTTTAGTGATAGCAGTTTTAGATTCTTTATCGCTTATAGCTCCATTAATTCTTAACTTCTTTTTTTTTAAATATTTTTTTTCTTTATTTATTTATGATAGTTAGAGAGAGAGAGGCAGAGACACAGGCAGAGGGAGAAGCAGGCTCCATGCACCGGGAGCCCAACGCGGGATTCGATCCCGGGTCTCCAGGATCACGCCCTGGGCCAAAGGCAGGCGTCAAACCACTGCGCCACCCAGGGATCCCTAATTCTTAATTTCTTAATGTTGGAAATTTGATATTGATTTTTTTCTATCATCTTGTTATTTTTCAAAAACAGCAATTGGTAGAAGAATGTACGCATAAGAATGAGCTTCAGATGCAATTGGCTAGCAAAGAGAGTGATATTGAGCAATTGCGTGCCAAACTTTTGGACCTTTCAGATTCTACAAGTATTGCTAGTTTTCCTAGTGCTGATGAAACTGATGGAAACCTTCCAGGTAAGAATATTTCCGTTACTTCATTCAGGTTCCAATGTCATGTAAATTAGTTACTTCTTTCATTTAGCTTTCTACCCTTTGTCATTTTTTCCATGAATCCTTAAGAAATTTATGTTTCTGAATAGCCAAAGTCTGATTGTGTTTGCATTTTACAGAATAAAAGCAGTCAGAACAAATCTTAGGCTATTAAAATAAATCTGAGAGGCTCTACCTGAATAGAAATCTGAAGAGCTTTATGAACCTATGAACACCTAACTACATGGTAAAAGTTAAAGCTGCTGCTTTCACTGTTTAAAGAAAATAACATGTTTTCATGAATAGCAGCTCTTCAATATTTAATGTATTTTTTGTTTTATGTATTTTTGTGCAAAAACTAAAACCTGTACTTGGAACCACAGCAGCCTATATAGGGACCTTTCTTATGGAATAGTGATCATCTTTGGTCAGACTTTAAGTTTCAAATTTAGAGAAATAGATAAAAGGAATTAAGAAATGCAGTGAGGGGGCAGAGTCAATTAAAGGCAAAAGTGAATATCTAGGACTTCAGACTTTCTTCTGTCCTTTTTCCAGTAGAGAATCAATTAAAAATAAGCACCCATTCTTAGGTTGATTGTAGTGTAAGTTATAGTATATTTATATCTTTTTAACAGAGTGAGCAATACACATAGGGTCAATTTAGAAATGAATAGGTTATAAATATTTTTTAAATGCATTGCATATTTTAAAGATATAAATATTTATATACACATACATATCTGACCTATTACATATCCTTAGCTGAAGGTTTTGGAAGTTTTGTTTATATGGTCATAAACTTGAAAATCAATTTTAATTTGTGTATTTCCTGAATAATGTTTTAATAGAAAGATATTTATAAAGCAGCATTTTTTTTTTTAATTTTTATTTACTTATGATAGTCACAGAGAGAGAGAGAGAGGCAGAGGCACAGGCAGAGGGAGAAGCAGGCTCCATGCACCGGGAGCCCAATGTGGGATTCGATCCCGGGTCTCCAGGATCGCGCCCTGGGCCAAAGGCAGGCGCCAAACCGCTACGCCACCCAGGGATCCCCAAAGCAGCATATTTTAAAGAGATTCTTTTTTTTTTTTTTTAAGAGATTCTATTTTAACGGATACTGGGTTTTTTGAGAATTTGATATAAAAAATTTGATAGACTACTTAGAAAATATTATTTATTGTTCTCAAAGACAGAGGTGAATTTAATTCTTACTTGTACACCATGTAATCACTGCCCTCTTTCTTTTGTGTTTTTGCTAGCCCCAGTCAGATATCTGAGAAGGGCAGGGAGTGAAATTTCTTATTACAATGGTCAAGGAATTCCTTTTGTTTTCCATTATTGGTTCTCTGAAACCTCCTGCCTCTTGAGAATCCAATAGGTGCATGTCCTTTATCAGAGAATCACTTTGGATTTAACAAGAACCTTTAACAAGTATAACTTTTAGGAGTGTTTGGCTTCATTCTTTCAATTGTTGAACTGAAAATTGTAGCTTAGAGTGCCTCTTCAAGCTATTTCTTAAGTTATTTATTAAAGGAATTCCTACTCCATTTAGTGGAAGTTAAACATCCTGACCAGGTTTTTTTGTCTTTATTTCACGCATTTCCCTTTAACTTTGATTATAATGTCTTATTATGTATGCCTTGGCTTTCTTTGTATTAGGTTAAACATTTCAGAGACATTGTTGGTAAATATTATTTAGAAAAATTTAAATTGAATGAAGAGTTTAGGGGACATCTAAAGAGGAGGAGGGTAATGAGTTTTTTCTTCCATTCTGGCTCACTGAAGAAAACTAAACTCAAAGAATGATCAGATGGTTTGATTGGCAAACTTAAGTTGGGGGTCCATTTAGATTTCAGAATCCTGACCTAATAAATCCACATAGGAATCAATCAGCAAAGAAATTATGAAATGTTGCTCCTGGCTCCATTCTATTACTTAGAATAACAGTGTATTTTCAGAGACTTTGTTGCTAAGGTTTTTAAGTTCAAACCAAGTGAGGAGAAAAAATGATACTGGTAGCCATTCTTCATTGCTATAAAAGGAGACCAGTTAGGTATCTCTTTCTGTTATTACTGTGCTCTTAGTCTTAAAACTTTACATTCATAGATCTCTATAGTGCTAACTTTGATACTGTAGGTAGAAAATAATGGATAATCTATCAGTGGGGTTTTTTTTTATCTTTTTTTGTGTCAGATATTTTGTTAATAAATTGAAAATCTGTTCTAATTCTGCCATTTACTAGATAGGTAAAAATGGATATTGGCAAATAAAGTTTAGGTTTCGCAATCATAGGAAGAACGGTTAAAGAATTTTTATAGTCGTTCTTTTTTTTTTTTTTTTTTAAGATCATTTATGTGAGAGAGAGGAGGAGCACAGCAGGGAGACTGGCAGAGGGAGGGGGAAAAGCAGGTTCCCTGCTGAGCAGGGAGCCCCACGTGGGGCTCAGTTCCAGGACCTTGGGATCATGACCTAAGCCAAAGGCAGGTGCTTAACCAACTGAACCACCCAGATGCCCTGGTAGTTGCTCTTAATTTAAGAAAGTTGCTTATGATTCAAGTATCTAAAATTTTTGAAGATAATGACTAATGATTAACTTAGTTTAGAAAATTAGTAAATTAAACTACAGGCTAGGACGCCTGGGTGGCTCAGCAGTTGGGCGTCTGCCTTTGTCTCAGGGCATGATCCCGGGGTACTGGGATCGAGTCCCACATTGGGCTCCCTGCATGGAGCCTTCTTCTCCCTCTGCCTATGTCTCTGCCTCTCTCTCAATCTCTCTCTCTCTCTCTCTCTCTCTCTGTCTCTCATGAATAAATTAAAAAAATCTTTTTTAAAAATAAAATAAACTACAGACTGAAGGGGAGAACTTTGGATGGGATAGATTTACTCAACAGTTAAAGGCCTTTTGAAACATGGATCATATTTTTAGTCCAGTGAGATGGTTTTTTTTTTTTTAAAGATGGATTTATTTCTTTTAGGGAGAGAGAGCACAAGTGTGCATGTGGGCAGAGAGCAGGGGGAGGGACAGAGAGGGAGACAACCAGACTCCCCACGAGTAGGGAGATTGAGGTGGGGTTCAATCCCCAGGACCCTGAGATTATGACTTGAGCTGAAACCAAGAGTCAGATGCTTAACCATCCAGGCGCCCCAAGATGTATTACTTTTTAAGTAGTTGGATGGATGAACTGATAATAGGATTTAGTTACAGATTTCATCATTCAGTATAAATATTCTCATTTAATTACTATGTATATCTAGAGCTAAGCCTCTGTAACAGTCTTAGTTGACATTATGTCCTTAATGAGATGAAATCTCTAAGTTTCCCAATTCTAAAAACGCTTAGAAAAAAATTATGTCGTATAATCTTTGAAGTTCTTAAAATCACTTTTATTCTCCTAATTCTTTCATGTCTTGATCCTCCTTTTTGTTCTGTAGCAGGTTGTGGCCTAGCTACTGTAAATACAGAAGTTACACTTGGGTTTTTAAGGTTTGCTTAATTCCTCGATGACAAAAAGAGTAACATGATAACTGCCTCCTCCCTTGTTCTTACTCTTTCCTTCTTTTGGAACCATTGACCAATAATCTGGAAAAAAATGTAGAAGTAGATGAAGCACCTAGGGAAAACACTGATATCAACACTCTATTAATATTCATTATCTCATGGATTATCTGCATCATTCTCTCCGTCTATGTATTTTAAATCTGTAAATAGTGAATTTCTTAGTGTGTCCAAATATTTGAGTATATGAGAGCTTCTGAATGCCCAAATCTAATCAATAATTGGAGATAATGCATCTGAATTCTTGAGCATTGGTTAATTTCATATCATAATTTCATATCATAATTTCAGTATCACTCCTGAATAAAAAAATTTTTGGATGGTTCCTTAGCTCTGTTTCTTAAGCAGTATATTTTTACCCAAGTAAACTTCGGTAGTCTTCAGCAGTTAGCTTTGATGTGTAAACTGGCTGTATTGGATATTGACTTATATATATAGTTAATCTCTATGTCTCTTATTTGGGTAAAGGAATCAGTTGTTGATATTGTAATGAGATACATACCTAAATTTTTTTAGTAAGTTAAAATCACTCTACAAACCCATAAGAGCTGGAGCCAAGCTGTTTTGTACTTTGTACTTTTTTGTGTACCATATTATTTATGGTAATCTAGAGTTAGAAGTCCTCAATATTTGTTTATCTGGAGAAGCTGATTTCTGTGTTTGTAGTATAGAAGATGAAATTTAAAACTTTCAGATTGCCACGTAGGTCATGGTTTTAAAGGAGGTATACATGTGTAAAAAATAGTATGTTACCTTGTTTCTAAGACAGGAGTAAGTAAAGGAAATAGAGAGGTTAGTATATATTTTTTAATTTATCCCTAAGCTTTAGTTCATCTGTTTCTCTGAAGTGAGTTTACCAGGAAAAACTAAAATTCTCTCCTGTAACGCCATTGTTTTAAATTGGCAGACTTACATATCCTGAACACCTTTTTTCAAGTTTCAAATTTCTTCATTTAAGAGCAAATATATAATTAGGCTTATTTGAGTCATAAAATGTCTTTGACGTACAAAACTTCTCTAGGAAAACTGAAATGACAGATAAAGTCAAAACACAACAGTCATTGAAAATATATTAAAGAGAACACTGGTAGGTTAATCCAAACCTAGAACCATGAAGCATTAATACTTTTGGCATTTATTCTCATAGAGAAATAACTGGGGGAGAGTAGTATTTGGGCATACACAGTTTTATATAAATGTCAAGATTTTAATGACTTTCACATCTTTTCTGTGAGGAATTACTGGTATTAAATGTAGAAGGAGTAAGAGCTGCAATTTGGGGTGCACTAAAGGGAAACTTTCCTAGCAGTAACTTGTTGCTTTCGTAAGATAGAGTGTTTGTGAGTGATTAGGAACCTTCTGCATGTTATTTAATATGAAACTGCCCTTTGATTTTTAAATCATAACCATTATTTACAGAGGATGACTTTAACTGGTTAATGTGGAAAAAATAGAATTGCAAAATAATCAGTTTTTTGTCAAGTACGTACCTACTCTGTATGTCAGATGTCTTGGGGCATATAAAAATAGTGTTAGGATATGGTCCTGATCTTTAAAAACTTACCAAGGCATTACCTAAGGAGAAAAAATAATTATTGCTAAACTAAATAAGAGCACTAAGAAAAGAGTTAAGAGAAGAGGAAGATCATTTTACGCTGAGGTTACCATTATTTTCTCCACCTTAACAACTACAATTTAAATGAAGGGAAATAACAAAAGCAAAGGACATTAGGTGCATGGAAGAAGTTGGAACAAGACAAATATTACTTCCAATTCAATTAGCTGCAAGGCTTTTTAGTTAAAGGACAGAGTAGCATTGTATTCTAGGAACACAAGCTCAGAAATTAGCCTGCCAGGGTAAACTACAGGTTTGACAAATACTGATATATACCTTTGAGCAAGTCAGTTTACCTTCTAAGCCTTGGTGTCTTCATTTGCAAACGGAGAATGATAGTAAAAGCTATCCTGTCCTGAATTCATAGAAATATAATCTCATATATTCATGGGATAATACATAGATTATATGTGAGATACTACTTGGAAAGCACATATCAAACCATAAATGTTCAGTAAATGTTACCTATAATTATGATGACTCTAAGGCAAATGTTTAATAGTCTTTAAGTTATGTGGAGAAGGGCATTATATATTCCCATTAAGGTCATGATTTGAGCATTATACTTGAAAATTGGCTACTTTTCTGTTTTTTTTGTATTTCAAATATGAGATAGATATAGAAAACAATTAAATGCTCTTATCTCTAACTTGATGTAAAATAATCATTTCTAACAAAATCCTTTTTTCTCCAGATATTTCTAATAAACATTAATTATTTTTAAAAAGTAACAATATTTATTTTGAAATGCCTTGATTGAATTCATTAAGGAATTTCTGGTATTCACAAACTTGTTAAGATATTATCAGCTGACCAACTCAATTTTATGTTCTTTTGCTGTTTTTTAAATTCTGGTGTAACATACTTAAAAGACTTCATTTATACCTCTTTAGTTTGATAAGAATTACAATTGGATTTAACTCTAGAATTAAGTAACCCCCCTACCACATTTGGATGAACTGTATTGAAATTATTATAGGTGTTTTACCAAAAAGTTTATCAGAATATTGTGCTGAGAAAACAAATAAAATGCTTGTCTCTTATTCTTTATATCTAGTTGATTCTGCCTGCATTCCTTATTTATTTATCTTCTATTCTTATCTTCTGTGAGTAATAGGACCCTTCTCTATACTTTTGCTTGCTCTTTCTTGTGTAAATCATCGCTCTGATTTGTTCCACTTGCTGCATTTTTTTTTTGCTAAATATTTTATGAGTGTTAAATGATATTTAAAGTCTTCTGTATCATATCCCATTTAAGCTGCAATCCATTCCAGTCTTGCCTGGCTCTTGAGGGTATTGTTTTACTTCATACTTTTATAATTGAGCACTAAATGTTAATTTTATGGGAAATTGGCTTGGAATTTTTTTCTGCAATATTTGTATGGCCATTAAAGTTGATTTGTGTGATTGAAGCATGGAAGAGCAAATTGTAGCACTTATTCATTTAGCTGTGTTCAAATGCCTGTTGCTGCATGCTGTCAGACAACCTGTAATAGTTTTTCCTCTTGTTACAATGAGCCCTGAATACTGTATGTTCTTTTTCTCCTAGAGTCAAGAATTGAAGGTTGGCTTTCAATACCAAATAGAGGAAATATCAAACGATATGGCTGGAAGAAACAGGTATTATATGCCTCTTTTTTTCTAATCTGTTGTATATTTTACTTTTAAAGCATAGAACTTGTATTAATTGCTCTATTAACATGAATCTTAGATGCAGTACAATATACTTTAGACATAAATGGCAAGTATTGTGCTTATCATTTTAAGCCAAGTTAATATCGCTCTTATATATCTTCCCTTTTTTTCTCATTTCAGTATGTTGTGGTAAGCAGCAAAAAAATTTTGTTCTATAATGATGAACAAGATAAGGAACAATCCAATCCATCCATGGTATTGGACATAGAGTAAGTTGCCTTTGGTTGAAATTCAAATCAGTTAAATATTAACTTTATGATTATTTTTAGACTTACAATTTAGGTTTTTTTTTTTTTTTTAAGATTTTATTTGCTTATTTGAGAGAGAGAACATGAGCAAGAGGAGGGGCAGAGGGAGAAGCAGACTCCCTGCTGAGCAGGGAGTCCAATGTGGGCTGATGTGACCTGAGCACAAGGCAGACACTTAACTGACTCAGCCACCCAGGTGCCCCTAGACTTAGAGTTTATATTTTGTTATTTAAATGACATTACCTACTTTTCTTACAAGTTTTAAAACTTTATGTTAAATCTTCAGCAAAATGTAGGAGGGAAATTTTTGCATAGCTGATTCATGTATTCTAAAGACAGATTTTTTTATTTCAAGTGTTTTTTGGTGTTAGGTTTGTTTTTTGTTTGTTTGTTTTTGGTGTTCCGTTTTGAGAGCATCTCCAAAAGTACTGTATATGATTATGCAGTCACTGTTAAGGAAATGTGAATATATCTTTTGTTTTTAATATTAGGTCACAGAGACCTTTAATAAGCTTAGGGTTTTTCCTTTGTATTCATTCTTAAACTATTTCGTTAGCACTGCTGCCTGTATCATCATAGTGCTAGAGATTGTACAAGAATAAGTAAGATGGTTCCATATTTAAGGAGCTCACAGGTAGTAGTAGAAAAGGTAAAACATGCAACAAAGTATAAATTCAAAATGATATATGGTGGGTGCTATTCATGAAAAATATAAACATACAATGAAGTATTGCCATTCCTTTGGAATTAAACATTTATGAAGTCAGTAATAGCTAGAGTGTAAAAAGAATTAAGCAACTACCAGAGAGTACTGAAATTTTATTTCCCAGCTTTTTTCTTTTTTCAAGTGTAATTAACGTACAGTGTTATATTAGTTTCAGGTGTACAGTATAATAAGTCAGAAATTCCCTACATTACTCAGTGCTCATCATAAGAAGTGTAATCCTGGGCAGCCCCGGTGACTCAGCGGTTTAGCGCCACCTTCAACCCAGGCCATGATCCTGGAGATCTTGGATCAAGTCCCCGTCGGGCTCCCTGCATGGAGCCTGCTTCTCCCTCTGCCTGTGTCTCTGCCTCTCTCTCTCTTTGTGTCTCTCGTGAATAAATAAATAAAATCTTAAAAAAAAAAAAAAAAAGAAGTGTAATCCTAATCCCCTTCAACTATTTCCCCCATCCCCTCACCCACCTCCCCTCTGGTAACCATCAGTTTTTTCTCTGTTTTTAAGAGTCTGGTGCTTTTTGTTTGTCTCTTCTTTTGTTCATTTGTTTTTTAAATTCCACATGAGTGAAATCATTCAGTATTTGTCTTTTTCTGGCGGATTTATTTCATTTAGTATTATACTGTCTAGCTCCATCTATGTTATTGCAAGTGGCAAGATTTCATTTTTTATGGCTGAATAATGTTCTATTCACTTTATGGTTATACACTTGTGTTACTTTCATATCTTGGCTATTATATATAATGCTGCAGTAAACACAGGGGTGCATATATCCCTTCAAATTAGTGTTTTCATATTCTTTGGGTAAAAATCCAATAGTGGAATTAATTACTGGATCATATGGTAATTCTATTTTTAATATTTTGAAAAACCTCCATACTGTTTTCATTAGTGGCACCAGCTTGCATTCCCCCCAACAGTGCATGAGGGTTCTTTTTTCTCTACATCCTTGCCAACATTTGTTATCTTTTATATTTTTAATTCTAGCCATTCTGACAGTATAAGGTGATATCTCATTGTTGTTTCGATTTGCATTTTCCTGGTGATTACTGATGTTTAATGTCTTCTCATTTGTGCCATCCGTATGTCTTCTTTAGAAAAGTATCTATTATGTCCTCTGCCTTTTTTTTTTTTTTTAATTTTACTTATTTATTTGAGAGACAGAGCAAGTAAGAGAAAAAGTGAGCACGAGTGGCAGGGACGAGTAGAGGGAGAGAGAGAAAGAGAGAGAGAGAGAAGCAAGCTGCCAGCTGAGCAGGGAATCCAGTGCAGGGCTTCATCCCAGAATCCTGGGATCATGACCTGAGCAGAAGGCAGATGCATAACTATCTGAGCCATACAGGCACCCGTCCTCTGCCTATTTTTAATTGGATTATTGGGGAGGCTGGTGTTGAATTTTATAAGTTCTTTATTTATATATTTTTTCTATTAACTCCTTATGCTTATATCATTTGCAAATATATTCTCCCATTCAGTAGGTTGTCATTTTGTTTATGGTTTCTTTTGCTGTGTAAAAAGCTTTTTTGTAGTGTATGTAGTCAGTCCCAATAGTTTAATTTTGCTTTACTTTCCCATGCCAGAGGAGACCTATCTAGAGCAATGTTTGCATGGCTTATGTAAGAGAGATTACTACCTGTGTTTTCTTCTAGAAGTTTTATGGTTTCAGGTCTCACATTTAGGTCTTTCATCCATTTTGAGTTTATTTTTGTGTATAGTGTAAACCAGTGGTCCAGTCTCATTCTTCTGCATGTAGCTATCCAGTTTTCCCAGCATCATTTGTTGAAGAGACTTTTTCCTGTTTTGTTTTCTTGCCTCCTTTGTCATGGATTAATTGATCATAAACACATGGGTTTATTTCAGGACTCTCTATGCTGTTCTGTTGATCTATGTGTCTGTTTTTGTGCCAATTCCATACTATCTTGATTTCCTAATGTTTTAAGGAAGCATTAGCTGTGAAAATTTGGAATAATACATAAACACCAAAATTAAAGACCTCATCTTTCAACTTTCAAAAAAAAGTTCAGTACTTTCAGATTGATGAAAGCTGGTTGTTTTATCTTTTTTATTGAGGCATAATTTTTATTTTTATTTTTTTTGAGGCATAATTTTTATATAATAAAATGCATTCATCTTAAGTGTTGCATTCACTGACTTTTGACAATTATAAACACCTATGTAATTGTTACCCATTACAAGATTAAAAAATATTTCCATCACCCTAGAAAGCCCACTTATACTCTTTTCAGGAGGGGGGAGAAAAGATCATCAGAATTTTATTATGGAGTCTTGCCTATTCTAGAACTTCATGTAGATGTAATTATTACAGTATACTTTTTTTTCCTGGCATCTTTCACCCAGCCTAGTGTTTTGCTGTGTGTATCAAGTGTCTGTTCTGTTTATTGCTGAGTAATATTCCATTGGATTAATATGTCTCAATTTGTTTATCCCTTCTGTTGATGAACATTTGGGTTGCTTTATAAATAGACTGACATAAGTTTTGGGGCTATTATAAATAGACTGACATGAGTTCTGTGTCAAAAATATGTAGTGCAAGTATTTCCTAATCTGTGGCTTGCCTATTCATTTTCTTTATGGTGTCTTTCAATGGAAGCCAATTTATCAATTTTTAAAAGAATTACAACCTTTTGTAGTCTAAGAAATTTTGCCTACCTTCTTTTAGGAGCTTTATTGTCCTAGGCTTTACATTTAAGTTAAGATTAATTTCCAGATTTACTTTTGTGTTTGGTAAGAGGTTGCAGTTGAGGTTAGTTTTGAATGTGTATGTGTATGTTTTTCCATGTAGATATCTGGTTGTGCCAGTATTGTTCATTTTCATATATCGATCTTGAATCCTCTAATCTTGCTGTTTACTTACTAGTTTTATTGTGTTTTTTGGTGGCTTCCACAGGACTTTCCTACAAATATAATCATGTACTTCTTTCCAGTCTGTATGCCTTTATCACATGTATGGATTCATATGATCACCACCAAATACAGACTATAGTTCCATCATCACAGGGACCTGTCATGCTACTCTTTTTTTTTTTTTTTAAGATTTTATTCATTTATTCATGAGAGACACACACAGAGAGAGAGAGAGAGAGGCAGAGACACAGGGATAGGGAGAAGCAGTCTCCATGCAGAGAGCCTGATGTGGGACTCGATCCTGGGTCTCCAGGATCACACCCTGGGTCTCCAGGATCACACCCTGGGCACTAGACCACTGAGCCACCCAGGCTGCCCGATACTTTGATTTTAATTTGCATTTCCCTAATGACTAATGATGTTGAACATCTTATCATGTTTTTATTTGCAATCTGTATGTCCTTTTTAATGAAATGTCTTTTACTTTAAATAAGTTTTTATAACAGCTTATATATATTTTCATTTTAGTAAATTGTTTCATGTTCGACCTGTAACCCAAGGAGATGTTTACAGAGCTGAAACTGAAGAAATTCCTAAAATATTCCAGGTAAAGACCTTAAATTCCAATTTTAGAAGATCTTTTATTTAAATACTAAGTGCATTTTATGAAGTTAATGCAAGCACACCAATGCTTTTTATACATTTGAAGATTATATGTACAAATTAAGACTTTTTAAAATCTTCCTTTTACCATTCCTGAATATAGATACTATATGCAAATGAAGGTGAATGTAGAAAAGATGTAGAGATGGAACCAGTACAACAAGCTGAAAAGACTAATTTTCAAAACCACAAAGGCCATGAGTTCATTCCTACACTCTACCACTTCCCCGCCAACTGTGAGGCCTGTGCCAAACCTCTCTGGCATGTTTTTAAGCCACCTCCTGCCCTAGAATGTCGAAGATGCCATGTTAAGTGCCACAGAGATCACTTAGATAAGAAAGAGGATTTAATTTCTCCCTGTAAAGGTAAGGCATAAAAATTATTTTTGCAATTTATAAAAAGTTAGAAAACTAAGCCCCATTTAAATAACTTCTTCAAATGTAGCATTTTCTATACCAATTTAAAGAGATTATAAACAGTTATATTTTGGCACTGATGGAGCAACATGTAGCTGTCATTTTTACAGTTACAGATTTAGCTTTGAAATAATGTTTTTAAAGAGAATTACTCCTTTGTAAAAACGTACCTCTAAGAAATTAAATTGGAGAGAAGGACTATAGGTGAGTTCCACTGCATTATTCGTCCTTGAATTTTTACTTCCTTTTTTCTTTTTGTGTGTTTTTCACTGCCTAGACCAATATACTGGATAATAGGCAAAATGTCTTCTAGTTTTAGTAGATGTAGCCTGATAGAATATAGGCAATAGCTATTTTAAGATAAGAAACTTATGTTCTAAAAATACATTAACTTGTTTCACTCCTGCATTTTTTTGTATTTGTTTTAACTTTATTTTTCTTAATAGCTTCTGTTTTCTTTTTAAATTTTCAGCCTTAATTAAGGAGAAAGAGATATTTTCCAAGCTTAATTAAGCATAGTAAATCTTTTAAAATTTTAAGAACTTATAAATTATGCTTCAGGAGGGCCATTTTAAATGATTGTGTATGACTCTGTGTCTTTTTTTTTTTTTAACATAGTAAGTTACGATGTAACATCAGCAAGAGATATGCTGCTGTTGGCATGTTCTCAGGATGAACAAAAAAAATGGGTAACACATTTGGTAAAGAAGATCCCTAAGAATCCACCATCTGGTTTTGTTCGTGCATCGCCTCGAACGCTTTCTACAAGATCTACTGCAAATCAGTCTTTCCGAAAGGTGGTCAAAAATACATCTGGAAAAACTAGGTAAGGATTGCAATTGTTAACCTTTTGACAATGTGAAAGCGATTGGTTAATATCTATTAAAATCTAAAATCTAATTCTTTCCCTATAGAGGACATCATTTGTAACTAAGCAATATGACTTGAAATGACTTCACAAATTAGTTTGATTCCTCTTTGAAGTTAAATAGATTCATATAAAACTTTGCTCATCTTTTCTTTAAATTTAACTATGTTGGCATAGATTTTTTTTTAATCAAAATTATTTGGTGTTATCATTGATAATGATTTTGCAAATAAACTTCCTAGTTAAGTATCTCCCTCTTTTTTTTTAACAGATTTTGATAGAATTTTTTCAAAAATATTTGTATGCTATAATAAGCAATTACAGGACATAATTAAACCCTTTCATGGGGATCCCTGGGTGGCGCAGCGGTTTGGCGCCTGCCTTTGGCCCAGGGCGCGATCCTGGAGACCCGGGATCAAATCCCACATCAGGCTCCTGGTGCATGGAGCCTGCTTCTCCCTCCGCCTGTGTCTCTGCCTCTCTCTCTCTCTGTGACTATCATAAATAAATAAGAAATTAAAAAAAAATTAAAAAAAAATAAAAAAAATAAACCCTTTCGTGAAGCGAGGTTATGATACTCATTCTCATTTTGTACA
The DNA here is from genome assembly GCF_018345385.1 of Vulpes lagopus. NCBI lineage: Eukaryota > Metazoa > Chordata > Mammalia > Carnivora > Canidae > Vulpes > Vulpes lagopus. The sequence goes on along the minus strand of NC_054824.1, from coordinate 119,068,800 downwards.
TGAATAAATGAGATAGATCTAGAGGAGTTAAGCCACTTAGACAAGATCCCACAGCAAGCTAGTGGCATGGTTAGGTCTGAAACCTTTTTTTTTTTTTTAAGATTTTATTTATGTATTCATGAGAGACACAGAGAGAGAGAGGCAGAGACATAGGCAGAGGGAGAAGCAGGCTGCATGCAGGGAGCCCAACGTGGGACTCAATCCCGGGACTCCAGGATCACACCCTAGGCCGAAGGCAGATGCTCAACTGCTGAGCTACACGGGCGTCCCTCCTGTTTATTTTTTATTTTTATTTTTTTATCCAATTCTAAAGTCTCAGTTTTTCTCCTATACCAAATACCAACTTTCCTGGAGTGTAATGCCTACACTAAAAGGAATGTTTTAATCTAAAAGTAAGACCTAACCTTGATTTGCCTCTCTGTGTTAATGTCACTCGAGTCCCCCAAGCAGACTTAAAACCATTTTTAATTCATCCCATTTCTTTACTCTGTATTATCAATAACCAATTCTAATTCTTTGAAATGACTAATAAGCATTACACTTTCTGTATTCTTCAGCTGTCATACTACTCCAGTATATTACCACTTCACTCCTTATTTCTGTAAAATACTGGATCACTTCTCTCCTGTATAAGATAAAACTATATCCAGAATTATTTAAAATTGAATGATAGCTTTGTAAAAAACAACAGCAAAAAAAAATGAACACCATGTGTTTGAAATAGAGTAGAAGCAAGAAGAAAATAATGCTAAATATATTTTTCCTTTTCCTGTTTTCCAAATTGTGTGTATTTGTTAATCGCATACAAAGATAATGTATATTTACCCTGCAATTTTGTTTCTTGTATTTTTAAACTGAGTTATTTCTTAAGTTAATTTTTTTTTTCTGCTCTTCTCTCCCCAGCAGTTAACAGTGTGATTTAACGCCTTGTGGTAATGCCTTTTGGAATCGTGTGGAATGCTACCTGATAAACCAGGCTTCTTTAACAATGCAGAGCAGACAGGCTGTTCCTTTGACACAAATATCACAGGCTTCAGGGTTAAGATTGCTGTTATTCTGTCCTTGCTTTGGCACAAAAACACACTGAGGGTTTTTTTGTTTTTTTGTTTTAAATTGCGGGTTTGCCTACAGGTAGATTAGATTAATTATTACTATGTAATGCAAGTACAATTTGGGGAAAGCTTAGGTAGATATATTTTTTTAAAAAGGTGCTGCCTTTTTGAATTCTAAGAAAATGCCTGTCAATCATGATAGAACACAGTTTTCCTCATATGAGTGAGAGGAAGGGACTTTCACTTTCAAGTGGAATGGCCATCACTATGAAGATCAGCTCATGGAAGGAGTAAAGAAAATATCTCAAAATGAGACAACTGAAATTCTTTTAAATGACTTCAGTCTTCGTGCTCTTGCAAGACTATACAAAACTATTTTAAGAAAGCAGTGACATCACTTGACTTCAGTGCCCTCACTGTAGAATTTAAAAGCCTCACTTTTGATTGCCCGTGGCGGACTTATGAGAATAAATATTTTACATTATGCTTTACAAAATACTGTATGTGTTTCAGCACGTTTATAGATTGGGGAATGGGAGAAGGCAAAAAAAAAATTACATTTAATCTATGCATTTTTGCCAAGCCATATTGAATTATTTTACTACTAGAGACGTTAGGAACTAACTGTACAAAAGAACCAAGTTTTAAAAGCATTTTGTGGGGTACATCATTTCTGTAATTGTATAATGTATTTCTTTGTGGTTTTAAGTGATAAAGACATTAAGTTAACAAACATATAAGAAATGTATGCACTGTTTGAAATGTAAATTATTCTTAGAACACTTTCAATGGGAGTTGCATTGCCCTTTTAGTGCCTTAATTTGAAAGAATTATTTTACTGCCATGACTAAATACAGAAATTTCAAAAGAACATATTTTCAAAAAATTATATGTCAGTGGGTTTTTCATTGATAATTGGTTTAATTTATAATATGTAGAGGTTTGCTGGACTTTCATAAGTTGAGCACAATCTTTGCATTAAACTACCTGCTACAATAATGAATGACTTTATAAAATTCTGCGAAATATGTAGGTTACATCAATATAAAAGAAAATTATGGCAATACGTCTGTGATGTTTTCCAGTTAACATAGGAATTACCAGATAAATATTGTTAAACTCTTGTCCAATAACAAGAGTTGATTCATATGGGCAGTATGATTTATTGTTTATTTTTTTAACCAAATACCTCCTCAGTAATTTATAATGGCTTTGCAGTAATGTGTATCAAATAAGAAGCACTGGAAAACTGATTTGTCTCTAGGATGATATGCATGTTTCAAGTGGTATTGAAAGCCGCACTGATGGATATGTAATAATAAACATATCTGTTATTAATATGCTAATGACTCTGTGCTCATTTAATGAGAAATAAAAGTAATTTATGGATGGATACCTTTAATAATGACTGGTGTTTTCTCATTGCTGAAATGAATAGAAACCATGTTATAAATTAGTCCCTGACTGTATACAAATGTTTGTTAAATTCCAGGACTAAAGTGAATTTTTTTTTTTTTTCTAAAGTGAATTTTTAAAAGAAAATTTGGTTTGGGCTCTAAAACTAAGGGCTACAGTTGAAAAAAAAGCTGACTAATGTCTGTTGGGAAACAACCCTCTGTGGATCTCTTGCATTTCTCCATCTCATACAAGCAGTGGCTCTGACAGCCTTAGCTCTAGACTATCTTTACTAAAGAGATTTGTATAGTGAACAGTCTTGGACAGTGTCATGTCTCCCTCACAAGAAAGGCAGGTTGTTTACTGTCCAGTATAATAAAAGATAATGTCTCCCTCTAGAGCAAAATTTGGCAGATTTGCCTGTGCTCCTTATAAAAGATTCAGATACCCTAACTTCAGCTTCCTCAGCTGTAGTGCAAATCCACTGCATGTTCAGCACTCCCCTGGGCCACTCTGCATCTACATCTCTTTGGAGGGCAAGAAGAACTGACAGCACTGTGACACTCATGCTGCTTGCTATATTGTTAGTATCAAACTCTGTACTGTAACATGGCTCTGTAAGGTTAAGTAAAGTGCAGAGAACAGAATTAATTCTAATTAGTTTAAGAAGGAGAGGACTTTAAAAAAAAAAAAAAAAACACCCAAGTGTGAAACTATTGAGAATTGACAGAGATTTGAGGAATAACTCTAAATGCCACATTGTAGAACCAGGACAGCCAAGAATGCTGCTTCTAAGTATAGAAAACCACTCAATCCCAAAGTATACCAACATGGCAAGGACCAGCAAAGTGCCATGATCAGGATGGCACCCTACTGCTGGTTCTCTACAGTTTTTTGCTATGCCTCCTACAATGTTAGATTGTAGTTAGATGCTTTCTACCATTCCTCTTGCCACTTAGGAGCCTTGTGTCTGGATACTGGAATCTCTGTCAACACTGCCCAGGAAAAATTTGCATCATCTCACGCCTTCTATGTGTACATCTGCTTGTCCCAAACTAAATCACATCCAGAACTCTAGCTGCAAGGAAACCTGGGAAATGTACTTTAATTTTTCTGTCCACTTTACTACAGGAAGAGACACTGAGAAGTTCAAAATCAAGTGTGCCCATTGGCCACAGCTCAAGCTTGAGCTGAGACCCAGAACTCCAGGCTAGAAAGAAAACAGCCACTGTCTTATTTATAGGCTGAAAACTGTGGGTCACTTGTCATTATATGAACTTTCAACTTAAAATAACCTGTCTACACGCCATTTAAACATTTTTTAAAAGGGATGCATGGGTGGGTCAGTAGTTGAGCGTCTGCCTTCAGCTCAGGCCATGATCCCCGGGTTCCTGGGATCAAGTTCTGCATCAGACTCTCCATGAGGAGCCTGTTTCTCCCTCTGCCTGTTTCTGCCTCTGTGTGTCTCTCATGAATAAATAAATAAAATCTTTAAAAAATAATCCAAACATGGCAATCAAACTTTGCTTGATAAAATATGTTCTCATAAGTTTTCATATCATTAGAAATTCTGTAATAACCAAATTTAGTAATCACATATCAATGTGATGGTTCTTACTGGGTTGCTGATATGAGCTTCCAATTGTTAATTTTCAATTCGTGACGCTTCCACAATGCTTCCTGTTGAGAATGAAACACAACTACTAGCAGCTATTTGGTTAAAGATAATGTCTTTTTAAAAATTAATTGACTGGTATATACTGTCTACTACACTTTCTTTAAAACTGTGATATCACTTAGTGAACAAAAGTTCTTAGTTAAGTCGAGTTTATTGATCTTGTCCTTTATAGTTAGTGCTTTTTGTGTTCCGTTAAGAAACCTCTGCCTATTCCCCAGGGTTATAGAAGGTGATTATCCTGTATCAGCTTCTTGAAGCCTGTTGTTTTAACTTTCGCATTAAATTCTGTCATCCAACTGGAATTGTGTGTGTTAAGTTCAAATCAAGGGCTTTGTTTTTTGCTTTTTCCTCCAAATGGATATCCAGTCGATGCCAAAAGTTTTAAGTATATGTCACAATAAATAAAGACCCTGCCAGGATTTTAATCAGGACTGCATTCAGTTTGGGGAGAATTAACGTCTTTAAAATTTTATCTTCCAATCTGTAAACATGTTAAGTTACTGCACAGAAATAAAGGGCACATATTTGCAAATGTCATAATTTCATATGTAGAAGTCTAAAAATGATTTAAGTGAATGTTCAAAGACCACTAGATACAAGATAAATACACAAAAATAAGTTTTCTATATACTAGCAACAATTAGTGAAAAAAATTTTAATGATATTTACAATAAAAATCCACTTGAAAGATGTATAAAGACATTTAACAGGTATGTATAAACCAGAGAAATTAAAGACTTAAATAAGTATAATTATCAACATCAAATATTTTCACATAAGATTACTAAAATAAATGGTCATATTCTGATAACCTATCTAATGAGATTTTTCTTTTTAATCCACTAGAAATCTTAATCACAATTGTTTTTTATGTTTACCGCACGAATCAATTTCTGGTTGAATAATATGTGTGTATAAAGCTGCACTGAATGTTTTAGGTATATTTTCTCCCAAATCTTTTAGTGTTAATTATATTGCAATAAAGAAACACGAAAATGTATATGGTTAACAGTTGATATCTGTGCTTCCTAAACTCCATCCCTACCCCCCATTCCTAGTGATTATCTTCAGAATATATATAACTTGGAATTTTGTGAGGTATAGAAAGACTAACAATAATTCTACTTAACATACAGAAAGCCTGAAGCACAAAAAATTAAATATCTCCTCTGAATATATGTTAATGAATTGTTGGATAAACTTAACCAAGGAAGTTAAAGACCTATACTCTGAAACTATAAAGAATTGAAAGAAATTGATGGCACAAAACAAATGGAAGGATATGCTATGCTTATGGATTGGGAGGATTAATATTTTTAAAATTTCTATACTTTCTAAAGCTATCTACAGATTTAAAGCAATCCCTATCAAAATGCCAACAATTTTTTACAGAACTAGAACAAATAATACTAAAATTTGCATAGAACCACAGAGGCCCCCAAATAGCCAAAGAAATATTGAGGAGGAACAGAGCTGAAGTTCCAGATTTCAAGATAATACAAAGTTAGTAATCAAAACAATATGGCACTGGCTCAAAAATCAGCACATAGATTAATGAAACAGGATAGAGAACCCTGAAATGAAGCCATGCTTATATGGTCAATGGAGAAAGAACAGTCTCTTCAACAAAGAGTGAAACTGGACCACTTAGTTATACCATACCCACACACACAAAATAAACTCAAATGGATTCAAGACTTAAACGTGAGACCTTAAACCATAAAAAATCTTAGAAGAAAAGTTAGGCAGTATTTCTTTTTTTTTTTTTTTACATTGGCCTTAGCAGTATATTTATGAATATTTCTCTTCAGGCAAAGGAAACAAAGCAAAAATTAATTGAGATTACACCAAAAGAAAAAGCTTTTGCACAGCAAAGGAAACCATTAACAAATGAAAAGGCAACCTACTGAATGAGAGTAGATATTTTCAAATAATATATCCAATAAGGGGTTAATATCCAAAAAAATATAAAGAACTTACACAACACCACCAAAAAAAAGTCAAAAAATGGACAGAGGACCTGAATAGACATTTATGCAGAGGGCCAACAGATACATATCAAGGAAATGCAAATCAAAACCACAATGAGACATCTTACACCTGTCAAAATGGCTAGAATTAAAAGGACAAAAAAAGTATTGGTGAGAATGTAGAGAAAAAGGAACTCTTATACACTGTTGGTGGGAATCTAAATGGATTCAGCTACTGTGGAAAACAGTACAGGAGTTTCTCAAAAAAATTAAAAATGGAATTGTCATATGATCCAGTAACATCACTACTGGGTATTTACCCAAAAGGAAGGGAAAAAATCCAAAAAGATAAATTTCACCCTGTTTATTGCAGCATTATTTACAATAATCAAGATATGGAAGAAACCCAAGTGTCCATCCATAGATGAATGGATAAAGAAGATTGTGTGTCATTCAGTGGAATCCCTATCAAAATACCATGGACTTTCTTCAGAGAGTTGGAACAAATAATCATAAGATTTGTGTGGAATCAGAAAAGACCTCGAATAGCCAGGGAAATATTGAAAAAGAAAACCAGAGCCAGGGGCATCACAATGCCAGATTTCAAGTTTTACTACAAAGCTGTGATCAAGGCAGTGCGGTACTGGCACAAAAACAGACACATAGATCAATGGAACAGAATAGAGAATCCAGAAATGGGACCTATGGTCAACTAATATTCGACAAAGCAGGAAAGACTATCCACTGGAAAAAGGACAGTCTCTTCAATAAATGGTGCTGGGAAAATTGGACAGCCACGTGCAGAAGAAGGAAATTAGACCATTGTCTTACACCAGACACAAAGATAAACTCAAAATGGATGAAAGATCTAAATGTGAGACAAGAATCCATTAAAATCCTAGATGAATACACAGGCAACACCCTTTTTGAACTTGGCCACAGCAACTTCTTGCAAGATACATCTATGAAGGCAAGGGAAACAGAAGCAAAAATGAACTATTGGGACTTCATCAAGATAAAAAGCTTCTGCACAGCAAAGGATACAGTCAACAAAACTCAAAGACAACCTACAGAATGGGAGAAGATATTTGCAAGTGACATATCAGATAAAGGATCTATAGATCCAAGATCTATAAAGAACTTATTAAACTCAACAGCAAAGAAACACAATCCAATCATAAAATGGGCAAAAGACATGAACAGAAATTTCACCAAAGAAGACATACACATGGCCAACAAGCACATGAGAAAATGTTCTGCATCCCTTGTCATCAGAGAAATACAAATCAAAACCACAATGAGGTACCACCTCACACCAGTGAGAATGCGGAAAATTAACAAGACAAGAAACAACAAATGTTGGAAAGGATGAGGAGAAAGGGGAACCCTCTTGCACTGTTGGTGGGAATGTGAACTGGTACAGCCACTCCGGGAAACTGTGTGAAATTTCCTCAAAGAGTTAAAAATAGAGCTACTCTAGGGCAGCCCCCCCGTGGCTCAGCGGTTTAGCACTGCCTTCAACCCAAAGCATGATCCTGGGGACCGGGGATTGAGTCCCACATCGGGCTCCATGCGCGGAGCCTGCTTCTCCCTCTGCCTGTGTCTCTGCCTCTCTCTTTGTGTGTGTTTCTTATGAATAAATAAAATCTTTAAAAAAAAATAGAACTACTCTACAAACCAGCAATTGCACTACTGGGTATTTACCCCAAATAAACAGATGCAGTGAAAAGCCGAGACACCTGCACCCCAATGTTTACAGCAGCAATGTCCAACTGTGGAAGGAGCCTCAGTGTCCATCGAGTGATGAATGGATAAAGAAGGTGTGGGGATCCCTAGGTGGCGCAGCGGTTTGGCGCCTGCCTTTCGCCCAGGGCGCGATCCTGGAGACCTGGGATCGAATCCCACATCGGGCTCCCGGTGCATGGAGCCTGCTTCTCCCTCTGCCTGTGTCTCTGCCTCTCTCTCTCTGTGACTATCATAAATAAATAAAAATTTAAAAAAATCACTAAAAAAAAAAAAAACAACAACAACAAAGAAGGTGTGGTCTGGGTATACAATGGAATATTACTCAGCCATTAGAAACGACAAATACCCACCATCTGCTTCAAAGTGGATGGAACTGAAGGGTATTATGCTGAGTGAAATAAGTCAATCGGAGAAGGACATATAGTCTCATTCATTCGGGGAATATAAAAAATAGTGAAAGGGATTATAGGAGAAAGGAGAATAATGAGTGGGAAATATCAGAGGGAGACAGAAATGAGAGACTCCTAACTCTGGGAAACGAACAAGGGGTGGTGGAAAGGAAGGTGGGCGGGAGTTGTGGTGACTGGGTGACGGGCACTGAGGGGGGCACTTGACGGGATGAGCACTGGGTGTTATACTATATGTTGGTAAATGGAACTCCAATAAAAAGATATACAAAAAAAAAAAAAACACTTGACGGGATGAGCACTGGGTGTTTTTCTGTATGTTGGTAAATTGAACACCAATAAAAATTAAAAAAAAAAAAAGATTGTGTATGTGTGATGAAATATTACTTAGCCATAAAAAGGAATAAAATCTTGCCATTTGGAACAACATAGATGGACCTGAAAGGTATCATGTTAAGTGAAATAAGTTAAAGACAAATACCGTATGGTTTCACTTAATATGTGGAATCTAAAAAATAACAAAAAAGTAGACTCTAAATAGAACAAACTGGTGGTTGCTGGAGGGTAAGTGGATGAAGGAATGGGTGAACTAAATAAAGGGAATTAAGAGGTACAAACTTCCTGTTGTAAAAATAAATCACCGAGATGAAAAGTACAGTGTAGCCAATGTAGTCAATAATAATGTAATAATGTTATGTGATGACAGGTGATGACCACACGTATGATGGACACTAAGTAATGTATAGAATTGTTGAATATACTATATGCTTACACCTGAAACTAATATAACCTCGAATGTTAATTGTACTTCATTAGAAATGTTATGAATTGTCATGTGAGAACTGAAACATGACATTATTTCCTGAGCCATCTTCTTTCCCAAAAGTATTTTGAGATGTTGGAGACACAAGGAGAGAAAATGACAATGTTTAGAAATAGATGGTATAATTCAAAGCTCTTGAATAGAGCTCTTGTTTAATTCTATAAATATAGTCTCTGCAAGTTTACCAAAGTTACTGTACAGGGAAATTTGGCCATTAAATTAAATACAGTGGTTCATTTGTCTGCATCACTGTCACTATGGAATCGTTTACTTAATTATTTAAGAAAATCTACAACTTAATTAATAGCAAAAATGTAATATTGGTGCATCTGGGTAAAAGGGAATATTTTTGGATCCTCCTTTTGTGGCTGAATGATGGTTCTTAGATATGCTCCTCATTGTTCCTTGTCAAGGTGTCATTAATTCTGTGTGATATAAATCCTACTATATGTCCAACACATTTGCTAACCCCACTCAGACCCAATTTTCATTCAAAATAAGTCAGTTAATCACAACAGAGATGATGAATTTAAAATATGAGGCCAAATGTATAACACACCAGAGGAAAAGAAAAAAATAATTCCTCTGTTGTACTCATTACTGCCAGAGATACCGCAAGATCTTGAAACTATCAGTGTTTCAAATTCAAAACATGACTTTGAGCTGTATAAAAAGTAACTTATTCTCACTACAACTCTGTGAAGTAGGTATCACCATCCCTAATTTATAAAGAAACAATGTAAAATGTTTGATACTCTGTTCAGGAGCTCACAGCTACCCGTCTCAGTTTTCCATCTGGGTTATGAACGTTAACTCAGCCTTGAAAGAAATCAGTAATGAATTAAATCCCGATTCTTCCCTTACTAGGTTTTAGTATATTTCACATATTGTAACATTTTTTTAGGGAGGAAAAGCTATTGGATTTCACTCTTATGGCATGGAAAACATGTTAATTGATTTCCTAAGTTTTACAATATGAAATCACATATGTATAGTAGGCCAAGATACAAATATAAAGGAATACTTTGTCAAATGTAAAATACTGCAAATAAAATAATAGATTTTTTTTCTTTTTTACTGGACTGAATGTCTCTAGTTGATGGAATATACTTTGTGAAAATAGTAAATGAATTATGAGCTTTAAGAGCCCCAGGTATTATTTCTCCTTGATGATATGTCATTTGAGAGGAACTTTATTTGCTAAAACTCCTGTAGACATTGTTCAATTAGATGCATTTATATTGTACATTTTTATTATTTCAAAATACTAAGAAACATGTTTGCTTTTTGCATCATATATTCTATCAACTACAGACTTCTTTTTTAAAAGATTTTTAATTAATTAATTTATTTATTTATTTATTTATTTATTTATTTGAGAGAAAGCACAAGCCAGGCGAAGGGCAAAGGGAGAGAGAAAAGCAAACTCCTTGCTGAGCAGGGAGCCTGATCTCAGGACTCTGAGATCATGACCTGAACTGAAGGCAGACACTAACCTCCTGAGCCACCCAGATTCCCCTACAGCTAACTTCTATACTGCTATTTCTTTGATAAGAATTTCTATGTCTGCATACTAATTTTTTTAAAGATTTTATTCATTTATTCATAGAGACAGAAAGAGAGAGAGAGAGAGAGAGGCAGAGACACAGGCAGAGGGAGAAGCAGGCACCATAGAGAGAGCCCGAGTGGGACTCGATCGCGGGTCTCCACGATCACGCCCTGGGCTGCAGGCAGCGCTAAACCGCTGCACCACCGGGGCTGCCCTGCATACCAAATTTTTTAAAGATTGTATTTATTTACTCATGAGAGACACAGAGAGAGGCAGAGACACAGGCAGAGAGAGAAGCAGGCTATTTGCAAGAAGCCCAATGTGGGACTCCATCCCCAGACCCTGGATCAGGACTTAAGCTGAGGGCAGATGGTCAACAGCTGAGCCACCTAGGTATTTCTACCAAATTTTATTCTAATTACCCATATAATTATACTTCATTAAACACTACTATCTAAAGGCCCATTTATTTGACTCATTTATTCATAATATTGATATTTTTAAATCTACAAAAAATACAAAATGTATTTTTATGTATACCATCCAGAATCAGCAAATGTTTTATTTACTTCAAATTGCTCTCAAAAGAAAACATTTAGCCAGAGATCTTTTTTGATCCTTCTCCCGCTTCCAATTTTCTTCCATTACCCCACAAAAGCAGTAACTGCTATTAATTGGATGTGTATTCTTTTCATTCATATCCCAGTCCTTTACTGAATATGTATATATCCACATATATGTATAAAATTGTTGTATATGTGGCTTTTACATTTATATAAATGGCTTTATATTTTTATATTAGAACTTTCTATAATAACACTTGTCTCCCAAATTTTTTTTTTATTTTTTTTATTTATTTATTTTTTTTATTTATGATAGTCACAGAGAGAGAGAGAGAGAGAGGCAGAGACACAGGTGGAGGGAGAAGCAGGCCCCATGCACCGGGAGCCCGATGTGGGATTCGATCCCGAGTCTCCAGGATCGCGCCCTGGGCCAAAGGCAGGCGCCAAACCGCTGCGCCACCCAGGGATCCCCTTGTCTCCCAAATTTAAACATTTTATTTATGTATATCAATGTTGAAGCCCCTTGTAGTTTTAAGTCAGCTTCACTATTTATTTTCTTTTATTCTTTTATTTTTTTGTTTTCTAAGCAGAAAATATATTTCTGCAAAAATAACATTGTTAAACTATATGTTAAAATCTCTTCTTAGTAGCATAAATATCCATCTAGGCTTTTGAGAAATTGCATTTGATATAATTGAAAAATTGGAACATTTTCATAATCATATACTTAAAATTATACTTCTCATTGGTTCACATGTTTTATTAGTTTGTTAAATTATCCACACTTGCATTACAAATGCTCAAAAAGTTAAAGCCATATGCTATCATATCAATAACTATCATCTTAAACATATCATTTTTACAAATTATTTACATAATAATTCCTATTTAACAATAAATGTGGTAAGTCGGCTTAAAAAGGCACAATTAACAAGGAACCATGAGACTCCAAAACAAGACTAGGATTCCTACTATTGAACCTTATTCTGAGGATCCTAACAAATACAACAGATAAGAAAAAGAAATAAGTATTATAAATACTGAAAGGTAAAAGTAAACCTGTATTTGCTAATCTTATGATTGTTTACCAAAAATGTCCAAAACAATCAACTGGAAAATCATAAAAACAAAAGAACTTGGTAATATTCAGCCTTCATAACTGTTTCATTAGACTCATACAATGTTTTTAAACTTTGTTTAGTTGCTAATTTTTAAATTGGAATATTTTCATTAAAACCTGATTTCCAGTAATTCTTTGTCAGGAGTAAGTTTGGTAACACTGGATATAAATCATACACAGAAGCAATTGCCTGACCCATTTTTGATAGGGCATATACTTTCCAGTTCATCCTGCCCTTGCCTGGAGTAGTTGTGTTATCTGTGTAGTGTTTAAAACCATCTGAATTTTCAATGTTGCCAAAAATGTAACATTTAGCAGACTTGATACATGAAAATGTAAAAGGTCTATATGGTCAAAGACTCCCAAGACAAAATTAAACTATAAATGACACTGGAGAAAATATTTGAAAAAAGAAGATTAAAATTCTAAAAATCCTGCCAATCAACAGTTTAAAAAACAAAAGAAAGGAAAAAAAAAAAGATGGGGGGTGGGGGAGGAAGAAAGATTCTATAGAAAAATAAGCTAAAGGTGATTAATAGAAAATTCACTTAAATAAGGGGATCCCTGGGTGGCTCAGTGGTTTAGTGCCATCTTCAGCCCAGGGTGTGATCCTGGAGACCATGGATCGAGTCCCACGTCGGGCTCCCTGCATGGAGCCTGCTTCTCCCTCTGCCTGTGTCTCTGCCTCTCTCTCTCTCTCTGTGTGTCTCCCATGAATAAATAAATAAAATCTTAAACAAAAAGAAAAGAAAATCCACTTAAATATACAATTGGCTAGTAAACTATAAATTAAAACAAACATAACCATTTATGCCCATTAAGTTTATGCTTTTTAATCGTAATATCCAGCACTTTCGAGAAGTGGGAAAATAATTGTTTTTGGGTAAAATTTATTTTGGTAGTATTAATATTTTAAATATATATATATGTCATATATATATGACATCATCATATGGTGGAATTCCATCGTCAAGATGGTGGAATAGGAGAACCCAGCCTTCATAATCTGACAAACACCAATTTAACCAATATTCATTGACAAAAGTACCCTTATGAGACCTCTGGAGTCTAGTTGAGAATTTCCAGCATCCCAATGGAGCACAGCATCCAAGAGCAGCTGCTGCACTGTGGTAAGAACACTTTCAATTTAACCTTTGTCACGCCTCCCCCAAGCTGGGATGGTTCAGCACTGAGAGAGATGAGCACTGAAGCACTTTTGGTGCTTTTGGCGCCTGATTTCTCTCACAGGGGAAACAGAAGGATGTGAGCATCCAGCTTCCCCAGTCTTTTGCAGCACTGCTCAAGAGGCTTGCTTCTGTTTCACTTCACTAAGAATGCTGAAGAAATAGATATAGTGGAATAATCTGGGGGCAGCTGAGAACAAAGAAAAGGAATGAGGCTCTAAGTCTTGGGTCAATGACCCACAGGGGACCAGATGAGCCCACAGACCTCAGTGGCTGGTGCCCAGTGCCCCTGCAGATGGCGGCCCCACGTGCTCTAACTAACTGATGCCTAGTGGATCTCAGCCATTTAGGACCTCAGTAGTTGGCTTGACTCTGTGAGATTGGGAGAAGGTGCACAACCCTAAGATTGCTCCTTTGGGAAGGAAGAGCAGTGGAGCTTGTGCCCATCATCACAGCATCTCAGTGTACTGCTCTTAGGAAAAGGAGTGGTTAACTTTCAACACTTGGCACAACACTGTAGGGTAGAGAGAAAGCACATAATCTGAAGACTTCCATGCTAGAAAAGAGTGAGAGGAGTGGAGCAGGTGTATACATAAAAATTCTGAGAAACCCCGAATCTCTAGTTTCTTCTGAAAGCTAGTCAATAAAGCCTGGAAGAGATGACTCCTTCTTCAAATGCACAGACATTAATGTAAGGCTATAAGGAACATGAAGATTAGGGAAACAACACAACTAAAGGCAGAAAATAAATTATGAGAAACTAACCCCAAAGAAATGGAGGTCTATGAATTGCTGACAAAGAATTAAAAATAATAATCTTAAAGAAATTCAATGAACTGCAAAAGAACACAGACAACTGAATGAAACCAGGAAAGCAATACACAAAATGAGTAACTCAACAAAGAGAAGCCATAAAATAAAAACCAAACTGAAATTCTAGAGCTGACAAATACAATAAATGAAATGAAAAATGTAACAGAGAGAGGCACCTAGGTGGCTCAGATGGTTAAGTGTCTGCCTTCAGTTTCAGTCATGACTTTGGGGTCTTGGGATTGAGTCCCACATCGGGCTCCCTGGTCAGTAGGGAGACTGCTTCTCATTCTCCCTCTGCCTCTCCCCTCCACTTGTGTGTGTGCTCTCTCTCTCTCTCAAATGAATAAAAAAAACCTTTAAAAAAATGTAACAGAGAGCTCTAAAAGCAGACTCAAGTGGAAGGATCAGTAATCTCAAAGACAGATCATTTTATTTATTCATTTATTTTTATTTATTTTTTTAAGACATCATTTTAAAGTATCCAGCCATAGGGGCAAAAAGAAAAAAAAAAAAAAAAAAGAATGAATAAAATGAAAAAAGGCTCGAAGACTTAAGACCTACCATCAAGAAAAACAATACATGCATATGGGAATCCCAGAAGAATCAGAGAAAGAGATAGGAATAGGAAGCTTATTTAAAGAAATAATGTTGGGGACACTTGGGTGGCTCAGTGGTTGGGCATTAGCCTTCAGATGGTCATGACCTGGGGTCCTGGGATGGAGTCCCATATCAGGCTCCCTGTAGGGATCCTGCTTCTCCCTCTGCCTATGTCTCTGCCTCTGTCTCTGTGTCTCTCATGAATAAATAAATAAAATATATTTCTTTCCGTTTAAGTAATAAAAATTTATTGAGAATTCCTGGGATGGTGGTTATTGCCTCCCGACCTGGAGGGAGGAACCAACACTGTAGGAAATCACTCAGAAATCACAGTGTCCCCAACACCTCTGGCCAACACAGGGAGGAGCAAAATCATTCCCCGGGGGGGGGACGGGTCAGGCTTTGTTCATCCAAGTGCTGGGAGGAAAGGTGCAGGAAGGGCCGTCACATGATACTGGGGGTGGGACAGGGGTATGCTGGACCTCAAGCTGCTTCCTCAAACACTAGGGAAGAAACATCCACTTCTCTGGGAGCCGGATCCCTGGTCACCAGGCTCACTTCTTACTCCTGATGAGGCTGTCACTGCCCCGGGGAAAACTTTCATCCTGTAGGTTCAAGACGAGGTTGTCAGCAGGGAGATAAATACGGTTCTGTGATGTAGCGATCATCTTAGAGATGTTCTGGGCTGCCCGATCTTGCGCAGTTTGATATAGCCAGGGCTATGTTCTTGCGCAGGGCTTCTCCAAGCGTTCTGGCGGCCTCAGCCTCACCCTCGGCCTGCACAGTCTTTCTGCCGTTGCTCCTGCTTTGCTTTTTCTTTTTATTTTTTTATTTATTTTTATTTTTATTTTTTTTATTTATGATAGTCACACACAGAGAGAGAGAGAGAGAGAGAGGCAGAGACACAGGCAGAGGGAGAAGCAGGCTCCATGCACCGGGAGCTCGACGTGGGATTCGATCCCGGGTCCCCAGGATCGCGCCCTGGGCCAAAGGCAGGCGCCAAACCGCTGCGCCACCCAGGGATCCCCGCTTTGCTTTTTCTACCAAAAACTGGGCTCGCTGGGCCTCCTGCTGGGCCACTTGTTTGGCTTCCACAGCAGCTGTGTATTCTCGGCTAAAGCTCAGCTCTGTGACGGCCACGTCATCCAGGATGAGGCTGAAGTCTTTGGCCCTCTCGGTCAGCTCCCGCCGGATCAACAAGGATACCTGCGCCCTCTGGGTGATCAGCTGCGAGGCACTGAACTTGGCCGCCACCTTGCAGCACCTCGTTGGCCATGGACGGCGCACTCGCTCCTGCAGTCCAGCCCTAGGCGCTGATCCATACTGGGAAGCTCCGTAGCATTGGGTGGAGATAGGCCTCGCAGGGAGGTGTCCACCATCTGCAGGTCTTTGGAGCCTGTGGGGGACGAAATTTTTCGCGGTCTGGCCCGAATGTCATAGATGATGGGGTACTGGAACCAGGGATCCTGAAGTGAAGGCCCTCGGCCAGTATGGTGTCCTGCTGCACGCCACCGATCCGACTAAAGAAAGTGGCTCTGTGCCCGCCTTCCACGGTGAGCACCGACTCGCGGACGCCCGGCGCCACGGGGCCGGCCCCCCGCAGCAACTTCAGCGCCGTGCCCGTGCCCGGGGCCCGGAGGGCAGCCGTCCCGCTAAGTCCTTCAGGCTCTGGGCCACGGCGGCACCAGAGGTCAGAAGCGGGCGCCGGCCTACCTCGACCCCACTCCAGTTTAGAGATTGCACCCTTCCCGCGAGGGTCCGGGGCCCGAGGAGCTCGCGGGAGAAAGCTAAATAAAATACATATTTTTTTTTAAATTAAGAAATAACATTGGAAACTCTTCAAATATAGGGAGGGAAATAGACATCCAGATGCATGAAGCTCAAAAACCATAATATAGGTAAACTGGAAGAGGTCTACACTGAGACACGTTATAATTCAATTGTCACAAGTGAAACACAAAGAGAGAATTTTGAAAGCAGCAAGGAAAAAGCAGTTCGTTGCCTATAAGGAATGCTCATAAGACTATGAACAGATTTCTCAGCATAAACCTAGCAGGTCATGAGAGAGTAGGATGATATATTCAAAGTACTCAAACAACAAAAATAACAACAAACTGCCAACCAAGAATACCATACCTGACAAAACTGTTCTTTAAAAAACAAGAGATAAAGGTTCTCCCAAATAACACTGAGTAACTTTGTTATCACTAGATAACATATCTAGTGATATGTTCGTATCCTACAAGAGTTCATATCCTACAATTCATTTCCTACAAGAAGTGTCAAAGAAAGTTCCTCAAGTTGAAATGAAATGACTAAAGAGCAAACAAAAGTATATGAATGTATGAATCTCATTGCTAGGGGCCTGGGTGGCTCAGTCAGTTAAGATCTGCCTTCAGCTCAGGTCATGATCACAGGGTCCTGGGATTGAGCCTCATGTCAGGCTTCCTGCTCAACAGGGCGTCTGCTTCTCCCTCTTCCTGTGTGCCCCTTCCCCTCTGCTCATGCTTTCTCTCTCTCTCTCTGTCTCTCTATCAAATGAATGAATGAATGAATGAATGAATAAATAAATAAATAAATAAATAAATAAATAAAATATTTTTAAAAGTATAAATAAATTAAAAATCTCATTGGTAAAGGTAAATATATAGATAAACACAGAATAATGTAATACTGTAATGATGGTACATAAGTCACCTCTAACCCTAGTACAGAAGTTAGTAGATAAAAGTGTTAAAAATAACTATAAAACATCTGTTAATATATACATGATTTTAAAAATATAAATTATGACATCAACAACAATAATACCAATAATAAAGTGTGTATGTATGACCTAAAAGTATAGTTTTTGTATGCAACTGAAGTTTGGTTATCAGCTTTATTTATTTTTATTTTTTTATAAATTTATTTTTTATTGGAGTTCGATTTACCAACATACAGTATAACACCCATTGCTCATCCTGTCAAGTGCCCCCCTCAGTGCCCATCACCCAGTCACCACAACCCCCCGCCCCCCTCCCCTTCAACTACCCCTTGTTCATTTCCCAGAGTTAGAAGTCTCTCATTTCTGTCTCCCTCTTTGATATTTCCCACTCATTATTCTCCTTTCTCCTATAATCCCTTTCACTATTTTTTATATTCCCCAAATGAATGAGGCCATATAATGTTTGTCCTTCTCCGATTGACTTATTTCACTCAGCATAATACCGTCCAGTTCCATCCACGTTGAAGCAGATGGTGGGTATTTGTTGTTTCTAATGGCTGAGTAATATCCCATTGTATACATAGACCACATCTTCTTTATCCATTCATCTCTCGATGGCTCAGGTCATGATCTCCTGGTCCTGTGATTGAGCCCAATGTGGGGCTCCACACTTAGTGAGGAGTCTGCTTGAGATGCTCTCTCTCTCTCTCCCTCTGCCCTGAAACTATAGAGCTGTTCCCCACTTGTTCTTTCTTTCTCTCTCTCAAAGTAAATAAATACATCTTTAAAAAAAGACACACAATGGCTAAAAATCAAGGGATGAAAAAGTATATTCCATGCAAATTGTAACCAAAAGAAAGCAGGGTGGCTATATTTATATCAGACAAATAGATATAAATCAAAAATTAACAAGAGACAAAGATAGTCATTATCATTATATAATGATAAAATGTCAATTCAACTGGAAGATAGAACAATTATGAATATGTATACACTCAACATCAGAGCATCTAAATATATAAAGCAGGGGCAACCCGGGTGGCTCAGTGGTTTAGCACTGCCTTCAGCCCAGAGCGTGATCCTGGAGACCCGGGATCGAGTCCCACGTTAGGCTCTCTGCATGGAGCCTGCTTCTCCCTCTGCCTGTGTCTCTGTCTGTCTGTCTGTCTCTCTCTCTCTCTCTCATGAATAAATAAATAAAATCTTTAAAAAAATAAATATATAAAGCAAACATTAACAAATGTGAAGGGAGAAATAGACAGCAATACAGTAATAGTGGGAGACTTCAATACCCCACTTTCTTTATGAGTATAACACCCAGACAGAAAATCAATGAGAAAAAACAGAATTGAATAACATTATAGACTAGATGGACCTAATAGATATATGCAGAACACTTCATCCAACAGCAGTGGAATACACACTCTTCTCAAGTACACTCAGAACATTGTCCAGGAGAGATCTCATGTGAAAAGACAAATCTTAACAAATTTAGCAAGATTGAAATAATCCCAAATATTTTTTTCAAACACAATGGAATTAAACTAGAAATTAATAATGCAAGAAAGGGATGCCTGGGTAGCTCAGCAGTTGGGCATCTGCCTTTAGCTCAGGGTGTGATCCCAGGATCTGGGATCAAGTCCTGCATCAGGCTCCCTGCATGGAGCCTGCTTCTCCCTCTGCCTGTGTCTCTGCCTGTGTCTCTCTGTGTCTCTCATGAATAAATAAATAAAATAATAATGCAAGAATATGGGAAAATCCATAAATATATGAAAATTAGGTAACACACTCTTGAATAACCATTGGGTCAAAGAAGAAGAAATCAGAGGGAAATTAGAAAATACCATGAGAAAACAAAAAAGAAAACAACATACCCAAAATTGTGGGATGCAATGAAAACAGTAGTAAGAGGGAATTTTACGGTGACAAATTCCTACATTAAAAAAGAAGAAAGCTCTGAAATAATAAGCTAACTTTACACCTCAAGGAACTTATAAAAAAGGGAGAAACTAGGCCTAGTTAGCAGAAGAAAAGAAATAATATAGACTAGACCAAAAATAAATGAAATAGAAACTAGAAAAACAACACCAAATTTTACAAAACCCAAGGGTTGGTTTTCTGAAAAGGGTCATAAAGATAAGGGGGTGCCTGACTGGCTTGGTCAGTAGAGCATGTGACTCTTGATCTCAGGGTTGTGAGTTTGAGCTGCGTGTTAGGTGTAGAGATTACTTAAAATAGAATTTTTTTTTAAGGCAAGCCCTAAAAAAAAGACAAGCCCTTAGCCAGACAAAGAAAAAAGAGAACACTCAAATAGATATAATTAGAAATTAAACAGGATATATTACAACTAATGAATCACATAAAAAAAATCAGTGACTATTATAAACAATTATTTGCAACAAAGTGGATTATCTAGAAGAAATTGATAAGTTCTTAGAGACAAGTAATGTGCCAAGGCTGAATCAAAAAGAAATATTAACCTGGAAGAGACCAATAACAAATAAGATTGAATCAGTAATAAAAAGCTTCCCGAAAAAGGAAATCCCAGTACCAGTTGGCTTCACAGTTGAATTCTACCAAATATTTAAGGAGGAATAATACTAATCCATCTTAAACTGCTTGTTCCAAATCATTGAAGAAGGGGAAATGCTTCAAAACTTACAAAACCAGCATCACCCTGATACTGAAGCCAGTTAAAGACACCGCAAGAAAAGAAAAAAACCAATATTCTTGCTGAACATAGATTGAAAAATCCCTAACAAAATATTAGAAAATAGAATTCAATAGCACACTATTTTTTTTAAAGATTTATTTATTTATTTATGATAGACAGAGAGAGAGAGAGAGAGGCAGAGACACAGGAGGAGGGAGAAGCAGGCTCCATGCACCGGGAGCCCGACTTGGGATTCGATCCCGGGCTCCAGGATCGCGCCCTGGGCCAAAGGCAGGCGCCAAACCGCTGAGCCACCCAGGGAATCCCCCTCAATAGCCCATTAAAAAGATATACATAATTTATCTTTGGGATGCAGGGATAGTTCAACATATGCAAATCAATCAATGTGATACATAACATTAAAAGAATGAAGGATAAAAATCACATGATCATCTCAATAGATGCCAACAAAGAATTTGACCAAACTAAACACTATTTTATGATAGAAATTTCTAATAAGATAGAAGAAATTTACTTCAAGAAAAAATGCCATATGTGAAAAATCCACCATGAACATCATACTCAATGGTAAGAAACTGAAAGCTTTTCCTCTAAGATCAAGATAAGACAAGGATGCCACCTCTTGACACTTCTATTTAACATAGTACTAGAAGGGTTTTTTTTTTTTTTTGAAGGGATTTTTTTTTTTAAGATTTTATTTATTTATTCATGAGAGACGCAGAGAGGCAGAGACGCAGAGAGGCAGCGACACAGGCAGAGGGAGAAGCAGGTTCCTCGTAGGGAGCCCCCATGCAGGACTCAATCCCAGGACCCCAGGATCATGCCCTGAGTCAAAGGCAGACGCTCGACCACTGAGTCAACCAGGAGTCCCTGTACTAGAAGTTTTAACCAGAGAAATGAATCAAGAAAAAGACAAGATATCTAAATCAAAACAATCCCATTAACAAAAGCATCAAAAAGAATAACATATTTAGGAATAAACTTAACCAAGAAGTGAAAGATGTGTACACTGAAAACTATAAAACATTGATAATGGGCAGCCCGGGTGACTCAGTGGTTTAGCTCTGCCTTTGGCCATGGCATGGTCTGGTGGACTTAGGATTGAGTCCCACGTTGGGCTTCCGGCGTGGAGCCTGCTTCAATCTCTACCTGTGTCTCTGTGCCTCTCTCTCTCTCTCTCTCTCTCTCTCTCCCCATGTGTGTCTCTCATGAATAAATAAATAAAATCTTAAAAAAAATTGATAAGGGAAATTTTTAAAGGCACAAATAAATGAAAATACATTTTATGTTCCTGGATTGAAAGAATCTTTGTTATTAAAATGTACATACAATCCAAAGGAATCTACATATGCAATGTAGGCATTGTAACAGGCAACAAAAGCAAAATAGACAAATGGGATTACATCAAACCAAAGCTTCTGCACGGAAAAGGAGACAATCAACAAAGTAAAAGACAACCTATGGAACAGAAGGAAATATTTGTAAACCATATATATCTGATGAAGGTTTAATAGTCAAGAAATATTAGGAACTCATATAATAGTGAAAAAAAGCAAATAACTTGATTTTTTAAATGGACAAGGGATCTGAATAGATGTTTCTCCAAAGAAGTTATATAAATGGCCAACAGGTACTCAACATCACTAATCATCAGGGAAACACAAATTAAAACCACAATGAGATATCACCTCATATCTGTTAGGATGGCCATTATTAAAAAAAGAAAAGAGAGGGAGCACTTGGGTGGCTTAGTTGGTTAAGTGTCAGATTCTTGATTTCAGTTCAGGTCATGATCTCAGAGTTGTGAGATCAAGCCTCGAGTTGGGCTCCATGCTCAGTGTGGAGTCTGCTTGAGATTCTCTGTCCCTCTCCCTCTACCCCTCCCTTGACTCTTGCTCTCTCCTATCTCTCTCTAAAATAAATAAAATCTTAAAAAAAAAGGAGATAACAAGTGTCAGTGAAGATGTGGAGAAAAGGGAACCTTTGTACACTGTTGGTTGTTGTGTAAATTAGTGAAGCGACTATAAAAAAATAGTATGAAAGTTCTTTAAAATTAAAAATAGAAATATCATATGATCCAAATAATTCTTGGTTTATCCAAAGAATTGAAATTAGTATCTTTAAGAGATATCTGCATTTCCATGTTCACCTGTAGCATTGTTCATAATGATGAAGGCATGGAAGCAACCTTAGTGTCCATCAGTGGATGAATGGATACAAAAAATGTAGCATGTACATACAATGGAATATTTTTCAGCCATTTAAAAGAAGAAAATTGGGATCCCTGGGTAGCTTAGCGGTTTAGCGCCTGCCTTTGGCCCAGGGCGTGATCCTGGAGACCCAGGATTGAGTCCCACATTGGGCTTCCTTCATGGAGCCTGCTTCTCCCTCTGCCTGTGTCTCTGCCTCTCTCTCTCTCTCTCTCTCTCTCTCTCTCTCTCTCTCTGTCTCTCATGGTTAAATAAATAAAATCTTAAAAAAAAAAGAAGAAGAAAATCCTGCCATTTGTGATAATATGAATGAGTCTGGAGACCATTATGGTAGCTGAAATAAGCCAGACACCAGAGAACAAATACTACATTATCCCATTTATAGGAGGAATCTAAAATAGTTAAACGCATAGAAGCAAAGTATAGAATGATGGCTACCAGAATCTGAGAAGAGGAAATGAGAATGTGTTGGTCAAAGGATACAAAGTTGCAGTTATGCAAGGTGAATACATCCGAGAGATCTACTGTTCAACATAGTATTGATAGTCAGTAATACTGAATTGTATACTTAAAATTTTGGTTAGACAGTAGATCTTATGATGTTCTTATGACACATACCACATAAAGAGGGTGAGAAGACTCTTCTGGAAGTGAGAGATACGTTTATGGCATTAATTGTGGTAATGGTTTCATGGATATATCCCCAAATTCATCGAGTTGTATACATTAAATATGTACAGCTTTTTCCATATCAATCACACACCTCAATAACGTGGCTTAAAATATGTATGTGCCTTTTGATAGGGAATTTCACTTCTATAAATTGATTCCATTGAAATGCTTATACATATGCACCAAGATATACATATATAAGGAAATTTAACACAGTGTAAAAGTACATTACCAAGGTATTAGTGTCCCCTCATCATTACATTTGTGCTTTAGGGCCCCCCAGAACTTAATTCTAACCCAGGCTTTATCTTGACTAGTCTGTGTCCCTAAAGGAGAATTCAGTTGGATGGTATAAAGGAGAAACAATGAAAGTTGGTGCTGTAAATTAAGGGAAGTTGGAGGTGTTCTAAGCTAATCTAAGATTGGGAAGGAAGGTGGAGAGGGTGAGAAGGAGCCTAAGGAGGGTCCAGGACTCCATATGGATCTCATATGGGGATTGTACACGGATGGCTGTGTGAGTATCAAGGATTGGCCATTGAGAGCCCAGTTCTGGGGATAGTTTCAACGGTAGCATCTAAACTGGGTAACAGAAGAATTAGCAGTTTTGGGGTAACCTCTGTGGATTAAATTCCAGATGCCTGCCATCTTCCTGGATCAAGATAAGCTCCTGAATTCCAGTGCCATCTAGTGGAGATGGGCAAAGACCCAAATAATGACATAGTGGAGTGACCCCATAAATTGTTCAAGCTGAGATATTTTGAAAGAGAAAGGGGCTTAGTTATACCAAGACAACCAGTGAAAACTGGAACAAATGGGCATTGTGGTAATATTAAATGTTTTACCTACTTTGGAAAACAGGAGAAATAGGAGAATATGTACAGGCATACCTCACTTTATTGCACTTCACATAACATTGCGTTTTTGTTGTTTTTTTTTTTGTTTTTTTTTTTTTTACAAATTGAAGGTCTGTGGCAACCCTACATCAAGCAATTCTATCAGTGTCATTTTTCCAACAGTATTTGCTCACTTCATATCTCTTCATCACATTTTGGCAATTTTCACAGTATTTCAAACTTTTTTCATTATTATTATATTTGTCATGGTGTTCTGTGATAAGTGAGTTTCTTTCAGTGATTTTTGATATTACTATTGTTATTGTTTGGGGGCACCACGTAATATGGCCAGCTTAATCAATAATTGTGTTTGGGGCACCTGGTGGGCTCAGTCAGTAGAGCATGTGACTCTTGATCTTGGAGTCATGAGTTTGAGCAACACCTTGGGGGTAGAGATCACTTAAAAACAATAAATAAATAAAGTGTGTGTGTTCTGACTGCTTCATTGACTGGCCTTCCCTTTATCTTTCTCCCTCTTCTCAAACCTATTTCCTAAGATACAACAATATTGAAATCAGACCAATTCATAACCCTCAATGGCCTCTAAGTGTTCAAGTGAAAAGAGACACAAGTCTTGTACTTCACATTAAAAGCTAGAAATGATTAAGTTTAATGAGGAAGGCATGTCAATAGTAGACATAGGCTGAAAGCTAGTCCTCTTGTGCTAAACAGCCAAGCTGTGAATGCAAAGGGAAGGTTGTTGAAAGAAATTTAAAGCGCTAATCCAGTGAACACATGAATTATAAAAAAAAAAAAAGCAAAACAGCCTTATTGCTGAGATGGAGAAAGTTTGAGTGATCTGGAGAGATCAAACGAGCCACAACATTGTCCTAAGCCAAAACCTAATCCAGAGCAAGGCTGGACTCTCTTCAATTCCATGAAAGCTGAGAGAGGTGAGGAGGCTGCAGGCAAAAAGTCTGAAACTGGCAGAAGGGAGTTCATAACATTTAAGGAAAGAAGTCATCTCCATGACATCAAAGTGCAAAGTAGAGCAGCAAGTGCTGATGGAGAAGCTGCAGCAAGTGATCCAGAAGATCTAGTTAAATAAGGTCATTACTGAATATACACTGATCAATAGATTTTCAATATATATGGAACAGCCTTCTATTGGAAGATGATGCCATCTTGGCCTTTCACGGTTAGAGAGGAGAAGTCAATGCCTGGCTTCAAAGCTCCAGAGGACAGGCCGGCTCTCTTGTTAGGGGCTAATGCAGCTGGTGACTTTAAGTTGAAGCTACTGCTCCTTTGCCATCTGAAAATCCTAGGGCCCTTAAGAATTAAGCTAACTTTACTCTGCCTATGCTCTATAAATGGAACAACAAAGCCTAGATGATACCACATCTGTTTACAAATGGTTGACTGAATATTTCAAGCCCACTGTTGAAAACTACTTCTCAGAAAAAAGATTTCTTTCAAAATACTACTGCTTGTTGACAATACACCTGGCCACCCAAGAGCTCTGATGGAGATGTACAATGAGAT
Source organism: Vulpes lagopus (assembly GCF_018345385.1). NCBI lineage: Eukaryota > Metazoa > Chordata > Mammalia > Carnivora > Canidae > Vulpes > Vulpes lagopus. The sequence goes on along the minus strand of NC_054824.1, from coordinate 119,043,265 downwards.
GAATGTGGTTTTCATGCCTGCTAACTCCACATCCATGCAGTAGCCCATGGATTAAAGGGTAATTTTGTCTCTCAAGTCTTATGATTTAAGAAATATATTTCTCTTTTTTTTTTAGATTTTTTAATTTATTTATTCATAGAGACACACAGAGAGAGAGGCAGAGACACAGGCAGAGGGAGAAGTAGGCACCATGCAGGGCCTGATGTGGGACTCGATCCAGGGTCTCCAGGATCACGCCCTGGGCTGCAGGCGGCGCTAAACCGCTGCGCCACTGGGGCTGCCCAAGAAATATATTTCATAAGGCCATAGGTAACATGGAATTCTTTTGATGCATCTGGGCAAAGTCAATTGAAAACCTTCTAGAAAGGATTCACCATCCCAGATACCACTAAGAATATTCATGGGAAGTGATAAACATATGCACTTTAATAGGAAGTTAGAAGAAGTTGATTCTAGCCCTCATGGATGACTTTGAGAAGTTCAAGACTTCAGTGGAAGAAGTCACTGCAGATGTGGTGGAAATAGCAAGAGAACTAGAATTAGGAGACCAGCCTGAGGATGTGACTGAATTGTGCAATCTCATGATAAAACTTGAGTAGATGAAGAGTTGCTTCTAGTACATGGGCAAAGAAGGTGGTTTCTTGACATGGAAACTGCTCATGGTGAAAATGCTGTGAAGATTGTAGAGATGACAATAAAGGATTTAGAATCTTTCATAAACTTGGTTGAGAAAGCAGTGGTAGAGTTTAAGAGCACTGACTGCAGTTTGGAAAGAAGTTTTGTGAGCAAAATGCTATCAAACAGTATTCATGCTACAGAGAAGTCATTCATGAGAGGAAGAGCGTCAACTGATGAGGCAAACTTCACTGTTGTCTTATTTTAAGAATCACCACAGCCATCTGACCTTTAGCAACCACCACACTGGCCAGTTAGCAGCCAAAACATGGAGGAAAGACCCTTCCCCAGCACTGAAAGCTCACATAATGGTCAGTATTTTTTTTAAACAATGACAAATTTTAAAATAAAGGTATGTACATTGTTTTTTTTCAGACGTAATGCTATTGTGCACTTAGTAAACTACAATATAGTGTAAACATAAGTTTTATATGCATGAGGAAACAAAAGTTCATTTGAACTTTATTTATTGAATTATTTATTTTATTGCAATACTGGCTTTATTGCAGTGTACTGGAACTGAACTTGCAGTGTTTTGGAGATATACCTATATGTAGATGTTATTGTATATAACAAAGCAAATGCTACACTTTTTATATTTTGAGCATGTCATGTGGCAATTTCTATCATTGCCTTTGTCATAGTAAAAAAATTAAAATCAAAACATCTTAGTTTATTAACACCTGAATCATCAAATTCTGTATGCACATGATAAAAACTGAAATAGATTCTTATGTATAGACATGAAAAGTACAATGCAATAAATTCTAAAAGTTTCCCTGTGGTTTTGTGTTGTGTCAGCTTGGTTTTATACTGGAACTATGGTTTCCATATTTCCATGCCCTTAGAATACTGGATTAGAGTTGGCCAAAAGAGAAATGTATTTCAGAGGTAGTTAGGATGTGGACATAATGCATCAGACATTATTCTCTGAAGGTCCTCATGGTTAGACAGGGAGCCTTATCTCATTATTACTAATTTTAGGGTTCTAATTTAGAAATCCTAGCCAACCATTAATTTTATCTCAATATTCATGTTTTATTTTCAAGGAAAATATTTTCAAGATCACCAGACACCAGTGGTGTAAAAAAAAAAAAAAAAACCTTCATTATGGGATAGTTTTCATTATTATCTTCAAAGCATTTTTCTTTGCAAGCTTCCTCAAAGTCTTTTTTTAAAATATAGTCTACTCCCTACTTCAGAGCATTACACATAAAATTGCCCACAATCTGTAACTCATCCCTTAATAATGCCCCTTGACATAGTATTCTCTATTTTTATTGGCCTCAGGTATACTAATTATGTGTGTTTAATATAGTCTTTTAGAATCTAAAAGGAAATTACAATTTAGTTTTACACACATTAGAACACAATTTATTGTAATTGCTTCAGGTCTAGATGGCATTTTTAACCTTTTTTCCAATTTTTTAAAAAGATTTTATTTATTTATTCATGAGAGACACACAGAGAGAGCCAGAATCATAGGCAGAGGGAGAACCAGGCTCCCTGTGGAGAGCCTGATGCAGGACTCCATCCCAGGACCCCAGGATCACACCCTGAGCCTAAGGCAGATGCTCAACTACAGAGCCACCCAGGCATCCCCCTCTTTTCCAATTTCTGAGGGGATTTATATAATCACTTATGGTTTAAGTCTCAGGATTTCACAGCCTCCACCTAACCATCAACCACACTTTTTAAATTTTTTTCAGTCTCACTTTTAAAATTGTTGTTTCTTTTTTCTATTGCAATTTCTTTTCACATAAAATCAATTCAGGCTTAAAGAAGCTTCCTGTTACTGAACTTCTATACTTGTGGCTCCTTTATGATTCTGGCACTATTGCAGGCCATATATTTTTACTATTAAGTAATGCAATTGACATCTAATCCACTAATTTTAGAAAAATTTAGAGAAAAAAATGATTGAATTTTCTGTATTAATACAGTGCTAGCCTCAATCTTAGACATAATTAGATTATAATTACCCTGACTCTATGTTCTGTATGTATAACAAATCAAATGAATGTGTTTATGAATATGGTTTACAATCTTTAGAGTCTGCATAACCATCGTAATACAGTTTTTGCCTCATCACCATTACACCATTAGTCAGGAGAGGCTAGATTATGCCGTGGTATCAAACAATACCCCAAATCTCAGTGGCTTATAAAAACAAAGGTTTATTTTTCTCTTGCACTACATGTCCATTATGGGCCAGCAGCAGCTTTGTTCCACATCCTATTCACTCTGGAACTCGGGGTGATGGAGCACCCTCTATCTGGAACATCGCTGATCATCAAGGCAAAAGAAAAGAGAACACGTGACCCATGAGTGAACTCTTCTGCCCAGACAAAACACGTCCATGGCCAAAGCAAGTCATAAGGCCAAACCTGCCATTAAAGGGATGAGAATACATAATATTGTGGTAGGAAAGGGCAGGAAATATTGGGGAACAATAATATATCCTACCACAATTTTTTCTTTAACCAAAAAGTCAAAGTTTTTATATGTCAATTAATATACAGCTTCACTGAAAGAACTGAAAGAACATGTTTTTTCTTACCTACTTCCTATTTAAATATAATATTTTCCATTTTTCCACATCAGGCTATATATCTTAGAGTGACAAAATTTTTATGTTGGGAGTGCCTTAGAGACAGTCCAACTCAAGCTACTTATTGTATTAATATCCAGGGAGGAAATTGCAACATGTCCATGTAATAAATTGCAATTAGACACAAAATAGAACTAAGTCTCCCAGCTCATAGTTGAATCCCTCTTCTGACACAAATAGCTTTGTTTCCAAAATTGAGTTATTAAAATGGTGAGATTCTTAATAAGTTAGAGTACATGGTATCGTACATGGTATCATTCAGTACATAAAACATAATTACAGAAAATCTTTAAAAGTATGTGGGGAAAAATGGAAAGCTGGAACTTGTGTTAGGATATCATGCTTACAACATATGCTTTTGTATAAGGAATCCTCTGGCTGCAAATAGAAAACCTAAACCCAAGCTGGCTAAAGGAAATGAAACGAATTGACTCACATAATTAAACAGGTTAGTGGAAAAGTTAGCTTTGACCATGAATCCAGGGGTTTATATGATGTTATCAGGATCCTTGTATCTTTAGCTATTTTCTCCTCTGGGTTGACCTTCTACTCACATAGTCCCTGAAGCACCAGGCTTACATTCTAGAAGTGTAATATCTCAGCCAAAAGCCTTATCATTCCAGGGACCTGGGAATCCTCTCACCGCTTGAGTCATATGTTTATCCTTGAGCCCATCACTGTGGCAGAGGGAAGCAGTGTTCTGATTGGTGATACCAGGTCATGAGGGATGCGGCTCACAGATGGCAGGTGCACTGAGAGGGGAGAAAGGGTTGATTTTTTATTTATTTATTTATTTATTTATTTATTTATTTATTTATTTATTTATGATAGTCACAGAGAGAGAGAGAGAGGCAGAGACACAGGCGGAAGGAGAAGCAGGCTCCATGCACCGGGAGCCCGATGTGGGATTCGATCCCGGGTCTCCAGGATCGCGCCCTGGGCCAAAGGCAGGTGCCAAACCGCTGCGCCACCCAGGGATCCCGAAAGGGTTGATTTTTAAAGAAAAAATCAGACTGCTCTTTCCAACAAAGGCAAGGCAAAAGCAACGCATGTTCCTCATAGCTACTGATTGCTCTGGTTCTCCACGGGGAAGACCAGGAAATTTTGGCAAAATTTATAATTTAAGAAAAAAAAAGAGTAAAAACCATAAAATGGATTTGATAAGTAGGCGTATGGTGGAAAATAACATATGGGGATGATTACTACAAGAAATTTTAGCATGAACATGGTGAACTTTTCTGTGGAATCAAGGAAATCTGAGTGTGAGGATCAAAAATAAATTGGGAATGAAAATACATGATTTAAAAGAGTCTGTTTTTCTTTGGGAGGTGTCCACATATTTTTCTCCTGTTTCCCTCCCAAACACATCACCTACCACCAATCTTTGTGAAAATATGTGTAGGTTTCTTGGAGAAGAAAAATTTTTCGTTTTGTTGCCATGGTTCCCAGGTGAGTCGCTAGTAGGAAAACAAGAACACTACTATGATTTTTTGACAGTATATCCTGTCATACCAAGAAAACACTTGAGAGCAAATGAGCAATTTTAAACCATTGTTTCTGTTACTACTGCCCAGTTTTCCACTTTGATTTTCTGCTTCAGTGTTCCAGAAATCTTCCTCCAAATTACATGATATGAAAATCATTATTTACCTTATTGTTGATTTATTAAAGAGAATACAGTAAAAATTCATACTTTCAGATGCACTAGTCAATCAGTAAAATGAACTTCAGGCTGTATGTTGATATTTAAAACAGAAAAAAAGTGACCAATTGATGCCATGGTATTCTTAGTTTCTGTTGTTGATAATCTTTTACTATGCAAGAGTGCAGCATAGCTGGAAGATACTGGAATATGAAAGGGGAGATACAAAGGCTCCCCATGGGAAGCCAGAAATTCTACTTTCCTTATCTGATTCTGTTGCAGTCAAGAAGCAGTCTAAGGTCTCATGAAACAAGAAATGGAAGTTTAAGTAGGTTACAAATTTCAAAGTAACCAATAAAAGAACTACAATTTATATCTATAAAAATTGGGAGAAGGAGGGAGAAGAGGAAGAGGAGGTAGATACCTTATAAAAAGCTATATCTTTATGTTTTACAAGGGGGATTAATAGGTATTGCTTAAACTTGATAAATAAACAAAAAATAATTTAAGTATATTATTTAGAATTATGGAGGTGACCACCAGGAAGTTCTAAAATCATAAAAGGTTAAAGTCAGTTACCTGTGAGAAGTAGGTTTGGGGATGGGATGAGGAGAGGAGTTTTATCCTTCTCTAAATATTTTCCTGTTACTGTTGGAATTTTAAACCTTGTACATATATTACCTTACTAGTTGTAAAAGTAGAAAACAGTACAGAGGCTTTTCTGCCCTGATACACATGTGTGTATCCCTATATAAGAATCCTTGACAGGTTAGATCATTGCTTTGGAATGAGAGATAATATGGGAAAGTCTAGCATTTGAAAATTTCAAAATTACTTTTCTTGTTTTGGTAACTAGTGGCTTTGAAAAGATAGAAAATCCCACTTAACTGAGACCAAACTTTTTATCTGGGCACTCAGGCTCTCTATAATCACATCTCGTACTACCCACCCCACATTATCTATTGCCAGTGCTCTGTGCATATGGCTTCTACTTATTCTAGCCAGTCTCCTTCCTATCCTCTACATGCAGCTAGTACTTATTTTAATATTTTTTCTACATATTCTGACAGACAGACTATGAGCTCCTGCAGTGCAAGGCCCACAAGTAGACAATCAATAAGCAATTCTTAAATTAATGAGTGTGATTGCTTTGAGGTTTTGCTTTTTTCTGTTTCTCTAGAATCCTTCTGTACCCAACTGCCTCCCACTTGCTTCCATTTCTTCTCTGAATTCCTATCACCAACATATGTAATGTATTATTAAGCAATATATAAGACACCTACTCCATGCTGGGTCTATGCCAAGCATACAGAGATGAACAAGATGGATATAACTGCTGTCTAGATATGAAGCAGATAATATACAGTTAGTGATTTAACTACTTCAGAGTACAATATGATCCTAAATTCTTGAATTGAATTAACTATCAAATATTTCTGAAGGAAGTGCAAAAAAGTATTCACAGTCTAGTTGGGAGAATAAAATATATCTGCTATATACATATGTAAAAAAGATGTAAATATTAAATGAATTATACAGAAAGCAATTGCTCAAGGAGACTTTGCAGTTTGTGAAGTTTGAAACATATCATGGAGGTGAGATGTACGGAAGTGGAGAGGAAATAGGGAGAACTTGATTCCAAGGTGGGGGCGGGGATGAAAGTCCAGAAAGCACAATCTCTTCAAGCATAATTGAGTTTAATTGCAGCAGAATGTATAGGTATGGAAATATTGGGCCAGACTTTTTTTTTTGGGGGGGGCCAGACTTTTTTTTTAAAGATTTTATTTATTATTCATGAGAGACAGAGGGGGGGGGGCACAGGCACAGGCAGAGGGAGAAGCAGGCTCCATGAAGGGAGCCCGACGCGAGACTCCATCCCCGGTCTCCAGGATCATGCCCTGGGTTGAAGGCGGCGCTAAACTGCTGAGCTACCCAAGCTGCCCAGACTTTTGTTTTTGAAAGCAACTTTTTGACAGTGAGGATTATAAATCATTTGCTTCTTCTGCTTTTGGGTCAATTAATTAAAACTCCTGGAATTGAACTTGGCCTAGAAGGTAGATATATAAACATACCAGCGTACCTGGTATTTGTTCTGTTCTAGGTCAGCTCTATTTGGTCATTATTCCCAATATGTGCACTCAACTAATGATTTAAATCTTACAACACTTAGAGTATCCAGAGACAGATTATATAATTTTTATTTTATAGGTGAGAAAACTAAACGCCCAGGATTTTTGTCATGAGTTTAAGAAAACTTCATGAGCTTGAAGATTACTTACAAAAGAATCCAATATTTGGATCGTAGAGATTACTGGTTTTCCACCAAAGTTCATTGTCTCTTGCTTGGGTAATGGTAGAGTGTAAGCTTGAATAATATCCCTGCCCTGTTACAGACTGTATTTCCCATACTTCCATGCAGCTAGGCCATGTAACTGTAAATGTGAATTGGAAGTGATTTATGCACATCCTGCTCGTTACTCTCACTTAAAAGGAGATTGCTGCCCTGTGCTTTTTTCCCCCCTTCTAGTTCTCCTTCTTGGGAGGTGAATCTCAAATGTGCCTGCAATCCATCTTCAACCAACTAAAAAAAGACAAGTCCCTTAACGCCTTATTACTCAAACTGGTGATTTCCTGAAAGCTTGTTAGTGTCTTAAATTTCATCCAGGACTTACTGAATCAGAATCTGCATTTTAAGAAGATCTCAGGTGATTTACATTTGCATTAAACTTTGCTTTGGGGGGTAGTAGAACTCCATGGGTGGAATGTTGTCTTTGAACAACCTCATGAAGTAGAGCTTTCCCCTCACTTTTCCATAAACTGTTATCTTCTTTGAGCTATTGAATTTCGGGACCTCTTTGTTATAGTAGCATAGGAGTCACGGTAATATAATTGGCCTCATCCGTTGATCCCCAAATAGGGCATGCATTCATTTATGAAACACTTATTGAACACATTTTACAGGGAAAGTACTGTTCCAGGATATATTTATGTGTATATATATATACAAATATATAAAATATCATATATGTATATATGAGATACATAAATAATTTGGGTTTTATGTATATAAATATATATTTATATATAAATAAATAGTTTGGATAATATATATTTATCCCCAAATTATTTAAGGCTGGGCTTTTCCCCACCAGTTTAAAATTTATTTTTATTTTTATTTTTTTAAAGATTTATTTATTTATTTATTCATGATAGACAGAGAGATAGAGAGAGAGAGAGAGGCAGAGACAAAGGCAGAGGGAGAAGCAGGCTCCATGCCGGGAGCCCGCGGGACTTGATCCCAGGACTCTAGGATCGCGCCTTGGGCCAAAGGCAGGCGCCAAACCCCTGAGCCACCCAGGGATCCCCCAGTTTATAATTTAATAGAGGAAACAAAACTTCCTCAAAGATATCCATGTCCTAATCTCCTGAACCCATGAATATGTTACCTTATACACCAAAAGGAACTTTGAAGATGTGATTAAGGATTTTAAGATGAGATTACCCTGGGTTATCCAGGTGGAACCAATGTAATACAGCATCTTTATAAAGAGGGAGGCAGAGGATTAGAGTCGGGGCAGAGCTATGAGGATGGAAGCAGGGTTTGGAGGGATGCTGTTGCTAGAAGGGGCAGTAAGACAAGGACTGTGGGCATCCTCTAGCATCTGGGAAAGGTAAGAACTGGATTCTCCCCTAGAGCTTTTGGAAAGAGCACAGTCTTGCTAACACCTTAAGATTGAGACCACTGTTGGATTCTGTCTGCTAGAACAGTAAGATGATACATTTGTGTTGCCCTAAGCCAGTAAATGTGTGATAATTTGTTAAAGCAGCAATAGAAAACAAATATACAGCTCTTCCATTTGGGGCATCCAATGTCCTATACCCCAATATGTCTACACGGGAGGCAGAGCCAGACACTCCTTTCCTCATCATTAGCTAACTATATATTCTTGATCAGGTCGCAGAATCTTGAGGGATTGAGGTGGACAAGGAATTAGAAATTACTCATGGAAGTGATGGTAAGAGTGGCCAGACTGTTTCTGTGACATGACCTTACCTATGTTCCCTGCTGCCCATATCCCTTGGTGCTCATCCATTATCTGTGCTTGGTTCACAAGTTTTCCTATCGATTCTATTAGCTTATCCTATATTCTACCAATAAATTCCTTCCATTGTTTATAGCCAAGAGCTTTAATTCAGAGGGCCATAGAGTTAATTTGTGCATATTTCTTGCTTTTTTTTCAAGATTTTAAGTAATCTTTATACACAACATGAGCTTTGAACTCATGACCCCAAGATCAAGAGTCACATGCTCTACTGACTGAGCCAACCAAGTGCCCCCTAATCTGTGCATATTTCAATATTCCTAGTAGATTCTCAGTCTTATGAGGGCAGGACTTTTGATTCATCTTTGTATTCACAGATTTTACATTGAGTGTCTTGCACTTAATATGTACTTGTTGAATAAGAGGACCAAACATTTAAATGTAACAGTACTTGATAGAAAGGGGTAATTGGAGGAGGAGGCCTTATGTGTGTATGAAAGAATTACCATTAAATAAAGACCTTAAAATTAGATAAAATATCTACTGGCCAGATGAGGAGTGGGTATTTTAACCCCGAAACCACAGGTAGTTCAGCAACTAAAAACTTTTCTGATACTTGGCTACATTTTACAGACATTATTTATTTATAAACATGTTGGTTAAGATATTACTAATATATTCATTATTTAAAGAAGTCAACCTTAAGCAGAAGATTGCATGCATTAAACACATGTAGACCAGGGCTTAACAACATATGGTACACAGGGCAAGGCTGCTATCATCTATAATTCCTGCTGAGATTTGGGAAGGCTAGCTATACAAATTTCCTTTGACACTTCCTTTTAGTTGCTAGCACTGGTCCATATCCTCCCTCTGTTCCATTTGTCTTAAATTCAGGTCCTTGATCCTGCAACAAGGCTAGAAGTTAGTTTTACTGAAGTGTTGGTCAGTGTGAGCTGAAGACAGACTTGTTCTAGAAGACTCTGAGTGCGTATTGAATGAGTAAGTCAAAAATAGGTTGCTCTCACATCCACTTCTCACAGCATCAAATAATTCCAGAGTATCCACTAGATGATTTCTGTTTGTAGTCTAGACATTAAAGAAACAGAAGTTTGGGGCACCTGGGTGGTTCAGTTGGTTATTTAATCTTCGTCAGAATCTTGTAATGTAGATAATATTCTCGATTTCATTGAGAAGGAAACTGAAGTTGAGAGGTCACACAGCCAGTACCAACCGGATTTAGACAAGTCTTAATCTATAACCATTAATTTTATTACCTGCAATCATAGTGCTCAATAAATTTGATACTCTTTCCACTTAATATATCACTTTAAAAATATTCTACAGCATCATTGTGTTGTTTCCCTCACATTTTGGATCATATTCTCATGATAGGTCTTGAAGTAGCAAAGGGTAGGACTCCTGATGTACATTCATGAAATGGGTCTCCAAACAGGTTGTAGCGTTTTGAAATGGGGACAATCTACGTCTTGAAATATGGACAGTTTCAAAACTTTTGTAGCATTTGGAATCATTGTAAAGCCTCTGTAAGGCAAGAAAGCACCTCAAATTTGACTTGAATCTCTTTGAAATCTTTCCTTTCACTTACAGGCTCTACTTCTCATCTAGAATGCTTGGATTTACTTCTCTCATGATAACCTGGACTCTGAAGAGGCTTCAGAAACCATCCAGTTGAATTCTCTCTTTTTCCCAGATTGGGGAAACAGGTCCAAGGCAGGTGAGTGCAAGTCCCCGCGACTGTCCCAGGGCATTTTTTTCCTGCCACCTTACTAGATCCAACCTAGGGTCGCAACCGGTTGTTAGAAACAACACTAATACATTACAATCAGGGCAGGCCTGTCTCTGCAGTATTCAACGCCTTTTGACACGCATATTGTCACAAAATCCTGAAAGGGAGAGCTGGATAATGTTTATCCGTAAGCAGACTGACCAGGTGAGGGGCGGAGCAAGACCTCTCTCGGCTCTTCCACCGGCTATATTAACAAACAAACAAAAAATGCCTGGCTCCAATCGAGTCCTTTCAAAAACAGAAGAGAGAGACATTTTTTTTCTTTTTTTAAAAAGCAGCTGCAGGGGGATCCCTGGGTGGCGCAGCGGTTTGGCGCCTGCCTTTGGCCCAGGGCGCGATCCTGGAGACCCGGGATCGAATCCCACATCGGGCTCCCGGTGCATGGAGCCTGCTTCTCCCTCTGCCTGTGTCTCTGCCTCTCTCTCTCTCTCTCTGTGACTATCATAAATAAATAAAATTAAAAAAAAAAAAAGCCATGCTAAACCTAAAAACAGCAATAAATACAAATATGCAGATAGATACAAAGCTTACTCGGTACAAACTTTAAAAAAAAAAAAAAAAAAAAAAAAAGCAGCTGCAGGGCAGCCCGGGTGGCTCAGCAGTTTAGCTCCACCTTCAGCCCAGGGCGTGATCCTGGAGACCCCGGATCGGGTCCCACGTCGGGCTCCCTGCATGGAGCCTGCTTCTCCCTCTGCCTGTGTCTGTGCTCCTCTCTCTCTCTGTGTCTCTCATGAATAAATAGACAAAATCTTAAAAAAAAAAAAAAAGGCAGCTGCAGGGTACCAGGTTCGCACTGGCACAGGGGCCAGCGGGGCGGGCGGCAGGGCAGGGTCGGCCCCTCCGCGGTGGGCTCGGTCAGCGCAGCGCAGCGCACTGCGCAGGCGCGCACCTGTACTGGCGCAGGGGCCGCGCGCCCGGCCCGCCCGCCCGCCGCCTCGCGCGGCTTCCCTCCCACCCCTCTCAGCCCCGCACCCTCCAGGCCCCGCCTCGCCCTGCTCCGCGCCGGGTCTTCTCCAGCAGCCGCCGTGTGGGTCCGCGGGCGGGCAAACTGCGTGTTGCTGCGTCATCGGCAGTGGCCGGTTTGAATGAGACTCGTCGCACCCGTGCTGCCGCCACTACCGCGCCTCCGCCTCGGCCGCCGCCGCCACAGCTTCATCGCGTCCCTTTCCCTTCGACGCCCTTGCCAGGCCCAGCCTTCCTGCACCGCCGCCGCCGCCGCCGCCGCCGCCGCCGCCTCTCGAGCCGCCATGCCGCTTTATTCCGGTGAGCTCCTTCCTCACCCTGCAGTCGGGTCCTGCGCTTAGGCCTCGAGTAGGCCGGGCCTGCAGGGCTGGCACCGGGCTGAGGACGGGGCGGGGGAGGGGGCCGGCCGGCCTGGTGGGAGGCGACTGCGTGGCGACGACCCCGGCCGCTTTCTCTCTGCCCGCTGTTTGCGAGCTCCGCAGCTCGAGGGACCGCTGTCCCTTCTGGGCGGGGATGGGGAGCGCGAGTCCGTCTCCGCGAGTGGTGACTCTGCAGAATAGTTTCTGTCGCTGTCCTGGTGAGCCGGGGGAGGTGAGGGTGTGTCCGGAGGCCCCCGGGGCGGGCCCGGGCTCGGTGGTAGCTGCGGAAAGGGAGAGTCAGGGAGGGGGAAGCCTGAGGTACAGGAGGATGGAAGCTTAGCCTTCCCCCATCGTGCTTGGGGTTTACCTCAGCCGGCTTCCCGCAGCTTGCTCCTTGCCGCCTTTGGCTCAAACACCCCCTTTTTTGGTACCAATTTCAGTTTTTATCCAGAGGTAGATCGTGAACTTCTTGCTTCGTTTTCATTTCCTCGAACGTTGTATTGGGTTTCCACTCCTGAAGCGTACTGTCAGCTTTCAGACTTAGAGGAATACAAATACCTGCAGGCGTCATTTCCTTTTAAATGGCGCTTGACAGTTTTTATTTAATTTTGCTTCAGGCAGTCCCAAGGTATTCTTGGCCAGCGATCACATTTTCACTAGTGAATGGACCTTGCTGTTCTGATTCTTACTCAAAATGGCACCTAAGTGGTGACTTCGGTTCGCTGTGGGCGTGTGATTCATTGGCCATACCTAACTCCATGATCATTCCTTTATGAAAGATTCAGCTTTTTCCAAAGAAGGATATGAAACAAAGGAATAATGTTTAATCTTGAGGTGGATTCTTAATGGCCTAGAATCTTGAATACTTTAATGATTGCTGAACCACGATTAACAGAAGAATGGTACTTTGAAATGGTCTATTTACGCAACGTAGAAAGGAAGAGTTATTAATTGATAGCGATAAATGCCAGTGTATGCTAGACTTAAACACACTGGTGGACTCACAACACCAACCCCTCTCTTTGTTCCCCTCAAAAAATACTTATATTCCCCAAACTATCTATCTTAACATTAAGTTCTATCTTAAATATTTAATCGTATCTTTTCCTTATTCCAAAATGAGAGAATTGGAGTAGATTTTTAAGATTTCCTCCTTTGACCTCTCCATATTGAGAATTTATGTTTCAAGGTTCTACAAAAACCCCTATATTAAAATGAGAGTATTTCAGGTACCATTTCATGAGTTTTAGCAGATAATTAAATAGGTTTGTATGTGGTTAAGTGCTGTAAAAATAAGTGAACACCTGTATACCTGGCACAAAGCTAGTGTTTTTATACATGTTGCTTTTTTTTAATCTTCAGCATAATCCTATGATACTGGTACAAGTCTCTTTGATGGGTGAGCAGAAAGTTTCAGTAACTTGCTCATGGTGACACAGCTAAATCAGTTTCAGATAGGTTCCTCTTCATTATTTCTAATACTCTTTTGGTTTAGACTCTTGCTCGTATTATTCTCTGTTCTAGTTTATTTCAGAATTACAGTTGGGCCCACTTCAGACCCATTTTCCCAGCTGTTGCAAGAGTGATCTGATGTTCAAAGCAGACCAAGGTGGTCTTTATGAAAACCTTTCACAGATTTTGCATTTTTATAACACAAAGCCCAAAACCTCCTGTATGTTTTAACATGACTTCTGTTATCTTCCTTAACTTGATCCTTGACCAACCTTCCAGTTTCAGCCTCTTTGTCTCCTCTCGGGGAATTACTCAAATCTCAGAACACATAATGCAGTTTTATGCTTTTGATGTTTTTCTTATCTTTTTCAGATATGCTTATATTTTAAGTGGCTAAAATTTTTCTTTTTTTTTTTAAGACTCAACTCAATGTTGATAATTAGAACCCAAAGTTACCACTTCTTCCAGGGAATCCTTCGCTCATGAAGCATTCCACTGTGATCCTATGGCATTTATAATATTTATATTGTATTGTTAATTATTTTGACCTTTTCTGCCCCTTTCCTCTCTTATTAGAATCTAAGTTCATAGAGTTTTCCTAGAGCTTGTTCTGGGCTTAATGAGTGCTAAATACAATAATTGAACTAGTGAAGGAATTGAGATTTGGAATAAGGATTAGTTTTTCATATTTTGATGTTATTAGGAAAACAGCTAATTGTGAGATTCTCATTTGAGTAGATACGAAGTTTTCAGTGGAAACGAGCTATGTATATTGTATTTACTTATTTTTATGGATTTCAAAAGTTAGCTATTTTATGATGCCGATTGAAATTTTAATTATATGGTAAAATATACGTAACAGAAATGTACTATTTTAAGCATTTTAAAATTATATTTTTTGGTATTAAGTACATTCATATTGTTGTGTGACCATCATCAGCATTCACCTGCAGAACTTGTTCATGTTCCTGCACTGAAATTGTGTACCCATAAAACAATAACTCTCCATATCCTCTTCCCCCCAGCCTCCTGACAACCACCATTCCACTTTCTGTCTCTATGAATTTGACTACTGTAGGTACCTTACATAAGGGGAATAATAAAATTTGTCTTTTTGTATCTGGCTTATTTTGGTTAGCATAATGTCTCCAAGGTTCATCTATGTTGTATAGCATGTATAAGAATTTTGTTACTTTTTAAGGCTGAATAAGATCCATTTTATGTCTGAACCACATTTTGTTCACCCGTTTATCTGTTGATGGACAACTTGGGTCGCTCACATCTTTTAGGCTCTTGTGAGTAATGCACTATGAACATGGGTATACAAATATTTGAGACCCTGCTTAACACTTTTGAATGTATACTTAGAAATGGAATTTTTGAGTCATATGGTAAGTTTAATTTTTTGAGGAACCACCATACTTTTTTCCACAGTGGCTGTGCTGTTTCATATTCCCGTAAGGAATGCTCAAGGGTTCCAGTTTTTCTCCATCTTCACCAGTACTTGGTATTTTCTTCTTGCCTTTTTTTTTTTTTTTAAGATTTATTTATTTATTTATTCATGATAGAGAGAGAGAAAGAGAGAGAGGCAGAGACACAGGCAGAGGAAGAAGCAGGTTCCATGCCGGGAACCCGATGCGGGACTCGACTCCGGGTCCCCAGGATCGCGCCCTGGGCCAGGATCGCGCCCTGGGCCAAAGGCAGGCGCCAAACCACTGAGCCACCCAGGGATCCCCTCTTTTTTTTTTTTTTTTTTTTAAATAGCCATCCAAATGACTGATGTAGGATTTCTGTGTTTTTTAATGATTTAGTTGTATCTTTAGATTCTTAATATTTGACTGCCTCTTGCTCAGGAACCAAAACCTTTCAATTTTCCCATGGAACCATTCTTCTTATAATCCAGAATCTGTATTCTTTAACCTGTTTTAAGTATGCTTTATTTTTCCAAGAATTTTTTTATTTTTTCAAGTTATCTTTCTAACTTCTTTAGTCTTTCTATTCCCGCACTAAGTACTGATTTTAATAATTATTTATTTAAACACATTTTGAAGTCTGTGAACCTTATTCTGGGAAATATTCCAAAGTGATATTTTGTTGAGATTATTAGAGTAGGATTCAGAACACTTGAATGTTTACTAACTAGTTTTGTGACTAGTAAATCAATCATCTCATAAAGCTTAGTTTTATTTATCAAATAAGCTGGATTAGATGGAATTAAATTTTATTGAGGACCTTCTATGTTCGAGTTAGTCCTGATTAGGTAAGCATTTTGAGCATGTAAAGAGGAATGGCATAAGCTAGTTCTTGAAAGCCAAAATAATGGGTCCCTAGGGATCTTCTAAGTCTGAAGTTTTTTTATTTTAATAAATGAAAAAAATTATGGTTTTGCTTGCAGTTACCGTGAAATGGGGAAAGGAAAAATTTGAAGGTGTAGAATTGAACACTGATGAACCTCCAATGGTGTTTAAGGCTCAGCTTTTTGCACTGACTGGAGTCCAACCGGCCAGACAGAAAGTTATGGTGAAAGGAGGAACATTGAAGGTAAAATGTAGTCCAAATTTTTATTATATACTACTATATAATTAGTGGAAACAAACACCAAAAAGTGTGTCAGTTGAGATATTTTTTTATTTGGCTAGAGTAGATAGTCTGAGTTTATAACTTTCTTATTCATGTTAGTGTAGGAAGGAACATTGTAGCCATTTCAAAACACTGTATTATAAGAGCATCATTAAAATTTTCATTTTAAAATGCATTGTATCCAGTGAATATTCCTAGGCGTCAAAAGAGTAAGGAACTTTCCATTTGTCTCTGTTTGGAATTTTTTCCTGTGTGTTAAAAGTATTTTATTTTGTTTAGATTAATACAAAAATCTATCTATCTATCTCCTTAGTAGTTTTCTTTTATGGAGTGAAGAAAATATTCTGTTAAAACATGGAACAATATGGTAGATTAAAAAAAAAAAAGACTATAAAAAAAAAGACTATAACAGGTATTTCTTTACATGCATTTGAATATTGAAATTCAAAATATTTCAACATCTTTACCAAAGCACTGGCTCTGGAATACTGGAAAACTGTTAATTTTTTCTTTTAGCCTGTTTAATATTCTGTGCATTAAAAAAAAGCTATTGTTTAGGAATAATCACTGTTTAAAACCTGTTTGGAAGTGGGAGAAAAAATTTTTGTTTAAAAAGAGAGAACATTCCTTTAGTTCCATGGAATGGTCACATCAACTACAGGTAGGAATCTAAGCTTACTGGCATCATTGGTGACAGGCCACAAAAAGATGCAAGTATTATTGTTGTTTGTAATATGGTGGAAGTATAGTTTTAAAAAATATTATCCTCAAGAGTTAGATATGAAATGCCAAAGAGCAGTTGTTAGCTTTAGAGATATGGCTTGGTTGCCCCTCAGCGGGGCAGTAAAACTGATGTTGGTAAAGAACACATTATTTCCCCTCCAAGGTGCAATATGAGTGTTCAGTCATTCGAAACTTGATAGCCCAGTTTGTGATGAGCTGTATATTGGTGGTGTACTATGGAGAATTACAGAAAGATGGTAATTAAATGAAACTGACTACTAAGTAGCTATCACTTAATGAATAATCTGTGCCAGACTTTTATTTTCATTAATTCCCAATTGTATGTATTCTTAAAATGAGGAGAGTAAATATATTCTATGATTTCATAAATGAGAAAGCTTAGCATCAGAGATTTAGGTAACCTATAGCAAGGCACCAGAAGAGCATGCAATATACAAATCAAGCAGATCTCGGTTCAATTTTCATTTTTGTGTACCCTCAGATAAGTAAGTGATCTTAGTGAGCATATATAGTTATCATTTCTTACAATTAGTAGTAATGGCCCTTAAACTGAGAAGGACATTTAGGAAGTTACTGTTGCACTTTGAAGCAGCATGTCCAAAGAAATAATTAGTGGCACCACCAAAGAGGAGGATATTGGGTGCCTGGCATCATCTATATAAAGGAAGGAATAATATGGAAATGACATCCTGTGAAGGGAGAGAGCTTAGCTGCAGTATTCCAAGATACCTGTGGGCTAATCATGACATTAAAAATTGTTTCAATTGAAACAATTGAAAAAGTATTTAATTGCTTAATATGAAATTTAAGACTTGAAAAACGTTTGTGGACTTAAGAAAAGTTATTAAGGGTTAGTTTGCCTCTGGTAGTCCTAGTATAATTTTTAATAGCACTTTCATTCTCAAGAATCTCCTGCTTTGGACAATAAATTATATAATTCTAATTATGTAGACCTATTTCACAGGTTACTCTTCATTCCTGTCACATAAGCTGATTATTAGCTTTGCTGGTTCCATACATGTAACAAATATGCAAAAAGTTAGTATCTGTCATCATTCAGGTGTTTTTTAGTCTTTTTGGTACTGTCAAGTTGTCTTTTAGATTGTCTTTTGTAGTTTAGGCTTTTGTTAGACCTACCGGCTTTAAGACTCCATTTGAAAAAATACTTTTGATTATAGTAATCTTAAGTAAAATCTGCCTCCAGAAAAAATTTATTCTGTTTTGGAGTAGTTTAAAATTAGTTGATTATTAGAATATATTCAAATTATACAGGAGTTAAATGTTTTTCATTTGTTTTTAAAACAGGATGATGATTGGGGAAACCTCAAAATAAAAAATGTAAGTATTATTATAAGAGCCCTTGTTACAATTCAGTTTCATTCTTTTTTTCTTTTTTTTTAGCATTTTATTTATCTGACAGCACAAGCAGGGGGAGCAGGAGAGGGAGAAGCAGGCCCTCCACTGAGCAGGGACCCCAATGTGGGGCTTGATCCCAGGACCCTGGGATCACAACTTGAGCCAAAGGCAGATGCTAACTGAGCCACCTAGGCGCCCTATAATTCAGTTTCTTAATTATTACACACAAATGCATTCCAAATGCTTTTTTTTTTTCCATATATGTATCCAGTTGTTTCATTGGTATCTATGAAAATACTTTCCTTTTCCCATTGACTTACTTTGGAGTCTTTCTTGAAAATCCATTATATGTAGGTTTATTTTTGGACTCCTATTTCATTGATATATTTGATTATAACTTATGCTGGTACCCATGGTCTTAGTTATTAAAGCTTTATAGTAAGTCTTCAAATAACATAGTATAGGTTCTCCAACTTCTGCAAGAATATTGTAGCTGTTTTAGCTCCTTTGCATTTCCTTATAACTTCAGAATAAGTCTGTCAGTTTTTACAAATGGACTCCTGGAATTATGAGATTGTATTGTTTGGTTAGTTTGCGGAAAATGGGCATCTTAACAGTATTGAGTATTAAAATCCTTAAATATGATGTACTCTATTTAGGTCTTGATTTCTCTTAGCTGGGTTTTGTAGCTTCTTAGTGTAGGATCTCTGTGGTTTTTGTTAGATTCTCTGAACTTAAGATTTCAGGCTGTTGAAAATAGTATTTTAAAAAAAATTTGTTTTCCAGTGTTTATGGGTAGATTATAAACATGTAGTTTTTCATCTTGTGACCTTGCTAAATTCACTTAATAGTTTCATTAGTTATTTTTTAGATTCCATTGGGCATTTTTTATGTACATGATCTTGTTATTTGCATTTGCAGATTTTAGAGGAATTTTTCTTCTTCCTTTTCAATCTTTATGACTTCTGTTTCTTTTTATTGCCTTAATTCCCTGGGCTAGAACTTCTAATATAGTGTTGAATAGAAAGTGGTGAGAATGGGCATCTTTGTCTTATCCTAGCTTGTTCACTAAGACCTTTTAAATTATGAATGGAAGTTGAATTTTATTAAGAAGATCGTATGATTTTCTTACTTTATTCTGATAATCTGGTTAGTCTCAATTTTTTTTTTAAAGATTTTATTTATTCATGAGACACACACACACACAGAGAGAGAGGCAGAGACGTAGATAGAGGGAGAAGCAGGCTCTGTGCAGGAAGCCCGATGTGGAACTCGATCCTGGGACTCCAGGATCACGCCCTAAGCCAAAGGCAGACGCTTAACTGCTGAGCCACCCAGGTGTCCCAGTCTCATTAATTTTTAATTGTTAAACATTGTATTCCTGGGATGTGCAGCTCTCAAGTTTTTTGGTTTTTGCAGGCCCATTTATATTCCTAAAGATTACTATTTTTAAACCCTGAAGAGTTTCATCTATATGTTATATCTATTGATATTTATCCTATTAGAAATTAAAACTGGAATTTAAAAAAACCTATTTATTTAGAAATAACAATGACAAACCTGTTACATGTTAATTTTATATTTTTAAATGTTTTCCAAAAAATATTGTGAAGGACTGGCAGTGTTCTGTATTTTCACAAATCTCTTGAAAACCTAGCTTCTATTAAAGAAGATATTTGAAGTCTCATATTTGTCTTTGCATTCAATCTGTTGTAATACGCTGTTTTAGTTCAGGTACATATAAGAAATCTGCCTTCACACAGTTAAATAGTTGGGAATGGGATACATCTTTTTGGATAAAATTGTAAACATTCTTCTTTCATAGTACACTCAAACTCAACATATAATAGCTTATTATTGGTTAGTTTGTGGTAGAAATCACATCAGTGACCTTTGTACATGAAAATCTATTTGTAACTTGAAAGATAACAAGTACATAATGACAGATATAAAATGCTAATTTTCACTTGAAAGCTCTAATTTTGTCATTGGCAATTAACTATATATAGTCAGTTGTTTTTCTTAAGGCAGCAGACTCCATTTATTTTTGAGAAAATGTTGGCCAAATATTTGAGTGTAAAACCCATAATTTGTAGTAGTTTTAAGTAAAGATAATAGTCATTGAAAAAGCAACTAGTCCATTTTGCAACTCAGACATTTACACAAGCTTATCCTGAAGAAAATGATCATACTTTGGTATGCAGATGTGTTATTTCTATAGATACACACACACACACACACACACACACACACTTTTTTTTTTTAGAGGGATGGGGGTAGGGGCAGAGAGGAGAGAGAAAGAGAGAGAATCTTAAGCAGACTCTGCCCAGCAGGAGCCTGACGCACGTCTCAGTCTCACCATCCTGAGATCATGACCTGGGCCGAAATCAAGAGTTGGACAGTTTGACTGAGCTACCCAGGTGCCCCACTGATAGTTTTTTAAGAGACTTTTTTTTTTAAGATTTTATTTATTTGAGAGAGTGAGTAAATGAGAGCACGAGTAGCAGAGGGAGAGGGAAAAGCAGGACTCCCCTCAGAGCAGGGAGCCCCTTGTAGAACTAAATCTAAGGACTCTGGGTTCATGACCTGAGCCCAAGGCAGATGCTTACCCAACTGAGCCACCCAGGGCCCCATAGACTTTGTTTTTCAGAACAGTTTTAGGATCACAGCAAAAACTGAGTGGAAGAAACAGAGCTTTCCTATATATCCTCTACCCCACACATGCAGAGCCTCCTCCATTGCCAGCATCCCCTACCAGGATGGCACATTTGTTATAATTGATGAACTTACATTGACACATCATTGTTGCCCAGTGTAAACCAGTCCATGGTTTACATTAGGATTCACTCTTGGTATTGTACATTCTGTGGGTTTGGCCAAATGTATGAAGACATACAATGATGTATTCACCATTAAAGTGTCAAACAGAGGAGTCTTATTGGCCCCAAAATTCTGTATGCTCTGCTTATTCATCCCTTGAACCCCCTGAAAACCATCGATATTTTTACTGTATTCATTGTTTTCACCTCTTTCCAGAATGTCATGTAATTGAAATCCTACAGTATATGTCCTTTTCAGATTGACTTTTTCCTTTTCTTTTTAAAAATTTTTTTAAAAAGATTTTATTTATTCGTGAGTGACAGACGAAAAGAAAAGAGAAAAGAAAAGAAAAGAAAAGAGGGCAGCCCCGGTGGCCCAGTGGTTTAGTGCCGCCTTCAGCCTGGGGTGTGATCCTGGAGACCCGGGATCAAGTCCCACATCAGAGTGGAGCCTGCTTCTCCCTCTGCCTGTGTCTCTGCCTCTCTCTCTCTGTGTCTGCCATGAATAAATAAATAAAATCTTTGAAAAAGAAAGAAAGAAAGAAAGAAAGAAAGAAAGAAAGAAAGAAAGAAGAAAAGAAAAGAAGAAAGAAAGAAAGAAGAAAGAAAGAAAGAAGAGAAGAGAAAAGAGAAAGATCAGAGACATAGGTAAAGGGAGAAGTGGGTTCCCCACAGGGAGCCCGATGAGGGACCAGATCCTGGAATCCGGGATCACGCCCAGAGCGGAAGACAGACGTTTAACCACTGAGCCACCCAGGTGTCCCTTGATTGACTTTTTTTTACTTAGTATGCATCTAAGTTCTCCCATGTCTTTTATTTATTTATTTGAAAGATTTTATTTATTTATTCATGAGAGACACAGAGAGGGGGTGGGGGCAGAGACACAGGCAAAGGGAGAAGCAGGCTCCATGCAGGGAGCCTGACATGGGACTCGATCCCGGGTCTCCAGGATCACACCCTGGGCTGAAGGCGGCACTAAACCCCTGAGCCACTCGGGCTGCCCCCCTCCATCTCTTTTAAATGGCTTTAGTAGTAGTTCAGTTCTTTTTAGTGCTGAATATAGTCCATTTTCTGGATGTACCACAGTTTATTCAAATACCTACCAAAGGAGATCTTGGTAGGATCTTGAAGGACAAGTAAGTTTTTCTTTTTTTTTTTTTTAACGAGTGCTTCCTATTTCATTACAAATTCTGTTGATTTCAACAGAATATCAAAAAGAAATGTATTCAAAGGTTGAGATTTAAGAAAATTAATAATTTTTAACAGTTCATTTGATAGCATTACTTTACTATCAGAGTTCAATATTGTTAATATTTTTGGCCTCTAGTGATTTACCACCATTAGTGCAGATGTCAGCACAGTGAAAAAGGGACAATCACATTTTAGTATTATGAAAATAGTTTTCATCTTGTTCACTCTGTGAAAGAATTTCAGAGATCAGTAGTGGTCCACAAACACTTTGAGAACTGGGACAATCCCCTTGAGTCATGATTTATTTATCTCATTTATGTATTGCTAGATTGAATTTTCACCTTTTTTAAAAAAAGGTAATTTGTATATATATTCTTGAGGGATATTAGTATTTTTATTTGGGGACATATTACCCTCTCTTTTCTGAATGAGTTTGTGTAAAATTGGTATTATTTCTGTAAATACTTGAAATAATTTACCAGTGAATTTTATCTGGACCTGGATTTTCTTTATGGGAATTTGACTGATAATTCAATTTCTTTAATAGATACAAAGTATTTAGATGTTTTTATTTTTTTAAAAATATTTTTATTTTATTTTATTTATTTATTCATGAGACAGAGAAAGGGAGAGACACAGGCAGAGAGAGAAGCAGGCTCCTCATATGGAGCCTGATGTGGGACTCGATTCCAGGACTCCAGGGTCATGCCCTGAGCCAAGGCAGATGCTCAACCGCTGAGCCACCCAGGCATCCCGATTTTGTTGTTTTTTTTTTTTAAAGATTGTATTTATTTATTTATTCATGAGAGAGACAGAGAGAGAGGCAGGGACACAGGTAGAGGGAGAAGCAGGCTCCATGCAGGGAGCCCGACATGGGACTCGATCCAGGGTCTCCAGGATCATGCTCTGGGCTGAAGGTGGTGCTAAACCACTGAGCCACCTGGGCTTCCCTGATTTTCTGTTTTTTAATGTCAGTTTTGGTGAGTTTTCTCTTTTGAGAAAATTTGTTTAAATATATTGAATTTATTGGCATAAAATTGTTCATAATATCCAAGATATTATTATTATTTTTTTTTAAGATTTTATCTATTTATTCATGAGAGACAGAGAGAGAGCCAGAGATATAGGCAGAGGGACAAGCAGGCTCCATGCAGGGAGCCCGATGTGGGACTCAATCGAGGCATTCCAAGATCACGCTCTGAGCCGAAGGCAGACGCTCAATTGCTGAGCCACCAAGGCATCCCCAAGATACTCTTTAAAATTCTTTTTATGTTGCCTTTATTTGTTGATGTTCTCCCGCCACCCCCCCCCCCCCTTTATTCCCAATAGTGTTATGTCTTTGGTGTTTTGTTTTGTTTTTGGTCAGTATTTATCTATTAAGAATTTATTGGTATCTCTGGGTGGCTCAGTAGTTGGGCATCTGCCTTCAGCCCAGGATGTGATCCTGGAGTCCTGGGATCAAGTCCTGCATCGGGCTCCCTGCATGGAGCCTGCTTCTCCCTCTGCCTGTGTCTCTGCCTCTCTGTGTGTGTCTCAAAAATAAATAAATAAAATCTTAAAAAAAAAGAATTTATCAATTAGTCTTTTCAACTTTTTACTTTGTTGACTTTATATATTACCCATTTTCTATTTTACGGATACCTACTCTAAATTATTTCCTCTTTTTCTGCTTTGGGTATAAATTGCTTCATTTTCTTGCTTTTTAATGTGTGTACTTAAATCATGATTTTTTTTTTTACTTTTCTTTCCTTATGTAGACACTTAAAATTATTACTTTCTCTTTAATCATTTGTAGTTGTATCCACAAGTTTTGATATGCTGTGTTTTTATTATGCAGTTAAATATTTTATTTATGTTGTGATTTTTTTGTTTGTTTTTTTTGACCCATGGATTGTTTAGAACTATGTTGTTATTGTTATTTGGGGCTTTTTGTAATATATATCTGTTCTTTATTTCTAATTTGATTCTGTTGTGGTCTCATAACATACCAATATTATTTTGGTCCTCTGACATTTATTAACTCCTTTTTATGGACTGTATATGGCTCAGAAAGCCTGAAGTATTTATTATATGGTCTTAATAAGAAAAGTTTGCTGACTCTTGGAATAAAGAGTCTTAAGATGATGTCTTTGAACTGCTGCTCTAGGATTTATATTATGTATCTTTAACTTATCATCCTCTGCCTTAAATAACAATGACTTCAGGTATAGGATAAGATTATTAAAATAGTATACTTCTATTTCCCTGGTCCTTGGTGCTGTTGTCGTATAGTTTACTTCCACATCTTAGAAATCTTATACTAGGTTCCTATTTTTGCTTTACGTAGTCATTTAAAGAGATTAAAAATGTTTGCAACTCATTATTACTATTTTTGGGATTCTTCCTTTGGATCAAATATAAATTTTTCATCAGATATCATTTTCTTTTTCTTTTTTTTCTTTTTCTTTTTCTTTCCTCTCTGTCTCTGTCTGTCTCTTTATTGAGAGAGACACAGAGAGAGAGGCAGAGACATAGGCAGAGAGAGAAGCAGACTCCAGCCTGATGTGGGACTCAATCCCCAGACCCAGGATCATGCCCTGAACCGAAGGCAGTGGGTCAACTGCTGAGTGACCCAGGAGTCCCAGATAACATTTTCTTTTGCCTAGAGAATTTATACATTTCTTGCAGAGCATATCTGTGAATTTTCTCTGCTTGTGTTTTTCTGAAAAGCTCTTTATTTCACCTTTATTTTTGAGAAACATTTTTGATAGATATAGAATTCTAGATTAATACTTTTTCTTTCAATACATGAAAAATGTCTTCTGATTTGCATAGTTGTCATTCTTTGTTGCTTTGCACATAATGTATCCTGTTTCTCTTGATGCTTTTAAGATTTTTCTCATTGTTGCTTTTAAGCAATTTAACTATGTTTTGGAGAGGTTTTCTTTGTGTTTATTCTGTTTGAACTTCTTAGATTTGTCTGTTTACAGTTTTTCTTAAATTTGGAAAAATTTTAGCTATTATGTATATTGTGTGCCCTTCTCTCTCTTTTTTGAGACTACAATTACATATTTGGGTAGTTTGGCTCATTGTAGAATTTTGGTCCCTTTTATTTGTGGTTGTGTGTGTGTGTGTCTGTATGTATCTGTTCATCTGTTGATGGATATTTGTGTTTCTACTTTTCGATTATTATGAACAGAACTGCTGGGAACCTTCATATTTGTAGATGCATGTTTTTATTTTTCTTGAGTAAATAACCTGTGAGTGAAATTGCTGGGTCATATGGTTAAGTATATGTTTAACTTTGTAAGAAACTGCCAAATATACTTTTCAAAGTGGTTGTTAAGCCATTCTACATTCTTATGAACAGTATACGATAGTTGTAATTGTTCTATACCATCACAGCATTTGATTGTTGTTAGTCATTTTTCTTTTAGCCATTCTAGGGGGTGTGTGGTGATACTTTCTTGTGGTTTTAGTTTACATTTATCTGATGACCGATGATATTGAACACTTTTCCGAGCTTATTGGCAACTTCTTTATCTTCTTTTTGTGAAACACCGATTCAGGTCTTTACCTATTTTTATTTTTATTTATTTATTTTTAAGATTTTATTTATTCATGAGAGACACAGAGAGAGAGGCAGAGACACAGGCAGAGGCAGAGGGAGAAGCAGGCTCCATGCAGGGAGCCCGATGTGGGACTCTATCCCAGCTTTCCAGGATCACACCGTGGACTGAAGACAGATGCTTAACCACTGAGCCACCCAGGCGACCCAGGCGTACCTATTTTTAATTGGATTATTTTCTTAATTGCATTTAATTGCATATAAAGAATATATACTGGAATCAAGTCTTTTGTGGGATATATGTGCCATGATATTTTCTCTCAGTTTTTGGTTTTTTAGTCTTTTTAATATGTTTTGTTGAGTAGAAGTTTTAAATTTTGTTGAAGTATAATCAGTTTCTTTAATGGTTTTGACTCTTTGTATCCCATCTAGGAAATCTTTGCTTGTGTCAAGGTCACAAGAGACTTTCTGTTTTCTAAAACTTTTACAAATTTTAGCTTTTATATTTAGGTATATCATCTGTTTTGAGTAGACTCTTATATTTGTTGTTAAGTAATGATTGAGGTTTATTTCTTTTCCTATGAGTATTCAGTTGTGTGAGCACATGTAAGTGTATTTCTGGATTCTGTTCTCCTGTTGATTTTTATATGTACCTTTATACCAGTCCCCAGTCTCCACTGTCTTGATTATTCAAGACTTGAAATCAAGTAGTATGAGTCTGATTGTTCTTTTTCAAAACTGTTGGCTATTTTAAGATCTTTGCATGTCCTTTGCACATTTTAGATTCTGCTTATTATTATTATTATTATTATTATTATTATTATTATTTTAAAGATTTTACTTATTTATTCAGGAGAGACACAGAGAGAGAGAGAGGCAGAGACACAGGCAAAGGGAGAAGCAGGCTCCATGCAGGGAGCCTGACGTGGGACTTGATCCTGTGTCTCCAGGATCATGCTCCGGGCTGAAGGTGGTGCTAAACCGCTGAGCCACCTGGACCACCCTCTGCTTATTATTTTCTACAAAAGAATCTGCTGGGATTTTGATTAGAATTACACTGATACTATATATCAAATTGGGACATCTTTTTTTTAATTTTGAAAAATTTTATTATTTTGTGAGAGAGCTTGTGTGCATGAGTGGGGGGTGGGTGTGCGGGGAGAGAGAGAGAATCTTAAGGTTTCACACTTACTGAGGAGCATGATGCAGGGCTTAATTTCATAGCCCTGAGATTATGACATGAGCCAAAATCAAGAGTTGGATGCTTAACTGACTGAGCCATGTAGGCACCTCAAAATTGGGGCATCCTTAGTATATGTGCTGCCAAAGTGAGCACCCAAATTGGGACATCTTAATATTGAGTTTTCTAGGGGTGCCTGAGTGGCTCAGTCAGTTAAACATCTGACTCTTGATTTCAGCTCAGGTGATGGTCTCAAGGTTGTGTGAGCCCCACATTGGGATCAATGCTGGATATAGAGCCCACTAGGGATTCTCTCCCTCTCCCCCTCCTCCTCCCCTGTTCTCTCTGTCCCTGAAAAAATAAAAAAAATACAGAGTCTTCTAGTTTATAAGCATGGCATATACTTCTTCATTATTTAGATCTTAAAATTTCTCACAACTGTTTTATATTTTCTTTTTTTAAAAAAGATTTTACTTATTTCTTTATTAGAGAGAGAGAGAGCACGCACACACATGAATAGAGGGTAGAGGGAGAGGGAGAAGCAGGCTCCTTACTGAGCAGGGAGCCCAGTGCTCCCAGGACTGAGATCATGACCTGAGCCAAAGTCAGATGCTTAACCAAGTGAGCCACCCAGGCGCCCTATTTTCTTTTCTTTTTTTTTTTTTTTAAAGATTTTATTTATTTATTCATGTGAGAGAGAGAGAGAGAGAGAGCCAGAGACACAGGCAGAAGGGAGGAGCAGGCCCCATGCAGGGAGCCCGATGTGGGACTCGATCCTGGGTCTCTAGGATCAGGCCGTGTGCTGAAGGTGGCGCTAAACCCCTGAGCCACCCTGGCTGCCCTCTTTTCTTTTTTTTTTTTTTTAAGAGATTTATTTATTTATTTAAAAGACAGAGAGCATGCATGTGGAGGGAGGGGCAAAGGGAGAGAATCTTTAAGTGGACTCCCTGCAGAGCATGAAGCCCAGTATGGGGCTTCATCTCATGCATGATCCATGAAATCATGACCTGAGCTGGAACCAAGAGTTGGATGCTCAACTGACTGAGCCACCCAGGCACTCCTTATATTTTCAGTATTGGATCTTACACGTTTTTTTTTTTTTTTTTTTGAAATGTCATTAAATATTTTATGGTATTTGATTCTATCATAAATGGTATTTTTCAAATGTCATTTTGCATTTGTTTATTGTTAACATATAGAAGTAAAATTCATTATTGTATATTGTTCTTGTATCCTATGATTTTGCTGATTTTTACATATTAGTGTTTAGGATAATTAAGGTTAGGATATAATCATGTTGCAAATAAGAATGATTTTATTCTTTCCTTTTCAATAATCTCCATGCCTTTTCTTTCTTCCTTGCTTTATTGCACCAGTTAGGATTTTCAGCACAATGTTGAGAAGTGGTCGATAGTGCATACGTCATTGCTTTTTTCCTGATCTTAAGAGAATAGTCTTCAGTTTTGGCTAGAGTTGCTTTATAGATGTTCACCATTAGTTTGAGGAAGTTCTCTATTTGTAGTTTGCTGGGACCTTTTATTCATGAATGGGAGTTGAATTTTTCAAATACTTTTTCGTCTATTGTAATGATCATTTTTAAAATCATTTAATCTCTTAATATGGTGAAATACATTGACTCTTTTGAATAGTAAACCTTAAATTCTTGGGATAAACCGCATTTAGTCATTATGTATTTTTCCTTTTTATATATTGCTGGGTTCTATTTGGTGGTTTTTTTGTTAATGATTGTTGTGTTTATTTTTGGGATAATTACTGGTTTATAGTTTTCTTGACTTGTATGTATGTATGCTTTTGCCATCAGTATAATCCTGTCCATATAAAATGGGTTAGGAAGCATCCCCACCTCTCCTCTTTTCTGAAAGAGTCTTTCTTTCTTTCTTTCCTTCTTTCTTTCTTTCCTTTCCTTTTCTTTTCTTTTCTTTCAAGATTTTATTTATTTATTTATTCATGAGAGATACACAGAGAGAGAGGCAGAGACAGAAGCAGAGGGAGAAGCAGGCTCCATACAAGGAGCCTGATGTGGGACTCGATCCCCGGTCTCCAGGATCATGCCCTGGGCCAAAGGCAGGAGCTAAACCGCTGAGCCACCCAGGGATTCCCCTGAAAGAGACTTTCTTGAAATGGCTCATAGAATTCTCCAGTGAATCTTGGAGATTTCTTTGTGGGAAGACTTTTAGTTAGGAATTTAGTGTATTTAATAAATGTAGGACTATTCAGGTGTTATATTTTCTTTGATATCTGTTTTGGTAATTAGCATCTTTTAAGGAATTGGAGCATTTAATGTATAGTTTTAATGGTCGACTTGAGGGGCATAGTACAACCTCAACTATTCCTTAACTCTAGAGTCTCTAGTGTTGTTTTCTCTTTTTTTCCCCTGGTATTGGCAAGTTGTGGTTTCTCTTCTTTCTTCATTGTCTACACAAAGGTTTGTCAATTTCATTGATTTCCTCCTCCCCAAAGAATCAAATTTTGCTTGTTTATTATTTTACTGATTTCACCTCTTTGCTTTATTTCCTTCTTTTACTTTGGTTTTAATGTATACTTTTTTTTTTATTTTATTTGTTTATTTATTTATTTTTTAATTTTTTTTAATTTATGGTAGTCACAGAGAGAGAGAGAGAGAGAGAGAGAGAGAGAGAGGCAGAGACATAGGCAGAGGGAGAAGCAGGCTCCATGCACCGGGAGCCTGACGTGGGACTCGATCCTGGGTCTCCAGGATCGTGCCCTGGGCCAAAGGCAGGCGCCAAACCGCTACGCCACCCAGGGATCCCTAATGTATACTTTTTAAAAAAAGATTTTATTTGTTTATTCCTGAGAGACACAGAGAGAAAGGCAGAGACAACAGGCAGAGGGACTCGATCCAGGACGTTGGGATCACGACCTGAGTCAAAGGCAGACCCTCAACCATTGAGTCACTCAGGCATCCCTACTTTGGTTTTAATGTATACTTTTTCTAGCTTCTTGTGGTGGAAGCTTAATTTTTGTAAGCCTTTTTGTTTACTGTTTGTATCTTTGTGTTTTGCTTTACTGATTTTTTTTATGTGTTTCTATGTAGTGTAATCTTTTTTCCATTTTTTTCTTTTAAATTTTGACTGGTTTTATAAGAGTTTTCAAAATTTATGTAGTAACATTAGTCCTTTTGTCTTTTATGTCAATTTTATTATTTATTATTTTTATTTTTATTTTTTTTAAGATTTTAGTTATTTATTCATGAAAGACAGAGAGAGAGAGGCAGGGACACAGGCAGAGGGAGAAGCAGGCTCCATGCAGTGTGCCCGAAGTGGGACTCGATCCCAGGACTCCAGGATCACGCCCTGGGCCAAAGGCAGGCACCTAACCGCTGAGCCACCCAGGGATTCCCTTATGTCAATTTTAGAAAATCTTCCAGCAAAGCAAGTTTTTTTTTTGATTCACTTACATGTTTTTGTAATTGTTTTATTTATTTATTTTAAAAGTATTTATTTATTTATTTTAGAGAAACAGAGCTTGAGAGCATGCGCACAAGTTGAGGGAGGGGCAGAGGGAGAGAATTTTCAAGCAGATTCCCCACTGAGTGCAGAACCTGACCCTGAGAGGCTTGGTCTCATGACTCATGAGATCATGACCTGAGCTGTAAACAAGAGGTGGATGCTTAACCCTCTCAGCCACCCAGGCACCCTTTGTTTTATTTTTAAAATCTGTTATTTGTAATTCATTTTGGGTATGGCATACTATGATATGGAGAACTGAGGATATATTTTTCTATATTATTACCCAGTTTTTCCCAACATTCTTCATCATATAATCTATTTTCTTTAAATGGCATTGTTTTAGTCTGTCTTCTGTTTTAGAAATTTCTTAGCTATATATATATATATTTTTTTATTTATGATAGTCACACACAGAGAGAGAGAGAGAGGCAGAGACACAGGCAGAGGTAGAAGCAGGCTCCATGCACCGGGAGCCCGATGTGGGACTCGATCCCGGGTCTCCAGGATCGCGCCCTGGGCCAAAGGCAGGCGCCAAACTGCTGCGCCACCCAGGGATCCCCTCTTAGCTATTGTTATGGATATAAGCTTGGTATATGAATGAATCATTCTCTCTCTCTCTCTTTTTTTTTTTTTTTTTTTAAAGATTTTATTTATTCCTGAGAGACACAGAGAGAGGCAGAGACATAGGCAGAGGGAGAAGCTAGCTCCCTGCGGGGAGCCTGATGTGGGACTCGATCCCAGGACCCTAGGATCACGCCCTGAGCCAAAGGCAGATGGTCAACCACTGAGCCACTCAGGCATTCTTCTCAAAATAATTCTATTCAAATGTAATTAATTGTTACAGTTATACAATAGATATTCACAGAATGAATGTTATCTGCATTTAGTTTGTTATGGGGAGAAATGATTTCACTAACTGTTAATGATCATTTTGAGAATTCCCTATCCTCTAATATTGTAAATGTTCTCTATTGTCTTTATGACAGTATTTATTTTTCCCCAGTTTCATTGAGATGTAATTTATGTGGATTAAAATTAGCCTATTTTTAGTGTGCAG
Source organism: Vulpes lagopus (assembly GCF_018345385.1). Classification (NCBI taxonomy): domain Eukaryota; kingdom Metazoa; phylum Chordata; class Mammalia; order Carnivora; family Canidae; genus Vulpes; species Vulpes lagopus. The sequence goes on along the minus strand of NC_054824.1, from coordinate 119,011,745 downwards.
TTTGAATTTGGTTATTAGTTTTCTATAATCATGTAACCAGCACCACAATCAAGATACAGAAGTTCTACCATTCTGAAAAGTCTCCTTGTACACCTTTGCCCATAAGCAGAGGACCTCTGCCCTGAAGCAGCCACCTCAGCACTTTTTTTTTAACTGTTAGTGGTTTTTAGTATATTGACAAGAGTTGTGTAATCTTCACCACAATCTAATTTTAGAACATTTCTATCACCCCAGAAAGAAATAGATATCTGTTTAAAGTCACTCCCTCAGGGCTTCCAGGTGGTTCAGTTGGCTAAATGTCTGCCTTTGGTTGCGTCATGATCCTAGGATTCTGGATTGAGCCCCATGTCAGGCTCCCTGCTTAGTGGGGAGTCTACATTTTCCTTCTCCTTCTATTCTTCCCCTCACTCATGCAGTCTCTCTCTCTCACATAGCTTCTCAAATAAATAAGATCTTTAAAAAAATAAAGTCACTCCATCTTCCCACTTTTAGCCCTAGCAACCACTAGTCTACTTTATGTCTCTGTAGATCTGCTTTTCCTGGCAAATAGAAACATGCAGTATGTTGGATTATTCTGTGTCTGGCTTCTTTCATTGGACATAAACGTTACCAACTTTTGAGCATTTTTATGAAATTAAGTTTTTTTTAAAACAGGGAATGACTCTACTAATGATGGGGTCAGCAGATGCTCTTCCTGAGGAACCCTCAGCTAAAACTGTCTTTGTAGAAGACATGACAGAGGAACAGTTAGCATCTGCGGTAAGATATATTTGATTGCTACTTTTTGGAAGACATACCACATTTTACATATTTGATTGATAAAGTTACTAAGTTGCCTTTCAGAAAGTAGCATCTAAGTGTTTTTGAAGATTTGGGGCGCCTGGGTAGCTCAGTTGGTTAAGCGTCTGACTCTTGATTTTGGTCTTAGGGTCTTAGGATCAAGCCCTGTGGTGGACTCCACCTCTGAGAGGAGTCTGCTTGAGATTCCCTCCCTCTTCCTTTGCCCCTCCTGCATACATACTCTCTCTAAAATAAATACATAAATCTTAAAAAAAAAAAAAAGTTTTGAAGATTTAATTGGTAATACCAAGATGTATGGTTTTGTGTATTTATTTTAAAGATTTTATTTATTTAGAGGAAGTACACCAGTGCACACTTGAGTAGGGGGAGGGGCAGAGAAGAGGGAGGGAGAGAATCTCCAGCAGGCTTCACACTTAGCTCCCCAAGATGTATGTTTTTAGAAGTAAAAGGTTTTATTTTTGAAATTGGCCTGAGGAATCCCTGTATAATTGGATAATTCAATTTAAAGTCAATTAGTGTCTTTAATAAATCAGTGTCAGGCAGTGCTAACTGTGATATTTTATGGGAAAACAGGCTCAAAGAGGATAAATGGTTTAAATGCTGAGATGTTAAAATTCTTAAAACTTTATTTGTTGAAAATACAATTTATCCTGAATTGCAACATTGTTTTAGAAAACTGGTCAACACAAAGTTGTCGAATGTTTTTTTTTTTTTTTTTTTTTACCATCCAGCATTTGTAGTAGTATTTTCTTTTTTTGAAGTGTTTCTACATATACTTTATTATCCCATTCTAATGATAAGCCTTCAAAGAGGGGCAAGAGTGATATGATTGTTCTTTTATTATTCTCGAGGAGAGAATTAAAACACAAGAATGTTTGTCAACGTAATGCAAGTAAATATTTTTATTAGGGATAAAAAACATTGTTACTTTGGGGTGAAGTTGGAGTTTAAATTGTATGGGTTGATAAATTGTACTTCAAAGTATGAACTCTAGTGATTTTTATATATGCTATGTCATTTTATAAAAAGGAGTTAATCTTTGTCCTTATCAGATGGAATTACCATGTGGATTGACAAACCTTGGTAACACTTGTTACATGAATGCTACAGTTCAGTGTATTCGTTCTGTGCCTGAACTCAAAGATGCCCTTAAAAGGTAAGATACACGAGAAATGTGAGTCTTCCCTTGGGTAGGGGAGGTTCACATTTGGGTGAATAGTGTTTTGTTTATAATTAAGTGTATAATTTTTTAGCAACTTTACTGAGATATTTATTATATAATTCATCCATTTATAGTATTCAGTTGAATGGTCTTTGTTATATTCACAAGATTTTACAACCATCACCACAGTCTAATTTTAGATTCTTTTCTTCCTCCTGAAAAGAAACCTTATATTCACGAGCAGTCATTCATTTTACCCTTTCCATCTCCAGTTCTAGACAGCCATTTATCTACTTTCTGACCTATCGATATGCCTATTCTGGACATTTCATATAAGTGGAATCATACAGTGTGGTTACTTTTTGTGACTCGTTTCTTTTACTTGGCATAATATTTTTTGGGTTTATTCACGTTTATTCATTTATTCGTATTCTAAGGAGAACTCTTTCATGTTTTAGAGTTACTTCTCTGAGTTTTGCATGAGCAGGGGAGATTTCATCCTGTTGATTCAATTTCTTGAAACCAGATGAAGTTTTTTTTTTTAAGATTTTATTTATTCATGAGAGACACAGAGAGAGGTGGAGACATAGGTGGAGGGAGAAGCAGGCTCCCTGTGGGGAGACCAATACAGGACTTGATCTTGGGACCTTGGGATCATGACCTGAGCCAAAGGCAGACGCTCAACCACTGAGCCACCCAGGCATCCCCAGATGAAGTATTTTTTGAACGATAAGTTTTTACAAGAAGATGGAAATCCTTGTACTTAACTAACTTAATACAAGAGGACATGGATGGGGCTGATGTCTTTGGAAAAATGGTATTAACTGATAAAATAGGAGTGAAAGAAGAGAGGAAAATTTCCATGGAAGGTGTTCTACAACTGATGATTCTAAAGCTCATCCTTAAATACTTAAGAAGAATTTTTATTTGGCAGTTTCTGGAGAGTGGGATGTATGTTGTAAACGCCAGAGGGGAAATAGACTGGGTTAGCTGAAGAGGCAATGAGGGCCAAGAACCAGAGCTACAGGTAAAATCCAGTTTGCTTGGTGCTGCCCGATAATGGAACCTCATGATAATGTAGGAGTTCTGAATGAAGAATTTCAAGTGAAAAGTGTATCTAATAAAAATTACTCTTAACTTCTATGGATTAGTTACAAAAGACAGTATCTCATGGCCATATTTTTATCTTACTGGAGATTGGCAAGGCACCTCTTGGTAAGTACCACATAGTTTTTTCATTAGCAATTGTTAGGTTGCTATTTTACTTGCATTTTCTTTTTTATAAAGATTTTATTCATTTATTCATGAGAGACACACCGAGAGAGGCAGAGACACAGGCAGAGGGAGAAGGAGGCTCCCTGTGGGGAGCCTGATGCGGAACTCAATCCTGGGTCCCAGGATCATAACCCGAGCCAAAGGCAGATGCTTAACCATTGAGCCACCCAGATGTCCCTTTACTTGCATTTTCAAATTTATATGGGAATGATCTGTTCTTGATAGAACTTAACTGTAAAATTGGTTGGACCAGCTTTTATTTTGGTATTTTAAATGTACATTTTCTGTGTCTTTTAGAGTCAGTTTTGGTAACTTATGTTTTCCTGTGAATTTGTCCTTAGGTCTTTAAGATATGTTAGTGTAAGAGTTATCTATTTTGGACCTGTATTTTCCCTCCATTGTCATTTCTTGTGAGATATATATATATATATGTATATATATATATATATATATATATATATATATATATATATTTCCCCTTGATTATCTTGCCAGAGGTTTATACATTTTTTTTTCTCAGAAATCAGCTATTAGATTTATTCCGTCACTTCTTCCCATTATCTGATTTCATCTTACTTTTGTTTGTATTCGTTTATTTCTGTTTTCCTTAGGCTGTTTCATTTTCTGATTTCTTAAGTTGTATGCTTAGATAATTTATTTATCTGTTCTTGTGTAGTAATGAAAACATTTAGTTGTGAGTTTTTACCTTTATTCCGTGTTCATTAGATGAGGCTGTTCAGATGTTTTTTGAAAGACTTTATTTATTTATTTGACAGAGAGAGAGACCGAGCACAAGTAGGCAGAGTGGTAGGGAGAGGGAGAAGCAGGCTCCCTGCTGAACAGAGAGCATGATGCAGGGCTCAATCCCTGTGATCATGACCTGAGCCAAAGGCAGATGCTTAACCCATTGAACCATTCAGGCACTCTATCTCCTCCTTTTACTTTCTAACAGTTTTTCTTTGTAAAGTTCAATTGTTAATATTATTTAGCTTATTGGATTTTTTTTTTTTAAGCTCTATCCCAGGACCCTGGGATCATGACCTGAGCTGAAAGCAGATGCTTAACTGACTGAGCCACTTAGGTGCCCCACATGTTTTTTTCTTAATTAGAATTAAATGTTTTCTTGGTATAATAAGAGTTTCTTATGGGGGGATAGTATTAAATTACTCATGATTTTCCTATTCTTAGTTACTTAAAAAAAAGATAATTCATTAGTGTAGCCTTTGCTGTAAATGTAGGAATAGTTACTCAGCAGTATTAACTGCAACTAGAAGTAAAATCAATAATAGCAGCAGTTGTGTCATAAAATACTTCACTGATGTTTTGGGATTCACTTTATTAGTACTTTATTTTAACTTCAAAAGTGCCTTTTACATAGTTGTAAACTGAGAGGGAAACTTATGATTTTCACTTTGTATTTGTTTTATTTTACTTTATTTTTTTTTTATTTTATTTTATTTATTTTTTATTTTTTATTATTTATTTATGATAGTCACAGAGAGAGAGAGAGAGGCAGAGACACAGGCAGAGGGAGAAGCAGGCTCCATGCACCGGGAGCCTGATGTGGGACTCGATCCTGGGTCTCCAGGATCACGCCCTGGGCTGGAGGCAGGCGCTAAACCGCTGAGCCATCCAGGCTGCCCTGATTTTCACTTTTTAAAAACATATGTGGGCAGTCCGGGTGGCTCTGCTGAGAGTTTGGCACTGCCTTCGGCTGGCACCTGGTCCTGGGGACCCAGGATCAGGTCCCACGTCAGGCTCCCTGCATGGAGCCTGCTTCTCCCTCTGCCTGTATTTCTGCCTCTCTCTGTCTCTCTGTATGTCTCTCATGAATAAATAAATAAAATCTAAAAAATAAATAAATAAAAGAACATATGTAATTTAGACATTATCAATTGTATATTGAAAAATTTAAAAAGACTTGAGTTACAGCAGTTTCCAAAACATCTAAAAAAAGAAACAACTTTTTTTTTTTTTTTTTTTTTTTTTTTTTAATTTTTATTTATTTATGATAGGCACACAGTGAGAGAGAGAGAGAGAGGCAGAGACACAGGCAGAGGGAGAAGCAGGCTCCATGCACCGGGAGCCTGATGTGGGATTCGATCCCGGGTCTCCAGGATCGCGCCCTGGGCCAAAGGCAGGCGCTAAACCGCTGCGCCACCCAGGGATCCCCAAGAAACAACTTTTTAATTAGATATATATATATTTTTTAATTAGATATATTTTAACATGGTTTCTTGACCTCTTTCATTCTATTTACATAACCCAGAGGTTTTTTTTTTATATTGAAATATTTACATCTAGTAAATATCAAATATCTGTCTGTATTTGGTGTGATCAGTTTTGATAAAGCAAATTCTCTGTAACCCATTTTACAAATTATAGAACTTTTCCCTTATCCCAGGAAGTTTTTGTACTCGTACCTTTTTCCAGTCTTCATATCCTGTACCACCCAGCTCTGTAAGCAACTACTTGTCTCATACTAGTTTTGTGCCTTCTGGAACTTAAATGTATAGAATCTAATTTATTTTTGATTTGGCTTAGTTTCACTCAGCAGTTTTTGAAGCTTATCCATGTTATTGATGGTATTGATAGTTTGGTTGTTCGACATTCTTGCCAGCCTTGGTTGATAACCAGTCTTTCTCATTTTATAGTCCCTCCAGTGTGTGTACACTACATAAGTATAGTTTTAATCATAGTTAATAGGCTGTCATTTTCCTGCCTCCCAATGTTTGGTATTATCTGAATGATAATTTCTGATCCAGTGTCATAAGACATTGTATGAGTGAATACTATAGTTTATTTCATTTGAATGGCCAGTCCTTTGTGCTGTTGTAAATTAAATGAGAATTATAAATTGAAAGTGAATGTAGAAATCCCTTAATAGAAACACTGCAGTTTATAAGTAAATAGACTGACTTGGAAATTAAGTGACTTTTCTTTTTTAAAGATTTTATTTATTTATTCATGAGAGACAGAGAGAAAGAGAGGCAGAGACATAGGCAGAGGGAGAAGCAGGCTCTTTACAGGGAGCTTGATGTGGGACTTGATCCCCAAACTGGAATCATGCCATGAGCCAAAGGCAGATGCTCAACTGCTGAGCCACCCCGGCATCCCTTAAGTGACTTATTTAATGTTACATAGATGTTAATGCTGAATGTAGGTGTATTGATTTTGATTTATGGTTTTTTGATCTAATGTTTTTTTCTTATTTCTAAAAGTATATTTTATTTTCCTTGCAATAGTGGACATTAAAATGTGTACTTTCTTGTTTCATATTTTCAGGAAAAATTTTTTTAAATATTTTATTTATTTGAGAGAGAGCACAAGTTAGGGGGGCAGAGAGAGAGGAAGAAGCAGACTCCTTGTTGAGCATGGAGCTAGATAGGGCTCAATCGCAGGACCCTAGGCTCATGACCTGAGCCAAGGCAGACACTTAACCAATTGAGCCACCCAAATACCCCAGGAAATGTTTGTTTTTAAATAAGTTAGGAGAAAAAATTTAAAGTGGACTTCATTCATCTAAATTCTCTTTTTTTTAGTATTCCTTTTTTTTTTTGCCTATAGAATGCTTAAGGGAATAAGACCAGAAGAGAAGACAATAGAAAGATGGGAACAACTCTGATAAAGTTGCAGTTGAGGGTGTCATAATAAGCTCTTTGCACTAGTTTCTTCCCTTTTGTGTTTCAGAATGAATTGAATCCTATTTAATTCTCCCTTAATGTTCCCAGGTATGCAGGTGCCTTGAGAGCTTCAGGGGAAATGGCTTCAGCACAGTATATTACTGCAGGTCAGTATCTTAAATATATTCCTTTTCAATAGGATGATGTAGTATTCAATAAATGTTATTTTTCACTCTAGTTTTTTTAGTAGCTTTCAGTTTACAAAACATGTTTTGTAAAACATCTCAATAAAATTGGAGTATTTATACTTAATGTTAAACAACTTAGGGCTTATTTTATTATCCAAATTATAAACCAGTGATGTCTGTCTTTTCTGAAAAATAGTCTGGATTTTTTGGGTTAATTTTGGCTTTAGGGTTCTATTAGTAAAATATATATTTGGGGATATCCAGAGATAAGTTTTATTGTAGTTGATACAGTCATTGTAAGAGAGTCTTAGTGGGTGTTAGTGTAAGGAAATCATGCATGATTGAGGAGAAACAAATTCTTAAAGGATAGAAATAACTTCTTTCTTTGTTACATGAGACCATGTATTCTGTCTGCATTCATTCTGGGACAGTTTTACAAATGAATACGCTTAAATCATTGGGTTAGGTCAATAAGGTATGTTTATAGCCATGCCTTTTTTTTTTTTTTGATAACACCTTTATTGAGATATAATTTACATGCCATACAATTTACCCATCTAAAGTGTGCAGCTCATTGTCTTTTAGTATATGCAGAGTTGTGTAGCAACTGGTGGTGACTATAGTCCATTTTAGAATGTTTTCATCCACTTGGAAAAGAAACTGTGACTTTTAGCACTCAGCCTGTTTCTCCCCTCTCCCCCACACCCCAGCACCATTCTCAGCCCTATGCAACCACTAATCTACTGTCAGTCTCAATATATTTGTTTATTTGAGACTTTTGACATAAATGGAATTCTACAGTATGTAGTCTCTTTTGACTGGCTTTCATTTAGAATATTTTCAAAGTTCATTCAATTGTAGTATGTATTAGTACTTTTATTCTTTTTTATTACTGAATAAGATTCTTTTGTAGGGATATATCCTATTCCATTTGTCCTTTCATCCTGATAGACATTTGGGTGGTTTCCATTTTTTGACTCTTACAAATATTGCTGAAAACTTGTGCAAGCATTTCTGTGGATATAATGTTGTTATATCTCTTATGTATGTATCTGGGTTTGGGATTTCTGGGTCATATGGTAACTATATTTAACCTTTTGGAGAACTGCCAGAGGGTCATATGGTAACTATATTTAACCTTTTGGAGAACTGCCAGACTGTTTTCCAAAGCAGTTGGCATCATTTTCTGTTTCTTCCATGAATGAGGGTTCCAGTTTCTCTGTATCCTTCATAATACTCAGTATTGTTTGTCTTTGATTATAGCCAGCCTAGGGGTGTGAAGTGGTATCTCATTGTGGTCAGCTGTTAATTTGTAATACTATATACAGTAGATTTCTTTGTGTCACTTGGATTAGAGATTGTCCTTTGACTTTTTTTTCCTGAAAGTAAATCTATTTGCTGAAATGAAGTTTTTAATGAGAAAAGCATGATGCCTTATATCTAGTTTACTTGATTCCTTGTATCTAAGAGTAATTGGAATTTCAGCAACTTCTTCAGTATCCTATGAGTCTTGTAGTGTTAAAGGGATGAAAGATACTGTCTTCATTTTTAAATTTTATTTTGTGCTAAATTTAAATTTAGCGCAAAGAATAGATCCAAGAATTCACCAGTTATTAACTTTTTGTCACATCTGATATATCATTCTCTATAACCATGTTCTTTTTTTTCTGAACCACTTGAGAGTATAAGATAGACATCATGTCTTATTCCTGAATACTTCAGTCTGTATTTCCCAAGAATAAGGACATTTATAACCATAAGACAGTTACCGTTTTTCAAAATCTAGGCATTTCACATGGATAAAGTACTCTAAAATATAAACTACTTAAATTTTGGCAAATTAACCCAATATTGCCCATTATAAAGTTGTTTTTCTTTTTTGCTTTGAAAGGCAGTTTAGAATCACCTATTGGATGTAGCTGTCATATCCTACTGGTATCTTTTATTTTTTTATTTTTTTTATTTTTTAAAGATTTATTTATTTATTCAGTCAGAGAGAGTGAGAGAGAGGCAGAGAGACACAGGCAGAGGGAGAAGCAGGCTCCATGCAGGAAGCCCGATGCGGGACTCGATCCCGGGTCTCCAGGATCACACCCCGGGCTGCAGGCGGCGCTAAACCGTTGGGCCACCAGGGCTGCCCTACTGGTGTCTTTTAATGCACAGTGCACTTTTGACCCTTCTCTTTCAAACTAACGAAATACTTTGAGATGCTCTGTTTATGGTATATGTTAAATCTTAAATCATTTTTTATTTTGAGTAATGTGTACCTTTTTAAAGTGTTATAATAATTGAGGCTTTTTAATTTTATTAATTTATTTTTTTAAAAAGGTATATTTATTTATTCATGAGAAACACACAGAGAGAGGCAGAGACATCAGCAGAGGGGGAAGCAGGCTTCCTCTGGGGAACCTGATGTGGGACTTGATTCCGGGATCACACCGTGAGCCATAGGCAGAAGCTCAACCACAGCTACCCAGGCATCCCTAGGCTTTTTTATTTTAAGAAATATTATATTGGTAGTGACACCTTAATCTTGGCTGTCCATCCAAAAAATATTTTTAAACACCATGTTTAGTTGTCTTATTTGGGAACATTTTATTAAGCAATGGCTTTGTGCTGAGATGTATTATTTGCCGGGCTTCAGTTTGTATAATAATGGTAGATAACATTTCATGTATTAGTTAACAAAACAAATCCAGATAGTCTAGACTAGAATTTGCTGTATATGAAGTAAGGGCCAGATGTGATAGCTAAGAAGTCAGCAGAAGAAAAGTATTCTTAACTTCTCAGAGGAGGGCTCAGTCCATGACCATGAGATTTATGAAGGTGAAAGAGGATAGCGGAGGAAAGATTTTGAAGAAGGCAGATTAGTTTTGGATTTTAGCTATCCGTATAGTCAGGAAGTATGTTTAACAGATTTTTAAAGTTTAGGAGTTGAATAAATGGGAACCATGTACAAGCTTAAAGGGAAGTGGGTTGAGAGTATGACCCGATGGCCTGATAATGGCTTAGTACCAGAACAGTAACATCAGCCTGTTTGATCCCTAGACAGAGGTTATGTGTTCTCTGTACTGAATGAATATGCTCTGCTTTGTTTGGGAAGACAAAGGTTGGCAAGAGGAGAGAGACTAAGGGGCAGGGCTTAGAAGTTGTTTATAGTTAGTGATTACATTATAAAGTGTGGTCAGTTCTTCAGATTTAAAAACAAATCTTTTTCTTATTGGGAATTTGACAACTACAAAAGGAGTAGATATATTTAAAAATACAACTCAGCAGTTTTTTGGTTGTATTAATCTAGAATTAATTTACAGTAGCATGTATTAAATATGTCACTGTTTTATGAAAGCCATGTTTGCTTTGTTTTTCAGCCCTTAGAGATTTGTTTGATTCCATGGATAAAACTTCTTCTAGTATTCCACCTATTATTCTACTGCAGTTTTTGCACATGGCTTTTCCACAGTTTGCGGAGAAGGGTGAACAAGGACAATATCTTCAACAGGTAAACAGGGCAAGATTCTGTGGTTTTCATTTTGTAAATGTAAAACTTGGGTGTTGTACACTTACCATGTTTATTTGTATTTCCAAACATTTTGCATTTATCAGTCCTCTCTAGTTCACAGCATCATTATCTTTTGCCTGAAGTGGTCTGTTAGCTATCATCTTGCTTCTGCTTTTGTCCTTCTTCAATCTCCACACAGCCTCCAGAGTCCTTTATAAAATGAATATAGGATTATGTTGGTCCCTTGTTCATTACTTCCTAGTGATTTTTCTATCCCACTCCTGAATAATCTAGCTCCTGGCTCCCTCTCTGAGCCTAACATGTGCCATTCTCCCCTGTTGCTTATTTCTTTGGCTTGCACATACACTGGCTTTCTGGTTATTTTTTAAGCCCTCCAGTATCCTCTTTCTGTAGGGTCTTTCTTTCCTCTTATGTCTTTGCCTCTCAGGTAAGTTCATGGCTTGCTTCCTCCCTTCATTCAGGTCTCATGGCTCAAATGTCAAGGCATCAGAGTAGTTTGATTATTGAAATCACATACTTCCTTTCCCCTCATCACTTTCTACTCCCATATTGCTTTTTTTAAATTTATAACTCTTTAAGTGAATTTATGGTACATTTTGTTTATGTCCCCATTGAGAACTTTTTCTGTGTTAGTCGCTGCCGTGTTTGTGTCTAAAGCAGTGTTTAGCATAAGGAGGAGCTTAGTGAACATCTCTTGAATGAATATTCTGGAATTCCTCATTGTTTTGAAGATCCTGTGATATCTAATTTTACTTAATATTTTTAAATTAAAAAAAGAGCTTTCTTCTCCTTTCCTAAGGGAACGGTAATTCTTTTAGAAGGATTTTGTAGACAAAATAGTATCACAGCCAGGATTATTTACTTTGGCATTTTTAAATTACAGGATGCTAATGAATGTTGGATACAAATGATGCGAGTATTGCAACAGAAATTGGAAGCCATAGAGGATGATTCTGTTAAAGAGGTAATTGAAACGTATTTGTGATACACTCCCCTGAGCCCAAAGACTTGAAATTAATTCATCCTAATAGATAGACATGTACTTGTATACTTTAGGTGCTCAATTTGTAGTTGGAATTTGAAAGCTTACACTTGACACTTGAATTCAGTGTATTATTTATTAAACTTCATATTATTGAGCATCTGTAGTCTTTTGGTAATGTTTTTTGAACAGTAGAAGTATCTTACAGAAATTGATTATATTTTAAAAAGCTTAATGTATTTACTAAACCTGGACTGTGTGGGGAAAAGTATACATTAGTATCTATATAAAGTAAGTTGGAATTTTTATTTCATTTTAATTTTTGCAGACGGATTCTTCATCTGCATCAGCAGTGACACCATCTAAAAAGAAAAGTTTAATTGATCAGTTCTTCGGAGTTGAGTTTGAAACTACGTATCCTTATGAGCCAAGATTTGTTGAGACTGTACTGATAACTTACTAGAAGTGCATTGGTAGCAATAGCATTATTGACTGATTGGAGTGGTGGGTGGAGTATGTAGAAAAATTCTTCAGAGGCTTTTATGCCTAAAAGATGCAATGAAACTTGGAAAAATACATCAGAGTAATCCTAAAGGTTAGGATTATGTTATTTTGTTGGATTGAAGGATATTCATTATTTTTTTCTTAAGAATATCTTTAGCACAGTCAACCTCATTAACACTTCATAGGGAATCAATTTTTAATTGTATGAAACAGAGTATATCAGCCAGATGATACACATGAGATTGAACCAATTCATAAAATGTGAATTCATGAATTCAGGGAAGGACTATCTTCTAGGCCATGAATAGAAACTTAAAGATTACTGTTTATGTATCTTTCATCAAAACCATTTTAAGGGGGCGCCTGGGTGGCTCAGTAGTTGAGACCTGCCTTTGGCTCAGGTTGTGATCCCGGGGTCCTGGGATCGACTCCCACATCAGGCTCCCCTGCAGGAAGCCTGCTTCTGCCTCTGCCTATGTCTCTCTCCACTCTGTCTCTAATGAAAAGGTAAATAAGACCTTTTCATTAGAAAAGAAAAAAAACCAAAAACCATTTTAAGACTGTATAAGTACCAACTTATATTTGTTTAGAGTTTATCCTTTTATTGCTTTTATTTTTCATTACTAATATTGTTGGTAAGTGCATGAAGCACTTTAAAGTATGTTGAAACAAATCTGGGAAACCAAAATGTTTTAAACACCAATGAACGATGCTATTGATTTTTTTTTTTAATTCCAGTATAGTTAGTATACGGTGTTACATTAGTTTCAGATGTACAATATAGTGGCTCAGCAGTTCCATACATTACTCAGTGCTCTCATAGTAAGTGTACTGTTAATCCCCATCACCTATTTCACCCATACCCTCACCTACCTTCTTCATTCTTGTTGAGAATGAAATCATATGATATTCATCTTTGTCTGACTTATTAGCATTTTACATCTTGATCCGCCCATCTTTTTGAAAACGGTAAGATTTCATTCTTTTTTTATGGCTGAGTAATACTCCATTTTATATACCCCCCCACATTTTCTTTATCCATTCATCTTTTGATGGACACTTGAGTTGCTTCTATAATTTGGCTTTTGTAAATAAGGCTGCAGTACACATAGGGGTACATATGTCTTTTCATACTAGTGTTTTCATATTCTTTGGGTAAATACCCAGTGGTGGAATTACTAGATCTGGATCATATGATACTCCCATTTTTAATTTTTTAATGAACCTCCAATACTGTTTTCTATAGTGGCTGTACCAGGTTGCATTCCTACCCACAGTGCATGAGGGTTTCTTTTTCTCCTATATCCTTGCCAACACTTGAATTTTTTTTTTCCTCCAAGAGAGGGAGAGAGGTGAAAGTAGGGGATAGGGAGAGGAAGAATCTTGAACAGGCTCCATCCCCAGTGCAGAGCCCAATGTGGGGCTCGATCTCACAACTCTGAGATTATGACCTGGGCTGAAATCAAGAGTTGGACGCTTAACAAAATCACCCACGTGCTCCAACACTTGTTTGTGTTTTTGATGGATGTGAAGTGGTGATGTGGTTTTGATGTGTATTTCTATGATGATGAGTAATGTTTAGGATCTTTTCATGTGTTAGCCTTCTATACGTCATCTTTGGAGAAATGCCTATTCTATTTATGTCTTCTGCCCATTTTTAAATTGTACTATTTTTTGTTGTATAAGTTCTTTGTATATTTTGGATACTAACCGTTTATCAGATATCATTTGCAAATATTTTTTTTTAAAATAAGTGGGATAATTTTTTTTTAATTTTATTTATTTATGATAGTCACACAGAGAGAGAGAGAGAGATAGAGGCAGAGAGACATAGGCAGAGGGAGAAGCAGGCTCCATGCACCAGGAGCTCGACATGGGATTCGATCCCGGGTCTCCAGGATTGCGCCCTGGGCCAAAGGCAGGCGCTAAACCACTGCGCCACCCAGGGATCCCTCATTTGCAAATATTGATACTATTTTAATGGCATGAGGATAATTTATTATATTCAACATATAATTTATTATAACAAATTGATTGCCTGTTAGTATATTCCTTATCTTATATCCTAAAGCATGAAATGTACAGAATCCGAAGAAGAAGAGGTTACTAAAGGAAAGGAAAATCAGCTTCAGCTTAGCTGTTTTATCAATCAAGAAGTCAAGTATCTTTTTACAGGACTTAAATTGGTAAGATCAGTTACAGTTGATCCTCATTATAAATGGATTCTGTATTTGCAGGTGCACCTACTTGCTAAAATTTATTTGTAACTCTAACATCAGTACTTGTGGCACTTTCATGGTTATTTGTAGACATGCTCCAAGTGGCAAAAATTTTGAGTTGCTGGGCACAGTCTCCCCTGAGGTCCAAAGAGGTGATGCTTTGCTTTGTTTCAGCTCATACTATAAACAAGTGTCCTTTTACAGTAATTTTAGTATCACAACTTTTTGCATTTTTGTGCTTTCTGTTGGTGATTTGCTGTTTAAAATGGCCTTCAGCCATAGTGCTGAAGTGCCATCTCATGTTCTAAGCCCAAGAAGGCTGTGTGTGAATGTTTATTAGAAAAGCCTTAAGGAGAAAATGTTAGATAAAGCTTCATTCAGGGATGATTTATAGTGTAGTTGTCTGAAGACAATGTTAGTGAATTGTCATTAAATAGAAACACATGTAACACAAGGTTGCGTATTGATAGGTCATCAAAAATGTTGTGACCAGAGGCATGCAGGAGGCCTCTAAGGGTATTATAATGAAGATGTATTAGTAGTGACAAGGTATAAACTGTAATTTTACTATGTAAATCAGGCCATGTAGGCCCTCTGCCTTTGCACCAGCATTGCAGTTGAGGCCCTGGAATGTAGTGACTTCATTGCTTTGTGGCAGAGGTAGGTCTAGAACTTGATACTCTAATTAGTACTCTTTCCCCGTTTTCATACTACAGAATGCACTCTAATGAGCAGATTGATAAAATATAACAATTTTGCTTGCTAATTAAGTACTTGATATGGAAATATATACATGTCTTAAAGGACAGGCAATGAATTGGGACAGGGATTGCATTGATAAACAAGATAACTTGTCATCAGAGAGTTCCCATCTACTGTTTGAGGTAAGATCAGTAAAAGGAGAGGTTGGTAAATGCAGACGTAAGAGACAAATAGAAAGTACTATTCTCTGCCCTCTGATACTGAGGCATACTACTTTTAAGAGAAGTTCATTTTAAAAGCTTACAAATAATAGCTCACCAGTAATAGTCCTGAAAAAATTCTGATGTGCAAGTTTCAGGGCATCAAAACATGAAGTATTAAATGTAACCGGAGAGTGTAGAATGGAATGTTTTGGCAGGGACTCTCCAGTAAGATATTTTTCTTCATAATTTTGTAAAATTCTAGAAAAACTAAATATACCACTTCTAGTGGTAGTGGATTGGCAATAATACCTATAGTTTACTTGATGAATAATATCACACTAGATATGCATTCTTGAAAAGCATGTTTTTATGAGATATTGTATTGTCTTGCCCGTTTTTTAGGTGCTTTTTTATCATCATTATCATTTATCATCATCATTTGTTCTGAATATTCTAGAGTAATTTGGCTCCATATTTCTTTACCGTTTTGCTGCCAACCAGATGATTAAGTGTTAAAAACTACATGGTGGTTCCTTTTATAATGTGATTAGTAATTTTTAGAAAATTAAAGAAATTGTATTAAGTAACATGCTTATAGTGAACATTAACAGTAAATTTTTATTTCTAATTTCTTATGTATTCTTACAAAGCACAGCACATTAGTAGTGCTTTCTTTTGATATTAGAAATAGTAGCTAATGTTTATTGAATATAGAATATATGCCCAATGGTTGTCCATGTTTTTTATACATACTTACTTACATACTTCTAACAATAGCACTATGATTGCAGTTATTATCATTATCATTTCCATATGATGCCCAGAGGGGATAATTGTCTCCCTGAGTGTTGCACACGCTATAAAAAATGGAAAGGCAGACATGATGGTTAAGATATGTATGTGTTAAAAAAAAAAAAAAAGATATGTATGTGTTTAAAAGCTTTTCCATAATTGTTAGATTAACAGGTTTTCTCTATGATGACTTTTCTCAAATTTGAAAATAATTGGCTATAGAAGGTTTTTATATATAAAGCATAAAGAACAAGGGTTTCCTACATTCTCATAATTGTCCTCCATTATGAGTATTCTGAGAATCCATAGGTAGAAGCCATAAGGCTTTTTTTTGTGTTATATAAAATACAGTATAAATCTGAGCAACATTTGGGTAACAATTTAAAACTTCAAACATTATTTATATTTTGAGGAGTTCACAGCTCAGAAGGTCAGATCCTCAACTCCACAGTGTAAATTATTTGCTACCTTTTAAGAACTGAGGCATATCTAAGAGGCCTCCTACACTGTCTTCATTCAGATTATTTTTCAGTGGTATAAATCCATGGACATATATTGTTTATTAAATAATACTAATTTTTAAAAGAACTTACAGTGTTACTCTAGGGTTGGCTGGCTGTCAGTCAGTAGAGCGTGGGGCTCTTGATCCTTGAAGTTATGAGTTCAAGCCCCACTTTGGGTACAGAGCTTTCTTTAAAAAAAAAAAAAGTGTTGCAGAAAAAGATTTTTTAAAACTAAAATTGTTTGGTCTTCTGTTCTTTTTTTAGCGACTCCAGGAAGAAATAACTAAGCAGTCTCCAACATTGCAAAGAAATGCTTTATATATCAAATCTGTAAGTTGTGCATTCCTTTTGAAATTGAATCCATTTTGATGGAAGGTTTCCAGTTAGTTAATTTTATGCAGTCTGTTTTTACCAAAGCAAGGAATTAAAAACCTGTGTGGTGTTTGCATGTGATAGGATTTCTTTCATTTTTTTCCCCCTCAGTCCAAGATCAGCCGACTACCTGCTTACTTGACTATTCAGATGGTTCGATTTTTTTATAAAGAGAAGGAATCTGTGAATGCTAAAGTTCTTAAGGTTAGTAACGAACTTCAGTATAATAAAATATTGTAATTCTTTGAAAGCAATCCCTAATTTACAATAGGTTTCTTTCTTCATTTAGGGATAGACTTTTTTTGAAATACTGTAAGTAGGAAAGATCTATATTAACATTAGATAAGTGGTTCTTAAGACTATGTATTGGAATTATCTGTTTTCCTTTTTATTATTAATTTTTATTTATGTAAATATGAAGTTTCAGTTCTCATTTTTTAAAAATATATTTTATTCATTTATTCATGAGACACAGAGAGGCAGAGACACAGGCAGAGGGAGAAGCAGGCTCCATGCAGGGAGCCCGACGTGGGAATCGATCCCGGGACTCCCAGGATCACGCCCTGGGCCGAAGGCAGGCGCTAAACTGCTGAGCCACCCAGGCGTCCCACCTTTTTATTTATTTATTTTTATTTTATTTTATTTTTTTCCACCTTTTTATTTTTAAAAAAGATTTATTTACTTATTTATTTTAGAGAGAGAGTACACATAAGCAGGGGAGGGGGCAGAGGGAAGGAGAGAAAAATCCCGACGTGAGAGAGAAATCTCGTAACTCTGAGATTACAACTTGAGATAAAACCAAGAGTTGGACGCTTAATGGACTGAGCCACCCAGGTGCCCTGATGTAATATTTCTGAAATGCTTCTTTTGTCATATAAATTTTGGTAACTCCTCTGTAGTCGGAGTCATGATTTTAAAAATATTGGATAAAAAGTTAAAAGAATTTTTTTTTAATCTTAAAAAGTTAGGACCAGGGGCTCCTGGATGGCTCAGTCAGTAGAGCATGTGACTCTTGATATTAGGGCCATGAATTCAAACCCCACAGTGGGGCGTGGAGATTATTTAAAACAAAAGTTGGGACCAGATTGAATATAAGCATTTTGATGTTTTCAGCTGCATAGATTTCCAAGTGAGTTTTATAAATTTTGTTTTCAACTTCATTTGAATTATGAAAGTATTACATTAAAGGTATGATAGATATTTTAAATAACTACCTTTATAAAGATGTTTACTTTTTCTTTTTGGTTTGTATATAGGATGTTAAATTTCCTCTTATGTTGGATGTGTATGAACTGTGTACACCAGAACTTCAGGAGAAAATGGTCTCTTTTCGATCAAAATTTAAGGATCTAGAAGATAAAAAAGTGAATCAGCAGCCAAAGACAGTAGGTTCTTATTGTTGATTTTCTCCTCTTAATATTTTAATCTTTAATCAGTGTTCAGCAATTACTTTGTTAATATTTTAGTAATTACTGTTAATCCCCTAGTAAAAATGGATGAACCTGTATTTTATTTAGCACATATACAAAGTTTAGGTGTATTTTAGCATAAGAAAGAACTACTTATGGTAAATGGCCCTTTATGGTAGAGCAGGCTTAATATTTTTTCTCCTGTAGTCTATAGCCTCTATTCTGTTTATATTTACCTCCGGAGAGCACTTCACATAAAATCTTGCTTAGTATTTTCAGTGTATTTTATTGTTTTCCTTATAAATCTTGGAGTTATCTTTGTTTTTAGATGGAATTCGTGGTGTAGAGTATTGGTTCATTTATGCCTGCTATGACAAATAAGTTGTATCTTTTATTTATTTTTTATTTAAATTCAAGTTAACATGCAGTGCAATATTGTTTTCAATAGAATTCAGTGATTCATCACTTACATACAACACCCAGTGCTTATCATAACAAGTGTCCTCCTTAATGCCCATCACCCATCTAGCCCATCCCCCACCCACCTCCCTCTAACAACCCTTAGTTCTCCATTATCAGGAATCTCTTATGGTTTGTTTCCCTGTCTCTATTTATTCCCCCTCCCTCTATGTTCATCTGTTTTGTTAAATTCCACATGTGAGTGAAGTTGTATGGTATTTGTCTTTCTCTAACTTACATTGTTTAGCATAATACACTCTGGCTCCATCCATGTTGTTGCAGATGGCAACATTTTGATGGTTGAGTAATACTCCATTATATACGTGTGTGTGTGTGTGTGTGTGTGTGTGTGTGTGTGTGTGTGTGTGTTGTGCACATTTTTATCCATTCATCAGTCAATGGACATTTGGGCTCTTTCCATAGTTTGGCTATTGTTGATAATGTTGCTATAAACACCAGGATGCATGTATCCCTTCAAATCTGTCTTTTTGTATCCTTTGGGTAAATACCTAGTAGTGCAAATTGCTGGATTATAGGGTGGTTCTAGTTTTAACTTTTTTTTTTTTTAAGATTTTATTTATTTACTCATGAGACACACACGGGGGGGGGGGGGCGGGGGCGGGCAGAGACACAGAGGGAGAAGCAGGCCCCATGCAGGGAGCCCGACATGGGACTCGATCCCGGGTCTCCAGGATCACACCCTGAGCCGAAGGCAGCGCTAAACTGCCGAGCCACCTGGCTGCCCTATTTTTAACTTTTATTTATTTATTTTTTATTTTTATTTTTTTATTTTTAACTTTTTGAGGAACCTCCATATTGTTTTCCAGAATTGCTGCACCAGCTTGCATTCCCACCAACAGTGGACAAGAGTTTCCCTTTTCTCTGCATTCCCACCAACACCTGTTGTTTCTTGTGTTGTTAATTTTAACCATTCTGACAGGTGTGATAAATTGTATCTTTTAATAAGTGCAGCTTGTATGCCTGCAACTGCTAAAATCATGACCTTAGGAAATTTTATGTTTAATAAGTTGTATTACTTTAGGTTCAGATAAGGTAACAGCTGAACTGTGTTGGTCCCCCCCCCCATGAAAAAGATTTTTCCTGATAACTAGAAATCTTTCCAGTGTGATATTATATATCTAATTTAAATTCTTCTGCAAATTATTGTGTGTATGTTAAATACTTCTTTTTAAACATTAAACTGTATTTTGAGATAATTATAGAATCACATGTACATGTAAGAAATAATATGACGAGATTCAAGTACCTTTTACCAAGTTTCCCCTGTGGTAATGTCTTGCAAAACAATAGTACAGTATCACAACTTGGATATTTTGATGCAGTCCAGATACCGTACATACTCATCACTACAAAGATTCCACATACTGCCCCCTTTGTAGCCAAACCCACTTTCCCTTGGCCCGTACCACCTCCTCAATTCCTAGCAAATGCCAATCTGGTCTCCATTTCTATAGTTTTGTCATTTCAAGATAGTTATCTAAATGGAATCATATAATATGTAACTTTGGGATTTTCTTTTCTCAGCATAATTCTTTGGAAATTAGCCCAGGTCATTTTGTAGAGTAGTTCCTTCTTTTTTGTTGCTGAATGGTATTCAGTGGTATGCCTATATACCATATTTTGCTTAACCATTCAACTGTTGAAGGACAGCTGGATTGTTTCTAGTTTCATTTATTAGGAATAAAGCTGATACAAACATTCATGTACCAGTTTTAGTGTAAACATGACTTTTCATTTATCCGGGAATAAATACCTGGGAATATAATTGCTAGATTGTATGGTAGTTGTATACTTAATTTTTAAAGCAACTATCAAAGGTTGTCCATAGAGACTTTACCATTTTCGATGCTTGTTAGCAGTATATGACTGATCCACTTTCTGCATTCTTGCCAGAATTTGGTGGTGTCAATATTCTTGTGTTAGCCATTTTTGTTTGTTTGTTTGTTTTTTTATTTGTTTATTCATGAGAGACACAGAGAGAGGGGCAGAGATATAGGCAGAGAGAGAAACAAGTTCCTGTAACCATGCTGTTTTTGTCTCTAGTTCTATTTTTGTGAGGAGTGGGGAATTTCTTTCAGTTTTTTGAGAGGAGTGAGGAAGCTAAAATTATGGTCTTACGTGTTTCTCCATTCGGTTCTGTCAGCTTTTGCTTTGCCTGTTTTGTAGCTCTGTTATTTGGTGCATACACCTCTAGGATTGTTAAGTATTCTTGATGGAGTGACCCTTTTATAGTATGCAATGTCCCTCTCTGTCCCTGGTAATTTTCTTTACTCTGAAGTCTGCTTTTCTGATATTACTATTGTCAATGCTGTTTTGTTTTTGTTAATGTTTGCATGATGTCTTTTTGTATTCTTTTACTTTAAATTTGCCTATATTGTTGTATTTTAAGAGTTTCTTAATGACAGCATAGAGTTGGATCATGTTTTTTAATACACCCTGTTAATCTCTTATTGGTGTATTTAGACCATTTACATTTAATGTAACTTGATTTGTTAGTTAAATCTGTTATGTTTTGCTTTTCCTTTGTTCTTCTTTTCATTTCTTTATTGCCTTGTAGGTTGCTTGAACATAATAATGGAATTCTAATTTGACTTATCTACAATTTTTAAAAAATCATTTTCTTTGTATACCTGTTTGCTCTAGGTGTCAGATTTTAACATAAAAAGGAATGGTTGTCGTAATTGCCATTTTTTTTTTTAATTGTAGGATCCTTTGACTTCTTGTCACTCCAGCTGTCTTTAAACTACTTGCATTCTGTTCAGTACCATTATAATTTTCAAGAACTTTGCCCATATGCCTAGATAAGTTTAATTTTGTGTTACATACTTAAATGGGTTGACGCAGGGAATTCCCACTAAAGATCTTTGTCTGAAATGATAAATCATGTCTCTTTCAATATTAGGGGAATATAAAAAAAAATATTAGGGGAATATTTGCTGAATTAAATATTTCAGTTCATTTAAGCTAAGTTCATTCAGTTCATTTGAGCTGGTGGCCATGTCTTAGATTTAATGTTAGTTGCTGTAATTTGACTTTTCTGTTTTATTAATGTAACTTTCTTTTTTATCCTATGTGGTTTGATGGTATTTTGGTAAAAATATAGCATTGGGCTTTCTACCCTGCAGCATTGTTTATTGATACTGTTATATTCACTGGCATGCTCTAGGTTTAGTGGCTTATAGTTGGTCCTATAATCAGAGGGTCTGTTACTATACATACAATATTGTATATTGTTGAAGTGTAGATCTTTTGGGTTTACAGTTTTATGTTAACTATGTTATATTGTAGTAAATATAAAGTAGTGTTTTGCATTGTAGTAGTAGAGATTTGTGGAAATGAATACTTACTAAGAATATAGATTTCCAATATCATGATTTAAAATCAAATTGTTTTCTCCTCAGAGTGACAAAAAGAGTAGTCCCCAGAAAGAAGTTAAATATGAGCCTTTCTCTTTTGCTGACGGTAAGTGGAAAAAATTATTTCAATTGAGTTGCTCTGTGTGTGTGTGTGTATGGTAAAATTACTGTCTTGGCACTTACCTATTTATTTCAGATATGCTTTAAAAAGAAAGATTTCTTAAAATACAATTTACTTTAATTAGACCGGTCTTTTTAGCAGGCAGTTCTATGAATATCATACTTCCTAAAATATCTTCCATAAATCCTTAACTTTAAACTGTAGTATCCTACTGAATTCTGATAATAAAGTAGTACTTCTATAGGCTGACCTTCAGATTTCTTGCTTGGTACCTAGCTTGAGAAAGCACGTGTCTGTTCATTGTTTGATATTGTTGGATTTACATCTTTCCTTAGACATTGGCTCCAATAACTGTGGATACTATGACTTACAAGCAGTGTTAACACATCAAGGAAGGTCTAGCTCTTCAGGCCATTACGTATCATGGGTGAAAAGGAAACAAGGTAAGGATTCTGTTGTTTTGTTTTTTCAGTTGTTAATTATTTTAATAGTATATTTAGTACACATCTTGTATCACAGTGGTTTTCAAACTTTCTGGTCTCAGAACCCCTTTACATTCTTAATTGTTGAGGTCCACAAAGAGCTTTTGTTTGAGGATTCTCTTAATATTTACTATAATAGAAATTAAAACTGAGAAATTCATTGGAAACCAACAATAATAAACTCATTACTTATCACATAAATAGCAATATTTTCCAAAACAAAAAAATAACAAGAAATAGTATTGATTTGTTTTTGTAGGTCTGTTTTGTTTGGCTTAGTAGGAGACAGCTGGATCCTCCTGTTTCTGCATATTTAGTCTCTTTATCACACATCGTGTGACTTCTGGAAATTTCCAAAGCACACTTGAGAGAATGAGGGATAAAGGCAAATAATGTTTTAGTAGTGTTATGAAAATAATTGTGATCTTCATGGGACTCCTGAAATGGTCTTGAAGCCTGAGTAGTCCCTGAACTACACTTTGAAAACTTAGTATGGCACATGGAGTACTGCTGTGCACAAAATGACTCCGTGCCTTTCTTGAAATGGAACTGAGAAAACCATTACGATGTTATTTTAATTTTCTTCTCTTGTTCTTTAGATGAATGGATTAAGTTTGATGATGATAAGGTCAGCATCGTGACGCCAGAGGATATCTTGCGGCTTTCTGGTGGTGGAGACTGGCATATAGCATATGTTTTACTCTATGGGCCTCGCAGAGTTGAAATAATGGAAGAGGAAAGTGAACAGTAATCTTCATTTTAGCTATTTATGTGTAGGTGTGAAATAAATGTTATTTGTTGACCATTTGTGTAATCCAGAGCTGTAGAGGAAGATATTTAGGTGGTTTTATGTGTTTCCCCTCTCATGTGGAACAAAAGAGGGCAAAGCAGACCACTAGTGGATCAACCTAAAAAAAAATTACAGAAAAAAGAAAATTGCCTTTGGACTGTGCTGCCCTATTAAGGGTTGCAGGAAGACATTTTTAAAAAGCTATTTCTTGCATTAATTTTTAAAAATTCTGATTTGAAATGCCTTTCACCTTCTGTGATAAATTTTTTCTCCCGACTTTTTCAGTCCAGGATTCAGCAATCAGATGTTTATTGCACACCTATTACTCTTGTTTTGTTGTTGTTCTTGCATGGTTCAAACCACCGGTGATTCATAGCTGCCCATCCTTTGCCTTATCTAACAAAAATTTTGCCAGGATGTGGAAAGGAAGTAAGTGTTGCTATCATTGTGTTACTCAGTGCTGCTGCCTACATCCCATGGAAACATGGGTACAATCAAGTATTTGTCCAGCCTGACTGTTGCTGGCTTTTCATGACTTTAAAATAAATTGTGATCAGTAATAGTACATTTGATTATACATTTATTATTGTGTGTCTCTGATGTACTATGGTTTGTATATTTAACTTTGCAGTGGTTTTGTAGTAATCAACCTTAAAAGAAGTCGACAAGCTCTGGTTGCTTATTTTTAGAATATGAGGCTATTTAATAAAAAAAAAAAAAAAAAAAAGAAGAAGAAAAGAAAAAAAGAGGGACTAACAGCTTCTGACCTCAAGTCTTTTGTCTGAGTGTTGGAGCTTGGGTTAAGTTTAGGTCTATCTAGTATCGTATCCTTTAGTTGCTGCAGGTGGTTAGTTTTACTCTGCTGTTAAGCATCCATTGAAAAATGTTTTTTCCTGTCCTCTCACATTATGTTTTGTTTAAAAGAAATATAAAGTTGTAAAAGTAACAGAATTCTTTGGATGCTGAATGCAACGACGCTTATTGGTCTATCCTTCCCTTGGCTCAGTTGATGCTTTTACTCTCGTCTGTTCTCAAGATCTTCATGTCTCAGAATTTAATAGCAGTGATTTTTAAATTGATCATAAAAATACCAAGAGTAAGTGGTGTTTCACTATGGTAGGTTTCTTACATTTTAATACATTCTCTAATTAATTAGTTGCTCATTTTTGTTTCAAGAGCCTTGATTGCTAGACAGATGTTAGGAAATGAGCTCATTTGTCTCTGATTTTGAGTTAGGTATATAAAATGAAGTTGGGGGATTATCATGAAATCTCCTTACGCTGTTTTCATGCTCTGCAGAGCACAGCACTGGATTCCTAGAGATTCCTAGAGAATAATGACCATTTTCCTCTCAACTTCAAACAATGTGATAAACTCTGAAAACGCTAGGGGATAAAATAAGCATTTCAGGGAAATTTTTCTGTAAATACCTTCTTCAGCTAAATGAGAGGGGAAGGTACAGAATAGAAAGGGAAGAGGATACCATAAGAAGGGGAATGATTTTTAGATACTGCTATGATGCTTGTGACTGCATTTTTTATTCACTGTCTTACTTGGTGTGAACAATTTTGAGGATGTAAATTTAGCGATTAGAATTCTGATTTGCAGGATGTTATAGCTACTAGATGAAGTGAGGTAGGTTTAGAACAAAGTATATGTCTTCTATGGAGTTAGAATTTTAAAATTATAATTCTTTGTTATAAAAATTGATTTCATTTTATTTGATCCAAATAAGCATTATTCCAAAGATTTTTTTTTTTAAGTATAAGAAATTGGACTTAACACCAGTGTTTTAAACAAGGCTGTTTGAGAGTTCAGCCTTGCATATAAGGTCTTTGGGAGAGTGGTTAAGAAAATGTCTTGACTCCTGAGTGTGCCTTATATGCTGTGCCATGAATCACTGAGGCCCTTTTGATATTAGAGCTGTACTGGATTACCGGTGGACTAGTTTGTGAAGTTAAGCCCAAGCAAGAACATTTATGGTATAAAATGCACTTTGCAGCCTTTCAGGATTCAAAACAATGATGACCTAATGTTAGGGCCCTTGAAGGGTAATTATGCTTATGTGAGAATGGGAAAAGTAGATGGTACAGTCTCTAGCCATTACTACACATAGCTTTGCTGTTTATAGACTGCTTTCATCTACAACAATCCCAGAAGTATGCATCCCAATTTTAAGGACTTAGGAGGTTTATAAATAATTATAAAATTATCTATAATCTCTGTAAGGCTAAAAGGACTACGTTTAAGACTTTAACCTATTTCTTTTGAAGTAGGGGGTTGGCAAACATTTTCAGTGGGTGGGTGGATAGTAAATATTTTAAGTTTCACAGTCTTTCTTGCAACTACTTAACTCTGCTGTTGTAGCTTGAAAGGAGCCATAGAGGATATTTAAAGGAATCAGCATAGCTGTGTATTGATAAAATTCTACTTGTAAAAACAGTTGGGAAATGGACCATTGTTTACTGATTCTCTGCTTTTAAAGCATGAAGACTTGTCACATGGTTTCAGAAAGTCATTCTGGGATTTTCAGAAGAGCAAGTTAAATTTTTTATAACTATTAATGGCATGCAGGAAATGAAGTTGGCATAGTGTATTTTAGGAAACACCATACTCCCTAAAAAACTGCTTACTAGCTTCATTATAAGTATTTTAACAAAAATATGTGACCTTTAGTTTGGCCATTTTCCCAACTTACTCCCATCTCCTGAAACCCTGAGGTCAGTTATCAAGAGCCAATATACATTCTGTTGTTCTTGGAGCACCAGCCAACTGTACAACAACTGTTATAAAAATGTTTATTGTTTACCAAAACCATTGGACCTCTTTATCAAATGCTGCTTGGTAACAAAATCTTATCACAGTTTTAATAAAAAAAAAAAAAAAAAAAGAAAGAAAGAAAGAAAGAAGCTAACTATTTGTCTCATTGTCATTAGTTAGACTTTCTGCAAGGTCACTTAATCCGGACTTATTTAGTGCATTCATCAGATTCTCAGGTGTTGCATGTACTCCCTCTTGATCTTGCCAGGCAACTAGTAGCTGCTTAGCTCTCATCTTCAT
This sequence comes from Vulpes lagopus, assembly GCF_018345385.1. Lineage (NCBI taxonomy): Eukaryota > Metazoa > Chordata > Mammalia > Carnivora > Canidae > Vulpes > Vulpes lagopus. The sequence continues at coordinate 118,985,201 of NC_054824.1, read as the reverse complement.
GTCTTCGCTGTCACACTCAATTTGTCTAATTTCTGAGTCTTTCATTTCCAAGTAGGGAGCCAGGATCTTCCACTGCTCACCCAGTTTACTGGCAAACACCTCTATCTGTTCCCCTGTTACAGGTTTGTCTCGCCGAACATCAGGGCCTAGAAAACACAGGAAATGTCAATTATGTACAAAGCACAAAGATACGTACAATTCAAAATATACAACAGAACTGAGAAGATACGGAGCCACTGAACTATTAATCACTGTTCATAAGCTTTTTTTTTTTTTTTTTAAAGATTTTATTTATTCATGAGAGGCACAGAGAGAGAGGCAGAGACATAGGCAGAGGGAGAAGCAGACTTCCTGTGGGAGCCCGATGCAGGACTCAATCCCTGGACCCCGGGATCACACCCTGAGCCAAAGGCAGATGCTCAACCACTGAGCCACCCTGATGCCCCTCATAAGCTTTATTTTTAAAAGGAAAACAGCACCTTTCTATATTTTCCATGGGTTGAATATTATTTTTATAGTCATGATCACTAGGAAAGCAATACTTTTTTTTTTTTTTTTTTGGGAATCAATACTTCCAAAGCCAAAGCTGCTGCCTGCCTCTATTGTTAATTATGAAGCAGCTGCTCCCTTCTAATTGCCACCCCCGTTCCCCTAATTAAAGGGTGAGTTTCTTTCAAATATAAGTACTTTCCTTCCCATCACTTCCAAATTGTACTGCATAAAATGTATTTAAAAATTCCTCACTATAAGAAACAGTTGAGATAAATGGTAGAAGTTGAGAAGTAGATCAAATAACGTACCTCTCAACAAAGAACCCCAATCTTTTCCAATTTTGTAAAAGAGCCAAGAAAATTCAATTCTTACTTTCATTTTCCTTCAGTAAAGCATCATTATCTTCCTCATCTTCATCCTCACCTGTTTTTATTTCTTCAGAAGGAGGCTAAAATGAGGAAGAAGAATGTTTAAAAAGAATGCCGACTTGTAAAGTAATTGGGATACTTTTGGTTTAGACATGAGTGGTTGAGAGGGCCCACAGAGGGCCCAGCACTTTACCCTTGAGCATGTTAAATGTGAACGTCAGGTAAGGATCACAAATGGGATGGTGTTAACCTGGAGAAGGAGTGGACAGGAAAGACTCCCCTTCCCCCACACATGTGAAAAAGGGAGCCAGTAAGGTACGGTAAGACGATTTGGAAATATGTAGTATATGGTAACAAAGGGCTGGAGAAAAATAGGGAGCAACCAGGTTCTTAAAATTTTTGAGTCATTTTACAGTATAGTTAGGACCATTTTATAGTAAACAATGAGAAAACTGTATTGGAAAAGAGAGCAGAGTAGAAGGATAGGCCAAGATGCCTACTGCTACCTGTTGTAGATTCCTTTTGATAAAAAGACAATGCATTGGCAAAAAAATTCAAGTCTGAGTTTACAAGTGGGATAACTGTTTAACCAAAGTACTGTGGGCTTTAATAAACTTTTTATAGAGCATATAGTTTAAGTTACTTTATCACTTTATGTACTTCCTAGAAATGTATACTCAAATGCATTTTTTTCTTATTCTTAAACATGGAGGTTTGCAGAGGATTTTCTTTCCCCACATGATAAACTGTACATTCAGATTCTTAGCGATAGTAGTTTTAAATAACAGGTAAAGAATATGAAAACATTGATTTATATATATTACTTACTGGTAATTCCTTTGCTAGCTTTATTACCATGTTTTCAAGATATTCTGGCAAACTTTTAAACTGCTGGTTGGTTGGCTGGAAGAAGTGAGGGCTTCTTCGTGCTAATAGTCTCAGGGCTCTCCAACCATAATTTGAATTGTTCACAGCTCTATGAAAAGAAATGTCAATCTTGTATTATGGTTTTTTATTTTATTTTATTTTTGGTTTTTTATTTCTATATGCCTTCTAGTTAATGTAACTTATGTGACATTCTATACTCTTAAGTAGCTGAAGGTGCACCATTCTTTTCATTCTGATCTTACTCCTAAAGAACCTCTCAGAATGCAGTACACTTATAATAATAGAAACCAGCAGAATCTGACAAAGCAGGTTCACATGCAGCAAACACACTTGAAAAGTTTATACATTTTACTTAATTTTAAAAAGTCCGTTTGCATGTGGTACTAACTAGATGTTCTATGTGCAAGACAGTAATCATCTACCTATTTAGAAAGAAATAATCGGTTTCCTATATTCAGTGAGTTGATATCCATACTGGCAATGCCACTGGCAAGTGTGAATTTCAGAATATTTTATAAATTCAGCACTGAGCTTGGACCATATTAATCCAATCAATACATCATTTTCCATCTATAGAATATCTGTTTAATTTGCTTAATACCAAACTCAATGAATAAAAATGGCTCCAAAACTAAAAGGGAAACATCAAAAAGCCAACAGAGTAAAGCAGTGATGACAGAATCCATGAACTGTTCCTTAATGAAGCACAGCACTAGGGGGTACACAAGTGAGAAATGGACACCTCACAAATTCTAAAGGTAATGTTCCAGAACCAGTCAAGCTACAGAAGAATCCAGAGCACAGATTTATTCTGAGTTTTCACAAGTCTTCTGAAAGATCTCCCCCCAAGTTCTTAAGAGTAGCAACCTGATTTATTTATATAAATCTTATAAATGAGCCTCTACTGTTAACGTGTGCTGGTACTTGAGAAACTACTCCTACACTGTTGTCTTGCCAAACTTATGTCATGGTACTCATCAGCTAACCAGCTTCTCTGACACATTTCCATTTAAGCAATTTCAATGTTTTAAGCATTTTCAAAATTCCCTGCCAGTTACAAACTTACTCTCCAGAAATCCATCTCGTTCGGGTCCTTAAACCAAGGTTTGTAGAGGACTATCACATTCATTCATTCAACAAGTACTTGTTGAGCTGGGCACTCAGACGTTAGGGATACCCTGAACACTCAAGATGTGACAATCTTGGAATTAAGAGCAGGGCCCTGAGGCCAGAGTGGTTTCCTAACACTGCCATTTACTAGATAAGAACTTCAATACATGATTCACCCTCTGCCTCATTTTGTTTAACTGTAAAATGGAGATAACAATTTCTACCTTAGACATATATATGGTAAATGCCTAAGGGAGTACCTGACAGTGAATGTGGAATGTGTTGGCAAGCATCATTATTGATAAACAAGATATAAGGATTTCACACAGCGGTAAGGAGAAGAACACCACAAGAAATGAGAATTTCAGATAGGGAGGGGCTTCTGGGCCACGAAGACTGTCCTGAGGTCGTATCTGAAGTGACCTGTACCACTTGAACGGTTTGGGGCGAAATTTTAAGCAAAAAGAATAGCCAGTGCAAAGGTCCTGAGGTGTAAAGACCTTTGAGTTGAGAAACCTGGCTGGTGTAGTTGAAGCAGAGAGAAAATTGCTAAGAGGAGATATTGTTGAAGGGGTAGGCAGCAGTCAGATTGAGATCTTTTTGGCCCTGGTTGGATTCATCCTAATTTTAACTGGCAATCACTGGAAGAGTTTAAGCAGGAGATCAGACTTGCGAGTTTAAAGATCACAATTCTCATGCTGGAGAACAGAGCGTTACTAGTTAAGACATCATGGTAATTTTAACTCCTAACTTGTCATAAGGTCACACAACTGTGCTAACTACACGTCCTGTATGTTTCAAAGTGAACCATCTTATTTAATCCTCAGAATAACCCTGTGAAATGGATATTATTACTATTTAGCAGTGAAGAAACAAGCAGAGAGGGGTTACAGAAGCCCTAGCAGGCTAGCCAGTGAGTGTCACAGTGTCTTGGGATTGGAACCCAGGCAGACAAGAGGGCCCTTGCCCTTACAAGAGACACCAAAAGCCTATTTAAAACCATGGGGCTAGGGTGCATGGGTGGCTCAGCTGAGCACCTGACTGTTGGTTTCTGCTCAGGTCATGATCTCAGAGTTGTGAGATCAAGCCCCACATCAGGTTCTCCCCACAGCATGGAGTCTTCTTGAAGTTCTTTCCCTCTGCCCCTCCCCTTCACCCCCTACCCCTGCTTGCACAAATTCTCTAAAATAAATAAATGAAACTTAAAAAAAAAATCTTTAAAACCACAGAGCTGTGTGTTGCCTAAAAGAGTAGATGAAAAAGCTGAAATTGAGTCCTGAAGTTACTCCAAAGTCTGTGACTTAGGCGAGGAGGGGGAGTCAACTGAGATGCAGTGAGGCAGGAGTGTGGTTTGGTGGATGTCAAGAAAAGAACACAAGAAGAACACGTTATCTAAGGAAGGAGAGACAAATGGTGACTGCTGCTGGGAGGTCGATAAAAGATCGGTGACCTTGACAAGTACTATTTCAGTGGAGGGACAGGGAGACCGCCCAGCAGCAGTGAGCTGACAAGGAAATGGAAGGTGAGGAAATGCAGGCAATGGTTATCAACGTGTCTCGGGAGACACTGATTGGAAGGGGAAAAGAGGATCCTGGGAGGGAGGTGGAGGCCCAAGGGGAAACAAGAGTGATCCTCTGTCCTGTTACTCAGTAGGCATGGTCACGGAATCAGGGATGTGTGCTGATGTGGACCTGGTACCTGTGTATCAGTGGTCTCCCTTAACTAGTGTCCTAGTGTACGTACAGTCCCTAAAGAGATTACTGTAGAATGTTAGCACGGAAGAAGCACGACTTACTTGTATTCATTTTCAACCATGTTTTCAGGGTCTGCCTGTTCAATGGCTTCTTCAAAGAATTCTTCCAAAGTCGGCATGTATTCCCTGGGTGTTAAAAAAGAACTAGTGAGGACCACGTGTGTTCTTAATAACTACTCCTAAAATGGTGGCAATGAAAGATTCTGATATCACCGACACTTGCGTTAGTTACACTTTAGGAACTCAGATTTTTAAAGAGGTAAAGGACTCAAAATTGAACTCCAAGAGGACAACAAAGAGGGGCAGTGTGGTACTACACCCTCACATACTTCACTCCCTGTAACGCAGCAGTCACTGGACTCGACTGTAATGGTCCAGGAGTGGCCAGGGATTTCAGAACATCTGAATTTCCCCGGCAAGGAGGAAAGTTTCATATCCAATGTCCACATCCAGAGGTGCTTTTTCCTTAAACCAGAATTAATAAAATCCAGATGAATAACCAGACCATATTGAAATTTAAAGAGTTTACCTGTAAGCTTATTTTAGGTCTTTCCCATGAGAGCATGGTTGTTTTTTAATTGCATCTTTCTGGAATTTGGTTTTAGAAATAAGCGTTTGCTAGTCAAGCAAATGAGTATGATCCAAGGGTCTGATTAGAAGACATCTTTGACTAAAACTAGAAAAATGGGCTCTGTCAGGAAAAATCACACAATCTTACTTTCAGTATAATAACACACTCTCTTAACTAGTAATTATGACAGGCCTTGAAGGTTTCCTTGGAGTTTACCAGTCTTGTATGTGTCCCCCTAGACAAAGCAAGGGAGACACTGAAATCCCAGACTATCACTGATAAGTGCTTGGAACCATTCATTAGATTAAAAATTACTGTATAGCTGACCCTTATACGCTGCGAGCTTGAACTGTGCAGGTCCACTTATTTGAATTTATTTTCGATAAATAAAGTACACTAAATGTATTTTTTCTTATGATTTTAATATTTTTTCTCCAGCTTCCTTCACTGTAAGAGAACAGCATATAATACATATAACAAACAAAATGTGTTCATCACTCATTTATGTTACAGTAAGGCTTGCAACCAATAGCAGGCTACTAACATTTTTGGGCAATCAAAAGTTACTTGTGCATTTTTCACTGCACGGTGTTGGCACCCCTAACCCCTGCATTGTTCAAGGTTCAACTGTAGACCATGAACAATCATGACTAAATGGAATGAACCTCCCAGGCGTTGCCATATCTGACTTTTACAAACACTACAAATACAACTCAGGGTGCCTGTGCACTCCTCTCTGATCTCATTCTCTTTCCCCAGAGGTGGCCACTCTTCAGAATTTGTTTTCTCACTCCTGTTTTTTTTTTTTTTAATGGAGCATATACAGTTTGAAAGTATCTCAAACTTTTATAATGGGACCCTGCTTGTAACCTACAACCCTGATTTTTCTTTTTTTTTAAAAAAGATTTTATTTATTTATTCATAGAGACACACCGAGAGAGAGAGAGAGAGAGAGAGAGAGAGAGAGAGAGAGGCAGAGACACAGGCAGAGGGAGAAGCAGGCTCCACGCAGGGAGCCCGACGCGGAACTCGATCCCGGGTCTCCAGGATCACACCCCGGGCTGCAAGCAGCGCTAAACCACTAAGCCACCAGGGTTGCCCAACCCTGATTTTTCTGATGGAGGCCTGATGCAGTAGTCCTCATGCAACCTCATTCTAGTGCCTGATGTATAGCAGTTTTGCTACAAGAACATGTCACACATCATCCATTCTCCCTTTGATATTCAGGTGGTTTCCCCATTTTTGCTATGACAGTGCTAAACGCACATTCTTGTACCTGTCTCATTTGTGTATGTGAACTAGTTTCTTTAGACACTATGGTCTTCAAACTACCCCTATAACCCATAGTAAAAAATTAATTTTTATTATAACCCAATACACACATAAATGTATGTGTGTATGTAAGAAAAGCTAATGTTTCACAAAAATATATTTTCTATTTCACTAAAAAAAAAAAAAAAAAAGCTGGTGGCAGCTACTAAACTGACTTCACAAATCACCGATTCTCAACCTAAAGTTTCAAAAGAATTACTTTAAGATCAACCATTCCAGGAGTGAACTGTCGGACAGAGGGTATGCACATCTGTAACTTTTAGTTACTGCCAAATTGTTTTCAAAAGTAGCTGTACCAATTTAGGGTCCCACCAGCAGCAGTGGCAATTCTTTTTACCCACAATTCATACAAAATGTTACACTTAAATTATTGAGTTTCTTGGCTATGAAACTGCCTGTTTTTTTTTTTTAACTTTTTATTTTATTTTATTTATTTATGATAGGCACACAGTGAGAGAGAGAGAGAGAGAGAGAGAGAGAGAGAGAGGCAGAGACACAGGCAGAGGGAGAAGCAGGCTCCATGCACCAGGAGCCCGACGTGGGATTCGATCCCGGGTCTCCAGGATCGCGCCCTGGGCCAAAGGCAGGCGCTAAACCACTGCGCCACCCAGGGATCCCTGTTTTTTTTTTTTTTTTTTTTTTTAAAAGATTTTATTTATTCATGAGAGACACAGAGAGAGACAGAGACACAGGCAGAGGGAGAAGCAGGCTCCATGCAGGGAGCCCGATGTGGCACTTGATCCTGGGTCACCAGGATCAGGCCCTGGGCTAAAGGCGGTGCTAAACCACTGAGCCACCGGGGCTGCTTAAATTAGTGAGTTTCTTGGCTATGAAACTGCCTGCTGTGGTTTTTAATCTGATTTTACTGATGTTAGGTATTTTTTCTTAGATTTATTAGTTTCTGCTTTTGAAGCTATCACTTTGCCCATTTTTCTATTGGGTTGACTTTTTCTCAGATTTGGCAAGGATCTAAATTTATCAATCAACTTGCTAGAGTTTTAAAAATTTTCCTAGTCTTTAAAAAAATTGTTTCGTTTTGTTGATGCTATTATTTACTATCTTAACCAATTTCTAGTTGTTTTGTTTTTTTACATTCTTTGCAATTCACTTGGTCCAGTGTTAGATTCTTTTTAAAAAAGTTTTAAGTTAAAAAAAAAAAAAAGTTTTAAGTTAGTTAATATACAGTGTAATATTAAGTTTCTGGTGTAGAATCTAGTGATTTAATACTTCCATACATCACCCTGTGCTCATCACAAATATCCTCCTTAATCCCAATTACCCATTCAAAGCATCCTGCCACCCACCTCCCCTCTGGTAACCTTCAATTTGTTCTCTATGGTTAAGAGTGTGTTCCTGGTTTGCCTCTTTTTGTTTCCGCCACCACATTCATTTTGTTTCTTAAATTCTACATATGAATGAAATCATATGGTATTTGTCTTTCTCTGACTACTTATTTTGCTTAGCATATTACATGCTTAGCTCCATCCATATTGTTGCAAATGGCACGATTTCGTTTTTTATGGCTGAATAATATTCTATTATAGATAAAGATTCACACCCACCCACCCCATATCTTTATTCATCAGTGATGAGTATTTGGGCTCTTTCTATAATTTGGCTAGTCTGCTATAAACATTGGGGTTCAGTGCTGGATTCTTAATTTTCAGTTAACTTTGAGTTAAATTTATAGACATTTAAGGTCATAAGTTTTCTATTTCTCAAAAGCTTAAGCCTATAATTCCTTGTCATTAATTCTATGTTTTCTAATTTACATTATGATTTCTTCTTTGATTCTGAAGTTATTTAAAAGTACCTGAAAGTTTTTCATGTATTAATTCAAAATATTCAAAATACAAAAATATTCATGTATTAATTCATGTATTAATTTAAACGCATTTGTGTTTTCTGTAAACCTAAAGCCTGTTAATCATCTTGTTAAACCCTAACTTTTTTTGACTGAACTTATTAAATACTTAAAGTATTTAGTGTCAAAATTCTAGTAAAACATTTTGCAGAAGTGTGAAAACTGTCAAAATGTTGGATTGGTTAGTTTCTTATTCTAATTGTCTGTTTTTTGAGACTATATCCTTTAGAAACAAGGCTTAGAATATATATATATTTCTGCTCCATTTTTTTCTTGTATCTTTATGCAATAATTATCTTTATTTTTAATGCTTTCAGCTTTAAGATTCTTCTGACAGATATCAGTATAACTATTCTTCATATATATATATGTTTTAATATATATATATTAGTTTCAACCTTTCCATATCCTTATTTTGAAGGTGTTTCTTATAAATAACATATATAAAAATAAATAAATAAATAAATAAATAAATAAATAAATAAATAACATATAGAAGGACTTTTAAAAGAGAATACCAGCTTCCATCTTTGAACTAGAAAGCCCATTTCCATTTATTTTTAACTATATTGTTTTATGTGTTCCATTACTTTTTTTAAAAGATTTTATTTGAGGAGGCGTGGTACGTGTGCACACATGAGCAAGAGGAAGGAGCAGAGAGAGAGGTACAATTGGACTCCCTGCTGAGTAGGGAGCCCGAAGTAGGGGATCGATCCCTAGGTCTCCGGGATCATGACCTGAGCCACCCAGGTGCCTCAATGTCCTATTACTTGTTTCTTATGTGTGTTAATCTTGCCTATTTTTGATTGCATGAATTTTCTTATATCCTTTTATCCTCAACTCATTTGAAAGTTATATATTTCCTACATACTCTCTTTTACATACTTTAGCAAGCATGATTTATTATTTATTTTTTTAAAAAGATTTATTCATGAGAGACACAGAGAGAGAGAGGCAGAGACACAGGCAGAGGGAGAAGCAGACTCCAGGCGGGGAGCCTGACATGGGACTTGACCCCAGGTCTCCAGGATCACGCCCTGGGCTGAAGGTGGCACTAAACCTCTGAGCCACCCAGGCTGCCCCAAGCATGCTTTATTTAAAGTTGTTATTATCTCTTTGTCTCTAACATTCTTTAATTCTGATCATTCCCTGTATTATGTTACTTTTATCAAATATTTAGTTTTTACCTTTTAAAATAATCTCCAATTCATAATTAATACCGCTTTATATAGGAAATTCTTGATGAGATTTATTCATGTTTATCAGTGTCTTTGAATAGCAATGTTTCTTGCAATTTACTGTGTTTCTGGGTTCAATTTCTTTGACAGCTTTAGTAAGTACTGATAATAGATTTTCATGGTTTTAATCTAAAAATAACTTTATTTCACAATAACTCCTGATTCATCCACCAACTTGTTACTTGACACTTTCTCATAACACTGTGAAGCACTATCATTCCCATTTTCTGGTTTCTTTTGTTCTTACAGTTGGCTGTCTGATTTTGTTTTGCAAGTAGTCTGGTTTTTCTCTCTGGTGACTCTACAACAATGTGTAGAGATACAGATTTATTGTTTATCCTACTTAAAATTTGTTTTTCTTGAACCTAAGAATTTATGCCTATTCTCAGTTCTGAGTTCATTATCTCTTTCTTGCTCTCTATTCCCTCATTCTGTGGTTCTTTACTCTCAACTCATTATTTTCTAACTCTCGATCCCTCTGACTGCTTTCTGGGTGATTTCTTATTCATTAATTCTAATATGCACCTGTATCTAGTCTGCTATTTAACATGCCTATTAAGTCTTATAATTTCAATGACTATATTTTCTCACTGCTAGAATTTTTTTTTTTTAATTTCCTTGGTCCTTTGAGAGTATGCTATTCCTTTTTAAAATTTCCAATTCCTTCTTTTATGCCTTTAACTATCTTAAATATACTTATTTTAAGCTATCTTTACTTGATGGGTTTTATTATCAGAAGCTGTTGTCTAACTTCTGTTGTCTGTTTTGTTTGTCCTATCTGCTGATTCTTTCTTGTGGTGGATTATTAAATTCAGAAGGTTGACTATCTTCAGACTTTTATCTGTAGGATCCTTGTATGGCTTAGATTGAACATGTGACCTCAGAAAGCTTTGTATCATCAGACTGAGACATCTGAATTCACCTCTTTAGTTAGGGGGTTCCTTTACACTGCTGGCAGGATAAATTTAAACTATAGGACTGTGTGACAACAGACTTGTAGTTATAATTTCCCCAGCTGTCCTTTTCCCTTTTTACTCACACCTCAGGTAGAACTGGACAAGTTATTTCCTATGCCACTGAGCAAGTCCCTCCTCCCCAATCTGCTCTTCTTTTTGTATCTAGTGCAGTGCTTCAAGGGCCCCAGCTTTACTCAAAGGAGACTCAGTTACAAATCTGTGCAGGCTGAAGGTCTTCCCTTCTGTCCTTTTGTGGCTCTTAAACCTAAGTTCCCTGGTTCCCCAAAGTGAGAATCATCTGCAAGCTTCCCAGCTAGAAGCAACCATATTGGCTCACGCTTTCGTTTTCAGTTCCCTCTTCTTTTGTAAATTTGTACTTCCTTGTGATTTCTAAAACTATTTTATCAGCACTTCTAGGTGTTTCATTGTGGGAAGCCATATTCTGCTATGCCAAAGTCAACCACAATAAATTAATTTCACTCACTTAAAACATTTGAGAAAAGCAGTACCTCATGTGAAACATTTTAAACTTGCCTTGTTTCTGATTTGCAGGCTTCCATATTATCAGGACAGAGATTCCAAAGCCTTGTTAACTCCTCACTACAAAAGAGACACATAAATAAATACATTTTTAATGGACATCATCCTCATATGCCTTAAAGTTGTACAAATACTTAATTAGTGAATTTTTAGGTGGTGACAAGATGAATTTTCATTCATTAATTTTTGGTATTATGCAAATTTTCTAGATAGCATATATTAAATGATAACAGTCATTTGTTCTTTCTAAAAATATTCAAGCAGAGTATAAAGCAATGAGTAATTAACTGGAAGGTAACAGAACCTGAAGGATCATGGTACCTTGCAGAAATTGAAGTGAGCTCAATCAGTCTAACAGTGATTGTATTATCTGTAACATGGAAAAAATGGCACAGACTAGAGCCAAGGATTTGGGAAGCAAGAGACAAAATGGAAGTTTATGTATCTGCATGAATCCAGGTAATGGGCCCTCGAGACTGAGAGTGTGTGATCCATTTTAGTCATCTATGTATGTGCCAAACACAAAAAAAACTTGAAAAAACACAGAAACTGGAGAGGTCTTACAGTAACATCTTCAAAATATATATATAAAAAAAACCCAATACCATCCCACATATGGAAGAGACAGGTTAACCTACTTTCCCATCAGAATCTTTTTGTTGGGTCCTTTCCCTAGAAAGTCCTCTGGTGCCGTTCTCTTTCGAGCTACTCTTGTTGGCTTGGTGTCTGATGTTCTGTGGTGAATAAAACACACTGGAATTACAAATGGAGAGCATACATAAAAAGTGTTTAATGTAAAAGAAAATTATTGTTTTTTCCTATAAAAACATAAAAGCTTCCTCTTATTATAGAACACTCATCAGATAGGAGACAAAAATGCCACAACTAGGGGACAAATGGCATTTTTTCAGGAATAATAGATTAATTTGTTCTGGGAACTTAATGACAAGGAATCTGAAAGACGACTAGAAGTAAATCAAAATGGTTGTATTCGTATAGAGTTCAGTTTATATGAAATACATACTATCTGTACATAATGCAAAATAATGTCAAACTATATTCTGAAATGCCTTTCTTTTCATAGTGTTTGAGATGAGGATATATTTACCTTTCTTTCACAAAACTTGGGCAGCCTTCATTTTTCCATGAGTTCCAGTTTTCTTCAGTGTTTAATATATGCTGAGAAAAACAAAGAAATTACATTTATATAATGAAGGCCTTTGAAATTCTATTTGGTGCTAAGAAGACTATGTAAATATAAAACACATACCTCTACCATCTTTGAAAATCTTTCTCCATCGGGGGGGTTTTCAGATAGTAGCTGTGATTAGAAAGAATATACTAAGCTTTCAACAACTTTCTGCATCATAGGAGTGGTTTGTAGGCAGAGGACCAAGAAGTGTTTGTGGTCTTGTACCTGAGCTTAACTTTATCCTTATTTTCCTATTTGGGGCTGAAACAAAGAAAATTCTAAATTTCCATTTTGTTCAATCATGGGTTTGTTGCATGTTGAACTTACTTGATAAACTGATTTTGTAGTATCTTCAATCCAGAGTGATTGCTCATCAGTTAAAACATAGTTTGAACTAGGGAACAAAGCAATAAAAGCATGCTTGAGTTACAGTAATGTATACTCAATTTTAAGGCTTATATACTATCTTATAAAAACCCAAGGCATGTAACAGGTAAGTTAACCATACTGTAAATAGTGTAAAAAATTACCAAGAACAATCACAAGAGGATTATAAGAGAAAATTCTTGCACTTCATTTAAGATGGCTAGAATTGGAGACACGAAGGTATATAAGGGAGGACACTCCATCAAGTTGATTAACTATGAACAGAGCAATGAATGTTTCCTAAAATAAGAAATTTAATGTTGAATGAAAACCTCTGAGAATATTAACCTATTCCTCTCCATGTTGCACATTCAGATAAAGCATGCTACATTCCTTTAAAAGGCAATCAAAACATAATGAATAAAACCCCCTAAATCCTAGTGAAGGTTGAAGGCAGACTCAAAATGTTAATGGGTACCATTAATTCAGCTCTCACTATGCACCAATATATAGTGATACTGGTGATCTTATAGTTAGTCAATAAATAGTGATAGACTACTGTGCCAGGAATCTGAGCACTTTAGATGCATTATTAATTCTCAGAACGAGCATGTGTGCTTTATTAAACAGAGATCAGAGATAAAGCTTAAATGCAAACCTAGGTTTGGCTCCAAAGTCCTTGATCTTTCTACCATGCTATATATTAAAACTCAACAATAGAAGGGCAAGAAATAACATTTTTAAGTACTTGCTATGTGTCATCTTAAAATCACAAGTCTGAAAGAGCTTAATTGTACCTAGTGAGTCAATTGAAAGTGGGATTCAAAGCCAGCAGGTAGTAAAGGCACATTTTTCACACAACTAATAAATCCAACACTGTTTTGCAAACTTAAAATGCCAGTGAGTAATGGTGAACTCTACTTCAGTCAGGGATAGGATAAGAGGCAGTGGCTTATGTTGCAGATGGAGGTAGCCAGGAAGTAGAGGAACTGATCAGGTTTTCTGAAACCCTAAAGAGACTCGAATGGCTCTGTTCTTCAAAGATTTACTTTACTTTTTTGAGTTAATGTCCTAGACAGCTCCACACCTTGAAAGAGATTATGGGCTTATTAGTCTTCAAATCAGGTTTGGAGAAGGTCTGGGTGAAGTGAGAGGGGAATGGTGGAAGTCTAGAACAGAGATGCATCCACATAACTGAGGACCCCAGGAACCCCAGCGCTCAACAGGAGAGACTTACACTGACAGCAGATATAGTCAACACCTTTTCTCTATAACAAGTATCCTAACATCTAGTATCTTTAACAAAAGCTCCTGATTATCCAGTGTTACTGCAAAAGGAAGGTTTCAGGGATGTGACCCTTATACATTAAATGAGTCTGACACATAAGAGAAATAGATCAGTAAGTGAGTCTTCTTTTAAAAAGGACTATTTAGAAATCATTTACTACCCAGATTAACTTACCTTTTGAATTTGACCTGTCCCTTGAGATACTGGAATAAAATGAGATATTGCAACAGGATGTGTCGGCGAAAGTTACTGTCGCTCAGTTGCAAATCCATCAACTAGTTGAAAAACAAGCACACACACACACAACACAAAACACATTAAATTCAAATTCTTCCTAAAGGTACAGGTATGCTATTATAGAAATGAAAGACTTTAATAAAATATTCATCACTGAGGGGCTCATTCAATATGAGGCATTACTGCACAAGCCCTAGGACAAGGGAGCAAAGGCTTCAGATATTTTAACCGTCTTATGCCATGAGATATTTATGTTGGCAGATAGCAATGTTAGATCAGTGGTCCTGAAGTCAAGATAAAGCAAAGCAGAAATATACTTAGGTAAAAGTATGGCTGCCACTTTCTCACATATAAAGAAATGATGGCTAGAGAGAGGTCCATACACAGATAACAAGGGATGCTGGTCATTTTTGTAGCCCTACAAAGTGCCTGCAACAGACCTGTGGCTCAGTAATAAGGAATTACAAGTGAAAAATCATCTGTGAATTAAGTGGATTATTTCCTTCTATTTTAAACAATTTTTTAAAAAGATTTTATTTATTTATTCAAGAGAGACAGAGAGAGGCAGAGACAGGCAGAGGCAGAAGCAGGCTCCATGCGGGGAGCCCAATGTGGGACTGGATCCCGATCCCAGATCTCCGGGATCACAGCCCGGGCTGAAGGTGGCGCTAAACCACCAGGCCACCTGGGCTGCCCTCCTTCTATTTTAGAGAAAATAATATCATACTTGTATTATCACAGAATCTGCATTAGAAAGGACTCGAAGGTCCCTTATGAGGAAGCTTTAAAATAACTTCTTCCCTAGATGTTTTCTAAGAATGGCCTCCACTGTGAAGGCAGTCATTCTCATTATATCCCTAGAGCCCTGAAGCAACGCTGAAGTCTTTATCCACAAATGTGTGCTGCTTTGGCCTTCCAGAGCTAAAGCAACAATGAGAAGCTGCTTATTTTAAACGGATGAACAACTTGCAAGTCACCTGAAAGTCCTAGGAATGGAATGCAGTTGAAGGTCCCAAGTCCCTTTGGCTGTTTCCATCTATTTAACATTCACTGGCCACTTCTTCTGCCCCCCCCCCTTTTTTAATTGGAGTTCGATTTGCCAACATATAGCATATCACCCAGTGCTCATCCCGTCAAGTGCCCCTCTCAGTGCCTGTCACCTAGTCACCCCATCCACCCCTTGTTCGTTTCCCAGAGTTAGAAGTCTCGTGTTCTGTCACCCTCACTGATATTTCCCACTCATTTTCTCTCCTTTCCCCTTTATTCCCTTTCACTATTTTTCATATTTCCTAAATGAATGAGACCATATAATGTTTGTCCTTCTCCGATTGACTTATTTCACTCAGCATAATACACTCCAGTTCCATCCACGTTGAAGCAAATGGTGGGTATTTGTCGTTTCTAATGGCTAAGTAATATTCCATTGTATACACAGACCACAGCTTCACTTCCTCCTTTTTAAATGCAACTGGCCTAGGGTGCTGTGCGGCACCTTTGAGACACTCAGTCTTTGATTTTGCTATTTATCATCTTAACTACCCCATCCCAAATTGAATAGTACAACTCCCCCACATCCTTTCCTGCTACTCCTGAGTGACATCATTATCCCCATCTAGGCTCTCAAGTTCCTTGACAGCTCCACAGACAGGTACAGCCTCTACTGTGGCCCCACTGCCATGGCCAAAAGCTCGAACAGTTGCCTTAGCTCTGAAACCCTGAACTCTCACTACAGCTCCCATTCTTTTAGTCTCCCACTCAGATGTCCCAAGACCTGAGACTTTCAGTACCCTGGACCCTCTATTTTCCACCGGTCAGTCCCGTTCTGTTTTCACTGTAACCCTATTTTGGTTGAGATAAAACACCTTTGTGCCACACTTCCAGCACAGCACTCCGCAAACTGGCAACCCCAGATCAAGCTAAGTTACTCAGTGCCCCCTAAAACTAAGGCTTCTCGTGCAGGCTGCATATGGAGCTACTTGAAAGAAAATACAAACCACACAGTCTGCAGATGGTAGGACCACTATGCTACTGCCTCTGACTTAAAACTGGTCTCTAATCAGCGATCTTTCTTTATTCTCCAAAGCTATTATTCTTTTCTCCATAGCAATTACTACAAATCCTTTCAACTTATCACAAACATTAATTACCCTCTCATTCTCAGTACATAACCACTGCAACCTTCAATGAGAAAAATTTATTAAACTAGAAGTTTGAGCTTTCCCCACATCCTGGTTTCCTTTTTCTCGACATCTTCATTGCTAAAGGCAACCCTTTCATCTGGACATCCAAACCTAAGTTAACTGAGTCCTATCAGCTAACTGTCCTGGTGCCTGTACCTTCAATCCTTTCTTCTTTCCAAGCTCCTTTCCATTAGCAATTAAGCAACTTCTCTGAAAGAGATCGTCAGCCTCCCTTCATCCTCCCTGAACAGCCAAACTTCTTCAAAGAACTGGCTACATTCACCGTTTCCAATTCACCCTTCAATCTGCCACGATCTGTGGCTTTCTGGTTCACCAATTCACTGACCATGTTTTTGCCAAGATCACCAAAGACTTATTTGTTGTTAGATCCAGTGAACGCCTTCTCCACCCCCCACACCCTGCTTGGCCCCATGAACACTTTCTTTTAGAAGTCCTCATCCTACTTGATATGCTTGGCTTCCATGAGGTATATTTTTCTAGTTTTCTCCAATCTCACTGGCTATTCTTCAATCTTCTTCCTCTCCCCTACTAACCCACCCCTTAAACTTAATTGGTTTTTCTTCAGGATTCAGTATGTTTTCTTCTCTTTCCACTCTATATTTTACCTTGAATTATCACATACAAGCTGACAACTATACTACGTATCAAATCTATACTCTCATCCTAGATTGTGTTCCTAATCTCCACATCTATATACTTAAAAAAGCTACTACGTATCTCTATTTGAATATTCAACTAACACTTGATCAGATTTCATGTTCAAGGGAAAACACACCAATTTTCCCCACAAAGCTGCTCTTCTCCATTGTTGGCTAATTCAGTAAGAGGCTCCAGCATTGATTTGCCTAGGCATCTCTAGAAAGACTGCTTGGAAAAAGCACAACTATAAACCACAGGAGCAAATCTCTAGTTGGGAGAGTATTCGAGAAGAAACAGAAACCAAGACTCTGCACCCATAAGAGACTGGCCTGTTTGAAGACCTTAAGTAGTTCAAGCAGTCGGGAGTGAGGACAAACAAGCCTCCTGGCTTGAGGAAATGAACTGAAGAGGCTAGGTGCTGTGTACAACTCTTCATCTACCTCAGGCTTTAATTAAGTCTCCTGCATTTCTATTTATGTTGGAAGAGATCTTTGATGGGAACAATGGACTGAAAATAGGAGTTAATAAGACATAGAATCGGAGGTGGGAAGGGACCAGTGTAATCATTCAAGCTAACATTATACTTATGAAAACTAGGACTTCTGCAAGACCACACAGCTAGTTAGTGACAGAGCTGAGACTAAAACTGACACACTCAACTGTACTCTTTCTTCCACAATGTACATTTTCTAGTTCTACTTTTCTTTGGTTATTTAAAAAATTACACCATTTACATCATTCAATGGATCAAGTATTTCTCTGTTGTCTTTGTTTCTAGAACAAAGGGCCTTTTATCATCCTTAGCTTTTTTTTTTTTTCACATCTCAGCTCAGGCATCAGCACTCCTGATTATTATTCTAAGCCTATAAAGGATCGTGCTAGTCTTAGTTATCTTTATGTTCCTGTCAATAAATTGTACATGTAAATAATAGTCCTCGTACAATTAAACTGAAGTATGGAATCTTCCATTTCTGTCACTTTATAAAAAATACTTCTAAAACCTGTACTAGAAAAAAAAATAAATAAAACCTGTACTAGAAAACATATTAAGAGCATTCTCATTAAAATATTACTAATCTGTCATCATTAACACATTAGCTGTATCAAATTTTCAAATTATGAAAAATTTAAAATTTCAAAAAGGTACAGTTAAGTTGTATAATTCATGTCCCCTATCCAGTTCTATATCAAATCCTAACATTTTTATTTGTTCTACATTTGTTAAACAAATAGTTATTATCGAAACTAGTGAAGCATCCTCTGTAACCTCCCTCTTTGCTCCCCCTCTTTCCCTCTACTATGGTAAATGCTACCATGTATTTGGTGTTTTATGGTTCTTTTTTTTTTTTTTTGATTCTGATGTCTTATGGTTCTAATGCACATTTTACACTATTGCTACATAAATAGGGATCTATAAATAACATATTGAGGTATTTTGCAAGTTTTCAAACTCTATGCATATTATTCTGCAATAAGCTATTTTCACAGGACATTATGTTAGAAATTTATACAACTTAATACATGTATCACTAGTTCAGGCGTTGGAAAATTTCCGTTAAGGGTAATCAGTAAATTATTTTAGGCTTTGTGGATCATACAGTCAGTCTCCATTCCAACTACTACCTGCTGCTGTGGCAATGCAACAGCAGCCACAGACAACATGTGGATGAATATATAGCAGGGAATATATAGCAGCTCCAATAAAACTCATTTATAAAAAGAGGTGATAAGCCTGATTTGCTGACCTCTGCTCCAGTTAACTCACTTTTTAAAGAGTGCTTTGTAGAACTGTACTATGTAAATTTACCACTCAGTCTCCTGCTTATGAACATTTAGGTTGTTTCCAAACTTACACTTACAACCACATAATTTACAATGAATCTTCTTATGTATTTCCTTGTGCATGTGTATGATTCTCTAGGGGCCACATCTAGGAACAAAAGTTTTAAGTTTGCTAATTATAAAACTGGTCTGCAAAGTGGTTATATCAATTAATACTTCAACTAGCAGTGTATGAAAGTGTCCTTTCCCACACCTTTGCCAATACCATTTATTGTCAGGCTTTATTGTTTTTTGTCAATTTGGTAAGTGTGAAACGATTATCTCATCATTTTAATTTCTTTGGCTACTAGAGATGGTTAGCTTTTTAATAAGCTTACCAGCTATTTAGATTTCTGTATCTGTAAGCCACTTGCATTTACCATCTTTCCAGTTTTCCACTAGCTTGTCTATCAACAGAATGTTCAGAATATTAATCATTATGCAGATGATGAATATCTTCTAGTTTGTGGCCATCTTTTTACTTTGTCTACAGTGTCTTTTACTATTCAGTACTTTTACTTCTTTATATTAAACGTATGGGTCATTTCCCTCATGACTGGTGCTTTTTTGTGACTCAAGAAATCTTTTCTTACTCTGAGTGTACATATTTTATGCTTTTAAATGTTTCAAACTTTTGCTTTTCTTATTTAGACTTTTAATTAACCTAGAATTGACCTTTGTGCATGTAACAAGGTCTAAACAGGATTTTATTTTTTCCATATGGATGAGCTGTCCAAGCAACATTTATTAAGAATAATCCATCTTTTCCTTGCTAATTTGTAAATGTAACTGCTTCCGTATATCAAACTTTCCACAGTTTGTGCTTTCTATTGTTCCATTTTTCCCCTTTATACCTGTACTAATAATTACTTCACTGTTTTAATTATTAGAGCTTTACAGGTTTTAATACCTAATAGGGCAATTGTTTCCAACTTCTTCCAATTTTTCTTACTTCCTCTTGGCTTTTTTCAGAAGAACTGTAATATCAACTTTAAAAGTTTCCTCAAAAAACATATTTGGATTTGATTCAAAATACACTAAATTTATGTGGAGAAATGACATTGGGTTTTCCTATCCAGTGTAGTCCTACCTCTCCATCTTTGTAATTTTCTACACCAAGATTACTCCTAGGCATTAGTTTTCATTGCTAGTTCAACTTATATTTTGTAATTGGTCACTTACAGGAACGCCACTGATGTTTCTCTCGTAACCTTGCTGAAGCCTCCTTAATCCTACTAATAGTTTGCTGGTTCCCCTGGATTTTCTCTGTAGCCAATTATATTGCCTTCAAATAGGGACAGTTCAGTCTTTTCTCTAAGTAATTATAACTCATTTCTTTTTTCTTACTGAAATAACTATAACTAGGTCATCCACTACTATGTTGAACAGAAGTCTGGTTAGTAGACATCCATGCCTTGTTTTTGAATATACTAGAAATAATTCTAAAAGTTTGATCATTATGTATGATACTTGCCACAGGGCTTTTTATTAATCCCCTTAGTTAGGATAATCCCCTTTAACTTCTGATTTTTGTACTGAATATTAGATTTTACTGAAGAATTTTCTTGGCATCTGAGATGATTATACAGTTTAAAAATATTTAAACCTTTAAACCTTAAGGCTGTTAATTTGGTATTACATTAAGCTTTCTGATAAACTTACATTCCTAGGATAAATCCTATTTAGTCTCTACTTCAAAAAAATAACTACTTTTGATTCGTTAGTTAAAAAAATTTTTTTTCACCCTTACTTGTGAGATTGATATACTTTTTTTCCCCTGTTCTGTCCTTTTGGGATTTTATTTAAAAGTTTTATCAATCTCATATTAAGCACTTGGTTGCTTTTGTCACCTAACCTCTGAAAATTTTCACTTAAAAAATAAGAATCATCTATTCCTGGAATTGCTGATAAAAAATCTGAACCGGATGTCATTTGAAAGGTGTCATTTTGACTACAATTTCTCTAACAGTTACTTGTTTATTCAAGTTTTCTATTTCTTTGTGAGTCTATTTGGTGACTACATTTTCCTACAGATTTACTGTTTCATTAGATTTAAAAAGGTACTGGCAGAAGTTGTTTAGAATACATTCTCTTACATATTTTCAGTATTTCTGTATTTTCAATTATGCCCATTTTTATTATTTATTCATCTTACTAATATGTTTACTGGCAACTTTTCACGTTTTTCCTTGGTCAGGCCTGCTCTATAAAATTTTTATGGGGATGCCTGGTGGCTTAGTGGTTGAGGGTCTGTCTGCCGTTGGCTCAGGGTGTGATCCTGGGGTCCAGGGATTGAGTCCTGCGTTGGGCTCCCTGTGAGGAGCCTGCTTCTCCCTCTGCCTATGTCTCTGCCTCTCTGTTTCACATAAATGAATAAATAAATAAAATCTTTAAAAAATAAAAGGATCTCAGTGTTCCTCCTAAGTTACAGGATAAAGAAAGGTACGTCCATGGCAAAGCAGGAGATGTTACCTGTCAGTCTTTTTGCTATAGTTAAGAAGGTTACTTAAAGGTATGGTCATAAATTGAAAGATTTTCAAACTTGTACTAATATTTTTAAGGAGATTTAGTGGACTTTAATATCCCTCATAAATACCAAAAATTTACATTTTAAATCTTTCCTTTAATACATCTAATTAATATAAAACACAAATTATTTATTTTAGTAAATATAAGACTTCCTTTCAAAAGCCTAAATTAACTAGAACTTCCTAAACAATACAGATTATGTTGTTACCCCTACAAAGATTTAGGATTACTTAGGAAAGACTTAGGAAACATGGTGAACAACTAAGTTGTGATTAAATAGCCAATGTCTATTTATTGATTTTCATAAACCTCAGACAATACTGCAAATTATGTGACTCTACTGAACACTCCTATGCTATCCAGTTAAGTTTCAAAAATCTGTATTTTTCTTAACAAACTTCCAAAGAAGTTTAGATCCATATATGTAAAGAAATAAAAAGTACCTAACTTCTATATAATTCCTATGTGTTTTTAAGTCTCTTTGATTATATATAAACATATTTATCCTTCAGAATACTCAAGATGATGAAACCAATATGTACTTTAAAACATACTTGATAAAATAATTTTAAAGACTAGAGTTTTAAAATGTTAGTATTGTAATTAAACATACTGTTTGATATATTAAAACATGTATATTAAAGTATATTTAAAACTTAAAAACACTTAGAAGAGGGAACCTGATTAACTGAGAAAGACAAAATTAAGTCCCTGGGTATTCAGTCCATTCTCAAGGGTAATAAAATTTCCTTGCCTTCCATACATTCTATCTGGTGGTAGTAATCACTGCCCTCATCAAAGCACATTTTCTTTTCTTTTTTTAAATTTATTCATGAGAGAGACAGAGTGAGAGTGAGACTGAGAGTGAGAGAGAGAGAGAGAGAGAGAGAGGCAGAGACACAGGCAGAGGGAGAAGCAGGCTCCATGCAGGGAGCCCGATGTGGGACTGGATCCTGGGTCTCCAGGATCACACCCTGGGCTGAAGGTGGTGCTAAACTGCTGAGCCACCTGGGCTGCCCGCACATTTTCTTTTCAAAGAACTCTACATTTATGAATATACTGACTACTTTTTGCTTTTGTGTAAATCATGATATGTAAAATGAGATGAGAGCTGTCATTTCCGGAGGAGCTAACATTTTAATGTTAGTACTAATAATTATTATTTTCTATTAATAACTAATAGAAATGATTACTAGTTCCTATTACTCTAGCTAATGACATAGCAAGGTTGGGCCATTTCTCATTCCATCTTTGCTCTTATCAATTAACCAGTCTCCTCTGCCAAGTCTTTTAGACTTTGTCCTTCTTCAGAATCAGGCTCCAAATCCATGGCCTATGTTATACTGGTAGGGTACCCTTTGTACCCTATCTCTACCCCTTCCCAGATGGCTCCTTGGCAGCCCCAAAGAACAGACTTTTTTATCTTGCTTGCATAACCACAGCTTGACTCACACACAGAGGGGATTCTAAAAATAATAAAGAGTGAAGAGTATGCTATAAATTTTCCAATATGCTCAATGATATTCAAACAGCTACCCTACTTGTCAGACCTGCAAAGTACAAAAGTGTCACAATAAAGAGCACAGCTCATGCCTCTAACTTTGAGGACAACTTCAGATAGATTTTATTAATATAAAAAAGTTAATCATATAAAAAGGTTTCAGTAACTGCATTTATCTTTTCAGATGGTGGGGTGCATCCCCACATGCTAAAACTGACACAATGTCAGCAAAACACTCGAACTGCAAAGTTTGTAAAGCCCTAAAGATTCATCAGTGCTTTCACTGCCCACGCAGAGATAGGCAAGCATCCAAATAAAATTCTGGAAAATAAAATAACCCAAAAGTTTGTACATAATTCAACTGAAGTGTCTAGATACATTGTCTTATAGCTTATACCATAGTGAGGTCTCCCTACTCATGAAATCTTAATGGTAAGCCAATTACGTTTCCATTTACTTTCCATTCCTCAGTGGCCACCCAAGGCCCAACACTGATGTTCCTTTTGTTTGGTTATCTCAAAGCCCAAATCAAGTCTGTCAAACCATTCTAATCACAACTGTGAAAAGCCCTACCAGATGACTCAGACGGGCGGTATCAAGACAGAAGGCTCAATGATTTTACATCAAGGTTCATTAGTGGAAGACATCACTCCAATTCTGCTGAAGAGTTGCTGAGTTCTTATATGATTTTTAAAATGTAAGACTTTCTTCCATCTTGGAACTATAGGAAAATGTCAGCCTCGCCCAGTTAACACCTTTTTGCTATTAACTTTTTTTTCCTCAAAGGTACAGGGACCAACAATCTAGTTTTTATTTAAATTTCAGACCATGATAATAACCTACAAGAACTTCATGGTCAAGTACTGGAATTTGCTGGAGGGCTGGCACTATCTCTGGCCTGCAGACTAAGAAAACCCAAGCCATATTCCAGAGCTGTCTAAAAACTTCCCAGACCTGTTGAAAAGGGGGTTCACATGAAACAACTAATGAGACAAAATTATAGGATACAGATTAGCCTGCTTGTTCCTAACTAAGCTATGAGTCATAAAGGAATAGGCCTATCTTTGCCTTCACTGCATATTCAATCTTGGATACTTCTCAAATGGATACAGTAAGTACAATTTAAGGCAGAACAACTTTCTGCCAAGACATTTTTTTTTAATGTCCAAAAGTCTTCATCTGAGTTCTTCACACAATGCAGAGACTGGGCAGGTTGTTAATTTTCTTTTCTCCATGAACAAGAATGGCCTTAATGACCACACTAGGATTAATAGTGTGAGACTGTGGGCAGCCACCCTGGTAACTGCTGGCTGCCACGTATTCCAACTGATCTTTTCCATTTGGACACTGAGTCTCAAATGTACAGGGAAGAGGAATTAGTATGGTGAAGAACTTGGCAATCCTGGTATCTATACCGAGTTACTGGTAATACTTTTTATGAGAACTCAAAGATACCAGAATACATTCCTTTAACTATCATGTTAATATCATGGTACTTAAATATTTTAAAATGTTGGTTCTGCTTTTACATGCTACATAGTGGTGAAGAAGGAATCTCTACAATACCAGTGCCTTTCACAGGGATATGATAAATTGGGACAATTAGAGGTGAAATCTTCCCTTAAAATTTCTGAGTGTGAGCCTGGACTAATATTAAGGAACAGGTAGTTCTACACTGAAAAAAAAAACCAAAAGGAAACAAAAAAATCCAAAAGCCCTCAGCACTATATTTAGTGACTGCTATTCCTGGATTATTTTACTCTGCTAACAAGAAAACTGTATTGTTAGAACTTAGTGTTTGCAATCATACCCGAGCAGCATAAAAAAAGTGGCCCTTGAAAATTATACCACCACTTTGTTTCTATAGGAAATATCTCTCTTTGAGAAAGAAGTATGATAATTCACAAAAACACCTATTTTATTTGTAGAACCGCGCCTACCTGTGGTTACCATGTAACTGGACTGTCTATAACTACAAAGGTTGTAACATCCTTTCCATGCACTGTATTCTGATTCTCCCTCTCTAAGGAAAACTAGTATCATGTAAGCAAAACAAAATGCTTCTGGGCAGTAACATTTCCATCAGATGTGTGAATATATCAAATGGACTTAAAATATTGTATAAAGTACTACAGAGATGTGAAAGGCTTCTTTCAGTGGAACAGAACTTATAAAATAAAATGGCACATACTTTTAATGCTATAGGTAATGTACTACACATATTTTCACTTGGATATTGAGTAGTAAACATTGGAAATACACTGTAAAAATATGAAGAATGTACAAGAAGGGTTCTTATTCAGATCTAAATTTAAGATAAAATTGCTACGTAAGAGGCAATAGAGAACTGATGATACAAAACATTACATGCTTCACATTCTCTTTGTTACAATTTTCTGTACTTTTCCCCCCCATATTTTAAAGTATGAAGCTTCTCAAAGTTGCTTTTACCCCTCATGGTATTAAGTTATGGAATTCCAGAGCTTAACCCTGGAAAGCTCATGCTTTCCTAACTGCTGATGAGAGAAAGTTCACAAAGAATCAATAAAGAAACTACTCAGAGAGCCAGTTCTGGGAAAGTGGTGAATGGAGACCAGTACAAAAGCACAGATTTTACACTCCATGGAAATTTCTCTGAAAGTGTGTATTTTTGTTGTTTTATTATTAAAATATACTTGGAAATGTTATTTATATGAAGAACTTTAACATCCAGAGTTTTGAAATAGCTGTCATGTCCTGAAAAATGTAACCTGTAACTCCTAAAAGTATACAGAACTTTTCTTGGTTGTTTTATTTTGGAAGATTTTTGACCCAATTCTTTTTTAAATAGCTCAGCTTTCTGAAAAGTATGTATTTAGAAAATTTTGAATTCTTTATTCAATCAAAAGAGTTTTTATATGTTTCAATTAATAAATATGACCAGATTTTTAAGAATCCAACTTGATAATCTGTCTTAAATTAAATCTATTTATACTTGTTGATATCATTATCATTTATCATTATAAAATAGTCTATACTCCTTCCTGTGCCCCTTTAAGCTCTTTGCTGTTTAAGAGCTACAAGTTGTTTTCTTTTGGTGGTACCCTTTTAATATATATAATACAGTCTAAAGTTATTTGGTATTTCCTCCTCCAGAAGATTTTAAGGATTGATGAATATGCTTAAATTACTCATTAAACATGTTTTCCTCCCCATGTTACTATTGTCATCTAGTTTAAATTCCACATTAAGGGGGATCCCTGGGTGGCTCAGCGGTTTGGCATCTGCCTTCAGCCCAGGGTGTGATCCTGGGGACCTGGGAGAGAGTCCGACATCAGGCTCCCTGCATGGAGCCTGATTCTCCCTCTACCTGTGTCTCTGCCTCTCTCTCTCTCTCGTAAATAAATAAATATATGAAAAAAAAATTCCACATTAGGAATTTTTAAAAATGAGTTTTTATGACATTTTTGTTTTTAATAAATTTATCATTTGTCAATTTTTGTGGTCACCACTACTTTCTATGTTCCATTCTTTCTTACAGGTTCAATTCCCTTCCTCCTGGAGAAAGCTTTAGTAGTTTTTCAAAAAGAGGGTCTTACAGTGGTATATTTTCCTGGTTAATGAAAATGTGTATTTTGTCCACAGTCTTGAATACATTTAGCTGGGTATGAAACTCTAGACTGATAGCCATCCCCCCCTTAGTACTATAATACTATAATATTTCACCACTGTCTTCTGTCCATTCTAGTATATTTGTCTTTTTTTTCCCCCTTTGGTGGCTTTTAAGGTTTTCTCTTTAACCCTAGAGTTACAGCATGATGTACTGAAGTATGGATTTGACTTCTTTATCCTGCTGGTAGTTGTAGCATATTTTTAATCTGAGAACTTGGTTTAACCTTCAGTTCTTTTCAATATAGTTTTCCCACCATTCCTTCCATTTATTTTGTTCTTTAAAAATCCTATTGGGTATTTGCTGGAATTTCTCCATTGACCAAGCATTGCTCTTAACTGCTCCTTTAGGTTAACAAACAAACAAAAAACCCTGTTTCTGGGTGAACCTCTCATCATTACCTTCCAGTCATAGTTCTCATTTCATCTACATCCAATCTATAGTTTAATTCTATATATTCCAATTTGGTTTCGATGACTACATTTTTCATTTCTAAGTCTCTCAATTAGTAGTCATATTCAACCATTCTATTTCATTTCTGCCTTTTCAGTTTCACAATTTTTTATTCATTCTCAATGGCTGTTATATCATCAATTATCTTTTTATCTAAAACATGTATTTTAAAGTCATGGTCAAGCTGTGTGTCTGGAATAAATACATATATATCCCAGTAGTTGATTTGGTTGGAGATCTTTCCTAGTATTGAATTTCTTTATGAATTTTGGAATTGCAGTGTATCAGAGTTTTGAATGGGAGGCTTTTGCTTTGGGATGTTTGTTTACTTCTTCTTTCTCTCTGTGTACATCCTTTCTTGTCTAGTAGTTTTGCATTTGCTTCTACCAGGGCCCCTGGAGTCAAGTCTGGAAAAAGTCTTATGATGAATATCTGGAGCAACTCTTTCATTAGTATACTGTGGATATCATATATCCAGTCCAGAATAAGCAGAAACAAAGCTTGACATGAAGCTGTGTCTTTGTTATCCCTAGACCCACAGCTTCCTATAAATCCATAGCCCTGGGCAGAAAAATGGTAACATTTTTTCTTAGCTTCTTTTCAAAAGTGGGTAAAGTTCCACCCTAGTTCCTGGCTTCAAGCAGTGAATCTGGCTGGTCCCCTGGTTCCACATGAAACACATCTGGTGTCTATCACTTGTAGCCAAACTCTTGGGTGCCACCACCTTCTTGGGATGAGTCCAGCAGGCCTAAGACTTCAGTATCATTCACTACTTGGCATTATTGGTCCATTAAGATATTTTTCTTGTTTCTGGAAGCCCAGCTTTGTCTTTCTCCTTTTATATTTACCTGTCAGTTCTATGTGTTTGGAGCAAAGGGAGTAAGTCAAAACATACACTTAATGTGCCATCTTGACTGGAAAATTTACATAATCCTTTAACATTGTATTTGAGCAAAATTTAATGATTAAGCTGTGTAAGTAAAATTATCAGGGAATATTTAAATCCCTTATTAGTACCCAAATGACAAACTAATTATAAAATATCATTTTCATAAATGTAAATTAAATCCTAACTTGAGGTTCAAAACACATGGACCTGAAAACAATTACACTGCAAAATAAGCCTATAACACAGACAAAGCAGAACAACTTCTTTCAGGTCTGAAATCAAATTAGTCTTACTTGTGCAAGGAAGACACAGACTCTCAAACTAATACCAGCTTTAACCAAAACTAAAGAAATATTTCTGTGAAACTTAACTTAAAAAGAATATCAGCTAAACAGAAAAACAGACAACTACTTATTATGCTTAGTAAAAAAAAAAAAAGAAAAATGTATACCTTTTCACTTGTTAAAAATTTTGCAAAATATACATGTTCTCCTCCTGTTTTTAATTCTTCCATTTTTTTCCTTGAGGCTTGAGTATCATCTAATTTATAACTTTTAAAAACAGCTAGAACTTCTTCAGAATACTGCAGAGTAAAAATACCAATTAGTTTTATTTGGCATTGTTGCCCAATAATTTTTTTAGTGCTTTTTTATATCAAAATATTTAGAATTTACTCATAGTTAACCATGTATGCACACTGTAAAGCACATAAAACAAGAAAAACTATGATGGCAAAATGGGATTAAAACTATTTGGTATGAGAGTTCATGGTATTGTCAAAGCAGGAATAAACTTTCTACTCCTGAGGAAATGTAATTTCTTATGCAGTTTGTGTAAGGGACCAACAGAGAATGTAATGCTTTGAGAGTATCCAGAAATTTACCAGTGAAATGAGATGTTTAACCAGCTGTTAAATGCTGAAGCATTTCTTGTGCTAAATGCTGTGACCAAATAAAACAATGACATCAAATCCTACCCAGCTGGGGAACAATTCTAGATGATTTCTTATTCACCACTTAATCTGAACACATACCATGCTACTTTTAAGAGCTACCTATTTGCTTTTGATTTTGACTATAATCAAAAAGGACAACTGGTATTTAAGCAGCCAAGAAAAAGAAATATAGGGAATTCTTATAAAACAAAGACTAGCCATTTTTTTTTTCTGATAGTAGGCATATTAGGCTTGTTAACCTTTTTTTTTTTTTTTAATATTTTATTTTTAAGTAATCTCTATACCTAAAGTGTGAATCAAATTTAAAACCATGACATCAAGCATAGCATGTTCTACTGACTGAGCCTGCAAGGCACCTCTAGGCTTGTTAATCTTAAAAATAAAACTACCAAGGGCACCGGGGTGGTGCAGTTGGTCAAGTGTCTGATTTTTGGTTTTTTAGTAAGGTCCATCTCTTCCAGTTGGCTCTGCAAATGGCAACTAGTGCTGAATGTGAAAGTTCTCCCTGCTGGCTTTCGATTCCATTTTAAAAGAAGCTTCCTTCTATTAATATTCACAGGCTATCTGGCTCATATGGTCTCTGTCACACTACTCAAATATGCCATTACAGTACACAAATATCTACAAGTATGAGCATGGCTGTGTCCCAAGATAACTAACTCTATCTACGAAAACAGGCAGAAGGCTGGATTTGGCCCATGGCTATAGTTTGCAATCCTTATTATTTCAAGTATCAACAGGACACTTGAAATAATTTTGTGCAAAGTGAAGACAACATATTTGACAAAAATTCATCAATTCATGTTGACAATACTATATAAAAACAAACAAAAAACCCAAGGCTGTAATTATGAACTTTTAAATCCCTAAATTACACTACTTCACAAAATCTGTGGTTTATAACATTAGGAAATAGGCGTAAACATGTAAGAGTTAAAATTATATAATAACAAGCATACCGGATAAGAGTCAAGCTTTACTTCTGTCATTAACTGTAAAAATATTGGGTTTTGGGTACCAGGTGGTCAGCAACTCACCTTAAGAAAAGTTTTCCATGAAATCTTCTCATAGCATTGCACAGGGTTCCTGAAGTAATCCTGAAGTGACCAGAATTTTCGATATAGGTTGTAGTCAATTGGAATGGAGCTAATAAAATAAATGTTATATTAAATAAATCACTTAAGTTCTTTTAGAAATATCTAAGTGCTCCTAACTTTTCTTAGTTCATATACCCCTTTAAGAAGCTGATGATAGCTACAACTCCTTTCTCCAGAAAAGTGCACATTCATACTTATAGAAACTTTTATAAACAATTTCAGGGGATTCATAGACCCTAAAAGACCCACTTTATCTAGAACCCCTGGATTCTGGCCCAGTACATGATTGTTTAGAATTAAAGACCATGTTTCCCAACCTCTCTTGTGGTTAGGTGTGGCCTCATTGGTTAAATTCTGGCTACTTGGGAATTGAAATAATATGTTCAAATCCGGGCCATGTTTT
This sequence comes from Vulpes lagopus, assembly GCF_018345385.1. Taxonomy (NCBI): domain Eukaryota; kingdom Metazoa; phylum Chordata; class Mammalia; order Carnivora; family Canidae; genus Vulpes; species Vulpes lagopus. Next base: position 118,954,869 of record NC_054824.1, on the reverse strand, counting down.
ACCATTTTCCTTTATCCCGTTTTGCTGGCCATAATACACATATGATGATGAGCCACATGGACTATAGGAAAAAAAGCAAATACCAAGAGATACAAGTTAGGAGGAACATAGGTCCCTAGACAATCTCCCTGAAAAGTGATACTCTATCAGCTGTAAACTGCCTGTCTCCAGACTTTTCCTCAAGAAAGAAATCAACTTCCACATTGTTTAAGCTAGTGTCACCTTTAACCTATGCTAAAGGCCATGGAATGAGACAGATATGTAAAGTACACATCAACTCAGTATTACAAAAATAAGCCTTTTCTTTAGTATCTTTATTACATTATTCCTAATTCAACTTGCACTTTCACTGTTACAAATCTGCATTATCAACACATTCTTTAAATTTTTAAATTTACCAAAATTACACTATGTTTTGATTTTAAAAGTTAAACATTTCAGACTTTACCTAAGAGATTTTTGTTTTTAACAAAATTTTCTAAATCATTCAAAACACCCATTATGTAAAAAAAAATGCTTGTGGTATTGACTATTTCATATCCTCAAATATTCACTAAAATTTTCAACATCACCTATGTAAAATTAATTTTATTTCTAAACACAATTGTGTACTACTTTCTAATCTTCCTAAATAAACCTTAATAAAATGAATCTATGGATTACAGTTAGCATTTTCTCTAAGCCTCATAGCCATACAAGTGTTCCAAGGAAGACTGTAATTTCATGTGGCAAACAGGAAGGGGCTTGGGGTTTAATGAGCCACACAGCACTATGACGTTAAGAGTCTTGCCTTCTCTAGTCTGGTCAATAATAGGAAGTTAAGTTAATCTTCCACTCTTCATCTTTGAGATGGATATATTTAAAATTACTTTTTTAATGACTAGGGAGTATCAGGGGCCATATTATAATGCATTTTAAAGGATTATAGAAAAGTAAAAGGAGTATAATTTTTATCATGTACTTTTTAATTTTTAAGGTTTTTGGGGTGAGAGGGTAATGTTTAAAAACCTGAAAAATGCCATGCATACTACATACATACATACATACGTGTGTGTGTGTGTGTGTGTGTGTGTGTGTATGTGTAGTGCAAAAATCAGTTTTCTACAAAAATGTCTGAAAAGCCATTAGTGAAGAATGCCAAAGGAAAATTTGTTTAGTATAACATGTGGAAGCACATGTGATAAAGATTCTCACCGTATGACTCTAATTCATATGGTTAAGATTACAAAGTACAACTTTGTATCATAAAATACCTATTTAAAGAATTTTATTAAATTTATATTAATTGGTATATAGATTTTAAAAACCCACATACACCTACACACATAGTAACAGATCACTTATATTAGATTCACACTTCTGACAACTGTAACAGCCTGGAACAAAGCTTTGAACTTGGTAATAACTGAAAAAGCTCTTGGTCTGCAAGAAAACAGCAGTTTAACAAAGTGCATGCACTTCATTTTACAAAAGAGGATTGAAATTATACTTAGGTACTTACCTAAATTACAACCACTTTGAATTATGTATAAAGGTAAATAACTATTTTATTTACCTTGAGATAAAAGAATGCTAACTTTGCTAGAACTACTAATATCTGAAACATGTAGATCTTGTTTCAAATCAATAATGAAGAATACTGACAACTTTTAATTGACCAAAATCCAGCTCCTGCCAAAAGTTTTATCAAGAATCAGCAGTAGTCAAAAAAATCGAAGGGGCATGTTAACTTTCATTCTTTCTACACTCTTTCCTAGTAAAAACTCTGAAAATAGGAAAACAGTGATCTGAACGTCAACTGACATCAACTATTTTCTATAACTGAAGCAATTTCATTGACTTATAACGAGATTATAAATCTGGGTTTTGGGCAGCCCAGGTGGCTCAGCAGTTTAGCACTGCCTTCAGTCCAGGGTGTGACCCTGGAGACCCAGGATCAAGTCCCACGTCAGGCTTCCTGCATGGAGCCTGTTTCTCCCTCTGCCTGTGTCTCTGCCTCTCTCTCTCTCTCTCTCTGTCTCTCATGAATAAATAAATAAAATCTTAAAAAAAAAAAATCTGAGTTTTATACAGATCAAGTTAAAAAAAGTCACACACACACAAAAACCATAAAAGGAACATTTTCCAAAATGTGCAAGTAAATTGGAAAAAAGAAAAAGCCACATGTAAAATAATTAATACCCATGAAATAACATGGTATTTGTGTAGTTCCATACGCTTAATAAAGAATGTTTTTGAGGGGCGCCTGGGTGGCTCAGTTGGTTGGGCATCTGCCTTCAGCTCAGGTCATGATCCTGGGGTCATGGGATCGAGTCCCATGTGGGGCTCCCTGCTTAGCAACTAGTCTGCTTCTCCCTCTCCTCCCTACTCATTCTCTCTCTCTATTTCTGCCTCTCTCAAATAAATAAAATTTTTAAAAAAGAAATGTTTTTGAAACCAAACTGCTTTTGAAGATTTTCTAGTTTTATATGTACAGTTACACACACACACACACACCACACACTGTTACTCAGTTACCAGATATGAGAATATAATAAACACCTCTTGAAACGTAGTACAAGAAAAGTTTGCCTCTTACTAATGGGATATGGTCTCTAATCAGAATGAGAATTATGTAACCATTATATGTTCCTTTATTGTCTCACTTGCCAGAAAGCTCACATCTTAATTTACTGTTTGATACTAATAACAATCTTACTCTAAGTTGTTAATTATCATCGCCTACTTATTAAACCTTCTGATCTCTTTTTCAGTTGGCCTAGTATTTATCTTAGGTGCCTCAGAGGAGAAATTTTATAGTAGTATTAATATATGACTACTAGAAAACCTTTTAATTGAGGCACTAAAATTTTTAAAATATCTTCTCCTTTGAAAGTTCCAATCCATGCTGTCCCTCCATGGCTTTTTCTTCATGTCTCAATGTCCTGAAAATCATTTACACTCAATGTCACCACATCCTCACCCTCCTTTCATGTTTTGATCCACTGCAATTTGCCCTCTAACTTCAATATTCCACAAATACATCTGGATTCTGTATTTATCTACACAAAGCATATGTAACTACTTGTTGTATACGAAAATCGTAACATATTAAGGTGAGAGTTACTGTCTATAAACAGAATGTTGGGACACCTGGGTGGCTCAGCAGTTGAGCATCTGCCTTTTGCTCTGGGTGTGATCCCGGAGACCCAGAAACGAGTCCCAAATTGGGCTCCTTGCAGGGAGCCTGCTTCTCCCTCTGCCTTTGTCTCTGACTCTCTCTCTCTCTCTGTGTCTTTCATGAATAAATATATAAATCTTTAAAATATATATGTTAAAAAAAATAAAAATAATGTTTTCGGGGTGCCTGGGTGGCTCAGTCTGTTGGGTGTCTGCCTTCGGCCTGGGTCATGATCACAGGGTCCTGGAATGGAGCCCTGAGTCGAGCTCCCTGCTCAGTGGGGAATCTGCTTCTCCCTCTGCCTCTGTCCCCCGCTCATGCTAATAAATAAATAAAATCTAAAAAAAAAAAAAAAAAAAGTTTTGTAACTATTTTAACCAAGATGTTCTGCAACTTGACATTTTTTTAAAATGTTGAGCTGGTGATTTTATAGAACATTAAATTGGAATTTTTTTTAATCCAGAATTTTTTACTGGTGTATTTGACCCAAATCTGAAATGGGCTTCATACTATAGATACGTGTTCTCTGTAAATGACAGTGCCTAAAACAATCTGGTGATACAATTAGTCACAAAGTAATTTCCCAATCTCTTCCTTTATTTAAAAAATAGTGAAGTGGATTTAAAAGGTAAAACCTGCAGTTTTAAGATAAGTCACTGGAATGTTAAGTATAGCATAGGGAATGCAGTCAACAACACAACATTATAATTGGTTGACAGATGGCAGCTAGACTTATCCTGGTGATCACGTCCTACTGTGTAAAAACATGAATCATTATGTTATATACCTGAAACTAATGTATTACTGTATATCAACCACATTTCAATTAAAAAAAGGACAAAATAAAATAAAATGATTGTGACAGACTAAGAGTATTGAATCCTATTTACCTGATTTTTCTGCAACTGGGACTAGCTAATAGTCAATGGGGCCGATTTATTTATACAGATTTAGGCAGAGTCTAACTACACAAAACTGCATTGGGCAGTTTGTCTTTGGGAGCTCTTTTTACATTTCAGGTGACCTGTTATGTTGAAGCCTGCTGCCTTGATCCTTTATGTTGCTCAGGTCAGACCCCAAAAGTATACTCTATCCACAATGTACATGAACAAATAGGTCTAAAAAAATCACAACAAAAACAAAAACCCAAAACACAGAACTATAGCTAGTAATAATAGCTAACAAATAAACTGTTCTAATAAGCGCTTTCCGTAGATCACCGTATATAACATCAACAACTAAAGAAAATATAACTACTGTGTATCTTAACAGACCATATCCAAGCACCATCTCATTTAATAATCTCAATGAGCAGGTAGGTGCCATTACTACATTATATTTCTTTTCTTTTCTTTTTTTTTTTTTTAAGATTTATTCATGAGACACACAGAGAGAGAGAGAGAGAGAGAGAGAGAGAGAGAGAGAAAGAGAGAGGCAGAGACACAGACAGAGGGAGAAGCAGGCTCCATGCAGGAAGCCCGACGTGGGACTCGATCATCCCAGGTCCCCAGGATCAGGCCCTGGGCTGAAGGCGGCACTAAACTGCTGAGCTACCCGGGCTGCCCCCCATTACTACATTTTAAAGACACTGCAACTGAGTTGCAGGGAAGTCAGGTAATTGCTTTAGGTTACATGGCTAGAACTGGAATTCAGCCTGGAGCCACACTGCTCTCGATGCTTCTTTGGAGATAATGTGTTTGAATCTGAAATCTGGGATGCCAGGTATACATCTCTCTGTGCAGATATTAGAAACTCTTCTTGATCCTCGAGAAATTCAATTGCAACTGATAACTTTTGTCACCTCAGACACCTGGAAGTGAATATTTTCCTTCGTATCTCCCTTTTTCTCTTCCTCATTGCTCCTAATGAGCATTAGGAAGAAATTATTTGGAAAGAAAGCACAGAGTTAGCAGATGAGATACGAAACAAAAGATGGGTATGGGAAGGGAAGAGGAGGGAAAGGAGGTTACTTCTTATTCTTACTTCATTAAAAAGTCAGCCCATTATCCACAGGCACTAGGTCCACAAAATTAATAGAAGGAAAAAGGGGAGGAGTGCCTAGGCTGCCTATGGTTGGGTTTTCAAATGTTAGAAATATGCATAAAGTAGGCCATGTAAATAATGAATTGTCTGTATGTAATTTAGAAACCAACTGATAGAGCCTAGTAGTGATTTAGGATTTATAATTATAATATACATAAAAAATCAAATAAAAGAAATCTATAAGCATGACTTCCTTTGTCCTTGTGTATATCTTGACACTTGTACTTGATAAGTCATTAAGGTTTAACTTTGTACATCATAAAATCTGAACTTCTAAAACTCACCAAGTTGTTGGAGCTTCATCATCTCCCATTTCACCTTCTTCTACATCCATTCCTTCTTCTCTATCCTCAGTGTGCTAAATTTAAAAAAATGTACAATGTGTCACAAAGCAGTTGTCAGGCAGAAGACAAATGTTGGAATAACATCATTCACACACTGCTAGACAAATGCTGTTAGAGAAATCTAGTCACGCTTCTGTAAAAAAACTAGTTATTCTTTAAGGCAATGGCAATTCTATGTGACAAAGATCTAAGAACCCAAGAGCAGTATGACAATGACATAAGATAGTCATGAAGATATAGTTAAAAAGTTTTAAATCAGTATTTCTCCAAACATGGTCTGTAGATTCTCTATGGGAATAAATACAATGACCTTTCAGAGAACTGATTAAGGACTCTAAGAATTGTAGTAAAGAACTCAAAGTATACTTAAGTAGTTTTGTCCCAACTTTAATTTGACCATAGAAATCCTCCCCCAACCCAACAGAGAACTCTTATTTTTGGGAAACACTTTATGATATGCTGAGTGTCTAGTTCTATAGTGAGAAATTCAAAATAACAAGTTTACATGAAATAGTCCAAGAAGTACCAAAAGATATATAACAGTGAGAGGCAAGATTTTTAAAAATCTTAAGTCAACACCACTTCCTTTTTTTTTATTTAATAAATTAATTTTTATTGGTGTTCAATTTACCAACATACAGAAAAATACCCAGTGCTCATCCCGTCAAGTGTCCCCCTCAGTGCCCATCACCCATTCCCCCCCACCCCCCGCCCTCCTCCCCTTCCACCACCCCTAGTTCGTTTCCCAGAGTTAGGAATCTTTATGTTCTGTCTCCCTTCCTGATATTTCCCACACATTTCTTCTCCCTTCCCTTATATTCCCTTTCACTATTATTTATATTCCCCAAATGAATGAGAACATACACTGTTTGTCCTTCTCCGATTGACTTACTGCACTCAGCATAATACCCTCCAGTTCCATCCACGTTGAAGCAAATGGTGGGTATTTCAACACCACTTCCAAATTGATAATAATTACATTTTAAGGAACAAATTATATAAGATAATCTAACTTACAGTGAGATGTTAGTTATATTTAATTAATAATTTTTTAAACTTGATAACTTGTTCCTAAATGAAGAATAGGTGTTGAATGTCCAGAAATTTGTCTTCTGAACATATCATAAATTATCTTTAAAATAGAGTTGATTATACCTGATGTCCCTTTAAAAATGAGTGGGCAAATATGGATTATTTAACAAATGGTTCTGAGATAACTAGCTCACTATTTGGAAAAAATAAAATTATAACTTAACTTACTCCATACTCCACATTCATGCTGGATTAGATTTAAAAAAAAAATTACTCATAAAAGCATCAAAAGAAAACAAAAGGGCTTATATAATCTTCTGGAGTGGAAGCCTTTAGCATGACACAAGGCTAGAAACAATTAAAAGACCAACAAACATTAATATTATATCCAAATTTTAAAATTCTATACAGCAAAAGCACCATAAATAAAGTTATAAGAAAGCTTTATGAGAAAAAAAATCAACAAAATGGTAGGTAGTGATTTAATATCATCCCATATGAGCTTCTACACATCAGTAAGAAAAAGATATTTCAAAAGTAAAATGGGCAAATGGCATGAATAGGTAATTCTCTTCTTCATTACTTCTAATTGGCACAGAAAAAAAAATAAATTCCAATAAACATAAAGTACCTCAACTTCACTAATAACCAAGGGAATGTAAGTTAAAACAAAGATCTACTTTTTCAAGTATATATCAATTAAGCAAAGATTTTTTAAAATTGGTAATTCCCAAGGTTGGTATGAGGCTGTGGGAAAATGTACAGGCATTCTCCAAGTGCCACTGGTGATGGTATAAATGAGTATGACCTTTTTGAGAAGTAAATGGTCAATAGCTATCAAAATCTGATATATGCAAACATTTTGACACAATTTCATTTACTGTAATTTATCCCAAGGAAATACCTGCATAATTTAGAAATGGTATCTACAATACCATTCATTATATATAATGTTGTTAATCATTTTTCACAATTAGAAATTATCCAAATGCCCACTGACAAGGTTATGATATACATATATATATGTATATATATGTATGTATATATACATATATATATGTATGTATATATATGTATATATATACTTGGAAGACTTATCAGGAACCTTTAGACACAAATCTAATGTACCGATGCAGAAATGCATCCATTTTATACTCTTAAAAGAAGAAAGTGAATTCCAGAACAATATGTATTGTATGACCTCAATTTTGGAATAAAACTACACACATATTGAGTCTTGTAAAGACAGGCAATGCTAAGAGTGCTTATCTTTGGGGCCTTGGATTATGGGGTAGCTGTACTTTCTTTTTTTTTTTTTTTTTTTACTTTCTATTTTAAATATTTCTATTTTGTTTGCATTTTTTATACAGACTACACATTATTTCTATAAATTAGAAATAAAGGTTTAAAAATTTTTGATGACTTAGAAGACCCATTCACAGGAGTTATCTTAGTAATAAACTTATAAATATGTTTGTTAGATTTCTTAGCCTCACCTTCTGACCCAAGGTGCTTTCCTGCTCATTGGTATTGAAAACAGTGACATTTTCCAGATTAAACTGACTCTGCAAGTTAAGACCTATTAGAAAGAAGCAGAAAGAAAAGATTTTCAAAGCAAACCCACCAAACAACTTAAGAATACAACTTTCCTGTCATATAACCAAAACAAAGAAAATAATAAATCCAAAATTAAAAGATCAAGTCAGAAATAATACCACACTTGATTTTCAAATCCTTTCTAAAATTCATTTCTTTAAGATGCCTTCAGAGTACTCAGAATTCTACACATTATAACAAATACAGTTGTCCTTGTTATTAATAGTTTAGAACAATTTTACAGAGTGCAATACAAAATAATTTATAATTTCCCTGAAGCACAAATAAAAATTGTATTAATCAAAAAGTAAGAATGTTAACAACATATAGAGTAAATATACCTTAGTTAATGAGAGTCAGGTTTCTCACTGTCAAAGACAGAACTTATAAATGAACATCAATACTGGTACTGGTTTAAACTCCTAGGTTTCACAATGATCTCATGTTTTTTGTTGTTGGTTGTTTAAAATTACATACACAGGCAGACACAGAAGTAAATATATATATATATTTATGGAGTAGGAAGAAGAACACCACAGCCAGGTGAGTGGGTTCTGAGACAGCACAAGTGAGGAACAAGACAAAGAGCCCCAGAGGGAACAGGCCCAGAACGTCGACCAGAAACTCTGTCACAGGAGCTATGGGCATATGTATGTATGTATGTATGTATGTACACACACACACACACACACACACACACACACATATACATGGGTTTGTAATACATACATATCTTTCCTAGCTCTGTCCACAAAGAACCCAGAAGCAGTGAAACTCCAGTAGTAATTAGCAGATCTAGGACCCAGATCTTGGCTTCTATATACTATTCTTAAATAAAAGGAATCAGGCTCTTTGGAGAAGTGGGTGATTCCAGGGGTGGGGTAGGGAAAACACAAGATGAGCCGAGACTATCTTCTCATACCAGGAAAACATGAAAGAGCTCCCAATGGGCAAAACTAGAACAATCTGAGCGAGAAACTAAATAATTATATTATGGGATTGTAACCCACAGAATAAAATATCTACATTCACACTAAAACAGGTTACTGAATTAATAATAAGGGAGAGGAGACAACTCTTCCTTATGAAGAATCCCAAGTAATACATGAAGAAGGCATAAAAGAAATCGAAAATCACCACTAGGACAACCTAAAAATCATTGCTGCAGGCAATATTCATTCACTGGTGAATACTAAAATTAGTGGGCAAAAGTCTAAGGAGAAGAAGAGTATTTGCAGAGTCTCCAAGTATTTGCCTTCAAGAATAACAAAGGTAAAAACAGTAACTTAGCAACAGAAAAATATGGTGATCAAGGATAACATCACCAGTAATAAGACATATCAACAACATGTTGAAATGATGCACCAAGAAGGGCATATCACCTCTGTAGTCTTCTTCCCCCAAATCTATAACCTCAATTTAATTACGAAAAAAATTAGACAAACTTATACTGAAGGACATTCTGCAAAATACCTGACCAGTATTCTTCAAAAGTGTCTAAGTCATGAAAAAAGCAAAGACTGAGACTAGGGAGAGTAAAGCAATGTGGCAAGTGACTGCAATGTGGGATCCTGGACTGAATCCTTGAACAGAAAAAAGAAAACCGGTGATGAAACTGGTAAAATCCAAGTAAAGTCTTCAGTTAACAGTGCTGTACCACCAATGTTTTGGTAACTGTTTTGGTGCACTGTGGTCATGTAAGAAGCTAACATTAGGTGAGGGGTTATTCAGGTACTCTATTACCTCAATTCTTCTTTAAGTCTAAAGTTATTTCAGAACAAAAAACTAAAGTTAAAAAAAAAACTATCAGGGATCCCTGGGTGGCGCAGCGGTTTGGCGCCTGCCTTTGGCCCAGGGCGTGATCCTGGAGACCCGGGATCGAATCCCACGTCGGGCTCCCGGTGCATGGAGCCTGCTTCTCCCTCTGCCTGTGTCTCTGCCTCTCTCTCTCTCTCTCCCTCTCTGTGACTATCGTAAATAAATAAAAAAAAACAAACTGTCAAATCATTAAGCTAGTAAATGAATCTGGTTGCTCATTTAGCAGTGACTGCTTAAAATATTTGTCTATTCTCTATTACTCAATATAGCACATGTAATTCTCATTACATCAAAAATTTCAGGCATACTTCACATGCTAAATTACACACAGAACTGGATTTTTGCAGGTCTTGGGATATACCCTAGTGAATGTCAAGTGCCTACAAATGTTTTAAAAAGATACTATAAGAAAATACCCCAAAATGCCAACCTGGCTTATGTTAGTGTGCTAGGATTAATTATAAACAGCTTTTCCTCTTCATTTTCCAAATTTTCTGAAATAGGTTATTTTTATGATTTAGAAATTACATTTTAAAACACCACTTATTAAAGATATGTAATGTTTAAAGCTACCTTAAACAACATATTATTAATCTTTCAACCAGTCAATAAGAAAAAAATGGATTCTTTATGTCTTGCCACTTTAGTAATGCTGTACATTGAAAAAAAGCACTAAAGCATTCTTTAAAAAATGAGTTCTATAAATAAAGGGGATGAAGAGTACACTTATCTTGATGAGCACTGAGTAACAAGAGAATTCCTGAATCATTATACACTTAAAACTAACAGAACATTATATGTTAATTATGCCTCAATTAAAAAAAATAGAATGGGGGGGGAAAGCTATAAATAGCACCATGTCAATACTTTTGAGATTTTAGATAATATTCACAAATTCCCAGGGGAAAAAAAGTTACCAAAACTGTCTCAAGAAAAAAGGAAAAGTCTGAATAATTGCAAATCTGTTTCATAAACCAAACCATAGCCATAATACTTTGTTAAGGATAACTGCTTCAATCGTAAACTCTACCAAACATTCAAGAAGGAAATAAAACACAATTACTCCAATTCTTCTAGAAAAGAAAAATATGAAAACTTCCAATTCATTTTATCAAAGCAGCTTAATTTGCTACAAAAATCTAACAAGATCACTAAAGAGAAGAAAATTTATACACCATTCTCTTTCCTGAACTAAAATGACAGATCTTTAAAAAAATTAATATTCCAAATCTAGCTGTACTTTATAAGGAGGCCATATCATAACCAAATTTGGATTATGCAATGCAAAAAAAAAAAAAAAAAAAAAAAAAAAAGGACGAGAGTGGAGGCTGGAAATAACAGGAAGGACCAAAAAAATGGTTGAAAATTGAAACCTTGTTCTTATGTCTTCTGTAAGTTCCAGAAAAGAAACTACTTAGGAGTTTTTAGTTAGGAGGGGGCACACTTCATTTCACAAAACACAGCCTTCATTTATCACAGATTTAAAAGGCAATGCGATGTCTGGCACTGTTCTACGCACAGAGAACAAGAAGTAAACAACACAAACAGTGGTGCTAAATGCTAAGAAGAGATTTGAAATCAGGTGGTGATAATGGGTGACTGTAGTGGCAGGTTTAGATTAGATGCTGAAAAGAGAGGCTCCCTGAGGAAGTAAAACTGAGACTAACAGCCACGGTCAGTGGTGTGACAATAGAGAACAAAAAGGTTTGCAGAGACAAGAATTAGTGCCAACACCCTAAGGTTCTACTAACGCTAGTGTTTTGAAGGCATAAAGAAGATTAGATGACAATTCAATGGGGGAAAGAATAGTTTTTTCAAAAAAAGATGCTGGGACAGCTGGATAGTAACACACAAAAGAATGAAACTGAACTCCTACCTCATACCATATACAAAAATTAATTCAAAATGGACCACAGGGGGGAAAAAAAAATGGACCACAGAGCTAAATAACTTATAAGAAAACACAAGAATAAATCTGTGTGACATTAGGGTAAGCAATGATTTCTTAGATGTGACACTAAGAGCACAAGCAACAAACGAAAAAATAGATATACCAAATTTCATAAAAACCTAAAACTTTTGTGTTGCAAACAATACTATCAAGAAGGTGAAAGGAAATCCACAAAATGAGAGAAAATATTTGCAAATTACATATCTGATAAGAGTTTATTATTTAGAATATAAAGAGAACTCATAAAACTAATAAAAAGACAACTCAATTTTAATTTAACTCAATTAATTAAAAGACAGCTCAATTTTTAAATTTGAGACAACTCAATTTTAATTTAACTCAATTAGTTAATAAAAAGACAATTCAATTTTAAAAAATTTTAAAATTGAGACAACTCAATTTTAAAAATAAAATAAATAGCCATTTCTTTAAGGAAAACCTACAAATGATCGGCAAGCACATGAAAAGATGCTTAACATCTCTAGTCATAAGGAAAATGCCATGAGATATCACTTTATACTTACTAAGATGGCTATAATAAAAAGCCCAAAACAATAATAAGCATTAACAAGGATGTGGAGACACCTGAACCAACTTGCACTGACGATAGGACTGTAAAATGGTACAGCTTCTTCACAAAACAGTTTGGTAGTCCCTTGAGAATTTAAATACAGAGTTACCATATGACTTAGCAATTTCACCCTAGGGATATGCCAAGGAAAAATGAAAATATATGTCCAAACAAAATCTTATAAACAAAAATTCACAGCAGCATTATTCACAATAGGCAATAAAGCAGAAACAATCCGAATGTCCGTCAACTGATGAATGGACAAAAGGTGTTCTATCCATACTATGAATATTAAAAAAAAAAAGAAATATTGATACATGCTGTACCACAGATAAATCTTGAAAATGTTATGCTAAGTTAAAAAAGCCAGTCAATAAAAGAACACATATTTCATTATTCCATTTTTTAAATGTCCAGATAAGAAAATCTATAGAGAACAAGGAGATTAATGGTTGTTTAGAACCTGGAGGAGAGGGTAAGAATGATGATGAGCTGGGAATGACAGTTACTGGGTACAGGGTAGGAAAAATGTTCAAAAGTTAGACTGTAGTCATGGCTGCATAACCCTGTCAATATGCTAAAAAACAATGAATTGTATACTTTAAATGGTGAATTGTATGACATATGGACTCACATGTTGAAAGTTTTTCTAAAAAAAAAATAAAAAAGGGTGAGTTTGCAGTAACAGAAGGCCGAATTAGCTAATTAATTCAGATTAATCCTACTAAAGACAAAAACTTGGATAAATTACATTAATTCCATAAAAATTTACAAGGTATTAACCATAAACCATGTTCACAGCATTGTTCTAGACAATGAAGTTAAAAAAAAAAAAAGGTTTAAGAAAAAAATTTCAAAAAAGAGCTAACAAGAAAGTAAGGGATACATGGCAAACATCCAGAAGGCAAGTAAGATAAACAATGCATTGATACGTAAAGCCACTTCTGTCTTGAGGACATCTGCCAAACAGGAGAATCAGTTGTAAAACTGAGCTACCCTTTTCATGGCTTCCCAAAGCTAGAATGATAAAAGTAAATCTGGGCCCAAAAAAGGTGGAGAATCTAATAAATCCCACCCCAACCATCTTCAAGGCTGGGAACTCGTAGGGCTATAACCTTCAAGTTACAGTAAACCAAACTATACTCCAGAGCCAAGTCTTCTCAATGATCGAAGGAAACAGGCCTTAAACTGGGCTGAATTAAGGGAACTCTGGATTAGTGGTAGCCTCCTTCTAACGGTGCCTAACAGAAGCAATGAAAACTCTATCTGGAAAAATATATGTATCCTAGGCCTCAAAATTAATCCCTCAATATTTTTTCAAATATCACACCCAATGCTAACAAGACACAAAGAGAAGACATCCTGAGAAACAGAAACAAACCCACAAAGACTTAAGGTATTGGAATGATCAGATACATAAGAATGCTTATCCTGGTTTAAAAATTAAAGAACAAGTTTGAAAATATGAGCAGGGAATAAGACTTAATACCTTAATACCTTTAACAAGTCTTCAGCAAATAAAATACAATGAAAACAACAAAAACTAAAATTAAAAAATCATTTAGTAGCTGATTATTCATCACTTCCAAAGAGTGAACTGCAAAAGCAATCTGAAGAAATTATTCAGAATGTGACAAATAGAGACAAATAGATGAAAATACAGAAAGAATAAGAGACAGAAGACACAGTGACAAGGTATAATAATATTATGGAAAAAAAAAAGAAAGAGGCATACACAATATTTGACGAAATAATGGCTAAAATTTTTGCCAACTAGATTAAAATACGATAAAAAAAGAAAAAAAAGAAAAAATCTACAGTAAGATACATCATAGTACAACTGAAAAAACAAACAAACCTAAAATAAAGAAAGAAGTAAAGAGCAAAGAGAAAGAAAAAAAATCTAGACTATCTTCAAAGAAGTTACACTGGTATTTGTGTTGTCTAGAGAACAATGGAAGAGAAAGGCAGAGTAATGATTATCTTACATATGATTAAATCCTACATCTAGTGCTAACCTAGAATCTTTTATCTATTGAAATCATTCCTTAAGAATAAAAGATTTTCAGACAAAACAATGACCTGCACTAAAGAAAAGTCTTACAGGGATATTTTTCACAACTAGAAGGTCAAAAATACAAGCAGTAAATACCTAGGTAATCTAAATCAATCTTGATTAAATAAGTAGGAAAGAAAAAATAAGATCTAGCATGACAAAAAAGAAAACACAGAAACCACTGACAACATTTACTATGGGTCTCACTACATGTAGGCACGTTGTAAGCTTTTCAAGTATTTTAATTCATTTAATCCTCACAACATATGAAGTAGGTGGTATATTAGCCTGATATTAAGGAAAGGAAGACTGAAGGAAAGAGGTATTAAAATTTGGCATATGTGAACAGATTACGGAGAGCCCTGGAGAACTGTTATGTTCCATTTCCGGACTTCGACAGTGCTTACACAAAAATGTGATTCAGAATAATTATAGTATATATTTATTTTATGCACTTTTTATATGAGTGTTATATTTAACACACACAAAAATGGTAAAAGAAATGGAAGGAAATAGGGGTGCCTGGGTGTTTCAGTCATAAGCATCTGCCTACTGTTCATGATCCCAGAGTCCTATGATAGAGCCCCTGCAGAGCAGGGAGCCTGCTTCTTCCTCTCCCATTCCCCCTGCTTATGTTCTCTCTCTGTCAAATAGATAAAATCTTAAAAAAATAAAAAGAAATGGAAGAAAATAAATGTGCCTAAATAGTAGTGACTACGAGGGAGAAAATGGCAGGAGAAAAATTGGCATACATTATAAAATGAAATAGAGATGTGATAGTGCGTATCTATATATATGTGATTCAACTGCAGATTTTCATTATTAATAAACTTGGAACTTAAAGAATCAACTGTCAAATTACTATGCTGTAGATCTGAAACTAATGTATGTCAACTATACTTAAAAAAAAAAAAATCAATGACTTTAAGGGTTACCTGTATTATACATTACCAAAAGTATAGTTATTTACTATAACTATAGTTATATTTATTTACTATAGTTATTTACCAATAAAACAAAGTGACAATTTTCTATGTTTTCAACTTTATAGAACCATTTTACTTGTTATCATTACAAGAGTTTCTAATTCATTAAAAACTGAAAAAGACTCTCCTTCAAAGCATTTATTTAATGTATAAAAGCATACCTGATTTCTCAGATAAAGGGAAAAGCCTGGCCAAAAAGAGTTGAATTCGTCCACAGAAGACTGTATTCTGGGATTTTGATAATCTTCTTAGGAGATCTAACAGCATTTGGAAATGAAGGTTATAGGAGATTATTCTATGTTTATTACAACTATACCCAAATTTGTTAATCAGTCTGTCAAGAGTATTTTTCTAAAACAGTTCTCAAAATTAGAATAGAAACTATTGTTCCAAAAAAGCACTAAAAAATTCAGAATAAAATGAATTTAGCATTGGCAAGATAAACTTTACTAAACTTTTTTTGGTTTTAAGCTTATGCCCAGAACTGAAAGAGTTTAATTTAAAGTGAATGATCAGTTTTAATAAATCAGTCTGTTACTTAAAACTGAAGATACTAATCTATTTTTAAAATTTTATCACTTATGTTTATTCAACCATCTGTTTTTCTAGCCACATTTATTTTAGAAAACAATCATTTACCACTGAATTACTTACCATTACACATACGTAGTAAATAATTTTTCCCAGCAGAATAGAATGTATTCTGAAATTAAGATACAAATTATTACTACTGTTCAGAAGTTGTTAGACACTCTTCAAAAATAAGTCACAGAAAGGAAGATATTAAAGAACACTGACAAAAAAAATAAATAAATAAAGAACACTGACATGCACTGAGTCTACCCTACCACTTTCACTTTTTCCCCACAAATAGCATTTTCAATTATATTTTCACGTACAGAACAAACACGATACCAAATAACCGTTTTAAAGAAAGTGTGCATTTTCAAATTAATTGTTACTACTCAGTCAAATTTTATATTTGAACTTTTTCTTCACTGTGACTCTTACTTAGCCCCTCCAAGACAGTAGTATAATTCCCTCATAAGGACAAACTCTTTGGCAGTCAGCAATATAAAAATATAAGAAAAAAAAAAGTAAATAAATAAATAAATAAATTGTATCTTCTGAACTCTGGATCTACAGAAACATAATGTTAGCAGAAAAAGAAACCATGGCACTTACTGATTTCCAAGTAGCAACATTTTTTTCCACAAAAGTGAATATTGTGTCACATTGATCCAGAGGAAGACAATCCAAAACATCTCCCAACAATACAAAAGGTGTAGATGCGGTACAAATACCTTCAAGTGGAGCACAAGCCAATTTAAAAGTTTAAAAAATTGTTCAGTAAAACAGCCCATGCAAAATAATTCTGAAAAATATCTCAACAGCATACTTTGTCACTCATAACAAATTTTTAAGAGACAAGAAATGGAAGCAACCTAAAAGTCCCCAAATGGGACATACTTATTTTTGGTATGTGCACTCAATAATGATGATGATGATGATAATTCTTGATACACTTCTAGAGCATTTACTATATGTCAGGCACAGAAAGTGCTTTACGTATACTAACACATTTAATCCTTATAACCCTATGAGGTAGATATTACCTCCAGTTTACAGAATGGGAAAACTGAGACACAGAGAAGTTAAATAACTTGCCCAAGGCCATAGAGCCAGTAAGTGGTAGAGCTGGGATACGAACCCAGGCAGTCTGGCTCCACAGTCTGTTTTCTTCACCACTAAGCTATTCAAAAGAATATAATGCAGCCAATTAAAAACGATGGTTATGACGACTATAATAACTTGGAAAATGCTTATGATATAATGTTAAGTGAAAAAGGCAGGATTCAAAACTGTACGTACATTATGGTTACAACAATAAAAGTTTTTTAAAAAGACTAGAGAAACTAAAAACATATACCAAAATGAATGGTAGTTTTTTAAAGTAGAGAAATTATGAGTAGTATTTTTCCCTTTTGCTCATTTCCAAATGTTCCATAATGTTGCTAAATTATCTTTGTGATTTGATTTACCTTCAAAAAAGATAATAAAAAAGTTTGATACTGATTTCATCCATTAAACATTTAAAATAAAGGCATCATTTCAGGGGAAAGAATGGTAGAGTAAAAAGTTGTTTATTTCAAAATTCAATGTTATTTAATTAAAACAATAAATTAAAATATTTTTCAAAGAAAGGGTCATTTGACTAGCTCAATGTACTTTCATCTTCCTGCTCATTCTTTCTTCCATTTTAAAGTAACACTAAGTGTTTAAGAAAAGTAGGCTTTTAAGCATAGTATGCAAAGAAAATATCTAGGGAGCACTGTAAGCCCAAAACACTGTAATAAGTTAAAAAAAAAAAAAAGTAATATATCCAGCTCTATTCTGCACTGGTAGGATCACATCTGGAATGTGATGTGAGGGATACTGCCAAGAACCATTGGGTGGCATAAGGCAGCAGATTTCAACTCAGTTGAAACTCCTATACTATGATCAGTACAAGGGAAACCTGACAAGACTAAAAGCAATCAAGATAGAAAGCCCCATCAATAGGTATAGATGTTGGATGACCATCTGCCAGGGACATTATAGAAGGGAGCAGGAAAGGCTAGAGATGAGACAACTGCTGGACAACTGCTTAAGTCCCTTACCACTTAAGACTCTGAGATACTATATGCCCTGTATACCTAAGAGATTTAAGAAGCATACTCCCTGGCAGTAGTTGCAGCATACTTTGACAAAAGTTAACTCACATTTAATTACAGAACTTAAGAAAATTACCTAGATTCCAGTTCCAAAGATTCTGATTGAGTAAAACTAAGCTGAGAGACCTTGCAGTCTCATTTAAAAATAGAGATTCACTGGTGATTCTGATGAGCTGCACTATAGTGTGATCCCCAGAACTTTCAACAACCTGCACCCTAGCCTCTGCACACCCTCT
This sequence comes from Vulpes lagopus, assembly GCF_018345385.1. Lineage (NCBI taxonomy): Eukaryota > Metazoa > Chordata > Mammalia > Carnivora > Canidae > Vulpes > Vulpes lagopus. The sequence continues at coordinate 118,936,362 of NC_054824.1, read as the reverse complement.
TTGCTTAACCTCGCCTACAGATACTCCTTCCTCAGTTCCCATTCTGCCATGTTGATACTTGCACGGTTTTGTACACAATGCTTTTTTCTGCCTACACAGTCTCCCTCCTATCATGTGGCAAATTCCTACTCCATCTTTCAAAGCACACAGTAAATATCAGTGCATCTAAAAAACTCCTGATACCTTTGAACGGGCCACCCCATCTATACTTCTGAAGCACAGTATAAATAAATTAGAGCATTTATCATATCCTGTTTATTTTTATGTAGACTATGAGATTTTGTGGGTAGGTATTTTTGTACATTTTAAGCAGTAAAGTGACATTAAACAGAAGCTCAATAAATATTTGCTGAGTTGAATTTAATAAAACATATTTATGGATAATGTGAAAACGTCACAAGAAGAACACAATTAATAATCTCTCTTGAGAAGGACTATTCCTCATCCAATTAAAATTAAAAAAGCATCTAAGCTTTTATCATAAGTCCTTATCTTTTTCAAATAAAGTAAAAGTTCTAAAAACAGACTCTGAACTTCAAGCATTAAAAATATTACCAGTCTACAAGAGTAACACATCAAGGTAATCAGTGAACTAAGTAAACTGTTGTTTCGCAAAAACTGGGCAAGGAACACTCCCCACTGCAGAACTCATTCAAGTATGCTGAAATGAACATCTTGTATAAAAGTTTAAAGTGTCAAGTCAGAATTTATGAATTATGCTTAAGTTCACAGAATAACATGCTGCTACACTAGCAGACCACTTTTACCTTCAATGTTCTAGTTTTTGTAGGAATAGGTATCAAAAGAATAAATATGTGAGTAATACTTTGCAGATTAAAAGGCATTTTTCACATACATTAAATAAATATTTCAACTACATTTGCTAAAGAGTATGGATGAACTAGTTTTTCACTGTTTCCTTCTGCATATATTTAACGAGCTCCTATGTGTTAGGCACTGTGTACTTCCTATATGCCTTTTTTAGTCGGCAATTATCCCCCACGGCCACTGCCCCATTTTAACAGTCCTCTACCTAGTTTTCCTGCCAGCAGTCTCTCCCAATCCAACTCTTCCTCCATAGCTCCCTGTTAGCATGGTATACAAAGTCCTTTACAATGACCCTAAACTACCTTTCCTGTTTCCTTCCTCACCATTGTTATCATCCTCTCACCCCTCTGCTCCACCCAATTCTTTAGCCAGGCTAAACTTGGCCTTTACACAGCTTTGTATTCCTTTCCGACAAATCCAGAATCTCTCACATCCCAGCTCCTGTTACAGCTTCCCTTCTAAGACCTCCCTGATTCCTTCAAAGTTTAGAGAGTCTCTTCAATCACACTTCATTCCCACTTCACAGTAATTATACCTCAGTAAAAAATTTACACATCTGTTTCCTCCATCAGCCACTAGGCTACTTATGGGCAGTGATATGTTTTCTTTATCACTGAATGTTTAAGTCCTATCTCAGTACCAGGCACATAGTAGATGCTCAATAAATATTTATTGAATAAATGAAACAACTGGAGAACAAAGAAAGTGTCAAAATGTGTGCTGTGTACTAGAAACGAGAAGTGTGAGCTAATTTCGTTGGGACAACTTCTTGGCAAAGGTGGTAGGCAGAATTTGAAAAATGAACAAAATCATATAGATGGAGAGGTATAAGGAAAATAACTTTTAAATAAAGCATGTCACATCCATGATTACTTTAGAAAAACAATGCTGTACTTACCTTCAGTTACTCCCCCAATAGCAAGAGAAATAATAGCTAAAACGTTTTCACATGATGAATGATTTATCTACCAACAGAGGAGAAAACAATTTAATTTAGGAGCCAGAGTCCAGACTAGTTTGGTAACAATAAAAACATATCCTTTGACATTAAAGTATCAGAAACAAAAGACAAACCTATTTCTTGCAGAAAATAAAATTACTAAGATGAAAATATAAAAAACGAGTTAACAGTAATAGAATCACTAATCGCAAAAATAGATCAAGTAAATAATAAGGGGGTGATTCACTTAAAATCCAATGATCTTAGGAAGATGGTTACATTAGCATGATTATGGCTACAAGCTAATCAAGTAAACAAGCACTGAGGCCATAACTCAATCAATGACACAGGGCAAAGACAGGGCCAGGGGAATTAACTGCACTGTTGCATCAATATGTCTGAGGGTTTTATTTTTATTTTTTTTAATTTTTATTTATTTATGATAGTCACAGAGAGAGAGAGAGAGACAGACAGAGGCAGAGACACAGGCAGAGGGAGAAGCAGGCTCCATGCACCGGGAGCCCAACATGGGACTCGATCCCGGGTGTCCAGGATCGCGCCCTGGGCCAAAGGCAGGCGCCAAACCGCTGTGCCACCTAGGGATCCCTGTCTGAGGGTTTTTTTAAAAAAAGGGAGGTAGTACTTAGGTTCCATAACATTATAGAAACTAGAACTTTTTAAGTATTCATTATGTGTTGTTTTATATAACCTGAAGAAAGTTATACTTCCTCTTACATGGGAAACTGAGGCTCAGAAAAGCAAAGTAACTTGTGGAATGCCTCATAACATGACTAGGTCTGAAGAAGAGGAAAAAAATGAGTTTTGATGCCTGAATTGTTTAAAAGGAGGGACACTGTATTGTACCCATTAGAAAAGGATCTAGCTTCTTGGGACACAACCTTCACCTAACCAAGAATAAACTGCTGAAAGTTTTCCTTTCCTTTGCGTGCCCCCCTAATGGTAAATAAATTCAGAGTTTTCAAGTTTAGGTTAAATTTTTCTACCAAAGTTGGAAAGGCTCTGGCTATTTTTGTATGCTAATGGATGAGGATGCCACAGGAAAATGAGGGCATGGAATCTGAGTTCCCATGCTAAACATCCTTGGACTAGACCTTTTATGCTACTAAAGGATGTGTCACTGTTTACTGAGCAAAGTGAGAAAGCCCACCTTCAAATTATAGTGCTTTCTTGCTCAGGAAAACCTCATCAACTTTTCTTATATTCACTTGTAGAGAGATTAAGGGTTTACCCCTTAAATTGTACTTGTGCTGTCAAAATGCTTAACTATTACATAACTCCTATACTATGATCAAGTCAGCTTTCATAAAGTAGCAAGCTCACTGCAGAAAAAATAATCTTGTTTAAATATCCATTCTGAGAATAAAAGCAATTTAAAAATAACATTTATTAATTTAGCAGCAAAATTTTGACAATGAAGGAAAACATACTTACAATTTCTTCTTCTAGAACACCTCTGAAAGCTTGGTCAAGGGTACATTTTTTTTCATTTTCACTATTAAAAACAAAAGACACCTGCATTTTTAAACAGCTCAAGGTTAAGTATAAAGATCTGGGCAAGTGTATTTCATGAGTATCAATGCCTTACCTGCCAGGTAATTGGCTGAAGGTATTCAACAATGGCTTGATATTTTTGTTGTTCAGGGCCTCTCTGGTAGACTTCTAGAAAAATAAAAATAGCATGTAAGTGGAAAGATTTTTGCCTATTATTTACTGAAAAACATCACTCATCAACAGTATGTTTAACTAGAAACACTTACACTTAGGAAAAACTATCAGTCATTCCATCAATAATTCTTATTCAAATGCCACTTAATGATGCAAACTCTAATCACTTTAAATTTGACAAGAGCTTACCAACTAGACTTTCTCATTCCAGGCTTTCCCTCCCTACCATTTCTTTACATATCACATTCATGAAAGTATTCTTCTTCTTCTTTTTTTTTTTTAATCTCCAAATGGCTCCTTATTTATAGGCTTTGGTTTTAAAATTTCACAGCTCCCTCTCAAGGTCCTTGATGCTATCACCTTCAATCTATCCAATCTTATTTCCCACTACCATCTAACATACAGTTTCCACTAAGGTCTAGACATTTTTTCATTATTTTCTACCAAGCTCACTCTAGTGTATTCATTCACTGTTATTCCCACCTGCTCATGCAAATCCTATCCATTCTTCAAGACCCATCTCAAGTCCCATCTTCTCTAGTTTTGCTCAGCCCAGTCTCTAACACACAGTCAACACTGAATATCTGCTAATTGTCTTAGTCATAAATGAAAGTCAAAACAATAAAAAGGGGATTCTGACTCAGTAGCTAGAGCATGTAACTCCTGACATCAGGGTTGTAAGTCAAGCCCTACTCTAGGTGTAGAAATTATTTAAAAATAAAACCTTAAAAAAAAGAAATATGAAAGACAAAAATATTGCAAAGTCTTTCATTCTGTAGAAACTCACATACACTTGGAAAGTGATCTCACTACCCCCAGGAATTTGATTTACACTGGGAAGGTCCATTCCTGACTCTGCCAAGAGTAGACTGTATAATCCTCGGCATATGCCAAGAGTAGACTGTATAATCCTTGGCATATCTTATCTCTTTGTGCTTCAATTTCTTTACCAGTTAAATAAGGGGGCTGTCGGGCAGCCCTGGTGGCCCAGCAGTTTGACGCCGCCTTCAGCCCAGGGCCTGATCTGGGAGACCCTGGATCCAGTCCCACGTGGGGCTCCCTGCATGGAGCCTGCTTTTCCTTCTGCCTGTGTCTCTGCACCCCTCCCCCCACCTGTGCCTCTTATAAATAAATAAATATATATACAAATAAATAAATGTGCTGTTGTAGATGCTTATTACTAACAGCAGCAGTGGCATCACCTGGGAACTTAGAAATACAGACTTTCAGGCTCTATTTCAGACCTACTACACCAGAATCTACAATTAACAAGATCTCCAAGTGATTCCACTGCACATTACACCTTAAGAAGCACGGGACTAGATGATCTCAAATTAAATGGTCCCCTCCAGGACTAGTATATTGGATATTTCTTTTTTTTTTTTTAAGATTTTATTTATTTATTCATGAGAGACACAGAGAGAGGGGTAGAGAGAGAAACAGGCTCCTCACAGGGAGTCCAATGTAGGACTCGATCCCAAACCCGGGGATCACGCCCTGAGCCGAAGGCAGATGCTCAACCGCTGAGCCACCCAGGCGTCCCCATATTGGATATTTCTAACAATTACTCTTAGCAGAATTTCAGAGCACCAGGGATTGCAGAAAAATATACAGAAAGAAAACGATTCTGAAGACATAAACAAGACATTACTTGGTTAACAAACGAAAGCTCTTTGAATGGGATAAAAAAATAATGTGCACACAAGAAAACTTTTTATTCTGGCGTCACTAAAACTAGGTAAAGCACAGTTAACTATTCAAGTAGTTGAATCATAACTTGAAATATTGGCGCAAATGCTAAAAACAAATACAGGCAAGCAACTTAGAACAGGGTTCTTCATGCTCTGATGGGCAACGTAAAATGAACACTGGGTCTGACATCAGAAACACGAGCGAAGTACATCACCTTACTTTTGGGGGTGGGTGTGTGATCTCAATTTCCAGCTCATCTACCAGGCTTTAATAGAACTTTGCCTACTTCACAGTGCTATTCTAAGAGTTAAATACGCTAACATGAAAACGCTCTGTAAGGCTTTCCCCAAATGCTCAAACTACTCTTCCAAACTGTGTAAGTATAAAATGACATCCAGCAACAATCCCCAAGCTGATCTCTCTGCCTTTTCCTACTTAGGATCTCGTTAATCTCTTGGGAGCGAGATACGGAAGGCTAAAGGCTGGTGAATAAGCGACCGAGATCCACGACTGGGCAGCTGAGGAGGCGGAGCGCGAGCCAGTCCCCTGGGCTAAAATCACTCCCGCCCTCACCCGTAAGCAATTTTGGAGACACCTGTCCGGCAAAGCGAGCACTGCGGAAGAGCTCGACCGCACCGGAGGTCGTGTGCGGATGAGCCCTCCACGCGGGGCACATAGGCGCCCAGACCGCGAGGTTCAGAGACCTGCAGACAGGAGGACCGAGGCGGACAGCACAGGACGCACGGAAGAGGCAAGTAATGCGTCTTTCCCACCTCCCCGCCCCCGACGGGGCCGGGAGCCGACACCGCGGGGCACACACCTCAGTTCCCGCCTTACTCCAGGGCAAAATTCGAGTATTTTCTGGGAGAGGAGGAAAAAGATAGAGCCAGGTTAGAGCCGCACCCTCCCACAGCCCACTAACCGTGAACCGCGTCCGCGCTTCGGGCAAACTGAAGAGCGGCGGCGTCGGAGACATCTTCTCGGCTGCGCGTGCCCGCCACCGCGCTGCGGCGCCCGCCGATGACGTCAGGCGGGAGCACCGAGATTGCGGTGTCCGAGCGCGGCTAGAGCGGCCTGTGAGCCGAGGGCTAGGCCCGCTGGCTGCCGGGAGCCTCGCTGGTGACAGTTCGGCCGGCCGTTGGCGGGGCTGAGTCAGCCCCAGCGTGCTCGGTCCGGATTCGTGGAGCGCCCTCGGGGTGACGGCATATGGGCGTCCTTGCCCTGTCGGCGTGGTGCTGCCTGGCGGGGACTAGGCCAGCGCGCGCACCTGCGGTGATTTTCCGGCTTTGGGGAAGCTGGGCGAATGGCGGCGAGTCAGGCTTACTGAGTCGTGCGGGAAGGTCACCTCGGCCTGGGAATCCAGGGCAGGTGGGTCATCCGGGGGTGCCCCTGGCGGGTGAAGTGGGGGCAGTGCCTGTGAGCCCCGGACGGCAGTCATTCTCGCCGAGGGAATGCTCTTAGCTGCTCTGCTGCCTGGCTGAGTAGTTAGTCCACGGACCCTGTAGCTTAGGAGCAGTTCCCTCTTCCGTGAAGTAGAAATAATGCCCGTTTTACAGGACTGTGGAAAAGCACAAATGAAATAATGAAAGCAAATGTGGCTTCTATGGGACTAGGAGGATCATTGTCAGTATTTTTTTTTTTTTTAAGATCTTATTTGTTTATTCATGAGAGACACAGGCAGAGGGAGAAGCAGGCTCCACGAAGGGAGCCCGACCTGGGACTCGATCCTGCGACTCCAGGATCACGCCCTGGGCTGACGGCGGCGCTAAACCGCTGAGCCACCCGGGCTGCCCCTCCTTGTCAGTCAGTATCTTAGTATCCGTTGACTTTTCTGCATATAGAGGCCTCTGCCGAGAATTCGCAGTTCTCGGCGCTCATTTGCAAACGGGTGGCACCCGTTCCAAAAATGCTTTCTCCTCAGCAGTTTCCTCCCTTGTCGCCTCACTGGAGAGGCGTGGCCAGGGAGACGCCAAGCGGCGCTCACTTTCTCGGTTGGAATCGTGCTGCGGGGAAAGCAGCACCGACCTGAACACTCAGTCCTGTTCCCTCCCATGTATACCTTCTCCCTTCATTGGCATCTAATAAGAACACAGGAAGCTTAACCAAAAGATAACTTTGCATAGTTTTGCCCTTAAGTTGGAATTGTCAGACAGTGGTGGCTACCTGAAGCATTACAATCTTGTTTAGGAATCAACTGAATCATTCAAGTTTGAGTGTATGACTTAAATTCCAAATCGGCTGAAAAAAAACAAAACAAAACAAAACAAAACCCAAACTTGGTATTAACTGATTTAATAGGTAGCTGATGTAATAAGATTATTATTATATTACAGATGATTATTAACTGGAGCACAGCTAAGACCTAAGAAGTAAATAATTTTTCTGGGGACCCCTGAGTGGCTCAGGGCTCCGGGATCGAGTCCCACGTTGGGCTCCCCACGGGGAGCCTGCTTCTCCCTCTGCCATGTCTCCGCCTCTCTGTCTGTGTGTCTCTCATGAATAAATAAAAAAGTAATAGTTTTTCTTTTTTTTTTTTTTATAAGAATCCAGCGTAAGGTTTCTTGACTCATTCACCAAAGCCCAGTGACTTAGAATTCTCTTTTTTAATTCTGCAAACATCCATTAGGCACTTTGTATATTGTGGACAGTATTTGTTAAATGAATAATAAATATTTGAACAAATTATCGAATGAGCAGAATAACACAGCATAATTCTTTTTTGGGATCTCTAGTTGACATAAATAATTTCAGTGGGGATTCCCTGGGTGGCTCAGCAGTTTAGCGCCTGCCTTCTGCCCAGGGTGTGATCCTGGAGTCCCAGGATCGAGTCCCACGTTTGGCTCCTTGGATGGAGCCTGCCTCTCCCTCTATCTATGTCTCTCATGAATAAATAAATAAAATCTTAAAAAAATAATAATTACAGTTTACAATTTCTATCATGAGCAATTTAGATCATAGCTACCATAAGCGACCAAAAGAGAGAATCAGTACCATATTTGGTGGTCAAGGAGCCTTTGTGGAGAAGATAGACTATGAGCTGGTCCTTGAAAACTGGACCTGGCAAAGAGTGAATAGGAGAAACCTTCCCAATGGAAGGAATGGTATGAGCAGAAGAGTGGAAGGGAGAAGGCACAAAGATAGCCATTTATTTTGACTATAACATTGGGTTCTGCACAGAAATAGAGCTGAAGAGTTAAGCTGGAACTAGATTGTATTAATGTTTGAGGCCAAAAAATGTTACAGGTTTAAAAATGGCTTTTATGGGAGCACCTGGGTGGTTCAGTATGGTTAACTGTCTGCCTTTGACTCAGGTCATGATCCCAGAGTCCTGGAGCCTGCCATTCCCCCTGCTTATGTTCTCTCTCCCACTTTGTCAAATAAATAAAATCTTTTTTGAAAAATGGCTTTTATAGCAAGTTATTACTGGCAGTATATTTTGGGGTGAAGGAGAAAAATGAACTGTTTTCCTGCTAATTAGCAAAGCAACATCAGATAAAAGAGTAGGGAAAAAAAGGTAATCGTCAGGTGACAATGGGGAGTTATGTTTGATGAGTGCGGATTTTAGCTTGGGATGACAAAGTTCTAGAGATGGATAGTCATAATGATTGCACAACAATGTAAATGTGCTTAATGCCACTGAATTATATGCTTAAAAATAATTAAAATACTAAATTTTATGCATGTTGTACCACAATGAAAACTTGAAAAGAAAACCGTTTTTTTAAAAAGGCAGCAGTCTGCTACTAGATAACTTAAAAAGGGCAAAAACATCAAAAGCATCGGCATGATCTTGAGAACTGAAGATTATATTCACTAAGGCCAAGAAGTAGAGAATGCAGTTTTTGAAAGGTGTGCACCAAAAATCACTATAGTAAAAATATTTTAGCATTTAGATCATATTAATTAATGCTTTATAATTCCAAATGCACTCAACATGAGGTATCTCATTTGGTCCTCTATATGATATTTTGAGGTGTGTAATATTACCTACAATACAATTATCCTACAATTATTCCATCCATGAGGAAACAAACTCAAAGAGAGGGTTCGTGATAGAGGCAATCAGCAAAATAAGACCAAGAGTTTTGATTCCAAATTTTGTGCTCATTACACTGTTATATTGTCATGAATAATGCTCAAGTTTTACTGAGTACCTCCTTATGACACTTTCTTGTATTTCTATTCCTTACAACAGTATTGCACATAGTTATATAACAGTGAGAAAATAAGTTCATCTGTCCTAGCTCACTTGGCTAGAGAAAGCTAATTTGGGATTTGGGCCTAGCTTTAAACTCCAGGTATTTTTCTCAAGTCTTAATTCTGAATCATTATCAAACCATAGACCATTATTATGGGACCATTATTTATAGTCCCATAAATTATTGCCTTACAGTCAGATAAGGGTGAGGATCACATTGTTATGACAAAACATTAGGGGTCTTCAAAAAGTATGTAGTAACACTCAAAAGGCAGACATCCAATGGCACATAACAACTTCACTTATAGTTTTTGAACACCTGTTTTTCCTGGCGAGGTAAAGTGGACCAGGGACTACCTCTCTTAGCAAATACCCTCCAATGAGAATTCTAGGCTTGGTGGTTTAGGTAAGTTCTAAGTATTCACATCACTATTCTTTTCTTTGGTGTCCTTTCACTGGGATTCACGTTACCATTGGCTTGATGACAGAAGAGGACCAAGCAGACAGCTTAGCTTTTTTTGTTCTGGTCTTTATCCTGTAGTCTAGGCCTAAGGAAACTTTTTGTTCTGTGCTCACCGCTACATGAGGATCCATTAGAGCTTTTGCTGGTTCAGGTTTTGGGCCCCAGGCATCAATCTCTTTCTCTCTCTAACTTGAATGGATTGAAATAGAGAACTGATGTTTGAGAGGAAAAGTTGAGCAAACAAAATGAGACTCCTGCATTTGGAGTGGAGTAAAACTTTAAAGAATAAAAATGGAAGACAGATGGCACATTGTATGTATTTGGAACTTAATTTTTGTGGCAAAAGGGGAATTATATGAAAAGTATGTGTGGCTACTGTGTTTTTATAAGGTGGTGGCAGTTTTCAAGCATTTTATATTGTTAATATTGTGCTAGTCATTTGATACACATTGTCTTACTACCTACCAGGCACAAGTACAATATTACTGGATTATATATCTAGTATTATATTTTATTAAGTTCTAAGTACAGTAAATATTATCTAGTGTACATTGTAAAATCCTATGTGGTAAGCTTGGTTGAACCACACAGATGAGGTGAGAATAGAAGTCACAGAAATGGATGAATAGATGACTTCTTGCCCTGATAAGTCCAGCCTCCCTACAGAGTTAGGTAGAGAATTTGCCTAAAATTGTGCCATTGCTTGGCTTGTTCCTCTCTCCTGTCCTAATACTCTCTCTCCTTCCCTTACTTAAGCGTCTCCTGGCAGCACCTAAATGATTTGCCCACAAATTCTTACTTCAGGTTATGTTCTGAAGGTTCTGACTGTTAAATTTGGGTTTACCAAGAAGCAGACACCAGCATGGGATTAGTGTGCAAGAGTTTATTATGAAGGGAGCAGGAGCAGACAGAAAAGCCCATGGACCACAATATGGACTTGATACCTGTGGAAGGAAAGAGGGAAGGGAAAAGGGTGAGGTAGGAAGTTTCTGAGTGAAGTGCAGCTCCAATATAGGTCTGACTTTGCCAATGAGGACAAGTCAAGTCAAATTTCTTGTCAGAAGAGTCTTGCAGTTTTCCAGAATGAGCCTGAACTAGGACCTTGCCATGCTCAATTATTGACTAGAAGCAGCTCTCAGTAAGTTTGGCCTCCATGCCACTGTGGTGGATCCAGAGGCTAGCTGCTAGGGCTGTTGGTCATTTGTGCTCCCTACAGCAAAAAGATCTGAGTTGAGCATTTTCAGGGCCACCACAGTATCCTAGGGTATTCATATAATAATGTTTTATTCATTCATTTTTGGAAAATATTTTCATTTGTTTATTCTCAACAGTAAATATGAACCTGGCACTTTGTATGAAACAGAAGAGTTATTGCCCTCAGGAACCTTTTGTTATGTGGGAGAGCAGATTTTTTTAAAAAAGTAAATAAAAATATAACAGAATTTAAGCACAACAGCACTCAAGCAATGCTATAAATTCCTGCATAGCATTTATCACACAATGAAATCCTAAGTGCTTTACATGTGTGAACTCCTTTAATCTTCCCAGCAAACTTAAGAGATTTACTCTTTATTAGTCCCAGGTTACAGGTGAAGAACTTGAATGGTGCTGAAGTAACTTAGCCCCCATGGTCACTCAGAATCAAAGGAGTGTGAGACTCAGGCAGACTGTGCTTGGGCAGTATGTAAATAGAATTGTTAGAAAAGACTTCTCTGAGGGAATCATGTAAGTTAAAACTTAAGGGATAGAAAGGCATTAGTTGTTGTATTTGAGAGAGTGGGATTTGGCAGGGGAAAGCAAGAAAACATTCCAAGGAGAAGGTACAGTGTGTGCAGTGGCTTGTGTTAGGAAGGAGGTTGTTAGCATATTTGAGACCTGAAAGAAGGCATTATGGGAGCACGATGGAAAGCATTAGACAGTAAAGTTGGAGAAATGGAGAGGACTGGATTGTTCAGGACTCTGTACTTCACTGGAGTTTCATTCTCCTCTATATGGTATACTATAGCCTGGAATCTCATTGAACACACAAAAGTTTGTTTTAAAAGTTCTCTGTTTTTCCATAAATTGTTTCAAAGGTGAGTCATTTGCTTTCATTGGCCACCTTGCTTCCACTCTGGAGCATCTGATTTCCTTCATGTTAGTGGTGATTTCTCATTATGTATTCATGTTTATAAGTGAAGGTCACAATTGCTCAGTCATAATAGCTATTTCAGGGGCTGTTCCACTCCTCACTTGCCATTCTCACCCCCTTTCACCCCATTCTTGTAATAGACAAAACAATGGTGGACATATGACCGGGCCAAGCTAGCAGTAAGTCTTTGAAATTATTTTTCTGTGTCTGAAAAATATGGCTATCATTAGAGTTCTCTTTTATAAACAGTAGGGAAACCTACTGTGGTTAGTGTTTGTAAGTAAAGTAAGTTTTTAGGAGGGTATCAGGAAGCTAATACAACAAAGGTTAAAGTTTGGGCAAGCCTCAATGGAAGCAAGACATACCATTGGTCTTAATGATGCCCTTGCTAATGCCATCTCCAATGGCTTGGCTCTACTCCTGGTTTCTGTGGTCCATGGACACTTGCCATCACATCACTCAACACCCATCACCACACCATGCTGCCACAGCTGTTCTGTATCACCTCGAGTCCTAAAACCTCTTCCTCTAGTTTTGAGACCATGACTGGGAGTATCTGATTGGCTATACTCACTGATTGGCTATACTCAGCTCTTGTATTCATGCTCTAGTTTCCAGAGAAGAGGAAAAGTGATACCTGTTCTTCCTTACCTTTTGTGACACACAGTTTACCAAAACTGACAAAGAAATGGGACATAGAATACAACTATTTTAAAGAAATTGGGTGTTTAATAAAAACATTTCCAGAGGGGGATCCCTGGGTGGCTCAGCAGTTTAGCACCTGCCTTTGGCCCAGGGCACGATCCTGGAGTTCCAGGATCGAGTCCCGCGTCGGGCTCCCAGCATGGAGCCTGTTTCTCCCTCTGCCTGTGTCTCTGCTTCTCTCTTTCTCTCTCTCTCTCTCTCGTTCCCTATGTCTATCATGAATAAATAAATAAAATCTTAAAAAAATATTTCCAGAGAGCAAACTCCAGGTCTGGATGGCTCCACTGGTAAATTCTATTATAGAAGAAATAATATTAATTTTACACAAGGTTTTTTAGAGAGTAAACCATGAATAGACATTTACCAACTTGTTTTTTAAGCCTAGCATAATTCTGATTTCACAGTCTTAAAAGTATAAGAAAATAAAATTTTGGACTAATGTCCCTTATGAACTTAGGTATAAAAATCCCAAAAGAAAAAAATCCAACAATACATCAAAAGGTGAGTACATCATGAACAAGTAAGGTTTATATCAGGAATATAAGTTTGGTTTAATATTTGAAATATATGTAATTCACCATGTTACCAGAATAAAGGAGAAAAAATATAAGCATCTTTATAGATACAGGAAAAGTGATAAAACTTAACATCCATTCATATTTTTTTTAAAAAATCGACAAAGTAGAAATAAAAAGGAATTTTTCAATCTGATGAAAGGTATCTTAAAAAATCTTAAGGTAACATAATACTGGTAAAATATTGAATTCTTTGCCCCTAAAATCTGGAAGATAATGATGTTCACATTCATCACTTTTTTTTTAACTTTTTTTTTTTTAAGATTTTATTTATTCATGAAAGACCAGAGAGAGAGGCAGAGACATAGGCAGAGGGAGAAGCAGGCTCCATGCAGGAAGCCCCATGTGATACTTGATTCTGGGGCTCCAGGATTATGCTCTGAGCCAAAGGCAGACGCTTAACCACTGAGCCACCCAGGCGTCCCCACATTCATCACTTTTATTCAACATTGTAATGAAGGCCCTAGCCAATGTATTAACACAAAAAACAACAAAAGACAAGAATTCAACAGGAAGAAATAAAGGTGTCTATTTGCAAATGGCATAATTTTTTTTATGTAGGAAATTCAAAGGCATAAAAAAGCATATAAAAATGAACTATTAGTACTTAAGTTTGACAAGATAACAGGATATAAGATCTGTGTTTTGTTTGTAGTAATTCTAAAATTTTGGAAAATAAAGTTTAAAATAAATATCATTTTAATAAGATAAACCACATCAAATGCCTAGGAATGAATTTAATATAAAATGTAAAAGAATTTTAAAACATTGCTGAGATAAAGAAGACATGAATAAGTGAAAAAAATTAATGTTGATGAATTTGAATATTCAATACTGAAAAGGTGTCATTTCTTCCCAAATTGACGTATAAATTCAATAAAATCTTAATAAAAAATTCCAGCAAGCATTTTGTAGAAATTGGCAAGCAAATTTTAAAATTTACAAAGACCTGCAAAGGACTTAAAGTAGCTAAGATAATTCTGAAGAAGAGCAAAGAGGAGCTATGCTACCAAATTTGGAGATTTTATATAAAGCTATTGTAATAATGTCAATAAAATAATAAGGATAAAAAAGTAGACCAAAGGAACAAAAGAGAGTCCAAAGATAGATTTAAACAGTTGGTCACTTAAAAAAAAAAAAAAAAAAAAAATAAACAGTTGGTCACTTGATTTTTTTAAAAAAGATTTTATTTATTTATTCATGAGAGAGAGAGAGAGAGAGGCAGAGACACAGGCAGAGGGAGAAGCAGGCTCCATGCAGGGAGCCCAACATGGGACTCGATCCCAGGTCTCCAGGATCAGACCCTGGGCTGAAGGCAGCGCTAAGCCACTGAGCCACCCGGGCTGCCCCAAGGTCACTTAATTTTTAATAAAAGTATAAATAGAATTCAATTTAGAAAAGAAAAATCTTTTTTTTAAAGATTTATGTATTTATTTATGATAGAAATAGAGAGAGAGAGAGAGAGAGAGAGAGAGGCAGAAACACAGGAGGAGGGAGAAGCAGGCTCCATGCTGGGAGCCTGACGTGGGACTCGATCCTGGACTCCAGGATCACGCCCTGGGCCAAAGGCAGGTGCCAAACCACTGAGCCACCCAGGGATCCCGAAAAGGAAAATCTTTCTTTTTTGAAGATTTTATTTATTCAGTTGAGAGAGTGAGAGCAAGCAAGCAGGGAGTGGGAGGTACAGAAGGAGAGGGAGAGAATCTCAAACAGAATCCCTGCCAAGCATGGAGCCCAATGCGGGGCCTGATTCCACGACCCTAAGATCATGCCCTGAGCCAAAACCAAGAGTCCAATGCTTGTTAAGCAACTGAGCCACTCAATGTGTTCTGGAAAAGGAGGATCTTTTTAATAGATAGTGCTAGAGAATTGAATATTCACTTGGGGAAAAAAAGAACCTTGGCCTCTACCTTTCATTATGTACAAAAATAACTGAAATTCAGTGAAAAAGAGAACAATAGAAAAGAAATGAAACTAAGTTGGTTTTTTTGAAAAGATAAAGTTGACAAACCTTTAGCTAGATAAAAAAAAAAAAACAGACTCAAAAATTAATGAAAGAGAAGATGTTGCAATTGATGTCACAGGAATGAAAAGGATCATGAGACTACTATGAACAATTATATACCACCATACTTGATAACCTATAAGAAATGAGTAAAATACTAGAAACAACTTACCAAGAATGAATCATGAAAAGGGCAGCCCAGGTGGCTCAGTGGTTTAGTGCCACCTTCCACCCAGGGCGTGATCCTGGAGTCCTGGGATCGAGTCCCACGTCGGGCTCCCTGCATGGGCCCGCTTCTCCCTCTGCCTGTCTCTCTGCCTCTGTGTGTGTGTGTGTCTCTCATGAATAAATACATAAAGTCTTTTAAAAAAATGAATTATGAAGAAATAAAGCCTGGTCAAACCTGTAATTAGTAAGGAGATTAAATTTAGTAAATCAAAAGCCTCCCAATAAGCAGAAGCCTACGACCAGATGGTTTTACTGGTGAATTATATCAAACATTTAAAGAATTAATGCCAAGCCTTAAACTCTTCCAAATAATTGAAGAGAAGGTAATACTTCCAAATGAGGTCAACATTACCTTGATACCAAAGCCAGAGGAAGACCTGCAAGAAAGGAAACTACAGGTCAATATCCTTGATGAAGACAGATGCAAAAATCCTCCACAAAATACTAACAAGCCAAATTCAATAGCATTACAAGGATTATACCCCACAAGTAAGTGAGATTTATTCCTGGAATGCAAGGATATAAACATATGCAAATCAATAAATGTAATAAACGCACCACCTTAATAGAATGATAACAATTATGTGATAATTTCAATAGATGCAGAAAAAATTAAATTCCTTTCATGATAATTTCCATGAAATTCCTCTTAACAAATTAGGTATAGAAGGAATTTACCTCAACATAATAAAGGTCATATACGGAAAGCCCACAGCTATCATACTGACAGCTTTTCCTCTAAGCTCAGGAACAAGACAAAAATGCTGGTTCACAGGGTCCTCAGGAGCTTCCGAGTTATAATCTGAAAATGGACCCCACATGCAGAGGGCAGGAAAAGACTGAAGAAGGAGGCAGGCCACTCCAGATTGGTAGGTGGTGGGTTTACTAAGCAAGGGAACTTACGTATGAAGCTTGACTTGGATGGCAGCAAGAATGTAGATCTCCATACCTGCCCACTGAATCTTAAAAGTTTATATAAAGGCCTTAACTGGGTTCAGTCACATATACTGTCCAGTTAGTCTTAACATCACATCACTATCATGAGGCTATGCTCTTGGGGGCAACCTCAGGGAGAAGGGAAGCCAAGGAGAATGCACATTCCATGGACAGGGGAGAGGGCGAGGAGCCTCTGATTGTCAGGTCCAGCTCAGGGATCAACTGACTGTTATGTCATCTCGATGACACCCACCCCCCGCAACACTCTACCCCTTGTGATTGGCTTTTATAATCTCACATGCCCCCTTCTTCTGCAGTGGGCCTTGAGCAGTCAGCAAGGGGTTTCACTGGCCTGGATGTGGCTATCCAGCTGCTTTAGGGGCAGTTGCCTCAGCAACAATATAGTCACATTTGAGAGAAAACAGAATAAGACAATAATTTTTTAAATCAGTGACAATTTTTTTTCATCAGGACTTATTTATTCTCTAAGCCAGAGGGTCAGATGACCTACGGTATTTCCTTGTATCCTGTGATTTAAATAAAGATGACACATTAGCAGAATGTGTAAGATGAAAATTCATTTTAATGTAATTGACAAGGAATTTTGGTTATTGCTGTGATATACATTGTAAAATTATGACTGATAACATTGTACCAGGACATATCAGATTTTTAGGAATTTCGTACAAATAAGAAAGAAACTTTAGCATCGTTTCTTATTTGACAATGCCTTCCATGAGCTTTAATGCATTCAAATGTTGCAGAGTTATATAAAGTATAGCTCTTTAAATGGAGAGACTCCGTTTTCTTAAGTAGTCAAAGACCTGATAAAGGCAAAACACAGAATCTTTGTTTTTTTACGGTATATTACATCAAAGATAAAAACCTTTTTTCCAATTTCTTATTAAGAGCAGACAATCTGAGAAAACTTTGTCCTTTTAGTGGAGAGAAAACCAAATTGTAATTTTCCACCAGTATACTTTTGGGATTAAAATACTTTTTTTTCTTTTAACCTTTTTAACCTTTTCTGTCTCTTTTTTTTCTTTTTAACCCTGGGCAGTGTTTTGCTTCTCTACTGAGGTTTACATTTCAAAGACATAGGATTTATGACCTCAAGGGACAGAGAAATAATATAAGTTTTCTTCTAAGAGTTTTTTGGTCATTGCTATTTAAAATTTTCCTTTATACTAGGGGTCAGTTGGCTTGGGCGTGAGTCCATCAATCACCACATCTTCCTCCTCATAATTTTTGCAGAGATTCTGCCTCTTAGCAACCAAATCAGGCTTTATCCAAAGCGCCTTGTGCCTTCCTAGCTTTTCAAAAGCACTTATAAAATAGTCTCCAGGGCAGCCCCTATGGCCCAGTGGTTTAGCGCCACCTTCAGCCCAGGGTGTGATCCTGGAGACCCGGGATTGAGTCCCACATCAGGCTCCCTGCCTGGAGCCTGCTTCTCCCTCTGCCTGTGTCTCTGCCTTTCTCTCTCTCTCTCTCTCTCTGTCTGTCATGAATAAATAAATAAAATCTTAAAAAAATAGTCTCCAACTTATTACCCTGATCTCCTATTTTGTCTGCTAGCCCTAAAGCTAGCAGACCAGTGGACACTTGCACTTCCTTCTCTAACCTTAGCTCTTCTAACTTTCTAACTTAAGCTTCAGCCTCTAGTTGGGCATGGTGGCCAGCTTAATTGCATGTAGTAGAGGCCAACCCACCATGGCAGCCACGTTTCCCTACTTTGCTGCAGTGAGTTGTGTGCAGTTTCTCAAACTAGCTCATTAAAGCATTTAATTAAAATAATTAAAATATTTTTGTAGTGTCCCTGCACTCACATGGTAGTCCACAAGCATCTGATGTACAGGCTACTCCATCTACAGAGAGGTCGACAGCAAACTTAGGATTTTCTCCATGAATTCCTCTTTCCCAAGGCCCATTTCTTTGGTTTCCTGTCTGGCTCACCAATTGTTGGTTTACAAGCTGCTTAGGAACTTCCCAGGCATACTTTGAAACTGGACCTTATACATGGAGGGCAGAGAGAAACCAAAGAAAGAGACAGGCCACTTCAGATTGGTAGTGGCAGGTTTAATAAGCAGGCAACACACACCCGAGGTTTACCTTTGGTGGCTGCAAGAGGAATAGATCTCTGCACCTGCCTGTCAAGTCTTAAAAGTTTATACAGAGGCCCTAACTGGTTTTAGTCACAAAAACCATGCAGATGGTCTCAATATCACATCAGTATCACAAGGCTGTGTCCTTGGGGCAGTGTCTAGGAGTGGGAAAGGTAAGCAGAATCCATATTCCAAGGGCAATTACTGCCCAGCTCACAGATCTACCAGTGATCGTTGTTTCTCAATGACCACTCCTAACAATGCCTTCTCTCACCATTCCTATGCAGTATAGTACTGGAAGTCTTACCCAGAGCAATTGGGAAAGAAAAAAGGGGATAAGAGCCACTCAAATTGGAAAGGAGTAAGTAAGACTGTTTCTGTTGCAAATGACATGACTTTGTATATAGAAAACTCAAAAGACTCTACCATGGAGATCCCTGGGTGGCTCAGCGGTTTAGTGCCTGCCTTTGGCCCAGGACGTGATCCTGGGGACCCGGGATCGAGTCCCACATTGGGCTCCTGGCATGGAGCCTGCTTCTCCCTCTGCCTGTGTCTCTGTCTGCATACCCTCTATGTCTATCATGAATAAATAAATAAAATCCCTTTTTTTAAAAAAAGAGAAAACTCAAAGACTCTACCAAAAATGCTGCTAGAACTAATGATTTTTAGTAAAGTTGCAGGATATAAAAATCAATGTACAAAAATCAGTTGTATTTCAATGCAGTAACACTGAACTACCTGAAAAAGAAATTAAGAAAACAATTTCATTTAGAACAGAAAAAGGATTAATACTTCTGAGTAAACAACTCAGAAGATGAAAGACAATATTGATGATAATTAAAAAGACACAAATAAATGAAAAGACATCCCATGTTCATGGATTGGAAAATTAATACATGTGCTACTCAAAGTGACCTACAGCTTCAATGCAATGCTAATCAAAATTCTAATGTCTTTTTCATGGAAGCAGAAAAAAAATCCTAAAATTCATATGGAACCATAAAAGACCTCAAGTAGCTGAAGCAATCTTGAGCAAGAATAAAATTGAAGGTATCACATGGGATGCCTGGGTGGCTCAGCGGTTTGGTGCCCGCCTTTGGCCCAGGGTGTGATCCTGGGGTCCTAGGATCAGGTCTTGCAGCGGGCTCCCTGCGTGGAGCCTGCTTCTCCCCCTGCCTGTGTCTCTGCCTCTCTCTCTCTCTCTCTGTGTCTCTCATGTATAAATAAATAAAGTCTTTTAGAAAAATAGAAGAAGGCATCACATAATAGTACACATTTTCAAAATATATTATGAAGTTATAGCAATCAAAACAATATGGCATTGGTACTATCACAGTCATATAGGCCAATTGAACAGAATAGCCTCCAAAAGAATCTATGCATATATTGTGAAATGATCCTTATGTGTATGGATGCCCAAGATACACAAGGGGGAAAGGATGGTCTCTTCAATAGATAGGGTTAGGAAAACTGGATATCCATATGCAGAAGAATGAAATTGGACCCTTATCTCACACCATACACAAAAATTAACTCAAAATGGATTGAAGACTTAAATGCAAGACCTAAAACTATAAAATGGCTAGAAGGAAGCATAAGGAAAAAGCTTCTTTTTTAAAAAAAATATTATTTTAGAGAAAGAGGGAGAGCAATCACTGGGGAGGGGATAGGAAAAAGCTTCTTGGCATTACATTTGTGTGGGCAATGATTTTTTGAATACAACTCCAAACCACAGGCAACAAAAGCAAAAATAGACAAGTAGGAGTGCATCAAATTAAAAAGCTTCTGCACAGCAAAGGGAACAAAAGAGTGAAGAGACAATTTATGGAACAGCAGAAAATATTTGCAAGCCATACATCGGATAAGGTGTCAATTTCTAAGATATATAAGGAACTTAACTCATCAGCAAGAAAACAAATAATATTCCAGATAAAAGTGGGCAAATAACCTAAATAGACATTTATCCAAAGGAGAAATAAAAATGATCAATAGGTATATGGAAAGGTGTTTAACATCACTATTCATCAGGGAAGTGCAAATCAAAACCTCAGTGGTAGGGTGTCTGACTGGTTAAGTGTTTGACTCTTGATGTCAGCTCAGGTTCATGATCTCAGGGTTGTAAGATTGAGCCCCTTTTCAGGCTCCGCACTCAGTACAGTCTGCTTGATTCTCTCTCTCCCTTTGCCCCTCCCCTACTTGAACGCACACTCTAACATATATGTACATAGATAACATAGATATGTACATATATACATAAAATCTTTCTTAAAAACCTCAGTGGGGATATCCCCTCGCACTTGTTAGAATGATTATTATCAAAAAGTCCAAAGATAACAAGTCTTGCTGAGGATGTGGAGAAACAGGAACCTTTGTACACTGTTGGAAATGCAAAATTGTGCAAGCCATTGTGGAAAATGGTATGGAGGTTCTTCAAAAAATGAAAAATAGAACTACCATAAAATCCAGCAATCCCACTTTTGGGTATATATCTAAAGAAAATTAAGCCAGTATCTCAAAGAGATATCTGCACTTCCATTTTTATTACTGCACTGTTTACAGTAGCCAAGATATGGAAACAACGTAAGTGACTGTCAGTGAATAATGGATAAAGTAAATATGATTAATACAAACACATACAATGGAATATAATTCAGTCTTAAAGTAAATTCTGTTTGTGATAAGGAGGATATTATGCTAAGTGAAATAAGCCAGACACAGAAAGACAAATACTGTATGATCTCATGTATATGTGGAATCTAAAAAAGTCAAACTCATAAAAGCAGAGAGTAAAAAAAAAAAAAAAAAGCAGAGAGTAAAATGGTGGTTGCCAGGGCCTGGAGCATGGGGGAAAGGGAAAGATACTGGTCAAACAGTACAGACTTTCAGTTGTAAGATGAATAAGTCCTGGGGATCTAATGAATAGCATGGTGACTACAGCTATTAATACTATATAGTATGTAGATGATCCCATGACTTACAGTGATTTGACATAAGGTTTTTTGACTTTATGACGGTGAAAAAGTGATATTTATGCATTTAGTAGAACTTCAAACTTCAAATACAAATTTCAGTCTTTTCCCAGGCTGAGGATATGCTCTCTGATTCTTGTAATGCTGGGCAGCCCATTAGACTATGGCCACGTGATCAGGAGGGTAAATAACCTACACACTTAAAACCATTCTGTACCCATGCAACCATTACAATATATTGTAATAGTTGCACTTTCAGTATAATATCCAATAAATTACATGAAATATTCAACTTTATTATAAAATAGGCTTTGTGTTAGATGATTTTGCCCAACTATAGGCTAATATAAGTGTTCTGAGCACATTTAAGGTAGGCTAGGCTAAGCTCTGATGTTTGGTAGTTAGTTATATTAAATGCAATTTTTGACTTAATGGTATTTCAAGTTATGGGTTTACCGAGATGTAACCTCATTGTAGGTCAAGAAAGAGCTATACTTAAAATTTGCTAAGAAAGTAGATCTTAAGTATTTCCATTACACACAAAAAGGGTGACTTTATGAGATTGTAGATATGTTAAGTAGCTTGACTGTGGTAATCATTTCAAAATGTACATGTATATCAAAACATGTACTCAATATAAAAAATGAAAAAATCCAATTAAAAATTGGACAGAGGAACTGCATAGACATTACTCTAAAGAAGACATACAGATGTTTAATGTCACTAATCATCAGGGAAATTCAAATCAAACCCACAATGAGATATAACTTCACACTTGTCAGAATTGACCATTATGAAAAAACAAGGTGGGCGGTTGGGTAGCTCAGTCAGTTAAGTGTCTGCCTTTGGCTCAGATCATGATCCCAAGGTCCTTGTATTGAGCCCTGCATCAGGCTCCCTGCTTCTCCCTTTCCCTCCACCTGCTGCTTCCCTTGCTTGTGCTCTCTCAGTCTCTCTCTCTCTCTCTCTCTGTCAAATAAATAAATCTTAAAAAAAAAGAAATAAGTATTGGTGAAGATGTGGAGAAAAGGGAACCCTTATGGCACTCTTCATGGGAATGCAAAATGGTGTAGCCACTGTGGACAACAGTATGAAGTTTCTTCAAAAAACTAAAAACAGGGCAGCCCCGGTGGCCCAGTGGTGATCCTGGAGACCAGGGATTGAGTCCTGTGTCGGGCTCCCTGCACGGAACCTGCTTCTCTCTCTCTCTCGCTCTCTCTCGAATAAATAAATAAAAACCTTAAAAAAAAAAAAAAAACTAAAGACGGAACTACCATATGATCCAGTAATTCTTCTGGGTATTCATCTGAAGAAAACAAACACTAATTCAAAAAGATACGCACCTCTATGTTCATTACTATATTTACAATTGTCAAGACATATGTTCATCAATAGGTAAGTATTCATCAATAGATAAATATAAAAAGATGTGTGTGCGTTTGTACATACACATCTATATATGCAGTGGAATATTACTCAGCCATTCAAAAGAATGAAACTTTGCCATTTATGACAGCATGGATAGACCTAGAGGGTATTAGGCTAAGTGAAGTAAGTTAGAGAAAGACAAATACTGTATGATTTCACTTATATATGGAGTTTAAAAAAACAATTAAGCAAAACAAAACAGAAACAGACTGATACAGAAAACAGTCTGATGATTGCCAGAGGGGAAATGTACGAGGGTGGCAGCTGGACAAAATATAGGAAAGGATTAAAAGGCACCAACTTCCAGTTATATAATAAAGACATGGGAACTCAATGTACAGCATAGAGAATATAGTTAATAATATGTAACAACTTTGTATGGTGACAGATGGCAACTAGATTTATCATGATGATCATTTCATAACATATCTAAATGTTGAATCACTATGTCACACTTGAAAGTAATGTAATACTGTAAGTCTACACAAAAACAAAAAAGTCCTATTGTACACTTTAAATATATACAACTTTGTTAATTATTCTTCAGTAATCCTGGAAAAAATAAAAAATTGCCCCACCAGATACCAGTTTATTAGAACCATAGAAACTAGATACCATAGTAATAGTTTAGGAAAAGATAAACACACCAATGAAAGACTATAAGGAGCCTCCAGGCAGACCCGCATATATGTGGAAACCTTATCTACATTTCATTGTATCATATTATAAGACACTGTAGGGAAATGGAAGATTGTATGATAAATCATTCTGTGAGAATTGGTTGTCCATATGTGAAAAAAAAGTAAAAATGGATCCCTTGTATTATACAAAAAAATTCCAGGTGGACTAAAGACATATTATGAAATGTAAAATTAAATTATTTAAAAAATATCCTGATTACCTTGGAGTAGGGAGGGATTTTTCAAAATACAAAAACATAAACCATAAAGGGAAAGATAGATAATTTTGGCTACTTTAAAATCAATTTCAGCTCATCAAAAGACACCATAAAAAATAGAAAGTTGGAACTTAATAAGAGTGGTAGAAGAGATTTACAACTCAAATGGCCAGTGATTAATGACTAGAACATATCGAAAACCTTAAAATCAATAAAAAAATAGCAAACCACCAAGTTAAAAATGGCAAAAGATAGGGGCACCTGGGTGGCTCAGTGGTTGAGCATCTGCCTTTGGCTCAGGTTGTAATCCTGGGGTCCTGAGATTGAGTCCTGCGTCAGGGTCCCTGCAGGAAGCCTGCTTCCCCCTCTGCCTATGTCTCTGCCTCTCATGAATAAATAAAATCTTTTAAAAAGTGGCAAAAGATATAAACAGGAAATTCATACAGAAGAGGAAATATGAAAATATTCTAACCTCCCAAGGAATCAGGGAAATGCGTAAAATAATGCTGAGATAGTGTTTTCTCATCTGTCAGATTGGCATGAGTTAAAAAGCCTGATAAATGTGGTTGAGGAAGTGGCGCTCGTATCTTCAACTGATGGAAATGTAATCTGGTCCAACCATTTTGGAAAAGATTTTGACATTCTAGTAAGATTGAAGATGTAATGCCCTTCAATCCAACTATTTCACTTTGGGTATAAACACTAGCAGTTCTGTGGATCACCAAGGAAAAGGCATTTTACAGATGAAGGGTTTTGTTTTGTGTTGTTGTTGTTGTTTTTTTTTTTTCCCATTAAAATATGATCATTTAACATACTTTGTCTCTTTCTATCCACAATAGCCTGTTACCTTAAATTTCATTGGCTACTTTCTTTGAAGTAACTGATTCTTACCACAAGAGGTCAGCATTTGTGTAGAAATATTTTCCCCCAAAGTGGTGTAGTGAAAAAACTGAGTGGAAAAGAAGTGAGCTTTTTGTGTTTAGATGTATTCCTGTCTGAAGTCGATTCTGGTACTGATCTTCAACTGCCATAGTCAATATAAATTTTAAGTAAGTTATTACAGAAAATGATACATACAGTGCTGCATTAGAATACTTGATTTTTGTTAGTTCTGAGCATCTGGCAGTTCCATGCTGCAGCTCCCTTTGATGATATTTTTCTTTCAAGGAGTTCCTCTAGTATTAGTTTAAAAAACAAGTGATACATACACACATTGGGGGCAATTACGAAGTTATTATCTCATGAAGTTTGTGACCTCATTGCTAGCATGGATTATATTTATGAATTCCTCTTAGAAAAGGCACTTTGCCTTCAGGGTTGGAGGAGGTCTCTGCCACTTGGTTCTTGTTAGACTTTCCACTACAGTGTGTCTTCACCCAACTCCAGCCTCCTTCCACCCACTTTGTAAATGGAAAAGAGCAATGAGTTTCCTGTTTTGAAGTCAGCACTAGCCCTCCACTAAATTGTTAGTGTCGATGGCAGTGAATCATAGGGAATCTAGATAGCATTTTTATTGGAACACTCTCCCCACAGTGCTTTAGCACACTGCCTTGTACTTGAGTGTCTGCCCTAATAAAAACAGAAACACGATCAATCCTTTCCCAGCTAAAAATCTGCGAGTGACTCCAAATAGTTTTCAAGGCCTGGTTGAATTAGTTCCACATTCAAAACTATTAATAATATGGCCTTGAGTAATCTGTCAGCCTTATGCAAAGGGTACAATATTCATATATGTTCATATGTAAACATATATGAATATTAATACTTTGTCACTGTATGCTGAGCTCATCATATGTCATTGTCTTTCATATTTTATATACATGATCTCATTTATTCCTTTTTGAAATATTGGATGCAAATGAGAAAACCAAGACTCCGAGAACTTAAATCTTTTCACAGCTAGGATTTGAACTTGAGATCAAAAGTCAAGTTTTTGGCTCCAAAGTCATATTATATATTATACTTCTCTCATCTTGCCTCTCATAACCTCATACTCTGCATCAGACTGAGCAACTCTCAGTTCCTTTTATGTCTAATAACTTTTGCATACATCTTTACTTCTGGAATGCCTTTCTTATCTGCTTAACTAGTCAAATCCTTTTTGGATTTAAAACTTAATTTCTTTTTTTTTTTTAAAGATTTTATTTATTCATGAGAGACAGAGAGAGGGAGAGGGAGAGAGAGAGACACACACACACACACAGGCAGAGGGAGAAGCAGGCTCCATGCAGGGAGCCCGATGTGGGATTCGATCCCGGGACTCCAGGATCACACCCTGGGCCGAAGGCAGGTAGGTGCCAAACTTCTGAGCCACCCGGGGATCCCCTAAAACTTAGTTTCATCACCTGCTGTGGTTGACCTTCCCTGATCTATTCAGCTATGTTCGTTGTACCTGCTCTGACTTCCAGTCCTGAGTAGTTTTTTTCTTACAATGTGTGTGAGGGAATGTGGCAGAGGATTGAGGATGTAATTGTTGATGCTCTACTGGAAGAACCATTGCTCTGTGACATGCAGAACTCCATTTTTAACTTGAACTCTAACAAGGAAGTGATTCTTCCTTCCCAAGGGAGCAAAATAAATCCATCTCTTTTGACCCAGAATATTATTACTAGGAGAGAGAGAGTACTGAGGTAAACAGTTATTAAGGTTTCAACACTGAGCTCCCAAGTTAGACAGAATAGAAGAATACAGGGCGAAGACAATAGAAAAAGATATTACTGGAGTAACAAGTCAAATGAGCAGCTTCTTTTAATTTATTTTTTTTAATTTTATTTTTTAATTTAAATTCAATTAACCAACATATAGAATATCATTATTTTCAGAGAGAGTTTGGTAATTCATCCGTTACATGTAACACCCAGTGTTTGGGCAGCCTGGGTGGCTCAGTGGTTTAGTGCCACCTTTGGCCTAGGGCCTGATCCTGGAGTCCCCAGATTGAGTCCCACGTCAGGCTCCTTGCATGGAGCCTGCTTCTCTCTCTACCTGTGTCTCTGCCTCTCATGAATAAATAAATAAAATCTTTAAAAAAAAAAAAACAAAAAAACCACCCAGTTCTCATCATATCACATTCTGATTTTAGAATTAGTTTGTCAACCTCTATCCAAAAAAAGCCTCTGGAATTTTGGTTTGGATTGTGTTGAATCCACAGGTCAATTTGGAGAGAATTGACACCATTTTCTCCTTCTTCTTCTTCTAACAAGAGAGGTTTTTTTTTTTTCATTTTTAGTGTGCTGAGGTTTCAACATAAAACACTGAGAATTGAAAAAAATACTCTTAAATGACATCTGCTTGATTATGAGATTAAAACAAAATAAAAAGACTAAACCTTACTGTTTGTCTTGCCAGACTGCTGATGGTAAAAGCACCACAGCACAGAGGTTACATTCTGGAGTCACTTAGCCCAGATTTAAATTATGGCTGTACCGCTGTGTAGCCCTGGGCAACTTTCATTTTTCTTTTAAATTTTATTTAAATTCAATTAATTAACATATAATGTATTATTGGTTTCAGAGGTAGAGGTCAGTGATTCATCAGCTTATATAATAATACCTGCCCTCTTTAATGCCCATCGCCCAGTTATCCTCCTCCAGCAACCCTCAGTTTGTTTCCTATGATAAAGAGTCTTTTATGGTTTGTCTCCCCATCTGATTTTGTCTTGTTTTATTTTTTTCACTTTTCCCCTATGATCCTCTGTTTTGTTTCTTAAATTCCACATGAGTGAGATCATATGATAATTGTCTTTTTTATTGACTGATTTTGCTTAGCATAATATCCTGTAGTTCCATCCACGTTGTTGCAAATGGCAAGATTTCATTTTTTTGGTGGCTGAGTATTGTATATATATGCCACATCTTTATCCATTCATCTGTGGATGGACATCTGGGTTCTTTCCATAGTTTGGCTATTGCGGACACTGCTGCTATAAACACTGGTGTGTAGGTGCCCTTTTAGATCACTACATTTCTATTTTTGGGGAAAATCCCCAGTAGTGCAATGACTGCGTCATAGGGTAGCTCTATTTTCAATTTTTTGAGGAACCTCCATACTGTTTTCCAGAGTGGCTATATCAGCTTGCATTCCCACCAACAATATAAGAGGGTTCCCCTTTCTCCGCATCCTTGCCAACATCTATCATTTCTGACTTGTTAATTTTAGCCATTTTGACTGGTGTGAGATGGTATATCATTGTGGTTTTGATTTTGTAGTTTCATGTGTCTGTTGATCATGTGTATATCTTTTTTGGAGAAATGTCTGTTCGTGTCCTCTGCCCATTTCTTGATTGGATTATTTATTCTTTGTTGAGTTTGATAAGTTCTTTATAGATTTGAGGTACTAGCCCTTTATATGATATGTCATTTGCAAATATCTTCTCCCATTCTGTAGGTTGTCTTTTGGTTTTTGTCAACTGTTTCCTTTGCTGTGCAAAAGCTTTTTATCTTGATGAAGTCCCAGTAGTTCATTTTTGCCTTTGTTTCCCTTGCCTTTGGAGATGTGTCTAGCAAGAATTTGCTGCAGCCAAAGGCCCAGAGGTTGTTGCCTGTGTTCTTCTCTAGGATTTTGATGGATTCCTGTCTCACATTTAGGTCTTTCATTATTTCAAGTTTATCTTTGTGTATGGTGTAAGAAAATGATCCAGTTTCATTCTTCTACATGTGGCTCTTTGATTTTCCCAACACCATTTATTGAAGACACTCTCTTTTTTCTATTGGATATTCTTGTTGGGCTGGTGAGACTGGGGACCTCAAAACTGCGGACCCCAGACCAGTAACCTCCCAATAAGGCCACCTTGCCGCCCTACCCTAACTTAGCACACAAAGACCTGTAACCCTTGCCCTAACTGGAATGCTGCCCTACCCCCATCTTCCCTCCAAAAACACTTTATAGATCCCCCTGCGGTTTGGTTTGCCTGGGTGTGACTTCCCTGGCCGTGACTTCCCTGCTCTCTCCCTCCCCTGCAGGCCGCGAGAGCGCATCCCAATAAAAGCCTGTTTCGACCAACTTTTGCCTGGCCTCTCTATTCCATTTCACTACTGATCGGATTAAACCTGACAATTCTTTCCTGCTTTGTTGAAGATTAGTTGACCATAGAGTTGAGGGGCCAATTCTGGGTTTTCTATTCTGTGCCATTAATTTATGTGTCTGTTTTTGTGCCGGTACCATGCTGTCTTGATGATCACAGCTTTGTAATATAGCTTGAAGTCCAGCATTGTGATGCCCCCTGTACTGGCTTTCTTTTTCAACATTCCTCTGGCTATTTGGGGTCCTTTCTGGTTCCATACGAATTTTAAGGTGATTTGTTCTAGCTCTGTGAAAAATGTCGATAGTATTTTGATAGGGATTGCATTGAATGTGTAGCTTGCTCAGGGTAGCATAGACATTTTAACAATATTTCTTTCAATCTGTGAGCATGGAAAGTTTTTCCATTTCTTTGTGTTTTCCTCAATTTCTTTCATGAGTGTTCTATAGTTTTTAGAATACAGATCCTTTACCTCTTGGGTTAGGTTTATTCCTAGGTATCCTTTGGGTTTTGGTGTAATTGTAAATGGGATCTATTCCTTAATTTCTCTTTCTTCTTTCTCACTGTTAATGTATATAAATGCAACTAGTTTCTGTGTGTTGATTTTATATCCTCCCACGTTGCTGAATTCCTATATGAGTTCTAGCAGTTTGGGGGTGGAGTCTTTTGGGTTTTCCACATAGAGCATCATGTCATCTGAGCAGCTATATTTAAAGGCTAGACTTGAAGGGCACTTTGAGCCTTTGCAACTGTAAAGACTAAAAGGGCCTTGAAATTAAGGAACAACAACCCCCACCTAAACTACTACAGGGAGGATTTAGGTACACAGAATGGGCGATTCCAGAGAAGCAAACATTCTTTTCTTAAATTCTCTTAAGGTAGCTTATTGCTGAGCATGCTGTGTGGCAGCAGAAACTTTGATGGATTCTATCTTCAACATTCCCTTTTCATTTCTTTCTCAAAAATTGAAAGCTAGACTTTCACTTAGATTTCTAGCATGAGTGTTGCCTCATTTATTTATTTATTTAGTCTTTCTTATTTAGCTGTGGTTTCTTCCTCTTTTCTTTGTGGGTTGAACAGTTTTCTAGTTGATGAGACTAGAAATTTCCATTCAAAATATGGTTCCATTTTCTTGAGAAGGAATTCTTTAAAGAAATGATCTTATTAGTTTCTCATTCCAAGTATTTTCTTTTTATCACTCATTTTGAAAATGCCCTGGGAAAGGAAGTGCCAGACAACTCTTTCATATGCATTTTCTCATTTAATTCCCAATACAACCCCTATGATGTATCGCTATTATCCTCCTTTCATAGAGGAGGGGATAAGGTTTGATAGAGATTGAATAACCTGGTGGTAAGGGAGGAATGGGAGATTTGAATAACATTAAGTCCAATTCCACTACCCAAGAGTTTCCCAAATTTGAATGAGGAATAAACTTTTAAAAATTTATAAGGGGATCCCTGGGTGGCTCAGCGGTTTATAGTGCCTGCCTTTGGCCTGGGGTGTGATCCTGGAGTCCTGGGATCAAGGCCCGCGTTGGGCTCCCTGCGTGGAGCCTGCTTCACCCTCTGCCTGTGTCTCTGCCTCTTTCTCTCTCTCTCTCTCTCTCTCTCTCTCTTTCTCTGTGTGTGTCTCATGAATAAATAAATAAAATCCTTAAAAAATTTATAATATATTTTCATATTTGAATGAGCTTCAGAAATTATTTAAACTCACTCGACCTCTTTCTTTTTTTCTTATCCTCATTCCCCTGATAACCCCACCTACCACCTACTGGGTAACTATTAGCTTATTCTCTATAGTTAAGAGTCTGTTTCTTGCCTTGTCTCTCTTTTTATGCATCTCCCCACATTTACTCATTTGTTTTATTTCTTAAAGTCTACATATGAGTGAGATCATATGGTATTTGTCTTTCTTTGACTGACTTATTTCACTTAGCATTATACTCTCTAGCTCCATTCATGTTGTTGCAAATGTGAAGATTTCATTCTTTTTTATGGCTGAATAATATTCCATTGTGTATATATATTACTTCTTTATTCGTTTATCAATAGACACTTGGCTTCTTCCATAGTTTATCTATTGTAAATAATGCTTTAAGAAATATAGGGGTGCATTTATTCCTTTGAATTGGCATTTTTGTATTTTGGGGGTAAATATCTCATGCTTATGGCATTTATATAACTACAGTACTAAAAGCAAATGTACACATTAAATAGAAACAGAAATTCAGATAATGTTAATGTTGAACAACTAATATCATTTTGTTGTAATAAAATTGAGGCTTGTAATGTAAATGTAATGTTGATTTTTACTGGACAGCCCCTATGGGGAAAACAGTTTCAGTTGGGTGTTTCTATATCCTGTGTGATGATTCTATTTTAACACTGTTTTCACTTTGAATTACTGTTAAAACCCAAGATTTTTACAGCACATTGTGATCTGAATTAGCTTTTCCCTGGCCGAAAATGATTATTTTGTTATGACATTCACCTCTGCTCTTCATTAGCCCATGACAATAAAAAAATAGAATTATGGGAGCACCTGGGTGGCTCAGTGGTTGAGCAGCTGCCTTTGGCTCAAGGTGTAATCCTAGGATCCTGGGATTAAGTTCTGCATCGGGCTCTCTGTGGGGAGCCTGCTTCTCCCTCTGTCTATGTCTCTGCCTCTCTCTCTTGTGTCTCTCATGAATAGATAAATAAAATCTTTTTAAAAAATAGAATTATGCTTCTGGAATGTTCATTCTTTGACAGTAGGTCCTCTGTTTTCTCTGTTGTATTCTTGGTGTCTAGAATAGTGTCTGGCACATATAGGTGCTCAGTAAATGTTTATCAAATAGAGGAGTTAACAAACAAAATACTTGAAGCTAATATGTTATTACATGTAAACGCAGGCCCTGAAATCTTGTGTTAGTAATAGGTAGTTGGATGGTCATCCAGATGATTCAAAATGTGCTTATATTGCTGAGATAATATTTTGAGTTTATTGATTTCTATGTTGTCTCTCTCCAGCCCTTTTCTTTCTTCTTACTTCAGCCACTCAAACAGGTATTAGGTTTTATGCCTATGACCTCATGGGAGAAATCTGGTGTGTCAGAAAAGCAGAGATTATTTACAAGCTTTCTTGATTTTTGTTCCTTAAGCCTCCAGATGAAAGAGCCATTTTTGAGTATACCCTTCCTCAAGGTAATGTTTACCTTCCATTTGTACCTGCAGATCCACTCTCCATTTTTCCTCCATCCTTATCGGTGGCCTTATAGGCTGAACCATATGAATTGCATAACTGGGCCTTCTTGCCTTTTGGCTTCTTCTTCAATTTGGTCTGTGGGAGACAGTGGCATGAGGGTGGAGGGGCACACCTCAGTGGCTCCTTGTTTGGACAGATGTCCTTCCTCCTACACAGTCCCCCATGCATTGGTGTTTGGGTTCTGTGAAAGGCTTTGGAGTTGGGACAAAAACCTGGAGATGTGAGGAGGGCAAGGAGACTTGAGGTTGTCTGGCTTCCTGGTGAAATGGTAGACTCAAGTTAGAAACTTGAGTTTGATTATAGAAAATTAAGTAGGAGAGGGTGCAAGATGGCAGAGTAGAAAGCCCTACACTCATCCCCTGCCACATTTATAACCAGAGGTCACTCACATCTGAGTCGATAAACTGGAGAGCAGTTTGAAGACTTGCAGAACAAACTCCAGAACTAAATGTGGAGAAGAAAGTGCATTGGAAAGGTTAGGAAGGACAGAAATCATGGTTGGAAGCTGCCCACAGGAGGAGGGAAGCTGCAGTTGAGCAGAGGGGAAAGCACCAGGAAGCCCCTATGTGAAAACAAGTCTCCACAACATCTGGCCTTGAAAACCAGAAGGGCTGAATTCCACAACTTTGTATAATCAATGGGACTTGAGCCTGGATCTTTAAAAGTCAGCTGAGAACACAAGAACACTATTTCAAAGGGATGCATGCCCCCTGTGTTGATTGCAACATTATTTACAATGGCTAAGACATGGAAGTAGCCCAAGTGTCCATCAATTGATGAATGGATAAAGAAGTGGTATGTGTGTATATATGAGCACACACAGTGGAATATTACTCAGCTATAAAAAAAGAATGAAACCTTGCTATTTGCAATGACATGGATGGAGCTAGAGAGTATAATGCTAAGTGAAATAAGCCAGAAAAGGACAAATACCATGTGATTTCATTTATATGTGGAATTTAAGAAACAAAACCAATGAGCAAAAGAAAAAAGAAGAGAGACAAAGCAAGAAACAGATTCTTAACTATAAAGAACAAAATGATGGTCACAGAGGGGAGGTGGGTAGGGGTATGTGTGAAATAGGTGACAGGGATTAAGGAGTGCAGTTGTCATGATGAACATGGGGTGATGTATGGAATTACTGAATTACTGTATTGTACATCTGCAACGAATCTAACACTATATGTTAACTAACTGGAATTAAAATAAAAACTTAAAAAAAAGCTGACTCAGCACTGGGTATGCCAGGAGTGTGATTGATACTGGATCCCTGCCCTTAAAAATACCAAAAGAGAGAGAGAGAGAGAGAGAGAGAGAGAGGATTAAATAATATATTTTCCCATACATAATTTTGTAGACTGAGATTCATACCCCATGACATGTTTTTAAAAGGTTATCATTACAATGGAAACTCAAAAATTTGAAATTGTCATAGTGAACTCAATGGAGCCCATCTAAGAATCCACTTTGAGATACCCTACATTATATTATGCTAAACTTTGGGTTATAAAATTCTAAAAGCTGGTTTTTGTGTGCATGCATGAAAGTTGCGATTAAATGAGGAGCCAACAAAGTATGGTGGACAAGAATGAGGAATCTGGATTCAGAATCCAGCTTTGCCACTTACCAACTGTATGACTTTTGGAAGGTTGCTTAATCTCTCTGTGCCTCAGTTTCTTCATTTGTAAAAGTACAGAAAACTTTAGAATTAAATCAAATACTACATGTAAGTAACTTAGAGAGGTACACACAATAAGGTTCTTAATAAATGTTTATTATTACTACCATTATTGTTTCTAGGATTTCAATATCACTCAAGCATTCATTGTCTCACCAATGTTTACTTACCAGTAACCCTGCAATGCACAACGTCAGGTACTCATGCAAAAATAAATAAGACATTTATCTGCTTACAAGCAGTTGGCTTACCATTAGCCAAAAGATCCATTTCTTTTTTTTCTTGGGTGTGCACCTAGACCTCTTGTGCCCTTGCAGGTTGGCATAGAATGCAGCTAAGTTCTAGCTAACGGTTTGTGAGTGGAGGTTTGCATGTCACTTTTGAGTGAGGGTTTTTAAGGGGCAAGAGTGCCCTCTTCAGACTTGTGCCCCTTAGTGTCTTGATGCCAAAAGTGATAAGGCTGTGGACATGACACAGCCACAAAAACAATGGAGCCTGAGCTCCTGAATTGCCATGTGGAAGGGAGCTGCCAAATGACTAGGAATCTCTCTCTGTCTCTCTCATTGAATTATGTGCTAGAAATAAACTTCTCTTTTCTTTAAGCCACTATATCCTTTTTTGAGGGGCTGTTTGTTGTAGCAGCTAGTGTTATCTGGATTCATACACTCTTTTCATTACTAGAACCATGATGGAACTTATGGAAAGAGTGGATTTCTGCAGTCATATATGCTGTCTGGTTGGATTCAGACTTTCAGAAGGGGGAGGGAGGGAAGAAGCTAGAAGAATGGAAATCCTTTCACATCTTATTTTCTTCACTGAAGCCAGGCCCTTTCCTGGTCCTCCTAATCTCCCCATCATGTCTCATCCTGAGCAGTGTTATTCCCCCCACCTCTTCTCCATCATTTTCTTTGTTCGATTTGCTCCCAGGCAGTTCAACCATGAATGGCATCTGCTAGAAGTGCTGGCCCCTTTTTATATCTGGGTCATGCTTTGTGTGTCTTTCCACATTAGTGTGATAAAGAGTTCTTCCCGACCCTCTGGTTCTTTTCCCAAAGGACCCATTGGCAACCTGTGCAGGGAAAGGTTGGTCTTCCAACAGGCCATAAGTAATGTGACTTACTAATCAAAGGGATTGCATGATACCCAGGGCACTTAAATGGTTCCATTTAAATACATTGTATTGTTATTTTTGAAAGTATTTTTAAATTCTGGGTTAGCTATATAACTACCTTTTGAAACAAAATACCTTACATTTTTAAAAAAAGATTTTATTTATTTATTCATGAGAGACACAGAGACAGAGAGGCAGAGACATAGGCAGAAGGAGAGGCAGGCTCCATCCAAGGAGCCCGATGTGGGACTCGATCCTGGGACTCCAGGATCACGACTGGAGCCGAAGGGAGATGCTCAACCGCTTAGCCACCCAAATGTCCCAAAATACCTTACTTTCAATCAGCGCTTTTTGTAGCAAAAGGCCTACATCTTTACCATGTGGCAAAAACAGGTAGTTCCCATAGTATTATATCACCATCCTCCAAGCTAAATTATGGATTGACAGAGACACTTCTCAGGACATGAACACACACCTGTTTACCAGCTCTGTATATACCCTTAAACCAGCCCATCCAGAGTGGGCACAAGTGAAGATTGGTTCAGATTTGATTTAGGGCAGCACAGGCAGGCCTGGTTTGGGTAGTTCCAGCATGGCCCTGCTCCAGGCTCTGTCTGGAGTCTCCCCAGAGGGGAGATGTGGGTGATGTCCAGCTCTCTCCCTTCTCCAGGGTACTGCATCCTTGGCTTGAAAGGTGTAGTAACACAACTAAAAACAAATCATAGGCACATTTTTACCTGGAGTTGCCAACTGTCCCAGATTGACCGTTCTCATCCAAAAAGTAAGCCTGAATCTTAGAAAAAAATAAGCACTTCAGAAACATTTGGAATTCTCTCTTTCTCTCTCTTAAACTCCCAAAGCTTGAACCAAAAGAAGACAGTATGTCTTAAGTTGCTGTATGTAGATAAAAGTGCCTGCATTGATAATATTTGCTATCCAGATTTCATTTTACATTTTAAAATAATATTCCAACTCTGAAAAAATTTACTCTTTTGGCAGGTTTTCAGGAAATAAATGTTTACCATGTGAGATTTTTTGAAAAAAAAAAAAGGAAGGGAAATTAGTCACTCAATACTTCGAAGCATCCAGCAACTTCAAAATCCCTGGAAAAATCAACACAAAGCAGACCTCTTACAGATTTCTTAACTTTTCTATTCTCTTAGGAATGCCAACGTCTCAGCTGGCTGGAATACAATTTGCGAGCCAGGATCAGCCCAGACCAAACTGTGGTTTTTCATTCTTCTATAGCAATGGCATTCAAGTGGGTAATCACAGCTGCAGCTTAAATTGTGCCCCCCAAAACTGGGCTTTGGCATACAGATATTTTTGTGACCCGCTTTACAGAAAGTGTCACGTTCTGGCCAGACGCTAGCAGAGCAGTGACCACCCACTGGGCAGGGTACTTATGGGAGAAACCATGTGTTCCTCAGCCCAGTGCTGCTCTCTGGGTTGGCACGGTGGGGTGCCAAGGGAAAGTACAGATTTAAGTGCCAAAGAGCCTCACTCATATCACGTCTCTGCCTGGAACCTACCATAGGAGAAATGTTGCCCAGCCACCTACCATCCATTTACCAGCACAGTGGAAGAGAAGGATCACAGGATCTCAGTGCTCCCTGGGAATGGACCGCTGCCATATGTGAACCCCTCTCAGGGTGGTCTTAACAGAAAGTGGTGACGGCAATTGTTCCAGTGGGCAGAGATACAAACCACATACTTGGAGACTCACTTTATATAGAGGGAGAAGCAGCTTGAGATACAGATGGCTCTGATCTGGGGAACAAGGGTGAATGGCTTGGCTGCTTTGCTTGGTCAGGGCCCTGAAGGAACTAGATTGGAAGGTCTGTGATCAGGTAATCCGGGGAAGAGGGATGAGATTACGGGCACAAAGTGCGTGTTTCTTTGTATCCCACATTCATGCCCACCAGAGAACTTCCACTGCAGAGAAAGCTCTCAACAATGAGGCAAAAAAAAAGGCCCTATTCTGTGGCTGTGGACAAATAGTGATGAGTCTTGAGAACACCAGACCACCCACTTGGTGGCGGACTGATTTCAATTTCAATTAGTCCTTACCAGAATTGAGCTACCTTGCCCATGTGTCTGTTAGCACCACCAATCCAAGGGCTCACAGAATTCCTGATCTAGAGATGTGGCATCCTGCACAACACCGTCACAGTGGGTACATGACCACGAGATCCACCAGTCTTATCAGGTATTTGCTTAGCCAGGAGTAGCTAGTCCAGTGAGATAGGGAAAACACTATTGAAGGCTCAGGGTGCTAGCCTTGGGGCAATATCCTGTAGGGTGGGGGTGCTGCTGTCCTTCAGTGTGTAGTATATGCACTACATCAGTGGCTCTGGAGCTATGTTCCCAATACCTAGAATTCACAGGTACAGGAACCAAGGGGAAGAAGTCACTAGGCACTGCTTCTCAAGCTTGCTACTTCAGGCTTTGCCATATTAAGGTTCCTGGTTCCCACAGGGGAAACACTAGGCAGTGTGTGAACTTGGAGCTGTGACTACTGCGTGGTCATTTTAGTCTCATCATGTCAGTGGAAGAACTGACAAAGAAGAGAATGACTGCATGGGTGGGCAAAATTGACCCCACTTACCATGAGGGGTGGGTTGCTTCTACATAATAAAGAGAAGTTGACTAGAAAGCAGAGGACTCCTCTGGGGTCTCTTGGTGCTTCCAGGCCAGGGATAACAGTAAATGGACAACTTCAATAGCTATCTGTGGCTTGATGAAAGCCAGGCAGCTCAGGGCTCAGGCTGAGGTCCTGGATGACCAGTCCATCAGGCAGGCAGCCTCAGCTGTTTAGAGCACTGGCCAAGGATGAATGAAATTAGAATGGGTGGTAGAGGAGGGAAATGAAGGCTTTTTCTTGGGATCTGCTTTCCAGAGAACTCAACAAAGATCCCTAGCACCTGACATAGGATATGGAACAAAGCTGGGAGGCCCTGTGTGGTAGACTATATGAATCCTCGGTGAGTATATGACTAATCCTCGGTGAGTATATGACTGGACGACTGCCCTGTGCTCTGTAGCAAGGGTGTTCAGGTTCATTCACGTTTGAGATGTGCTTCGGGCTCTCGGGACAAGGGCTGCATAGTAGCACGTGGCACTCCCAGCCAGTTTCAGCAAGGTTCACTGACTGTCCCTCCCGCAGAACCAGGGTCTCGTGGTGAAGGCTCACACACAGCTTTGGAAATGCACCAAACCACCTCTCTGCTTGCCTCCCCAAGCCACTGTGTCACCAGCAGGAACTCATTATTCTTTCAGAATTGGAGCGACAGAGAGAAACACAATCCTTCAGGCTTAACCATTTTCTTTCCCCCAAATAAAAAAGCCAAGTCACACATGGCTACAATTTGGATGCTGTGTCACTTTCCCACTTTATTGCTCCACACATAAAGCAGTCGAATGTTTTTGTAAGTGACTGAATGAATTTAGTTTTTCAATTATCCCATGTACCTTACCCCGATAAATTACCAGAATAAACAGCAAGCATAATATAATTACAGCGTTGACAGTGGTCTGAGGCTTAGCTAGATGAAAAATTGCTTTCCCTCCACCCCTTTGTTTCTGTCTCTCCTGGGATCAGTGGGTGGGAGATGAATTCTGCAACCTGTGAGCGATCTTCTAGAAATGCAGTCATAGGCGTGGGTGGACTGGAAGTGTTTTTGCCTGACTGTGAAAGACTCTGAATAATGGCAGCAATCTCAGACTTTCACGCTCTTCCTATCCTTTTTGCTTTCTCCTAGTTTTGACATTTAGACAGTCTAGCTCAATGACTCTCAGCTCTCTTGTTTCTAGGCCATTCTCCCATTCTAGAATCTTGGTGGCATGCCCAAAGAGATTGAAATCCTCAAGACAGTAGGAAATGAGCAAGACATTGCCTCGTGATCACTGCTAGGTGAAGTGCTTGCTTGTGGGGTCTGTGAAAGCATCCTACAATTGCTTTTTCATTTACCTGGCAGTGATTCAGACCCATATGGTTGTTTGAGATGATCTTTTCACCACCCTGGTCTTTTGCTCACACGTTTAAATTATCATAAAATTTGCCGTTAGTACTGAATTGATAAAAAGCTGTATTTTGCTGCCTTACTGTAACTTTTGCATGGTGCTGGTTGCTTTTCACAACCTTCTCACCTCTGTGTTTCCTCTTTTGAATAGCTCTGTAACAGGAAGTGTTGTAGTTGTGCCCCAAAATGAAATTTACACCTTGCTCAATATTTAACTTCATAATAGCAATGGGTTTGTGAGATGCCATAGTCCTATATGTGACCTATCAGAACCATGGATCTAGCTAGTAGTGGTGATTTCTGTGAAGAAAACAGTATGTGTTACCTTTGTTAAGAGAAAATTATGCAAAACTTGGAGATAAAGTAGAAGGATGAATGTATGTGCATGTAAATGTCACTGGTCAAACTGACCAACAAACCCATCTAAGAGCCATCAGAACTCTAGGGGAATGCCACTTTGGCAACCTATGTTGAATATGGGTCACACCCAGTAGAGCTAGATGTTAATGAAGATCATTGATATGAGGCCAGTGGTTTTTGTCCAGCAGAAGGCAGATGGTTTCTATCTGGTTGAAGAGATAACTCCCAAAGATTATGGCCCTATTGCTGTGTAGTGTAGTTTTGTGTCTAATTTAGCAACTTTGATTTTTTAAAAAATAGACTGTATTATTTAAAACAGTTTTAGATTTACAGAAAAATTGAGAAGATAGTACAGAGGGTTCCCTTATACCCTGCATCCACTTTTCCTTATTTTTAGCATCTTACATTTGTATGTACATGTGTTATAAATAGTGAACCATTATTTTTACATTATTATTAGCCAAACTACCTGACGTAGATTCCCTTAGTTTTTAAAAAATATTTTATTTAAATTCAATTTGCCAACGTATAACACCCAGTGCTCATCCCATCAAGTGCCCTATCCCTCCACTCTCCTCCCCTTCTGCAACCCTTTGTTTCCCAGAGTTAGGAGTCTCTCATGGATTGTCTTCGTCTCTAATTTTTCCTCAGTTTCCCTCCTTTCCCATATATTCCCTTTCACGATTTTTTATATTCCACATGTAAGTGAAACCATATGTTAATTGTCTTTCTCCAATTGACTTATTTCACTTAGCATAATACCCTCCAGTTCCATCCACGTCAAAGCAAATGGTGGGTATTTGTCCCTTCTGATGGCTGAGTAATATTCATATATACCCCACATCTTTTTTTTTTAAGATTTTATTTATTTATGAGAGGAGAGAGAGAGAGAGAGGGAGAGAGGGAGGCAGAGACACAAGCAGAGGGAGAAGCAGGCTCCATGCAGGGAGCCTGATGTGGGACTCGATCCAGGGACTCCAGGATCACGCCTTGGGCTGAAGGCAGGTGCCAAACCACTGAGCCATCCAGGGCTCCCCTATACCACATCTTCTTTATCCATTCATCTCTTGAAGAATATCGTGGCCTCTTCCACAGTTTGGCTATTGTGGACATTGTTGCTATGAACATTGGGGTGCAGGTGTCCCATTGTTTCACTGCATCTGTATCTTTGGGGTAAATCCCCAGCAGTGCAATTGCTGGGTCATAGGGTAGCTTTATTTTTAACTTTTTTAGTAACCTCAACACAGTTTTCCAGAGTGGCTGTACCAGCTTGCATTCCCACCAACAGTGTAAGAGGGTTTCCCTTTCTCCACATCCTTGCCAACATTTGTTGTTTCCTGTCTTGTTAATTTTAGCCATTTTTTTTTTTTTTTAATTTCTATTTATGATAGTCACAGAGAGAGAGAGAGAGGCAGAGACAGGCAGAGGGAGAAGCAGGCTCCATGCACCGGGAGCCTGATGTGGGATTCGATCCCGGGTCTCCAGGATCGCGCCCTGGGCCAAAGGCAGGCGCCAAACCGCTGCGCCACCCAGGGATCCCAATTTTAGCCATTTTGAATGGTGTGAGGTGGTATCTTCTTGTGGTTTTGATTTGTATTTCCTTGATGGCAAGTGATGTGGAGCATTTTCTCATGTGCTTCTTGGCCATGTGTATGTCTTCTCTGGAGAAATATCTATTCATGTCTTCTGCCCATTTCATAACTGGATTGTTTGTTTCTTGGGTGTTGAATTTGATAAGTCCTTTATAGATCTTGGATACTAACCCTTTATCTGATATGTTGTTTGCAAATATCTTCTCCCATTAGATTCCCTTAGTTTTGACCCCATGTCCTTTTCTGTCCCACAATCCCACCAAGATACTACATTTAAAAAAAAAAATTGGGACACCTGGGTGGCTCAGCGGTTGAGCGTCTGCCTTCAGCTCAGGGCGTAATCCCAGAATCTGGGATCGAGTCCCACATTGGGCTCCCTGTGAGGAGCCTGCTTCTCTTTCTGCCTCTGTGTGTGTGTAGGTGTGTGTGTGTGTGTGTGTGTGTGTGTGTGTGTGTGTCAAGAATAAATAAATAAAATATTTTTTAAAAATTTATTTATTTTTTTATTTGAGAAAGAGCACGAGAGAGTGAACGCACAAGCTGGAGGAAGGGCAGAGGGAGAGGAATAAGAAGACTCCCTGCTGAGTAGGGAGCCTGATGTGCGGTTCGATTCCAGGACCCCGGGGTCATGACCTGAGCTGAAGGCAGACACTTAACCAACAGAGCCACCTAGGCACCTCCAGGATACCACATTACATGTAGTGGTCAGGTCTCTGTAGGCTCTTCTTGGCTGTGGCAGTTGCTAGGTCTTTTGTTGTTTTTGAAGACCTTGACAATTTTGAGTAGTACTGGTCAGAAATTTTGTAGGATGTCTCTCTATGGGAGTGTATCCAATGTTTTCACGTGATTAAACTGGTTTTATGGGCTTTTGAGGAAAAGACCACAGGGATAAAGTACTGTTTTCATTACATCATATCAAGGATACCTACCATCAACATGATATCAAAATGACATATGACTACTAACGTTGGCCCAAAGCACCTGGCAGAGGTAGTAATTGTCAAGTTTCTCCACTGTACACATACTCTTTTCTTCCCCATTTCAACTGTCCTCTCTGGAAGGAAGCTACGATATGCAGTTCATTCCTAGAGAGTCCAGAGTTTTGCTCTGCCTCCTTGAGGGTGGAGGCTCTATAACCATTATTTGGAATTCTTCCTAATGGGGGATTTGTTTCTTCTCCCCCACTTACTAATTTGTTGAACCATTTATTTATATACTACTTACATGGACTCATGGCTATGAGATGCTGGGTGTATCTGTTGCTAAAGGGGTATTGTTTCTCCTGGGCCCTCTAAGCTGACAGCAGGGAAATATATGTATGTATATTAGCCTGTGTGTACATACATGTCTGTGAGTATTTCTGTATGGAACCATCTGTAGGTATATTAAGCCACACATGAGTTCTTACCAATGTCTCCAACTCCAACCACATGAGTCATTCTAGCCTCCTTCCTGGATTCCATGTAAATTCTCACTTCAAGAATGAGAAGCCTGATTCCTACCACCCACTATCCATTTACCTAATTGTTCAATTCTAGGATTCATGTAGAGCAGTGTCAGAATTGTTAATCCATGCCCCCATGGGAAACCACTTTATCTGTTGGAGTACAGTGCTTATGCCCAGCTCTTTCTGCCTTTGGTCTTACAGATTCCACTCATCTCTAGAGTTATTTAGGTCAGCAAACCCCCCCCCCCACGCCCCCCGCCGCCAGCCGCCTCCTCCGGTAAAGTTGTTTCACATATTTATCATATGGCCAGATTCTCATGTGATAGCGTTCCATCCAGGATTTCCCAAGCTCCTAAATGATTTCTTAAAAATTTCCACTTGTTAGGATGCCCTCTTTGTGCTGGAAGGTACTATGGGCTTTGATAAATGTATAATGCAAGTATCATATAATTTTACTGTGCTAAAGAATCCTCTGTGCTCTTTCTATCTATTCCTCTCTTCTCTCTCCCCTCCTTCCTGGCAACTGCTGATCTTTTTACTGTTTCCATAGTTCTGGTTTTTCCAAAATGCCAAATAATTGGAATCATACAGTCTGTAGCCTTTTACTTAGCAATATGTATTTAACTTTCTTCATGTTGTTTATATGTATTTAACTTTCTTCATGTTGTTTGTGTGTGTGTGTGTGTGTGTGTGTGGCTTGATAGCTCATTTCTTTTTGTCACTGACTAATATTCTGTTGCACAATGTACTGCAGTTTGTTTATCTGTTCACTTATTGAAGGACATCTTGGTTGCTTCCAGTTTTTGGCATATTTCTACTAGCAATCCTTTTTTTTTCACTATGTATATTTATTTCTTGTGTATGCCTTTGAACCAATTTTTCTGTCTTGCCAGTTCTCTCATTAACAACATGTGCCCACTATATTATTTGTATGAGAATTATGTTTTTAATCTTTTGACAACCATACATTGATATGCTATTTTTATAAAATGTAGGTATTCCTTTACAGCTTGGGGCACATGCTGTATGACCTCAGGACTGGCCACCCACCTCATTTCCATAAGCATGGCTTCATGTGGCCTTGGGTTGGGTGAGCACTTCTAAGAGTGAGCCAAGGTGAGCATTTCTGATGAGTGGTGCTGTTGTGGTTATACAAGAGTTTGTTGAAAGTCTACTTTGCTGAAGCTCCTTAAGATGATTCTGTGTGCCCTTACAACTTTCATCAGGTCACTAGGGGCTCATGATTTCATGATTTTGGCTCAGGTCATAATTTCATGGGTCATTGGATTGAGCCCCTTGTTGGGTTCCTTGCTCAGCAGAGTCTGCTTGTCCCTTTCCCTCTGCTCCTCCCCCCCTCAAATAAATAAATAAATAAATAAATAAATAAATAAATAAATCTTTTAAAAAAGACTTTCATCATGTCACATTAAAGACATTAATAGTGTAAAGAGCCTGGCAGGAATGTGGGAGGGAAACAGCACGGGGTTTGAGGACTCTTCTGTTACTCAGCACCAAGTCCATTGATATCTGGAGCCTCAACTTCCTAATTTTTATAAGGTAGGAGACATGGCAACACAATGATACTATGATGGATAAAATATCCTAACCCATTGAGATGTTTGTTTAAAATAAATGAGATTATATGTGTGAAATACTTTCTAAGTTCTAAAAAGCATAAGTTATTACTGTCTAGTATAGGCGTTGGCAAACGTTTTCTTGAAAGGAATAGAAGGTAACTATTTTCAGCTTTTCTGGCTTTAATGGTCTCTGTTGCAGCTACTCAACTCTACCATTGCAGTTCAAATGCAGCCATAGATATCACATAAACCAATGAGCATAGCTGTATTCCAATAAAGCTTTGTTTATAAAAACAGACAATGATCTTTATTTGGCCCACAGGCTGTAATATGCTGACTCCCTGTCTAGAATGAGTGTGGAAAGACACAACCTCTCTCTTCCCTTTTCCTTCTGAAATCTCTTCCAAATGCAGTGCTGAGGAGGACATCCAGTCATTTATTGAGATTCTTGACTCACAGACTACAAAGTCTCTGGATGGGTTGAGTTACTTGTCAGCCCAGTTCTTTAAAAAATACAACTGCTGGGATCCCTGGGTGGCGCAGCGGTTTGGCGCCTGCCTTTGGCCCAGGGCGCGATCCTGGAGACCCAGGATCGAATCCCACGTCAGGCTCCCTGCATGGAGCCTGCTTCTCCCTCTGCCTGTGTCTCTGCCTCTCTCTCTCTCTGTGACTATCATGAATGAATAAATAAAATCTTTAAAAAAAAAAATACAACTGCTTT
This sequence comes from Vulpes lagopus, assembly GCF_018345385.1. Classification (NCBI taxonomy): domain Eukaryota; kingdom Metazoa; phylum Chordata; class Mammalia; order Carnivora; family Canidae; genus Vulpes; species Vulpes lagopus. The sequence goes on along the minus strand of NC_054824.1, from coordinate 118,891,807 downwards.
CCTGCTTTCTACCCCAGGTCCCATCTCTTTGGGTGGAGCTTCTCCTGCTGCTGCCACACTCATCTATCCATAAAACTGCTCCCCTGTTCTCTGGGGCATATCAGTAAGTATCTGGGATGACGGAAACCCTGTTATTTCTTTAGTTAACCAGAGAACTGAAAGAAGGTGCTACAGAAGGGGAAGACCACCATCTTGCCTGTGTCTTATGAGCCAGACATTGTGCGAGGCGCTTTTTGTACTTGAACTCATTTAAAACTTGCAATAATTCTGTGAGGTAGGTATTAGCATACCTATTTCACATCTGACAAATTCAAATTTTATTGTTAGTTCATTTGTCTTTTCTTATATAAACATTTCCTCTGGAGTCATGACATCTCAGTTTCCACAGAGAGCAGAAAGTTTCACGTTGTCAGTACACAGTAATTCAGCTACTTCTGGACTTAAATGTAGTTGTACAGTTTTAAATTGTATTAGTACAAGTTCCACCTTCCCTTCCTTCACCCACTGTGTGTAGGTGGGGTGAGCTACGTTTCTAGTGTGTTGGTTTATATAACATCCTGGTGGGGAGGGGTGGACACCAGCCTCGGTGTCCTGAAAAGTTTGTCTTTTCTAGTCCACATGGTCCTCATGGTTTCCTATGATGTATGTGAGGATCACACACTCCTCCCTCACTTTGTCCCAAACCCTGGCTCTTTGTGTGTGTCCCAAACCCTGGACTGTGACTTGTGCTCAGTCACTTTCCTATGTGTGTGTAGGGGCTCACAGGAACCTTTTGCTCATGGTTCTATGAGGCTGCCCTGCGGTTCACCTGACCTGGAAATTTCCTTAGTCATTGTCAGGCTGCCCTGCTGGGGCCATTTTGGATGTGAGTCTTTTCTCTAAGACTTGAATTCTTCTGAACTACCTCCTGAGAAGCAAGACAATGGGCTCTTTGGCTCTAGAGTGGATTTTAAGGTTATCTGGGGTTTCTCTCTCCCTTTCTGTCCAAGGTTTTTGGTCCATAGAGGGGACCACCATCCAGGGCTCTTGTTAGGGATCTAAATGTTGGCTATACTGCTGCTTACTCTTCATCCCACAATCATTGACTCCATCTTTGATCTTTTCAAATAGAGACAAATGTTTTAATGTCATCCTACACTTCCTCCCCTGTTCTTCAGTTCATGATATATACCCTGAAGAATCCTCAAGGATCCTAATTCCCTAGTTCAACATTTTCTGTCACAAACATTTTTTTCTTTCAATCCCCCCCTACCTGCTGCAGCAAAAAAAAAATGTTTTATTTTCAAGATATTGTCTCTGCATGAGGCTCCAATGAGTCTCCTTTAGAACTCACAGGTGAGCAATTATTTCTTTGAGTTTAGCACATTTGCCTTCCCCCTAAGAACAGTATGTATGGAGAACTGCTTTCATTTTGTATGTTTGGTTTTTCCTAGAAACACACATTACAAAAAGCTTAAGGTCAGAATGAATACAGATCAATACAGAATTCTGTTTCTTTAAATGATGAAGGCAAGGGAAGGGCACAAGGAAGCAGGAGGAGGAGAAACCGTGGGTAGCATCTCAAAATGCCATCTGTGCATCTGTACCCATGAGGAAACAGAGGCCCCAAGAGGCCCCTCTGGCCCCAGGACACACCAGAGAGATTGGAGGATGTGGAGCTCCAAGCCAGGTCAGGGGCCAGGCTTGCCTGATTCCAAAACAAACCCGAGGTAGGGGGAGAGTTATAAAAGGAAGGAGTTTTCATTTCAGTAGGTGCAAGTGCTGCAGAGAGGCCCAGAAAGATGAGAATGAAGGCCGAGGTGTTTCAAATGAGACAGAGGTTCAGATAACCACTGACAGGTTTGCTACATGCTAGACTTTGTTCCCAATTACAAGATTGCAGACTCAGAAGTCTTGATCCACTTGATCCACTGAGGTATTGCTGACACTGAAGAGCTCCCAAGGAAGGTGCGTCCTTAAGACAATTTATTTTGGATGTCTTATAGGAGAAGGTTCTAAAGACTTGAACATCAGCAAGGATATACACTACTTGACCATTACATAAGACACATGGGTAGAAGAAGGTGCCTATTTGAAGAACATAGGAAAAAGTAGTCGAAGTGAGTGGATAAAAGGGTTTGAGTGAGGATGTGAGGGTGCCACCAAATTCATGTAGTGCTCCAAAATTCCTGCAAAAGAGAAGAGCTGAAAGGGTTGCCCCTCTGAAGACAGGCTAACAATTGCCTTCCATGAAGGAATTCTTTTTTTTTTTTTTTTTTTAAAAAAAAAGCTTTTTGTAAACTTTTCTAAATAAGTAGTGTGAGTTTGCAAGTCTCCCTAGCTGTGTGCTAAGCATGTGGAGTCTTTTGTTATCCTACCCAGGGAGGGCTGGCTGCTACCTGTATCTTGGAGGACAGATTGTAATTCTTTTTTTCCCCCATGGATCTGCTTCCTAAATGCGTTGCAACAGCCAAGTTTCCAAGGCAAATGGCCTCACAGAGATCTGTCCCTTCTAGGACCTCAGTGAGGTGCCTCCCTCCACCTGTGCAGTTTCAATGGGCTCTGTGGTCTTGTGCTATGCAAGGAGTGGGGCAGGCTAAGAGGGAAGCACCGGTGTGTGCCTGGCAGGGAGAGGCAGTCTGTGGGGGAAGGCTGGTCTCTGCCACTGTGACACACCTTTGGTTGCTTGTTTCATTCATCCCCGAAACAAACATTATGAAAAGCTGAAGTTCAGATTAAATAAAGATCAGTTTGGATTCTGTCTTTTTCTTTAAAAAAAAAAAACTTTTGTCATTTATTTATTTTTAAAGATTTTATTTATTTATTCCTGAGAGACACAGAGAGAGGCAGAGACATAGGCAGAGGGAGAAGCAGGCTCACTGCAGGGAGCCCGATGTGGGGCTTGATCCCAGGTCCCCAGGATCACTCCCTGAGCCAAAGGCAGATCAACCACTGAGCTCAACCACTGAGCCACCCAGGTGCCCCAGACCTTTACTTTTCTAAATCTTCTTTTCTTGCAGGAAGAACTCTTAACAGGAGATCTACCCTCTTGACATTTTGTATTGAGATGTGATTGACATATAACATTGTGTTAATTTTAGGTGGACAATATGATGATTTAATATTGTAAAATGATTACCATAATTAGTATAGTTAACATCCATTTCCACTTATTAATCTTTTTTAAGTGTACAATAGAGCATTGTTGACTTTTGGCTTAATTTTGGCCAGCAGATCTCTAGAACCTACTCATCTTGCTTAAGTGAAACTTTATGCCTCTTGATTGGTAACTCCCCACTTCTTCCTCCTCCCATGTTCCTATTTTAATTCAGTTTGACTCCTGTGTATTGAATACCGCTGATGTACAAAGCACAGTGGCAGGTGGCTATAGAAATGTGAAATGGAGAAGTTCCAGCTCCTGCCTCAAGAGGGCATGCCTATCACCTATAGGGTAGGGAGGTAGATAAAGATTCAGGTAACTGGCAGAAAGTCAGTGCCTTAAGAGAGGAAGAAAGGGGCATGAGAGAGTTAAATTGTTTCTGGTTGGGGTGTTCATGAAGGACATAATGTCTGAGGTAGAATTTGTAAAGAGAGCCTGATCTCATTGAGTGGATGGATATATGGCTAAAAAGTATTCTATGTAGGGAAGCTCTATAGAAATTCTGGGCTTTTGCCCCTCTATTGACCCTAGGACACCTGATATTAGAAGAAGATCCCAGGGGCAACTGCGTGACTCAGTTGATTGAGTATCTGACTCTTGATTTGGTTCAGGTCATGATGTCAGGGTCCTGGGATAGAGCCCTGAATCTGGACTCCCTTCTCAGCAGGGAGTCTGCTCGAGGATTCTCTCTCTCTCCCTCTGCCTTTCCCCCTGCTTATGCACATGTTTTTTTTTTTTTTTCCTCTCTCTCAATAAATTAAAAAAAAAAAAAAAAGCAGCAGATCCCGGTTGTTCCTCTGCCTTTTTTCCCAGGACTGCCTGAGAATTCAGTTATTGTATAAAGTTCCCAGCTACTTTTGACATAGAAATAAACCAAAAAGCCTTTCCTGGAAAGATGGAGAATTGGCCTTGAGAGAAAGGATTAAAAATAGGTCTTGGGAGGGAAGAGAAGAGGGGGAAGAACAGACTTTGTATGTATAAGAAAGAGGTGGCAAGTCTACATCAGTGACTAAGTACCTCTTCATGCCACAGTGGACCAGATGAAGGCACAGAGTTAGAAAAAAGAGGAAGGTGTGCTGCAGAGGTGCGTCAGGAGAGAGAAGATTGGAGGGACCAAAGCAGAGCTCTGTCTGCAGGTATGTGCCTCTGCCTCTTGGCCTACCAACTGTCTCATCAACCAGTGCACTTATATGCAAAGGGCCATTTGACACCTACGTTAAGTCCTGAGGTGCTCAGGCCTGGACATTTGGTCTATTTTTGTGATTATAGGTGGACCTGTCTCTGGGAGCATCACCACAGATGGAGGCACAAAAGCAAGGTCAGTGTGTCTGGAGGGTAGCAAGCTGGGGCAGGATGGTGGTTGAGTGATAATGAGGATCACTCCCATGGGCCAGATTCTGGGCTTTAAAGGCCTTACTTGTATTTTCTAAGTTAATCCCCACAAAAACTGAGGCAAGTCACTGACGACCTTGGAGAACACTTTTTCCAGACAATGGGAGTGGGAACCAGGTGCGCAAGAGGTCAATGAGTGAGAAGGTGGCAGAGAAGTGGAGGCTGCAGGTCTAGGCCATTCTGAGAACTGTGTCTTTAACAGGAGGTGAGGGAGAAAGAGTATCAGTTTAAGAAAGAGAGTCACTTTTTTATATTTTTCCTTTCATTAAAAAAGTTGGGTGGGTGGGGGGATATGGGATAGGTAGAGAGGAGGGGCAGGAAAACAAGTGCCAGAGCAGATGCTGAAGATGCAAGAGAAGGGTTTCTTGAGCGATGTAGTCCCAGGAAAGGTGACATGATATGCCTCCCAGGGATGCAGTGAGTTGGTTCTAGGAACAGGAATGGAAGGAGTCAAGGGGCACAGGGAAATAGGAGGGCTGTGGCCCAGGTGAGAAGGACTTGCTTCTTCCTCAATAAAGAAGGAATGAAAAGGTGAAGGCACAGAGAAATATTAAAATGGGTAGGAGGGATCCCTGGGTGGCTCAGCGGTTTAGCGCCTGGCTTCAGCCCAGGGCATGATCCTGGAGACCCGGGATCGAGTCTCACATCAGGCTCCCTGCATGGAGCCTGCTTCTCCCTCTGCCTGTGTCTCTGCTTCTCTCTCTCTCTCTCTCTCTCTCTCTCTCTCTCTGTGTCTCTCATGAATAAATAAATAAAATCTTTTAAAAAATGAGCAGGAGGAAATTACCTTAAACCATAAAATTCCTAAAAGAAAACATAGGCAATAGTGTTTGACATCGGCTGTAGAAACATTTTTTCTAGCTATGCCCCTCAGGCAAGGGAAACAAAAGAAAAAATAAACTATTGGGACTACACCAAAGGAAAAAGTTTTTGCATAGCAAAGGAAACAAGCAAAGTAACAAAAAGTCAACCTACTGAATGGGAGAAAATATTTGCAAATGATATATCTGATAAGGGGTTAATATCTAAGATATGTAAAGAATTTATACAACTCATACCAAAAAAACCAAATAATCTGATTAAAAATGGGCAGAGAACCTGAATAAGACATTTTTCCCAAGAAGACCCACAGATGGCCAACAGACACATGAAAAGATACTCAACATCACTAAGCATCAGGGAAATGCAAATCAAAACCACAAGATATCAACTTACACCAGTCAGAATGACTAGAATCAAAGATACAAGAAATAACAAGTGTTGGCAAGGATGGGAATGTAAATTGCTACAGCCACTGTGGAAGACAGTATGGGGGTTCCTCACAAAATTAATCATAGAATTACCTATGATCCATATAATTCTGCTATTGGGTATTTACCCAAAGAAAATGAAAACATGAATTCAAAGAGATATGTGCATACTGTGTTTATTGCAGCACTATTTGCAATAGTCAAATTATGGAAGCACCCCTAGTGTCCATCAATAGATGAATGGATAAAGAAGATGTGGTATATATACATACATATGTACATACAACATGCAGTGGAATATTGCTCAGCAATAAAAAAGAAAGGTCTTGCCGTTTGCAACAACATGGATGGACAGACACAGAGGGTATAATCTTAAGCGAAATAAGTCAGAGAAAGACAAAGACCATGTGACTTCACTCATATGTGGAATTTAAGAAACAAAACAGGAAAAAAGAGACAAAGACTTTTAGCTACAGAGAACAAACTCATGGTTGTCAGAGGGGTGACAGGCAGGGGGATAGGTGAAATCTATAAATGAGATTTTAAAAATGGGCATGAGGTTTAAAGAGTGCACTCTGGCCTCAGGATTTTAATAAAGGGGAACAAACAGCCATTTACTAAGAGTAAGGGAGGTATGGGGAGTTTTACAGGCTGGACTGTATCCCCCAGAATCTAATGTTGAACACCTAACCCCTAATACCTCAGAAGGTGACTGTGATGGAAGAGGTAATTAAGGAATGAGGTCATTAAGGTGGACCGTAATATGACAAGTGTCCTTCTAAGAAAAGGAGTGAGGACACAGACACACACAGAGGAAGGATCACATGGGCTTACAAGAGGATGGCCCTCTACAAGCCAAGGAGAGAGGCCTCAGGAGAAACCTGTCAAGAGCTCCATCCAGCCTCCAGAATTATGAGAAAATTCATTTCTGACGTTTACGCCACCTAGTGGTATTTGTCCTGGCTGCCCTAGCCGACTGGTACAGGCAGGAACTGACGGCTCAATGCAGGGAGTGCCTCAGGGAGTGAAGCCCAGGGTAGAACCGGTGCCTGCCGAGGGGTGATTGATGGGCAAGCGAGTTCGGAGCCGCCGGGGTAGGCATGGGATTGCTCAGCTGGGCTTGTGTGAGTCCCTGTGTGTATGTGTGGTGTGTATCTATAAACACACTAGTGTGTATCAGGTTTCCATTCATCCTCCATTTGCAAAGATGTGATACGAACATGTCTGGTTTAAGAACTCGTCTGGTGATCTACACTTATGTGGGATTAAGTGATTAATCTGAAAGCTTTAGAAAATATTACAGTAGGGCCCTGAACTAGCTCGAAGGAACAAAAAGAAGCACTTAATATCCCCCACACACACATACCACCCACTCTCAACCACTCCTTCTACTCTGTTCTATTTATTTTCTCTCTTTTTTTTTAAAAGATTTTATTTATTTATTCATGAAAGACACACAGAGAGAGAGGCAGAGACACAGGCAGAGGGAGAAGCAGGCTCCATGCAGGGAGCCCGACATGGGACTCCAGGATCAGGCCCTGGGCTGAAGGCGGCGCTAAACTGCTGAGCCCCCCTGGCTGCCCTACTCTGTTCTATTTCCACCAGCTTGGCTTCATGTTCAGCCTTCCCTCGGTAAAAACAGATCCGCAAAGAAAGCCACCACATGACGATACATAATATGGAAAATCTTTGTTTCTTGGTGATCTTTTGGAGGGTAGTCTGACCTTGGGAGAGGAGAAATAAAAAGCTGGGGGCTTCCTTCACTTCTCTGCTCCCATGGGCTGTCTAGGGACCCCTTCTCTCCCCTGCCAGCCGCTCTGAGACACGCATGATATGCTAGCGGGACCCCTTGGGGCTGGCTTTAAGTGTGGGGAGGGGCCGTGGAGCACCGGTGCAGGCCTGGGCTTTCCTTGAGAGTTCAGGGTTTATGTGATGTCAGCCTCCCTAATAAAAAGGGAATTCAAATTACCAAATGTGATGGGGGGGGGGGGGTGGGAGGCTGGCAGTGGGGGAATCTTTTAAAGCTTTCTTTTTTTCAGTGCACATTCACAGATTTTAGCCAAAATCTTTGTCAGATCTCCTGTTCTGATATTTTGTTCATCAAACGTGATTCACTTATAGGTCAAGCACAGGGGATTTTTAGGGCAGTGAAACTTCTGTACGGTCCAGGGATGATGGACACTTGTCATTGTACATTCTATGGATTTTTTTAAAATTTTTTTTAATTTTATTTATTTATGATAGGCACACAGTGAGAGAGAGAGAAGCAGAGACACAGGCAGAGGGAGAAGCAGGCTCCATGCACCGGGAGCCCGACGTGGGATTCGATCCCAGGTCTCCAGGATCGCGCCCTGGGCCAAAGGCAGGCACTAAACCGCTGCGCCACCCAGGGATCCCCATTCTATGGATTTTTGACGGTGTATAACACAGAGAGTGAACCTTAATATAAACTATGCGCCTTAGTTAATAATAATGTATCCCTATTGGTGCATCATCTGTAACAAGGTACCACACCAATACAAGATGTGTGGGGAGGACGGGGAGGGAGGGGGATAGTACTTGCTGTACTTTCTGATCCATTTTTCTGTAAATCTATATCTGCTCCATAAAAGCAATGCCTGTAAAGATAAGGGAAAAAAAATCAAGGTCCATGAATAAATCTCCCTTTTATTCCCTATTCCCAGATTCTTCCCCACAATAACTGAGTCCACCTTTGGAGATACGCTTCTTTAGTGAAGTGTCCCCTTCCCGGCCTTTGTACCAAGGTTTGCCTTTTCCCTCCCACCACTTCCTTCCTCTCTTATATTAATGGCTTGAGGGGTTTATGGGGGTTTGGTTATTCTGGTGCAGACCCCTGTAGAGCAAGATTCGAATCTTGCCTCAAGGCTGAGGTCCGCTTTTCTGTTAACAACCTAAGACAAATGTCCTTCAGGGTGGATGATGGGTCTGGGTAAGTAAGAGAAGAGCACCTCAAGGAGCTGGATGCCTACAAGGTGCTCTTGGATGGAAGGTTTTAAAGGTGATGCCTGGGGACGCCTTGGTGGCTCAGCAGTTTAGCGGCTGCCTTTGGCTCAGGGCATGATCCTAGGTCCGGACTGAGTCTGCATCAGTATCCCTGCAGGGAACCTGCTTCTCCCTCTGTGTCCCTGTCTCTCTGTGTGTGTCTTTCATAAATAAATAAATAAAAATCTTAAAAACAAAACAAAACAAAACAGGTGATGCCTGGAAGCAAGCTGCAGCTACAAAGGATACAGTCCAGATGAGACCTCTTTGCCCTGGAATCTTCTGTGGACACTGAGCTCTGGTTGTCTAGCAGTTTGTTACTCTTTGTGGCCATTTGCCTCTTATTGTGCACTAGCATTTAGTGCAAAGACTTCTTCAGAGCTTCTAACCTAGAGGACGAAAGGAAGATATTTGGTCCATATTTGGGTATGAGTGTCGAAAGGGCAACACTTTCTTTTCTGCTGTGATGACTGCAAGGATCCGTGTAGGCCTCAGGAGAATGTGAAGCTTAGGGACATATCAGGCTCTGTGGTCTGGGACATTACCCTACTAATCTTGAGGGATTGATTTATTTTCTTATGAGAAATGGTCTTTTCTTACATAATCTCTAATACTAAGCATAAGATGATTTCTCAGAAATCCCAGAGGGCCTGGAGCAGAAAGGTTAAGACTCTAGAATTCATTCAAAGGTTTACAGTAGGAGTGCAGCAGGAGATCAACCTTGCCTGCTTTTCACTGGTGCCACGTAGCTGCCCATGGGGATGTTATGCTGCTGGGACCAGCCTGTCCTGGCACATCTGCTCCTGGGGAGTTTCATTTTCTACCTGTATTTGGATAACATGCTGGGTTCCGGGCTTCTCCTGCTCTGGTCTCCCTATGTACCTGTTGTTCCAGAGGACAAGTCAGCGAACTGAATTACAGAGAGAGGAAATTGTCTCCCTAGGAGGAGGAAAGCAGCAATCCCAAATGCCAGGGCCAGGTGAGCAAGGCACCAATTCTTACAGTAGACTGTGGAAAATGCAATGCATGTGATCTTGTTGCCTGTGATAAAAACAGGGAAAGGTAATTTCTGGGAAGCTCTGTAACTTCCAAACACTATAGCTTTAGAGTTGAAAAGTAACCAAAAATGATTTGAGGTGATGATTTTTTCATTTTCTCAGCAAGATATGTGCAGTAAAGCCAGCTTCTCCTTATCTTTCATAATCTAAAATTCAGGCTCCTCATGGAGCAAGTGGAGGACTTCAGTGGACTTGGAAGGCAGAGCTTTTTCCCCTGAAAAAATGGACTCTGGGTTAAAAACTAATAGCTTTCTCCTAGCCAACCCTCAATCTCTTCCTCTCTCCCTTCCATTGTATGCATGTATGTATGTATGCAGGTAGCTAGCTAGCCATCTTACCTTTCTATCTATCATCCATCCATCATCAATTTTTCTAGGCTTTTTTTTTTCCTTTTGAGAAATGTCAGTGTCTGGATGAAGGTGCTGGTTACAATTCCTTGTGCCTGTTGATTTGGGATTCCTTGCACCTTTCACTCTGAAAAGCAGTAGATAAAAGGTTGAAATAGTGAAATTCGGTATAAAATGATTATTGCTTTGCAGAGTGTCTATTAAGTGGCATCTTATAGGAACTGAAATCCAGACTAATAAATGAAATGGGCCTCAAACTATACCATTGGAGAAAAAAAACAGCTTCTTTTCACATTGTATTGTTCAAATGGAGGCATAGCAACAGTTATTTAGAAACAAGTAATTGTCACCATCAAAAGCAAGGTAATATGAATACTACAACACATATGACCATTGTATATGCTGATTAAGTGAGGGAGAAATGATTACTTTATTCATTTTGCTATCAATGAACATCATGGTAGAGCTGAGAAACATAGTTGGAGCTGGGAAGTATTTGGGGGCCAGAATTACAGTTTTCATGGTGTTTTTTTTTTTGTTGTTGTTTTGTTTTTTAAGAGAGAAGGAGATAGTGAGTGGTGGGGAGCGCCAGAGGGAGAGGGAGAGAGAATCTTAAGCAGGCTCCACACTCAGCATGGAGCCCAACATGGGACTCCATCTCATGACCCTGAGATCATGACCTGAGCTGAAATCAAGAGTTGGATGCTTAACCAACTGAGCCACCCAGGTGTCCCCGGAATTATAGGTTTTTAAAGACATGCTTGTTCGTCCCCTAGGACTCTTGCTTTTTTATTCCCATAGCTCCAGGCTTCTGTGCCATTCCTCTTACATCAGTTTCCCCTCAGATCCTAGTGCCATCTAGAGCTGCTTAGTGCAACTGAGTTCAGCAGCATTGCCCACATCCTTTGTGACCTTCAGCTCCCCTTCAGTTGACCTTTTGGAGTTTGAAGTTTCAGAAGAGATACTTCCAGGGTGATTTGTGTAGGAGCAAAAAGACGTGTTTCTATAGATCATGAGCAAGTAGGTATAGCCTGTGAAGAAACTGCTTATGATGGCACCAGAGCCTTCTCTACATGCCTCCATCCATCTCTCTCTCTCTCTCTCCATGGATGCATGCATCCATTCGTCCATCCCTCCATACCATTCATCTACCCATCTATGTTTCTGTCCATCTATGCTTCCATCCTTCCATCTGTCCGTCATCCAGATATAGCAAAGGGATAATACAAGTTCCTGGATTTTGGAGATTTTTAAATTGATTTTATCCCTTTTGGGGAGGTACGACTTAATGCATAAAACATTAAAGATTAGTGTACTGCATCAAAGTTTTCAAACTTTTTTTGAAACAGTGAACCTCAAATGAAACCTCATATATGAGATAAATATAAAGCCATCTGAAAAGTGATCTGGAGCTCCATTTGCTCTGCAAATACCCTCCTCCCAACTGCTGTGGCACCTTCACAAGATCCCTTGGCTCCCCAGAGCACAGCTTACAGACTGCTGTGCTTTGGTATAAAGCAAAGTATGGACGATGTGGTTTGGGTGGTTGATCTTGGGGGAATTAAGGGAGGGGAGAACTCACTAGGAGCTGGAGATCTTGGAGGAAGTGTTTTGAAACAGGGAGTATGCCTTGAAAGGGGAATCATGTTTGGACCCTTGAAGAAGAGGTGGGGGACACACTACTTGGCAGGGTAGAGGCATAGAGGGGGTGATGGGGTGGAAGCAGAAAGGGTATCAGGGTCCAAAAAGGAAAAGATGGCACAGTCAAGCTGGGTAATGGAGGAGAATATAATAAAGGGGTAATTGACAAAGCTGCGGCAGGTTTCGGAAAACAATAAAGGCTAGTATAGAATCTTGGAGCTAGTGCAGCTGTAAGCCATTACTGGGGGCAGGAGGAAGTTGCCACTCCTCGACCCAGGGAGAGAGCTGGACCACCTAACAAGAGATGTGGCCTTTAGTAGAGAGATGCAGGGAGATGGTCAGGGAAATAAATGCTCCACTTTGCTATTTCTCTCCTGCCAGTGCTTTTCATTGTCCAAACCAATTGGAAGCCAGAAACTAAGGAAATCCATAAAGATTTAACCTTCCAAAGTCCAGAGAATGCTGGAAAAGGGATCTGGAGGGACAAACAGAAAATAGCCATATGTAGAACTTCTGGGTTAGACTCAAGGACCCACATCAGTTAGCTCTTGCTCCAATAATGCTGTGTAATAAACAACCTCCAAATCTCAATGAAATATACATTTCATGGGTCTTTGGGTTGGCTGGGTGACTCTCCTTCAGGCTCTGAAGGTTGAGGTGGTTTTGCTGCTTGTTGCAGGTATGTCTTAGTGGGGGCAGTTTTGTTCTATGTGTTCCTTTTCTTTTTAGATCTTATTTATTTATTTGAGAGAGGGTGCAAGTGTGTGAGTGAGAGAGAGAGAGAGAGAGAGAGACAGCATGGGCAGAGGGAGAGGGAGAAGCAGACTTTCTGCTCAGCAGGGAGACCAATGTGGGACTTTATCTCAGGACCCTGGGATCATGACTTGAGCTGAAGGCAGACTCTTAACCAACTTAGCCACCCAGGTGCCCTATGTGTGTTCTTTCTATAGCCCAGGCTGCAAGGGAAGCAGCTACCAGGGAAGCCCCCTCTTCAAGGTGATGGCTGATGTATAAGAGGGCAGACAGTGACCTTGGCACTTCTTAAGCCTTTGGTCATGTCACACCCACCAATAATGGCCAAAGCAAATCATATGGCTGAGCCCAAAGTCAAGAGGCAGGAAGACCCCCTCCTCCCAGAGAGGTGGGGAAATTGCTGGGTTGCAGGGGAAAGGGGTGGATACAGGGAGGTAGAGGAATTGGAGCGAGTAATTTAGCCCACCAAAGTCTCCCTACAAGGGCAAGATGGAAAACAGATTGCACAGGAGGGGAATTAGTGTGAGCAGATTTGGTGGTACAACTACTATTTATAGTCCCCCCTCCTCCCATATCCATTCTCCCTTTTATCACAATGGAATTTTTAGCTTGACATGTGACTATTTCACAGCTAGAGACTGCATCTCCCAGCATCCCTTGCAATTAAGTGAGGCTGTTTGATGGAGTTCTAGCTATAGACTTTCTGCCCTTAAAGGGATTAACTTCTTTCCTCACCTCTCCCCAAGCCTGCCTCCTGGAATGTGGGTGTGGTGCTGAGCCTTCTTGGTCCATACCTCAGGGGAATAGCTTCAGGATGGCAAAGCAAGAAGACACCAGGAGGGTGGCCCCCTGGGCTGCTCTTGTGCAGAGTTAGATATGAGGGAAAGAAGCCTCCATCTTTTTTTGGCTCATTATTTGGGGTCTTTATTTCAACAGCCAGGTCTGTAATTAATACAAATTCAAATACAAATTCATAGGAGCCTCTACTCTGATACCCAGTGGAAGGGATGGCAGAAAAAGATACTTTTTTTTTTTTTTTTCAGTATTACTGATGTAAGGGAGAAGAGATCTCACAATTTTAGTTTCTTGCCATGTCACCCCCATTTTGTATTAAAAAAAATTTTTTTTAAGATTTTATTTATTCATAAGACACACACACACACACACACAGAGAGAGAGAGAGAGAGAGAGAGAGAGAGAGAGAGACAGGCAGAGGGAAAAGCAGGTTCCATGCGGGGAGCCCGTTGTGGGATTTGATCCCTGGACTTCAGGGTCACACCCTGAAACGAAGGCAGATGCCCAACCATTGAGCCACCCAGGCGTCCCCCCATCTCATGTTTTGAAAGGATGAATTATCAGTGAGCTGTCAGTGCAGTTTCCCTTATGATATCAGGACAGGTAATGCCAGTCCTGAACCAGTTCTAGACCAATGCTGTATGTGACCAGAGGGCCTGCTGGACAAAGGAGGGAAATGAGGGAAGAGAATTACTTGCCTCTTGTTTGAGCATTGTGCCCAGAAGTAGAGAGCAGGATTCCAAACTTGGCCCATTTGGCTCCAAAGCCCATTTCTCCTCATTTGTCACTAATTATATCAGAAAATTCTGTGAGAGGTCCAGCTACTCTAGCATCTAGGGTGGTTTCTTCAAACTAACCTCTTTGAACATCCATGGCATTTGGTGCCAAGTCAACTTAAGCCTCTTTGCTCATCAGTATCGAAGGGATTGGTCTAGCACTTTTATCTAAACTGTGCAAATCAGGATTCCTACATTATCTCTCCCGTTCTGTTAGAAAGAGAGAAGTAATCTTGGTGGCTTGAGATTTCTTGTGCCAAAAACCAAAATGTAATATGCAAAGCCTAGGCTCTCAGTTGGGAGTATAGGAGAGTATATAGAAGGCAGGAAGCTAGGTGACCATGGGTTCAAAGCCCAGTTTTTTGGAAATTATTTAATCAGATCTTTCATTTTCTTGCCTAGGGATTGGATATAGTATATGTCAAGTTCCTAATCTACAGTAGGTGCTTTTATAGCTAATATATAGCCAGGATTTTGAGCTTATGTCAGGCTGGCCTGGCTCCTGCTCCATGCATGGCACAGGAATTGATCTTAAGAAGCTTATAATTCCCTGCAGCTTTCCAGACATGATTTGGTGGGTCACGGCAATGAGTGACATGTAAAGAATATAGCAAATTCTGGCACCAAAGATTAGAAGACTAGCCAAAGGACAATTCTCCATACCTGGCCAAGAAGACTAAATTGAGACCCTTTGGTTATGCCCATTTTTCTTTAAAGATTTTATTTATTTGAGAGAGAGAGAGCATGCACAAGTGGGGGAGGGGCAGAAAGAGAGGGAGAAGCAAACTCTCTGTTGAGCAGGGAGCCTAGGGTGGGACTCCATCCCAGGACCCTGGGATCATGACCTGAACCAAAAGCAGACATTTTGCCAACTCAGCCATCAAGGAGCCCTAAAGTTGGTTTTTTCTTTCTTTCTTTCTTTCTTTCTTTCTTTCTTTCTTTCTTTCTTTCTTTCTTTCTTTCTTTCTTCTCTCTTTCTTTCTTTCTTTCTTCTTTCTTTCTTTCTTTCTCTTTCTTTCTTTCTTTCTTTTTCTTTCTTTCTTTCTTTCCTTTCTTCTTTCTTTCTTCTCTTTCTTTCTCTTTCTTTCTTTCTTTTTCTTTCTTCTTTTTCTTTTCATTTTTTTAAAGATTTTATTCATTCATGAGAGACACAGAGAGAGGGAGGCAGAAACATAGGCAGAGGGAGAAGCAGGCTCCATGCAGGGAGCCTAATGCGGGACTCGATCCTGGGACTCCAGGAACATACCCTGAGCTGAAGGTAGACGCCCCAACCACTGAGCCACCCAGGTGTCCAAGTTGGTTTTCTTAAGCCTGCTTTTCTTTGGATTTTTGCCCAAGTGGGCATGCTATGTACTTATTTGAACGAGAATATCTAGGAAGGGAGGAAAAAAGATGAACAGGTGAAGCAAAATCTTTTCAACATCTGCTTTGTGATTTATAAAATAAAAATGGCACCATGCCCTTAAGGGATTCTTCCTAGGAAAATGGAACTATTGTACAGAGAAACACCTCAGAAAGACTGGAAAGTCTACCTGTACTTGGAAAATTGTTGAGTATAACATGAAGAGAGACTTGATCACACTACCATTTATTATTATTTTTTTTCACACTACCATTTAGAAAAGGTTTCTAAAGCTATTCTCAGGACCATGCTTTGGTAATGGAATGAATCTCTTTTATATCTGATTTTCATTCTATCTTCATGTTGATGGAATAATATGTACAATATACTTACATCCAATATACTGGATGTGTAATAACCAGCTATTAGCAACATGAATTCTTTCATTTCTCCTGCTTGGCTTCTCCCACTCCTCAGTGCTCTTAAAAGATTTGTAACTGACTGGCCATATTCACCTTTCTCTCTTCTCAATTCAGTCATTTTTAGGTCTTGAGACTAATCTGTAGATCATCTAAAACAGTGAAGGAGTTTTCTTCCGTTTCATATAGAGCACTTGTGCATGGTATTTGGCATAGAAAGAGGAATCAACTCTATTTTCAGGGTGTGTTTGTTGGGAAAAGATTCAGACAAGAAGTGATGTTGGGGCTGAGTCTTAAGGAAGGTTCTTTCCAAGTATAAAGGACAGGGAAGGAGTCCAGGTAGAGTATGAGGGTCAGAAAGAGCATGGGGGAAAGTGCAGGTGGCTTGGAAGGCTGTTTTGGTGCATTGGGCGGGGAGAGGATGGCGTTGTAGATGGAGAGCCTGGAGCTGTGGTTGGGAACCTGGAATCTTTTGGAAGATGTTAGGCTGGGTATGTGGGGTAGGATGGACTTGGATTTTGAATTAAGAATGAGAATCCGATCACAATTGCATTTTTGAAGGCAACTGTCACAGCTATGTGGGCAACAAGTCTTCCAAATAACCTGTTTCCTCATTTCTAAAGTAGGGACAAGGGGCACCTGGTTGGCTCAGTCACTTAAGGCTCTGACTTGTGATTTCAGCTCAGGTCATGATCTCGGGGTTGTGAGATTAAGCCCCGAGTTGGGGATGGGGGGCCGTGTTCATCCTCAGCAGGGAGCCTGCTTGTGATTCTTTCCCTCTGCCCCTCACCCCACTCATGCTCTCTCTCTCTCTCTCAAATAAATAAAATCTTTAAAAAGATAAAGGACAGTAAGTTTTGCATGAAGATTAGAAGAGATAATGTATGCAAAAATGCCAAACGTATTTAAACTGTTATCATTCTTGTATGACTTGACTCATGAGTGAGTTAATATGCTTACTTTTTCAAGAAGAGTCCAGCTTTGTCATCTGAGGCAAAAAACATGCTTGGCATTGTTATCTGATTTATATAGCTTCCTACTTCCTTAAACATCTGGTTTTTTAAATGGGGGGTGGCTATTACCATTTATTGTCTGCTTTAGCTTAAATTTTAACTCCTATAAATTGGAAGAGTCGCAGGGGAGCATTGATGAACATTGATAATAGAAAAGGAAAAGAAAGGGTTTTTTCTTCCTGGCTGTGCATTCATTCTTTCAAGAGCCATTTAGGAAGAAAAACGTTTCCTTCTTCGCTCAGCATGTAGCAAATCAGGTGCCTGAAGACCTCATCATAGTTCACTAAATCTCTCCTACCAAAAGAGCAGCATGGTTGTGAGTAGGTGAACAGAAGCCTGGTGTATAAATAGCTAAATGTACAGAGAAGTACATGAGGCATCATGTGTGATACTTGTTTGATTTTGTTCAGTGTGTTATTAAGAAGGACCCTGGTTCCTAAAGAACATTAAAACATTTTCAGAGCTCAAGCCTGATTCCTGTCTTACTCCTTGGCAATGGTGTGACCCAGGAAACCATGTCACCTCTTTGGGACCTTCCCCTCTTCTGTCCATGGGGAGAGTTGCAAGGCCTGCTTCACAGGGCTCTTGGGAGGTGGTGTGCAACTGGCTGCCTCTTGCACTTCTCTAGTGCCTGGTGATGACAGCCCTGCAAGGTAAGGGCTGGGAGAGCAACAACCTTGGCTCTGGGGGCTTGTACTCTTCCCTTCTCGTGGTGGCATCAGACGTTTAAATTGCTTCTAGGCACAGATCTTAACTGACACTTAAACAGGAAAAGGATGAAAAAGACTTGGTTTAATCTATGAAATGTCTTGAGCTTGAAGACCTACTGGAGTCCAGCGCTTATCTGGCATCACAGAGCCCAGGTGATGGTGGGTTCTGCCAACCTGACCAGGCCCCATGGACAGGACAGTAGGGCATAAAGGTGCTGACAAGATGGTCATTTTTGGTGGCAGAGATGGGGGATGGTATGAATGGTGACCAGGGGTAAGACAACATAGTCCACGCAGCTGCAGGTGTGAAAGTCAAACTCTGTCTTTATTCTTTTATCATTTTATTTGGGATAGGTAGCAGCACTGCCTGGGGAGCTCATTGGAAGGGGAGGAGGGGGAATTCTGCTGGATGGAAATCTTGCCTTGGAGCATCAATTTTATCTAAGGCCTATTTTCAGCACATTCCATGTTAGAGTTTTCAATGGCAAGTCAAGAGTAGGAGGAGGATGGGCTCAGAGGAAAGGTTCTTTGCCAACAGTTCAACGTAGTGGCCAAAAGCTTACTCTTGCATTTCATCCTGCCTGTGCCTTGGAGTTGTTTTATGGAACCTGAATTAAGGAAATATAAACTTTCCAGGTAGCATATAGCTGTCCCTACCTTTCTTGCATCTCTGTCGTTGGTTGGTATGACGCCATACTGTCCTGACGGTCACTAGCAGCTCGACTACAGGTCTGATACCAAGCACATTCATACCTCAGCCATAAAACAGGGCTTTCTAAATGCTCTCTTTTCCAACAGATACCTCTCCACCACCCCTAACTCCACCAAAATGAAGTAGAAGCACATCCTGAGTTGACCACTTCCTCTGGGCCCGGCCAGGCACACACAGCAAGAATGTTGGCTGGTGATGAGTTCGATATGCCGCCCACCTGACTGAGCCATGTATATACTCAGGCTTGACCTACCCTGGCAAACCCTGCAAGGATATTTGTAGACATTTCAAGTGATTGACTCCTCTGAGGAAATGCTACATTAAAAAATATATATATATCCACACATATATTTAATTATTCTTTTAAAACCACAACTGAAAAAAATTCTTTGCCATTGGGTAGAATTAAATCTGACAAGAAACCCTAGGAGTTTTTTTATTAGTACCATTATTGTTTTCTTTGGCTCCATGTATTATATTGGTAAAATGACAAAAAAAAAAAAAAAAGGAAGAAAAGGAAAAAATTGTAAAAAGGCAAATATTTTGTACAAAAATACAAAGTTTTAAAAGCTCTTTAAGTATATTTCATATTATTACTAAGTTGACCTATATATCTGTATGTCTGCATATTTTTCTTACATTTGGGATTTTAGAAATGTAAGGTACTGTTTACACAGTACAGTTTAAGTTCTTCCTAGAACTCAACAACCAATGATAGCCTTTTTTCTGATTGGAGCAATCCATACTTTGGAAGATGTGATTTGCATAATTGTGCAGTTACTGGCTGAGAAAAATATATGTGATTCAGTCCATTTGCATACTGAAAATCAATATTTCATGTTGGGGGAACATTTTAGTCCTGAAGTCCTTGAGTAACGAAGGATGGTAAAGATAACCAGATGTCAATTTTTTCAGTAATTGGTTTTCAGTGCTTTTTTTCCAATCTGGAGGTGATACAATCAGAAAGAAGTATCCTTTTTTGCCTTTGAGAACCATCCAGAAATTTGCTCGTTTTTACATCACAGTCCATTATAATGCAGATGATAGTACTAAAAGAGAGGGAAAATAATGGGCATTAGTTTTTCTTAAAGAATAATGTAATGTATAATTCAAAAAAGGAACATGTATTTTTTTATAGGAAAGATTCCAAAATACATCATTCAATTATTTTTTCAAAGAAATGCCTATAAGTTACTATTCAGATTAACTAAAGGTAAATTTCTTTTTGAAGAAGCCTATTCTGGGCTCAACTCAGATCTCAAATGGCCAAACAAGGCAAATCAAATGACAAGTCTGGGTCACTTCACAACCTCTAGAAGAAAAAAGTAATTTCTTCCTTTTTTAAAAATTGAGGTATAACTGACATAAACATTAGTTTCAGGTGTACAATATGACTTGATATTTGTATATATTGTGAAATGATCACGACAGTAAGTGTATTTAATATCTGTTATAAGTAGTTAGAAAAAATTTTTTCTTATAACTTTTTAAAGTTTCTATTTTAATTCCAGCTAGTTAACAGTGTTATAGTAGTTTCAGGTGTACACTACAGTGATTCGACACTTCCATACATCACCTGGTGCTCATCAGGACAAGTGCTCTCCTTAACCCCCTTCACCTATGCCCCCCATCCCCTCAACCCCCCTCCCCTCTGGTAACCATCAGTTTGTTCTCTATAGTTTAAGAGTCCATTTCTTGCTTTGTCTCTCTTTTTCCATTTGTTCATTTGTTTTGTTTCTTAAATTCCGCATGAGTGTGGAATAATCATATTTGTCAATAATTGTATTTGTCTTTCTCTCACTTATTTTGCTTAGCATTATACCCTCCAGCTCCATCCACGATACTGCAAATGCAAGATTTCATTCTTTTTATGGCTGAATAGTATTACTGTGTGTGTGTGTGTGTGTGTGTGTGTGGGGTTGTGTGTGTATCACATCCTCTTTATCCATTCATCTATCAGTGGAGGCTTGGGCTACCTTTTTTAATGGTTTCCTTTGCCGTGTAGAAGCTTCTAAGTTTGATGTAGTCCCATTTGTTTATTTTTGCCTTTGCTGCCTTTGCTTTTGGTGTCAGATTAAAAAAAAATCATCACCAAGACTGATGCCAAGGAGTTTACTGCCTATGTATTCTTTGAGGGGTTTTGTGGTTTTAAGTCTTGAATTAAGTCTTTAATACATTTTGCGTTAATTTTTTTAAAGATTTTATTTATTTATTCATGAGAAACCCAGAGAGAGAGAGAGAGAGAGAGAGGCAGAGACACAAGCAGAGGGAGAAGCAGGCTCCACGCAGGAAGCCTGACGTGGGACTTGATCCTGGGTCTCCAGGATCACGCCCTGGGCCAAAGGCAGACACTAAACCGCTGAGCCACACAGGCTGCCCAATTTTGAGTTAATTTTTGTGTATGATGTACACTTCATTCTTTCACATATGGCTGTCTGGTCTGCCTAACACTATTGACTGAAGATACAGTCCTTTTGCTATTGTATATTCTCGGCTCCTTTGTCAGTTAATTGACCACATATGTGTGGGTTTATTTCTGGGCTCTCTATTCTGTTCCATTGATCTATTTGTTTTTATGCCAATACCATACTGTATTCATTACTATGCCTCTGCAATATGTTTGAAATCACAGAGCAAAATGCTTCTAGCTTTTTTCTTCTTTCTCATGATTGCTTTGGCTCTTTGGGGTCTTTGTGGTTCCACACAAATCTTAGGATTCTATTTATGTGAAAGATCCCTATGGAATTTTGATAGGGACAGGACTGAATTGCTTTGGATAGTATAGACATTTTAACAATATCCTTCCAGTCCATAGGGATGGAATATCTTTGCATTTATTTATGTCATCTTCATTTTCTTTCAGCAGGGTCTCATAGTTTTCAGTCTCATAATCTTTCACCTCCTTGGTTAATTATTAGGTATTCTCTTGGATGCCACTGTAAGTCAAGATGTTTTCTTAATTTTTCTTATTCATTATTAGTATATAGAAATGTAACAGATTTTGGTATACTGGTTTTGTATCCTGCAACTTTGCTGGATTCATTTATTAGTTCTAACAGTTTGGTTTTGTGTTTGTGTGTGTGTGTGTGTGTGTGTGTGTGTAGTCTAGGATTTTCTATATATAAAATCATGTCATTTGCAAATAGTGACAGTTTTACTTCTTCCTTTCTAATCTAGATGCCTTTCATTTCTCCCTCCCACCCACCCCCACCCCTAATTTCTCAGGCTAGGACTTCTAATACCACATTGAATAAAAGTGGCAAGAATGGCCATATCCTTTTCTTGTGCCTGATCTTAGAGAAAAAGCTTTCAGCTTTTCACCACTGAATATGATGTTAGCTATGGGCTTGTCACATATGACCTTTATTATGCTGAGGAATCTACATCCACTATGTTGAGAGTTATTTTATTACAAATGGAGGTTGAATTTTGTCAAATGCTTTTCTCCATCTATTGAGATATATTATTTTTGTTTTTCATTTTGTTAATGTATCCCATTAGTTGATGTGTGGATATTGAATCATCCTTGCCTCCCTGAAATAAATTCCACTTGATCATGGTGTATGATTCTTTTAATATACTATTGAATTCATTTTGCTGATATTTTTTTTTTTTTTTAGGATTTTTGCATTTATGTTCACCAGGGCTGTTGGTCTCTAATTTTCTTGTAGTGTATCTGTCTGGTTTTTGGTATCAAGATCATGCTGGCTTTGTAAAATGAGCTTAGAAGCATTCTCTCTTCTTCAATTTTTTTGAAAAGTTGAGAAGATTAATATAATTCTTTGAATGTTTGGTAGAATTCACCAGTGAAGCTATCTGGTCCTGGACTTCTGTCTGTTGGGAGGTTTTTTTTTATTTTTTTTTGCAGACACTAAACCGCTGAGCCACACAGGCTGCCCAATTTTGAGTTAATTTTTGTGTATGATGTACACTTCATTCTTTCACATATGGCTGTCTGGTCTGCCTAACACTATTGACTGAAGATACAGTCCTTTTGCTATTGTATATTCTCGGCTCCTTTGTCAGTTAATTGACCACATATGTGTGGGTTTATTTCTGGGCTCTCTATTCTGTTCCATTGATCTATTTGTTTTTATGCCAATACCATACTGTATTCATTACTATGCCTCTGCAATATGTTTGAAATCACAGAGCAAAATGCTTCTAGCTTTTTTCTTCTTTCTCATGATTGCTTTGGCTCTTTGGGGTCTTTGTGGTTCCACACAAATCTTAGGATTCTATTTATGTGAAAGATCCCTATGGAATTTTGATAGGGACAGGACTGAATTGCTTTGGATAGTATAGACATTTTAACAATATCCTTCCAGTCCATAGGGATGGAATATCTTTGCATTTATTTATGTCATCTTCATTTTCTTTCAGCAGGGTCTCATAGTTTTCAGTCTCATAATCTTTCACCTCCTTGGTTAATTATTAGGTATTCTCTTGGATGCCACTGTAAGTCAAGATGTTTTCTTAATTTTTCTTATTCATTATTAGTATATAGAAATGTAACAGATTTTGGTATACTGGTTTTGTATCCTGCAACTTTGCTGGATTCATTTATTAGTTCTAACAGTTTGGTTTTGTGTTTGTGTGTGTGTGTGTGTGTGTGTGTGTGTAGTCTAGGATTTTCTATATATAAAATCATGTCATTTGCAAATAGTGACAGTTTTACTTCTTCCTTTCTAATCTAGATGCCTTTCATTTCTCCCTCCCACCCACCCCCACCCCTAATTTCTCAGGCTAGGACTTCTAATACCACATTGAATAAAAGTGGCAAGAATGGCCATATCCTTTTCTTGTGCCTGATCTTAGAGAAAAAGCTTTCAGCTTTTCACCACTGAATATGATGTTAGCTATGGGCTTGTCACATATGACCTTTATTATGCTGAGGAATCTACATCCACTATGTTGAGAGTTATTTTATTACAAATGGAGGTTGAATTTTGTCAAATGCTTTTCTCCATCTATTGAGATATATTATTTTTGTTTTTCATTTTGTTAATGTATCCCATTAGTTGATGTGTGGATATTGAATCATCCTTGCCTCCCTGAAATAAATTCCACTTGATCATGGTGTATGATTCTTTTAATATACTATTGAATTCATTTTGCTGATATTTTTTTTTTTTTTTAGGATTTTTGCATTTATGTTCACCAGGGCTGTTGGTCTCTAATTTTCTTGTAGTGTATCTGTCTGGTTTTTGGTATCAAGATCATGCTGGCTTTGTAAAATGAGCTTAGAAGCATTCTCTCTTCTTCAATTTTTTTTGAAAAGTTGAGAAGATTAATATTAATTCTTTGAATGTTTGGTAGAATTCACCAGTGAAGCTATCTGGTCCTGGACTTCTGTCTGTTGGGAGGTTTTTATTTTTTTTTATTTTTTTTTTTTATTTTTTTTTTTTTTAATTTTTATTTATTTATGATAGTCACAGAGAGAGAGAGAGAGGCAGAGACACAGGCAGAGGGAGAAGCAGGCTCCATGCACCGGGAGCCTGATGTGGGATTCGATCCCGGGTCTCCAGGATCGCGCCCTGGGCCAAAGGCAGGCGCCAAACCGCTGCGCCACCCAGGGATCCCTGTTGGGAGGTTTTTAATTATTTATTCAGTCTCCTTACTAATAATTTGTCTCTTCACATATTCTATTTTCTTTGTTATTCAGTCTTGGTAGGTTTATATTTCTAGAAATTTATCCATTTCGTCTAGCTTGTCAAATTTGTTGTCAATAATTGTTCATGGTAGTCTCTTATGATTCTTGTATTTCCATGGTATCAGTTGTAATATCTCTACTTTCATTTCTGATTTTACTTGAGTCTGCCTTCTTTTTTTCCTGGTGAGTCTAGCTATAGTTTTGTTGATTTCGTTTATCCTTTTATAGAACCAGCTCTTCTTTTCATTGGGCTTTTGTATTTTTGCATTGCATGCCTTTGTTCTTTTTATTATTTCCTACCTTCTACTAACTCTGGACTTCATTTTCTAGTTCCTTGAGATGTAAACTTTGGTTGTTTATATGAGTTTTTCTTGCTTATGGAGGTGGGCATTTATTGCCATGAACTTTTAGAATTGCTTTTGTTGCTTTCTGTAAGTTTTGTTATGCTGTTTTTCCATTTTCATTTGTCTCAAGGAATATTTTGGTCTCTTTTTTCTTTGGTCCACTGCTTGTTTAATAGCATGTCAGTTAATCTTCACATATTAGTGAGTTTTCCAGTTTTCTTCTTGTAATTGATTTCTAACTTTATATCATTGTGGTCAGAAAAGATGTTTTTTTTTAAATTTTTATTTATTTATGATAGTCACAGAGAGAGAGAGAGAGCGAGAGAGAGGCAGAGACACAGGCAGAGGGAGAAGCAGGCCCCATGCACCGGAAGCCCGATGTGGGACTCGATCCCGGGTCTCCAGGATCGCGCCCTGGGCCAAAGGCAGGCGCCAAACCGCTGCACCACCCAGGGATCCCCAGAAAACATGTTTGATATGATCTCAGTCTCCTTAAATTTATTGAAACTTGTTTTGTGGCCTAATATATAATCTATCCTGGAGAATGGTCATGTACAATTGAGAAGAATGTGTATTGCTGATTTTTTAAAAAGATTTTATTTATTCATGAGAGACAAAGAGAGAGAGGCAGAGACATAGGCAGAGGGAGAAGTAAACTCCCTGTAGGGAGCCCAATACAGGACTTGATTCTAGGACCCCGGGATCACGACCTGAGCCAAAGGCAGATGCTCAACCACTAAGCCACCCATGTGTCCCTATTCTGTTGATTTTTGGTGGAGTGTTTGGTATATGTCTGTTAAGTCCATCTGGTCTAATACATTGTTTAAGGCTGATATTTCCTCATTGATTTTCTGTTTGGATGATCTATACACTGATGTAAGTGGGGTATTAAAGTCTGGTTTTTGGTATCTATTGCTATTGTGTTGCTATTAGGTCTCTTAATATTTGTTTCATATATTTAGGTGCTCTATAAATATTTACAAATGTTATATCCTCCTATGGGACTGACCCCTTTATTATGTCATGCCCTTCTTTGTCTCTTATACAGTCTTTGTTTAAAGCCTGTTTTGTCTGATATAAATATAGCTATCCCATATTCTGGTTTTTGTTTTTTCATCTCTTCACTTTCAGCCTGTATCTTTATGTCTGAAGTAAGTGTCTTGTTGGCAGCATACACATGAATCTTGTTTTCTTATCCATTCAGCTACTCCGTATCTTTTGATAGGAGAATTTAATTCATTTAAAGCAATTGTTGATAGGCATATATTTACTATCATTTAAAAAATTGCTTTTTTGCTTGTTTTATAGTTCCTCTCTATTCCTTTCTTCTTCCCTTGCTCTCTTCCTTTGTGAGTTGATGACCTTCTTTAGTTGTATGCTTAGATTTTCTTTTGTGTATCAACTATAGGTTTTGCTTTATTGTTACCATGAAACTTACATATAACTCCTTATATTTATAACCATCTATTTTAACTTGATAACAACTTAAGTTTGCATTCTAAAGCTCTACATTTTTACTCCCACTTCCCACATTTTGTTTTTTATTTCACTCCCACTTCCCACATTTTGTTTTTGATTTCTTTTTATCTTGTGTTTCCTTTATTATATAGTTATTTTTACTACTTTTGTCTTTTAACCTTCATCAGCTTTATAAGGAATTAATCTACCATCTTTACTATTTACCTTTACCAGTAAGATTTATACTTTTGTATGTTTTCTTGTTACTAATTAGCACTCTTTTTAGCTTACAGAAGTCTCTTTAACATTTCTTGTAAGGCTGGTTTAGTGGTGATGAACTCCTTTAAGCTTTTGATTATCTGGGAAATTATCTCTCTCCAATTCTGAATAAGGCTTATGGGGTTTCCCTTGCAAATAACTTTTCATTTCTGTTGTTGCTTTTATTTTTTTTCACATATTTACTTAAATTCTAGTAAGTTAACATGTATGGTAAAACTGGTTTCAGGTGTAGAATTTAGTGATTCATCACCTACATATAACACCACCCAGTGCTCATCACAAGTGCCCCCTCTCAATACCCATCACCCACTTAGTCCATAAATTCTAATAACAATTAAAAAGTAATGTGTCTTGGTACAGATATCCTTGGGTTCATCTTCTAAGGGGCTCTATGTGCTTCTTGGACTTGGATGTCTGTTTCCTTCCTTAGATTAGGGAAGTTTTCAGGTAAGTGTTCTGCCGTTTTCTCTTTTCCTTCTGGGATCCCTATAATGTGCATAATATCATGCTGGATGATGGCACAAAGGTCCCTTTAACCTCCTCTAACTTTTTATTCTTTTTCCTTCTTGCTCTTCAGCTTGGCTACTTTCCATTACCCTGTCTTCCAGATTGCTGATCTGTACTTGTGCATCCATCCTCTGATCTGCTATTGATTCCCTCAATTCTTTGTTACTGAATTCTTTAGGTCCAACTGCTTCTTTTTATATTTTCTATCTCTTTATTGAAGTTCTCACAGAGTTTGTCCACTCTTTTCTCAAGTGCAGAGACTACCATTACTTTGAATTCTTTATCAGTCATATTGTTTATGTCCATTCATTTAGCTCTTTGTGATTTTATCTTGTTCTTTTATTTGGGCCATATCCCTCTGGCTCCTCATTCTAACTATATTTGTTTCTATGTATTAGGTAGGGAAGCTGCATTTCTTGATCTTGAAAGTAGTAGCCTTGTGTAGACATCCTATGGTGTGCTACAGTGCAATCCACCACCACCACCACAACCCTGCCCCCGGTCACCAGAACCTGGTGCTCCAGGGGTGCCCTCCTATTGTGGCTGAGCTGTGACTGCTTTCAATACAGCCAGCTACAATGACCTACTTTGCCTGCTGTGGGTGCACTGAGCAGAGTTTGCTCCCTGTGCTGTTGAGAGGCCTGTCAGCAGCCGCCATGAGTTCACTAATGGGTAGGACCAGAAGTCAGGCTAGTTGTCCACCATGAGCCTTTCTTCCACAGCTGCAGGTGCCCCAAAGGGCAGGCCTTGATCCCTGTGCAGCCAGCTAAGAAGCCCAGTTGTAGGAACTGCAGGTACACTGGTGTGTGGAGTTATCTCCTCACCTCCCCAGGACAGGAGTCACTTTGGAGTAGTACTGTCCTGGCCAGGGCTGCCAGATGTGGCAGGGTAGGAGCTGCTTTGGAGGAATGCTTGTGGAGATGTGTGAGTGGGTTGTGGGTGTGGTGGTGGTGGGGGGGAGGTTCTGCAGGCGAATGCCAGGGTAGAGGATGTAAGGTAGATGGAGAGTGTTAGCACTGGCTCCCACAAGCCTTGGCTATCTAGGCTGGGAAAAAGAGAAATAGTGCCCACCAGCACTTTTGTTTTTAGAGAAATCTTCCGATCCCTGCCCTTTCAACACACGTTCTAAGATTAGTCCCAGGTGCCTTTCAAACAGCGGCTTCTGTTGGGCAGTTATTATGGGCAGAGTTGGGCAGTTATTATGTATGCTGGCTCTTTAAGGGTGGAGACTCAGTTTCCTATTGCTCTCCAGCTCTCCCGGAGTTTAAGTCCCACTGATTTTCAAAGCCAGATGTTACGAAGACTCTCGTCTTTCCGTCTTCCTGGTGAAGGTCCTGGTGCCGCAGGTGCGGGGTGTGGGGTCTGATCCTCTTGCCCGCCTCACCATGCTCGTGATGTCCCTCCCATTTTCGGTTCGTCACAGTGACGGTGGGGGGTTGGCTTCCAACCACACCTCTGGCCCTCCTACCTTTTATGATGTGGCCTCCTCTCTCTGATTAGCTGGGGAAGGTCTGTTCTGCCAGTTTTCGGAGTTCATAGCATGGAAGTAGCTGCTACCTTGGTGTGTCCTTGTGACAAGGTGAACTCAGGATCCTCCTATTCCATCATCTTCCCCGGTCTCCCAGGGAGCATCTTTATGACCATTATTGTGAGTGCTTTATCAGTTAAGCTACTTATTTCCATTTCATGAAGAGGGTTTTTTTTTTAATCCCCCCTGCAGTTTTATCTTGCTCTTTTGTTTGGAACATTTTCCTCTGTTTCTTCATTTTGCTTGACTCCTTGTGTTGGTTTTTATGCATTAAATGGAACAACCACCTTTCTCAGTCTTGAAGGAGTGGCCTCAGATAGGAGAGGAGCATTATCGCTCAACCCCACTCTGGCTCCTGGTTGTCCCTCAAACATTCCAATTGTTTAAGCAGCCTATTTTATTTTTAATAGTTCCCCACAGTTGAGTGTGTGCCAGGACATGGCAGTGTCCCAAGGGGGAAGATCCCCATCAGCACCTAGGTTCAGGCTGATTGGAGGTCACACCTTCAGGCAGCAGTGTTTAAAATCTGCAAATCTATCCAGTCCCATGAGACCACAAGTGTAAGCTCTGTAGCCACCAGAGTGGCAGCTGCAAAGTGCATGAGCTCCTTTCTGGGAGATAGTAGTGGGCTATCATAAGCACAGGGAGAGCACAAAGATGGTATCCCCCAGCATCTGTTCCCTAGGAATGCCTCAGATGTATGCCAAACCTGGTAGGCCCCCTCGCCCACCAGACATATGTAAGAGCTCTCCTTCAGGAGATGCTGGTGCTCTGGAGCACAGCAGAGAGCGCAAGAGCATGGAGATAGTGACTACCCTCTGAGATCTCTGGAAATTATCACAGTCACTCCTTAGATGTGTGCTTAATGACAAGCGTGCATCTCAGGCTGCAGCCATGGGGACAAGCTTTCTGTGAAATACGGAACTCCTGGGTCTGTTACCTCTTGCTGTGCCCTGGGGCGGGGGGGGGGGGGTGATAGCTGTTTAAAAACTCTTTCTCTGCTGGTTATGGCCCTGTGAGATCCATGAGTATAAGCGCCACTGACCACTGGAACCAAGCCATATAGAGATGTCCCCTGGTGACAGCTGCAAAAATTGGCACACCAGGATCTAAACTCCTTTCTGGGAGATACCAGTGAGCCTGAGTCACTCCGAGGGACAGAGCAAGGACAGCATCAACCAGCCTCCGCTCCTGAAGAACACACCCACACGTCCCTAGATGTGGGCCAAACCAGAGGCCTGCCCCTTAGTCCAAAGCTCCTGGACAAGAAAATAAGCTGCTGCTTCTTTTTTATTTGAGAGGAGAGAGAGAGCATGTGCACATAGGTGAATGGTGGGGTGGGGAAGGAGATAGAGAATCCTCAGGCATTGATTGTTTGCTTGATCTCCGGACTCTGAGATCATGACCTGAGCTGAAATCAAGTCAGACACCTAAATGACTGAGCCACCCAGGTGCCCCTAGAAAATAGGCTTTTTTCACAGAAGGACTGAGGATATCTTCCAGCCTGCTGTCTGCCCAGTGCCCTAGGGGTGGTAGTCTGCCAACAACTGTCTCTCTGATTGCTACAGCCCCACAGGACCCAGGAACCCAAGTCTCCCTGGCCTCTAGAGCCAGGCGATCAAAGGCAAACCCTTGGGCAAAAGCCAAGGTACCAGACATGTATGAAAGCTCCTTTCTAGGAGATACTGGTGCTGTGGAGCCAGGTTGAGGGTCAGAGTAAAGAGGGTGCCAGCCAGTCTCTGTCCCTGAGTGTATTCCAGCGGGCTGCCAGAGATGTGTGTTAAGTTAGGTGCCTGCCACTGTTGCCTACACTTTAATATAAGCAAATGAGCTTCTTGCATGTAAAATCTGGGTGCAGTCGGCTGCCTCTGAGTCTGGCCACGGGGTGGGTTTGCTATATAGCCTTGTGGGTTCATAGATACAAGCCCCTTTGGTTTTCAAAGCTCAATATTTTGGGGACTTGTCTCTCAGGTGCAGGTCTTAAAGGCTGGAGTGCCTGATGTGGGGTTTAAACTTTTGACTCCTCAGGGAGAAGCTCTGGGTTTTGAGTTTTCCTGATTGGGGTCTCACTGTGCCAGGCAGTGGGATTTATGGCAAGATTGTGACCCAGCTTCTCCTACCCACTTTGATGTGCGTGTGTGTGCGTGTGTTTCTTGTTTGCTTAATGTGTAGGAACTGCTCAGGCAAGCTTTAAGTGTTTTTCAGAGACAGCTGTCCCACTTGGTGTGTTTGTGGGACATTCCATCTTGAATCGGAAGCTGTGATTTCTTGTTTAGATATTTGTAAATTGTCCCCTGCAACTGACCAAATTGGGAGTTCCTTATGTGTCTCAAGAGCCCTAGCACTTGGGACCAGTGCCTGGTATTCAAGAAGTGTCTGCTGAATGGATATCAGGATAACTTATGCCCCAGTTTGTGCTACCAACAATAGTTTGAGCAAAATGTACTTCAAGTTTTTTGTTTACCACCACCATTTTTTTAAAAAAGATTTTATTCACTCATGAGAGACACAGAGAGAGACAGAGAGGCAGAGACACAGGCAGAGGGAGAAGCAGGCTCCATGCAGGGAGCCTGATGCAGGATTCAATTCCAAGACCCTAGGATCATGCCCTGGGCCAAAGGCAGACGCCCTACAGCTGAGCCACCCAGGCGTCCCTACCATCACCATTTTTATAAAGGCTTTATGAGACATAATTCACCCACTGAAAGTACACAATTTTGTGGCTTGTAGTATATTCACAAATTTGTACAATGTTGTAGTATCTAATTTTAGAACACTTCATCACACCCCAAAAGAAATCCATACTTATTAGGATTCATTCCCCATTTCCTCCTTCTCCCACCATAAATGTTTAAATCTAGTTCTGATGAAGAAAACTAAGATGTTCGGGTACCCGGGTGGCTCAGTTGTTTAAGCATCTACCTTAGGCTCAGGTCATGATCTTGGGGTCCTAGGATTGAGTCCCAAGTTGGGCTCTCTGCTCAGTGGGGAGTCTACTTCTCTCTCTCTCTCTCTCCTTCTGCCCCTCCCCACTGCTCGCTCACTCCCTCTCTCAAATAAATAAAATCTTAAAAAAAAAAATAACCCAAAACAACTAACACGCTCCATTCTGAAAAGGGTCATGTATTAAGTGAAGCTTTAGATTAAGTATCTTTTGAAATAAAAGATATATACATCCAAAAGCCTCTGGCTTACAAGGGGTATAGACTATTTCCCTCCATTATCTAGCACAGCACCTGGCCCATATCCAATGCTCAATAAATACATGTGGAATTAAATGGTTGGCCGCCTAAATTGTGTATGGAGCTCTATATAAAAGATGTAACACTGGTACCAAATTTTTTTTTTTTTGGTACCAAATTTATTAACTGACAATATTACAAGATAATGACCTACAACAGTTCACTGAACATTTATTTTCTATAAGCAAGGCACATTTATTAACTTAGTTAAGCTCTCATGAAGACCCCACAAAGAGGATACTAATACTATTTCCCTGAGGTTAACAACCTGCCCCCCTAGTAAGGGGCAGCAACAGGATAGGAACCCAATTGCAGAGCTTGTGTTTAGAGACCTCATACTCCTCACATCTCACCCCTTCACAGCATATAAGCTCTGCAGGTCACCTGCAGGTCCCCTCTCCTGCTTACCTGTCTCTCTGTCTTTTTCACAAATGAAGTTATTGACCTCTTCACACTGAAAGTCATTCCACTGTCCGGCATAAATCAGCCCCGCACAGTCTTCTCCAGGCCCGTGGCCATGACCCCAGTTATCTGGCTGTCCGGCTTTCCAATTTCTTTTAACAAAACAGAAATTGAGTGTTATTTGCAAGTCATGCAAAAGTTTTCTTTACCCAAGAGCAGCAGGGAAATGTAAAACACAAAAGTGAAGCATGTCATTTGTCCTGGAATGAAAAGGCACTGTTTAAAAATCTGTTCTTATTCAGAATAAAAAGCAGCTGTTTTGCAGAAGTAGTATATAATGCAGCATCTCCCTGTAGGCTTGTTATCTTTGCCACAATGAAATCAACTCATTGAGATGCTCTATCACAATGCTGAGGGAGTAGATCCTTCTGGCAATAGAGTTAGATGAGTAACTTTCCAGTGTGTACTGAAATGCTGACTTCTGGATATGTGTGTATATGTTTGTGTATGAATATATATGCACTCTGAGGACATAATGCACACTCATACACACACTCTCTCACTCTTACGAGAACCCAGAGGGGTGCTTACATGTTCTGATAACTTTCCTGTGACAATTCAAAGCATCAGGCAGAGAAAGGGAGGGACAGCTGATATATGTTTACAAGAATTTGCAATTACCAACCCTGGGTTAAGGTAGTCTGCCTAAGTTGTAGATAGTTGGTTGCTTTAAAAAGAAAGTAATTTAATCTTACTGAAAATGACTCATACATTTCACTGCCTTTCTTGGGAGGGAAATTCTCAAAAACAAGTTTTCTTTAGGATGAGTTCACTTGGGACTTGTTCACTTGGATGCCACAGCTCAAAACACCACTTTGCCAGAGTTTGCTGTTCTTGATTCTATTTCTATGCAATATATTAGATGTGCTTCCATGACTCAAAATTTGAAAACTGAACTTTCTCGAAAAGGTTCTTGCATAGAAGCTTGTGGTTATTGCCTGAGAAGAAAAGCTTGCCTTGTGTGGAGGGTCTGAAAAAAAAAAAAAAGTGCAGCAGAAGGCTCTTCCCATAAACAATGACTCACTACCCTTTCAGCCATAGGGTGTCTTGGGGTCACCTGAGGATACACTCCCTATTTTCCTACATCTTTTGACAGGAGTATCAATAAGACCAGAGGGCAAGGATGGGTAAAGTTACAGTAAAAGAGTGAGGAGACAAGGTAAAATTGACTCCCCCACATCAAATATATGTATCAAATATACATCAAATATATATATATATATATATATATGGATTTTTAAAAAGTGACCTCACATCTAATGATGAAGAGATAATTTAGATGAAACCATCAACTGAAGAGAGTAAAAATGGAATGATAAGAGGGAGCATTATAAATATTCATTTGCACATTCACTCAACAGACATCCACAGAACACCTACTATGTGCCAGGGATGATGCTACATGATGATGACATAGCAGTGCAGAGAGAAGACAGAGGTCCAGCCTTCACAGGACTTATATAATAGGCAAGAAACAAGTGAATTAAAAATCTCAGACTGCCACAGTGATGCCAGAGAGAAATGAGGTTGGAAGGAAAAATAGTTGACTTTCACAGCTGTTCTTTGTGTGGATTTCCATCCACCTGGTGGGACCCCCTTCGGCAATGTCAGCGATGTCTGAGCAGCTTGAGCCTGCTGACATACACTTGGTTAATTTCTGCCAGCAGTGTGCGCGGGTTTGACTCCAGTTTTGTTTATAGCATTTGAGATCTGTGATTCCTGAATGTATAATGATGGGACATTTGATATGCTTTATCTCCATTCACTGGGAAGTTGTATAAATAGGACTTCGGATGGAAGACCTGCTTAGTATATTTCCCCTTGCATTTCCTTCCAGTTAAGTAGATAAATGGGATTTATAGACTAGACCACAAGATAACTGACTGTTATGAAAGGAGATAACCTTTATCACTATTCCCCATTATTTTTCCAAGTCATTGGAATTCTTTGCATGTGGTGTTCAGGGTTTTCCTGTGGGACTGGAAGTAGGATGCCATCCTCTGGCTGCAAGTGAGTGACTAAGGGGACTGGTGTGGGGTGGATGGTAGAGAAGCCAGGTTGCAGAGGGCACTTTGTCTTGCAGTCTAAGCACCCAGTCTCAAAGCATCTCTTTGGAAAAGCCAAAATCACATGGAGTGATTTGTAGCAAATACCCTGTATCCTGCATGCTTGTGATAAAAACAGAACAGAGCATGTCAGATAAACAGAGTGTATATATTTTGGAGAAGAATTTCAGCTTAAATTGTGCCTTAACCTCCTTTACAAGTAGATTCTGGAAAGAAGATGGCTGAAGCCTATGCGGCAAATCCCATATTATAATAGACACATCACAGAAGTGGTTGGGTAGCAACACACATATGTATTTGGGCAGCACACTCTACGTACGCCAGAGACCTTGGAAGCCCTGGGCCTCACGGCTGCTGTCAGCTGGAAGCACACAAGCACATCAGCCGGGGTGGGGGTGGGGACCTCCCCACCACGGATTTTGGTTTCTCCTAAAGGAGGCAGAGCGCAAACGCTCAATCTTGGGAATAGCCCCTTTCAACCTCACAACTTAGTACTTTCTCGTCAACCACAAGATTGACTGAGGCTTCATGGCCAAGAAACTTCTGCTGGTAAAAACCTGGCTTCAAAACAGGAAAATCTTTGTCATGAGAAGTGTTACTTTGCTATAGAATTTTCTCCCGATAACAGGGTGTAGATTTCTCTCTAGTGGCCCAAGCCGGTGCCACTCTGATAGAGACATGAAGCATAGACCAGAGTGAGTTTTTCGTGAACTGGATGACTCTGAAAGTTCCCTTCTGGTGTCCACCATTCTCTGGCTCTACAGTCTAAAAAACACAATATGTAATATGATACGGAGCAGTCTGGATGGACAGAGAGGTGACCCAGTGCAGAGATGGGAATGTTACTCACGCCAGGATACTTCCACCAAATGTGTCCTGTGCAGGCAACCAAGAAGTGGACAAAAGGAACAATGGAGCTTCGAGTGTGTTTTGGGAAACCCTCTGCTGATCTAAGGTGGGCAATGCAAGCAGGGTGGGCCTTCCAAGACTCTCTTACAGTTGTCGAGAGAGCCAGTGGGCAGCGTCTATGTCCAACTCCCCATCAGGTAGCCTCCATGAGCAGTGATGGGCTCTGCCAAACAACAAATTGCATTTGTTCCATCGGGAGGAGAAAGTTCAGCTTTGATTTTCTCCTGGTTTCACTGATCCTCTCTTTCATTTGTCTGTTTTCTACGTCATTGCTTTCAGGTCATTATTATTTCTTTCTTCCTACTTAATTTGCTCCTCTTCCACCCACATAAACTAGAAGCTTAGATCATGGATTTTCAACTTAAAAACTTTTTTTTTTTCAAACATAAGCACTTTAAAGGAGTCTAAACACTGTTTTAGCTGCGTCCCACAAATTTTGATATATTGTATTTTCATTTTCTTTGAAACATCTGCAGATTTTCTTTCCGATTTTTTCTTTGCTCCATGGGTTATTGAGAAGTGTGTCCTTTAATTCCCAAATATTTGGCAATTTTGCAGGTATCTTTTTGTTATCAATTCCTAATTTAATTTTGTTTTGGTCAGAGAACATTCTCTGTATAATCTCAGTTCTTTTTAAATTCATTGAGACTTGTTTGCTGGCCCCTCATATAGTTTAAATTGGGGAATGTACTTGAAAAGAGTGTATTTATAGCTGTTGAGTGAAATAGTCCATAAACATCAAGTAAGCCAAGTTAGTTGATAGTGTTTACCACATCCCTACTGATTTTTTTTTCTTTCGTGTTCTATCAACTGCTGTGAGGAGAATGTTGAGATCTCCCTTGAAGCCATGCTTTTTGCTGTGTCTACACTTAGGGTTGGTGTGTCTATCTTGACTGTGACATGATCTTGGAAATGAGACTTTTTAAATTTTTTTTAAACATGAGTCTCATTCATCTTGTTGCCCCTACACTCTAGAAAAGATCCTTCAGGCCGGCACGGAGGCTGTCTCACAATGGACTCTCCAGGATAATTCAGTGAATGCAGACAGAGGACTTTGGGCTCCTGGATCCCAATCTCCAGTCTGGGATCTGATGCTGGCCAGGAAAGAGGTTTTCACAGATCTATGGTGGAATGAGAAAAATAAGGACAATTCTGTGTGTGTGTGTGTGTGTGTGTGTGTGTAAGAAAGAATGTATTATGGCCAAATGTCTTCTTGGAAAGGACTGTAGACTTTGTTTTTTAATGTCATGATTTGTTGATAGGTGATCTAAAAAAAAAAATACATCCTTAAGTGGCAAATAATATCTTGGCAACATATTTTAGCACTTTAGTCTTCTTTCCTTTAGAATTGTATTGGTGTGTGGACCCAAAGCATCTGGGAACCTGTCCTGGGCACTGTCCTGAGCCACTGCAGATTGTTTCTCCTTTTCCCCAGTTTCCAAAGATTTAATGAGTCAGGTCATATGTTTTATTAGAAATAAACCTTAGTTCGGGTCTGTATACGCCCCAAGCCTTTGGCATCCAGCATCCATTCCATGTTACCATTGCTGTTAGTCTGTTTTATCCAGCACTCTTTGTCAACTAGGTCTCAGCATAAAAATGGACGGGGGTGGGGAAGCAAAAGGCAGGGAGAACCTTTTATCTCCTGTCTATTTCCACCTCAACAGTAACTACAGACACCTGAAACAATTTCAAAGGTGCTATGAGTATGAGGGTGTGCTGTGTGTGTGTGCGCACAGGTGTGAAGGTGTGCCGGTGGGAGGGGGAAAGGTAAGAGGACAGTTGGGAAACTTGACTGATTCTTCTGCAGCCTGGGCAAGGCACAGGGAGGTTCCAGAGGAACACAGGAAGAAGGTGAAGGTGAGCCTGGGCAGGTGAAGTGTCTGGGACACATACTGGTGAGAGACCTCTAAGAGCCTGAAGCCCAGACCCATCCCAGGCCATGATGGAGAAGGTTCTTCTTCACAGCCCTGGTGTGGGATCTGAGTCAGATAGTGTGTGTGGCACCTCTGTCAGGACCTAGTCAAGTACCTAAAGGCCAGGTGGTAGTATTCAGCAGTTCCTGACTAGTGTGAAGATAGTGAGTTATGACAGTAACAGTGACAGTAATACTGATTCTAGTAGGTGACGTTTCTTGAGCACTTCCCACGGGCCACACACTGTCCTAAGTGTTTTATATACATAATCACATTTCATTTTCACGATACTGATGTAGGTCCTTCTGTACTACTCGTTGCTACATGAGGACATGAGATTTCACATGGATGAGTAACCGGCAGCTATGAATGCCACGTCAAACCCTGGAACCTGGACCTCACTGCACTGGCTCTTTTTCTAGTTTGAGCAGTGTTTATTATTATATGTCAAATTAAATTAGCCTTTCATTATTGAAGCCTCATAATACATCTGCCTAATTTATTCTTGGTTTTAAAACTTGAACCTTGGGACTTTTCAAGGATATGTGTTCCTTTGGGGGGAAAAGGAGAGGCACAGTGTGTGCTGTGGCGAGGGTGCACAAGCCAAGCTCTCAGGAGGATCCAAGGTGGCTGTGGCTACGGACAGAGTTCCCAGGAAGGTGTCTGGTGATCGAATCTTTCTCAGGGCCTAGGTACTGACACTCGTGCTCTCCTCTCAAATCACCAAATTCTTGCAAGAGCCCAGGAAAGAGGAGAAAATTTCCAGTTTGGGAAAGCTGGTGAAGACTGTAATGTTCCAGCTCAATCCATCCCATATGGGCCAACCACGTTTTTTTCTTGGATGAAGGCTGCAGATTGAATTTCTTAGTGAGTCTAACCTAGACCTTTATTGCACTTAGGGCTGTGAGGAAAGTGAAGAGGCTGATGTTTTCTTTAAGCTTGCCTACCCTCAACTCCCTTTAAAAAAAAGATTCTGGCACTGTTGTCTAAGATAAGATTTACATTTATCCTTTAATAACTTCTGCCTTCTGTCTCCACTGCCAACCCTCCCAACTGTTTTGAGTCTCTTGAGGTACATCTCTGCCATGCTGGGCGCTCTCCTGGGGCTGTCAGCCAAACCCCCGAGTGCCAGGGTGTGGTGTAGCTTCCTCTCCCCAAGGACAGGTGTGGAGGATGCAGACAGGAAATGTGTTGGGCCAGGAGGCACATAGCCATTTGCCCTGGGGGCACTGTGAGGCTCGCCTTAGTGGCAGCAGACTTGAAACCTCATGTTCCATCTTGATGTTTGGTTACTGGTAGAGATGGCCTTATTCTAGTTTTGGCCTATACCCTCTAATCCTGCTGGTCAAATAGAAGATTTAAAAGCAGGGGTGCCTGGGTGGTTCAGTTGGTTAAGTGTCTGCCTTCAGCTCAGCTCATGATCTCAGGGTCCTGGGATTGACTCCCGCATCCGGCTCCCTGCTCAGTGTGGAGTCTATTCCTCTTCCGTTGCCCCTCTCCTTCAGCTCACCCTCTGTCTCTTGAATTCTCTCTCTCAAATAAATAAATAAAATCTTAAAAAAAAAAAAAGTACAAACCAGCCTGTTTGTCTACCTGTGCCCAAGCACATGCACACAGAAGCTTCTTAAAAAAAAGATTTATTTTTTAGAGAGTATGCAAGTAAGCAGGGCAGGAGAGATAGAGGGAAAGAGAATCTCATGCATACTCCCTGCTGCTTGCAGAGCTGGGCTTGGGGCTCCATCTTTCCACCCTAAGACCATGGCCTGAGCTGAAATCAAGAGTCTGAGGCTTAACTGACTGAGCTACCCAGGAACCCCCACAGAACTCTCACTGGCTTCTCCACCACCTCTGGCCCCTGCTCCCCTTCCTTGACTGCTCCAGGCCCTCACTCAATACCTCCGACACTGTCTTAGCCCTGAAACACTTAACTGTCTCCTCCCCGGGTGTCATGACCACCAAGCCTGCTTGAGCCTCTGCAGGGTCTGCTTCCTCTTCTCCAGCAAAGGAAAGGGTGATTCTTCGGAGGTGAGTTTTCATAAATTCTGTGCCATGTGGTGAAGTTTGCTGCATATATTTGCATCCGTTAGAGGCAAAGCAGAAGTTGGAAGACGTGAAAGTCAAATTGATACAGTTCGGCCATCTTCTGACCCTTCGGTAGTATTAAGGAAGGAGTGGACATGACAGCCCTGGAGTTGACTTTGGGGCTCAGAAGCTTCCATGAGCCTGGGAGTCTGAGCAGGTCTCATACAAGGCTTCCATTCTGTGTTGTTGCCTTTATGGGACTCAGGTCACACCAGACTTACAAGGGCTTTTCAAACACTTAGGAGATGATTATCCCACACAAACCTTTGTTCCTGATTTCTGTCATAAGCTTGTAGTTCATAATCACACTTTGGCCAGAAGCCCAGCTGGGGTCAGGGCCACTGATGGGGTTTCCCAAAGGAAGCTGTGAGCCCTCATCAGAAACACGGCTGGAGCAAGCTCTGATCCTGCCTGAAGGAGTCTTACCCTTCACAGCAGTGTTTAAAGAGAACACCTCACCTCAAGTACCATACTGTGAGATTTTATGAGACTTTGATTTTTTTCCATAGAAATGAAAAAATTCACTTCATGAAAAGGAGAAAAAACCCCTATTTTATAGCATATTGATTCTCTACCACACATGGAAATATACAATGGATACCAGAAGCCTCAGTGTGAGGGGCATTTGGACATAAGGTGGTTAAGGAAGAGATTGCAAGGGGTCAGGCAAGGGGTGAAAAACAGAGAACAGCCTGGAAGGCTCTGAACACTCACTTATACTCTGGAGACGTCCCATCCAGCCACTTCCATTCGTTTTCATGCTCCGAGTCTGTGAGGCCTATCCAGTGGCTCTCTCTCCCTACCATCTGCTTTTTTATCCATTGCTGGAAAATAAATCAGTGACAGTATGTTATTATTTTGGAGGAATAGATATCTGGGAGAAATCCCCCCTCCCCTGCAACATTTGGAGGAAAAAAGGACATTGAAGAGAGTATGTATGTTAGAGCACCCACATGCTTCTGCCTTTTTTTTTTTTTTTTTACTGCACCTGTTTTGTTTTGCAGCATTTTGGGGCTTTGACACCTTTTCCTTCTATAAGTTTGTAGGGGAAATTTAAGGGATGTGTTTCCTCTTCTAAATCACCCAGACAACTCAGTGAATTCCACCTTTCTATCACTCATTGCTCCAATGTTCTAATAATGCTAACAGCTGTGTCATTATCGAGCTCTTCTTCTGGCCAGGTCTCATGCCCGGCATGTCACAGCAACCAAGATAGTAAGTGGCTGAGCTAAGACTGGACCCAAGTCTCCATATTCTAAAGTCTGGACACCTGACTGGATGCTCATTCCCAGTCAGTTACTGCAGGAAACATCTGTTTTCAGGGCTGCTGCATCTGCTGAAGATACTTAGGGAAAAGGAAGAAAACTGCTGGAACAGTGTGGCACCAAAGAGCATTGTTGCTAGAGGGACCTTAGTCTCAGTCTTAGCTTACTCATCACCCTATGATGTCACCCTATGAATAAAGCCATTAAACCTTGTGTGGGGGGGGGCTCAGTCTTCTTATCTGTAAAAGGGGGATGGTAATATCCACATGTTCTAGGGTGGCTGTGAGGTGAAAGGAGATATGCCTTGTACAGTGCTAGCACATGGTAGGGACATAGGGAGTGGTCACCGGTGTTAGCAAGTGTGAGCTCTGCACCATAGCCTTCTTTGCTCTTCCTGACTGCTGAGGCCACATATCTGGTCCCTTGCACTAACTCCTACAGTGCTCATGCCCCTTTGCTTCTCTTTCTAGGTGTTTGGTTCCAGCCAGCAGGCTTCTCTTCTGCATTCTGGCTCTTTCGACAGCCACAGGGAGGAGCCACATATCTCCGGCCTTAATAAAAGGGGTATCTTCCAGGTGGAAGCAAGAGGACATAATTCCCGTGCCATGAATGCTTCTTGTCACTGGATAAAGCCCAAATCTCCATAATGCGGCCTTCTGTGTTTATGTGACTATGGATTTTTGATATCTTTGAATCCCTTGTAAGCAGGCAATTTCCAGATGTAAACTATCCTTAAATTATAGTTTTCTCCAAGCATGCTGCAGACATACCTGTTCCTCTCTGGTGTTGATGAAAACGAGATGTGAAGACTTGTCTTCACAGAAAAGTTTTGCATCCTCAAAAATTTCCTTCTCCACCGAAAAATAGTAGCATTTGTCTGTGAAGTTCTTCCAGTGAGGCAGGCAGCCTAGGGATGCAAATGCTTCAAATATTAATTAAAAGACAAATGCACACATGAAGCCCTATGCTTTTCTTCAGTTATTCTGTTTAAGAGGCCATGGCTAAAAAAAAAAAAAAAAAAAAAAAAAAAAAAAGAGGCCATGGCTTCGGCCTTGCTCCCTCGAAGGCCAGGGGCACTTTCCGCATCCGTGTGTGAGCCTGCGACTGCCCGTGACGGACGCACTGGGAGCCAGCGTGAGTCTGGGGGGCAGGCTGCAGAGCCCACAGTAGTTAAAACTACCCAGCCTGGAAAATTAGTGGCACTGGGCCTCAGTTCCCTTGTGTCTGGATTAGTCTTTAACAATGACAGAAGTTAACAGAAACAACCACCAAAGGCAGAGCAGATACAGATGTTCCACATCAGCCTGGAGTCATCTGGAACCAATCAATGACTGGATGGGAGAACCCAGAACCCAAACTGAGCTTGTGGGATAATGGAGATGACCAGAGTCGTGCTTCAGGAAATCAAGTGGAATTGGGTGTGAGTCAAAGGAGAGAAAAATAGGCTTGGTTGCTAACCAAACACTGAGGGTTTTTCAAGTCATTAAAATTTAATAATTGAATTTAGTAATTATAAAAAAAATAGAGGCACTGTAAGACTCTCAAAAACAATGAAATCTGGGCTTTAGTAACAGAAAGTTCCATCTACATGGTTACAGAGGGCCGTTTATCCCCAGGTGAAGGGCATAAAATGAGGACAAGACTGGTCGGGGGTAACCGGCCTCAGACTTTCATGAAGGACATGTCTGGGGATGCATCTGTCCCCAAGGGCCTGACTCAGCTAAATAAACAAGTGCTGGGGAGTGTGATGGCGTTTAGAGAGAAACACGTGTGCCTGAGTGACACCACCTGGCACAGCAGCCTGTGAGCGGCAGGGCCACGTGCCTGCCCACATGGTGCCTTCAACACCAAGTAAAGTGGGGCGGGGGCTGTGGGTGGCTGGCCATGGGTGCATACAATGCCCCTGACCCCAGGGGAGAGGGAAGTCTCCTGCTTACCGTTGGCCTCGGGTGCAGAGGTCGGCTCGTCCTGCAGGGCCAGGGGCATCGCTGCCCCTGAGGGGCCTGAGGGGCCTGGGGGCCCAGGGGGTCCCTTCGGGCCTGGCATGCCCGGCACCCCAGGCAGGCCCGGCAGCCCCCGTGGTCCAGGCACTCCTGGCTCTCCCACGGTGCCCTGCAGTCCCTGGAAGCCAGGAGGGCCCTGAGGGCCAGGGAGGCCATCCTTGCCGGGGGGCCCAGGGGGCCCTGGGTCTCCACTGGGGCCCTGGGGCCCGGGCTTCCCAGGGGATCCACGGGAGCCTTTGGGGCCCTGTAAGCCTTTAGAGCCTTTGCCGCCACGCTCTCCGGGGGGGCCGACTGGCCCAATTGGGCCCCTCTCTCCAGCCGGGCCAGGAGGACCAGGCTCCCCCTTCTCTCCTTTCTGTCCTTTGTTGCCAGTGGGACCAGGTGGTCCCTGCTGTCCTCTGTCACCTTTTGGACCCCGGGGGCCAGGAGGACCTAAAATATAAGAAAATGTAAATGGCATGAATGTGAAATCCATTGTGAATGGCAGTAAAGAATTTATCTTCTTATAGAATCTCCAATAAAAAAAGAAAATTCTAGACATACAAAATATATACATTAAGGAATGCTGCTGCTTTCACCATACTATTGTTGACAGTATTTTTTTTTTTTTTAACAAAAAGGTTTCTTTACTGAGCTTACCCTTTCTGCTCCAAGCATTTAGAATATATCTGTATGGCACACAACCCTCTGGTAGCCACTGATGTTTCAGGGGAAGACACCTCCTCACGCCGACACCGCAGCAGTGTCTCACACCATTAACTTGGGACCATTAACTTGGGACCTCTGGAACCATCCCAGCAGAAAAACCGTGCAGGCTGGGTTAGGGGATTCCCTCCTACTAGCTTCCTCTTTTCATTAATTTGACAAATACTTATTAACAACCTGTTATGTGGCAAGCACTGGACAAGAAGCTGTGGCATAAAAAGTTGAATGAAAATGCCATCAACTATTGAGAGGCACCATCCTGCTGATTCCTTTGCCCCACCACCAAGTGTGGCCTCTTCTCTGTCACATCACTCTGGCCCTTTCTGTTTCCTTCATGGTGCTGTGGGGATGCTGCCATCCTTGGGGATGAGCCTCCCTCACCTGTGGACCAGCTCAGAGGGTCTTTGAGGGAAAGAGCTCTACAGGATGGGCTGAGAAGAGGGTCATTTCCCCCAGTCTGTAGTCTAATAATGCAAACAGGAAGGTGGGCGAGAGAAAAAAATTGGTGATCATCAATTGTGTAGGTAAGGAAAAAAATGACACTGTTTTATTCCCAAAGGAAGAAGGCATTTGCCTTCTGCTCACCCCTTATCATCCTAGAGAAGCCCACATAACCTGGGATGTAAGTTCTCAGGGGCAACAGGGAACTGCACACAAATACACAACCAACTCATTTATAGAATGAACAAGTTCTCGAGGTACTTTCACGTACATTATGTCACCTGACCCTCATCTGTAACATTTTATTCCCAGAGTACATTTGGGGACATGTAGAGCCAGAGATGCCAAGCTGCTTCAACACCAGCTCCTCAAGACGGATCTACCCAGGAAAATGAGACACGGACAGTTATAGTCTAGTTGGTGGAGCTGGGACAGGAACTCTGGTGTTCTTATGCTGAAATGACTATACCTAGGACACTGTTCTCAAATATTCTATTCTCCAGAATTTTTAAGTCTCTGAAATCTGTCCTACACGAGTAAGTGAGAGAGATCCATATTCGTTCTTTCCAAAGAGTGGAAAGCCTTTCAGGCTGGGGTGGGCAGAAGTGCTGGGGAGATAAGTGTAGGTGGGCCTCTCACCCTGTGTTTTTCTTCTTCCCCTTGCCCTATTCCTCCCCCACCAGCTAGTCAGGACAGAACAGTGAAGCAGGCCTTCCTGCCTCAATCGGGAGATCTCTCTGCTGCAATCCCCCATTCTAGGCCTTGCTAGATGTCCACTGTACCTTCACACTATCCATGGACCCCACTAGCCCACTCATCTCTGTTCTCCCTTAGCAAGACCCTTGGCTCTAGACTTGGCTTTCCTTATTTAAGACTACCCATGGTGTCACCCTTGGATTTATT
Organism: Vulpes lagopus; assembly: GCF_018345385.1. Taxonomy (NCBI): domain Eukaryota; kingdom Metazoa; phylum Chordata; class Mammalia; order Carnivora; family Canidae; genus Vulpes; species Vulpes lagopus. The sequence continues at coordinate 118,847,694 of NC_054824.1, read as the reverse complement.
GGCAGACCTTCTACTCAGCTATTCAACAGTTGATGCTAATAGTTAGGACTAGTCTCAACATGTCCTTTCTAGGGTTATCTGTTCCGTAAGTGAGAGACTTGAGAAGACTTTGTGATGAAGAATTTTCTCTTTGAACCCAACTCACTGACTTCAGCCCCCCAACTCCTGGCTCTTCCCTATCATCAGATCTCCTGGTCCTTCTCTCCATCTCATAGTTGGATGGTCCATTTTCTCTGGAATGTCCTGCCAGCACTTGCACCCTGGCATGTCTAAAACTGATCTTACCCTCTTTATTGTTATGCCCTTCACCACATCATCACAACCATCTCTTCCTTCTATCACTCATCATGACCCAGTGTGGGTGTTGTCTTGATAGATTTTTACAATAACCTCTTAACTGCTCTTCCTACCTTTGATTCCTCTCCATTCATTCCACTCTGCATCCTTCCCACATATGTCTTCCTTACCCATCACTCTGATCTCCACTGGCTCTAGAATATCCAGCCCCCACTACTTGGTCATCAGTATTAAATCAAGGCTTTCATGACCTGGTCTAGCACGTATTTATTCCAACCTCCTCTGTGTTTCTGCAGATCTCTTCTCTTAGAATTTCCTCCCCATATCCATCTGGAAAACTCTGGTCCACCTACCAGGCAAACCTCCCAGGTGGAAGTTTTTCCTTTCTCTAATCTTTTAGTAACTGTTTATTCTTTGAGGGCACTTCCCCAATGAGCAGCTAGCAGTACCTGGTGCAATTGTCTTTATTCAGTGTTTATCAAATCAATGTGCGTTGCAGATCCAAAGACTTAGTGCACTAATGCCAACATTTTGGGCCCCAGGAGAGACCAGAAGGGAGACATTTCCAAGGAACAGTGGCCTGGTTGGTGTCCCTCACTTTATTCTAAGAAGTACAGCTCCACTCAATCTATGTATCAGGATGACCCTGATTGCTGCTATGGAATGATCCTGGGGAGATCTTTCTTTCTTGACTACTCACGTTTAAGCATTGATCTAGTGGTCTCTTCATTTGCAATCGGAGGTTTTTGGTTTTTTTTTTTCTTTTTAAACTGGGGAAGCTCATTAAATGTGTTAGTAAAGATAGGGAAGGCGGATTTTCACTGCTAAATCTATCTCCTGTAAAAAAGTATCTTAGTTTTTTTGTGTCGTTGAGGAGCAGTGTCCTAGAGATAAATAGTGAGGAAGGTGGCGTATGCATTCCTCCATAATGGATGTAGCATTAGTGGAACAATACTGACAACAGGCCAAAACTGCCACCACTAAATTCTAATTTAGTTAGAATAGCAGCAAAAATAAAAGTAGCTTTTCTTCTCACCTATTTCTGTTTTATGTTCTATGGTTAGCCTTAAGAAATCCAAATAATGAAGAAGGTCTTTGAGGAAATTCAAGTGCTTTAAAGATTCTTTATCCTTATTCTCTTTAAGGGGTTTTGCCAATAATCAATATTTCTCAATTGCTCCCAACTGGGTTTGGTATGTAATTGCAGGTCATGGGAAATGAGTTTACCTGTGCCCATGGAATACTGACTGTTTAGGTACTTGTCTTCCTGATGTGACAGATCAATGTGACAGAGAGTTCTATTTCTTTCAGAACACCTTCTTATGGTTTCTTCCTTCTGTCTTTTCTTTTCTTTTCTTTTCTTTCTTTCTCTCTCTCTTCCTTCTTTCTTTCCTTCCTTCTTTCCTTCTTTCCTTCCTTCCTTCCTTCCTTAAGATTTATTTATTAATGAGAGAGAGAGAGAGAGAGAGAGAGAGAGAGAGAGAGAGGCGGAGACACAGGCAGAGGGAGGAGCAGGATCCATGCAGGGAGACCTATACGGACTCGATCCCAGGCCTCCGGGATTACGCCCTGAGCTGAAGGCAGATGCTCAACCGCTGAGCCATCTGGGCGTCCCACCTTCCTCTGGTTTCCAACAGAACTCCAGAGACACACAACTCTCTCTTCCTCTCCTGATATGAATCCAAGACTTCCCTTACCTAGGATGATAGCTTTTCATTAATCTTCTATCTTTCTGGGGCTGGTAGTTTATGGTATTCAGCTATCTCCCTCTGAACTGAAGTGCTTCTCAAATGTCTCCATTCACTCCACATAGAAATTGTGACTTATTTTAAGAACAGCACCAAACATGGATCCCACAGTCAGTGCAAAATATCAGGAGGTGCTAACTTCCAGATCTTGGGAAGGAAAGGGAAAGATATCAAGAGAAGATGCAAGTTTTTGCCTTGATAAAGGTCAAAAATCTTACTTGTGATGTATTTTCCAGCAGGACGAGCATAAAAACTGAATTTTTTACATGAAGCACAACATCCATTACAAGTTATTTCTCTCTTAAATAAGATAAAGTTTAATACTCCATGACTGTGGATAAACTCCTGGCAAGCACAGTGTTCTTGATTTCTTCATCCATTGCTGCCTCGGCCTTGGGAAAACCATCACAGTGCTAGAGCAGGAAGCTGGCCTGCCAATGCTGGGCTAAATAAAAATGTACTCTATGTGTCCCATGTGTAAGAGGAGTCATTCGGGTACGTAAGTATTTAGTAAGACCATACTTTGCTCATTAAGACTTAGAAATTTCCTACTTACTTCTTTTCAAAAATTACTGAGGAAAAAAAGCTAAAACCACTTTAAAAGCCAGTACTGGACACCCATAAAAAATAGATTATTAATGCCAGGGGTATATCTTCCTCTAGGACTTGGGACTCAAGCATTGCTTATTAGCATCTGGATTATCACAGACTTTTAGGTCTTACTTGACTCTTTCATTGGGCAGCTGAAGTTAAAATAAAATGAAGACATGCCACCCCTAGTATCTTAAAACCAAACAGATAAATGACACGAGAGTAGTTACAAGCTTGTGCAGTAGCAACTTGTCTTCAGAGTTGAGAATGTGGTCATGCTACATGTGGAGGCACATGTGATGGCCCATTCAGAAGCAAATCTGAGAGCTGCTTTCACGGCCAAGCTAGTGGCTCCCTGGCTCTAGGTTCTGAAAATACCAGGATACCCACAGTGCTGGTCAAGCCATCACAACCTCCAGAAATGTCTAAATATGATTTAAACCAGGACTGTAAGAAGCCTGTGTTTCACTGCCAGAAAAACCACCTCCCTGTGTCCCCCACTTTCCACAACAGGGAGCCTGAAACACCTGAATCCTTTAACAAGCAGTGTAAAGAACACAAATGACTTTAAAGTCACTGTGCTGTTTCTGCTTTGGAAACCAAACTGCAGGCCTTGGGGAGGGCCCAGCCTTGTGTCCTCCCCTTAAGTTTCCAATTTGTTTGCCAACAAAACAAAGTAGAGAAAACTTTAATTCTTACTGCCATCCAAAATTTTGGAGACTTGATTTTAGAACCTCAAGTGGTAAGGTTGGAAGATAGAGAAAACTAGAAATATAATCAGAGACATTTTTGCTTCTCATTTATAAAATCTCCCAAACTAACCAAACATTTCTTAAACACCTACATTATGAAAAAGTCATTCTGTTTCACTGAGGTACTTTAAAAGCACTTGTTTCACCAAGGAAATTTAAAGATATTATTCAGAAATCATTTTGAAAAATAATTTGATTCTTGACCTCATGTTTAAGACTGCCTTCTGGAAAGCCACAGAAGCTCCTCCTCCACAAATATACCCTTGTCCACAGGGTATATTTAAACCACTACTTCTTACCAACTAGCCACACTTTGCTTCTATGCCTTCAAATGCCTGCTCTCAAGGGTCCTCAGATGAGCAGACTTGTTTGAGGAAGCGTGGCAAGAGTGGGTGGGGTTGGCAATGAGAGAAACTGAGGCCTCGGCCCGATCCTTTCAGCCTTCCTAGGTGTCTGTCAAGATCCAGCTCAAATGTCAATCTCTTACTGAAACCTCTATGGGTTGTTGTTCTCCTGAAAATAAACTCTCCCACATTTCAACCTCCCAAACAGGCCATCTGTTCTCTTTTATCATCACACAGCAGCAGAGTGTCATGTGGAAGCATGGTTTTGGGAACTAGAAAGATCCCAGTTTAGCACTGTCTGACATTTACTAGCCCCTTGACCTTGGGTAAGTTACTCAGGCTCTCTGTGCCACAGTTCCCATCCCTGCAAATGGGGAATGCTGGTAATTCCGACCTTGAAGAGATGTAACAATGAAAGCAGACAATTTAGCCACATGCTCGGCAGCAGGACTGGCATATTGCAGACAATGGACTGAAAAAGGAGTTGAAGCTAGCTGTCAGCAGCATCCGAGTCTGATTCCCCTCCAGGGCTTGCAGCAGGCTGCCAGCAGGAAGTACTTGTAGACCCAAATCCACGCTGACCCCCTTCTGTACAATTTTATTCCTTGGGCATACGAAGCTGCTGTTTTTCACTGTGGTGTAGTGGCTGGGGCTGCAGCAGAGGGGAAATCTTGGGTAGACACTGAACTTACACTTGGGTCTGAATATTATTAGCCAACTGCCTGCTGGCACCACTCGAAGAGCTGTATTTACATTATCTCATTAAGTTCACCTAACTCTAGAAGGTAGACACGGATAAGGAACGTGGTGTTTGTGTCCAGGTCTGTCCCATTCCAGAGCTCTTGTTCTTACCCACTAAATCTGATGCCTCTCTGAGAAGAGCAGAGGAGGGGAACCCTCTGATGGTGCTAGGAGGGTGTAACTTACATTCTCTACAGCTTACAGAGGAACAACTCAGGGTGAACTTCCCACCCAAGAGGCTCTTATGAGGTATGAAGTCCTCCATGTACATAATGAGCATAAAAATATTTACATTATTTGTAACAAAAAAGTAAGGCTTTCTTAAGGTTATTTTGGTTTATGGATATAGAGCTAACTGTTGCTGGGAATCACCATGGGGTTTAACGTCTGTTTCCACATTATGTAGCTTCATGCAAGCAGACACTTCAGCTTCTACTTCCCAGCGAGGCCACGTCTCCTGGGCCTGAGCTGCCCTGTAAACCCAAGGGCTCAGGACGAGCGAGGCCAAAGGATTTCCCAGGAAGCATCAGAGCATTTTGATCCTTGCGGAGGCAAGGCCAGTATAATCCAAAGTGCATCCAATCCTGCTCCATCCTGCTTTGTCCCATGGCTCCCTCATCCTCAGGGAGGAGAGCTGCTTGGAGGGAAAGAGGAAAGGCAGGGGAGAAGGGCACCAGGGAAATGGAGCTCTGCCCCCAGGCTCTGACTGTTCTGGAGGAGGCCGAACACACGGAACAGAAAGGGGGCTGCCTGGTTGACTTGAGAAGTTTCCAAGGTCAACTCACAAAAAGTGCCGGTAATGAAAAGACCAAGGATAAAAGTAATATGGAAAGGCGAATGAGAAAAGGAAAATACCATTCAGAAGCCAGGATCTCTGGGGTTTTAGAAACAGCAAGTCAGAAACCTCCTTCTAAGAGACATGTTCCAATTAATACGTCTGAACGGGCCTCTCTTCCTGCACCTCCTCTGTCTGTCCCTCCACCTATCTGCTCAAGCTAAAAACCGAGGACATGGCCTGCTCCTGTCTCCCTCCCCCTCCGCTGCCAATCCACCTGTCAGCCTCGTCCAGCGGCATACACCAGCCCCGGCCTTGCATCCACACCCCTGCACCCAGCACCCTTACCACATAGTCCCTTGTGGCTGCTCCTCTGGGTTTAGGACACTTTGGGTCGGAAACTCCTGAGCACCGAACAGGGTCAAAAACAGGTTGGTGTGAACTCTGAGTATGCACAGCCCGCTGCACCTGCAGATTCCTCCCGTCGGCTGAGCACGGCTACAGGAAGCCGGACAGGGCTGCCCTGCAGTCTGCCTGCAATGCTCCTCCTGAATGAGGACACCCTTTCTCTCATCTCCAAGTCACCCACAAGTGGCCCACAGCCCCTCACTGGACCCCTGTCCCCATACCCAGAATGACCTTTCAAAAATATAAATCAGATCACGTTACCACCATGCTTAAAACCTCTCTTACCGCCCTTCGAATGAAACCCAGCTCCCCACCCTCACAGACTCCTTCAGGGGCACTGAGGACCGGAAAGGGGGTAGGCGCTTTAAGCGATTATAGACCCCCCTTTAAGGGGGTTAACGGCATGGGCTTTGATATGTCCTTCACTTTGGACATTAAATTTTTATTGATTATTATTTTTATTGATATAATCAAAGATCACATTAGATTCACTGACAGACACAATAACTTGCTTACAGTCAACTGAAACCGCCATGCATTCATGCATACACTCTCCCATCAACATTTGTCTGGTCTTTTCCAACTATAAGCAGGATTTTACGTGTACTTCCTATTTCCTTCATTTTTCTGGCATCTCTTTACTATTCTAGTTTCTCTGGGTCAGACTGGGTTGTGATTTATCATCCACGGGCTAGTATATATATAGTTTCATGTCACACAAGTAAAGTATTGGATTATCAGGTCGTCCATATCCTCATGCTTGTCACTGACAAAGCTGTTGAACAGGCCCCTGTGACCTGCCATCCAGACCTGCTGCCAGCCTCACAGGGGCTCCTCAACTACCATCCTTTATACTCATTCTGTGGTAGACACAACCTAGGGTTGCTCCCAGTGACTCATGCCTTGTGTCATCCCTTCCCCTTCAGTGTGGAACCTGTGAGCTGCTTATAGCCAACAGAACATGGCAAAGGTGATGGGATGTCACCCCCCTGACTTACATTAGATAAGATTACATTACATAACGCTTTCTTAGTAGACTAGAGTGAGTGACTCCCTTGCCGGCTTTGAAGAAGCTGCAGTGCTGTCAGATGGGCACATGGCAAGGCTCTCTAGGCCAATAGCTCCCTTCACCCCAAAAAACACCAGCAACCTCAATCTCACATTTGCAAGGACATGAATTCTGTCAAGCACCTGAGAGAGGGTAGAAATAGATCTTTCCCCAGTCAATCCTCTGATGAAACCTCAGCCCCTTGATGACACTGTACCCTGGGTAAAGACTTTGAGCAGAGGACCCAAGCCTTGCCCAGACACCTGATCTACAGATACTATGAGACAAGAAATGGGTGTTGTCCTAAGCTGCAGAGTTTGTAATTTGTTACACAGCACAGAAAACCAATATAACCAATAAATCCACCTAATTGTGCTGTAATCCAGGACCTATTTTCTCTATCTTGTTCTTAACAGCATCAGTGACAAATGCCTTGGTAAAATCCAGATATGCTATTTTTCATTCTCCTAATTTAAAAATCTAGTAGCTCTGTTACTGTGCAGAAATAAGATTAGGTTCACCTGCCTTCTTCATTCTGATGATTTCTGCTTTCCTGAAAGCTCACAAATTATCCTCTTAACAACTTCTTCTCAGGCTTGGAGACAAATTCCCTACTGTACACAGTGTGTCTATACATCTATACCCTCTTTCTGAAAATCAGGATTAGTTTGCTTATAGGAAGTCTCCTGATACTCTAAAATTCTCTCAATTTAAGCTACCTGAGGGCAAAGACCATCTGGGCTTCTCTGCATACCCCAGAGTGCTTAGCAAAGCATCTTTCACATAGTACTTTCAACTTAAAACCTGAGAAAATAGTTTATGACTGAAAAATACTATTCATATATGGGTGCCACAAATCTTCAGGAGGAGACTTAATTTGAGCCAAGAATTTTCAATTTACATGGATGTCTTGGATTAGAGTAAAACTCAGATTTTATATGCAAATCACATTTTTTTTCCCTCCTCTCTGGCCTTATGGTTACTGTGATGGCCAACCATCCATCTGCTCATGACACTTAGAAATAGGAATTTCTGTGACCTACACTAATTAATCTTGCTTTCAAAGGAGCCCGATTTATAAGGACATTGAAAGAGCAAGGCATTGAGAAAGTCCAAATTCAATAAATATTTAATGAACTGTCTTTGAACACTGTCCACAAATTCATAGTTAAAACTCTTTCAAGATGTGGAGCTTAATCTCCTTGACTGTTGAGTGTGGGTTGGACTTAATGACTTCTTTTTAAAGAACAGAATATGGGAATATGGTGGAAGTGATGGTATGTGACTTCTGAGGCTAGGTCATAAAAGGCACATGGCTTTTTCTTATGCATTCTTTTGGCTCACCTGGTCTGGAGTAAGCCAGCTGCCATATTGTGAGAGCACTCAAGCAATTTCACATTTCAAGGAACTTCAGCCTCTTGCCAACAGCCATGTGAATGAGTCATCTTGGAAGCAGGTCCATAGCCCCAGTTAAGGCTTCAAGATGACTGCAGCCCTGGCCAATATCTTGACACAACCTTACAAGACATACTGGGCCAGAATCACCCAGCAAAGCCACTCCTGAATTCTTGATCCACAGAAACCATGAAAAATAGCAAGTGTTTATGGTTTTTAGTTGCCAATTTCTAGGGTAATTTGTTATATAGCAATCAATAACTAACAGGAATAAATTCAGAATTTTCACTTACCTTGTAGTATTGTAAAGTTCTTGATAAGCTGGCCATGCTTGGAGTCAACCAGCTTCATTTCTTCCATAATCACTGATAAGTTGGCTACTTCAGTGTCTAACCTTGACCTCATCATATCTTGTTGCATCCTGAGAGAAACAGAATCCAAACGGATGTTGGCCAGTGTGTTATTCAAGGAGGTCAGATCATCTGTGTGTTTGGTCAGTGTATCTGTGCAAGTGGTCCTGACTTCATTCAGGTTGCTGGTCAGCGTCCGCAGGTAGTGGGCTGTGTAACTGATATTGCTAATGATGTTCACAATATCTGTCTCAAAGAGCTGGAAGCGTTCCTCCAACTGGCTGAACTTGATGGCTGTTCTATTCTCCGCATCCTTGTGTACGTCCTGCAGGTCTTTCAGGTTCTGCTCATTGGCTTGTGAGGCTGTGGTGATATTGTCCATCTGACCTGTGAATGAATTGAGCTGGCTGTTCATATCCTCCAGGGTGTCATTGTTAGCTTTGGCCAAAGCAGAGTTATTGGCAGCCAGCGTCTGTAAGCTTTGCACTTTCTCCTTCAGCCAATCAGTGTCCTTCTTGGCTTGAAGGAAAACCTGTTGCAGATTTTGGAAATCATTCTTGATTCGCTGGATAGCCTGGCTCGTGTCATCCACAGACCGCTGCAGATTAGTGATGAGGTTCCTCTGCTGCACCTGGGTCAGGTTCAGGTTGTTGAGGTTCATAATGACCACGTTATGAGAGTACATTTGGCTCTGCAGGTTGCCCTGCAGCACGCTGGTGTCTTGTTGCAGGTTTGTGACATAGCCGTTATACGCCTGGAGGGTCTTGTTTACAGTGGTGATGAGGAAAGAGTTATTCTCCAAAGTTTCTTTCAGTTGACTTTGCCTGTCCACCAGTGCATCTCCACTTGCCTGTAGCTTCTCCAGAGTATCTTTGTTCTTGCTGGTTTTCTCTGTAATCTCACGAAGCTGCTGGCGAATATCCAGTATGTCTGATCTGAAGGTAGAGAGTTCTGAGTTGGTGCTCATAGCTTTCTTCCCAGTTTGGTCCCCTGGAATAAGACATATTTGTTACTTAGACTGGTGGTATAGAGAAATGTTCAGGTGAGGTCAAAGAATCCCAAAGAGACTTAACTAGTATGCAGTATATTTCAGACATAAAACTTGAGGTATCTGCAGAGTGCTCTGCATTAGTAAAACCTTCGTATCTATTAAAACCGGGTCCTGGGAAATTGGGAAAGGTAACTTTGTAAGCACTTTTCTCAAAGAAGGAGGGGGATTTTTACCAGGTCTACAGCACTAGGCAGGGTGTCAAGAGGAAATAACGTACTATTTATTAAATTCACTATGAATTCCTTCCTTAAAAAGTGAAAACAAAATCAAAGGATAGAAGTAAGCTGGAATCTTTTAATTTTTTAAAATTAATTTCTATAACTCTTCTATGCAGTTTAGAATATTTCCAATAGGAACTTACTGACCATTTTATAAAAGAGCTTTTATTAAAGTGCATCAGTGGTCCTGTTTGATCAGGACTGGTCTTCAGATTTTAATTGGCACATAGAGTGGTTTTGGGGGGAAGAATTCAACTCCAAAACTGCTCCTTGACTTTAAAATGTAGAAGTCTTTAAATCATGAGGAAAGATTCAACACACAACACAAAAATTTAACATCCTTCTGGGTGAATGTGAATTTATAGCGATATCCTTCTAAATAGCTGTGGTCATTTAACATGCAATTAGAGGATTCAGTTTAATGGTTCATTTTTGTTGCAGATTACCTAATTTTTTCAGGTCACTTTCCACTGCTGTAAGCTTGTCATCGTAGGTTTGGCGAGATGTCTCCATGCCACCTGTAACATTGTCCATTTTTTCTACAACTAAGATTTGGAAATTAAGGATTAGTACACACACCTGCTCATATTTTTTGTTTCAACAAAAGACAAATTCATTACAGAACAAAGGAAATGGATTGAAACAAAGAATATAAATGAACTCAAACATGTGGAGAAAGCCACTCTTTTAGAAAAATAACTTACTTGTCACAAAACTCAATAGTAGGTTACTTGGTTGAGAATTGTATGCTTTTAACTGTTCCTATGATTCTGTATTGCCTTGGATGTCTTAGACATTGTCTGGAGTTAGGTTTTATTTTTATGTATTGCATAAGCCCTCAATCTGTATTATTTTCTAAAGTAATTTTCATAGATGGAGGTATATAACACTGTGATCACTTACAAAATTTTATCACTCATCAGAGTCCCTACCATTCCTGGAAGGTGGTACACAGTTGCCTCAAAGGAGAGTCTGTAGTAAAGAACACCTAGCTTACTTCTATAAACAGTCTTTGTAGAAGGGACAGAAAGTCAAGAGTGCTTGCCACTCTTTCATAAGGTCTGAAAAGTCTACTACTCCTTAGTGACAAGTGAATCGGTAGTTTATCATTTCCCAAGAAAATGCCTACATGGGTTTCCAAACAATTATTCATGAAGAAGATTTTTTTTTTAGCATTTTTCTGGTTGCACATAAGGGAAGAGTCAGATACAGTGTTAAATAAAATCTGATATTTGTTCTTAGAAGGCAGTAATTCTAAGTAAGGTTGTGAATACAAGTTTCTTTCTAAAATATCTGTTAAGAGTATATTTCTCCAGAAGTTACTCCTGTGAGATCCAACCTCTAGCAGCTTGAGATGAAGTCTGTCTTGGTATCAATGGCTTTTTGAAAAGAATGTCTTTATATGTATTTTTTGAAGCATGAATATATTTTGAATATTAATCATGAAGTAATGGAGCCAGTTTATTTTTATTTATCAAGTGGTCCACCCATGCATGATTGTCTGAGAAGATTCTCCTGGCTCCTATCAGGAGGCAGAAGTATGCTCCCATGTGTCTGTATGACCCAAAGTGAACCAGCCCAGTGGCTCCTAGCACCTTCCTTGGAGAAGTTTGTCATGCTCTCCCTCAATCTTCTAGAGGGTGCCTATAATGAAATGTGCGCATTGCACTGAATGCTCTTTCTCATCCAAGCCCTTCCATGTGTTCTTCTTCCACCTAGAATGTTCTTTCCTGGACCCTTCACCAAGTTATGACATATTTGCTTTTTTAAGACACAGCTCATCACTTTCTGTGGGAAATTTTTGCTGTGGTGCATCTTGCAGAATCCTCGTGGCAGTCCTTTCTCTGCTATAGGACTCACTTCACTGTGTGGTCCTGGCTTATTTACTATTAGATCCTTTAAAGCAGGAAAATTTGCATTTAATTTTATCTCCAGCTCTTAGAGTGTGGCACTTAGTAGGTGTTCAACACATATTTGCTTGTTACACTATTTATTCAAATAGATGAGAGTCTAGCTACTGAGGCCTGTGAAAAACTGGTTGAGCTAGAGGTCATACAGACAGAGAAACCAGCCCCTCCCCTGCCTGCTGACGCCTCAGCACTGGCAAGGAGTACAACATCCAGCTAACTACTGACTGCTTTTTTTTTTTTTTTTAAGTAACTATATAGACAAGAGAGGTATAGTTATAATAATCTATACCTTAGGATTGTTAGATAGGCATGCATGTCTGTAAATCCCCAGAAACTCTGAAGAACACAATGTTTCATCCGCATTTCAGCAAAGTTAAACTTTAAGAAAAGTAAAGTATAAAATGTTTATGAGTTAAGATTCAGTTTTGATCCTCAAATCAAAACACATGCCTCAGTCTGTCCTCAAACCACACACAGGATTTTAAGTCCTGCCCTTTTTTCCCCGGAAGCCAAAGAAATTTCTAAATATGCTGACAGGCAGTCATTTTCTACCCTCTCTAATTTTCCTTCCATTTTAGTTTTAAAAAACACAGAACTGTCATGGGCAGAGAATTCAGGCTTGCGTAAAGGGAATAAATATATTTGTCAAAAGCAAAACGAAAACCTGTTGGGTTTCTCTTTGGTGCAGCAAGAAAGCTATCTGCCCTGGTCACAGTGCTAATGAACTGGTTACGTGCACTCAGGCATGCGTGTCTGTATTTAAAAATAGGATCTGAGTATAAAGCTGCAAACTTCAGGGCTGCAAAGCCAGCAGCTTGCTGTTGCATAAAAATCCGAGGCTGATGGGACATCTAGAACAAACACGTGCTGTAAGAGTACACCTCATTTTCCTTGGTTTTTACTCTTATCTCTTAACCAGATTAAGTTGTCAATCAGGAAAACAGTGGCAGAGTCATCCTCCCTTACCCTTGAAGACAAATGTAAAACAGAAGAGCTCCTAGCACCCTGTTTTCTCATGAGCTCCCCCTTTATTAGAAACTTCTTCTTGACAGAGAATTTTTCTCTAGACTACCACTGCTTCGGATATCACACTTAAAGAGCTGACCCTCTTTGAGTACCCAAGGCCTAATCCTCTAGGATAAGCTGACACTAGTACCTTTTTTTTTTTTTTTTAAAGATTCATTCATTCATTCATTGAGACACGGAGAGAGAGACACAGGCAGAGGAAGAAGCAGACTCCCCACGGGCAGCCCAGTGCAGGACTCAATCCTGAGACCCCAGGATCACGTCCTGAGCCAAAGGCAGATGCTCAACCACTGAGCCACCCAGGCATCCCAATATCTTTTTCTATAAAAGCATCTGGTACCATCCCTTGGCCTGGGCCATTAGCCTTGTTCTCCCTTGTCATTATTCCATTCATCCTTTGGGGTCCTCTCCAATCTCACCACCCCAATGTGCACATCAGAGCCTGCTGATCCAAGCCTTCCCTGACGATTGGATTTAATACCACACCAATAATAACAGTAATAGCAACAGCCTCTAATTTATCGAGTGTCTACCACCTACTCTTTGAGAGGTGCACTGCACCATCACTGCTGTTAATCCTTACAACTGCTATTTTCCAGATGAAGAAACTGAGGCTCAGTGATGTTCAGTAACTTGCCCAGAGTTACACAGCTTGTATATGACTAAATGAGATACCAGGCTAGGTGATCTAATTCCAAAATGAATGCTTTCTCTATAATTCCACTCTGCCTCTTATTTAGTATTTCTTTTTCCTAAATAGGGTTACCTCCCACAGGAGACAGCTCATGGTCCAGGCTCTGAGCTCAAGGAACAAGAGCATGGCAAAGAGCCCCTGCCTGTTGCTCACGAGTGTCTGTCCCAGACTGACTGTGGTCCTGAGAGGCAATCATGCCCCTGCAGTGGTACCTGGGACCAGGGGGTACCAACTGTACTCCCCTGGAATGCAAGAAAGACATTTCTACCTTGAGCACTATTTCAGGTTTCATTACAAGAATACAGAATATCTGCTGGCAGGTTGTTACCCTGGCTTCTAACAGTAGCCACCTCATGTGATTTGTGCACATCGGGAAAGCCTGCTGATCCAGCTGTCACTGCTACTTTAGCAGAGCTTAGCAGCAAGGTAGACATTCTAGGACTAGGAATGTTGAGTTAAAGGAGATTGTTCTTGAGAAAGATTCAGATTTCTGTTCTTCCTCTTTATCCTAATTCCCTTAAGATGGATGTCTGCTGGACAGGACAGCGGAGTATGATTTTCCCAGTTCAGGGAATCTTCTGAAGGAAACATGACCCACTGAACCTAAGAGTTGGCTTCTGCCATTGAAACTCCATGACTGAGGATAAAAAAAAAAACCCAACCCAGAACATCCCCCAAGCTGGAACTGTCCAAGAACATGGTTTCTGTAAAGGAGCTGATGAGCCTCGTGGTCATGGCTACTGTATAGACCTGTGTGGGTGACTTAGCAGTTCCCTGCCTTGTGCAGCAAATTCTCTAGAAGGAACTTCAGTTATATCCTAATTCATAGTTGTGTAAATGACATAAAAGGAGAAGTAAAAACTGTAGTGAGAAGAACAGTATGGAGTTGCTTTTGCCAACTCTGATATACAAAGCAGTTTCTATTTTATTTCCTAACTTCTCCTTCAGAGAAATATCTTCTTTCATTGAATATTCTTTTTCTTCCTTTCTTTTTTGAAATGGAGAGTTTCTCTAGACTTCAAAGGGGGATGTGGGAAAGGAGACCTAGGTCTTATCTTTCTGCCTCTTACAGTGTGAGGTCACCAGAATCTTATCAGCAAGAAAGAATCACTGTACAAGTAAAGAGAAAACACATCTGGAAAATATCCACATTTTAGTTCATTAAGACTCTGTTTGGAAACCAAAACTGCATGTTGTATTATATTTGTCAGGAGACGCCTGAGGGGTGGGGGCCCTTGCAGGAGGTAAAAGGGGCAAGACTGTCATCTCGCGTCCATTTGTACTTGCTCCCAGTGTCTCCCCGCTTCATCTTGCACAGATTACACCCACAGAGCAGGCCATGCCAATCTTTAGGATTTTAGGTTCCCAGGTAGGGCTCTGAGTGGTAGCAATGCCTTAAGTGCAGAATGGCTCAAGGGCCCCTGGGTATTAACTTTGTCTTAACAGAAGTCAGCCCTGATCTACAATCTGTCTGTCCATCCATCCATCTTCCCTCTCATTAATTTATCCAGTAACTTTACTTGGTGCCCAGTAAGTATCACGAGGCTAGGTGCTAGTAGGAGATAGAACAAACTAAAGATAGGAGTCTCTTGTCTTCATGGAACTTACAAGTTTGGGTGGTGAGACAGACAAGCCCACTGGCCACAATGACACAGTATGACAGGGGCTAAGAGTAAATACAGGACTGCTATGGGAACAAACAGGAGGGCGCCTAATTCAGCCTTCCGGCGCTTCTTACAGGATGTGTGTCTACGTGAGATGAAGGGAAAGGAGTCATTTTAGGTGGAGAGCAGAGAAAAGGTGTTCTAGGCAAATGGACCAGCACATGGACAACAAGCCAGAGCTGGGAAGAGCTTTCCAATATCATAAAAATGGAGGAAATATCTGTACTTTAAAAACAAGGGAAAAAAAAGATCCTCTCCTTTGGATCTTCTGTACAATTGTAAAGGCATAAAGACCCTAGATCTTATTTTTTTTTTTTAGAGGTAACAATTACAAAACCCCAAATGGTGGTATGCTCTTCAAACTTCCATCATCTCTCTCTAGGTAGTAAATGTTTGCTTTTATGATATCAAACAGTACCGAGCCCTAAAGGCTGTTTCATTCCAAGCTTCTCCTTTATCTGGGTTTGCTGGGAAAAGTCCAGGAGAAGTGAGTAGTAACCTAAATAATCTGGTAAAGGAAGAGAGCCAGTCTGAATTACCCTGAACATAAAAGACCCTCCTTTTTCCCACTAGGCTCCCATCCCCACCCCTTGTCCTGCCTGCCACAACTTAATAACCTTTCTTAACGCTTACTTTGTTAATCCTAGGTTGGATTAAGTAATCACAAATGTATAAAATGACCTGGTAACTTTCCAGATTTCCATTGCTCAAATTCATCAGTCAACACACTACAGGATGCACATAATTTTCCATGTGTGTGGCCTCAGAAATGAGACTTTCAAGCCTCAACTCTATGGAGTATTTTTAACATTTTGCCATTCCACTGGCTACAGTTGTATAAATGCAGTTATGAAGAAGCAAGAAATACATAAATATAGTCACTACTAGGACCAACTACTGGACAGGTGGTTCAATGATATCATCTTTGTTCCTCCCCATCACCTTGAAAAGTGGCATTATTAATTGCCATTGTAAGAAATAGGAAACTCAAAGAGGGTATGATTCATACCCAGGTTACACAGCCATGCAGAGGACTTAATATGGTGCCTAGCATGTCAGCAAGCACTTAAGAAAGATTTACAATTGTTTTACAAATGGCAAAATCAAGGGTGAGCTTGGACCATCTGGCTCCAAAGCCCATTCTCATTTCAATACGTTGGTAGGTTTCCTGAGGAAACCTCTAGACACTGGGAGAGAGGTGAGAGGAGTTACTGGTTGGAGGGAACTCACTTTGAATCTTTCTCTCCCCAAGGAGAGAAAGTCTATGAGCCAAGAAACAGAGAAGGGAACACATGGGAATTCTCTACTGTTAATCTGTCAGTTCTGAGGCAAGGCAGTTGGGATGGCTGCTGAGTGAAGGTTTTGAAGATCAGCAGCCCCCACGTCTGCCTCTTGCTGAAACCAGACGACGTGTCTGTCTCACGTATCTTTGATGGGAAGGCTTCCATGGCTGTTTTCTATAAAAAGGTTTATGCCTCGTGATTCTGAATCATGACACCTTCTACCTGTGGTGTCTGGAATGGGTGTGGTAGTGGCGGAGGGGCGAGGGAGAGAGAAGCCCGCTTTGTTTCCAAGTCTGAAGGATTCAGGCAAAAATCTTCCACTGACCTAAAACCAGACACGTTGAAAGAATACCTAACATCTCATAAAGTATCGTTAAGGTGGCAGTGCTCCCTACGTGTTTAACTTCTACAGGGCAATATAAACAACAGTGGTCCCAGGAGATGTGCCGAAGAGGAAAAAAGGGAACCAGCTGCCAGTCCCTGGGGGAAGTAAATCGTATCTCTGGAGATCTTGTGTTTGGTTTACCCTCTGTCAGTATAATTTTCCTGTGTGCTGGCTCCAGGGATTCCTTCCACAAGGCCTCTTAGAGATAAGATGAAAAAAGACTGAGGAAGAGGGTGGAACTAGAAATAGGTAGGAAAACACAACAAGGAGGACAAATCTTTGTAACTCACAGAAGACCTTTATGATTGGTGAAATGAGTCAAAAGGACTCAGATCCCACAGCTACAAGAAGCACAAGAAACAAAGTTTATGATGTTGCTTACTTCTACATTTGAGTTGCATTTTTTTAAAATTGTATTTATTTATTCATGAGAAACAGAGAGAGAGAGAAGCAGAGAGAGAAGCAGGCTCCACACAGGGATCCCGATGCAGGACTCGATCCAGGGGCTCCAGGATCATGCCCTGGGCTGAAAGTGGCACTAAACCGCTGAGCCACCCAGGCTGCCCAATTTGAGTTGTATTAATGAGATACTTCATACTTGCAAAGTATGGGTGGGGTTTATGTTTACATTAATAAAGGGAAATCCACCATTTGGAAAGAAAAAGGAAAGAGTACTTACCTTTGTATCCCAAAATAGCTACTGTGATCGTTAGCAAGGCACACAAAATGTATAATAATATGATAGAAAACTTCAGCGCCCAGTTATTTTTACATTTGGTACATTGCGTTCCTTCCTGAATACCTGTAAGAGAAGTCAAATTTTAATAATAGTAACCAGAGATATCATTTCAAAAAGTATCTTCCTGCATGTTGCTTCAAATACTATGATTAAAAATAATTTTTACATATGCCTTACTATAGGATGAGTGGTATTTTAAACACACCACATTAGCAACACAAGCACTTTAAATATTTCCATTATGTTGTAATTTAATGTTGCTGCATTTAATAATCACTTGGAAATAGCACATAACTTTGTCTCGGAATAATTTCAAATCCATCATAATTATCATTTTATTAAAGTCTCTACATGACAAAAGATTTTATTTTTTTTTTCATTTTTATTTATTTATGATAGTCACAGAGAGAGAGAGAGAGGCAGAGACACAGGCAGAGGGAGAAGCAGGCTCCATGCACCGGGAGCCGGACGTGGGATTCGATCCCGGGTCTCCAGGATCGCGCCCTGGGCCAAAGGCAGGCGCCAAACCGCTGCGCCACCCAGGGATCCCAAAAGATTTTATTTTTTTAAGATTTTTATTTATTTATTCATGAGATACACAGAGAGAGAGAGGGGCAGAGACATAGGCAGAGGGAGAGGGAGAATCAGGATCCCTCTGGGGAGACCGATGCAGGACTCAATCCCAGGACCCCGGGATCACACCCTGAGCCCACGGCAGACACTCAACCACTGAACCACCCAGGCACCCCTGACAAAAGATTTTAAACACCCCAACTACTGTTTCAGCTTTTATTGGACCTATAGCAACTCAAACACAACCAACCAAAAAACTCATGGCCTGTCCCTTGATGTTTGTTTTAGTGGTATGCTTGAGCTAGTTCCTCTGGCTTACAAGAGCTAACTATTAAATTTGTAGAAATTTGGGGAGCTGGTTGTTAAACTGTTGGAAGCTTGAAATCAGCCCTGGAGGGAGTATTTACACCATGGAAATTGGTGACCACTACAAATTGTGACACGTCGTCCTCCACCACCAACTGTTTTACCATACCACTGTCTATAATGCAGTTTAATCTACAGCAGGAAAATAAATGTGCTTTTATGATTAAAATGTTCAATATACAACCATTCTTGTACACCATATATATGCAGAAAATAGACACCCTTATTTAAGTTATCACAGCAATTTAAATCACAACTAGGAAACTAGAAAAACCAGACATTTTTTATAAGGGGGGGGGTAAATTTTTACTGCTCACTGTTCAACTTTTTGAAAAGCATTCTAGTCTAAGTGGTAAACCACCATCACTGCTACAAGTGACTCCAGAAACTAACCTATAAAAAGGGAACTTTCCATCAGATTGATTAGAAACACAGAAGACAAAGACTGTGGACATTTTAATGTGAAAATCATGTTGTAAGGAATACTGGGAGATCCCTTGTTTTCCTACGTGCATCTTACTAACGGTGTCCCACAGGAGCACAGCACATAAAGGACTGATCTCCTATAATTGTGCTCAATAACTTTTGATGGGTGAGTCGTGAGGATTAAGCTACAGCCAAAGTTCCCCCTTTTGGTTTGTAATTTTACGCATCATGCCCTTCTTCAGTGAAAAGAGTTCTTCAGCTGTGTTTAATGCAAAATGATGAGAGAAACAGCATAGAACAATGACTCCAATTTAACTTTCAGTGTTTAACCAATCCCTCTGGTGTTCTGTGCTACAGACTCAAGGGGAGGGGGGTGAGTCCATCTGTTCCATGACTAAGAGCAGTGAATCTCAAACTCTGGGGTGCATTGGCCTTGTCAGAACACAGTCTTTCTAATTCAGGAGGTCTGAGAAGGTGCCCAAGAATTTGGATTTCTAATAAGTTCCCAGGGGATGCGGACAGTGCTTGTCTGGCCACCGTGCTTTTGTACAGTCTTTCTCAAACTGTAAAGTACTTACAAAACACATTGTCAAATGCAGATTCTGATTTAGTAGGTCTAAGGCAGGAGCTAAGAGTCTGCATTCTTCACAAGATCCAGAAGATGCTTAATTGGGGAAAACACATTTCCAGGAGCTAAGGTTTATTGTGAAGATGTTCATGCTGGATCGACCTTGGGTTAGCCAACACCTTGAAGGCGAAACTGTAAAATCTAACTCAATGGTCAAACAGACCAAGAGTAAGTTGACTTCTCTGTATCAGTTTTCCCACTTATTTTACTGTGTTTCTTTTCCATCCTGCTCCTTTGTCACCTGGATGTTAGTACCATCTCTCCTGTCCAACACTGACCTTGGTACCATCCCCACCAAACCAAAACTCCAACTTCCATCAATGTCCTTGTTTCCACTACCACTATCCCAGTCCTCCACTCAGAGACCCCCTCAAGTCTTCCCTGATATTCTTTAATTCATGCAGTTGCCATGCTGTGCTAATCTTCCCATGGGAAGTTCTTTTCATAATTATCTCATCTACAGTTTATTGGTGTTCATTTACTGCCTCCACTGTACCAGATTCTGAGCTAGAAAAGCAGCTTTATTCATAACCACCCTTCAGGGAGGCATGGGAGTGACAGCTGAGATGACATCCATAGGCATCACAGCCAGGATTCAAACCTGGGTCTGTTCAAATTTAAGTGCCATACTCTCTCCACTTTGTTATGGTGACTCTTTCTGGTCATCTCTTCCTCTCCATTTCACTGTCATGTTCCTCATCTGAGATCCTTTCATCTCAGTGGGAGCTTCCTCTTCCACTCCCACTGGAACCCAGCCTCACCGTGGACTCAGATGCTATCCTCATGACAATGTCAAAGAGAAAAAAAAAACAAAAACACTTCAACATCTCATCCTTAAATAAAGGATGAACACACACACACACACACACACACACACACACACACACCCATCAGCTCTTAGATTCTCTACTATCTGGCAGCTTTAAATGAAAAAAAGACCCCTTACATCAGTCAGACTGAAAATCTCTGAAATTGGGAGAGGGAGGAGTGTAAGCAGACCCATAAACATGCCGTATCTCACATTCAGGAGCTATAAACGTGCTTTGGTGTCCACTGTAAACACAGAAGGATGACAGACACAGAGATGACAGACACATCTCCCTTGGACAGACTGGATGATGCTTTTGTGGCTGATGGGGGGGGGGGTTTCATTCCTTTTGGATTTTAGGACCATGGTGGGTGAGCTCTATATGTCTATGGGCGATTTCTTGCATTCCATTGGCAGAGCCTCAGAAGATTTGGTCAAAGGGAGGGACACAAGGGATTCTCTGTAGATAACGGAATCTACAGTGAGAGTTGCTTCGAGGTCATCTGGTCAAGTGTCACTGTGTTATTGATGGGGAAAGTGAAGTCAATGAGATAAAGCCAATCAGAAGCCAATCAGAAGAAGGGTCTTCCCCTCCCATTCTGGCCACGTGTGCTAGTGCTGTATTTGCCAGCAGACATCTTGTACATGTGGTATTCGTGCAGGTTGCTCCCAGACAGTTGTCACTGGTTCCTATTCTGAAGAGCAGGGTCACTTCCTCACGATGTGTCTCTCTCACTGCTGACTGTATCAAGCATTTAATCAATATCAGATGGTACTGCCTGGCCTCTCCTTCCACTTGACACACTTTCTGTGTCTTGTTTTTTCTCTCCCCAGAGACTTATTTTTAATAAGAATTCTGTTTTATCTTTCCCTCTCTGCCCTCCGCTGGGAGGACATCTGGCCAAACACACAGATGCCTACTACAAAGAGACCCTGCTGGCTCACGTAGCTGGGGGACCCCCCTCCTCCTTGAACCTAGATGGTCACAAAAAACATTCAAGAGAGATATCCCCCTGTTACCAGCCTTTGTACTGTTTGTTTTCTCAGCATTACTTTCCTGAGACTGAGGACTTTGTTTCTGTTGGAGGGGGGTGCGGGTGGTAGGAAGGGCAAGGGAATCAATCTGCAGAGGGCTGTATATAGGACATTCTAGTTCAGGAAGTGAAGCAGTTTTGCCCCTTTCCACCAGGAGACTTAGTGTATCAAAAAACCTGGCCCAAATAGCACATTTGCAATTCAGCAGGCCACAAACAGAACGTGCCTGAAGGACCCATGCTTTTCCATTGGTTATCCCTCTTAAACTATCTCCCACTGAACTTGATTCTTGGCTCATGTTTTAAATGTATTTTCCAGGGTCCAATTCTTTACCATGCAAAAAAAAAAAAAAGAAAAAAAGTTTGGGGGCCCAGTGAAATCAGAATCACTCTAGTTAGCTCCTTGGGCATTCCACGGAAATTCAGAATAGGCTGACAATTGGGTCCCCAGGGCCCAAACTCAAAGTTCCCTGTGTCACCCTGTTTCCAATAACACATGTTTAGAGTAAGATGAGTGGGGGCCGGGCGGGGCCGCCGATCAGGGGGCAGCGGTTAGCTGGTTGGAGAGAATAATTGAAACACTGCAGGAATGACAGTGCAAAGGGCCAGAAGAATTCACCAGCAGAGAATTCCTTTCTGCTGTGGTTCTCCATAAAGAGCCCTCCCAAGTGCTGCGGTCCAGGCTATAATCCAGTCTGTTTTTCCAATCTTTTTGGAGAACAAAAGAGTCTCCTTCATTCACTATCATATTTTTCTGCCATCACCAAAGGACGGCTTGTCTTTTGAAATGGACTCATGGTGATCAATCCCTTTCCCTGTCAGGTGAAGCCTGGCACTGTGGCCAAGTATGGGGCACTCCTGGTCTGTCGTAATTATCACAAGTGTCAATAGAGCTCAGTGGTGTTGCCATACAGATCGTGTTACCAGAGAGAAGCTTCAAAAAGCTGGTGGATTGCAAAATCCAGAAAACCACAGGTTTTGATCTGAGATTTGCAGTGACCTTTTCATGTGGCTTTTTTATAGTTATTAATCTACTGCCCGGTGGCATATATTCCCATAAGCCCATGAGAATGATTTGGCTCTAACAGTAAAACTGATGATTCAAATAAGTTCCTATAATTAAAATGCCCTCAAAAGCAACAAAACAGAAAGAGTTAATGTCCTGGTAAGTTATTTGGTTGTTATGTAATATCACTAGAATAAAAATTAAGTACATAAAACATTTTATCCCACAAATAATTAATTTCCTCTTATTACAAAGGCCTTTTACTAAATGATGGAACATGGGTTTAGTTAGCAACAATTTTTTCATTAATGAATAATTTAGTTCCCCAAATATAAATCTCAGTCCTGACACCTTACTATGCCAAGTTTCTAACTGATGTGGAGAAGCATGAAAATGGAAACAGGACAGGACTTGGGAATGAAATAACTTTCTGCACAACATAAATGAAGCCTCATAGTATCCCTGTATTCATAAAAGTGTATTCAGACCAGGAAAATTATTTAGAAGAGTATTAAGAGTTTGAAATCTTCAGCACTCATTCTGAACTTATATTAACATTCTGCACAGTCAACAAGGGCATAGTTTCTTCCATTAAAACATTATATATATATATATATATATATATATATATATATATATATATATATATATGGCAGTCAGTTCTGGTTTGGGCTTAATGTTAAAAGAAGAATATGTATTATTTGTTTAAAATTTATCATTTATACCCTGCCTACTAAAAAAGAATTGTTGTAGGCAAAAGCCAGATGTAATGAGGCACTCAGATTATATAGTGTCTGCCAAAATATATAGTGTCTCAACAGAACACCATTATTTTCTTTGTGGTTTTTATAATAAGAAATCCTTTATTATATGAACTGTACACAAATGCTTTCAATTCTGAGGAAAGGAATCCTCGCTCATCGGGGAGCTCAACCATCACATCTACATTTGTCTCTCCTGGCTGGCCCCCTTCCTCTTGGCTCTATTCCTATTCATTTTATTCTATGGACACAGCGTGAACTGTCAACAATCCTGATGATACATTTCAGCAGCCCTGACTACTTCATTATCTGGCACTACCAAACAATGTCCTTGTGTGATTAGGCACTGAATCTTTTAATGAAAAGGATTTATGAAAATGCAGCTCCAGCTCGGGCCATCAGAGTCTGTTGCATAATGGAGCTGGACACATACATGGCACAGGTATTGGGAGGAAGGTCACTGGACATTTGCTCAGTGGGTGAGAGTCTGTCACTGCCACTAATGCAAAGAGGAACTGCTGAGGCCGGCTGCTATTCCTGAGGACCTGATAGGTGCCAGGCCCCCTCTCCTGGCTATTTACAACACTTTGAACAATTCTGCAGAGTTGGAATTTTGGCCCTAATTTTATAGAGTCTAGGAAGATGGACATAAAAGAGGCTGACCATGCAAGCCAATAAGTGGCTGAGCTGTAAGATGAATTTGGGTTATCACATACTGCTTCTGCAAGCCTATGGACTTCCAGAAGTGGAAAGCAAAACAAAGCAAGATTAAGGATGCCTAACAAGATAAACTGTAGAAAGCTGACAGGTTAGACTTCTGGAAGTATTCTGTCAAAATAAAGGGGTGCCGAAACATCTTTTCAAACGTGGGTAGAAGATGCCTTTCTCAGAAATGAGCAGTAAAACTCAGCTCCAGTAAGTTAACTATTACAGGCCTGGAGCTCCTACAGGAGAATTACAGGCTGTAATTTCTGACTATTCTCTGGTGACATACTCAGCAGCAAGTTAATTCCACCCTAAATAAATGCTCATTATCTCTATGAGAGGTCAGGACTGTCTTGGAGGTTGGCCCTTCCTGGGAATCATCCCTCAATGGTGATGGAATTTTTGGAATGGAGTGGGCTAGGAAAAGAAGGTAGCTTTATAATTTCAAGGCAAACTATGAGACATGCAGGGGGCTGGCACGGTTTAAGTTTGAAACCAAAACAAGTTGGTTGCTCCTACTGAGTTTTCTCCTGAACTTCTAGTACATGACGTAGTAGCCACAAAAGTCAGAGTCCAGTGGCTCATTCATCTATGGACCCCAACAACTGCTGGTGGTCCATATCTGCAGAAGTTGGGTGAGATAAGTTAATGGAAAGAAGGCAGTGAAAGAAGGATTTATTAAATAGTGATTAAAGAAATTAGTTTATCTCTAGCCTCTTAACCCCTCTCAAACAACAAAAATTGCCTGAAGTACACGGGCAAAACCCTTTTACAAATACCAGCTTGACCCCATGTTTCAGGAATCAATGGTAATTATCCACTGCCACAGTAAGTTCCAAGTGGCTCAAAGTATTTTCCAAGATGCACACCAGCTAGCATCCTCTAACCATGCAGGTTCAAACAGCCTCAGGGCCAGGAGGAGAATCAGCTGTCATTGAGGCCAAAGTCCATCGTACAGGGAGGAACTACAGCCCAGTGAACTCCACTGTCTGCCCCACTCACACATGGGCCAGCCCTGGGTTTAGGCTTCAGGATTCCCGATTCTCCTCTGGAATTCTAATTTAGATCCCCGAACCCTGTCCACTTCACCATGCTTCTTTCTTGTTACATCCCATTATTTATTCAAGAAATCAGCATAGAGTATCTGCCATGTACCAGGCACTGAGGATAATGGTCAAAGAAATAGACAACAATCTTGGCCTTTAGTATCCTCCAGCAGGAAGATATTGTAAGGTGTTAGGAGGTGATAAACACTATGGAGCCAGGAATGAGCAAAGGATGTGTGTGAGAGGAGGCAGATGGCAATTTAAATAGGCTGGTCAGAGAAGGCTTCAGAGAGTAACACGGAAGCAAAAGCTTGGGAGAGCGTGGGAAAGAGCACCAGGGTACCCGTGCGGAGGTCACACTGCACTCCCCCAAAGATCTGCTTATTCCTTCTTCAGGTCTTGAGATCTGCCCTCCTTCTCCCCACAACACTTTTCCTCTCCATGAAATGACTTTTTTTTTTTTTTTTTTTTTTTTTTTGGAAATCTTCACTCACACATCTCTTCCTCAATGAATCCTTTCCTAAAATTAGCCTCGCCCCAAGCCCAGCTGGTCCTGAACCCCTGTGGTACCTGTGTGGTTCACATTGCATAAATCTATGCACATTTGTGTTTTTAAAGGCCATCTGCATGGCTCCCACCTCCTGGAGGTGTGGGAATTTTATTTCTCTGCATTATTGCTTTTGCGTTTCTCTAAACACACCAGTTAGCTCTCTAGAACTCCACTCGAGGTGAGCAATTTCACAAATACACGACTGCGGCCGGCTGTAGATGCTGGCAGTGGGAAAAGTAGGCTCTGTCCCTCCCTTAGGGACTGTCTCATACAAGCTGGAAGCAGCATACCTCCCCCAGCTCTCAGGTGTGTCCCCTCCCACCTTTGTGTCCAGCTTTCCAGGTGACCAATGCCAGGCTGACCTGTTGTCTTGTTGGCCAGTGGGGAGCTGTCCTGGGAGAGTATTCAGCTCAGAGGCCTGATAGTCAAAATGCAGACACTTGAGAGAACATCATCCTCCCAAACAATGAGGTACCTGCAGCCTGAAAGGAAGAGTTTTCACCGCAGAAGGTGGGGAGTGCAGTGGGGTTTACCAACCAAAAGAACGCAAGGCATTCTTTATGCCCTGGCCCAGCCTGAAATGAATCCCAAGATCTAAAGCAGCACGGCAACCTGTCTACATTTTCTGTCCCTTAGCACTTACAAAACTAAATCCGACAGGGCAAGGATGAGAAATGTAAACCCACAATCCAACATCTGCCTGGAATATCGTTGCTTTAAAAAGTGTTATTTAGGGGGACAGCTGAGGAGCTAGTATCATGCTGGTGGGAATCCTGCTGGGCCGAGGGGGCCAAGTCTCAGTTAATGATAGTGGATTTACCCTTTTTCACCGAAGGAGTGTTGGGACATGTGGAAATTATGCTGTGGAGCAGGTGCTGGCATAAAAAAGAGACTAATCCATGCTCTCTCACATACCTACTTGAGTTCTTTAAACCAACAGAACTAGTGTTTTGATGGGGGGAAAAAAAGGGGCCTCAATGTAAATGAAAATATCAATCAGCCTGACAGACCTTCCTCATTCCTTTATGAATATGTGTTTTTTACCTTTTTCAAGTGAAGACTATAGTTGAGGACACTTAAAGTAAGGGAAAAGTGAGCCAAGACAGAACAACAGATTTTACTGTCAGTGTTGGAAAGTAATTATCTGCTCTGCCTTGACCACAGCCTAAGTTCCAAAATGTGATGAGAAATGAGTCAATCAATCAACTTGAAATGATCCAAATGAGGAAAAGCTGGCAAATAAATAATGAGGGAAATGGGAGGGATCTAAAGACTATGGCCCAACGTGAGAGGAGTGAGGTCCCCGGGTTCAGAGAAGAGCCTCCCATTCACCAGCCTGTTATTCATACTTGTTAATAGGTCTGGACAAAGGGCAGAGAGAGGAAGAAATGTTTAGATGTGGTAGGCAACTATGGTTGTAGAGGTCAAAGAAATATAAAAACGGAAATGCAATGCACAAAAAAGTCAGAAGGCATATGACTGAATTTTAATTGAATATAAAGTAAATGGGGAATTGTATGCTTATTTTATTTTCCATGACTTCATAAAGAATTCAAATAGGACAGACTTAAATTTAGAAATTTATCTAAAACTGAAATAACTAGATTAAAAAATGGATAAATGCACATATCTGTATATACATACATGCAAACAAAGTGGTTTTCTTGATGGTAGAGAGGTTGCAAAAATTGATTTTTTACAAATTTATTTATTCATGAGAGACACAGAGAGAGAGGCAGAGACACAGGCAGAGGGGGAAGCAGGCTCCCTATGGGGAGCCAGATGCAGGACTCGATCCCAGGACCCCGGGATCATGACCTGATCCAAAGGCAGATGCTCAACCACTGAGCCACCCAGGTGTCCCTCAAAAATGGATTTTTAAGTCAAAACTCAAATTCACAATTTCCCATAGATTCCTCAGGGGTGGGCCAGAGCCAACTGACACTGAATAGTGAAAACCATGTGTTTATATCTCTTCACAGTTCCATATTTGGTGACTTTACATTGGCAGCTTGGAATTGATCACACTGCGAGTATTTACAGCAAAGAAATCAACAAATGCTACAAAATTCAGGGCTTTTGCCTCATGGAGGGCTGATTGTTCAACATCTGCCAGCATACTACTCAACCTGCTGCAACTGACCCATCACATTTAAACAAATCAAACTGCTCTTCTATACCGGGTTATCACTTGAGAAGTTCAGGATCACTGGACAGGTGAAGATTATATTGGACCTTTGTTCCTTCTCTCCCCCCCTTGAGGTTATAGAGATCATACAGCATTCTTATTAGTGATATTTGTGCAAATTAGATGTTTTGAATTTAAAACTTCCAGGGATACATAATACAATGCAAATTCATAATCTCTGTGGGGTGCAATAATCTGTGGGGTGAAACTGACAATGTTCAGGGTTCAGTTCCCATGTGTCTGTTAATTTCATACCATGGATACAGGTTTGACTTAATTCTGATCAATCGCCCTGAAAGTGAATTTCCCTCTCTCTTGGGAGATGATGTTCAGGAGGACTGACCTGATTTGTCACCCACATCAAATTAGTGTGTGGCAGTTACGAGGTGGAGCACAGATGAATCAGCCTAAGGACAGGCAGTGGTGCAGGACACATGAGGATACAGATGAAGGAATCACCATAGAGGAAGAGATTTCCAATGAGAAGCCTCAGTCTGGAAGATATTCTCTTTACCTCCTAAAAGCATGCAGGCATTAAAACCGCAGCTCTAGGCAGAAAAAAAAAAAAAATCCAAGTATCCAAAGGAACACAAGACCTCTCTGCACACTCACAAGATGCACAAGTATCTGACAGCAACAACGAGACCCAGAGACAGAAACAGGAAAACATCAGAAATACACCAGCTGAGTTGCCAATGGTGGAGGCAAAATACCTTTTGAACATGACCTCTTGTAGCAGAGAACTGCACAGTCCTCTTTAGCTCTGGTCCAGTATTCAATGGAGATCAGCGATGCAGGAAATATATACACGATTTCACCAATATGAACTTCTTAGTTCATTCAATCACTTAATTGTATTTCATGCTCAAAGAAATGCATTTTATTGCCCAAAAGGCCAAATAGCTTCTAATTCGATCTGTAAACTGGTAAAACAGGTAGAAAGAAAAGCCTTAGGACAAGTTCTTAATGCTGTCCCACCCACATCTAGCTCAGGGTTTTCTCCATTACCCCGGTAAATATGGAATTTGAAATCTGTATCAGAATCACCTACTAGGGCAGCCCCGGTGGCGCAGCAGTTTGGCGCCTCCTGCAGCCTGGGGTGTAATCCTGGAGACCCGGGATCGAGTCCCATGTCAGGCTTCCTGCATGGAGCCTGCTTCTCCCTCTGCCTGTGTCTCTGCCTTTCTCTCTCTCTCTGAATAAATAAATAAATCTTAAAAAAAATTATTTTTTTAAAAAAGAATCACTTACTAGGGAGTCATTCATGTACTCCATTTTTAATTTGTAGCATATATTTGTTAATTCCTCATAAGCTGTATATGGCTTAGAATATAGTGTGAGTTCATTGCTTATTATTCTTTAAAATATCCTGTGGTCCCTCCCAGTTAAGAAGTATTTGTCGAGGGGCCACTACACAATGGGATGCCAGCAATGGGTTGGGCTCAGCTCAACACACCAAGGACACATACCCATTCTAGAACAGGGCCTAAGCAGGGCTCTTCCTTCCTGGGGCAGCAAGACTTCCCCAGGAAGCCTTGGAAGGGTTGGAAAAGCTCACATCCTATTGCTGACAGGCCAGCAGTGTGATCTTGCAATCAAAAGACAGTGCCATTTCATTACTTTCCACATCATGCATGGCCCTGAAGAGGAACTAAAAAAGAAGGACTCAGTGATTCACAAAACATCCATTCCTAAATGAGGAATAAAGCAAAGTTTGGACTTAGTAACCCCAGCTATCAGGCAATGTTCCTTCCTGCCAGACAGCAGTTGTGTTACAGCAGCAAAGCTAGTAAAGACAACCAACCACCTGTAAATACAGTCTAGTGGTTGCCCTGAAACAATCCGTCACTTTATACAGCACTTAGGGGAAACACCACCTAATAAACAACACCTAGTAAAGCACAGGAACATATACTACAGTAAAAGGACAAATCCCACTTACAACTGTGGTTATGACAGTACTTATAAAATTAGAAGCACTAATTTACTAGGGTGTACAGAGCCCCCATAACCATGTGATTGTAGATTTACTCAACTGTGTCTATGGGACTACTGCATAGAAGTAAGTAATTCTTCTCAGCTTTGAGCTTGGTCAGAAGATGCGATGGTTTACACTCTTGCTCACTTCCCAGACAGACACCACGAGTGGGCAAGAATCACCTAAGAGAAATGCTCGTTAAAGTGGGGCCAGGAGAGCGCGGCTCAGGGAGGGCTCCTTCTTTCGAAGGGTTCAGCCAGACAGGCCTCAGGTAGGATGGAAAGGCTCTCAGAGCAGGGAACAGGAATAACAAAAATTTTTTTTCTATGGAGAAGAGCAAAGATTTGTGATTATCTAGAAATAAAAGAAGAAAGAGGAGAGCTGTGTCAACAGGGAAACAAAAGCGACAATAGGCCTTGGGAAAGACACTGTAAAGAAGGAGGAGGTCTCTGAGTCCTTTGTGTCCCAACCAGCTAGGAGACCCTGAGGTGGAATGTCTGTGCCTCACACACCAGGACACAGAGTTGACACAGATTATTTCTGTTGGTAATGAAGAGAGGGTCCTAGAGAGTGAAGAGAAAACAAATCAGTGCACGAAACAAGTCACGTTAAATTGAGGACATAATTGAGTAAGTCTGTCAGGCAAGGAAAGGAGTACCAATATAGCTCCCGCTGTTAAAATGCAGTGATTTTTATTTTCCAAATGTCCAGTACTAAGGCTTTAGAGCTTCACACCTGGTCCTCTGGTCCCTTTCGGCTTCCCCTTGAGTTCCCCTACCCCACCCTACTCACACCGTGGCCATGTGCCCTCATGTGGCCCTCAAACTGGGCCCCAAACACTGTGGCTCATCACACGTCAGGCACTGCCCACTCAGGGTGCTGTATTGAGACATCGAAAGTGTTCTTTCTTGGGAGATGCATTTCAGAGTTCTTCTTCAACCCCAGTTCCTTGCCCTCCATCTGCCCTCATGAAACAAGAACAAGTCATAAATCCAAGAGACCAAACTGACTCAGCTTATTTCTACTGCACTATCTCATTTCTATTAAGTCAAGTACCACCGTTCTGGAGTCCTGGCGCCATAGCTGGGAGCACGAGTTAAACCCTTAAATTCGTGCAGGAGTAGGTATAAAATAAGTTTCCCACCTGTGTCATTTTGCAGGGCACACCTGAAAGTGTTATTTACTGACACTGGGTAATGCAAGGGTACACCTCAAGCTGCTTTTCATCAAGGGGACAGGTGATGCTGTAACATAGGAAGTATACTGATTCCTCATGTGTAGGGGATCGAGTTTTTGGCCTGATCTTCCAGCACAAAAAGGTTCTAGGCAAACAGGTTAAATATCCTCCCATCTTTCCAAGAAACAGAGATGACAGCTCTGTATAAAAGATAACGAATCCCTCTGAGAGACTGGTTTTGCTAAATTAATTAAACAAGGAGGCCATCAGACTGAGGTGGCTCTCGGATCCTGGTGGCCTACATAAGCAAACCGAGACCTAAGTCTGTAAGTGCCTCTAGGTTACAAAACTGACAAAACCCAAAGACAGCCAATCATAAACACCCAACTAGGCCTAAGCATTAGCTAATCAAATAATTTCCTTTCCTTGCTACGGGACATCCTCTCTATAGAGGTCTTTTACCTGGCTCCGGTCAGTGGAGGGCTACTTCTGGTTTGCCACTGCCCTGATGTGAACAGATGTTTGCCTAAACTCTTAAAAGTCTTAATATGCCCCAGTTTATCCTCTAATGGTATATTCAGCTGAGAGAGGAACACAGACTAGGGCTCCCCTATGGCCAGCACAAAATGGAAATGTTGCCCAACTTGGTGGATGGAACCACAGGCTGAACCTGTAGCAGGTGTACTTTTCATAGTTTTCCTTTTCAAATTTCCATGTTGATAAAAAATGTGAAATTTCTATGCAACGCGAGAATAAACAGACTTCTGTTTCACAATCTGTACAGCAGATCTCCTCTACTTATCCAATATGAGCATATCATATATGATCATGTTTCTGATGGCTCTACTATTTCCCCTCCACAGTGATAAACGGGTGTGTGTGGATGCTTCTGACCCTGATGTGAGGGGCAGACATCTCTTGAGTCAGTGTGACTAACAGTGGGGGAAGGGGCAGTGTAGACATATGGAAACAGATTCAGGCAGGACCAGAACTATTTCCTCAGCCGCAATGATGAAGGGTTTTTACCAGTCCCTTTAGTGAGGAGGAACTGGAACCTGATATCAAAACCCACTGTATGTCCTTTATAGTTTATTGTATATAATTACGTACCATAAACTGTGCGGGGTTTGCATTCCAGGGCGTGGGATTAGTCATTCTCAACAAATCCTTTTGTTGACTTCTCTAAGTCCCGGCTAAGAACTCAAAGCCTTCTCTGAACTGAGCCCCGTGGACTATTGTACCAACCCACTGAATTCTGTGTAGTGTGCCCCAGGTACATGTGCAGATGAGCGGCACCCAACAGACACACTGGGTGCACACCCTGCCTCCAGTACCAGAACGTGTCAGGAGTGCCAGTACGACCTCAGGCACATCTGTTTCCAGCACTGTACTTTTGCAGAGTCACCGCGCTTCCCTGTTAAGTTTTTCACTTTGTTCCCCTGTGCAGCTGGGACCTCATCTTGTATGGGAGCCCTGTTCCACGAAGGACCCTAAGGGATGGTGATGGTGTGTGTGGGGGGGGGGGTAGGGCGCTTCCAAATATCTAAAGCCTAGGTTGTTGTTTTAAACTATTTGGCTCACATGCATGTCTGTAAAGCATTGCTAAAATTGGAGGTGTTTCAAAAGCAATGAGGAGCATATGAGAATAAGTGATCTAATATAGCGTGTGAATTCCTAGCAGGTTAGTCACTGAGCAAGGAAGCAAAACAGACCCTGTGTGCTAGCACACCTGATGTCCTCAAAAATACGTTCCATGCCTTCGAAGAGACCGCAATGTATCTATCTTGGAAACCCTACAAGTAATATTTGTGAAATAGAGATATTACAGATTGTTAATATTAGGAAACAAAACCCCTTTTTGTAATGTGTATCCTGTCATATGCTTGCATCTACGTTAATTCACTAGCATATCCAAGGTTGTAAATATGGCCTGCAATTGTGATGAAGCCATCCATGGAATAAGCAACATGATAGTCATGACCTCTCCCCAGAAAAATGCACCCAAGACATAATTTGGACTCTATTTCAGGAGATCTCAGGGCTCTAGAAGCCACCCATACCTAAGGTTCAGAATTGTGATGCCTGGCTCCTCGCAGGAATATCAGGATAACATAATCCTTTCCGAAAGGAATTTATAGGTGCTAGGGAGTTCTCTGTCACATTGAGAGGGCAAGTCCACTGACAAACATCTCCTTCTTCACCTGACTCTCCACTGGTTCTCTTGGTTGCCTGGCCAAAGCAATATTTATCTGTGAGTCCCCGACCAATAACTAATACATATGCAGCAACACACTATAAATCACAAGTGTAGGCCACAGTGGTCTATGTGGCCACTTTAGAGGCATCATCAAGACAATCCAATGCAGAGAGGCAGCAAAGGATGGAATCATCCAGAAGGGAGGAGGCTCAGTGTCCATTGAGAGAAGAATGGATAAAGAAGCTGTGGTCTATATATTCAATGGAGTATTACTCAGCCATTAGAAATGACAAATACCCACCATTTGCTTCAACATGGATGGAACTGGAGGGTATTATGCTAGGGGAGTAAGTCAATTGGAGAAGGACAAACATTATATGGTCTCATTCATCTGGGGAATATAAATATAGTGAAAGGGAATAAAGGGGAAAGGAGAGAAAATGAGTGGGAAATATCAGTGAGAACATGAGAGACTCCTAACTCTGGGAAACGAACAAGGGGTGGTGGAAAGGGAGGTGGGTGGGGGGTTGGGGTGACTGGGTGATGGGCATTGAGGGGGGCACTGGACGGGATGAGCACTGGGTATTATGCTATATGTTGGCACATTGAACTCCAATAAAAAAATATACAAAAAAAAAAAAGAAAACACAGAAGGGAGGAGGCTGGACACAGATACAGGGTAAGTCGGAGAGAGTTCATCTGTTGTTGAAATCAACAAGATGTTGACAGTGGAGGCCCAGATGTCCTGTTAAGAAATGTCCCACTTAAACAGTCTCAACAAGCTGGCCAATGTCCTTGTGGGAACCAATAGTAAGGGCAGCAGCTGTAGTGAATGAATCACAAGTGTCCTTTCTACACATCTGACTTCAACTTGATCGTGCCCCTCCTCTGCGCCAGCTCTTCTGGTAGCTTCTCATCTCACTGAGACAAAGCTCTGAGGCCCTTGAAGCCCTATATACAATCTGTGCCCTAACCCTGACCTCTCTGACCTCATCTGCTCTCCCCTCTGTCCCTTCTACTCCAGCCACACTGGTCTCTCTGCTGCACCTTGTATACACCAGACACACTGCTACAGGACCTTTGCACTTGCCTTTTGCTCTGTGTGGAACTCTTTCTCCCAGGTATCCTTGCAGCTCCCTCCCTCCCTTTTTTTAAAAAAAGTCTTCACTCAAATATCATTTTGTCAGAGAGGCTTTCCCTGATTATTCTTTTGAAGATGACAACACTACTCTCTCCTATTCCCCATTCCCATTTTATTTCTCTCCATAGCACTAAGCACCATTTGACATGTTATTTATTTTACATATCTTTTGTCTTTCCTCAAAAGGAATGTAGGTTTCATGCAGGCAGAGATTTTTGTCACTTGCAACTCACTACTGTATCCCCAGGGGCTAGAATATGGCTAGCATAGAGGCCCCCACCCTCTCCACGGGGCTGTTGGGGAGATTAAATGAGTTAACACATGTAAGACACCTAACACCACAGAGCATATAATAGGAATTATATAAATGTTGGCTATTATTTTGAATTTTGTTTTAAACTTCATGACAACCTAATGAGTAGGAATTACTATGCCGTTTTACACATAAGGAGACTGAAGCTCAGAGTAACTCACTTGGGGTGACACAGTAGCACTTGGCAGAACCAGGATTCAGATGCAGATCTGACTCTCAGTTCTGTGCCCTCATCCCCCTCTCTCTGTTTTGTAAGTCCTGGGATAGAAGAGAGGCAGATCCGTTCGTTCTGGAACAAGCCCAGTGGCTGAGAAGGCTCCAGCCCTAGGGAGTGGGGGGCCGGGAATAAAGTTTCTTGGATCCAGAGACCTTTATGCTGCGTGAATCTGAAATAGCATGTGGCATTGTGTTTACTTCCTAACTTCACCAAAAAAATGTAATGGAGCCTGCCAATTAAAAAATGTTTTCATGACCCCAGAAAATCCATGTATTGGAGACATTTAGTTTAAACAGTCATTCTACCATAACAGGAAAAAGAGGTAGAGCAGAGGAGTTTATTATAACAGCTGCTTTCATACCCCAAACAAGGTTTGGCTGTTTTTGGCAGGTTGTACTGTACTAGTGTTGGCAAGAAGCTGACGGACTGCGTGAGTTTCCTTTCAAAAGATCATTTTGCTTCCTCAGAGAAACCCATGACTGGACTATCTAGTGTGAATTGCAGATGTTTGTTCCTCCTTCACTCCTCTGTCCTCCCGGGGCTTCCACCCTGCCGAGGTCTAAATGGGGCACCAGCCTGAAGAGCAGAAAGAGTGTGGGCTTTGGAATCGTGAAGATCTTGGGTAGGATCCAGTGTTTCCTTTCTTAGCTGTGCGACTCTCTGAGACGTAGTGTCCCCAGCCACGGGGCTACATGAGGACTAACTAAGGCAGACACCCCTCCCGGTACTGGCAGCTAGTATTAGGACATAGTTATTATTGCGACTTCAGATGGCTAGAGGCTTGAGTCCCGGTTTCCTCTGAGGGCTCCCTGAGATGTTCCATTCTACAAAATGCACACGGCAGAGAGTGTAAAATGCAACTCCTTCCCTGGGGGCTTTGTCAAGACTGACTTACCTGCATTCCCCCCCTTCAAACCTACAAAGTGGGCAAAAAATGACACAAGGACAGATGTTAGGACCACGCCTTTCATCCCCCAAAGCAGGTATCATTGCTCTTGAGCTCCAAAGGGGGAGGAAAAGGCAGGGATAGAAGGGGACCTGATGATGGCCTGGAGGGTAAGGCTTTGCTGGGTTTTAAACTGGAAATCCTACAGGAAGCAGAAGGCTCCTGGCTCCCAGAACCGAGGCTGTGCTGGGCTGTGCCTCTTGCGACACCGAGTACACAGCAAGCTCCTGAAACCATTTCAATGTTAATGGCTTCCAGATGGCAGGAGAGCAACCAGCACACGATGCACTTGGCACAAGTGAGCCCAAGAGATCTGAGGCCCATGAGTCCAGCTGGTGGCCCAAACTCATAAGGAACCCAAGTAAATTAGAACTGGACCTCCAGCAAACTTGGATCCCCTGGCTAGATTGACCACACACCCTGCAGCATCCCAACCAATAAGGTGCATACTCCTCTGTTCTGCAGGGTATAGGTCAGCACAGAAGCCACCTCCCTCCTCCAGCAATGTTTGCTCCTCAGCATCCAAGCCTGAGACCCACAGACAGCACAGGTCTTGCTGCACAAAGGAAATGAGCTTCCCAAAGAACTTGGGATACGTGTGCTGGGCTGGGTTTTGGGACCCAGGCTGTAGTGGAGGGAATTTCTGGCCACTGCTGGCAGCTTTGAAGACCTATTTTTGACTTCAAAAGCCTTTCATCCTCTGTCTCTTCAGAGCCTGAACTTGGAGCATTTGCCCTTCAAAAAAAGACAGGGGAGCCAGTGAGCAGCACAGGGAACATTGATTCAAGGGGTACCCCCCAGGCAGGCACCTTTAAGCCCTACTCCTGAGCTCCAGCCTGGCAAGGAGTGGGGTTAGGGAATAGTAGGGGGGTCGATGGCTACACTCTTTCCCCACTGAGAGGGCTGGGGTTTAATTCAGATGTAAAAACATCCCATACCCCAAACACCAGTTCAACCAGAAGGAAAATATGTGACCATGTACAACTTTAGCCTCAACTCCATTTCTAGGGGTGATAATCCAAATATTTAATCAATGCTCTGGCATGGGCACTGATCAATCAGAAGGAATATGCCCTGGTGCTCCCCTGCTGAGCATCAGCCCTGCCTATATCCTGACAGAGATGTTTTAAAAATACCACGCCAATTACTTGTGGGTGGAATATCCCGGAGCAGCCAACACACTTTCCACTGTTGACAGGGAGCTTTCACTGCCTGGAGCTTTTCCTGGAGGGCACCCTGCTCCCTGGTCACCTGGGAACACAGCTGACGGTACATCAGAAAATGGACTGTATGCGCCTGTTGTGAATTAAAAACAAGAACTGTCATAAAAGTAGACAGACGAATGGCTATTTTAAGTTGCTACACTGTTTTGGGAAAGTGGCTGCAAGGACAGGTGCCGGGGTTTGGAGAATATTCTTCTATTCCTGTTAAACTGTGTAGAAACCCCAAGTGTATTGCTTTGTGAAACAAAACACTCAGATGTGGCTGCCAGAGATCCTTTAGGAGAAGGCCAACATCGAGTCCTCAAGGGCATGGCTAGGAAGGGAGAAAGAATGAAGCCAACAAACAGCACCAGGGCCCACCCTCCAGAAACTTACAAATCAGTCTTTGGATTATCATCACAATTGTAGATAACTTGCTCCTTACACACAGAAGCCCATACTGCTCTCCATGGGGAAATTCTGAGTGCCCAAGGAAATTCTAAAAGAACCATATTTTGTTCTGTCCTTTCCAGACTCTTCTGACACACTGTATTTCTTCCCAGTCTATTTTCTTTTCTCCTTCTCACTCTTAGATTGCTACCCTCTCAATTCTCACCTTTCTTTTCCTTCTTCCCCTACAGCCAGCTCTCTGCAGTAGTCCCTTTGATTCTTATCAGTTCCATGTCTTCCTTCTGGTTCTTTCTTTTCTTCAGTGCCCTCAAGAGCCTTAACTCTGGACTGCCAGGAAGAACCCTGAGTGCCCCTGGCTAAGGACAGAGCAGGGCAAGGTAGAAATGTGCAGGATGGTTTCTAATGATATGCCCACATTGGCCCAGGGTTCACTCTGGTCGACCAGAGCTGCATGGACTATTCACTCTTCTATCACAACACTAAATCTTCATTAGGATAAAAAGTTGTAACATGCAATCTAAAAATTGTGGAAAAGCAAAAAAAAAAAAAAAAAAAAAAAAAAAAGGAAATTGGAGGGAATAAAAGAAGAAACAAAAGGAGTAAAGAGCAGAAAAGAAAGACTCAACTTCAGAGTGATCACATCATACTCAGGTCAAAGTTCAAAATCCTAAAACTGTTTCTAATGTCCCACTAAGTAGCGGCCTCTTAGTGCTTCTGACAAGTGATTTAAGGGAAGTGGTCTGTTCCCAAGGGGGCTCATGAATCTCCATGCATGACAGTTCAATCAAGAGAGTCTGGAGTCACATAGTTGTAAAGGTGGCAACGCAAAGGTCAGAAGTACAAGGGAGGAGTTCATTCATCAACCCCGACAGACAGGCATGCCCAGGACAGCGCAAGGGACAGGAGCCATCTGGTAGCTTTGCTTGCAAGATCAGATTAAGAAAGTACCAGCCCAGAAACCACAAAGGAGAAGATGAAGCTGTATTTCCGGAAGAAAAAGCAAAGATTTCTACCCAAAGCTGAGGTAAGAGCTTTATTTTTTTTTTTCCAATGATGAAGAAAGAATCCTACTTCCCTCTGATTTGAATTATTTTTAGCATACATGCCTCAGCTTTGATGCCCGACATGTCTGGCCATGTCTCTCTTCCCCTGCCTGAAATTTTTCAGTAGCTTCCCACTGCCTAGCCCGTAAAACATGAACTCCACTGCCTGGCACCTAAGGGCCATCATGAAGGTAACCTCCGCCTAACACTTCTTGTCTTCTTCCTGCATTCTCAGCTCAGACTTCAGAGGACTCCCACCTTCTGGAATACATTGCACTGTCTCATGCTCTTCCCTCTGCTTGATATACCTTCTCCTGTTTGCCTGCCTGTCTGCCCACATTTTACTCATCCTCTATAATCTATTTCCCAACTCCAGCTCCTCTGTGAATCCTGACTTCTAGAGGTTCCCTCTCCTAGATGCCCATGGCACTCGAATGCCATCCCACTATATGCTAATTATCTTTTTATTGTAATCCAGACTAGAATTGTATCTTTACAAATTTTGCAACCAGGACCTAGCACACAGGAAGCACCCCAAACTTATTCAGACTATTCAGATATCATTTGTTTGAATTCTGTATGTATACATATTTAATTTTATGCACACAAGGTCATGGTCTCATCACCACCTGCATTTCTAGGGTTGTGGGTTCTAATTAGGACACTGGTTAGAAGTTTCTGACCAGGGCCTCCAGGTTGGGATGGATAGGAAGAACAGAGGGAGTCATATATCAGAAATCAAGTTTGAAACCTGAAAATGAATGGCTTCAAGTGCTTAGAAATTTCCTATCCACAGGCCTCAGCTTTTAACTCAAGCAGAATATATATGTTTGCAGAGAGTGGGGCTAGAGCAAAGTGAGTGGGAGCAGAGAGAGGGGTAAGGGATCTTGTGCAGAGTCTCTCTCCTGGTCAATCAACCAGGATGGCTAGTAGTTCCATACAAAGGATCATATATTATTTCCAACCATTTAAATTTCATTTTTAATTAGCCCTTTCCCAAAGAACCACAGAATGTCAAAGGTGCTGAGGTAAGCAGCTGAGTTTTATAAATGTCAAAACCAGTGGTGCCAGACTCAGAAAAAGTCAGGTAAGTACAGGAAGGGACCCCTTGCATTCCAAAGCATGTGCAGAAAAGCACAGAAGTGGGTATTTATGTATGAAGGAATTTTTGAAGTAGTCCATTGTACTGAGACACAATTCTACTCTAAAACCTCAATTTTCAATAAGTCTGGCATGAAACTGACAGGAGAAGAAAGGGATACCTAAATCTTGAGTGTTCTGCAGCTCTGAAATTTGGTGTAGTTTGTGCTCTATTAAAACAGTTCACCTCTCATTAGGAAAATAATTGCTGGATTAGCAAATGTCAAGAACTCATTATTTGGGCACGTTAAACAAGCATACCAGGTCTGTGGTTTTCTAGAGATCTAAAAAAAGCTACTGCCACCCCAGGGGAGACAGGAGGTTTCTTAGGAATTAGGAATACACTGCTCTAATAATCCATAATATACTCCTGATGAAGTTGTAGTAGTATTTCCACTATACATATGAGGTACATGGTGGGTTAAAAAGGCATTGCAGATAGCCAGAAGATGAAATATTATTTCTAGGGCAAAATGTATTTTTAAATGATCAAACATCTGCCTTACAAATTACCTTTCCTGTTCCCAGTTAGGAACTACCTGTATAAATCATTCAGGCACACTGATGAAAAATAAATCCCTTTTTCTTTCTATTTTTCATGCACAGAGTCAAGAATATAGGATCGATTTGTTTCACAAGTGTATGGTCTGACTTACTACTTTATACAGCACGTTGCTCAAAGGCAAGGTAGAGTGTCTCCTAAGTGTTCTGCATTTTATCAACGTAGAGCAGGTTTCCCTAACCTAGCAAATCTATGCCATGCACAAATAGGACTCAGAAAAACGAAAAGCCTGGAACTCCGCAGTGAACCTAATTATGATAACAGTCAATAGGGATGAAGGGCCTTCCTTGCCTTAGCAAGATGGTGGGGGGGAAAGGGCATGACACACATTTCCATCCTGACACCCAACTTATTAGTGCTTTGCCCCTGTTCCTTTTTATTTATTTGAGAGAGAGAGAGAGAGGAGAGAATACAAGTGGGGAGGAGGAGGAAAGGAAAAGGGAGCAGGCTCCCTGCCAAGTAGGGACTCCAGGATCATGACCTGAGCTGAAGGCAGATGCTTAACCAAACTGAGCCACCCAGGCGCCCCATGCTTTGCCTTTCTGAGCACCAGCTTCCTCCTCTATAATATGGTCATAATTACATGCATATCACAGAATTATTATAGATTAAGTGAAATCATGCATTTACAATGAATATGGTGAATGTGGTACATATTGGGTGACAAGTTACTGCTTCTTTCCTTGTAAAAATGCAATTCCCCTTTTGGGGTGTCTGCCTGCAGACAGAGAGCACATTTTTTGGTCTGTGCCTCCATGTAGTAGGTTTTGCAAGCCAGTCCCCACGGAAGAAGTCTTTTCTAGTACTGCCTGTGGGAAAGTCCAGCTAATTCTGGAGTCCAGGACTGTGAAGCACATCGCTGTGGCACACCTCAGCCACATCCTCCCACCTTGCCTTTATCAGTATTAAAAGTGAATTTTTAATAAAAAAAAAAAAAGCGATTGCCTAAATATAAGATGGGGGTAATGGCTTAGTAGTAGCATGAGGGGAAAAAGACTAGGAGTCTTTTTTAATAGCAAATTCATGATAAGTTAGTCATCTGGTGCAGCTAATGTGAAATATGTAGTGTGACGGGGGAGGGAGGGCAGTGATATCTCAGGAGGGAGATGTATGCACCCCCACACCCCAACTCCCCAAATGCCTTGTCATAACATCCAGAGAAAAATAAAATATCTGCCAGAAATATGATAAAACATGAAACAGAAAAACACAAGCTCACCTAGCTCAGCTGTGAAACTTCAGTTAAGATTATACTGGTTTTGTATCAACATAAAATAATTCTAGATTAAAACCTAAAAACCACATAACAAGTACTAGATCCAACTTCAGGAGAGGCCTGCCAATTCAACAAAAGATTGTAGCTTCTCCTCCATGCTAACCGCCTGCCCCATCTCTTCTCCACACTCAACCCAGGCAGCCAGCAATGCCTAGGATCAGGAAACACTCCAGAATAGTGCTTCTCAGCCTCAGTGGCATTTGATATACACTAGAAGTTTGGACAAATCTTGACCCCAGATCAGTCAAGTCCAGGGGATTCCAACATGCAGCCAAGGTTGAGAACAACTGCTTCAGAAGGCTAGTCCCACTCTAACCCAGAGGATGGTACCATCTGGACCACAAACTTAGGGAAAGCTGGAGAGAGTTGGGAGCTTGCTCGAAGGACAGTGACCAGGATAGTGACATAAGGTCAACTGGCAAGGGACATGGAGACAAGGACAGTACACTCAGGAGGGTGTCATGGACAACTTTAAAATACCAGAAACCCCGACAAGTCTAAGAAGAAACTGCTTTGTTCTCCCTGCATGGCTATCAAAGGGTGGGAACTGGAGGGAAATGGATTTCAGCTCTATCTCAGGAAGAGCTTTCTTAGAAGGAGAACTCTTCAAAGCCGAGGAGGCCTCCGGGGAACTCGCACCCCACAGCTGAACATGTGTGAGCACAGACTGGCATGAGCCCCCGCCGGGCAGAGATTCTGCAGGGGGACATGAGGCACTGAACGGGGCAATCGGACTGGATGGCTTCTCAGGTCGGGGCAGCTCCATGATGCCAGGGGCTCGACGCGAGTGATGGACTAAACTGCCAACTTTGCACAGCGAAGAAAACAGTTTTGTTTAGCTCAGGAAAACAAACCCATTATAAACCTCACCAAACGGATAAACACGAGTGGGCGGGGGCAGCAGAATAAACCCAAGACGATTGAAATGCTCCCAAGTTCTTTCCACAATACCATACAGTTCATTAGAACAATTCAAAATGCAGCAGTGAAAGGCAGCTACACTGAATGGCCTGGCCGGACAGCTCTCTGGGAGCCTATCTGCTGATTTAAGAAGGCAGACACTCTGGAGGAGCCCCCTGCTGTTTATATGGTTGTCCAAGTTAATTATCCCTATATTTCCAGATGAAGTGAATGGTAATCTGTTTATCTAGGTCAAATATTTGGAGCTGTCTTTGTCCCTTGATAGTTGTACAAAAATACATAGTGTTGTCCTTTTGGGCACTATAAGATCAGGTTAAAAAAATAGCATCTACTTCTTTATAGGTTCAACACCATAAGCCCCTATTTGTGAAGTAGTCTAATTAGACCTAACTCTAAACAAGTAGTTTATAATGTGGTTGTTTTTTTTTTTTTTTTAAAGAAAAGAAATTCTGAATTCATGCCATATTTTTGTCTGGAATTTATGAACGTATCCCCATAGATATAATGAAAAGCTGACTTCTGGCCTCTGCAACCATTCCTTAGAGTAGTAACTTCCACTGCGTAAGGAAAAATGCACACTGCTACCACAGACAGCTAATGCGGTGCTGGTGTTGGTTACCAGAACAAAGTTAGATGTGGGGTGTCGGAGTGGAGTAAGAAAGTTTGTATGTCACAATGTATGTGGGGAGGATGTGATTTTTTTTTTTTGGGAGGATGTGATTTAATACGCAAAATAAAATCTCTGGAGGAGTAGGGGCTTCCTAATGGCATCTACCAGATGTCCTTTAAGGCTGATCTTATTTTGGATCAAGTCACTCAGAGTGAGCTGGGGCATGGTTAGGATGGGTATGCCCACCATGGAAAAAGAGGATT
Organism: Vulpes lagopus; assembly: GCF_018345385.1. Taxonomy (NCBI): domain Eukaryota; kingdom Metazoa; phylum Chordata; class Mammalia; order Carnivora; family Canidae; genus Vulpes; species Vulpes lagopus. Next base: position 118,804,787 of record NC_054824.1, on the reverse strand, counting down.
AACAGGGAACCTGCTGTGGGTGGGGAGAAGGCCAGGCTTGGTTTGGTCCCGAAGGAATGGAACATTCAGAGGACTGCAGGATCACTGAGCAGTGAAAGTTACAAACTCCCATCTAACCATGTCCCTTTGAGCTACTTTTCTGTACTAACTAGATCCAATGTACCTAACATTATTACACGCAAGGCACCTAACCAAATATGAGCATGCAGCAAAGACAGGAAGATGAAGACAATGCTTGCTGCCATGTGGAATCCCAGAAGGATAATGCTACACCACCACCATTGGCATCACCTGGAAGCTTCTTAGATGCAGCACCTCAGGGCTCTTCCCAGACCTACTGAATCAAACTCTGCATTTTAATAAGATCCTTAGGTGATTCCTTTGGCTTTATTAAAGTTAGGACTACTTCAGTAAGAGTTTCTATCCTCTCATTTAAAAATTAAAAAGAAAAAAATTAAGACTACTTTTTTAAGGACAGTTTTAGATTTGCAGCAAAATTGAGGCGGAAGCTAGAGAGATTTCCCATGTACTTCCCATCTCCCAACCTGCACAGCCTCCCACATTATCCACATCCCCCACCAGAGTGGTACAACTCTTACAGCTGATGCACCCACATGGACACACCATAATCACCAAAGTCCATAGTTCACATTAGAGTTCATTCCTGATATAAATTCTGTGGGTTTAGACAAATGTATAATGACGTATATCCACTATATGGCATCACACAGAGTAGTTTATTGCCCTAAAAAACTCTGTGTTCCATAGGTTCATTCCCCACCCCTATAACCCCTGACAACCACTGACACTTTTACTAACCCCATAGTTTGCCTTTTCCAGAATGTCACATAGTTGTACTCTTATGGTATATAGCCTTTTCAGAATGGCTTCCTTCACTCAGTAGTATGCATTTATGTCTCCTCCTTGTATTTTCATGGCTTGATAGCTTCTTTCTTTTTAGTGAATTATATTTCATAATTTGGATACACTATAGCTTTATCCATTCCCTACTGAAGGACATCTTGGTTGCTTACAAGTTTTGGCAATTAAGAGTAAAGCTGCTATACACATAGGTGCACAGGTTTTATGTGGACGTTTTCATCTCCTTTGAATAAATGCCAAAGAAAATGACTGCTGGATTGTACAGTAAGAGTATGTTTAGTTTTGCAAGAATGACCTTTCATTTTTTAACTACAGGGTTGGGGCCCAAAGAAGTTAAATGATGTGTCTGTCCAAGGTCACATCACAAATTCATGGCAGCCGTGGCTAGAACAAACATTTCTTGATGCTTCATCTGTAAACATATTTTCTTGCAGAGAAAGAATGGATATGGGAACCAGGGAGACCTGAATTTGGAAGCTCTGTGCCTCAGTTTCCTCACTTGTGGGCACTAAGATGTTACTACTTCCCCATAATTGTGCATAATTATGAAGACTTGGTGAAATAACACACCTGGAGGAACTCATGGTTCACAAAAACTATAATTTGCAAAAAGTTTTTGTTTCCAGTGATACATTCTAGGGTCACGGAGCCTCCAGAAGGGTTCAGGTGCACACCTAAGGTCTGAGGGGCTCTTCACGTAGTGAGTTTTGTTGGGCAAGAATGGAGAACTACTTCATCTGCTGAGAGCTGGGGTACCACACTGCCGCCCATGTTCTTTAGACTGTTGCCCAAGCTTTATATAGATCCCTGGATGTTTCCAGTCCTGTTTTCTAACACGGTGACATGCTCACTTTTGGCAGATTAATTGGTAGAGTTGTCAGCACAGCTGCCTTTTATTGCCAATAAACTTGGGTCCTCTGAGTTGTGGCCTTAATTATTTGTTATTTCTCTTTCCAAGGGGGATAACATATGTCCTCCTTTAAGCTGGTGTTTTCTTGCATCAGGACAAGAAACCGAAGAATGCACTGAGGAATTTATCATATGGCAGTGACTAGGAGTGCCTTAGAAAAGTAGTAAACTAGCAGAAGCTGGAGTACCCTTATACTAGCCTTTTTCCTTGTTTTTCTTAATCCTCTCATCCCCCCCTTTCTCATTCACCCAACCCCCAAAACCCATGCTTAATGGCAAGAGGCAGAGAAACATCTGCTTCTAGTCTAAACCTCATGATACAATTTCTGCCAGTATGATACTGTAAGTTCCCTCTCCCCACTTAAGAAATATTTGAGGGCTTTCATGCCATACTGCAATTGCTCAGTGATGTTTTCCTATGCAGGGATGTATTTCCTATTTCAATTGAAAACTGATCAATTTCTCATAGCACCACTGATTCAGATACAACCTATATACGACTGTATTTTTATAGCTTTTAAAAATGAATAATGTAAGAAAATTCAGAGACAGCATTTACAGTTAGGCAAAGATTGTTTTGGTGAGCATAATCGCTGTACAAATTGTGTAATTTTTAAAAGCTTCAGAACATTTTTGGACTCATCACTGTTTTTCCTTACATGTGACAAAATTAACGTCATATAAAGCAAAATCTCGTTGAGTTTACTTTTTACCCTACCAAGAAATACTCAGTTCAGCCAATAATTAGCTCTAACACTGGAGATCTAGGGAGAATCAAAGAAAGACGTAATCCATGCGGGAACACATAGGTCTGTTTTCAGCCAGTAGTCTCAGGATCTTCCCTACAAAATGGTTTACCAGATTTGCTGTTAGCCAGATACACAGATGTGAGCTTCACTTTCTTCACATCTACCTTCTTGTCAAGGAGCTAGTGAACTGTAAAACAATCTCAGTTGGACAGCAGGAGGAATAATGAACAAAAAGAACTTGGTAATAAGCCATCTACATAATTGGTCCATGAAAAAAAAATCAAGCTAAAATGGTAATTTTTAAGGCTGTTAGTAGCACTCAGCCTCCACAATAGCAGGACACAGTAAACTACTTATTATACTATTTTATTATAGTGAAATACCACCTCATTTTGAATAGAAGCCTTGTGAAATTGAATTAGATTTGATGTCTTAACCAAAGTTATCTGTATAATCTCTAACTAAATCTGCCTAATTGGGTCATCAGCAATGGCTCTTCTGGCCATTAGTCTTAATTAGCATGGCGCCATCAATACTGTGCATGCTCCTGTGGCTTCCAAGTAGGCGCTAGCATCCACCTACCTCTTTATGAAGAGATTCACTCAAAGTCTTTGTATGCATGTGGGTCTCGCCAAATGCCAAGCATACATGCAGTCAAGTTTGTAAACCTCGGCTTTAATTTGCTGAAGCCATTTGATTAACTCTCTGTGGCCACCCAATGTCCCACAGCTAGTATGTTACAAAGATGGAATAAATAGAGAATATTGGAGAAATAGTGGAGGGTATTCTTGGCAACGATGGGCTACCAACTAATTAATGTGACATTAAAGCTAGATTTCATCACAAAATCTGATTCTCAGGGACACCTGAAGAGGAGTAGACACATCAGTGATTGCAATAACTGATTGTGCTTATAAAATTCTTACCTACCACTGCTCCCTTTCTTTCAGGCCAAGGAACCATTTGAAGAGCACACACCTTTCCTTCCAAACCAAGGTTTGCTTTGTACTTTCAACACAGACAGAAGTTTATCTTTGAGTCACCCTGCCCCCATCTCTGCACTCTTCTGCTTTCTCCTGAATGCCATCTCTACCTGCTCCTGGCATGCTCATATGCCTGTCAGCTAGTGAAATTTCCTTACATGCTGCTCTCTTCCCTAACTCCCCTTGATTTTGAGTATACCCTCCTTCTACAACAAACACTCACTCCCTCTCCTGAAGAGTAAACTAGATGTTAGGAGGAAAGCAACCTGTCTACATTATTCACAATTTACTGTGAAACTACAACAATTTACCACAACTCTCCCAAGGACATTAACAACTGAAAGGATAAGCTGATTGATAATATTGAATTTGTAACTCATAGACTTCCAACCAATGTAACCTTGAAAAAGAAGCTATTTCAGGCTGAATTAGGAAAGAATGTTCAAAAAGCAAGATATATATTCCATTTCACACACACGCATCCATGCCGTAAGATATATGCAGGAATTTTTTAAAATGAGATAGTGTTATATATACGAAAATGGAAACTCTCCAAGGTACTTTAACCAGCAAGCCCCTTTGGGGAGTCTTTAATCCAACCACAAGGTCAAACATAAGGTCATCCCTGGTCTTCCACTACTTCAGAATAATCATCCCCTCTGCTCCCTTTCTTCCACGAGAGAATCAAGCTCACTCGAATGCCACCCACAGACTCAAGCCTGAAGAACAGAGCTGAAAATTTGGCACAGCACTTCTGAAAAACTGCTAATTCCTGAGCCCGGCCAATGGATGTGGAAATCTCATCCGTGGTCGAAATCACACTCACAGATCAGGCCACAACTACAAATCCATTTTCTGCCATGGTATTCAGACCTCATCTACAGCTTTCTGGTGTCTAGCTTTTGTTGTAACTGAAAGGCCAAAGATAAGATCCTGATGGAATTTTTAGCATTAAAAGCACAAATAAATAAAAACATGAAAAGAACACACTGCCAGACTCTTATTTCACAGGACACCATGTCAACCTGAGGCCTTTCCCAGGACCCATCCGTGTTTTGCCCAGCAGGGGGCTACACTGCTCCCAATCACATGTGCATTTCCCAAGAGCAGACCTCAGATGCTCCCAAAATCTGGGAAAGGAAGCCAGTCCTGCTGCACAAACGTTGGTTTGTTACGGAAGCACAAACGGCTTACACTCTTGTCCTTGTAAGAGCTATTTTTGAAAAAGAGGCAAGATAAGAAACTTGAATCAGAATCCTTCAAAGCAGAAACTACTCTCTGGGACCCAGATGCTTTCAGAGATGTTCCATTAACTATTTCAAGGCACTAAGAATCACTCAGCAAATGACCCTTTTCTGTACTTTAAAGATTAAAAAGATAACGAAGGCAAAGATTCTTTTGGTGCATGTGTTATAATCCCCAAGTCTTACGAAGGTCCTGTTTTCTTAATGCCCTTGTCACGGTGTAGCAGCAGGTCACAAAGACACAGGGTGGTCCTCTGCCGCTACACTGGTGGGTCAGACATCATATCCACAGCAGCAAACTAGTGTCAGGAAGTAACCATGCAGGTGGCTGTGGGCAGCTGTATATTGATAGGGAACTGGTCTCTCCCTCTATCCCTGCCTTTCTTCCTTTCTTGTGTGAATTTATAGTTTTATTGCAAAGCATTTCTAGATAATGGGTTTTTTCCAAACCAGTCTCAGGTTTGGCTGCCAGAGGGTCTTGCTCCCACTGACTTAACATGAACTCCATATTTAACAACTTGGGGGGCTGGAGAGAAGAAAGTTCTTTGGGCACGTAGCTACTTTCATCTTGTAGACTCCCAATGTTTTGAACTGAAAAAAGATTTAGGAGATGATACATTCTTTCATTTTTAGGAGTAGACACCAACTGGCTGCTAACTGGAAAGGGGTGAGTGGTAATGTGTGCGCCCAAGCAGAGAAGAGGAAAAAAATATTCTGGAATGTTTTACCCTGACTGATTTGGGGATGGGTTGCTTTTGGATATATTTGGCAAGGAATTACATCTAAAATGTCTCAATTTTTGAGTGAATACACATGTGTTAACAGGTCTGACTGCTATATGGCAATAAATTGGGGATATCTGGTGCTATCTTGAGATCACCTATTTGAGTGTCTGTGGGTCTCTGGTTATGAGAACTCTTGATGATCGGGAGAAGATCCTGTCTTTTGGGATACTAGTTTACAATTTAGTGCACTGTGTCAGTGGTGGGATGATGTCTGAATTTTACTTCCTATCTTTGGATTTCCAGGGAGATCCAAGAGAAAACAGTCTATATCCACAAATTCTCTGCTGCTCACCAAAGTAACTAGATACAAGTTAGCTCTTTAGATGTTCAAAGAAAAAGTAGGCAGGAGGCAGTAAGTTTATTTTTACTTAAGTAGAGTACTCAGAAAAGCAATTATTACAATATACAGAGTTCAAGTTCATCCTTATAGCTACAGTGAGCAAGTACCTTTGGGAAGATTTGGTCATTTACTATCAACAGATAAGATTATTTAAAGTTTCTACAGTATTTGTAGAACTAATCTTAGATTATATGAGAACATGCATGTCCACATAATCATACGTGGCAACATATATTGTATGTTTGGTAAATAGAAGATTGAAAGAACAAATCCTAGGATTGTGTCTAGCCAGTATATAGCAAAGACCATCCAGGGGGTATAGGAACTAGGAAATGCTTTTCTTTCCATAAACAGATGCATCGTGTTAGCATTCCTACCCAAGGAGTTGGTATTTTTCTTTGGGTTAATTGCAGGGTGTGTTCCATACCTACAGCGTATGGAATTTTTTTTCCAACTGGCAGTACTGTAGCCTGGTGGCTACTGAGTTTGGTTATCATAACCTATAATTCATTAATCCTTTTCGTAAGTCAGGTGTGTCATGGAAGAGAGAAAAATAACTGTACTAAGAGCAAAAGACCCAGGTTGTGATCCTTGTTCTCCTAACCCATGCACGTGCCAACCTGATCAAGCCTTTAGTTTTCTCATCTGTGTTACGGGATAATCAAACCAATCCTGCTCAAAGTTTTATGCAATTCAAACCCTATACTGGGTGGGAATGATGGAAAGATCTTTTGTAAATTATACAATGTTGCATAAATATGTGGAATTTATTTTCTATATGTGGTGAAATTTACACCGTTTAGATGCTATGTGGTGAATGCCACAAGCCTTCTGAGACAAAAACAAAACACACACGCACACACACACACACACACAGCCTGTTGGACCTATATTTATGTTTCACACAATTGCTTCAGCTGCTAAGGAAAAGGGCCTAATGTCAAAGAATGCTCAGCCCACAGCTTTGCTTGTATAACGTAAGGGCTCTTTTCTGCACCCACCTTCAACTTAGAGTTCCCAGCAAGACTCGTGCTGTCAGGTCAGGGAACTCTACTTAGCAACCCAGCCCTAATTCCAGGTCAGTTGGAACTGAGCCACGGATTACACTATTAGTCCAGGATGACCAATTACTTTCCTTCCATGATTAAACATCTTTGGAAAAGACTTTTTTGTTGTTGCATAACCCAAGGTTCAAACTCTTTTGTTCTTGAGGTCTTTGACAATGAATAGAAGCAGAAGTGCACTGCCTGCTGTCCAATACTTTTTGAGATCCCCGTTGTAAGAAATAATATTCATGGATGATTGCCTAAAAGATATAAAGAACTTCTATTCCTTTATATACCCCAAATAATATCTGCACATCAAGCAAAACCATCAAAAAGCAGCAGGCTTAGACTGCTCTGCCCTGTGTACAGCTGCTTTTACTGAATTACACCTTGGCAGTGTGCCATTGCCTTGCAGTGAGGGACATTACTAGAAACAGTTCTATAAAAATTGCTAGTGTAAGAATATTGTTGAAGATATTTCCACTGTATCCCCCATTGAGTCTTTGATGAGAATCAATGGAGAAATTTCCCTTGGGCCTTAGTTCCAGCAAAGGCCTGTTTTTCTGGCTTTTTTCATTAGTTCATATTTCCCTTTTTGCTGTGGCATTTAGGAAGTACAGAGTGAATTTTTTTTCAAGATTTGAGAGAGAGAGAATGTGTGCATGAAAGCAGGGGGAGGGGCAGAGAAGGAGAGAGACTCTCAAGCAGATGTCCTGCTGAACTCAGAGCCCAACTCGGGGCTCTGTCTCAAAACCCTGAGGTCATGACCTGAGCTTGTCCTACCTCTAACAACTAACTATACATAAACTACATATGAACAGCTAACTTTCATGGTCTTTTCCAGCCTCATCCCTCACACTTCCTATGATTTAATTTCTTCTTTCTTCTTCGTGTATTTATTATGTGTGTTTCTGTAAACTCTCCTAATTTTCTGGAGGATAGATGTGTATTTAGCCAATGGGCCCTGCATAAGGCTTTTCCAGATCCCGACTTGCCTTTCTGGTTTTGTCTTTTGCCATTTCCCACCATGAATCTGTGATCCAATCACACTGACCTGCATCATGACCTGACTATGCTGTGCCCTTTTGTGTTGCTCTGCATCTGCCTATGCAGATTCCTCTGCTTGGAATACCCTTTGTCTGTTTCTTAGCCAAGTGAAATCCTGGTAGAACTCAGAATTCCCATATAGCTTTTCATCCATGCAACCAGTGTGACATTTACAGTCTATCCTAGTACACTATGTATACACCTGTGTCCTCTGCTAGACTATAAACTCCCTAAAGGCAATACCATTTGCATTTATCTTTGTATCTCCAGAGCCTAACCACAGTTCCAGGTATACAACAGGTGCTCAACATATGTTTGCAAAATTAACAAGCAAATGAATACTCCTATTCCAGCACCAGCGCTAGGGCCTCTGGGAGGCTTGTTACTAAAGTTGATAAGTTGCATTTCAATATTCACATGGGCTTGATGATGGTGGCTGCTGGAGGCACAGGGACAGGTCATGGTGTCTTCCAGAGTTTGAGATACGTGGCTACATCAGTTCTTCCTCAGAGCAGACCCCAATCCTCAAACTTCCTTCTGGAGACAGGAATACAGGGATGCTATTTTCCCCGCAACACTTGCCTATGATATTTGCTGCTTGGTCAAATTCCAGCTGTTTGGCATAGATGAGGCTAACACTACCACAACAATCAAATGGAGCCAAAAACATAAAAAGCTACACCTGATTCTGCTTTGTGATTCCATAGGACAAAGAAGAAGGGCTGAAAAAGGGAGCAGGTGGGAAGCAAACTGATATACTAGGGGCCTGGATGGTGTACACATACATAGGAGTTCTGAGGAAAGTTAATACCAGAAAACTATTATTCAATCAATTTCCAAACAATGGGATGGAAATGACCCTACCATAGCCAGAATAATGGCTCATTATTTCTCATTTTTTCGAGTCCAAAATATCCATGGGATGATGAAATACAACATGAAAATAGCATCACAAGTTTGCAGAAGAATATTGCACCAAAACACATTTAAAGGGCATTGCAGAGTGATGTTTAATATGGTGAGCAGTAAATTTCTGCCTTTCAGGTTTCTTGGTGTTTGCTTTCCTGGAAACCTTACAGTAAAACTAATAAGATGACTACAACTTCAACAGGAAGACCATGGAGTCCAACACCTCCCTAATACAAATGGGCAAGTGGAGGCCTTGTCAGATACACTGAGTTATCCAACACTACACAATGAACACTATACAATACATTGAGTTATCCAATACTACACAATGAACTGGCAAGAGAATCAGTGCTTGATCATCAGTCCATTGTTCCTCCCAGGATATCAATATTGTATCAGCTGGCTCTCAGTAGTCCTTAAACAAAAATTAAGTACAAATAACCAGAAGCTCCTGGAAGAATAAAACAGCCCACTTGTTGCTACATGAATACCAACTCAGTTTAAAAAAAAAAAAAAAAGCCCTGTAGTAAAGGCCTAACAGACTCAGGTAAAAGGTTTGAGCAAGTCATTAATGGGTACAGGGACAGGGACAAGGTTGCAAAGAAATGTTATATCTTCAAGCTTAGCATCTGGGACTGATTCTGCAAATGCTTGGGGAGAGCCTAGCATCTGCTGACCCAGGTGATGGAAGAAGGAGAGGAGGTGAATGAAATCCGGGTGTGGAAGAATGCACAGAAAACTAGGTCTCAGACCTCCCGCTCTATTGACAAATGCATTATGTATGTCACTTGGCAACTGGGACATGGTGTACATCAGCAAAAAGACACTCCGGGTTTCTGCAGTTGAGCTAGAACACAAGGCCCTGCAAACAGTTCACAATGCAGTTGGAAGTGCCATAAGGAAGACAAGAGTTTTGGTGCCTTCTGGTTTCAATTCAGGCATATCCCAGTTTTAGGGGGTCGCATGTGTCCACCATCCCTGGGCATGCAGAGCACAAGGGAAAGGCTCACGTAAGGATATACTGACTCAAGCATGGAAAGGGCACTAGACATTTTTGAGTTTCTGATTGCCTTTTTTAAACAATAAAAACATGGATCATAATCCTTCCCAGAAAAATGTGAGGTTAAAAGTTTAATCTGAGTTCACAGCACACACATTCCAAAGGGGCACTGTACTTGGGGAAATTACTCACCTAGAGTTTATATAAGTTCCGAGGCGATTAGAGTCAGCCGACAAATTGGAGCCAGGACACGTTTACATTGAAGGCTTAAAATGTAGATTCCTCTTATGAAAAGAAAGAATGGGGGGGGGGGAAATCACCCACCACCCAATGTTTCTTGTTAAGGGACCAGACCCCATTAAGTGTCAGTCCATCATCTCAAAGAGTGTGGAAGATGCCAACACACGATCCCTCTCTGTCCCTCTTGAAAAGCAAACGTCACATCTGCTTGCTATCAGCATTTATCTCACAGCGTGCGTCTGACTCATTTGGAAAACTCAAAGCACATGTTTATTCCTGCTGAGGAACCAGCCATTACTGTGCTATTTACAGGTCTTCTGGAACCCAGAGCACACAGTGCTGAAGAGAACTGCCAGGGTGGTGCTGCTTGGTTTGATTACTTTGCTCCCAGCTTTGTAAGTGAAGAGGACACTCTCCTTGTCCTCCTGGGAGCTCTCCTTCACTTCCAAGCCTGGGTCACAAATCACTCTCCTTCTTAGCCAGTCAGCATGGGTGAGGATCCCAAAGCAAGTGTGTTTGGGAAAGAGTGAATGAGAAACCCATGGCTTGTTAGTTTCTGGAAACAAATGGCATTTGTGCAGGAACTCAAAAAGTCTTGGTCACAAAATGAAAGCCATGCGCTCTTCCTTTTCCTTTACGCTGTCTTGGGGATGACTCCCAAGTGATGGCAATACAATTCTCACCTCGGGCTTCTTTCTACGGCCTAATCTGATTTCAAGTGGCTTCTCTAACAACACTGAGGATGAATGCAATGTGAACCTACCTTTCCTGGGCCTACACAAGGCCACATTCTGGGTTGAAGAGTGAAAATTCATTGGACTTAGGTCTTTGTCTGTTGGATCTTTTTGTTTTTTGTTTTTGTTTTTTTGTTTTGTTTTGTTTTTGTTTTTGCTGGGGCGCCATTCTGCCAAAATTCACTGCAAAGACACGGCAGGTCAACATAAGTGCCTCTTCTGAGTTAGAAAAAGGTGCCCTCCAGACAGATCAACCCTTCTGGAAAACTTTCTGCACAGCAAAACCTGCACAACTGAATGCAGCACAGCTTCCAGCCTTTTCTTACCAAAAACCAAAAAAGTGATAGAAACTCTAAGGTTTGTTTGCCTTAACTGGAAAAGCCACCCTGGGATGATTAAATGCAAGAGGCCAAAGGTTCATATCAAAACCTACCATATTTCTCTGAATGCTGAGTCCCACAGGGGGCTAGATGGTGAGGCTGGCATGAGTTATCTCTACCCAATGGGCCTCCATCTGGCCAGATGAGCTGGTAATACTCAGCTTGCCCAAGAACCAGCTTCTAGATGGAACGTGTTGCTCTGGTGAGTTTGTGTTCACTTTCTTAAGCTGCTTCCTTAATTCTGCATACTTCTGGAAAGACAGGGAGATCTCCCATCCTCTTCATTTGCATATGTTTTCCCACTTCTCATCAGTGGCCTCTATCATCCCTCAGATTTTGCAGGAGGGTCTGTCCCCCTGATGCCACACCTACCTTTGGACAGGCCACCAACCTTAGACCATCAACCTGCATAGGTGTCATTTCCTAGAGCAATGACTTCCAAGCATTTGAACATATAACCCCCGACTTCCCTACTTTATTTATTCTTTGTTAACTTATAAGTTATCTACACAGGTTATCATCACTTAATAGTGCAAGGCACAAAATATACTTAGAGTGTGATTTATCATAACAATTATACATGTACATTTTCATCCATATCCTCCAGTGACATTTTAATAACTTTGAAAGTTTTCTGGCCAACTGCTTGGCAAATCACATCAGTGACATCAGACTGTCACCGCTTCTACCTTGTAATACTGTCACCTTGTAATGTGGTTGGCAAACTATTTTCAGGAAGAATAATGGAAATGTTTCCCATGCTGGTTTTTTGTCTGGTTTTCTTGGAGATGTACCGTTAAAGAGTGCTATCTTTAATCCATGGTTCCTTTACAGGAGCCTTTTAAAGCCACATGTCCATTTATGGAGGCTAAAGCTAGATAATACCACTGTTAAATCCATTTAACCAGGCATGGAGTACTCTTTGCCTTTGAATTTGAGGACTTGGAGACAGAAGTCTAAATAAAGACTGACCCACTCTTTCACTTAGAGTTCATACTATGTCACCCAGCCAGGAAAAAAATGCAGAGGGTTTTGGGGCCACCAGAAAAATGAGAGTTTCACAGTTGACTCCACAAATCTACATCATTTCTGGTTCAGAGCACTTTCTAGCAAGAGATGGAAAGTTATAGATACTCTGTATGTTCAAATGCCTTAAATGCCTCTAAAAGGAAGCAGGTAAGCTATATGACCTTTAAAAAAGGCATTAAAAAAGAAGAAGAAAGTAAAAAGCAGGGTCTGTCTTCACTCATCTACCCTCCACGGACACTTCAAAAAAGCATGGGAACTCTAAGACAGTGGTAAGGGGCATGCTGTTCCTCCTCCCATCAGCCACATTGCCACTCCTTCAGCAATAATACCTACAGTCTTAACACCTTCTGTAAATTGATTTTGTCACCCCATTCTAGGTTTGAAAAATTAGAGCTGCTATATACATTTTCAATCTCAAGGGTCATGATTTCTAGTTTTTGAGGAATGTTGCTACTCTATCCAAGAAAAGCAACCACCGACAAGATGAAAGGAAGTAGCCACAAATTCCCCTTTCCACCCACCTCTCCGGTAAAAACACAGGATCAGCGCATTTCTCCAATGTTGCCAGTGAAGACTTTTCTCCAGCGCTTGAAAACTGGCCCTTCTGACCCAGGTCTCCTCTCCATGCATGAGGCTCTCTCTGAAGGCAGAAGCAGCCCTGTGCCTTCAGCGAGCCTCATTAACAGAAGGGAGCCGGGGGGAAGGGTGGGTGGCTGCCAGGTCAGTTGCAGGTAAATTCCACAGATGGGAAAAGGGGATTCAAACTGTGGCAGCGTTAGAGCAGTTACTTAACCATTAAGTTAACTGTAAGTTAGCTTCCACACTGAACTACCGGACTCGGTGGTGTCGTAATGAAATTCAGCGGTCAGGAATTCTCTGAAGAACGAGAAGAAAACTGACATTGAAGCCAACTGAAGCTAGGGATTGAGAGGCATGGAATCTCCAGGCTGATGTCTGTGACCTCAAGTCTCATGTGCTGCCTCTTTTCGCGCTACTCAGAGGTGTTTATACACCAATTCGAAGTGCCCGTGGACTTAAATAATACAGGAAGAAAAGAAGGAATTAAAAGCTGGTCTATCTGTAGTATCCAGACCTAAATCCTAACCTAAACACATCCAAATTCCTCTGATCTTGTTGAGATCAATTTAAGACAACAGAGCAGGCCCAAATAATGCCAAGCATTTGAGGGCCACCCATGTCTACCAGGCTACTTTATCAGTAGCTTGAGGCAGTACTTAGAAAAAGCAAAACCAACCCAATAAATCAACAAAAACCCCAAACCTGAAATGCCATCCCAGAAAGTATACGACTGAGTCTGAGGTTGAGGACATTTCCCACCTCATCTCAGGACAGAGTTTCAGATGACCAGGGTGAGGGCCTGCAGCACTGGAGACCTGGTGTGTGTGGTGGTGTGTGTGGCAGGGAAGTGGGTGGGGAGGGCCCTTCTCGCTCCCGGGTGGGCAGCTCTGTGCCCCTGCATGGGCTGTTCCTGCTAGCTGGAGCCCCTTCTCGTCAGACTTTCCCAAATGGCAGGCCATGCTCTGCCATCCGTGTCATGTCATTCACTAATTTATTTGTCCATTTAGCAAATATTTATTCAGTTCCTCCTAAGGGTCAGGCCCTGGGGATATACACATGAACGGAACACACACGGCCTCTACCTTCATTTGAAGCTTTCTCTAAGTCTCTCTGGCAGGCTGTTTGCTTGAGTTGTAATCCTGGTTAAAATGTAGATGCTGTGGGGCAGAACGAGACTTGGCTGTTACCAGTCACTCGTTAAGCAGGGGTTTGAAATCTGGACCGATGCTGAGTGCCTGGAAGGTAGCACTGGGGCAGATGCGTGCTGGGGACCATGGGGGAGCACTTGGGAAATTAATTTTCATCTGTTTCACAGTTTGCTTGGGACTAGCCCAACCTATAACAGACCCCAGTTCTTGGCTCAATCCTCAGACAACCCTTGTTAAAGGGTGTACATGGGTGGTGGTGACTGGAGAGTCTGTATTTATTCAGAGCCTATAGAAAGTCTCCCAAGACACAGTATTAGCTACACTTTCAGCTTTCCCTTTGTACAGAGGTTAACCCTTTACATCTCCATTTCTGTCCCCAGTGCACAACTCTTGGTAGTGCTCCGGAGGAGTAAAACTGCAACAAGACAAAGGTGAGTGGCTATCTAGAAGCTGAAAAGGGCCCAGATAAACTCGAAACTGGATAATCTCTAGGTACTGGATAACAAAGCAGTGGCGTGCTCTGAAAGTGGAGCGTCTTTTAAGCCTAAATCATACCAACTGAGTGTTCAACAGTTTCTAGAGTAAATAGTTCCTTTTAATCTGTCATAAGTTCATGCACTTGGAATGACCAATAATGTATACTTAAACATGTAATAAAACTTAAGGGAAAAGAGAGTCCAGGGCGTGCAGGGGAAATGAGCTATTACTCCTCTGGCATGGAAAGACCATTGTGTTTCATGTATGATTTGACCATGCTTCAGGAAAGCAATTTTGGCTTTAAATGGCACATTTCCTTTCTTCTTTATTAGGCTTCCTGAAGGGTTATTTCACCCCAGGTACTTTCTTACACTGAGTAGTATTTCAGCTGTTTCGTGCAAACGCAGAGATCTTGCAGGGATCTCAGTAATACTTGGTATGTCACTAATGGTCAACAACTGGCAGACTGTGGTTCTGGAATCCTGAGCTGCATACTTGAATTTGTGATGGATGTTTATAACTGTCGGAATGTGTCTTCAATCATCACAGAATGCCTGAGCACATGGCCATTGGTTGCGCAACCTAAGACGTGACTGGCTGTGTTTCTTAAGATGGGCATTTGTGCCATTGTTTATTATTGTTCTGGTAACATTTACTATTTTAGAGGGCTTGTTGTTCTGTTTTAAGAAATAACAATTTGAGTGTTGTTGTTTTCTTTTTCCCCAAAGAAGCAGCCTCAACCTTCTTTGCCCGACTTCTGGAGCAAGGCAGCATCTGGGAACATATGGTTTCAGCTTCCTGAAAAATAAACTTTCCTTTCTTATTTTGTTAAGATGCATTCTTTATTCCTAGTGAAACCAAGACTAGATTAGTTAATGGAATTTTATTTCCTTGGGACTTATCTGCATGGGAACATCAGTCTCATTAGAACCTCTGGAAGCAGGGGCTAATGGAATGTAGACTGTCTTGCACATGAAATGTCTTCTGATCACCCAGCAGCCATTCTCAACTAGGAACCGCATATACTTTTTTCAATACTATCTGCGCCCAGGCTTGCTTCCACCTTCATAGTATTTTGGTATCTGAAATTAGTAATTCATGAGTGAAATAAAATATTTTTATTTGTATTATAGTTCTTCAGATCTGGAACCAGTTCATACCAGCTGGCCTTTTAAATAATTCCTCTGTAAAATCTCCAGCAACTCTGCCACTCAAAGCAATGCAGTTACCTTTGGCTTTCTTACAGGGATTCAACCCCTATTCCAAGGGAAACAGACCAGGTTTTTAAAAAGCCGAGCCGTTCTTGGCTCTTCAGCTGCTCATGAAAGTAAAATTATTATAAACAGAAAAGATACTTTCTAATTGTCACCAAACACTTGTCCCCAGTGTTCTGTGATTCCCTCAGACCAAAAGCCTCCAGGTATGATGGGTAGGGCCAATGTGCTGGCACTGGCTTAGATTCCCTATGCATCTTCTTGGCATCTCAATATTCTTCTTTATAAAGCTGGGCTATCTGACCCTTTAAAGATACTCTACAAAGCACCTCAAAGGAATTGGCTCAAATATTTGCTTCACTAGACTTGTTGGGGGCGTGGCACTAGCCATGAAGCTTCAAACCCTTGTTCTTCAGGGTCTAGGGACAGGAAGGCTAAAACTAATTGTGCTACATGATGATCTGGAATTCAGGGGACCCATGGGGGCCTGAAAGGGATGAGTGGTTTCTGGAGGAGTTACCACCTGGCTCTGCCAAACGCCTCCACCTAAAGACAGCAGAAAGAACCAAATACTGGAAAGTGCAGTTAGTACACTCTTCAGTCTAACTGTGGTTTTACCACCGTCTATGGTTTCTTCACCTGAACAATGAGGGCTGAGTACTCAATAACCCTCCAGACTCCTTCAGGTCTGTTGTGGGATTCCACAATTCTGTTCTACTCAGAATTCTCCCTTGGCAGACTGTAGCAGAGCAAAGCTGTATGAAAGAGGGAACTTATGACACCTGGCCAGATGACACAAAGACGAACCAGAAGTGAGGCAGAGAAGATGCCCATGTCTCGTCTACTGTAACTGGGAATCTGGCAGGGATCTAAAAGACCCAAGTTCTACCTTCTCATAATAAAGGTCTTAGCAGTCAGGTCTAGGGCTCTTTCCATGGGTGACACAATTTCACTCCCACCCCTCAGCCTCCACCATGGACAGCAGGGCAAGTTTGTTCCTTGCTTTCAGGTGTGTGTGTGGGAGCCTCATGGTGGCTCCAGTGTGCGAACAAGAGCATGAACCACAGCTACTGGGCATGACATGTTTAAAGAGCCATGGCCTGAGTCACCGATTTGGGGGAGAGTCTAGAGTATTTTCTAGTGTCGGTGTTTCTGATGATGAGGCTTCCATATTCACTTCTTTAAGGGTTAAGTTACTCTGCCCTTCAAAAGGGCTTTTCAACTTCCATCTATAGCCTTAGCATTCAGAAGAATGATAATCCTGAGAGGACTTTTAAATACTTGGTTCTTAAGAACTAGACTTTAAGAAACAAAGACTAGCAGCTATGTGTAACCAGCTTATGAAAGACCTTGAAGTCAAAAGTGTAAACCGGACCACGTGGGACAAAATTAGGACAGAAAGTACTCAGATGGGACCAGAGCATACTGGCTAAGGGTGACCAAATCCTCAATGAGACAGAACTGGCAACTGATAGCATCTTCTTTATGGTTTGTGGTGTTTACACAACAAGTTGTAGAAGTTGTTTTAATCACTCCCAAGAAGTTCCTTTGTTGTCTTCATACAGACCCTGGGTTGAAAAAAAAAAACCCTTTCAGAGATTGTTATAAATAGACATATCCTGGGTAGACACAGGTACCTGTAAAAGACAAGATTCTGATGCTCAGAGTGGAAAAAATCAAGATTAGCAGCACCCATTTGCCAAACCCTCCAATACACAGCAAACAACACCAGGTGTGCTAATTCCATCACTACACACTTATAAAAATGCACAAAACAAGAGCATATTAAGCATATTACCTTCAGTGACCATTTACTGTCCAACCTTCTGAAAAGACAGCTTTGAATGAAAAACCATGAATCTAATTTCTGTTGGAAATTTCAATCCAAAAGATACATGGAGACAAAGAGATTAAAAAGCTGTATTTCCATCAGCTAACCAAAGTGAAGAGCTGACAAAATTATCCAGTTTGGGCAAAACTAAAAGACAAATTATCCTTTCAAATCTACAATGTCAATACTCTCTCCAGGGCCAATTTTGCCAGGTCCCTGTAGCCAAGCAAACACGGAAAAGAGATGGTTTCATTGTGTTCTCACATACTTATTTTTATATCCCATAGGGTAATAATAATAAAAACAAAAGGTGGGTTGGAGGTTGTTTCCCTTCGCTGCAATGGAACTGAAAGAATTCCAAGATCTAACCTAGAGCATCTTCTTTTATTCCCCCAAATGTATTCCTAGTTGTTGTTTTTTTTTTTCAATTTACTTTAGGTAAAACAAGAATAGCAAAACCATCTGAAAATTAAGCCATGAAATGAAAACTTTGATTCTTTATCTTCATACATGGCAGCAGTGATGTGCTAGTATAACATAGTCACGAAAGCACCCCTAGATGAACTTAGGTGACTTCTTCTAATCCCTCGAAATCTCTTTATTTCCCTGAACTAGAATCATTCCTGTGGCTTTGCTTGTTTATTAGCAATTGTTTTTCAAAGTTTGGGAAAACGTAGCAAAAAAAAAAAAAAAATGCTAAAACAAGAATATCGTTCCTCTGCCAGCTATTTACAAGATACACTAAGATAAATTAAAATTTACTCTAACAATACAAAATCTCAAAGTGCCTTTCATATGTGTAAAGATATTATCAGTGTGATAGAAATTTATGGGGCACTGGCTTATGGTGTTGTAAACCAGGCTTTTTTGACCAAGTCATGAACTTGTGTTACTGAATAAAACAAAGTATTCAAAAGACGGGATGGAGCCATATATTAATTTAAAGTAGGACTAGGGATGGGGCTGTAAAAACTGAATGAAAAATTAGCCACTCCAACACAGGACTTTCAACCAGGCTGATCCATTCATGGTCATATGGCTGTTGGCCAATACAAATGAATCACAGATATGCAACAACAGAGACTCCTGGTTTACCGTTCCATCTCCCTCTCATCCCACCCCATCCTATTCTCCTCTAGCTTTATATATCTCCTGGGCCTTTGGCCCTTGACTTTGTTTCCCTCTCTGGATCCCTACTTGCTCCTTGAATTGGTGTGGGACACTGCAATGGTGTTCACTGTCCTCTAGAACTGGCTTGCACCCCTCTTTGGCTCAGTTTTCCCTTGTGTCTTTGGGTAGTCACCTTCTAACTCAGTGCTGGGCTCTAGTCAGGTTCAGCTTTGGTCATCTGGCCAACACTCTGAGCAGAATGACCCCAAACCACTAGCAGAGACAACCATACAATGACAGTTAACAGTGGGCACCTAATATTAAGGTGCCTTTACCCCCCAGTAGCTCTTCCTGTGATGAGATCACTTCAGGCAGGCTACATTTTGACAGCAAGGTATTGTGTTTCCTGATTTCACAGCTGCTTCTGCTGGATGGGCACAAGTACAGAAGCCAAGAATCAGACCAAGCTGGTTGAGAGAAGCATAGAGGCAGAGATGTGAGCTTCTTGTGGCTGAGTTGCAACCTCTGCATCAGTGTTGAGGTGGAACCTTAAAGAAATATCTATCCCAACCCCATTTTAAAAGAAGTTTCCTGGGGCACCTGGTGGCTCAGTTCGTTGAGTGTCCAACTCTTTATTTCAACTCAGGTCATGATCTCAGGGTCCAGGGATCGAGCCCTGAGTTGGGCTTCATGCTTTAAAAATAATTACCTAGGCCCCATCCCAGGCCAATAAATCAGAATCTCTGTCAGGTGGAGTCTCACACAATTTTTAAAAACTCCCCAATAGGGGATCCCTGAGTGGCTCAGTAGTTTAGTGCCTGCCTTTGGCCTAGGGCGTGGTCCTGGAGTCCCGGGATCGAGTCCCGCGTTGGGCTCCTGGCATGTAGCCTGCTTCTCCCTCTGCCTGTGTCTCCGCCTCTCTCTCTCTCTCTCTGTCTCTAATGAATACATAAAATCTTTAAATTAATTAATTAATTAATTAAAACTCCCCAATGATCTGTTGTGTAGTCAGAATCTCAAAGCTCTGGACTAAAAGGAAGGAGCACAACAAATGGCTGGACAAATGATGAAGAGATGGAATCCAATTGCTGATACTAGCCTAGGAGATGATTTTTTTGTAGGTCGTCTTCAGAATGCAAGAGGTTAAAGTCAATTTCTTTGGTTTTCAGCTTAAGGGGATTTTTTAGCATGGTGCGGGGTTAGTATCCTAGAAAGAGTATGGGCTTCAGAATCTGAAACACTTAGGTTCAATCCCAGCTTTACCACACATTTATTTAACCTCTCCCCCATTTCTAATTGGTAAACCAGGGATAATAGTTGAGATGACCCTCTTAGAAGATCATCACAATGCCCAGCCCTAATAAGATACCAGCAAAGGTCATTTTCTTCCTCTAAACTCAGTAGGGATCAAGTATTATTAAAACTTGAGAACCAAAAATGTTACTATCATACACTGTAATCCCATCTGTGTTTTCAATAAATAAATAATACATCACATACCACATCTCCTTTAGCAGTCTTTCTTTTCAATCACTATCTTGTACCCCAAACTCCTGTGGTTCATAAACAGAAAGAAAGATGTCAGATTTTGAACTTGAAACGGAATGAATGTGGGATTAAACTTGAATTATTCATAGCTGTCTCAAAGTTAAAACTCTCCAAGGAATTCAAGTATTGCCAAGTATAAAGAAAAAGAAAGAAAAAGTCCAGGGAAAGTAAAAGGGAAGAAAGAGATTAAGATGATTTCTTAAAAAAAAAAAAAAAAAAAAAGATGATTTCTTGAAGGCAAATTTCAGAGACAGAAAATAGGTCTAAAGTCAGTAATGTGTACAGAGCTCATCAAAAAATAATTTTGGGGCAGCCCAGGTGGCTCAGCAGTTTAGCATCGCCTTTAGCCCAGGGCCTGATCCTGGAGATCCAGGATAGAGTCCCATGTCGGGCTTCCTGCAGGGGGCCTGCTTCTCCCTCTGCCTGTGTCTCTGCCTCTCTCTGTGTTTGTCTCTCTCATGAATAAATAAACAGAATCTTAAAAAAAAAAAAAAAAAAAGAACCATACCTATACGAATATGTTTCATCTACCTGAAAACTGATGTGGAGTTGCATGGGATTTATTAGGTATTCACATGCAAAAGGAGCAGGAAAGATCACCCCTATCCTAGTTAAGCTAACAAGCTGACTGAGGCATGTGGTGGAAGAAAAATGTAGACAAAACTGTCTTCAAATTCTGGCTGGGCCAATTACTAAACTGTGCAATCAGGAACTAAGTTACTTAATTTCTCTAAACTTAAGTTCTCAATCTGCAAATCAGGGTTAATAATATCCTCCCTGCAGCATTATTTTGAGGATTAAGTGAAATTAACACATGAAGTGCCAAGCATGTGGTAGACACTTTTTCTCTTACATAGATCTGAGAGACAAATGTTTTCCACAGGTGGTTTGGTGTCCTTGTCCTTCTGGGTTGTGAAGTGGTGCTGCCTGTTCCTACAATATCGAGGCTTAAAAACCAAGCTGACTAAAAATTAAAGCTCCAGGATATTTAACTTCAAGGAAAACAAAGTGGACACATGTTCTCTCATTTCTTCCACTAAGAGAAACTAAAATTCCAGACATCAGATATTAAACAAATATAAGACTCTGAAAGGTAAAGAGAAGAAGGTAGGCTAGTTAGAGATCTCAGGACACATGGAATAACACAGTGATGAGCTGTTCTTTTTTCTTCTTATGTCAAATACCCCCCCCCCCCAAAAAAAAGCATGCTTTCTTCAGGAAAGGTGCAGCCTTGCAAGGTAGTAAACTTTTAAATTAATAAATGCCGTGCTCCAGTCAAACACTACACACAAAAAAATTGCGGCCCAGCCTCCACCCATGCCAGCAAAGCCCAGGTGGGGAGCTTAGACTTCCATCTCTGTGAGGCTGTAATGAAGTGCCCAAGTACTCCCTCGGGGTGGTTTCAGAGAATGGCCAACTCAGAGTCAAGACTTTCACAATGTCCTAGTGATAACAAGGCCACCCCACCTGTGGTGTCAAAGGAGAACCTCCACCCCTGCCCAGCAATAGTGTTTAATAATGAACAATGATAATAATGAGCAAAAATGACACCCTTCATGTGTCAACAGAGGCTCAATAGGGGACCAGCACATCTGCCTCCATCAAAATAGTAATGATATATATAATGCCTGCTTCCTCCCCTGCCTTAGCCCTGAGAAAGACAGCTTAAAACTGAGGGTTTCAATAAAATTTAGAGTCTCAGAAAATAATATGAAAATATCCCAGTTTAAATTGAAACCACTTGTCATACCAACAAACAGAAAAATCTCAAAGTTAGTAAAAAGTGACAATCGATGCCAGTATTGAGATGAAAAGGGATTTTAGGATTACCAGGCAAAGATAGTAAAACAGCTATGATAAATTGCCTCTATGAGCAATTATGAATACCTTTCAAACATGAAAAAAGTTAAAAACTTATAAAAGAAATAGAAAGTTTCAGTGGAAAAGCAAATGACCTAAAAAAGAATGAAATGAAAATGTCAAACTAAAAAACAAAACAAAAAAACACAAAAAAACAAGAACTAAAATAAAAAGCTCACCGGAAGAGCTCCACAGCAGAATGGAGGGAACAGAGGAAAGAAACAGTGAACTAGAAGATAGAAGAGTAAAAATTACCCAATCTGAATAGAGGGAAATTGATTAAAATCAATTTAAAGTTGATTAAAAATGAACAGAACCTCAGGAACCTGTTAGGAAATCTAGCATTCATATCATCAGAACCTAGAAGGAAAAGCAAAAGAGGGAGGAGCTGGAAAAGTACTTGAAGAAATGATGGCTGTGGAAACTTCTCAAATTTGGCAAGAGACATAAACCTATGAGTTCAGAAGCTGAATGAACCACAAACAGGAGAAAGCCCAAGAAATCCATGCCAACACACATCATCATTAAACTTCTGAAAACAAAAGGCAAAGAAAATATTTTTAAAGCAGGAAGAGAGAAACAACACTTTACCTACAGGGGAAAAGCAATTCAAACAGTGGCTCTCTTGTCAGAGAAAATGGCAGTGAGATTGAGATTTCTCAAGGGTTGAAAGAAAACAATTGTGAGTACACAACCCTGTACCTTGCAAAAACATACTCTATGTAAGTAAGGGAGAAATGAAGACAATCTCAGAGGAAGGAAAACCAAGAAAAGTTGTGGCTAGCAGATCTACTCCAAAAAGATAAAGTTCTCTGTAAACAAAAATAGGGATAAATGCAATAGACTTTTCTCTTCTTTTGGAGTTTTCTAAATTATATTTGATGGTGAAGCAAAATTAACAAAACTGTTTGATTTGGTTACAAATATACGTGGAAGAACTATTTAAGATGGGTATTATAAATGGAGCAAGGTAAAGGGAGGTAAGGTAAGGTTTCTATACTTTACTTGAATTAGAAAACAAAACAGCAATAGGCTATGATAAGTTATGTAGATACATAATGTAGTCCCTAGAGCAACCACTAGAAGAAAGCTATAGAGATACACTCAAAAACACTATGGATAAATCAAAATGAAATTCTAAAAAATGTTCAGCTAACTTACTGGAAGGCAAAAAAAAAAAAAAAAGGAGAGAGAGAGAGAGAGAGAGAAAGAAAGAAAGAAAGAAAGGAAAGAAAGAAAGAAAGAAAGAAAGAAAGAAAGAAAGAAAGAAGAAAAACAGAACAGTGACCCAAAAAATAAAACAGTCGCCTTAAGCCCTAACGTATCAATGAATGCATTAAGTATAAACATGTCTAAACCAATTAAAAGATAGAAAATGGCAGAATGGATTTTAAAATATGACAAGTATATGTTGTCTATAAGAAACTCACTTCAAAATAGCAATTTAGAAGGTTGAAATTACAAGGATGGAAGAAGATATATCAGGGAAACATTAATGAAAAGAAAGCAGGGATGGTTATATTAATATCAGAAAAGGTAGACTTCAGAGAAAATAAAATGACTAAAGACAGAGGACATGACAAAATGATAACAGGGTCACTCCAACAAGTCATAGGAATCCTCAATGTATATGCACCAGAAACCAGAACTGCAGAATAGGTGAAGCAAAAACTGATAAAACTGAAGGGAGAAAGAAATAATTTTAGAATTATAGTAGAGGAATTCAACACCATTCCTTCAACAATTGGTTGAAATTGATTTTCAATAGCAAATCAACAGAACATTAGAAGAACTCAATGCCATCAACAAACCAACAGGATCTAATTATAATTTATAGAACATTTCACCCAACAATTGCAGGATACACATTCTTTACAAGTGCCCACAGCACATATACTGAGACAAATCCCGAGTTACAAAGCAAATATTGTCAATTTAAAAGAGGTGAAATCGTACCTACTGTGTTTTCTAATCACCATGGAATCAAACTAGAAATCAATAGCAGAAAGATAACAGTAAACTACCCAAACTACCCAAACACTGATGCTAAATAACAACCTGCTAATGAATCCATGGGCCAAAAAGGAAATCTCAGGGAAATAAACACACTGAACTAATGAAAATAAACATACAGCATATCAACATTTGTGGGACACAGCTAAATCGGTGATAAAAGGTAAAATATATAGCACTAAATGCCTATATTGAAAGACAGGTAAAGTCTCAAATCAATAACCTAAGCTCCTTGCTCAAGAACCTACAAAGAAAAAAAAAAAAAGAAAAAAGAACCTACAAAGAAACTAAATAAGCCCAAAGCAAGCAGAGAGAAGGAAATAATAAAGAGCAAACACCAATGAAAATTAAAATGCAAAAACAGTAAAGAAAACAGTAAAATGAAGAACTGGTTCTTTGCAAACATAATAAAATTGACAAATCTTAAGTAGGACTGACAAAGGAAAAAAACATGTAAAGTACCAAGAACAGAAAAAGAAAAAAGAGGTATCACTATAGACCCTACAGACATTAAAAGGCTAACAAAGGAATATTAAAAACAATTCTACATGAATACATTTGACAGCCTCTATGAAATGAACAAATTCCTCAAAAAACCCTACATACTACCACAACTCACCCAACATGGAGTAATTTAAGTAGCCCTATATGTATTAAGAAAAATGAATTTATAGTTTAAAAACTCCGAAAAAGGAGTAGAGGAATTGAAAGAGCTAAAACAATTTTTAAAGATAATAATCAAGTCAGAGGAATCAGTTTACTCAATTTCAAGACATGATATAACTATAGTAATCAAGACTGTAGTGTATAGGGAATTAAGAATAAAGAGCTCAGAAACAGACCCACACAAACACAACCAACTGATTTTGTATAAAGGTAAAAAAAGCCTTTCAATAGAGGAAAGACAGCATTTTCAACAAATGATGCTGGAGTAATTGCGCATCTATAGACAATTCTCACACCTTATATAAAACTTAATTCAAATGCATCACAGACTTAAATATTAAACAAAAAACTTACAGACAAAAAAAAAAATAGAAGAACATCTTTAGGATCTCCAGCTAGGCAAAGAGTAATTCTTAGACTTGACACCAAAAGTAAGATACATAAAAGAAAAAAATTGATAAACTGAATTTCACCAAAATTAAAAACTTTGCCTTTGGAAAAAAGTCCTGTTAGGAAGCTGAAAAGACAAGCTACAGAGAGGGAGAGAATATTTGCAAACCATACATTCAAGCAAAGAACTAGTTAGAATATATAAAGAACTTTCAAAAACCCAATAGCAAACAAGTAAATAATTCAAATGGAACACAGGCAAAAGACACAAAAAGACATTTTGCCAAAAAGACAGACAGATGGCAAATAAGCACATGAAAAATATCCAACATCGTCAGCCATTAGAGTAATGTAAATTAAAACCACAATGATATACCACTACATGCCGATCAGAAGAGCTGGTGAGGATGTGGAAAAACTAGATCACTCATACATTGTGGATGGAATGTAAAATAGTGCAGCTCCTCTGAAAAAAAAACAGCTTAGCAGTTCTTAAACAACTAAAAACCCAAATACTATATGATCCAGCAATTGCATTCGTTGGCATTTATCCCAGAAAAAAGAAGACGTGTTCATACAGAAATCTGTAAATGAATATTTACAGCAGCATTATTCATATTAGCACCAAACTAGAAACAACCCAGATGTCCTTCAATGAATGAATGACTATTCTACAGAATACTACTCACCGATAAAAAGGAACAAAGTACTGATACATTCAATAATCTTAATGAGGCTACAGAGAATTATGTTCAGTGGGAGGAAGGGGCAAGAGCCAACCATAAAAGGTTATATATTGTACTATTCTATTTATACAACATTTCTTGAAGTGACAAAACTTTAGAAATGGACAACTGATTACTGGCTACCAGGGGCTAAGAGAAGAAGGGAGGGAAGTCAGTAAAACTATCTATATAAGGGAAACATATAGGAACCTTATGACAATGGACATTTCTGTACTTGACTCTACCAATGTCAGTATCCTGTTTGTGATATTGGCCTATAGTTCTGCAAGATGGTACCTTAGGGGAAACTGGGTAAAGGATAGAAATGATTACTCTGTATTATTTCTTATAATTGCATAAGAATTTACAATGATTTCAAAACAAAATTTAATTAAAAAATTTACTGCTCCAGAGGTGAGAGGTGACTTGCAAATTGGCAAAGAAAATAAGTAAAAGCAAAACAAAACAAGCAAAGAATAAACTCTCGTGCAAATGCTGACACTTAAAGATAGAAGAGCTTTTAATTATCAACTAGTCTGACTTCTTAATATGAAAATAAGAAGTGGAGGACCAGAGAAATATAATAATTATTAGAGCTTTTCTGGATAAATGTGCAGTCACATGGAGGCTTATTCAGTTGTCTGTCATAGTGACATATGAAGCTAATTATGCTGTAATTCACATCTGTCTTTCTTCAACTACTCAATATTCTGGTGTTGAATATGTTAGGCTTAAAATAAGTTGGACTGAAAAAAATAAATAAGAAAAGATAATCAACAGCACTAGTTCCTGGTCAGGCTACTGATTTTTACTGTCCTCAAATGAGTTATCATCCTGCTAGTAGATGTGGGAGAAATACTTGTAGGGTGGTGAAATGACTTTTAAAACTGTTTCTAGATTCTCTAGTTCCTTTCCTTTTCCCCTTAAAAAAACCAAAAGGTCAAACAAATCAAGTTTCAAAACTGACATCAATATTACATGTATTGGCCCACAAAAGTTTAGTTTGAGAATTGTTTCATCAAAAAGCAAAAGCAAACTGAAGATAACAAAGACCAGCCAGGAACATCTAGGGAAGTATTTATCACATGCTGGTTATTGTAGGTGAATCAAACATTAAGCAGAACTGGGTTTCAGAAATTATCTGATGTGGAAGAAAAAGAGAAAAGAAAGATGAAGAAGGTCAGAGGTTGAAAAGAGATGTAATTGGAGAGTCACTGTCACAATATCTATGAGTTACAGGCTTCCCTCTAACTACTCTCAACATTTTACTTAACTCTCTTGTTATCATAACCTACAAGAATTTCACAAGTCATTGAAAGTGGCTTCTGTGCCTCCTCTCCAACCACACAATGAGGCTCTGAAATTCTTCCATGCCCTGCTGTGCTCTATCACACAGCAGGAGCGCTGTTTAGGTACTTCTCTTGAATGTGCCATGGGGAAGCACTAGCTCTAGGGAAGACCAAAGTCCTTAATCAGAGGGTAGATCTGACCCACCAATCAGAGTGATAGAGCTCTTAAAGTTTTTAAATAATAATAATAATAATAATAAACTTAAAGTTAGAAAACTCATCTTGCTCCACATTCTGGACGGCACAAGATAAAGTTTGGTCAACTAATTGAGGAATTACAGAAAAAGAAGGGAGGCAAAGAGTTTTCCAGGTAGAAGGTCTAGCCTGTGCAAAGTCATGGATGTGTGGGAAAGAAAGCATGCCAGGTTTAAAGAACTGCAATAACTAGGAATAGTTCATTAATTTTACAAATATTTGTTGAGCACTTGGGCCAGTCATTGTTTGCAGAGTTATCGTGGTGACCAACAGACAAGGTCCCTTCTCCATGAAATTGCCTCTTACATGGGGGCATGGGGGTGAGGAAGAGATGCACAATAAACAAATAGAGTAGCATGAAAATATCAAATAGTACTACACAGAGAATCAAAGTGACTACTTTTAGATTGAGTCCTTTAGAAGTCAGGAGGTGAACATCATCCAGAAGAAAGTAAGAAAACATCAGCCTTAACAACATGTTAGACTAGACAGACCTGAAGGATATACAAAGAACATTTCATCTGAAAGCAATAAAACACACACTCTTCTCTAGTGTACATGGAACACCCATCAAGTGTATCTTAGACCATAAACAAATGTTAATAAATTTAAGAAGAACTGAAATAGTATCAAGCATCTTTTCTGACCACAATAGCATGAAATGAGAAATCAATGACAAGAAAACCGGAAATTTCACAAATACGTGAAGATTAAACAATGTGCTTACTGAGCAACAGGTTGAAGAAGAAATAAAAACAAATACCTCGAGACAAATAAAAATGGAAATAAAACACCAAAATGTATGAGATACAGCAAAAGCAGTTCTAAGAAGGACATTCATAGCAATGAATGCTAGCTCAAAAAACAAGTAAAATCTCAAATAACCCAGCTTTATACCTCAAGGAACTAGATAAAGAAAAACAAAGTACAAAGTTGGCAGAATAAAGGAAATAACAAAAATCAGAGCAGAAATAAATAAAACAGAGACTAGAAAGGTAATAGAAAAGATCAAAAAAAAAAAAAAAGAAAAGATCAGTGAAACTAAGAGCTGGCTCTTTGAAAAGATAAAACTGACAAACTTTTAGCTAGAAAAAAAAAAACTTTTAGCAAAGAAAAAAAAAGAGGACTCAGATAAATTAAATCAGAAATGAAGAAGACATTACACTGCTACCACAGTAATATTGTGGAGGATTGTAAGAGACTACTATGAATGATTATACACCAACAAATCTGACAATCTAGAAGAAATGAATAAATTTCTAGAAACATACAACCTGAACGGACTGATGACTAGTAAGGAAATTGAGTCAGTAATCAAAAACCTCCCAACAAACAAAAGTCCAGGACCACTAGTCCTGGCTTCACTAGTGAATTTTACCACACATCCAAAGAAGAATTAATACCAAGCCTTCATCAACTCTTCCAAAAAATAGAGGAATTTAAAAGAGAATACTTCCAAACTTATTTTTTAGGGCCAGCATTACCCTGATACCAAAAGTAAGGCACAAAAAAAGAAAAGTATATATCAATATCTCTAATGAACATAAATGTAAAAATCTTCATCAAAATATTACAAACTGAATTCAACAGTGTACCAAAAGGATCATACACCATGACTAAATAAAGACTTACTTCAGGGATGCATGATAGTTCAACATCCACCAAAATCAATCACTGTGATACACCAAATAATAAAATGAAGGATAAAACTCCTATGACCATCTCAATAGATGCAGAAAAGTATTTGGCAAAATTCAATAATAAAAAAAACTCTCAAAAGTAAGTATAAAGAGAAGGTACATCAATATAATAAAGGCCACACATGACAATCTCACAGCTAACATTATACTCAATGGTAAAATGCTGAAAGCTTTTCCTCTAAGATCAGGAATAAGATAAGGCTATACACTCTGACTACTTTTATTCAACATAATATTGGAAATCCAAGCCAGGACAATTAGGCAAGAAGAGGAAATAAAAGGGATCCACGTTGGAAAAGAAAAAGAAAACTGTCATTATTTGCAGATGACATATTATATATAGAAAACACTAAAAATTCCACCAAAAAAGTGTTAGAACTAATGAATGAATACACTAAAGTTGCAGGATACAAAACTAATATTCAAAAATCTGTTTCATTTCTATAATAGTAATAACAAACTATCAGAAAAAATTAAGAAAACAATCACATTTACAATGGCATCAAAAAGAATAAAATGCTTAGGAATAAATTTAACCAAGGAGATGAAAGAGCTATACACTGAAAACTTTAAGGTATTAATGAAAGAAATTAAAAGACATAAATAGAAAAATATTCTATGTTCATGGATCTGAAGAATTAATATTGTTAAAATGTCGATACTGAAAAATAAATAAATAGATAGATAAAATGTTTATCCTACCCAAAGCAATCTACAGAGTCAGTGCAATCTTCCATCACAACTCCAATGATATTTTTCACAGAAATAGAACAAATACCACCAAAATTTGTGTGGAACCACAAAAGACCCAAATAGCCAAAGCAATCTTGAGAAAGAAGAACAAAGCTGGAGGCATCATGCTCCCTGATTTCAAACTATATTATGAAGCCACAGTAATCAAAATAGTATGGTATTGACATATAGATCAATACAACAGAATAGAGAGACCAGAAATAAACCCATACATATGTGGTCAATTTAGACAAAGGAGCCAAGAATATACAATGGGGAATGGACAGTCTCTTCAATAAATAATTGGAATGGATGGATGACTGGGCAAACTGAACAGAAGACTGAAACTGGACCAGTATCTTACACCATACACAAAAATTACCTCAAACTCCTTTAAAAACTTGAATAGAAGATCTGAAACCATAAAAATCCTAGAAGAAAACATAGGTTAAGGTCCTTGACATAGGTCTTGATTTTTTCAATCTGACACCAAAAGTAAAAATAAACAAGTAGGACTACATCAAACTAAAAGCCTTTTTTGCATAGTGAGGGAAACCATCAACGAAATAAAAAGGCAACCTATGGAATGGGAGAAAGTATCTGCAAATCATATGTCTGAAAAGGTGTTAATATCCAAAATATATAAAGAACTCACACAACTCAATAGCAAAACAAACAAAAGAACTAAAAAAAAAATCTGATTAAAAAAACAGGCAGAGGATCTAAATAGATATTTTCCCCAAGAAGATGAACAGATGGCCAGCAGATACCATCAAGAAAATACAAATCAGGAGTGCCTGGGTGGCTCAGTTGGTTAAACGTTTGCCTTCAGCTCAGGACATGATTCCAGGGTCCTGGGACTGAGACCCACATTGGACTCCTTGCTCAGAGGAGAGCCTGCTTCTCCCTCTCCCTCCCATCTTAAATAAACAGGAAAATCTTTTTAAAAAGAAAATATAAATCAAAACTGCAATAAGATAAAACACCTCACATCTATTAAAAAGGCTATTATCAGAAAGACAAGAAATAACAAGTGTTGACTAGGGTGTGGAGAAAAGGGACCCTTGTGCACTGTTGGTGGGAATGTAAATTGGTGCAGCCACTATGGAAAACAGTATGGAGTTTCCTTAAGAAATTAAAAATTGAACTACCATATGATCCAGGAATTCTATTTGTGGATAGTTTGCACGTACATATACAGACATATATATTATTATATAGCCATAAAAAAGAATGAACCTTACCATTTGCAACATGGATGGGCCTTGAGGGCATTATGCTTAGTAAGTCAGAGAAAGATAAATACCATATGATCTTACTTACTTATAGAATCTAAACAACAAAAAAATCAAGCTCATAGAATCAGAGAGTAAAGTAAAGCCAGAGGCAGGGAGTGGAGGTGAGAGAAATGGGTAAAGGTTGTCAAAATAACAAAATTCTAGTTATAAAATGAATACATCATGGGCATGTAATGCACAGGCCAGTGACTATAGTTAACAATAGTGTATTGCATATTTGAAAGCTGCTGAGAGTAAATCTAAAAAGTTCTCACAAGAAAAAACATGTTTTTGACTACATAAGGTGATGGATGTAAACCATCTCATTTGCAGTGATCATTTCCCAATGTATACAGATATCAAATCATTAAGTTGTACATCTGTAACTAATATAATGTCATATGTCAGTTATACCTTTTAAAAAAAACTAAAATAATAATAATAATTTCAAAAGGAGTCAGGAGATGATTATTAAGCTGAGGTCTGAATGACAAGGAGCCAGTCATACCAAGATCACCAGGAAGAGGGAGTAGGTACCATAGAGATCCTAAAGCAAGTAGAAGCTTGAGAGAAAGAGGGCCACTAGGTCAGTAGGGAAGGAATGTGGAACTAGGAAATGTGTCCTGTAGGTACAGCCAAGAGTCAGAAATATTGCTTACATCTAAGTGGAAAAATGGAAATGTTTGCTAATGTTATGTCAGCTGAAAAAATAATGAAATAATTTATTTCTTAGTCTCTATGACATCTACAGATGTCTGGGCTATATGTATCTACCCAAACATTTACCAAGATAGGCTCAGACATGGGTTCCAAACTCCCCCTTGTCTTCCCCACCGTCAACCTGTCTCTCCTACCCTAGAACACAGCCACAACTGAAGCATGTTCCCCAGACTATTGACAATCTGTCTATCTAGTGACATGACCAGAGACCTGTCTTGCCCTTCCTTCTGGCCAGGAGGAGACCATGGAGGGAAACGGACATGGTAGAGGGGCTGAGACGCTGGAGCCAAGTTCATTACTATCAGCATCAGAAGCATGATTAACAGAGAAATTGTACTCCTAATGCCTGTTGCTGTCAGCAAATTCCAAGAAACACTGGTCATTACTATAGCAACTGATTTCACATGCCTCAGGAGAAAACATAACAGTATTAGCTTTTCCTGGAAACAGTCAAAGTGGAAACTGCCTGCGATTAGAGTGTTCCCCACTTCCTCTAATGGTGCCGGCACTGCCCCTGAACTTTGTGCCTTTCTCTAACCACTTTGGATTATTCAGTCCTCTGAGGCCTTCATTTTTGTTCCTGAAGAGCCTCGTCCTGCTCTACACAACTAAGCCATCTGTATGCTGTTCTAAGCCTTCAAAGGCCAAGAAACCAGGTGTATGGGTCTACAGGAAGTAAGGATCCTAGAAGCAGAAATGACAGGATTCAGAGGTTAAAGTTCTGGGCTTGGGCACCAGCTTGTCAGTCAGCCACAAGTAGTTTACTTAACCTCCCTGTACTTCTGTTTCCTCATCTGAAAAATGGTGCTATTAACAATACCTCTCATGAGACCAGCATGTAGAATCAAGAAGATAGTACGAAAATATTTTGTAAGTGTAAGAGCCATGCAAATACCAAGTAGTTGCCTGAAGCAAAAGATCTTTCCTTCATTTCAGGAGATCAACACCCAAAATTATAAAACTTATGAAAAGTCCTTATTACAGCCTTTGGCTTACTCCTACTATATTAAGGAATTCAAAGAAGCCATCAGTAAAAAGCATACAGCTAACCTAATGCTGGTCCTGCCTCCACTACCGTGAAGTAGCTATGTGATTTGGGACACTTAGGCATTCAGAGCCTCTGCGTCCTCATCTACAAAATGAAGATAATACCACCCAAGCACGGATGCAGGAATCAAATTATGTATCTTAAAATTCTTTGGAAAATATTCAGTAAGTACAGGATGTACATTTCAATATCCTATTACACACTGCATATACCTTGTATGATTACCAAATCATAATTTGAGTTTGAAGTAAAAAATTTTTCCATCAAAAGATCAACAATCTTCATAGAGAAAGAACTCTGAAATGAGGCTACAGTTGAATATCTACCTTTTTCAGGCAGGTACAGAGTGAGATAAAAATAATCTCCTTTTTGTAGATATGCAAAATGCCACGTGGGAGACTAGAGATAACCACAGATTCTTTACTATTCCTCCAACTGAGAGGTGAAGTCTCTGTCCTCTCCCCTGTAACCTGCAGAGTGGGTGTGGGTATCCCTGAACCAACTTAACCAATATGGTAGAAGAAATGCTGTGCCATGCCAATTTCCAGGCTAAGCCTTAGACCAGCAGCTTCTACTTTCTGACTCTTGGAGCGCTGAGCTACCATATAGGAAGATTACCCTGAGGCTGCCGCTCTGTGAGGAAGCTCATGGGAGTCACTTGGGGAGACCATCTGAGGAGACAGAGAGCTGCCTGGCCACCCCCAAGTCTTCTAGTTCCCAGCCATTCCTGTCATCCCAGCTGAAACCCCAGGATGGTGCTGCAGAGGCAAGCCGTACCGAATCCTGGACCCACAGATCAGAGATAAAGAATAATAAATTGCTTTCTGCCACTAAGCTTTGGAGTGGTTTGCTTTACAGCAATTGGTAACTGGAAAATCATCCAAATATGAAATGATAAAATATCTGATGGTAATTTATGAATGTGTATGTCACTAAAATGAAATTTCACCCTCAAGGTTGCTTTAGTCCTAGAACAGGAAAACATTTTCCTATGGCTAGCTGCCAGTGGGTGACTGAGAAATTATGGCAAACTGGAATGATTCCTCAGTATTTCCAAGTACACTGAAAAGGGGAAAAGCCTCATTAAGTTTTGTAAAGCAACAAAATCTATGTAGGCTAAATCTCTTCTACAGAAATCCAATAGAAAAAAAGGTCTAAAACTCTAATAAAACTCTCAAAAACTTTTTGGGTGAGGGGAAGAGGGCTATGGATTGCCCACCGAGGTCAAGGTTAAACTTGATATTGGCCAGTAACTTGGGATTGTATTAATACTGCACCATTCATTCAAAATCATGCAGACCACTAAAGGCAAATCACTTTAGAACTTATTTGGCAAACAGTCATGCAACTCCACAAAAGGTAACTAAAGATTCAGACAAATTACGTTAAACTCATTTGTATTGTTTGTATCTTTTATTTTCTGTACATTATGATATTTTAACATTTTTTTAAAAGATTTTGTTTATTTACTCATGAGAGACACAGAGAGAGACAAAGCATAAGCAGAGGGAGAAGCAGGCACGACCTGAGCCAAAAGCAGACGCTCAACCACTGAGCCACCCAGGTGCCCCAGTGTTTTGACATTTTCATTTCTAGCTGAAGAGAGATTGACCCTCCTGGAGCCAGTCAATTCTTGGAGATAGCAAAGGGCCAGCTGGGAACATGTCTTTGATATGCAAACTAACCAAAATCCAGAACCAGACTTCCTCTATCTGTTGTTCACCCAGGACACAATATTCCTCTGCCTTAATCACCCCAGGGCCAGGTACCAGGCAACTAGACCATCTCTCTCATCCAAATCCCTTGGAATTTATTCCAACCGGCCAATCCTATTTATCCTGTCCTGTCTTTCCTTTCCCTCAGAAACCCCAGTAAAGGCTCTGGCCTTATTTTACCATGCCATATCCAACACGGACATTCTTAGAACATCACTCAAAGGGTTATGTGTTCAAAGACTTAGCTGAGGTCAAGTGTACCGGGGGGGGGGGGGGGGGAATTTGGGATGGATGAGGTTACACAAGTTTAATGCCTACAGAATTAGAGAGAGGCTTTTCTCTGTACCAAGACCTAGCAACCTTCTGACAGGTGAATGATGTCAGTGAGGCCTGGCCTGGGAATGCAGATGGGTCCACACATCTTCCACTGTAGTTAAAAAACCAACCAGAAACCGTGATGGTAAGAGAAGGATAAGTCAGTCATGCCACCTTCCAGCTGAGAAACTCAGCTGCTTAATTCTGAAATTCAGTTTCTTGTGTCATCTAGCAGAAAAAAAGTTACATGGCTTTTCAAGTACTTATTTCAATTAGCTCCCTTTAAAAAAAAAAAAAAAAGACTTTATTTACTTATTCATGAGAGCAGGAGACAGAGAGAGAGAGAAAGAAGGGGGGAGGGCAGAGACACAGGCAGAGGGAGAAGCAGGCTCCATGCAGGGAGCCTGACATGAGGCTTGATCCCTGGACTCTAGGATCATGTTCTGGGCCGAAGGCAGGCACTAAACTGCTGAGCCACCCAGGGATCCCCTCAATTAGCTCCTATAAATAAAATATCTCAATGGTTGCATAGTTTTAAAAACTGTACACAGGGGTACCCAGGTGACTCAGTTGGTTGAGTATTTGACTCTTGATTTCAGCTGAGGTCATGATCTCAGGTCATGAGATTGAACCCAGCATGGAGCTCTGCACTCAGTGGGGAGCCTACTTGAGATTCTCTCTCTTCCTCTTCCTCTGCTCCCCTCTCTCACTTGTTCTGTCTTAAAATAAAATAAATTAAATTAAATTAAATTAAATTAAATTAAATTAAATTAAATTAAAAATAAAATAAAATAAATAAAATAAAATAAATGAAATAAAGTGTACAAACCTTTAAGTTGTTCAAGGCTACATATCTTCTGAAAACGAAGCCTACCTCTACTGCTGAGTTATGAAAACTACATATTAAGGTTAAAAGGATATACTTTACTAGAAATACAAGATAAAGTTGAACTCTCTTGTCTGGTGATACAAGCCAAATATGTTTTATTAATAACCCATGTTAGTAGACAGCAAATGGCAAAAAAGTGCTTAAACCTGTCTCAGTTCCACCATAAAATATTCTATTCTCTCTACTACCAGCAGAAATCAGATTTCATATCTTCCTAACTTCTAAAAACAGTGCTTTCTTTCATTTTTCTATCGTGTAAATAAGTTAACTGGGGTCTTTTATTCTTTCACAGATTTCACCATTGCTCACTTCTGCTCATAGGTTGATGAAGCGGGAGGCAAACATGGACAAACAGGAGGCAAACTCAAAAGAATGTAAGAGAAATTTGGAGGTGTAATTAAAAGAATTACATGTCTGCCTTTTCATGCCTTTAATTTAGGAAGTCAGTGGCTTAAATCACGTACTTCACAGCGTGAGTAATGCACAGAACGTCTGTGCTGTAGCCACATTTAAGAGGACTCCCTGCCACCCAGACTGAAACTGAGTGGCACTTTCTTCATTTGATCAAAATACTTAAGTGATTCCAACAACTGACTGCTGACGGTAATCTTATCTAGACATTCCTGCCATTGGGATCTTTCTACCACCTTCTTCAAATACACTCCAAGCTGCCATCCCAGCATTTTTAAATATTGCCAACTCATTTCCTAGGTGAGGGGCCGGCAAAGGGTTTCACGCATTTGGGTCATGCCAGCTGGATCGGGGTTACAGGGTCTCACTTGTCATGTCAGTTTCTGGACATCGAGCCCCAGGACAGGCCAAACGACTATGTCGGAGCTCCTGGATTGCTGTCTTCTTCCCAGTATGGTCTCATTAGTTCTTTAGTTGATCCAGCAAAACAGCTCTTGCCTGAGCAGGGCTGTGAGTCTCAAGGCCTTTCACACCGTCATGCCTGTCTAGCCCTGTCAGGTTAGCAGGTCACCAGGGTTAGTGGTCTTCTTGCCAGGCCACTGGCCTTTGTTCAGGCAGTAGATAAACCCATAGGAACACATACGATTAGGTGTAATACTATGTTACGCTACATAATACTATGTTATTTGCTAAAGTGGGTAGCTAATTTGGGACTGTCATGTTTTCAAAATTGGAAAATATGTTTATCAATGGCAACCCAAAACTATTCTTTTATTTCTGATGGCTTCTTCCAGTGATAGACTCAGATTATGTTCTCTTTTTCCTAAGTCTTCAGTTCAATTTCCTTATTATCATTCCACTCCTAACACTCAGAGTCAAATGTTTGAGTATAACTTTCACGCCACCCCATTCGTTGATTCACCTAGGTGTGTGTTTAACACTGCAGACTTAATGTTTGCTAAGTGCCAGATCGTGTGTTAAGAATTGAGATATACAAATGTATACTCATTATAAGAATTCAAAAATGAGAAATATATAAGGTAAAATGTAAGAGTACCCTTTATCTTTCCCGAATTTACTCCCTTTTTAGAGATAACTACTGTTAACTATATCTTCCATATCTTAAAAAAAAAAAAATCCATAGATATGGGGGCACCTGTGTGGCTCAGTGGTTGAGTGCCTGCCTTTGTCTCAGGACATGATCCCAGGGTCCTGGGATCAAATCCAGAGTCAGGCTTCCTGCAAGGAGCCTGCTTCTCCCTCTGCCTATGTTTCTGCCTGTGTCTCTCATGAATGAATGAATGAATAAATAAATAAATAAATAAATAATCTTTTAAAAAATCCATAGATATGTAAATATACATGCACCCAGTCTGTGCATCACATTCTACGCATGTACCCATGGAAGTGTTGGGGTATATGTGTGTTCTTGCACAATTTTAGATATGGTATTCATGAGCTTAAAAAGTACATATTATTAAAAATTATAATAAATATTCTTTTAAAATTCCCACTCTGATCTTTTTGTTTACATAAATCTCTCAGAGTTTGCAGAAAGAAGATACCACTGGACTCACAGCGAATAAGCCTAGAGGCTTTTGCTCTGTAAATATTCTTCTCACTCACTGATTCAAAAAATATTTATTGGGTCTAGACCATCTTCCAAACACTGTGCCAACTAGGAGTACAAAAAATGAAGATGTAGCCTTATTGTGAAGTCCAGAATACACAGAATTAAAATGAACATATGCACTATTTTCCCAAATAAAGTTCTTATTTTTTAAGAAAATAACCTCAAAAATCCTTTTGGTTATAAATAGTTACTTAATTGTACTGGGTGTCAAGTGTTATGATAGTTGTTCAAATATTAGCCTTCCAGGTGACAAGACATGGCAACTGCTTATTTAGTGCATGTCTCCCCAGAAGAGCCTTAAATTAAGAAGTAATGTTTCAGGTAACTTGAGAAACTTTGGGCAGATTTAATATCTTACTGGTCACACACGCCCAGGGCTGGTCCAATAATAAGGATGTGATAGGTTAGGAGAACTCTGTTTTTCAGTTGTTTATAACTGAGGTTGGTCCAGTCAGAATGTGCTAATGTGGTCCCTGATTCAGGGACAGGGAAAATGACCTAGAGACCTGTCTTCCCTCCTTAGGAGACAATTACGCAGGTTGAGAGGGCTAGAGTTCATTTGATTTCTTGCTCCTCTTTCCAGTTAGGAAGGAAAAGAAAGTGATTTTGGAATGTGCTACAGATGGAGTTTTATAGCTGCCACTAAGTTTTAAGAACATCTTCTACTGGGAGAAAAAATTACACAACAAATGTTCCCTGATCATTTTTCTATGTAGAGTAAAAGCCCAGTTATAAATTACATCAAGTACTTAAATCATGGCATGACCTACCAGTGACTTTTTGCCTTCTCAGTCCAGTCAGCCTGGTGACTCCCCCCAACCACTGTCACCATGGATGCTGTACTGCAGCAGGGTTGGAAGGTGCAGTGGGACTTATGTAACCCACGGGCCCGTCTCTGTCTCGGCCCTCCGATCACATTAACACTAAGCAGTATATAATTTAGAAAGGGGGAAATGCAATCATAGCTTTTGCCCCCACACTGCTATGAAATTCCAGGCTTTTATGTGCAGGAAGCTCCATGTTGATCTTGGCGTCCCCATGGGTTAAAAATCTTGTTTAAATGTTGCAGCCTTAGAATAGTCTTTGAGGTTTTTTCTATGTTGTTTTATAAAAGGCTTCTGCTGATTATTTACAGATGCTGTCTCTGAGAAAGCTGAAAATAGTCCCACTATGAATACTGAAATTCAGACTCAGGCTTCCCTACTTATTTTATGATGAACAGTTCAATAGCACTCAAGCCCAAAGATTGGGCTGCTCAACTGGCTTTTAAATGGGGTTTCTGTCAATGTGTCTGGCATTGAGGTTTCTGTTAACTTGGCCTCGGTCTGTCAAAGGAGTCATCCAGCAATGCTCTCATTTAACAAATATTTCCTCAGCCCTACTACGTGTCCGTCTTGTGCCAAGGACTGGGGACTCAGGGACAAAAACCAAGGCTCTCTGCCTTTGAGGAGCTCAGTCTAAGGAGAAGTATGTATGAGAAATGCTGTCACAAATACTGGGGTCCCCCTCACAGGCACAGGGAAGGGCAGATAAACAGGAAGGCCTGCTCAGTTACTCAATCTCTCTCCTACCTTCACCTGGCTCTGTTGGTCATAGTAAACAATGTAGGTGTGGTGTCCTTGTCTGTTTTTTCCCTTTTTCGGATCTGAATCAAGCCTCTGCCTCTGGGAGGACATGATCTGTAATATTTCAGATTAAGAGAGATCCATTCTTATTCTTCAAAATCTCTATAAAGAACTTGATTGAACTTTCATACATGTATGCACAGCATTTACCAGCTTAGGCAGATGGCTCTTCAGTGTCCATAACCATAACCCTTCCAGCTGTCACTGAAGTTACTCTCTCCTGTCCCAGGCACAGTAGTAAGGCTGCTATTTGTCCACACTCAGTCATGCCTCAACCGGCTCCTTCCCAGGCTAACCAGTCCAGGCCCCTCCACCCAGGGCTCATTTACGTCCTCTCAGTGCTTTCGGTGTCAGATCCTGGACTCACTCCAAACCCTCCTTATCCCTTCTCAATTACAAAACCCAGAACTGGGCCAGGAAAGGAGTGTGCTGGGCCAAAGACTTTCCTTTGCAATTCCTGCAAATTCCTGAGAGTCTCTACAGGCTGGTTAAATGAATCTCTTTTTACAGGCTAACCAGGGGAGACTCTAGGATGACAGCAATGGGGGAAGAGGTTGAGGAGAGTAAAATACCATCCTTACAGGTTTAATTAGGGACACATGGCCCCCATGGTCATCAACATTACCATTCCTGGCACCATGACTTCTCTCTGGAGCCATCAGGACATGTGGGTGCACATTGGAGAAGTGTTGTTGGATCAACAGTAGTGCCATAAATCTTTGTTACTGAGTTAAAGACTTCATGTGATTTACAACTTGCAATAATAATGACCTGGTGAGTTTAAGAACTCACCACTCCATCTCTTATTCTATGGTATCTTCTTAAAGAAAAATGAACCAATTTAGGCTGAGAGCAATCATATAATCGCATCCCATCTTGACACAGCATTTTTAATTTTCCAAAGTACTTTCCCAGATAGAACCTCATCTAATTGTCATAATAACCATGTGCAGTGAATCTTAAATG
Source organism: Vulpes lagopus (assembly GCF_018345385.1). Taxonomy (NCBI): domain Eukaryota; kingdom Metazoa; phylum Chordata; class Mammalia; order Carnivora; family Canidae; genus Vulpes; species Vulpes lagopus. Next base: position 118,764,374 of record NC_054824.1, on the reverse strand, counting down.
CACTAACTTATAGCTAAGGAAAGAGAGGCACAGATGTGTTACATGGCTTGCTCAAGATTACACAGAAAGTACTAGAGGTAGGACTAAAATGTAGATTGACTTCATTGATCTCTTTCATATTCTAACCACTATGTGCAAAATATACATAGCTTATATGGCAAGTTTTGGTGTCCATTATCTTACTGGTCCTTACTATATTCCTAGGATGCAAAAAAGGAACTAGAAGTAATAAAAACTGTGCAGAAAATAATTGTGAAAAGTCTGAAATGAATCAGAATGATAATGGGTGATCTCAGCAGAAAACGAGGCATTGTTGCATAGTGCAGTCATCCGGGTTACCTGATCCTATGAGATCTTTGTACATTTTGTGGTCTTTGAGCCACTTTACAACTTACAAGAGAATCAGTAAGATGTTACAACCAGTTCAAAGGAGAATCCAAAGGGCAGACACATATGTAGGCAACCAGAATTGGGTTAGTAGGTGCAAAACTGGCTTCTTCCACAAAGACAGGGAAATCAATTGTATGTACTTCCAGTGGACAAAATTCATCTGCATGTCTTATTGATTCTCTCATTAATGAATATGTTAAATAAAACCTTTGTCAAATGTTCATTTGACATTTGTATGAGAGTCATGATTTTCCTTTTTAAAATAATTATCCTTTAACAACAGCTAACATTTCTTGAGCACTTACTAGAAGCCTTTACTCACTAAAGGCTTTACATACATTTAATTCTCACAACCACCACAAGGCAGGCACTCATTATCTCTGTTTTCTAGATAAGAAGACAGGGGTTTAGAGAGATTAGATAACTTGCTCAAGGTCCCACAGTCAGTAGAGAGGGAATCACTTCTCTCCAAGGCCACTGCTACTGATTTTTCCTTGTGTTAGCCCACAAAGCTAACAAAGACAATGAACACAAAGTTGTCTTTGGTGTTAAATTACCATCTTTTAAAAATGCATGATTCTACACAAACTGTTATTTGCCCTCATGGAGGTCCTACTTAATGACATTTTCCCAACAAATATTGACTGAATGTTTGCCATGGATTATGCCTTGTTCTATGTGCTGGATTAAAACAGAGAAAGTCTTTGCTCCCATAGAGTTTATGTTCATTTGAGAGTGAGACAGAATGGTGGAAGGAAAAAAATTAAACTAAAGGAATTCTTTAAAAACACATCGAAATTGTAAAGAGAGAAGTAAAATTGTCTCTATTTGCAGATGAAATGATACCATATATAGAAAACCCTAAAGACTACACCAAAAAAATGGTTAGAACTAATCAATAAATGTAGTAGTTGCAGGATACAAAATCAATATACAAAAATCAGTTGTAATTTTATGCATTAACAATTAATTATCAGAAAAAAAATTAAGAAAACAATCCCACTTAAAACTGCATCACAAAACAAAACAAAAAACAAAACAAAACAAAAAACTGTATCACAAAGAATAAAACAACCCAGAAATAAATCTAACCAAGGAGGTGAAAGACCTGTACGCTGAAAACTGTAAGACATTAATGAAAAACTGAAGATGACACAAATAAATAGAAAGATATTCTGTGTTCATAGATTGAAAGAATATTGTTAAAATGTCCCTACTACCCAAAGCAATCTGTTACAGAGTCAATGCAATCCCCATCAAAGTTCCAAAGGCATTTTCACAGAAACAGAGCAAGCAATACAAAATCTGTATGGAACCACAAAAGACCCTGAGTAGCCAAAGGAATCTTCAGAAAGAACAAAGCTAGAGGCATCATGAGCTCCTTGATTTTAAACTATGTTATAAAGCCATAGTCATCAAAATTGTATGGTATTGGCATAAAAACAGCCACATTGATCAGAGGAACAGAAAAGAGGGCCTAGAAATAAACCCACAATTATATGGTGAATATATAACAAAGGAACCAAGAATACACAATTGGAAAAAACAGTGTCTTTAATAAATGGCTTTGGGAAAATTGGACAGCCACATGCAAAAGAATGAAACTGAAACCTTATCTTACACCATATACAGAAATAAACTCAAACTGGATTAAAGAATGTAAGACCTGAAGCCATAAGACCCCTGAAGGAGGTCTTAGTAATGATTGGATTTGACACCAAAAGCAAAGGCAAGAAAAGTAAATATGAGTAAGCAGGACTACATCAAACTAAAAAGCTTCTGCACAGCAAAAGAAATCATCAAAAAATGAAAAAGAAACTCTGGAATGGAAGAAAATATTTTTACTTGAGTTGGGTTTTTTTTACTATTGAGTTGGATAGGGTTCTTGTGCATTTTGGATATTAATTCTTTACTGGATATGTAGTTTGCAAACTTTACACTAGGAGACTATAAAGAATTATTAGAAATCTTGTCTTGATTTTCAAAAATAAAATTTAAAAACCTAAGCAATAAAAATCTATACTTTTTCATCTCTCTCCAGATCAAGTTAAATGATAGCAAAAAAAAAAAAAAAAAGTTGATTTTCATAGGATTCTGTGATATCTCCCATTTTCAGAGAATACAGAAATCAGGTCTTTTTTTTTTTTTAAGATTTCATTTATTTATTCATGAGAGTCACAGAAAGAGAGGCAGAGACACAGGCAAAGGGAGAAGCAAGCTCCTCAAAGGGAGCCCGATGTGGGACTCAATCCCAGGACCCTGGGATCATACCCTGAGCTGAAGGCAGACACTCAACTGCTGAGCACTCAGGCATCCCAGAAATCAAATCTTTTTGTGAAAAATAGTGCTAATTGGTTACTTCAGGCTGATAATTGGGTAACTAACCAAATGGTCAGAACACATGCCATGATTGCTCAGTAATCTGTTATTATGGCTAAGAAAGTGGTTGATTAGAAATTATATTCAACTGATATGTATAGATACATTTCTGTAGGAGCTCATTTAAAAGGAATTGCTTTAATTATTCTCCAAATGAATCAGCATTGCATTTAGTTAGGTAACTAAAAACTATGTCTTTTTTGAGACTTGACTTAAACATTATAAGCCAATATAATTTGGGAGAATAGTAATTAAGACACTAAACTATATATAAATGGCTTTCCATTAAGATTTCATTAACTTAATGTTTTTCTCCCTTTGGATTAAATTACATCAGGCCAAAATGAACTCGCCCCTGAGCAAATTTTCTAAGGAATGAATATAACATTTACTAGGAAACACAAACACAGTAAAGGAATTTTTTAAAAGATATTTCTTAACCAGATGGAAGGCTTTACTTTAAAAATGTAAAAGGTCATAAAAGCCCCCCTTTTGAGGGCATTCATAATTTTTTTAACAGGCCAAAGTGAATATTCTTAACACACAAGTGTGATTTTTAATTCTTTAAAATGCAGTGGGGAGTGATTTTTTTCCTTCACAGTAAGAAGGAAAATCCCTCTGAGATTGTGAAGTCACAGAATTTGAGACTAAAAGTTTGCTCACATCAAAATGCTGTTAGCTGACCATCTGCTTTGTGTGTTTTGTTTTTTTAATGAAAGCATTTTATCTCCCCACTAGTATAAGGATACAGATTTCAAAGTAGTTAAACAATTGTCAGATCAATGTGTACCACACCAGACAACCTCTATACTTGGCCAATGTGATACTAAACAATGCAAGCTATTTTCTTATACAATACCTTACTAACACAGGCCAGTAAAGAATCTGCACCAGAGTGAAAGGGAAGGTAGGACTGCGTGATGGTCGATGTCTATGTGAAAATCTAAATCCAGGCCTATGTGAATAATGAAATCTCAATAAACAACCAAATTGGAAGAAGCCCTACAATCTATGAGAGATTCCCCCACCACTCCATCTATCTAATCTAGCATCCTTTACTCACTTATCCTTATTGCATTTTTTTTTTC